>NW_026848223.1:2560222-3840334 GCF_030549165.1 Lasiosphaeria miniovina | reverse complement strand
TGCCGACATCGCCGAACCCGGCAACAACACCGATCTTTCCAGCAATCATCACGTCGGTGGCACGCTTGATGCCGTCAATCAACGACTCGCGGCAACCATAGAGGTTGTCGAACTTGGACTTGGTGACCGAGTCGTTGACATTGATGGCCGGCACAAGCAAAGAACCGCTCTTGAGCATGCGGTACAGGTGATGAACACCCGTTGTGGTCTCTTCGGAAACACCATAGCAGTCCTTGAGCATCTCAGGGTACTTGTCATGCACTAGATGTGTCAAGTCACCGCCGTCGTCTAGGATTAGGTTAAGACTCTTGCCGTCCTTGAAAGCAACAAGCTGTTGTTCCAGGCACCAGTTGTACTCCTCCTCCGTCTCGCCCTTCCACGCAAATACGGGAACGCCGACGGCGGCAATGGCGGCGGCGGCGTGGTCTTGAGTGCTGAAAATGTTGCAAGATGTCCAGGTAACCTCAGCACCCAAAGACGTGAGGGTCTCGATCAAGACGGCAGTCTGAATCGTCATGTGCAGGCAGCCTGCAATCCGGGCACCCTTCAATGGTTGGTCGGCAGCGTACTTCTTACGGGTGGCCATTAGGCCCGGCATCTCGTTCTCGGCCATCTCAATCTCCTTGCGCCCGAAGGCAGCGAGGGACAGGTCTGCGACCTTGAACTTGTTGGCAGGAGCAGCCATATTGACGGTAATATTCTGGAACGTTTCAGTGATTAGTCCCAATTCAAAGACCAAAGGCAGTGGGCAATCGGATTTGAAGAAGCCAATATGACTTACATGTGGAAACGGGGAGACGAAGGAAGGAGGGGTCACAATGTAGCCACTAAATTGTGCAATGTGGAATGTCAGCTCCTGCCCAGCAATTTACTTAACAAGAGGCAAATAGGACTGTGGATTAAGATAGACAGTACGTCGTACCTTCTAGGGGCCCTCACCTTTAGTAGTGTAAATTGTTGGTTGTGAACGAGGGAGGACGTTGAGGAATGATGAAGGAGGGGAAAGAGAAATTGGAAGATCAAAGGCGGGCAGGCGGTGGGGGGGAAAAGCCTGGATAGACAGCAGGTCCTTTGCTGGACGGATTATACCTCGCCCCACCGACACCTATCGGTGTGAGAATGGGTCGGGTTAACCCAATTTTGGCTACCCCCCACCAGCCTGCCCTCCCAGCGCCGATTCGGACTGTCAGAAATCGGAATGAAGCCCCTGAAGCGGGGTTCGGCATTCGGTTTCCGTACACAGTCGGACCGGACCTCGAGACTGAAACGACCTCGCGAGTAATACCTAGGGTTGCCACACACGCAGTAGAATGCAAGCAGGTTTTAATATCTCACTCTTATCCCGGCCATGGCTAAAGACTGTAAATATCTCGGCAAGCCCAAAAATGCAAGTCACCGGGCGGTTTCCTCGTGACCCAAATGCAGACACGAAAACCATCTTGATCAGCTCAATAAGAATTGGGAAGGAACATGTGCTAATTCCTGGTGCTGTGACTTTACAATACGGAGGTGCGCTGATAGTGAGGCAAAGGCCAAGCTTCGGTAATAAGATATCAACAACCGACATTACAGCCCGAAACGCCAAACCCAATGCCAAAGACCCCCGGGCCACAATTCATGGTCTCCTCCCGAATTTCTCCCAGCCACCACCACCTCCCTATCAACGCACCTCTCAACTAGCCCACATCACTCTGGCAGCAGGTTCCCTCTGACAGCAAACATCTTAGCCGTGATGCTCGCTGTGAACCCATCGACCTGCTTGCTGTACTGCTCTACCTGCCGAGCATTGAGCATACCCTCTAAGCGGCTGGGCTCCTGGGGCAACTTGAAAAGTCTCTGCCACTCATCCTCAGGCAGCGGTTGCTGCTTGGCCGCCACCCGCGCCGCATTCTCTGCCTTCCGCTTTGTCTGCCATTGCGTGATCTTGAACTGCTCACGAGTGAGCTGGCGCTGATAATATTGGTGGTTATTGAGATCAGTATAGTGTGCCTCGATGCTATCAAGGAGCAGGTCGCATGTCTTCTCGAGAAATGGGTCAATAGATAAATCCAGCGTATCAAATGATGGGTGCGCTGGAATCTTTGCAGGATCCCGTCGAATGTCATCGAGTGATGCGGGAAGGGGAATCTCCGCACTATCTGGCGAGGCAGGTATCTGGTGTAGAAACGATGTGAGGAGGTGCGAATTGTGGACAACAATAGGAACCTCGACAACGATGTCCTTGAATGTAAGCTTTGACTTTTGGAGGCTACATTTCGGGTTGTGTCAGCACGAGAAGCGTTACTTCAAAAAGTGGGATTCCAACCTATCTGTGGTGAATTTCGCCTCCTTGTATGCCGCCATAAATTCGGTAGAAAGCTTGAAGGCGCGGAGGCTCAGTGCGCCCTGTGAGCTACGGCTCACATCGTGAACAAGCGCAACAGTTTTGTCGTTTTCCCTCTGGTAATGGTACTGATTCTCAACGAAACTGAGGTTGATGAAATTGCCCATAGTCGCACTAGTATACCATCCCACATTGTTCGCATCCACGTTGACTTCCTTGAGGTGTTTGATCATTTCATTTTGGTAGACGATGTTGGCCTTTGCGCGAGGCGCCGCCGCCGCAAGACTTGACGCATCGTTCTGGTGGCTGTCGGTAGTGGAAACATCGATAGTCGGGAAGGGAAAGGCGTTCGTGATTTCGAGAACTCCATTGCTATCCATTCCCACAATCGATCCCGTCGCTGTCGTGGGAAATTGTGACGAACAGTGCTTCACGATCTTCATCACCACCTGAGCAAAGTCGTTAGTATCGCGACTTCCACAGCGGGGTTTCAATCCTACTCACCAGCGCCTCGATGAGGGCCGACTTAATCGGCACATCCCTTTGGGTGTCAACCATAGTTACCCGAAATAATGGCTTGCCGTGTAGTGCGTTGAATGTTTATGTTGTGTTGCCTTTCCTTTGGCGAGAGTGGGCTATTCGGTTCTGATTGTCGTGCTGAAATGGAGGCGTCTTTTCGTATGGAGGACTTTTTCTCGCTAATTTGTGGGCAACCAGCCAAACTCTGTGGGGGGGGGGGGGGGGTGGCTAGCTCTTTGTGGCTTGAAAGACCATTCCCGCAAGCGGGAAACGCTGGCAGAAATAGGAGTGGAGTATGTCTCGTGATCCAATGTTGTGACGCAGCAGTCACTACCAAATGTATTGTACCGAATTACCTTACCTACCTTACGTCGTATGACGGGAACGAAGGCATTGGAAGTCATTGTACGTATGTATATATATGTAGAAAATGCCTACCTTAAGTTTCATTCTTATGACCGTTTTCGTAATTTCCTTCGCCATCACAAAGACCTAAAGCGCACGAAGCAGGATGATCAGAGTTATACAGGCCTTCATGGAATAAGGAACCTTGGGGAGCCCCAGCCAAGCTATGAACTTTAAAAGCGATGATGTTGCAGTCCCCTCAGACCCTATGGTAATAAATCGCAGATTCGTGTGGAGGTGGAAGTGCCCTGTATATCGGAAGCTAATTTGCTTCGATTCTGGCATCATTGGCTGCCTACGATACCTGTTGTTCCCAGGTTTCCATTGTATTGCGGCCAAATAAAAAGGCGGGGGGGGGGAGGCTGTGAACAAATCCGGAAACCCTACCAAATAGCGCAGTCATGGAAATACCAGTCCCAACCACTCATTTGACACCATCCACACCATCCCACGCTTCCCCCCCACGTCCTCGCTCCTCGCGATACGGTCTAGAAATCTTAAATGAACGACCCCCGTTCAAAATCCTCGCCTTCTCTTTTATTTCGCGTTACATTCCTGCGTTCGTTGACGGCAACCGTCGGCACTCACCCCATCCGTCCCGTCGATCTCCGTGTTCTCGTCTCGAAGCCAAGTGGCACATGAGGACATCAATAGGATTGAAATAGCGCGATCAACAAGAACTACACACCTGTCTATTCTCCCTCGACGCCTGCTATGGATATCTGCTATCACTCTACCCCTTAAAAAGAAAAGGAGACAAATGGATCAAACGATTTCCTAAGAAAGAGCCTGCCTGGTTCTGATTGGCCCTTGGTTCGTTGAGCTTACGGCAGCCTGGCTCTTCGTGTTTTTATCGCTCAAGGGTGTTGCTGCCCAGTGTCCGCTGTCCAGTCGGCCATTTCCCAGCTCTCGAGACGTTCGTGGACGGTAAGTCGATGGCGGTCGATTTTCCAATGTGAATAAAGCGATCTCGCAGCCCCGGCTGCTTTTCGGTGAGCTGGACCAACACCTCCTTTTCTTGCGTCTTCTTGCGACCTCCAGATACACGTCGCAAGGTTGCGGCCCTCTGCATCCGGGGTCCCAAACCAGTACCTACAACAAGTGTTAGTGTGGTCTCTGGGAGCAATGCGGGCTATCATACTTCAAGAACCCGCCACTTGCAGTTGCTTCAATATGCGCTGCTTTATCCAGCGTGCCTAGCTCCGCATAGACTGTTGTTGGCGGAATCTGCGAACGGAAGGCGACAATATAGAAGGAAGTCTCCTTCCAGACGTAGTTCATCTCCCTAGCAAGATCACGCAGATTTGTCATGACCTCTGCCCAATTGAACGTCTCCAGATACGGGGCAGTTGCGTAGTCCTCCCGGACACATTGCAAGTTGACCAAGGCGAGCGCAAGAAGGTGATTCTCACGATCGAGGCTCCCGAGATCGAGGAGATGGTTTGCATCGGTATAAGGCGAGACAACGAGATATCTGTCTATGCCCCACGCAGGTGTGGTGGTTGCGACCTCGCTACCGGATACCACGACTGCGGATGTCTTCCCGTTTGCGGGATTGATAGTACGGATGGGGGCCACGCATAAAGAGTCTTGGAAAGCGGCCATGACCGAACAGAAGTCAAAACAGCGTGCTTGGTCCACTTGAGTACTATTCGCGGGGGGGGGGGGGGGGGGGGGGGGCAATAAACAGAAGGACGTAACGGACTAGTGGGTTGCGACAGACTCTTATACCATTTGCTCGCCTGGTCTCGGCTGTGGGCGGGCCATGAACTGTAACGGGATGGACAGGTGGGAATTCGGAAGGGGGCGGCTGGAGATAACGACAGGGCGAGGTCGGACGCAATAGAGGTATCCCGGCAGCAGATAGCTGCTGGTAACATCGCGTCGACAAATCGCAAGTCCTTGTCCAGTACCCAGCCATAACCTGACAATTGCTTGTGGATCCCGCAGAGATAGACACCAAGCAAGAGTTTTGAAGCCAGGCCACGGAAACTATGTCGATCGCGCCATTGATTGAAATGGTGGTGCCATTGTAAAGCGCACCAGCGGTCGGCTTGAAACAAGAGCGACTCATTGAGTTTGCCACAGCGTTCGGAAAGGTTGGTAATTGCAAAAGCCGCTTTTAATATTTTCTCTTTCACCTTGACTCGTGCTATTTTCGGTTCTTGTCTCCTATCTACTCTTAGCCGCTTGATGTTTTTCGCTCGTTATTCTCACCGCTAGAGACGGGATACGAAAGTTAGATTTGAGTGGGGCAAAATAACCGCGGCGATATGTCCGTTATCCTTCCGCTCTTAATGAGGAAAAGGATTACTCATTACAAACCGCTCAACTGTGTAGGCTGTCTGTCTATAAGGTGCGTAGGCACTAAAAGGTTGGATGGGTTAGCGTATTCAAGACTAAATAAAGGGCAATCTCCTAATGAGTAATATAGTTGAACCGGGTTGCTACTTTTTTTCTTCTTCTCATTACGCGTATGTAGCCTGTAGAGCTGTAAGGCGGCCTGTTACAATCTGGAACCTTGAGGTTCTACGGAGCTAAGTGTAAGGAAAGAACCCCAACCTACACACGCGACCAGCTTGCACACACACCTAGCGGGCCAATACCTCACTCCTTTGTCATGATCTCTCACCCGCCAGCCTACGCACTCTGTCATGTATTTTTTTTCTTCATTACACGCATGCAGCCTCTAGGGCTATGGCGTGGCCAGTCAAAGGCTGGCGGTCTATCTACCTAGTGTACTAGTAGGAAATAGAGAAAGCAAGAGCTACGTACATCGTTAGGCGCGTGGCCTTATTAACGTAATAGTTTCACAGTAATGGGGTTCCTTTCGCCAGACTTATACTGTACCACCCTCGGGCCTGAATAATAAGGAAAGTGTAGTGTTAGAGGATAAAGGAAATAGATCAATCTTTGCTAACTTCTTCTAGCCATTTCATTGTACAAATCCTCGTACTACTAAAAAGGTCCCCTAGGGCCTTTTTTTCCCTCTGTGGTGTAGAAAAGTATTTGGAGTGTGAGAGGGTAGTTTTTCAGGGCTTTTTTCAAGGCCTTCCGCTCTATAGTGTACTTTTTGCACCGTAGTAGTAGGTGTGCAGGTGTTTGGTCCTCCAGACAACCGGGGCACTCGCTACTTTCTACTTTTTCAATCATCGCTAGATAACTAGCTAAGAAGCCAATCCCGGTCTTCAACTGAATATAAGTGTCACGAACTCCCGTGGCACTGGGCGCAGCGCGCCCTAGTGGGGCACCGGGAGCGGGGTAGTGGGGCCTCAGGCCACCACACGCTAGCGGGCCCGAGAGGATGCAGGAAGCAGTTCGGGCCTAGCCCGAACTGGGGCAGCACTCTCTCCGGGCCTGGCCCGAGCAGAGGAGGTGTTGCCTCTGGGCCTGCTCTCATTGGCCAGTCATGGATAGATATATACGACGACCGTGGCGCCGGTCTTAGATAGTTCTTGCTTGGTTCTTCAAGCAAGCAATACACATTCACTGCACTCATATACTTTGAGTGGCATTCTGATTTGACTGTATTACCCGTGCGATAGGAGCTTGTCCTTTGTTCTATCTTCATAATTACCATCACCAGCATCCTGTGGAGCCCGTGCTCCCTTACAGACAGACGACCCTAACAATCGAGTGGTTTGTAATAATAAGCTGACTGATTTGGTTGGGGTAGTAGTGGTATTGTGGGCTTGAAGTTGTAATTGATTAAGTCCCGGGCTACCCTTCTATAGTGTGTGCCTAAGCCATTGGATTTTTGTCCTATTGCTTCCCTGTCTTCTTGGCTTAGCCAGTCGGTTTTCCAGGATTTTTTCAATAAGGTCTTGGCTTGTCTTCGTAGGTAGGCTAGTGATACATATGCTTCTTTTGTTGTTTTTTTTCTAAGCTGGCCTTAGCTAATTGGTTATTACAAACCACTCGACTGTTGGGGTCGTCTGTCTGTAAGGGAGCACGGGCTCCACAGGATGCTGGGTTGGTAATTATGAAGATAGAACAAAGGGCAAGCTCCTATCGCACGGGTAATACAGTCAAATCGGAATGCCACTCAAAGTATATGAGTGCAGTGAATGTGTATTGCTTGCTTAGAGAACCAAGCAAGAACTATCTAAGACCGTAGCTACGGTCATCGTATATATCTAATTGCGAAACCAATCAGAGTTCTCCCTTACAGTGCTCAGTGCCTCTGGGGCGCTCAGTCTTCCAGGACGACTGAGCTCTCAATGGTAAACATTGGTCTACTACCTCGTTACCAACGATTCCAACGTGGCTAGGGCACCAGTGGACTTCGACTTGGTGGCCTTTTTGGACTAGTAACCTGACTAGCCTTTGGGTCCTTTTTGCATGGTATGTGTAGCTTTCTAACCTCTGGATTACCGCTTGGCTATCCACAAAAATATAGAAGGTGGTAGACGTAGTGGTAGACGTAGTAGACAGCGGCAATCCAGAGGTTAGAAGGCTACACATACCATGCAAAAAGGGCTCAAAGACTAGTCAGGCTACTAGTCCAAAAAGGCCACAAAGTCGAAGTTCACTGGTGGACTAGCCACGTTGGAATCGTTGATAACAAGATGGCAGACCAACTAGCTAAGGCCGGCTTGGAAAAAACAACAAAAGAAGCATATGTATCACTAGCCTACCTACGAAGACAAGCCAAGACCTTATTGAAAAAAAGCCTGGAAAACCGACTGGCTAAGCCAAGAAGACAGGGAAGCAATAGGACAAAAATCCAAAGGCTTAGGCACACACTATAGAAAGGTAGCCCGGGACTTAATCACTTATAACTTCAAGCCCACAATACCACTACTACCTTGACCAAACCAGTCAGCTTATATCCAGTTGAAGACCGGGATTGGCTTCTTAGCTAGTCATCTAGCCAAGATTGGAAAAGTGGAAAGTAGCGAGTGCCCCGGTTGTCTGGAGGACCAAACACCTACACATCTACTACTACGGTGCAAAAAGTATACTATAGAGCGGAAGGCCTTGAAAAAAGCTTTGAAAAACTACCCTCTCACACTCCAAATACTATTCCACACTGCAGAGGGAAAAAAGGCCCTAGGGGACTTCCTTAGTAGTACAAGGATTTGTACAATGAAATGGCTAGAAGAAGTCAGCAAAGAGTGATCTATTTCCTTTATTGTTATCCATATATTTCCTTACTCAGTTGGTTGGTCCTATTGGTATAACACTACACTTTCCTTATTACTCAGGCCCAAGGGTGGTACAGTATAAGTCCAGCGAAAGGAACCCCATTACTATGAAACTATTACGTTAATAAGGCCACGCGCCTAACGATGTACTTAGCTCTTGCTTTCTCTATTTCCTACTAGTACACTAGGTAGATAGACCGCTAGTCTTTGACTGGCCACGCCATAGCCCTAGAGGCTGCATGCATGTAATGAAGAAAAAAAAGACATAGTAGACGTAGTAGTGGTAACGTACTCTACCAGCTACCGAGCCACACCACCTTGGGGAGCCAAAATTCCCCACTTCCCCGGCCCCCTTAACTTACAACAAAATATCCTCACTAACAACTACTTATTCTTACAAACTCGAGCGTTGTGATCCAGGGCACCACAAATACTACACTTTGGAGAGGATCGACGGCGTTTTTGGCCAATCTGGCCGCCTTGGGCTTGCATAGAAGCCTCTGCACCACCTTGGTCAACACTACTACATCGGGCCGGCCTAGCACCCTCTGTACTGCCCGAGCCAGCTATACTATCTTGACCGTCTTGGCTGGCTTAGCTATCGAGGTGGATAATCTTAGCCAGACCCTCTGCAATAGTAAGGGTACCTCCTTTGGCTATATATCGTCGGTGTTGCTTCCTCAGCTTCCTCCGTTGGTTTTCTTCTCGCAAGATTCGATTTTCTTCCGCCAACAAGACACTATTCAGGGCTACCTCTTAATCTTTAACCAGTTGGCTAATAGCTTGTTTTTTTTCTTCATTACATGCATGCAGCCTCTAGGGCTATGGCGTGGCCAGTTAAAGACTGGCGGTCTATCTACCTAGTGTACTAGTAGGAAATAGAGAAAGCAAGAGCTAAGTACATCGTTAGGCACGTGGCCTTATTATCGTAATAGTTTCATAGTAATAGGGTTCCTTTAGCTCGACTTATACTGTACCACCATCGCGTCTAGTTAATAAGGAAAGTGTAGTGTTATACCAATAGGACCAACTAACTGAATAAGGAAATATATGGATAACAATAAAGGAAATAGATCAATCTTTGCTGGCTTCTAGCCATTTCATTGTACAAATTTTCGTACTACTAAGGAAGTCCCCTAGGGCCTTTTTCTCTTGGTGGTGTGGAATAGTATTTGGAGTGTGTCACGAACTCCCCTGGCACTGGGCGCAGCGCGCCCTAGTGGGGCACCGGGATCGGGAGCGGGGTAGTGGGGTCCCAGGCCACCACACGCTAGCGGGCCTGAGGGCATACGGGGAGCAGTTCGGGCCTGGCCCGAACTGGGGAAACATCACCTCCGGGCTTGCCCTCATTGGCCAGTCATAGATAGATATATACGACGACCGTGGCACCGGTCTTAGATAGTTCTTGCTTGGTTCCTCAAGCAAGCAATACACATTCACTGCACTCATTCACTTTGAGTGGCATTCCGATTTGACTGTATTACTGTTACGATTCTGGTTCAAAGGTGCAGAGGGCGTTGCTCGCCCGCTGCGGATTGGCTGGAACGGCACTTATGGTGGGGCTCTCGCCAAGAGAAGGTGCATCCAATTAGGCAGTGCTCATTGGGGCCAGTGCCAAGGTGCACTGAGCATGTAAGGCAGGAACTCTGATTGGCTACTCATAGTTCTATATAGGAGCTGGCAGCACGCTCTCTCTGGGAGAACGGTTCTGCAGCTATCAATGCATCTGGTTAAGCATACATTGGTTGTGTGTTGAAAGCCTGTCTTTCGCAGTCTGTGCACGATACTCCTTGTCTCCTGTCATCTCCTTCCTACCTGCCGTCCAGACCCCCACAATCCTAGGCCGGGCCTAGCTCCGTGGACCTGTTGTCCAGATTGTAACAATTACCCGTGCGATAGGAACTTGCCCTTTGTTCTATCTTCATAATTACCAACCCCAGCATTCTGTGGAGCCCGTGCTCCCTTAGAGACAGACGACCCTAACAGTCGAGTGGTTTGTAATAATGTGTGGGTGTTTGGTCCTCCAGACACCCAGGCTAATAGCTTGTGAAATTGGCGAATCTGGCTTTGATGGCCGTTGGTGGTGAAATTGGCTAGTATGGGCTGTAAGTTGGATTAGATTATAAGGGGTCTTAGCAGGTTGTGGGCTTCCAGTAGGACTGGGTGTAGTGGTGTTGTTGACTGGGCCGGCCACGGCGTTGTTAACTGAGCTAGTGGTGGTGCTATTGACTGGGCCGGCAGTACCGTTTATGACTGGGCTGGTAGTGGCGCCTGTGACCGAGCCGGCCGCGGCAGCACCGGAGGTGGCGCCTGTGACTGAGTCGACCACGGTCCCGGCAGTGGTGCCTATAGCCGAGCTAGCTACAGCAGCTGTGCCTGGGCTGGAGGTGGCGCCCGTACCTGGACCGGCCACGGCGCCGTTGACTGGGCCAGTGGTTGCGCCTGTGACTCGAATTTGAAGTCTCCGTAGTACTCGGCTTGGATCGATAGGCTGTAAGCCGGCCCCGGCAAACCCAGCTCGGATACTCGAGCCTGAGAGGCCTAGTGGTTGGGCTTGTATGTATAAAATAAGAAAATCGAGTTAATCAATATGGTTAACCTCAGCAAGGAGTTTTTGTTGTACTAAGCTGCTGTAGAATGATTTGAGTGGTGAAAAACAGGCAACGTCGAGTGGTTGGCATATGTGAGAGGAGTGTAGTGGCATTTGCATGACAATAATCTCATTATCTCGACAATATTAGTCAAAGGCTGGAGCGACGTGACTGCCATGACCATCAAGAATTAGAAGTCGGTATTGGCCTACAGCTCGCCGTCGAGTATTTGGATCAAAGATTTTGGTTAACCACTCAAAGAAGTGATCATCATCAGTTCAACCCTTCTTACTAACTCCAATTGACGAATCGCTCGGCGCACCGCAAGAGTACCACTCAGCTTGATGAACTTTGCCGGGTAGGATAATTTTAGGTGGTAAGGCCCATCCTTCACAATTGACAGCCTCGATGACTGTTGCCCACTCCCGATTTCTTGGCTGGGCCACTATTGGCCGACCTTTGCGGTCAGCCCGGGTAAGTACTTTTGCTGTACGGGCTACGCCAAGTTGGAACCCGGTTTCATCGAAATTTTAGATATCCTCGTCTACAATGCCATACTTTTGTATAGCCTTCTTGACTCGCTCAAACCACTGCCTAAGAAGTACTGGGTCTTCACACTGGGCACGTCGGTAGTCGTAATAGCGAGAATACCGGGGCTTGATCGCATCGTAGCGTTCGATGAATCGTTGGGCTCAGGTCGGGCCTACCGGCTTTCCACCACGACTTGCCAGCAATAAATTGGCCATACGGCGTGAATAGTCAATTGTCGGGGACATACCACGCTCGTCCATTGATAGGATCCACTATACTAGAGCAGTCTCCTCGGCTACCGATAGATTTCGGTTATTGACTTGTGTATCGTACCGAGGTCGTGTACCACGTAGCCGCGCAGACAATGTCTGGTAGGGTACATTGTAGACTGTTGCAGCCTGTCGCATCCATTTGCACTGGCTCTGTTGGTAAGCCTTGACGGCTAATTGAACCCTTTGGAGGGTATTAAGCAATTGGTTGTCTTCGGTCATCGCTGCAGCTGTGGTGATAGGCACGCGTGCGGGTCGGGTTTTGGTGGAGAATTTTGGCTCGCCAAGGTGGTGTGGCTCGCTAGATGGTAGATTACGTTAATTCCTTGGGCCTCTTCTAGATCTTTGATAATCCCGATGACCTCTGCGTCTGCCACTTCAATGGTTGAGCCCAGGTTCCAAGATCTAGCTACTATAGGTGCTAGGTTCGCGCTCAGTCGGCATAGTCCGGCTGAGTTAGTGATTCTGCCCTTTATGAAGCCTTATGAGGTCTCACCTTAAAACAGCCTCAGTGATTGACCTAGCCTTCACTACACCCTTTAAATCGATTACCTGGAAAAACTGGGACTCTACCGAATCCACAGGATCTGACCACGAAGCTATAAGCTTCCAAGGCTGGCCAAAGTCAATAAAAACACCTCGCAAGCACACTAGTATAGGCAATCTCTTACCCCCTTACAACTACAAAAAGGCCAATTGGAAATTATTTACTACAAAGTTGAACAGCAATAAAAAAGAAGCCGCAAAAGCAGTCCAGACTGCTATAGAACAGAGTATTACAAACCACTCGATTGTCAGGGTCGTCTGTCTGTAAGGGAGCACGGGCTCCACAGAATGCTGGGGTTGGTAATTATGAAGATAGAACAAAGGACAAGCTCCTATCGCACGGGTAATACAGTCAAATCGGAATGCCACTCAAAGTGTATGAGCGCAGTGAATGTGTATTGCTTGCTTGAAGAACCAAGCAAGAACTATCTAAAACCGTGGCTACGGTCGTCGTATATATCTATCTAGGGTGGACCAATCAGGGCATTGGTCCTGGATGATCAGTGCGGTCAGTGTGCTCAGTGCGATCAGTTCCCACTGATCGCCCTGATCATACTGATCGCGCTGACCGCCTTGCTATTGGCTGCACTCGCGTGAAGCGGGGAACTACCCTGCTTCCTTGCGCCAGCCAATAGCGGGAGGCTCCGTGCAGCCTTCTGCGCGCTTGAGCCAGGATCGTAACACAGAGGGATTAGAACAGTTTAGCTGATATACTTAGTACAGTGATCACAGAAGCTGCACACCAGGCAACTCCAAGGCTTAAGGTTACTGAAAGACCAAAGCCTTGGTCGTCTAATGACCTTACAACTTTACGGAAGAGCTTACATCATGCCCAAAAAAATTATAAAAAAGACCCTAACCAGGAACAAACCTATAAAACGGCCCGAAATACGTACTTCAATGCTATAAGAGCTGCAAAAACAACACACTGGCAAGAGTTTCTGACTAGGGCAGAGGGAAAAGAAGCGTTCAACGCTCTAAGATATACGAAGGCTACAAATAATACCAAAATACCCACTATCAACTACGTAGAAAGGGCGTGAAGAAACAAGCCAACACCTTTGAAAAAAATGCAAGGCCTTCACAACTACCTTATTCCCAGAGCCTGTCACCCAGCTTACCGCCTAGCCTGCTACCCAGCCTAGGCAAAACCCAAAATGGGAATGGCCAAAACTGGAGGCAATAGAGGTAGAAAGAGCAATATTCAGCTCAACCCCTACTAAAGCACCGGGCCCAGATAGGTTCAACTTCGAGCTATTACAACAGGCCTACAAAGCCATACCGACGTTATTCAACCAAATCTACAAAGCTCTCTACAACTGTGGAACCCATCCAGACTTCTGGAAACAAGGCGTTGGAATTATACTACTTAAACCTAAAAAGGGAGACTATACTATACCAAAGGCCTATAGTGTAATAACTTAACTTAACTGTTTGAGTGGAACCCTAGAAAAGATCTACGCAACAAGACTGTGTTACCTAGGCAATAATGGCTCTAACTTGCTAAAACCCACACAGTTAGGTGGCCGGAAACAAAGGTCTGCAATAGACACGGTCTTACCACGACTACATCACATATAACAACAGAAAGAGGAAAAAAGCAACTATAACCACTACGATTTTCCTGGATATCGCTTCCATCCGATCCATCCGACCCACAGAAGATCCATTTTTAAGCCCCACTCTGAAGCCCCACAACAACAAACCCTTCAACCAATCAACAAGTCAACCAACATCAAGCAATAATGGGTTCAACAACGCCCACCGAAGCCACTATTACAGAGGCTGCATGGCTAATGGCGCCTAAATCTAGGCGTACTGCAAGCCCACAAACAATCAAGGAACTACAGGTTACAGATATAGCCGTAGCAGTTGCTATGGATGTAGCAAGCCGAACACTGGTACGGTCCAAAGCCAGTAAACAACCTACAACACACAGTACTTCAGAAGACAGGCAGCCTGGCCAGATCAGTCCCGGGGGCATTATGGGAGGAAGTGCTAGCCCCGTAATACAAACCACTCGACTGTTAGGGTCGTCTGTTTGTAACGGAGCATGGGCTCCACAGGATGCTGGGGTTGGTAATTATGAAGATAGAACAAAGGACAAGCTCCTATCGCACGGGTAATACAGTCAAATCAGAATGCTACTCAAAGTATTGTGACGAACCTGGTTCGTACTGGACCAGCTGCAGAAGGCAGGCGCCTCAGGCAAGACTGGGGGCCCCGCTTGTCGAAGAGCCAATCAGACGGTGCCCGGTGCCAAGAGGGCTCTTGGCACCAGGCAAACGGAAGGATGGCCAATCAGGGGTGGCCCGGTGCCAAGAAGGGTCTTGGCACCAGGCAAATGGCCCGGCACGCTAGCAGTGCCCGGCGCCAGGCAGCTCCTTCCTGTCGGGCAAGTAAGAGCTGCGCTCTTACTGGCCCGCCATAATTAAATAAATACGATGACCGTATCCACGGTCTTAGATAGTTCTTGCTTGGTTCTTCAAGCAAGCAATACACATTCACTGCACTCATACAGTTTGAGTGGCATTCCGATTTGACTGTATTACCCGTGCGACAGGAGCTTGCCCTTTGTTCTATCTTCATAATTACCAACCCCAGCACTCTGTGGAGCCCGTGCTCTCTTACAGACAGACGACCCTAACAGTCGAGTGGTTTGTAATAAGTATATGAGTGTAGTGAATTTGTATTGCTTGCTTGAAGAACCAAGCAAGAACTATCTAAGACCATGGCTATGGTCATTGTATATATCTAATTCATGTAACCAATCAAAGTTCTCCCTTTGCGCTCCGTGGGCCCTAGCACAATATACACAAAAACCACTACTGTAACTAGTAGGACCTAGAACCCCGCGCCTTGCCCACTCCCCGCAACACCTTCCTTTTCCTTCCTTAGCTTTAGATTCCACAATACAGGCTATGGTTTTTTTTTCTTCATTACACACATGCACCCTCTAGGGCTATGGGCGTGGCCAGTGAAAGACTGGCAGTCTATCTACCCAGTATACTAGTAGGAAATAGAGAAAGCAAGGGCTAAGTGTGATGAACCACGCCCATTCTGGGTTAGTCATAGCTCTGAAAGTGGGGCCGGCCAATAGGGATGACGAGACAGGCATGCGGGGCAGGGACCCGCATTTGCTCTGTGCGGTGGGGTACGGAGCAACCCCTTTGTTCTATCTTCATAATTACCAACCCCAGCATTCTGTGGAGCCCGTGCTCCCTTATAATAAGGGTGTGATTCCTTGGCCATCTCAGTGCGGCCTCAGTGCGCACTGAGGTACAAAAAAGCGGGGCTAAAATGCTTTGTACCCGTACTAGTCCCTTTTAGGCAGGCGGTGTAAAAATATCCCTGCATCTTTTCTTCCACTCTGTACGCCTTCTTTTTCTTCTACTCTACACCTTTTTTTCCAGCTAGCCAACCAAGCCATGCAGAACCAAGCCAACTGGAAAGACCTCGAGGGTCTTCTCGACCCTGAGATCCAGCCTATTCTCGATGAAGCTCAAGCTACTTTCAGCATGGAGTCCCAAAGCCAGCCGACTTCCCAGTCCTCCCAGCCCTCCCAGATACGCCGAATCACACAGGGAAACTTTGCCTATACATCTGAGATGTACGAAGCTATCATGGAACTTTTCCGGGAGCGTACAGTGGCTGGTGACTTCAACGTCCCTCGCGCAGGTGCCCAAGCAGTCGGGCTCGATATTGTTGCTACCAAGATGAAGGAGTTGTTTCCAGCCTTTCCTTGGGAGAGGAAGAAGATTAAGACCAAGTACGATTCCGAGAAGAAGAAGTACAGGTACTACCTGGAGTGGAAGAGCATTAGCGGTACTTCTTTTGACGAGGAGGGTAGAGCTATTGGCTCTGACCTTCAGAAGGAGAACTTCCTTGCCCGGTATGGTAAGAATGCAAAGTTCCTTTTCAACGTCGGCCTTCAGAACGTGGATCGATATGCCGACATCTTTCCTAACGAACGAGCAACCTGCGAATTTGCCTACGATGCGATCGATCTAGCAGACTTGAGCTCCGATAATGAAGAGTCTAGACCTGAAGCGGCTGATAGCGATATCCTTGCAAGACTTGTAACACCACAGCCTGGCTCATCTGCTTCAAGCCGTATACGTGGACAGAAGCGGTCTATACGGGAGGTTGAAGAAGCATCTCTAGGCAAGAGCTTGGAGAGGGCAGCAGCTCGGCTAGTAGTAAATGCCTTGGAAGAGAAAGAAGCAATTGTCCAGGCCCTTTACAACATCCAGGATTTTTTCCAAACCGAGCCGTCGTTGAAGGACTTAACACCTATTCAAAAGGCTCGGTTGATTAGCAAGATCAACGTTAGCCGTGAAGCAGTCACTTGGAATACTCTACAATCAAACGAGTTAAAGGCAGCCTATATTCAACTTTGGCTTGAAGAGTTAGCTTAAAGAGATGTAACTAGTTCTATTGAAACTTTGCCCACATCTTCCTTGCTGCAGTTGCTCGAATGGCTTCACTCGGGGTGTTTGCCACTAGATATATTGCTCTCTCTCGGCAGACTTGTAATATCTGCTGTTCTTCCTGACGCCTTACTACTTCAGCCTCGCCACACTGTGCTTCTGCCTCTCTCTGGCGTGCTCGTTGTTCGCTAAGTAGAATGAAATTGACCAACCCAGTAACAGCATATATAATACGCGTCTGGTTCTTCAACGAATATTCTGGACCGCCACCCTTGTTGAGGATCCGGAACTTCCTCTTGGCTAACCCAAATGCTTGCTCAACCCGAATCTTCCATCTTGAATGGCGGAGGTTGTAGAGCTCTTCAGCATTTTCAGGTCGCCTCTTTGCAGCTCGCCACTCCTGGAGATGATAGCGAGTACGAGGAAACCCAATGACAATCCCTTCTCGCATATTGAAGCCACTATCGGCTAGGTAGTATCGGTTCTTTGGGGGCTGGTAACTCTTGCTTGCAAATACCCGGTTAAGTAGGGTAACATCATTAATAGAGCCTTCAGCACCAGCAAGGACGTATGTAAATGTCCCGTCAAATCTCACAGCAGCAAATACGTTTTGTGTAATATTACCTTTGCGGTAGAAATACCGGTCTTGAAGATGCTGAGGGACATGTGCTGGTATGTGTGTACAGTCGATAGCGCCGATACAGCCACTAAGGGGGCTGGCATGGTCGTCTAGCTCAAGCTCAAGGTAGACGTATTCATCCTCGTCGGTCGGCTGCTGGACGAAGGCAATATGAAGTTGAACAAGAGCTGGTAATACCTTCTTCATGATCTTGGCTACCGTACCTTGGCTGATCCAGAAGAAGTGTGCGGTGGCTCGCTGGCTTGTGGCTTGGGCAAGGATGTATATGGCGACTAGAAGCTGATGCTCGATAGTAAGCTGCCTTCCTGCTACCATCCTGGTATTGTCTTTGACCCATGAGGCCAACTCCCGAAAGGTAGCCTGGTCCATGCGAAAAAGCTCGTAGAATAGCTTTGGGGAGCCTTCTCGTAGCTGGCAAGCCCAGGAGACAGCCCTCGCTGTACTACCAGGGTGAATAATTTCGCGGGCTGCTCCCCGCCAAGCTCGTCGCCTACGTGACTGGGCGACGAGATGGGCAGCTACTTTGTATTACAAACCACTCGACTGTTCGGGTCGTCTGTCTGTAAGGGAGCACGGGCTCCACAGAATGCTGGGGTTGGTAATTATAAAGATAGAACAAAGGGCAAGCTCCTATCGCACGGGTAATACAGTCAAATCGGAATGCCACTCAAAGTGTATGAGTGCAGTGAATGTGTATTGCTTGCTTGAAGAACCAAGCAAGAACTACCTAAGACCGGTGCCACGGTCATCGTATATATCTATCTAAGCTGGGCCAATTGGAGCGTTGCTCTGTTGCTCTCTGACAGAGCTACAGAGCATTGCTCTGTTGCTCTCCGACAGAGCTACAGAGCAGCCAACCAAACTGTTGCTCTGTACTCCACCGTGCAGAGCAAATGCGGGTCCAGTGCGGCAGAAAAATCAGTTCTAGACCCGCTAATTTCCTATTTCGGACGAGGTACATGTTGATTTTGCACTGGACCGCACTGGCGCTAGTGGTGGGGTTATCTATAGTCTATTTAGGCTTAGCACAAAAGATAAATAAAATTTCATGGCCTTCAGTGCGCACTGAGGCCGCACTGAAGGGCAAGGAATCACACCCTAATTACAGACAGACGACCCTAACAGTCGAGTGGTTTGTAATACTAAGTACATCTTTAGGCACGTAGCCTTATTAACGTAATAATTTCATAGTAATGGGGATCCTTTGGCTAGACTTATACTGTACCACCCTCGGGCCTGAATAATAAGGAAAGTGTATTGTTTGTCAGAAACACTGCACACTGGATCTTGTGGAATTGATGGGGTTGTAATTGCTTGATTGTATTGCCCTGTTTCTAGGCTCTCTGGCTCTGCCAGAGAGCATTTCTTATAGCCATGGCCAGGTGGCGAGGTTATTGCGCGTCTGTGGCTAATAGTGACAAATTCATGATTCTAGCACCTTCTAGAATCTCCCTTCTTTCTGATAGTGACAAATCCATGATTCCAGCACCTTCTAGAACCCCTCCTTTTTCTGACATTGTCATCCCAACAGGACCAACTAACTGAGTAAGGAAATATAGGGATAAGAATAAAGGATGAAGGAAATAGACCAATCTTTGCTGACTTCTTCTAGCCATTTCATTGTACAAATCCTCGTACTACTAAGGAAGTCCCCTAGGGCCTTTTTTCTCTCGGTGGTGTAGAGTGCTGTAGACTCTGGTGTGTGCGTTCTGACTGGCCATCGGTCTGCGGGTAGTAGGCTTTTGAGAGCCTCTGCTTGACCTGGCGGGCTTTGGAAAGTTCTACCCAAAATTTGCTAGTTAATAGAGAATCTCTATCAAAGACCGTACCTTTTTTTTTCATTATACGCATGCACCCTCTAGGGCTATGGCGTGGCCAGTCAAAGACTAGCGGTCTATCTACTTAGTGTACTAGTAGGAAATAGAGAAAGCAAGAGCTAAGTACATCGTTAGGCGCGTGGCCTTATTTTCGTAATAGTTTCATAGTAATAGGGTTCCTTTGGCCAGACTTGTACTGTACCACCCTCGCGTCTAATTAATAAGAAACGTGTAGTGTTATACCAATAGGACCAACGTCTAATTAATAAGAAACGTGTAGTGTTATATCAATAGGACCAACTAACTGAATAAGGAAATATATGGATAATAATAAGGGATGTCAGAAAAAAGGAGGGTTCTAGAAGGTGCTGGAATCATGGATTTGTCACTATTGGCCACAGACGCGCAATAACCTCGCCACCTAGCCATGGCTATAAGAAATGCTCTCTGGCAGAGCCAGAGAGCCTAGAAAAAGGGGAATACAATCAAGCAATTACAACCCCATCAATTCCACAAGATCCAGTGTGCAGTGTTTCTGACAAGGGAAATAGATCAATCTTTGCTGGCTTCTAGTCATTTCATTGTACAAATTTTCGTACTACTAAGGAAGTCCCCTAGGGCCTTTTTTCCCTTGGTGGTGTGGAATAGTATTTGGAGTGTTCAAGGCCTTCCGCTCTACAGTGTATTTTTTGCACCGTAGTAGTAGATGTGTAGGTGTTTGGTCCTCCAGACACAATCTTCGCTAGATAACGAGCTGAGAATCCAATCCCGGTCTTCAACTAGATATAGGCTGATTGATTTGGTCGAGGTAATAGTGGTAGTGGGCTTGAAGCTGTAAGTGATCATGTCCCGGGCTACCCTTCTATAGTGTGTGCCTAAGCCTTTGGATTTTTGTCCTATTGCTTCCCTACCTTCTTGGCTTAGCCAGTCTGTTTTCCAGGCTTTTTTCAATAAGGTCTTGGCTTGTCTTCGTAGGTAGGCTAGTGATACATATGCTTCTTTTGTTGTTTTTTCTAGGCCGGCCTTAGCTAATTGGTTCACTATCTCGTTACCAACAATTCCAACATAGCTAGGGCACCAGTGGACTTCGACTTGTGGCCTTTTTGGACTAGTAGCCTAACTAGCCTTTGGGCCCTTTTTGCATGGTACGTGTAGCCTTCTAACCTCTGGATTGCCGCTTGGCTATCCACGAAGAAATAGAAGGTGGTTGACCTAATGGTAGACGTAGTTGACGTAGTAGTGGTAATTCTTTGGGCCTCTTCTAGGGCTTTGATAATCCCGATGACCTCTGCGTCTGCCACGAGACCATACCTATTGGCGTGCCGAATCGGCACTCTACTTGCTCATAGATTAACTGGGCTAGCTCAGCTGCCGTGACGGTAGTAGTGGTCGGGATGAAGAGTGCGATCTTCGTAAACCAATCTACGACGACGAGGATAGCATCTACTATACGGTCCTTATACTGGCCCCGAGGGCAAAGCGCGTCACAGCCGAAACCCTAGCCATATCTTCAACTCGAGGACATTGAAGGGTCTGTTCAACTCGTCTAACCGCTCGGCGGTACTTCCGGGAGCACGATTTCTTCCGTACTCCGGCTCTAATCTGGGCCACAACTGCCCTTACCGCGGCTGGCAACCTCGTTGCCAACCGCAGCTTCTTCGTTAAGGTAGGCAGTACATCGCCATAAGCGATCTCTCCTGCCATATAGTCGGGTCTTCTTGAAAGGGGGTCGGCGGGGTTGGTAGCCCCGGGCCGGTGTTCGATATCGAAGTCGAAGGGGGATAAGCGGTATACCCATCTAGCTAGGCGACCCTTAAGGTCTCGAGCCGGGGCTGCGATTACCCCTTTGAGTGCCTTGTGATCGGTAAGGACTAGGAACATCTGGTCGATACCGCCTAGGTAGTGGCCCCAGTGTTCGAGGGATTCGATAATAGCGATAAGCTCCTTTTGGCCGGTAGCCCACCGGAGTTCGGCGTCGG
Organism: Lasiosphaeria miniovina; assembly: GCF_030549165.1. NCBI lineage: Eukaryota > Fungi > Ascomycota > Sordariomycetes > Sordariales > Lasiosphaeriaceae > Lasiosphaeria > Lasiosphaeria miniovina. Next base: position 3,819,137 of record NW_026848223.1, on the reverse strand, counting down.
TGAGTTTCCTCGACCAGTAGGCTACGGGGTGCCACTGGGAGTCGACTAGCTGCGAGAGGATCCCCGAGATCGCCTTATTACTAGCATCCGTTTCGACTCGGGTTGGTTGGGCGGCTCTGGTCCCAGTGGGTTAGGAAGCCTGCTTGGCTAAAGGCCGATCTAAGCTGTTCGAAGGCGGCGTTGGCCTCTGGTGGCCACTGGAAGGGGTTGGCTGCCTCTCCTTTTAGTAGGGCGGTAATAGGGGCCGTGATCCTAGAGTACCCCTGGATTAACCGGCGGTAGAAGTTGGCGAATCCAAGGAAGACTTGTATTTCTCTAGTTGACTGGGGTATAGGCCATTCCTGGATTGCTTTAACTCGCTCTGGGTCCATCGATATGCCTTGGTGGCTAACAATGAAGCCCAGAAACTCGACTTGGTCCTGGTAAAGGGAGCATTTCGATCGTTTGGCGAAGAGCTGAGCCTGCTCAAGGCGGTTAAGGGCCTCCAGGACGTGGTAGGTATGTTCCTCGCGGGTAGCGGAGTAGATAAGGATATCGTCGAGGTACACGATACAAAACACGTCTACTAGGCCGGCTAAAGCCCGGTTAATATACGCCTGGAAGGTGGCCGGTGCGTTGGTTAGGCCAAATGGCATAACGGTATATTCGAACTGGCTGTAGCGGGTCTTGGAAGCCGTTTTCCACTGATCGGTCTGGCGGACTCGGATCTGGTGGTAGGCGTCTCTAAGGTCAAGCTTGGTAAAAAACCGGGCGCCAGTGAGGCGGTCCATAAGATCACTAATTAGCGGTAGCGGGTATCGGTTCTTAATAGTGATCTTATTCAGGCCCCGGTAGTCTACGCACAAGCGCATAGTTCCATCCTTCTTAGGGACGAAGATAATAGGAGCTCCGGCTGGGCTACTACTTTCCACGATTCGGCCGTTAGCGAGGTTCTCTTGGATATAGAGAGCTAGCTCTTCTAGCTGGGCCTGACTAAGTGGGTATATATGGCCCTGTGGTAGGTAAAAATGCTGCAAAGAAACTCCACCAATATGGGCCAAAAATAGCTGCAAGCTACTGCGCTCGAAAGCGCTGGAAAAGCTTTATCTGTTGACACCAACCACCACCGCGCGCAACTTGTTGCGCGTGCGCAGGAGGAGGTGAAAGTACGAAGGCGCTAGCGGAACGCGACGCGATTTTCGCTCCCATCCAATCCATCTGACCTACAGGAGATCCACTTCTAAGCCCCACTCCGAAGCCCCACAACAAACCTTTCAACCAATCAACAAGCCAACCAATCAACAAGCCAATCAACAACAACCAACAATGGGTTCAACAACGCCCACCAAAGCTACTACTACAGAGGCTACATGGCTAATGACACCTAAATCTAGGCGTACTGCAAGCCCCCACACAATCAAGGAACTACAGGCTACAAACACAACCGTAGCAGTTGCTATAGTTGCAGCAAGCCGAACACTGGTACGGCCCAAAGCTAGTGAACAACCTACAACACACAGTACCTCAGAAGACGGGCGGCCTAGCCAGATCAGTCCCGGAGGCACTATAGAAGGAAGTGCTAGCCCCGGGCGTTCTGGCCTCAATGGTAATAAGGCTAGTGGGCTCAATCCGAAAGGAGGTGGCAACTGACCAAATATTCAACATACTACGTCTTCTGAAAACAATGTGATTGTAGAAGATGGTAGTACAGGCTCTAGCCCTGGGGCGCTAACAAGCGTTGGAAACAGCCCCAGGAGGTGACCTCTGGCCACACGCCTACCCCCCCCTCCTCCCCTAGCACAATATACACAAAAACCACTACTGTAACTAGTAGGGTGCCCTTGAAGCCAGAGGGCCAACCAGCCAAGTCTATTGAATCTGTACAACTAGTACAGCCAGAAACACAGGGAGCAGTAGTAAGCCTCCTACAAGCTGCACTATCCTTGGTAAAACAAGCTAACACACTGCAGAACAGCTTTCATAGAGAAGTACAGAACCTCCAAAACGCCGTGAACAAGTATAACCAAGGCCAAGGCCAAAACCAGGGCTAGAAACCTACTATTACAAACCACTCGACTGTTAGGGTCGTCTGTCTGTAAGGGAGCACGGGCTCCACAGAATGCTGGGGTTGGTAATTATAAAGATAGAACAAAGGGCAAGCTCCTATCGCACGGGTAATACAGTCAAATCGGAATGCCACTCAAAGTGTATGAGTGCAGTGAATGTGTATTGCTTGCTTGAAGAACCAAGCAAGAACTATTTAAGACCGTGGCTACGGTCGTCGTATATATCTATCTAAGGAGGACCAATCAGAGTTCCTGACTCACATGCTCAGTCGTGCTCAGTCCTAGACGCACTGATCCCTACTGAGCTCTCCGCTCAGTGCGCTCAGTGGGTCTCGGCACTGATCCTACTGAGCTCCCCGCTTAGTGCGCTCAGTGGGTCTCGGCAATGGCCCCACTGAGCACTCCCTCATTGGATGCACCCTCGAGCGAGAGCCCCCCACCTTAAATGCTGTTCCAGCCAATCCACAGAAGGCGGGCAGCGCCCTCTGCACCTTTGAACCAGGATCGTAACACCTACCTATGCACAAGCATTGGCAGCTAGCTTAAAACCTGGCTATACAACTACGGCCAAAGCCAAAACCACTACAAAGACAAAGACAAAGACAAAGGCGAAGTATTACAAACCACTCGACTGTTAGGGTCGTCTGTCTGTAAGGGAGCACGGGCTCCACAGGATGCTGGGGTTGGTAATTATGAAGATAGAACAAAAGGCAAGCTCCTATCGCACGGGTAATACAGCCAAATCGGAATGCCACTTAAAGTATATGAGTGCAGTGAATGTGTATTGCTTGCTTGAAGAACCAAGCAAGAACTATCTAAGACCGGTGCCACGGTCGTCGTATATATCTATCTATGACTGGCCAATGAGAGCAGGCCCGGAGGCAACACCTCCTCCGCTCGGGCCAGGCCCGGAGACAGAGCTGCCCCAGTTCGGGCCAGTGTAAGGAAAGAGCACCCCAAACGCCCGGTCCGGCCCAGGCGCCACCAGCTGGCCACAAACAGCTGGCCCGGCCCAGGCGACCAGCTGGCCCCAAACACCCGGCCCAGGCACCCGCCAGATTGAGCCACCCAACTATGTATATAAATAGTGGCCCTCGCCTACCTTCCTTTGCGAGGGCCAGGTTGAAGTCTTTTACCAATGCCAGTCATTGCTCGCCCTCTTGTTCCCTCCATCGTGACCACCTTGATCAGGCGTACCTGCCTTCTCTTACAGCCAGGCCCGAACTGCTTCCTGCATGCTCTCGGGCCCGCTAGCGTGTAGTAGCCTGAGGCCCCACTACCCCGCTCCCGGTGCCGCGGGAGTTCGTGACACGAAGGCGAAGACAAAAGAGCTGAACGCTAATAAAGTAGTCTTTGAACTAGCTGATAACCACTTCAACGAAGGAAACAAACTGGTCCCAAAGACAATAAGGGACCAGTTCAACGAGGCACTACAATATAACGCAGTTGCCCGAGTACACCTGATAGAAAAGGGTAACGTAGTAGTAACAACCACAAAAAACAACACCCCAGAGGCCTTCTTGGATTCTGAAGACCAGTGGACTGAGGTAGTGAAACACTGCCCTATAGTAGACGAGAAAAAGCCTACTACTTGGAAGAAACTAGTAGCCCATAACGTTCCAACCTACCTACAAGACAACGAATTCAAGCAGTTCAAACACGAATGCTGAGAGTCTAACGACATGGACATCCGGGGCCATCGAAGGTGGCTAGTCCAACCAAAAGAAGGACAGGCTACAGGCTCTATAGTATTCGCAATAGAGAGCTCAGCAGATGAAAAAGCCTGAAGGTAGTAAAATACCTATATCAGTACTACAACACAACGTGAATAGACAGAGCGGAGCTCACCATACTGTCTTACAACAAGCTGTCACAAACTCCCCTGGCACTGGGCGCAGCGCGCCCTAGTGGGGCACCGGGATTGGGAGCAGGGTAGTGGGGCCCCAGGACACCACACGCTAGCGGGCCCGAGGACATACGGGAGCAGTTTGGGCCTGCCCTCATTGGCAAGCCAAAGATAGATATATACGACGACCGTGGCGCCGGTCTTAGATAGTTCTTGCTTGGTTCCTCAAGCAAGCAATACACATTCACTGCACTCATACACTTTGAGTGGCATCCCGATTTGGCTGTATTACCCGTGCGGTAGGAGCTTGCCCTTTGTTCTATCTTCATAATTACCAGCCCCAGCGTCCTGTGGAGCCCGTGCTCCCTTACAGACAGACGACCTTAACAGTCGATTGATTTGTAATACAAGCATTCGAAAGGAACACCACTATAGTGCTATTACAAGAACCGCACTATCCTAGAAATAAGGAAGATGGATACTACGCAATAAACCACCTAACTTTCCACACTATTCTACCAGAAACAACGTTGGAAAAAAGCCACAGACCTCGAATAATAGCCTACTGTAGAAAAAACAGTGAGCTAGAATTCACACCAAGATACGATATAGCCACTGATCTCAATATTCAAGTAATCGAGGTATTTGGGCTAGAAAGCTTCTATATCTTCAACGTCTATAACGAAAGACAACGGCTAGACCCACTACCCAACCAGCCACAAGCGGAAGCCTTAAGGCATACAACGGTAGAAATGGCACTACAGTACTACGAGCTAAGAAAATCCTACCTAATAGTAGGGGACTTCAACCTACACAACCCATGGTGGAACGGGGAGGCCGACTTATTACAAACCACTCGACTGTTAGGGTCGTCTTGTCTGTAAGGGAGCACGGGCTCCGCAGAATGCTGGGGTTGGTAATTATGAAGATAGAACAAAGGGCAAGCTCCTATCGCGCGGGTAATACAGTCAAATCGGAATGCCACTCAAAGTGTATGAGTGCAGTGAATGTGTATTGCTTGCTTGAAGAACCAAGCAAGAACTATCTAGGACCGTGGCTACGGTCGTCGTATATATCTATCTAAGGAGGACCAATCAGAGTTCCTGACTCACATGCTCAGTTGTGCTCAGTCCTAGACGCACTGATCCCTACTGAGCTCTCCGCTCAGTGCGCTCAGTGGGTCTCGGCACTGATCCTACTGAGCTCCCCGCTTAGTGCGCTTAGTGGGTCTCGGCAACGGCCCCACTGAGCACTCCCTCATTGGATGCACCCTTGAGCGAGAGCCCCCCACCTTAAATGCTGTTCCAGCCAATCCACAGAAGGCGGGCAGCGCCCTCTGCACCTTTGAACCAGGATCGTAACACGACTCCACAAAGGCTACGAAAGCTACTATACTAGTAGACTGGCTACAGATACAGAAGGGGGATATCCTAGTAGATCCTAGAGTAATAAAGGAAAAGGGAGGCACATACCATGGGGCTAACCTTATAACGGCCTCAGTTATTGACCTAGCCTTCACTACACCCTTTAAATCGATTACCTGGAATAATTGGGACTATGCCGAATCCACAGGATCTGACCACGAAACTATAAGCTTCCAAGGCTGGCCAAAGTCAACAAAGACCACTAGCAAACACACTAGTACAGGCAATCTCTTACCGTCTAACAACTACAAAAGGGCTGATTGGGATATATTTACTACAAAGTTGAAAACCAATGAAGAAGAAGCCGCAAAAGCAGTCCAGACTGCTATACAAGAGAGAGATTGGAATATTGTAGCTGATACACTTAGTGCAGTAATCACAGAGGCTGCAAACCAGGAAATTCCAAAGCTTAAGATTACTGGAAGATCAAAACCTTGGTGGTCTAACTATTACAAACCACTTGACTGTTAGGGTCGTCTGTCTGTAAGGGAGCACGGGCTCCACAGAATGCTGGGGTTGGTAATCATGAAGATAGAACAAAGGGCAAGCTCCTATCGCACGGGTAATACAGTTAAATCGGAATGCCACTCAAAGTATATGAGTGCAGTGAATGTGCATTGCTTGCTTGAGGAACCAAGCAAGAACTATCAAAGACCGGTGCCACGGTCGTCGTATATATCTATCTATGACTGGCCAATGAGGGCAGGCCCGCAGGTGATGTTTCCCCAGTTTGGGCCAGGCCCGAACTGCTCCCCGTATGCCCTCGGGCCCGCTAGCGTGTGGTGGCCTGGGGCCCCACTACCCCGCTCCCGATCCCGGTGCCCCACTAGAGCGCGCTGCGCCCAGTCCCAGGGGAGTTCGTGACACTAACGACTTTACAACTCTACGAAAGAGCTTGCATCATGCCCAAGGAAACTATAAAAAAGACCCTAACCAGGAACAAACCTATAAAACGGCCCGGAATACGTACTTCAATGCTATAATATTACAAACCACTCGACTGTTAGGGTCGTCTGTCTGTAAGGGAGCACGGGCTCCACAGAATGCTGGGGTTGGTAATTATGAAGATAGAACAAAGGGCAAGCTCCTATCGCACGGGTAATACAGTCAAATCGGAATGCCACTCAAAGTGTATGAGTGCAGCGAATGTGTATTGCTTGCTTGAAGAACCAAGCAAGAACTATCTAAGACCGTGGCTACGGTCGTCGTATATATCTATCTAGAGCGGCCCAATTAGGTTGTTGCTCTGTTGCTCTCAGTCAGAGCTACAGAGCATCGCTCTGTTGCTCTTAGGCAGAACTATGGAGCAACTCCGTAGAGCCAATAAAACCGTTGCTCCGTGCCCCGCTCCACAGAGCAAATGCGGGTCCCTGCCCCGCATGCCTGTCTCGTCATTCCTACTGGCCGGCCCCACTTTCAGAACTATGACTAGCCCAGGACGGGCGCGGTTCATCACATATAAGAGCTGCAAAAACAACACACTGGCAAAAGTTCCTGACTAGGGCAGAGGGAAAAGAAGCGTTCAAGGCTCTAAGATATACGAAGGCTACAAATAATACCAAAATACCCACTATTAACTACGTGGAAAAGGGCGTGAAGAAACAAGCCAATACCGTTGAAGAGAAGTGCAAGGCCTTCACAACTACCTTATTCCCAGAGCCTGTCACCTAGCCCACTGCCCAGCCTGTTACCCAGCCTAAGCAAAATCCAAAATGGGAATGGCCAGAACTAGAGGCAATAGGTGTGGAAAGAGCAATATTCAGCTCAAACCCTACTAAAGCACCGGGCCCAGACAGATTGAACTTCGAGCTACTACAACAGGCCTACAAAGCCATACCAACGTTATTTAACCAAATATACAAATCTCTCTTCAACTGTGCAACCCATCCAGACTCCTGGAAGCAAGGCGTTGGAATTATACTACCTAAACCCCAAAAGAGAGACTATACTATACCAAAGGCCTATAGGTTTATAACTTTACTCAACTGTTTGAGTAAAACCCTAGAAAAGATCTACGCAAGAAGACTGAGCTACCTAGCCAACAATGGCTCTAACCTGCTGAACCCCACACAGTTAGGTAGCCGGAAACAAAGGTCTGCAATAGACACGGTCTTACTACTACTACATCACATACAACAACAGAAACAAAGAAAAAAACAACTGTAACCGCTACAATTTTCCTAGATGTGAAGGGAGCGTTTGACCACGTATCCAAACTACAGCTGATAACTGTACTAAAGAACCGTGGCCTACCAGAAAGCCTGTTTAGCTGGGTAGACTCGTTTTGCAGTGGCCAGAAAATCCAACTTACCTTTGAAAGCCACGTACAACTATTACAAACCACTCGACTGTTAGGTTTGTCTGTCTGTAAGGGAGCACGGGCTCCACAGAATGCTGGGGTTGGTAATTATGAAGATAGAACAAAGGACAAGCTCCTATCGCACGAGTAATACAGTCAAATCGGAATGCCACCCAAAGTGTATGAGTGCAGTGAATGTGTATTGCTTGCTTGAGGAACCAAGCAAGAACTATCTAAGACCGTGGACACGATCGTCGTATATATCTATCTACGTAACCAATAACAGTGGTTCCGTTGTCCCGTGGTCCCGCGTCCGGTGTTACAATCTGGACAACAGGTCCACGGAGCTAGGCCCGGCCTAGGATTGTGGGGGTCTGGACGGCAGGTAGGAGATGACAGGAGACAAGGAGTATCGTGCACAGATTGCGAAAGACAGGCTTTCAACACACAACCAATGTATGCTTAACCAGATGCATTGATAGCTGCAGAACCGTTCTCCCGAGAGAGCGTGCTGCCAGCTCCTATATAGAACTATGAGCAACCAATCAGAGTTCCTGCCTTACATGCTCAGTCGTGCTCAGTCCTAGACGCACTGATCCCCACTGAGCTCCCTGCTCAGTGCGCTCAGTGGGTCTCGGCACTGATCCTACTGAGCTCAGCCATGCTCAGTGCACCTTGGCAATGGCCCCACTGAGCACTCCCTAATTGGATGCACCTTCTCTTAGCGAGAGCCCTACCCTAAGTGCCGTTCCAGCCAATCCGCAGCGGGCGGGCAACGCCCTCTGCACCTTTGAACCAGGATCGTAACATCCGGGTCACCGCCCGGCCGGACCTGTCCCGCGTCCCCGAGCTCCAGAGCTCGGAATCCTGGAACGCTCCTGATTGGCTCGCGCCAAAAGTGCATGCCCCATCTTTGTGCATAACCACAGGGAATCCACAGGGATTCGTGACAGCCGGCCTTAGCTAATTGGTCCACTATCCCGTTACCAACAACTCCAACATGGCTAGGGCACCAGTGGACTTCGACTTTGTGGCCTTTTTGGACTAGTAGCCTAACTAGCCTTTGGGCCCTTTTTGCATGGTATGTGTCACGGCCGGCTTGGAATGAGGGCGGAACTCCTCTATTGGGCGCTATAGACGAAGATTCTAAACTAAAGGGAAAAGGGAAAAGAAGCTCAAAAGCCTCCCCTCGCGAGATTCTTCCAGGGCGTCTCAAGGTGGGGCTCTGGCTGGTCGGGTGGATCCACCCAACTGGCGTCTGATTAGTCAGAGCGTCTGGGAGGCCTGGAGGACCAGGCCCTCACAGTATGTGTAGCCTTCTAACCCCTGGATTGCCGCCTAGCTATCCACGAAGATATAGAAGATGGTTGACGTGGTAGTAGACGTAGTAGCCGTAGTAGTGGTAATTCTTTGGGCCTCTTCTAGGGCTTTAATAATCCCGATGACCTCTGCGTCTGCCACTTCGATGGTTGAGCTCAGATTCTACGATCTGGCCACTATAGGTGCTAAGTTCGCGCTCAGTCGGCATACGCCGGCTGAGTTAGTGATTCCGCCCTCTATAAAGCCTTGTGACCCGTCTGTGTAGAATACTACCGTAGTAGCCTTTGCAGTGGGCGCCATGGTTGTTTTGGGGCTCTGTAGTAGTTGTAGGTGGTCTTTTTGGCTTATTTTTTTCCACCCTCGTTAATAGTGATTTTGCTTGGATCTTCTGCTCCCACGGTTTTACCCAGTGCGCTAAGGGTTTCTCAATATTCCAGCTTGTTGTAACTAGTTTATCCAGCCTTATGACGAGTGTAAATAGCTATGTGGTGGGTTGTATGCTTGGCAGTAGGCCATAGTCATCCCCTTCTTGTAGCTCGTCTCTTACTTCCTTGTAGATGGCTTGTTTTATAAGGTGACTTTCTTGAAATAGTAGTATTCGTAGTCTATAGTTGATACAAGCCTTTTCGAATCGAATTTGTGGCGGTAGGATAGCTGCTTCTACTTTTAAGGCCTTGTAGGCTGTCAGAAACACTGCACACTGGATCTTGTGGAATTGATCGGGTTGTAATTGCTTAATTGTATTGCCCTGTTTCTAGGCTCTCTGGCTCTGCCAGAAAGCATTTCTTATAGCCATGGCCAGGTGGCGAGGTTATTGCGCGTCTGTGGCTAATAGTGACAAATTCATGATTCTAGCACCTTCTAGAATCTCCCTTCTTTCTGATAGTGACAAATCCATAATTCCAGCACCTTCTAGAACCCCCCCTTTTTTCTGACATAGGCCTTGTAGGAAGAGTTTCTGAACGCTCCCAGCATCTGTTTTACCGCTAGGTTCTGTAACCGTTGGTATTTTTGGACTAGCTGCTGTTGGTGGTAGTGGCCTTGGCTGTCTTTATAGCCTTTCCACCATAGTTGGACGCCGTAGTCGGCTACTGACGTGATACAGGCTACGTATAGTTGCCTTAGTGCCCTGATGTGATGAACCGCGCCCATTTTGGGCTAGTCATAGCTCTGAAAGTGGGGCTGGCCAATAGGGATGACGAGACAGACATGTGGGGCAGGGACCCGCATTTGCTCTGTGCGGTGGGGTACGGAGCAACGGTTTGGTTGACTCTACGGGGTTGCTCCGTAGCTCTGCCAGGGAGCAACGAAGCAACGCTCTGTAGCTCTGCCAGGGAGCAACAGAGCAACGACCTAATTGGTTACACAGTTAGATATATACGATGACCGTACCCACAGTCTTAGATAGCTCTTGCTTGGTTCTTCAAGCAAGCAATACACATTCACTGTACTCATACACTTTGAGTGGCATTCTAATTTGACTGTATTACTATTACAAACCACTCGACTGTTAGGGTCGTCTGTCTGTAAGGGAGCACGGGCTCCACAGAATGCTGGGGTTGGTAATTATGAAGATAGAACAAAGGGCAAGCTCCTTCCGCACGGGTAATACAGTCAAATCGGAATGCCACTCAAAGTGTATGAGTGCAGTGAATGTGTATTGCTTGCTTGAAGAACCAAGCAAGAACTATCTAGGACCGTGGCTACGGTCGTCGTATATATCTATTTAAGAAGGACCAATCAGAGTTCCTGACTCACATGCTCAGTCGTGCTCAGTCCTAGACGCACTGATCCCTACTGAGCTCCCCGCTCAGTGCGCTCAGTGGGTCTCGGCACTGATCCTACTGAGCTCCCCGCTTAGTGCGCTCAGTGGGTCTCGGCAATGGCCCCACTGAGCACTTCCTTATTGGATGCACCCTCAAGCGAGAGCCCCCCACCTTAATTGCTGTTCCAGCCAATCCACAGAAGGCGGGCAACGCCCTCTGCACTTTTGAACCAGGATCGTAACAATTACCCGTGCAATAGGAGCTTGCCCTTTGTTCTATCTTCATAGTTACCTACCCCAGCATTCTGTGGAGCCGGTGCTCCCTTACAGACAGACGACCCAAACAGTCGAGTAGTTTGTAATATATTTCCACCTCACATCGCGCACTGCAACACTCAAGGTAAGTCTTATTAAACTAAGCAGGTCTTATTGAAGCAGACGAAATATAACATAAAATCTCAGTTTAACTATTATTAATTGTGGATCTTCTCGAAGAGCTATTTACATCGAAGAACGGTTTTTCTCCTAGCCCGACAACCCGGTTGCCAAACCGATCGCCATATCCACCCTCTAGGTAATCAAATGTAGCGGTATGAAAGACGGAGCGATTGTCCCAGATTGCTGAAGAGGCGTATTGTCAGCAACAGTAAGAGGCAGGGGATGAAGAGTGCAATCGGCTTCTAGTTAGATAGTGGAGTTGCTGCTCACCAATGTCGTTCGGGTTTTTCCACTTGAACCGCACCTGCAGATCATGATTCTTGTACACGAGACCCAAAAACCAATTTAGGAGCTTTGAGCTCTCCTCTTTGGTGAGGCCGTTGATGTGTTTGACATGGCCCCCAACAGGAAAGATACTCTTCCAGCCGGTGACGGGGTTGGTGCGAACCACGGGATGGATGGCCCTCAGCTCCGTGCCTACATTCTCGGGGGCGCCTCGGGGCTTGTCGTAGAGAGCGAACCCGGCGCGCTCGGCAACTTTCTGAAAACCCGGCTGCTCAAAGGTGGCCGTGAGAGATTCGAGAAATCTTTGGTAAGGCTCGCTTATGCGGTCGTATATTTCATAGCCCGAGGCCCAGAGCGTGTCTAGACAACACAGCCATTGTCAGTCAGTCCGCAACATTCCATCGACGTTGCTCCTACGGCCCAGCCGCCTCTCTGTGCACGGGACATGCATGACCAGCAGCGGCGCTCACCTCCCCCGGTAGTTGGCAGCTCAACGAGACGCAGGGACGTGTAGTCAGCGGGTACCGGCTCGAAAGCAATGTCGCTATGCCACTGAGCGCTGTTCTGCTTCTTGGGGCTCAGTTCGCTAGGGGTCGACTGCGAATAAAATTGCTTGGTCTGGATGGAGCTGATAGTGCTGATCTCCACGTCGCTGCCCCCAAGCTCGCGCTCCGAGTTGAGGATGGGGTGGATATGGAGGCCTGATGTGGCGGGGCGCCCAGTGAGCTCCCCGAGCCGCAGAATCAACCTTTTCTGCAGCTCATTCGTCAAGTCGTCCTGCGCGCGGAAAAAGACAACGCCCCTCTGCGAGACTGGTTCTTTTGGTTAGCTCGTCCGTTTGACAAGTCCGTGGTGTGAAACTAACTTATGATTGCCAGGTCCCTGATGAGCTCATCTGAGTTGGGAGCATCCAGCCACTCGACTAGCTTGGCCTTTGGGTACTCGCGGCCAATGACCGGAGTCACGTCAAACGACTCGTATGAGTCAGTGGCGCCAGAGAGTACAAGCGGCGTCCGGTCAGCCCCCTTTGTGTTGACGGGCAAGACGCTCTCGATTGCTGAGGGAGCCATGATGTCTTTGTTGGTGGGCTCGGTGCTTCCGGTGCTTATACGATATGTTGGAGATGGGTGGGAACCGAAGCTGCCTGAACTCAGCTCAAACGGGGTCAGGGCAATCATTAGATCCTTACGGGTTTTATATTCAAACCACCGACCACCCAGCCGGCCCCCCTACTCGGCCGCGGCCCCACACTCGCTTAATAGAAGGGCCCAAACAGTCTACCTCGTCTGCATACTGATTAATCAACGAGACTCGTCCAAGATATCATGTTCCACCTCGGCATGCCATCATGTTACATCGATCAACACCTTATCCTCTCCACGACCCTCTGCGATGGCAAACTGTTCCCCGATGGCCGAATCACGTTCAGCCACAGAGGATGACGAGTCTCTTGACATGTATGCCGTGATACTTGCATGGCAGCAAGAGGTAGCAATATCAGTAGCCGGTTGCCGGCCGCCCCCGCACACGTTTACCTCGCCGTGGCATCGAGTGTGGGACCACACCCTCAGAGGAATCAAGAATAATGAGCTCCCAACCCAATCAATGACAAGGCTCGAATGTTTGACTGCTTACCGTGGCGTCCACGAGGGTGCTGCTCATGGTCGAGCCCCCACGCTTGGTGGTCCGGACGTTTGCATTCTATGTATGCATGTTGGTTCTAGATTCCTGTCTTGTCAGCACCCTCACTCACGCAAGTGTACGGGCAGACTCAATCCAGGCTCCAGGTGCGGCAAGGTGGCAAAGTGACCTAGACCTATTGTAGTCCCATTTATGAATATTTTGTTGGCGTAGAGCCTAGGTAGGTGGGTACCTGGGGACAAGGAAATATTATAGCAAATAAACTGGCTAGGAAAAGCCTCTGATGATTGTTACCAGGAAAGAGATCGGCCTCTAATCGGATTCCCAAATAATAGAAATTCCAGAAGAAACTATCTCCCGCTGCAAAAAACCTCGAGTTAATTATGGCGAGCCGTAAGATAATTAATACTGAAGCCTTTCAGATCCTGGAAAGTCCCCCGCTAGGTACCTATCTAACAGAAATTCAGGGATTGGACCGTATCGGGTAGGTGAGAGGGTAGGACGCGGTATTGGGTAGGTAGTTTTGGCTGAGCAGTTTTCGGGAGCTGGGCATGTCGTCATTGGCATGTGGCGTTATGAAATGGGGGATTGGCCAATCGAATGTCTCACCTAGGCTGTCCAGGAATGCCATTGGAAGGTTGCGCCAGGACAGGCAGAATCACGTATCATCACGCCATCTCGCCGTCACGGCTTAGCCGGATTGCCAGAACTGGCAATCAGCTCACCAATTTTGCACACCCACCGGGAGGACAGGCCGCTTTCTCGGGGACGTGGGGTCATGTTCGTGATGCTAGATGAAAATCCCGAGGACGTGGCTTTGGGATCACAAACTCCCTGGTTGCTAGAAGCTTTGATTTTCCACGACTGCCAATCTAGGTACCTACACGGGCATTGCACACAATGTGTCTTTGCGGGCCGGCTTCATTGTGGGATCTGACATGCAGCTTGCCTTGCCACCACCCTGGGTCGAGGTCTCGCCCGAGGTGTTTGACGATGCCATCGCCGCCACCCAACATTTTACGTGGCTACCTAATTAGATACTGCTCCCTCCCACGATGAGGAGGAGCGATAACCCAGGGGCCAGACCAGTCTGGCCAGTCTACAAAAGCGCCACTATCGTGTTTTGCTGGCCGGGTCTTAGCTAGAGTCATTATAGAACTTGATGACGAGCAGAGAGCAAATGGAGACCTATCCCTGATACCGCGGCAATAAAGGTGCCTACCGATTAATTACACCAGAGAGGCCACTGGGGGTGGACAGCTCGCGTTGCGCCTCGAGTGGCCACCTTTTCTTGATCGGTATTGGAGGAGCTTCGACGCATGTAAAACGCGATAATGCGGACACCTTTCGCCATCCATAACACCCCCCTTGTTCTTTTGCCCGGCACCCAACTCCGGGCTAATAGCCGGGGTGTGATGGCACCCCTCTCGACCAGGTTCTCAGGCGAGTCTCTCCAGCTCGAGGTGGACGATCGTGGTATGGATATTTAGACGCGATTTCGCAACCCTTCAACAGGACAGCTGCCCCCCTTTGCTGTTCCCCCGACATAGAGCCAATTCGAGGCCCCAGCAATCTCCATGGCTACCGTGCTCACCAAAGAGAAGGCCTCGAGAGGCGAGGGAGACTCGGATAACAAACTCGACCCGGATGCGTCGACCAGGTCGGTCACCAGTATCCCTCCTCTCGGCGCCCCAATTGAAGAAAGGCGGTTCTGGTTCCAACGTGCCAAATCTTACGACCCCGATGCAATTGCAACCCAGGTGAGTCTCCTTCCAGCCCGGTCGGGAGTTTTTTCCCCTTGGTTGTGTTTTGTTTTTAGCTTATTTCATGAGAGGAAGCTCACTCTGTGGTATAAAGGCCAGCGTATTCGACGACCCAGAGACCGCAGAGAAATATCACCCGCGGGTCGACTGGTGAGGTTCCATCCCAGGAAACCCCTTCTAGAAACACTTCGATTGGCTAACAGTGCTGGTTAGGGAGAACATCGGTAGATTCGACCCTCTTGCCCGATGGTATGTCCAGCAGAAAATGTTCTCTCGGGGTCTCTGATTAGTTGTGACCTATCTAGGTAGTCTGGTAGAGAATAGAGGAGCTAACTCTTCAATAGGACCTGGGCCGAGGAGCACCGCTTGGTGCGCAAGATCGACCTTCGAATCATGGTGTGGGCCTGCATCATGTTCATGGCTCTCGAACTCGACCGAGCCAACATTTCGCAGGCCTTGACAGACAACTTCCTGACTGACCTCCACTTGACAACAGACGGTATGAGATAAAACCCCTTGTTGCTCACTCTGGGAATATGCCTAGCAGCCCATTACAGAATAGCTGACTGGTATTAAAGACTACAACTTCGGGAACACCGTGTTCAAGCTATCTTTTCTCTGCGCCGAGCTGCCGTCCCAGCTCGTCTCCAAGTGGATGGGCCCGGATCGATGGATCCCATCGCAGATGGTCCTGTGGAGCTTGGTGGCGAGCAGCCAGTTCTGGTTGTCTGGTCGCGATTCGTTTTTGGCCTGCCGAGCGCTTCTGGGCCTCCTCCAGGGCGGCTTTATTCCTGATGTACGGAACTTGTTTGCTCCTGCTACCCAATCTCGACAATCTGCACTTTTTACTAATGGTATTTGTTGCGCTGGGTAGGTAATTCTGTACCTATCGTATTTCTACAAACACCATGAGATGTCGCTTCGCCTCGGCTTCTTCTGGACCGCGATGAGTACAGCCGACATAATCTCGGCTCTCCTTGGTGCCGGCCTCCTGCACTTGAGAGGAGTCCAGGGAAAGTCAGGCTGGAGATGGCTGTTTCTGATCGAGGTATATTTATTACGGTGTCCCTTGACCCTCACTCGGTTGCCCAGTTTGGTGTTTGAGCTGATATATGGCTGTACGTGTAGGGCCTTTTGACACTTGTCATTGGAATCTTTGCCTTCTTGCTCATGCCTGCTGGGCCATGCCAGACAGCAAGTTGGTTCCGGGGGAAAAAGGGTTGGTTCGATGAACGGTACGTACCCTACTTGCGCGCATCTCAAATTTTTCTTACTAATTAAGATGTCTATTGTTGCGCAGAGAAGAGAAAATTATTGTGAATCGTGTTTTGCGAGAGGACCCGAGCAAGAGCGGCATGCATAACCGTGAGCCAATTACGCCTAGGTTACTCTGGCAAAGCCTCAAGGACTATGACCTCTGGTAAGAAAAGACCCTTCCCCCCCCACACATGGCTGCCTTGGATCGGTCTAATAGATTTTGGCCAGGCCGTTGTACATCCTGGGACTCGTCTTCCAGATTCCCGCGACCCCCCCGCAGCAGTATCTTACCCTCTCTCTAAGAGGGCTGGGCTTCGATACTTTTCAGTCTAATCTACTTTCAATTCCCTGGAATGTGCTTCACAGTGGGTGAAAATCCAACAGCACCCGCCCCCCCCCCTTAAACCATTTACCGCGAATAATAGCAAGCCTGACAACATACAGTGATATCCATGCTTGGAATTACCTACCTTGCCGAGATTATCAACGAGTTGACGCTCGTCTCGTTGTCCGGGCAGATCTGGATTCTCCCGTTTCTGATCTACCTGTCTGTTGCCAATACGGGGCAGGCAAACCGATGGGTGCTTTTCGCGGTCACCTCCCTACTCCTCAGCTACCCGAATGGTGAGAGTTTGATTTTAAGTCCCAAGTGTTGTTGTCACCGGGTGGCTAACTGTGGCTGCAGCTCACCCAATCCAAGTCGGCTGGAATTCCCGCAACTCAAACACCGTCAGATCTCGCACCGTATCCGCTGCCTGCTACAACATGTTTGTCCAGGCGAGCGGCATCATCTCGTCCAACATCTACCGATCTGGTACGGCGTGGCAACGCCAAAGACAAACCCAGAAAGAACTTCAGCGGCTGACCACTCTGCAGATGACGCTCCTCTGTACAGGCGAGGTAACCGGCAACTTCTCGCCATCACGTGCATGAATATAGCTCTGTATCTCCTGGTGAAGGTCTACTATATCCAACGGAACAAGAGTAGAGACAGAAAGTGGAATGCAATGAGCACAGACGAGCGGCTAGAATACCTTGCGACGACAGAGGACAAGGGCAACAAGAGACTCGACTTCAGATTCCAGCACTAAATCTGTATCTACGGCGAGCGGTACCAGACCTGCGTCTGCGCACACCTTGGAGAGAGGCAGGGGCGGCGTTGGCAGACGAGAGATGCCGGGGTGGAAAGGGGGCGTCTGATGTATGGTCTCCAGGTCTCCAGGTCTCTACCGAGGCACGGAAAGACGGTGGAATGAAGGGGCGAAGGCGGGGGTGGGTTGCGCTTCAGCTGCATATGTCTAGTGGCTAGGGCTTGCAGTAGTGCTAGCTGTCGGTAGCGCATTGTGCTGGGATGGAACTGAAGCTAGACTGGCTTTTCTCGACTTTCAAAACAAACGAGATGGTTGAGTGAGTGTTCGAAGAATCTGGGAGGGAAAAGGGGCTGTGTTGTGTAATATGTTGGGCTGGGCATTTTAATTGGAAGTGAGACTGGGGGGATTCCCATTGAATCGACAAAGTCGGATAACGAGCAAGTAAACCGTACTGATAGACGACATTGAAGAATTCCGTAACATGAAGAATTAAAGAGAAAGTGAGGGAAAAAAAGAAGCACAGTATTAAGCGGCCCAAGACTGCCAGATTGGGGATACAGGGGGAGCCAAAGGCACGTGATAGGCAGCGGTTAAAGTACCGAAGGTAAGCTTGTACGTATTTTCCTTTCACACCAGTCAACCTAGCAAGCCAGCGTTTTGAATCAGTACCGTGGCCAACTTGTTAAACCACGAAAGGAAAAAGATAGCCATTCCTAAGCGTCTTCTGTTTGGCCGTATTTCTAGCCACGCCGCCTTATCAGCGGACAGGTTAAATGCGTCATTGCCTGGAGACTGGGCCTGTGGAGATGCGTGCGTCTTGGCCGCGTCACATGACAAAGGCTTACTTGGGCCCCACGGCAATCCTAAACAGAATTGCGTGCGGACCTAACCCGGCGCTGTTAGCGGCGGGCCCCCGTTTTGTACGCCGCACTGTCCGTGGCAGCTTTGGCAGCCCGAAGCTGCTGCACTGTGGGATTATTCACTCCAGGTCCAGTCACCCCACCCGCAGGCCGCTGCTTTCCGACATCGTCGCCCGGTGCGCGATTTCACTGCCATACAATCGCTCTCCAAAGGCAATTTTTGCCAAGTCGAGCAACATGGCCATGTCCACGTCCGAGTCTGCGATTCCGCTTGAGCAGCAGGCGAGGCTGGTCGAGGAGTCCAAGCGTTCCGCCGCCTACCAGGCCGTCAAGGACCACCTGGTCGCCAGCTATACGAGAATTGGTATCGGCTCCGGCAGCACTGTCGTGTATGTTGTCGAGGCCATCGCTGCACTCGGCCCCGGCGTGACTTCCAACATGAAATTCTATCCCACCGGCGCGCAGTCCGAGGAACTTATCGAAGCGGCCGGCCTGACTCTGCAGTTCATCAATAAGCTGCCTGCTGGCCAGCTGCTGGATGTGGCCTTTGACGGGGCCGACGAGGTGGACGACGACCTCAACCTGATCAAGGGCGGTGGCGCCTGTCTATGGCAGGAGAAAATCGTCGCCACTAGCGCCAAGAGGTTTGTCTGCGTCGCCGACTTCCGCAAGCTGTCCCCACGCCTGGGGACCAACTGGAAGAAGGGGATCCCCATCGAGGTCTTGCCCATGGCTGCCCCGCGGGTCTTGGACGAGCTCAAGCAGATGGGCTCTCACAACCCCCGCATCCGCCCGGGGCTCCCCGGCAAGGCCGGCGCCATCGTCACAGACAACGGCCTGTGGATCATCGACGCACCATTCATGCCGCTCCACCTGCTAAAGGACAGCAGCGAGAGCGGGATTCAAGCTGGGAACGGAGACAATGGCGTTTGGGCTGTGGACGCACTGGCGGACCGACTGATCAAGATCCCCGGAGTGGCCGAGATCGGCCTGTTTTACGGCAAAAACGGTTTGCAGGTTGAAAGTGGCGGCCAGAAGCCGGTGGCCGCGTATTTTGGCATGGCGGATGGTACTGTCGAGGTGAAAAGTGACATCGGCTGAACTTGGAGTAGATAGCGGAAGAGAACGAGGCGACAGCGCGTGGATCACATGATACTGATTATCGTTCTTAACATCAACCCCTCTGCGCGCGAGCTAATCATGCCCTGGCCCGGAGAAGAAGAACGCGCCCAAAAGAGAGGGGGGGTCCTGGAAAATAGTTCTCGGTAGGGGCACCTAGTGCCGTCAGTACCTACGACGGGAAGTGATAGCATAGTTTAAAAAAGGTGGACGAGTAGAAAAACAAGCAAGCTAATTCTCCTTCGAGTTTCGACAGGCCGAAGTTTCTTTTACTAAACACCCCGAACCCCCTCGGAAACCTTTATACCTTCACAAAAGAGTTCCTCCAGCATGATTCAAGATGATCAAGAGCTTAGATGGCAAGGCAAAAGGGATGTGTGTGCTAGCAGGGTGATTTAGCCCACGGTTGATGCGTAAGGAGGGAGGGAGGCTTGCTCTGGACCCTTTCTCTAGTGATAACCGTTACTCCGAGCGAGAGGCGTTGTGCGATGGTGCCGTATATTGGCGCTTCCGGGGTTCGGGGCTGACAGGTTAGACGAAAGAAACATGCAGGCACCTACCTTGACCGAGCGATGGAGTTACAAGTGCACATGCAGGCCACAAAGCTGGCCGGCCTGCTTGTAATGACAGTGACGGAGGCCGCGCGCGGATCGCCGCATTTCCGACCCGGCCCGGCCCCACGACAAGCGCTTGCGGCGTTTTTCTGACGCAAAGCGACCAATAAAGATGAATGGACCCGGAGTCAGGCCCTTGGGGCGTATATAAGCGATACGGAATCAGAGGGACGGCAATGCATCGAGGAGCTGAAGGCTTCATTGATACCACTAGAAAGAGCGTGATGGGACTGTTACCCCTTTTTCTTTCTTTCTTTTTCTCCTCCCTCTCCGTTTTTCCCCCGTTTTCTATTCGGTGGGGTTTCTAACACTGGGAATTGGTGCCGAGTTTGAGATGTGGCCTAGACAGACCGCTTGCGCTTGCCTGCAGTATTGATAAAATGCTCTACATTCTCTGTACACTTAATTTTACTCGTCTCTTGTATATACATGTACATACCTACCCTACCGTACCAATGCGAGACTAGGCCAATTGAGACATTTAGAGGGTCAAGTATTCGGCTGCCTACTTGTGTTGCAGTTTTTAACTGAGGTGACAGCAGCGAGCTGAGCCCGAGAGACGCCGTCGCCGCGCCTATTTTTACTTTCGGACAGTGAACAGCCTGAGTCTGACAGGTGCTGCGCGTGGCGGCTGCGGCAAGGTGCAGGCCTTGGCGGTCTCGACTTGCCCCTTGGACACGCTTGTTCTGCAGCGTGGTTTCGAAACACAGCACTGACGCCAAATGACACGGTGGAGGATGGAATGTTGGGGCTGCCGTTCAGACTGGCCGCATTCTCCATCGTCACTCGCTGCGGCAGGTTTTCAAGAACAGCACGGAGCACGGCGATGTTTGTGCAGTCCTACACACACGGACATGATGGCCATGAATGATCTTTTTAGTGGTTTCATCGCTCTCGGTATGTACTGTGTAAATGTTCCTTCCCCTGGTTATCTCTTTTCGAAGGCAGTCCCAACATATTATGCAGTGTAAAGAAACCACCCCCTTCGTCCTGAGACGGGAGGTAATACGGGGGTGGGGGGTCGCCTTAGACGAGAGCCGGCCTCTTTGGACTTGTTTACGTTCGCAGCACGACAGCGCATTTGTATTTGCGACAGCTTACTTGGGACAGGCCGCGACTGATTTTGTGGCATGCGTTAATAACCCATACATGCGAGTCGACACCTAAGTCCACTGTATACTGCTGCTGGCCGTAGGGCGCTGTCATGGGAGCTAATAAAGAGCTTCGTGTTTAACTCACGATTGAAGGCGGTCGGCAAGCCCGGATTTGTTGAGAGATCCTTTCCTGGATTGTGTCCGGAAGCCCGGCGGATGCAATAAACAAATGGGGACGAATCCAAAGGGCGATGTACGTACTCCGTACAGTACAGAGTACTACGAATGTGTCCAGAGTCAGTACAACCCACCTTACCTTATTTACCAAGGAAGGCACAGAGTATTCCGTAGTTAAGAGGAGATGCGTCTAGGGGGGGATCTTGCTTTGTCGATCGCGAATTTGACAGCTGCTTTGAGATGGAAAAGAAGACTGGTGTTTGTCCCTCTGGTCGCCCGAATGTGAGGCCTGTGAGGGAGAAGGGGTAGGGCAGAGGTGGTGGTGGGGGGGGGCCGATTGAGATGGAAAGCCCCGCCAGCTTCTTCAACTGGGGGTGGGGACTCGGCGGTAGAGCCCGGCCAGGGCATGCACCCTCCCTCCCTGCCGAGGGCCGCTTCAGAGGCGGGATCAACCACGCTTCTCAGTACCTTCGGTATACGATGCGCGGCAGCAGGTGTATTGGGGTTAAAGGTTAAGGTGCCCATGCGACGCAGGTGCCGGGCTAAATGAAATCCGGCGAGACGGCCTCATACATTAATATAGCGCGTGGCATTTTAGCCTGTGAGTTGACATGGGGCGGCGACGACGGGCGACGACGACGGGCGACGACGACGGGCGACGGGCGTCGGGCGCAGCTCTACTAGGTCCCTAGAGGGTGGCCCGACGACGAGGTGCGTTGGGAGGACATGGACCGTCATACCGATTGAGCTACTAGGTACTACAGACAGCTATGGTAGCTAGCCTGGTCTACGTGAAGTCTGCGGAATGGAATGGCTTGCCACTAGCAGACCCGGCGGCTCCACTTCGCCCGAGAGAAGCGTTGCTGTCGCCATCATTGACTGCGTGTGTTTCCCCGAGTTTTTCGCGGCCCACCCGAGCTGCTCCTGCTATTCTACTGCGGGGGTTCCGTCCGAGATTGTCGGACAGCCACACCTCTAGCGCGAGGAGTGAACAAAGAAAGAAAGGCGGCAACTCTCATCTTCCATGTTATTATCCCCTTGTTGCGTCGCCCAAACTCGAGTTAGGGATGCTCTTGTAGAATTGGCTGTGCAGTACGGAGTAGAGAGAGCCTTGGCTCGAATACAGTGTTGAAGCGTCGGATTGATAAGACTGGCCCAGGCCAGGCCTGGGCGTTGCCGTCGGGGGCGGGCGGAAAGCCGGGTTCCAGGGGGGGTGGCAGTTGAGCAACTCCGTGAGAATCGTCCCACGAGGGTCGGGTTGTTTCGTGAAATGTGGGGCACTCTCCAATGGCTGCTGCCGAGTGCGGCATCGAGACATGTACGGAGTACCCTACAGGTGAGATGGACTCGGTCGGTCGGGCGGCGCAGCCACCCTCCCTAAAGCCCCCCCCAGTCGCGGGCCCCATTGCCCGAGTGCGTCGCTTGAAACCGCAGTGGATATTGGGGGGGGGGGGGGGCCGGCGAGTGAGTGTGTATGCGCGGAAACTTCATTATATTTCCTTTACTTGCAATTTTTGTCAGTGGCTCGTCTTTATCATTCCCTTCTTCTCATACGCACTACCGACAAGTTGGCCGACGGAGGCAGCGCAGTGAGGCGCCAAGCAAAGGATGACGGCGCTGCCAGAGCAAGCAGTCCATTCGATTGTGCCTCAGCGGCAAAAGAATCAGGTCCGCAGCCCAAGGGCCCGGATGCACCAAGGTGGCCGCGCGGGATGCTTGGTCAGAGGCAGGTACCGGTACATACCTCCTCCGTCCCTCCATGCCCTTCATACGAGGTTGGCATGCTGAGTAGGTTCGTGTGAATGTACGGATACCGTACGGATTGACTATAACGACTTGGTAGGTAAGTAGGTAGTCTCTACCATTTTTGAAGCGACCTGGCGAGCCAACGGCGTGTGCCGCCCGTCTCTCTGAGTCCTCCCAGCTGCGTGCGCAGCGGGTAAGGAGCCAACCTCCGGTCTCAATGCCGACCAGCCGACCTGCGAGGTCAAGGCATGGCATGAAATGGCGGGAACAGCGCCCAGCAGTCACAGATTCCATGCTGGTGCCGACGGGGGCTCGCGGCGGCCGCCACCAACACAGCCGTCCTCTTGGTGTGCCGAGGCTGCTCGCTTCATCCCCTGACACGGCACCTGGCGTGCATGACAAACAGCCTGGAGGGCCCGACCGGACAAGAAGGCCGACCGAGTGCAGCTGGTCAGCACCCCCAACTGGAGTGTCACCTCAAACTCGCAACCGAAGGGGACCGACCCGGTTAGGTGACTGGCAACGAGCGGTAGTTTCTTTTGGTGAGAGGAAAACGCCAAAAGGCCTTGGTTGTCGTGATGGCTCTATGTGCGTCCTCTTTGTCTTCCTAATCTTTCAAGAATCTCCAACTTCTAGGTAGTTTTAAGTCGGTTTCTTTGCGGTAAAGAGGCTTGCGCAATTTAGGTGGCGCTGTACGGTCTATGTCTTTGCGCATTTGGACTACGACTCGGTTTGTGTCCGTCCGAATTTAGCGGTCGGCGGCTGATTCGAGCCGGCTCCCTTTTTCATTTTCGGCTGAGGCGTCGAGGCAACTCACTGCCGTTAACGGCGGGCGTGTTTTCAAAGCAAGCGCAATGCTTTTTGGCATCCTGGAGACAGGCGGTCTTGCCATTTC
The DNA here is from genome assembly GCF_030549165.1 of Lasiosphaeria miniovina. Lineage (NCBI taxonomy): Eukaryota > Fungi > Ascomycota > Sordariomycetes > Sordariales > Lasiosphaeriaceae > Lasiosphaeria > Lasiosphaeria miniovina. Next base: position 3,795,458 of record NW_026848223.1, on the reverse strand, counting down.
CTTGCAAGGTCGGCCAGGGCTTTCTTTGCACACGCCATTGCATGCAGATTTCCTTATTTCTCTCTCACCTGTCATTATTTATTCATGAGTACGAATTGAAGGCATAGTATGAAGGTAGGTAGGCGCCCTTCTTCGTCTACTTGTTGGCGAAATACATTCTGATGCCAAATGTTATTAATAGGTGGTAGGTAAGGTACTCGTTACCTACTATGTAAAGGTATGTACCCTACCTATGTACAGGATGTACGGATATTTGAGGAACGGATGCTTTTCCGTGCATGCCTAGGCAGGCGCGGGGTCTGGGTGTTTCCCGTCATATGCGATCGCCGGCGATGACGGGGGCGCCTAGCGGCCGCGATTGTAGGCTTGGTCGCTTTCTTCGCCGGATGCTCTGGGCTCAGTTTAATATAAGATGCAAGCTAGAGCTTGAATGGAAGTGATGTCTCCATGTTGCCCCCTCTCATACTTACCGTTTTTGTGCCATGGTACTGGGGGCCGTCTCGCGTGAAGTTGCCCAGTGTTCCCGGGCGTCGATGGGCGGGCACGCTGCTGCCCGCCCGCTGCTACCCCCGCTGAGCACTGGGGGCGGGCGCTGGTTGTGGCTGCCCTGCCCTGAGCCTGCCCACGGCTGCCTTTGCTTCCCTCTGAGGTGCGTTCTCCACTTTAGCCCACGTCTTCCTTAAAACCCCCGGCACCACAGCCGATCCGCCCGCTCGATTGTGGCCTCTTGTTAGGAGCGCTGCCGCCGCCCTTCGCTTCCTGGAGGGTCCAAAGTCCGCCCGAGCCCTTTTTTACCCCATCGCTCCCCCGTCCTTCCTGGCCTCCCCTTCCTCCCCTCCTCCCTTCTTCCCGACCGAGCGAGCTGCACAAAGATAGTTGCATGGTGTTGAATCGCCTCGTCACTGCCGTCATCTATTTTTTATCGCCCTTGACCGCTCGCGTCGACCCCTACAGCGTTCGGCGCAGCCCCGGCCATCACTGCCTGTTGCGCCGGTTGGGTCCGTCCCCGCCTACATCCCGCGTTGCGAGGCTAAACGCGTCGTCATAATTTTTCAACTCCTCTCGCTCCTCACCTGGTCCGGGCAATTTTCCTCAACCATACCCCGTCACATATTTTCCTTACTCACTGTCATCACTGTCGCCGCCGCCACTTACTGTCGCCGCCGACGACTGCGCGCGCCGAACCAGCGCAACAACAGTTATACGACAACTTGCCGACAATGGCATCCGTGGTGCGATCGACGGCCCTCCGCGCAGGCGGCGCCTGTGTGCGTTGTCGCAAAGGCAAGACCAAATGCGTCTACGAAAACGGACGCGCGCCGTGCAAGAACTGCGCAAAGGGCCTGCACGAATGCTATCTGCCATCAGAGTCCATGAGCCACGGAGGCCATGGCGTGTCGCCTGCCCGAGTTCCGCAGCGCTCACGCGAGTCTCTGCCCAACGAGCGAGCCGTCTCGGGCACGTCGGGCGAGCGACAGGTCCCTCCCGCCTCGAGCGTCTTGCGTCACGTCTCGACCACCACTGAGAAGTATGTGCAAGTCGTTTTCTAATCTCATCCCCAATCTCATCCATTTCTACTCGAATGCGCGCTGCTTCATGGATCTATTTGTCGTTGGGCCCTTTTCCTTTTGTTTGCGGCTGCCTTTTCCCTTGCGCTGTTTGCGCATGTCTCCCATATCATTTTTTTGGCCAACGCGCCGTTTTTGGCTGCCCGCACCCGGTCGCCTCCTCTCCTCCGAGTTTGCATTTTCTAGCGTTGCCTTTCGGAGCACCACCAAGCCCCAGTTTTCTCCGCCCGGCCTTCATTTCCCAACCCGTCCATTCACTTTTCCCTTGCTCCGTGCGCTCCTTCCCGTGCCAATCCCGATTTTCTTGGCGTCTTGCCCCAATTCATTCAAACGGAGCTCCGTGCCACACATAGCGTGGCGCGCGGCACGTCTCAACCAGCCAACTCCAACCTTGTTTGCTTCCCGTGCCTTCCTGTTCGCAAATTCCCCCGCCGAGCACGAATTGAACTGCGCCTTCCGTGTACCAACCGGCCTCTCCCGCTGGTGTTGCCGCTGTCGCTGTCACCATCGCTGCAATTTTGCGGCCTTTTTTGCGGCGACTCCAATATGGCGGGCCTCGGCGCGCTCGATGCAATTGCATCGAATATGCGTGCAGTCGTTTTCTCGCCTTCAATTCCCTTATTGTTTTGTTCGTTTCTTTTAATTTTATGTCATCTCACTGAGCAACTGTTGTTGCGGAGTCTAGCGATCGAGTTGGGCTAATATAGGATGGCGTCCGCCACAAAATAGACTCACGCCCGAATTGATGCAGGAATGCGAACGAGTGATCTCTAAGACACTCCCTGCGTGCGTGGCTTTCCACAAGCCGTCGTTCATTCAACAACTGAAGAACACATCAATGGATCCCACTATGGTGAACGCACTTCTTACCACGGCAGCAAGGTATGAAAAGGAGAAAGAACCTATCCCCGTTTAATCTTAAGAGACACAACTTCATGTACTTCACACATCTAACATGGATTGTGGTAGACACTCGCCGGCTATGATCCGCCGCTATGGTGGTCACGGAGGTGGCTCTGCGGCTGCCGAACACTTTGCTAGCAAAACCATAAATCTCGTCATGCAAGCTCTGGATCAGCCAGGGCTCGCCGATATCCAAGCCCTTTGTTTGCTTGTCGTTCACGAGTGGGGCTGCCGTAACGCCGTCCGAGCGTACATATACCTCGGCCAGGCTGCCCGGATGGCCCAAATGTACCGCGTTGTACATACGCACCACCACCAGTCCGATCCCGACCAGTTTCTCCAGGACGAGTCTTTCCGTCGAACTCTCTGGCTCATCTACATCCTTGATTGCTTCCTCACAAGCAGCCCGGGCCGCCATCCCGCGTTGTCGTCGCATGATGTGAAGGATGTCTCGTTGCCATGCCTCGACGTCAACTACCACTTCGGCAGCCCCGTGGTTGTCCGCACCCTGAATGGCCCTGCGCCACCAGTCATCACCGAGTCTGCCAGCTCCTTGGGCGAGGTTGGCGAATTTGGTCACATTGTACTGGCGACCAAGGCTTGGCGTAACGTGGTTGAGATGATGACCACTACCACATTGGAAACCTTCTCCGAGGACCAATGTTTGGCGCTTGAGCAAGACATTGAAGCCATTCGACAGTCACTTCCAATGCATTTCGCCGACAAGCCTGGCCAGATCAATCTTCACATCACGATGGGGAGTGGCTACACATACGCCATGATCCACTGCCTCCTCAACTGCGGTACCATCTTTGTCAATCGCCGGCGCATCCTTCAGGTGGTAACGGACGAAAACTTCAGCATCGAAGCCTGGCGAATGTCCTCGCACGCGCACGTGCAGTCTGTTGATGGCATCTTTGCTGCCTCACATAGCATCATCCACTCCTTGCTGTCCCTCGAGCATGGGGCGGATAAAGACAGCATTCTCTGTTTCCCCATCTTCATGCTTTTCTCGGCGTTCACCGCGGGCTCGACAGTAGCCTACCTCACACTCAAAGGATTGTCTCCGTCCAATGTTACCGAGTCCGCCTCGGGTATTGTTCGCGACAGTCTTCGACTTTGCCAAGAAGGGTCCGAATCCTGGCCCCTGGTCGTCCCGTGGCAACGGCACCTTTCAGTTATGTCTAAGGTGCTGCGTGAAGTAAACAGCGCGTCTCGCGATCGAGACTCTGACTCGCGGGAGGATAATAAGGCAAACCACCGTTCGCCTTCGGTAAAGGATGACGCCATTAGCCAGCCAGACACCAACCCTGATGCCATGGATTATGACCAGCCTCACGCACCTCAGGGCTCTGTTTCTTCACGTCTAGAGGGCCGGGATAGCGAGCCTCCTCTTCCGAGACGGCCGGGCGTTACTACCATCAATGGCGGATCTGCTGGAGCCTCAACTCCGGCGACGGCCAGCCCTCCCCCCGCACAGCTGAAGGCTGATTCGCCCGACGCGGCGTCGTCGGCGTCAGTAACTGGAATACCAACGGCGCCTCATCCAGGTCCGGATGTCGACATGACAGCGATTGAGCTTTGTGCTGCATTTGAGCGACAGCTCCTCGAGCTCGACGACCTAGCCGCATTTATGGGAGGTGGAGTGTGAGTATGACTTTCCCACTTTTTTTTCGCTCGCCATACGGTCACATGCGCTGTTTGGCTAAGTATTCCCCAGTGCTCCTAGCTAAGCCTTTTGTGCGCATTTCTTGCGGCCGTCCTCTCTTTTTTTGTGGATTTATGGACCTTGCTCTGAGCAGCAAGCTTGGGAGCTTTGGAGCCCTGGTGGAGATCGTAATGTTTTTGTACGATAGTCCTTGGGCATCGGTCGGTAAAAGGAGTCGGGATTTTAGGTCAGGAAAAAGCGTCATGTAACACCACCAACTATTGCTCTTTATCACGCAACACATTGGGGTGTTGATCGGGGCGCCTTTGGGGCGTTTTGCTGTTAATGAGAACTCGTCATGGTTGCTTGGGAAGCTGTCTTTTCGAGAGCCATCTATACAAGGTCCGTGGCATAGACGCTCGGGGCTAATACATTGAGAATTGATGGGAATTTTACTTGTACCAAAGCTCTTTGACTTGCTGGCCACCCCTCACGTCTTTTACCTTGTTTCACCACCACCGTCACGGGCCGTGGAGGATGACTATTCTCGGCCCGGGTTTACGGGCTTGTGAGACAATGGAACGTATGCAATCTTGATTGGAATGTCCTAAGACTTCTTATACATGACTACCTGAGCCGTGGGTCTATTTCTAAACCGGGAATCGGGGACACAACCTCCCAGGCAGAACCCGGCAGCGCCGAGTACTACCAGCATGTCCCGCTGAGCTCCATGCCGTAAGAGCAACAGGGTTGTGCATTCAAGCCTGACTACTCCCGGCGTCACCTGCACCCATAGCTTTGTGCAACTGCTCAATCATTTCCCTTAGTTTCTCAACCTCCTCCCTGAGCTTTCGTACTTCCACAACAGCAGGATCCTCGTCGAGATTTGTTTTGGCGGATTCGACCAGCTTATCCCAGCCATCGGCCCTGAAGTCAATCGAGTGCTCCATCTGCTCCCATTCCTCGACTGTGTCGTCGTCTTCATCGCCCCTGGCGCGGTTGGCCTGGATTTCGCGCGCCACCCGCACCTCAAAGTAGGCAGAGAGAAGAAGCAGAGGAGAGTATATTGTTGCCATGACGAAATCGTTGAGGCACTGGTAGTGCTTTTTGTTGAGCCACCATTCAAATGGTAGAGCCAGGCAAAAGATTTCAAGCAGATTGAAAGGCGCAATAAAAACCTTCTCGTCGGGAGCACGGACGAACATCATGGTTTTGTGGGCGAACATGGCTAGATACTCGTCGTTTGCGTTGTCATATATGTCCTCGTAGGCGGAGTTATACAAGGCAATCAAGACATTGAGCAAAACGACCTAGGTAAAGGAAAATTGAGCCAACAGCCACGACAGGGGTCAAGAAAGGAACACGGAATTACTAACCATGACAACAAAGGTAAAGCAATAATATAGGACCAGGCCAAAGGGAGGTTGAAACCTGTCAAAGCCGTTGAAGTCAGGGCTCTGCATTATAGCATTTGCCATGGATTGAATGATGTAAAGGACGTCCCCTGCGACCTGGTCGTCGGCATAGTCGAGTCCAATGAAGGCTTGTAGGAAACCGATGATAATGACAGCCAAGAGGGCGAAGAAGATCAACGACTCCTTCATCATGACCTTGAGAACGACCAGCATGGCACCGAAGAAGCGGAAGCTGTCTAGGTACAGGAGCAGCCGAGTCCAGAACATGGGAGCGCTCACAGCCAGGAAGTTGTAACTGAGCGTGTTGTAGCGTTTTCGGGACCCGTCTACGTCCTCGGCCGGGTAGCTGAGAGCGATGAAACGCAGAATAAGACTAGTAGCCAGCAGGCCGTACAGGAACGAGTTAAAGGCGTTCCAGAAGCCGAGGATGTGGTATCCTGCCTTCCAGGCCTTGGAGGCCTCGTCGCAGATGAAGCCCAGTGTAAAGGCATACAGCAGGCCCTCAACAATATCGATATCTCCGCCCGGGTTCACCGTATTCATGGCAAAGGTGTAGAGCGTCAGGTAGAGGAACGAGATGAGCATTTGTGTGGCGTTCTGGTACATGGGAACTCTCATGCGATCCGGGTCCAGGTGGGAAATAAACGAAGTGTCGTCCTTGCCCTTGTAGTCGACAAAGGTAGCGGCGTCGTTTTCGTCCTGCACCAACCAGCCTTTCCACAGGTAGTTGATGCATTTTTGATAGCCTGAAGAGCCAATGACACGCAAGGCATGCAAGTCGACAGCCTTCTCGATAACATTGGTCGGCAGCGTGGCGTGGCCGTCGACGATGATGGAGTAGCGCGTGAGTAAAGAAGAGTGCATCAGGTCGCCCGGATTGTCATCGGACTCGATTCTGGCTCGGGGGACACGCGCAAATAGTCAGCAAGATGTCGTGGAATTTCAGCCGCCCGAAGCAAGCGAGTGTGGTAGCTGTGCCGGGGACGGAGACGGAGCGGAGGGGGGACTTACATTTCCTTTGCAATGACCTCGCAAGCTACGGAGCGGACCTGGTGAAGGTCGGCATCCCAAAGCTCGAGCAGGGCCTGGTGGCGCCACCACCGCTTGTTGACGAGGAGGCAGAAGATGACGCAGGCGCTATGCTCTTGGCCACCGGCTTCCCTAGCAGCCTGTATCACCTTCTTGGTTATGATCTTGCTGTGAGCCATTGTAACCTGCTCCACGTTCAGCTCACACGGGATGCATTTCTCAATCAGATGGCGCAGGCGGAGCGCGACTTCCGTGACTGCCGCAGCCGGAATCGCCGACTCGAGGGGCTCGTCATGGTAGCTTGGGAGAACTAGACAAACAGCCGCAGAGAGCCGCCGGTCAACATTCAGTCTGCCAACCCGCGAACTGAGGCATTGGCCGAATGCGAGTAGCCAACCGTGTTAAACTTACGTCGCCGACGAGATTCGTCCCACCAATGATCTTGGGTTGGGTGTTGGTCCCAGCCTAGAAGCTGTCTCCAATTGAACCTGCCCATCGCAGTCCCGCAGTAGCTTTAGGTTACCTCTGCCCCGTGCGCTGCGGAGCCGTGCGCTCTAGTTACCTAGAGTTCGAACTCGTTTCCTTGACCTTGTCTCCGTGATGGCAGGTGCGGACGGCGAACTGGTGGGTCGAGCTCGGGATTGAGTTTGGAAAAACACCAAACTTAATTCGCGGGAGTAGAATGGAACTGCCTTGGAGGTAGTAGGCAGGTCGCCCCGGCTTTTCCCTGTTTCTACTAATCGATCGGGATTTAGCGCTGGCCCGGCCCAGAACATCTTGGCGCCACGACCAACAACCCAGGCGGATCTCTCAACCTGCAGGAGTCGACGTCATTCCCTCCCGGCAGTAGGGCGAGAAGTGTGGGGGAGGGGGCCCGATCCGACCCAACCGACCCGGGAACCCCTGAAACGTGGTGCATAATCCGCAAACAGGTCGGGTAGGGTAAGCTGCAGAGAGCCGAGTTTGTTTCATCCTGTGCCAAAGGTCTGTCTCTCGGGACCAGCTTTAGCTTGGCCCACGAAGCTGACCGCATCGCATCGACATTGCATGCATACCTCGAAGATCCACAGACAACACCAAGACTGGCCGGTACTGGTAGTCGTGTGAAGGTAAGGTGAGGTGAGGGAACAGGTTATGCACGCAACAGCAAACAATTCGAGGAAGGGTTCATAATGAGTGAATGGTAATGTAAACTGTGGGTCCTTCAATTGGACAGATCTGAGACTTGCTCATGTTTACTTTGGGCTTTGCCCTGTGGGGAAAACCTGCGATTCCAACCTGCCCAGCCTTCTTTCGATACCAAAAAGCTCGCAAGGCCCCGAGGCCCCTAGGCCAGCCCACCCAGTTGAAGGTCGGAAATTTCCGGGATCAGCTGCCATTACAACCAAAAAAATAACAGAAAAAAATGAACTCGCAAGCAGCCTACTCCACACTTGATCGCCGCTTGTGCCTCCCTCACCATGACCACGCCGGGGACCTCCAGGACCTGCTGAGCCTCGTAATTGGACCTGCACGCACGAAACAAAACACACGAGCAGAAATTTGCATCCAGGCCATGCTCGGACTATTGAGCGGCGGCCGTGAAGTCCGACTCTGCTCAGGCGTAAATCTTCATGGCGTCTTCGAAGCCTGGACCCCCTTTTAAGTCGTGGTCGAAATTCCGTTGGACTTCGAGAACCTGCCGGAGATGGCGCATTGATAAGGGCTCGCCCTTGTTCACAGCCAGGGCCTGGGCTGTGCATACCGTGTTCTTGATCTGACGTCCGTTGAGCTCGTGTTTGGATAGGCTCTCGTAATCTTCCTTAGTAAAGACCAGTATGTCGACGGCCTTGTCCAGGGCCCGGACACGCTCGATAAATATCTTGAAAATGGCCATCCTGGCCCGCCTGTTGAGGATGTCGTACCGGAGCGCAATGTGGATGCGCGACTAGAAGGCATCGTCAAATGTCTAGACACAACACGCCCTTGTCAGCAATAACACACAATAACATCAAGCACGTCGCATGGTAGTGAAATGGTGGGTAGCAGCCATCAATGCGTCTGGAGCGTGCCTGCTTACCTGTACACGGTTTGTGGTCAGAAAGAGAATCCCTTGAAAGTACTCCAGTTGTCGGAGGAAGACGCTGACAAGGGCGTTTCAGTGTATGTCATGCATGTTTCTCTTCTCGAGAAAGACATCGGCTTCGTCCAGTAACAGGATCGCACCCCACACGTGGCAGATGTCCAGTATTCTCCTAAGTTCGCTCTCGAGGTATCGCGAGTCAGTCCCAAGCTCGCCGGCCGAGGCCATGTACAGAGGGCACTTTAGGAGCTCCGAGATACCCTCGGCTGTCAGCGTCTTTCCAGTGCCTGGGGGGCCGTGAAGAACAGCTGCCAGCCATGTCAGTACATACACGCTTCCGAGGCTGGCTCCGGGGCAAGGAGCCGTGGGGTTATTGTGCTGGTGCTCATACCGACAAGGCCCTTTCCTTTGCCATGAATTACATCGTCGATACTTTCAGCAGCGTGGTACTTGTTCGATTCAACCAGCGCCTAACCGGTAGCCTCCGTGTTAGTCACAGCTGGAAGGCCCGTATTCTCAGGCTGCGTAAATACCTGGACGATATCCTTTGTCTTCGGCTCGAGGACCAGCGACTCGTAGGCGCCCTCGTTCCAGCGTATTTCTTTCACCTCCGAGACGGTGAACTCCAGCCACATCTTCTCGGCAAAGGCGAACCCTAGGACCACGGGAGAAGATATCAGATAGTCTTCATCCTTGATTCTACTTAGGCTCATCTCGCCAGTGCTGTCCGAATCGGTGGCTGAGTCTTTGCTGCTCTGCCGTACCGCCGTACTGTTCCTGCCGAAAACCCGGTCGAGCTTTTCGTTGCTGGTGTCGTTGTCGCCGACGGGTGATTCGGGCGTACAGATCTGATACACGTTGCCCTTTTCATCGCGGGTGAATTTAGTGACGCACTTGGCCCCATTCCCATCGCCGTCGCCGTCGCCGTCACTGTCTGCGCAGCCGCAGGACTCGTCGCCCGAGTTTTCACTGTCGTCGGATATAACACCGCGGTCCCTGGGCCGGATGTGGGAGATTGGGTAGTTGGGGTTGATCCATCGGTGCATTCCTGGGTCCACCATAATACGCCCATTGACGTTGACCTTAACGACCGACTTTCTCTTCTTGTAGAAAGCAAGGCCCTGGTGGCTCTTGTACTGCACCCCGCTCAACGATACAAACTTCTTCCCCCGCTCTATAAGATCTTTGCGGAGTTGCGTCTCGTGCTTGTGGTATTTTTGCGGGTAATAGTTAAGGCTCGTGATCCTACGCGTCCCGCGGAACTCCTTCACTTCGCTGTGCATGGTACCGTAACCAAACTGCTTCCCGTCGTATTCAAAGTACTGGTTTTTGAAGAACTGTGAGCAAAGAACACTGTCAAGGAGACACGCGTAAGCTAGTAGTTTCATACCTTGCCATATATGAGGTAGAAGTCGTCCCTCACAATGCTAGAGTGCCTTTCTGCAGTCTCGGCCCTGAACGCGCGGGGCTCGTCTTGGGACCCATAAGTATTGGTGAAAGCCAGAGTGTTTGGTTTCCAGAGGGCCCAGAGGAGATCAAAGGTGATGATGCAATTCTCCAGCATGGGATACAGACTGCAGGCTGCGTCAGCAAGGGGCGTCGGCAGCCTTTCTGAACCCAGGCTACGGCGTCAACCTACCTCGACTTTACTACAGCAAAGTCCTTGTCGATGTACCTGACGAGAACTTTGAGGTGTTGGCGCTTTAGATTGATGTGTTTCTGCTCCTTTTTTCGGTCATGCTTGTCTTCTTTTGATATCTTTGTCGCCTTGAGTTCCATAAGGTATCTCCGGAAGTCTTCCAGATATCTACAGCATGTGTTAGCCCCGGTCGCCAGAAACCACCTACCCATCTCTCCCGACAGAACCCGACCCCGGCTAGAGCAACTATATTAGACTTACAGGAACAGCATGTTGGGATCGAGCTTCGGCGTGTCCTCAACCAAGCTGACGCCCCTCACGCTCCCGATTACGGTTCGAAGACACTCGGCAAGGAGATTGCTCTTAATGTCGACAGTAGTAGTCTTGTATTTGCCCTCCTAGTCAATTGATCGGCGAACGTGGAAGAGATACTGGTGGTACTGAGCATCCAAGGTACTCTTGGCCGTGTCCTGGAGCCTGTAGTCATGGACTTTATTGTCCCAAACGTGGTCGACGCGCTTAAAGTCTAGCTTTGCTGTGCTCTTTTTGTCTTCCTTCTTCGGCCGGGGCTTCGTTCCATCGGGGGGAAGATTGGCGTCGGTGCTACCGGTTTTAAAATTGGGTCTAGACCCTGGATAGCCTCCGAACCGGCCACCAGCTGGGTCAGCCGGACTGGCACGATACTTCAGGTCATATACCCCAACAGGTACACCACCCATAATGCCGGCGTTACCAAACTGAGAGCCTAGAGATTGATAACTGGAATTTCCGTATTGGCGATGCCCGTTATTGTCATACCAGTGCTCGCTATTGCTGTACTGGGGAGGATTCCGGTCTTATTGTACTTGCTGAAGCTTGACGAGCTGGAGCTGCTTCGAGAGCTCTTGCCCACAATTGTTCTTGGAATTATTACCGGCAATAGATCGAGCTGAGGCCGAATCCAAGTCCGAGTCCGAGTCCGAGTCCGAGTCTGAGTCCGAGCCCGAGTCTGAGACTTTGGACCTTTTCCACTTGACGGCCTTTTCCCGCTTTCTCGGGGGGGCTTGCTTCTTGACACCCCGGCCCTTCTTGGGGGTTCTTTTTCTGGGCGACTCGCCGGAACCCGGAAGGTCACCGCTAGAGGCAGAGGAGGAGGATGAGGACCTGCCATTGCTATCGTCGCTCGCCGAGTCTAAAGAGCCACCCGAGACAGAAACCTGCTTCTTAGACCTTTTCAGCTTGCTCTTGCCTTGCTTTTTGGCGCCCTTCTTTTTGGCGCCCTTCCCCTCAACGGCTTTCTTCTTTTCCTCTCTTTCGTCATGCTTCTTGGCATCCACTTTTTCTGATTTCACGGCAGGCTCTGCAGGGGCTTCGGTATCCTTATTCTTTGCAGGCGCTGGCTGGCTTCCCTCGCCTACAGTGTCTGGTCTCTTGTCTAGGGAGTCCATTGTTGGCAAGCAAAGCAAGAGTGCAAGGGTTTCACATGCAGGTTGTTGTCTTGCGGGAAGTCGAGGCTTCTTTGGGATATAAGAAAGCTAGAGAAGGAGGCAGGCAGGATGGGCTGGGGAGTCTGTCTGCGGTGGGTGGGAGTTATTATAAGAGCAGCCGCCTAACAGGAGTGTGCGATTGTTGGAGTAACGTGGGCCAGTCGGCGAGTGGAGGAAAGATGTAGGTAGGACCCGACAAAGTCAGAGGCTGTTGCTGTGTTGTGCTACGGGTCTATCCGGTGGCTTTTTCGGCGCCTGACTGAATAGGTGTGTAGGTAAGAACCAACGGTTCATCAAGGGCTGGTACCTAGAAGAGCGGTGGCGGCAATGAGGTAGTGGGATCAAACACGGCAGGCGGTAGCAGCGCGGTACAGGCTGTTAACAGACAAGAAACACTTGGGGGAACGAGCACAACAGTTATCTGCCACGTCTCGTCACGGCCATGGAGGACACAAAATGCCATTCTGCCAGTAACTAGGTAGCCAGAGGCCGAATTGCAGTCAATGTGAGCTGTTTGGCAGGAAAGGTGCAGAAGTAGGTGAAACGTTGACAAGGCCTTCGGACCTTAGCTACCTGTCTAGGTAGTACCCCCTGCGCTGGCAATGCCCCGGTGTCAGAGACTCTCTCATGAGCAGACGTGGTGGTATTGCAGTCGGGCAGGCAGGTAAGCAAGCAATGTAGGTACGGTAGCCAGGCAAGAGCTCGAATAAAGTCTCGGCACGTAGGGTGGTTTGTGGAAGAAATTAGGGCGGCTTCGACAGCGCAGTCCTTGAGAACCGGCGTACGGGTCTTCATCTCTGAGACTGAGAGAGACTAGGAACAACTTCCCGACCCGGACCGGTGTCATGTCACTGTGGCACATTCGTCTTCCGCTGGCTAGCAGCTTTCCAGCAACTTTCCAGCAACTAACTCCATCTCGAGCTTATCGACGAGCATAGAGATACAGCTTTGTTCTGGCCCTCGGTACACAGTGCCCGCCGATCAACGACACCTATCACAGTTTGAGGCTCTTCACTGTCTGGAAGGCTTGAAGATGGAACCAGGAGGACGTTTTTTCTGACAGCGCGGAAAGTTACAGGTCTTACAAAAAACTGTAGACGTGCTCTATAACTTGGTGAAACTCTTCACTCCACCGATGGTGCTAGGAAATGACAAAAAGAGGGGAGACGGTAGCAAGAAGACGAGGAGAACACAAGACCGGTAAGTGAGATAGGGCAAGAAAGACAATAGAACGAGGCTACCCAGATAGTAACATATATGTTTACCTGCGACTATGAGTTCATACGACATCCTTCCGTAAAAGAGAAGAACACCACATAGGTACTCCTGTCTAGGTTGACACACAGTTGCCACTCTCTTGGCTAGGAAGCTTGCGAGCTACCTCGCCCCGATTACGCCTTGGGCATTGTATTTGTCTTGCAAGAAGGAGTGTCTCACGAAAGAAAGGATAGACAGCTCACGGGTGTGTGTAATAAGTATACGACGGAAGCAAGCCCGTGCGATAGAAACGGTGACAGCACGAGCATGAGCACTCGGGCCATCGGAGGTGGGTCGTGAACCGGGAGTTGCTCGCGCGAGCAGTAAGTAGGTAGGGACCTAGTCTTAGTAGGTTACATCAGGTTCAGTACTCCTTCAAAACCACCTGACCTTACCCAACGGCGAGCGGCAGGTTCACTAAAGTAGGTATTCCTGTAAGATTCGGGGACGTAGGCATTATACCCATGTATGTGCATTACATACCTTACCCAGACACCCACTTACACCCCGGCCTACTCACTCGCTTTCCCCGAACCAACGGCGAGAAGACAACAAAGTTCACCATATCAGATTTAGGCGCATACTCCGGTCATGTAGTCTAGAGAAGTTGAGGTCACCAGTGCAAAACGGTAACGTTGCAATGGGTTGACCCGGTTAGAGCTAGCTGGAGGTATTTCGTAGACTGCGTATGGGATAAAAAGAGCCAGTGTTCGCTGGGTAGCGGGTTCCGGACGTTGCCTACTGCACGTGATTTATGCCTCTAAATTTTAGCACCTTTTTCAATGCCCAGCGCCTAATGTATGTACGGTATTGCACTGTACATGTACACACTATACCACATCCATTTGTGTATTATTTCTCGTGCCTTCCTCACCTCAGACGGGAGACGCTGTCAAAACAACCACACCACACACCACCTCATTTTCTTCTTCCCGTCTTCCCGCATGACCTTCAAGGTCGCACTGCAGCACCATGGCAAGCAAGAAAAGAAAAGCGTCCTGTGATGAGTGCGACGCACCAGCCGAGGCTCACGCAGAGCCGACCACCCCCACTGCTCCCAAACCAAACCACAACGTTCCCCATCATGTCCCCAAACCTTACTTTGGCGATGCCACTGAGGCATTAATAGCAAAGGCCGACCGCTACTTTCGTGACCTATACCGCTGCGAACCCGACTTCAAAACGTTGGCGGCAAGAGATCCCGACTTTGCAGTCTGGTATGTCACGCTCTTCCGAAAAGCGTTCCCCTACTATCCCCGTTCGCTTTCCGAATCTGCTCGGACGTCTGTCCCCGCTCCGTGCATGTGGCCTGTGCTGATGCCGATACCTTCGCCCTTTGTCAGGGTGAAGAAGGGTGGAAAGCTGAATTTCAGCGACGCTGCTGCCTTCATGCAGCTGACCAAGACGCTGCTCAAGGCAGATTTTGGCTTGAAGATCGAGCTTCCAGACGATCGACTTTGCCCCCCGGTGAGTCCCTCTTACTGTGTATCAAAAGCTCTTAGCTATTAATACGAAAAATACAGGTCACAAATCGCCACAACTACATCTTGTGGCTGAAAGAGTTGATGGACACGACATCCTATGAACAGCCTGGCGGCAAACTTTGTGGCCTTGACGTCGGCACGGGTGCAAGCTGCATCTACCCTCTTCTGGGAGCCGTGCAGCGGCCATGGAACTTCGTGGCAACAGGTTGGCCCCCTCTCTCCAAACCCTCCGGCATGTATAAGTGATGGCCTACTAACGATTGGCAGATATTGACGCCAAGAGCCTTGTCCATGCCCGAAAGAATGTTGAGCTCAACGGGCTTGAAAAGCAAATCCGGGTCATGGAGCGGAAGGCCTCCGATAGTTTGGTGCCGCTTGACGATATCGGCGTTCAGTCAATCGACTTCGTCATGATGAACCCGCCATTTTACGAGTCCGAGGACGAACTGAAACAGTCTGCCGAGAACAAATCACAGCCACCTAACTCTGCCTGCACTGGCGCGCCCGTGGAAATGATCTGCGAAGGGGGCGAGGTGGGCCACGTTGGACGCATGCTGAAGGAGTCACTGATCCTGCGCGACAAAGTTCGATGGTACACGACAATGGTCGGGAAAGCCTCAAGCCTCGACGCCCTTGTAGGCCAGCTCCGCGAAAACAACATCGACAATTTCGCTGTCACGGAATTTACCCAGGGCAAGAAGACTCGACGCTGGGCGCTTGGCTGGAGCTTCGCGCCGATGAGGCCTGCCGACCATGTGGCAAGGGGAATCAATGCGGGATCCTGGGAAAACCTCGTCCCGCCCCCTACGAAGCAGGACGTACTAAAGTTACCGGTGGGCAACGAAGTCGGCCCATTTATCGAGTTGATCCTTGTCGTCATAGGGTCGTTGGAGCTGATATCCTGGACATGGGATATGGAAGCGTCGAGAGGCGTAGGTAGGGCGAGACAAAATGTCTGGAGCCGATCTTGGAGAAGAAAGAAACTTCGCGAGATTCCACGTGAGACAGCAGACGCAAGCGTTGCGGTTGTGCCGAAATCACAGGCCACGGACTCGGAAGAATGCCGCCTCGGATTTGCTATAGCAGTCCGAGTAGGGACGGATAAAACCACCTTCTCGGTTAACTGGCTCGAGGGCCACGACCAGCCCCTGTTTGTGGCCTTGGCAGACTTTTTGAGAGGAAGGCTCGGACGACTTTTTCAGGAGAGACATGTTCAGGAGAATCGTGACGGAATTGAGGGATAGAGTAAATAGTCCTACAGGAGGAGGCTTTGGATGCCTGAGTAGTAATGACTGACCACACTTGGTATGTACACTAGTGTAAGTTAATACAACTACCGAAAATGTACTGTATATGTATGTACATGTACAAACCTCATCCCCTGACGTTGGACGTGACCCTCAAAGTTTTTCTCTAAGGGAAGCGGTGGCTATCAGAGCCCCTGATATAGAATCTTAAAGCCCTATTATTTTCATTAAAATGCCTAGCAGATGCTTTTCTAGGTCGATTTGTTTACATGGAATAAACCCTCCTTGGAATCTTATACATTTGCATATAAATATACCCCGTACATATTGGTAGGTTGTATGCAATTTACAACCATTGGGGCCCGTGGCTGCAGGTGCAGGTGGCCTGAAGCTTATGCATCCACCTACCTACAGGGGCTCCAGTGTTAACGCCGTAACGCACTAAGGCACGGACCTTGACGACTTCACCCAAACACTTTCTGGTGATTGATTTCAAGCACATCCTTGGGAGGCGACTTGGACCCAGAAAACCAGCTACGCCGGCCCTGGACTTGCACTCTGGTGATATAGTCTTGTCAGAATGTCTCACCAGCCAACATCACGATTTACGCCACAAAATAAGACAACAAACGAACGGCTCTCAACCCACACAGTCGGGCTCGTCGCGCTCTCCGATTTCCGCAAGCGGAGGGCCGAGGTCCTCGAACAACAAGAGCGCGAAGCACGCGAGGCTGTCTTGTCAAGCACACATGCGTCAACTCCCGATCGATCCCTGACTGCGACGCCAAACAATGCCAGCGACAGTGCCGAAGCTGAGAAGCTGAAGAGCAAGAAGCAGAAGAAGAAGCGGATCAAGGCGCTCGTGTCCTTCGGCGAGGACGAGGACGGAGGCGCAGATGGATTGTCCTCCGCGCCCTTGACTGCTGAGAAGGAGGAGCCGAAAGGGACGGACGACGAACCTACGGCCGGCAATTCCCCCGCAGCCACCGGCAGCACCACAGCCAAGGAAGGTACGGAAGAGAAGCCTGCGGCAAAGCTCTCGGCGAATACTTCGGTCGGGATCGTGCCGCGCGCGCTGACCAAGGCGGCCCTGCGACGGGAGGCTGCCGAACGAGAGGCATTGCGAAAGGAGTTTCTCCTGCTACAAACTGCCATCAAAGCCACCGAGATCGCCGTTCCCTTTGTGTTTTACGATGGCACCAACACTCCCGGTGGTATTGTGAGGGTCAAGAAGGGTGATTTTGTTTGGCTGTTCCTCGACAAGAGCCGCAAGGTCGGGGCTGTGCTTGGAGTGGGAGGCGACAAAAACTCGAATGCCAGGCGCGACTGGGCTCGAGTGGGCGTCGACGACTTGATACTTGTTCGGGGTTCCATCATCATTCCACACGTAAGTTCCACCCCAGAGTCACTACGGCCAAAAAAGGGGGCAAAAAAAGGCTGACAATCAGTAGCATTATGAATTCTATTTTTTCGTTATGAACAAAACGGTTGGCCCTGGAAACAAACTGCTGTTTGATTACAGCGCCGAGGCGCCCCTGACAAGTCCTGCGCCAGCGGATGCCCTATCCCGACCTGGCCAGGCTAGCAGCAGAGGATTGCCGGATATCACCACGCTAGAGGGTGCGTCTGACGACCCCAACTTCACCAAGGTGGTTGATCGCCGGTGGTACCAGCGCAACAAGCACATATATCCGGCCAGCGTGTGGCAGGAGTTCGAGCCCGAGAAGGACTACCAGAGAGAGATCCCGCGCGATACCGGCGGCAATGCGTTCTTCTTTTCCAAATGAAGCAACCCCAAGGATCGCGGCTCGTGGTTACTCTGTGCTTGGCGGCTTGCTCATCTGCTAAATCGGCTCATAGGCTGTCCAGCTTTGGAGTCAGCTTTAGCTCTGGAGGTACTCTAGGTGGTGACTCCAACTTACTATCACCTGGATTGTACCCAGAGCCACCCGAGTACCAGGGCCGGGGCGAGCCACCCAGGCCAAAAGAGCAACTGGAGCAATATATTCCCGCTTGGTCCTAAAACCAGGGCAAAAAACTCAAACTCGATTCTCTTTCTGACCCGCCGGGACCGTCTGCTGTCCCACACGGTCCAACAAAGCTGTTTTGTCAAGCCGTAAGATGCCATGGCAAATGTTTTGGATGCGAGGAGAAATTTGAGCACCCCCACCCAGAAGGCATGACCAACTACGCCGGCGGCCAGGCAGATATTTGAGAGCAGAAGGAAGGCTAGGCCGAGAAGTCGCCGAAATTGCAGTGGAAGACTCGGATGGTGGCGGTTATAAGTGGTACACTTCACATCTGATCTCATTGAGAGAGAGACGCTTGGCGTTGTTGTTGGTGCGTTGAGGATGGCCATGATGCCGAAAACCCGAGTTATAGTATAGGTAACTAGGAAAAACTTCCGGTTGCGCGTGTTGAACAATTCTAGGACCGCATGCCTGACGACTCGCTAAGGAGATCCCTGGCATACGAGGAGGAGAGACGGGCGGGGAGGGTGGGTATTTAGAAGCGAGAAATGGGATGCCACTGTTACTGTATCGCAACAGTGGGTCACGTTCCGACTCCACTGAAAAAGCTGGAAACGAACAGGCCTGGCCCATATATTCTGGCCCCTGTTGGAAACTAAGGTACCTAGGATGTATGATGCCTAATAGAGCATCCGGCATCAGTTGCCAGTTCCAACCGTTCCTTCCTGCCCAACTTGGTATGTGGCATACACGAATACCCCTCAGCTATTGTGCCGTGGCGCTTCCAGCATCCATTCGGTCGCCCATCGCGCATATAAACAGAGAGTTCTATCCTCAGAATAGTCCAACGCTCATTCCACGCTGTCCATGGTCCCTCGTGCAGGATTTCTGTTGTCTGGTTCGCTGTCTATGTCTATGTACGCCATTGCATGGGCTGGGCTGGGCGGGCCGAGGCCCACGTGGGGGGATCCTGCCCCCGAACCCATGCCATTTAACAGTGGAGCTTGGCCAGCTGTTGAAACTTGAACCCCACTATTACACGTAACTGCGTGTCCCAAATAAGAGACTGGCTGAGATGGCAGTTGCTCGAACACACTTCAGGTTATGACGATCTACAGTCATTGCCGGGTCGTTGAGAATTTTGAAGCCGCCTTTGAGGCGATTAAGGTACCTACGAGATGCTTCCAAAGAGAAGTTAAAATCCTAGTTACACGAGTATATATATTTTATAATTACGAATACTTTGTAATGTGTTGCATGCGAACGAAGTTGACAGCCATTGAATTGTCTGGCCAAATAGGTCTATAAGTACATAAAAGAGCACTTCCTTATACTCGTTGAGAGAGGGCAAGGGAAGTGATGTAATCAGCCTGAAATGGGAGCATTCCAAAGCCAAAAATGAAGGAAAAATAAAGAATGAAGGGAGTACGGAGGCGTGCTAACCAGGGCCTAAAAAATGTGGTTCAATTCCTTGAAAAGTGGGTCCATTCTGGGCGACATAATGCAATAATATTTTCTATGTAACTATTTATTTGTTTATTTGTTTATGAAATAACCAGCATATCCTTATCTATTGTTTCATACTGCTCGTAAGCAATATGAGCCCCTTGGACGTCTCGCTATACATTTCTGGGCCCCTCAGGTGACTAGCGAGCACGGCAAAGCTCAGGCTCAGGTATGGTTAACCATGGGTTTCTTATATATATATACACGATTGTGACATCTCTCAGAATAGCGGCTATTATTAATATTGCTCTTTATAGCATCTCGAAGTTCAAATATTATATGTGAGGCTCATTTTAGTCAAACCGTGACTGTATAATGAGTTGCTGAAATGAGGCTACTGCCAAATGGTTAGAAAAGAAAGCGGCGTGAGACAGCAGGCCATATTCAGAAGAGCACCGAGAAGTTGATAGATAGTATAGGATGTGATGACCTTGAGCATGCGAGCTGTCTTTCATGTCTCGGTGGCTCCTGTGTCCGAGAAGCAACAGACTACGGCAAAAACCGCGGGTAAAAGACAAATCCATTATCCTCGCCAAAGCCGCGCCGGAAGGTTGAGGTCAGGGTTTTTTTCACATAGTTGCAGCTGCCGGATGTGTCGGAGCCAATGGAATATCCGCTGGGGCTGCTAAAGAGTCCGTCAAGGCAGTTGCTTGGGGCACAAAGCTCGGTGCTTCGGCTCCCAACAGCCCGAGCAGAGCACCGCTGGAACTACCTAGCCCGTTGTCAGAGCTGGCACTGGACTAGGCACCATTGATGGCACTATCCACGTTCTCAAGAATCCTTCGCTTGTGGGTTCTTGCGGCCTCGCTTTCAAAGGCATCGTTCAGCCGACGCTTGGGTGGATGTAATTGTCGTCCAAGGAGAGGCAGCTATCAACGGAGTGGCTCGTTGCTTGATGGCCTCTTTGCCGACGGCGATTTCTCTGACTTTGTGTTTGTTGCAGGCTTGATTCTGCCGCTTAGTCTATTGAACCCTGTTGTCAGCCTTTTGGCCACCAATCAAGTCACAAGCTCAGGAAGGTAATTCTTGTCACTCACCTTGGCTTCTCCGTCAGGCGCTGCGGCAAAGCGGTTAAGTGCTGAGCCAAAGTCAGGCTGTGAACCATTCCCTTGGAAACATATTGGAGAGCGGGCAGTTAGCATCTTGTACCAAGAACTGAACAGGGAATCCCGAGTAGTAGTCGACTAACCCGGCAAGTCTCCACGGCAGCATCGAAGCGTGCTCTGAAGCTGGGATACTGGTTGTACTTCTAGCTTTTGCTCCACTTGGGTATTCCGATATAACCGCTCTAGGCTGCCCTCAGCGCGTACTTCACAGCTAGTGTATTAGCAAGGCAACCAACTACTCGGCGGGATCTCGTTCTATAATCTCTCTTACCAAGAGCGACCAAGCCAGCATCTCAACCTCGATGTTCGATAATGCCTTTATCCGCGCAACGTGGAGGTTCTCCTCGTATTGTGACGCTGCGTCGTCTTCGGCCGGGAGGATCGTGTCTGGATGGATCCGGGGTTAGAAAGTCTGAGGGCGGCATTGGGTTCAGAGAGAAAGGCGGCTTTGGTTGGCGTTCTAGATGGCAATTCCCCTTACCGTCCAGAACCGAAAGACATATTGATTCACGCTCTAGATTTGATTTCTATTGTAAATAAAGGGACACAACAATCAAAGGGCATGATATGAAGCTAGTGGCGGCTCTGGCTATCTAACCTAAACGTCTATAGGAGCACATTAGCCACGTCTGTAATCTTGTGGAAGGGAAAAGAAAGTCTGGTAGATAAGCTGCCACTAAGCCCCGTTATCGCCGAGTCTCTCCATTGAACCACAGATGATATGACCGGTCCCTCTACCCCACTCTTACAGACCTCTTCCTCCGAGATCAAATGCAATTAATACTTAACCTGGGACTTGTTGTTTTTAGATTGTTGCCTTACCGCCTATGCGAGATGTTCAATCATGTCTATCTCTAAGGATGTAGAACTTGAGAGGGGGGCCATGTCTCGTCACATCAAAATTGGCATTTGTTTTGTTGTAATACAGACACACTTGCATTTGTATCTTTTCCACACAAGTAAGTACCTATCACTCCTCTCCCAGAACCGCACGGGTGCTCATCACAGCATACCGAGAGACAGAGAACTCGCCTACGGCCCACATGCCTCGCACTGTGCTATGAAAGCGAAACACCTCCTCGATCGGCACCTTCTCGCTCTCCGCAGTTGCACATCCATCTCGCCGGAGTCTCTTGACGCCAGCTGAGCGGCCAGCACCCAGCTGCCAGGGTCGTCAATAAACAAGTCTCGGTCGGCCTTGTGGCCGGGTGCTTCGACAATTGTTTGCATGACCCGCCTGACCAATACCGATGTAACCATTTGCCCGAAAAGCCTCCCTCGGGTTGGGGGAGGCGTTTTCTCGTTGACCTCGATGGTACACGCCGCGTCTGCAATAGCCGTACCTGCACTAGCAACCAGGCCCGAGACTACAAGGGCTTGCCGAGTCTTTGAAATGTCAGATATATCCTCAGAGTCTGCACCAGTCGTGGCTGGGTCACCGGCGTTCTGCGGAGCCCTGGTGTCTGTGACGGAGGACGTCGGCCACCCCTCGTCGCTCGACTTTCGCACGAGGCGTTCAGTCCACAACTAGCCGTTTGTCATGATCCGGTAGACGAGCCACGGATAGAGCCAGTTCCCTTAGTTGTCTTTCTCGAACCTGAAAAGCTCAGCGACCTTGAGAGTAGCTTGCAGCTCGGCGGGAAAGTCTTTCACAGACGACGGCACGTCCCCGTCATCTTTGAAACTGGTGCCTTCAACTGGCCAACTGTGTCCCTGTGTCGAGTTCCACAAAGCATCTGCCAGTCCAATCTTGTTGCCCTTGCGAAGAGCGAGGATTAGCGTTAGCAGAATCGTAAAGTGCAGGGCAAAGATTTCAATCTCTAGTGCGCGTCTATCGTAGGGCGGCCTTCAGCTCTCGGGATCGGGCGAGGCGTGAATCTTCTCGACAAGGGAGTTGAGCTGGTCAAAAGCAGCAGGATGTGTGATGCCGCTGTTGAAAAACGACACCCAGAATCGCAGAAAATCCGCCATCTTCTGCCCGCCCCGCTGAACGTCATGGAAATACGAGGTGAAGAACTTATAGAGCGTCCAAGGCTGGCCATAGCGGTCCCGAAGCCAAGTGAGACCCAGGGGTTTGTTGACTTTCCAGAGGAGACCCGGAAATGCGAGCACACCGTCCGGGGACAGGGAAAAATAGTGCTTCACTTGCGGCACGGATGGGAAAGGTGCACTGGGGACAAAATGGCGAATATTACGCAGGCGAGATGGCGTCGGAAATAGCGGTTTGGGTTCCTCTTGATGCCCAGAGCCCGCGGTATTGTTGCCCCGGGTTGGGCCATAGACCTCGGGGATGAAGATGGAGAGTCGCCATTGAGAACGCAGAGAGCAATAATAGATGCGCTCAACGGGCAGCCTGGCTGGCATACTTTAGCCATGTCCAGGCGGTAGTCATAGTCGCAGAGATTTGCGAATATCGACGCCCGATCGGACACGACCGAGTTGTCACGGTGGCGGAGCAACGAGAGAGCTGCCGCAGCATTGCATGATCGCTTGGGGTTGACATAGTCGATACCTAGAGAACATGCCTTCGGCCTGCTTCGAGAGGACAAACCGAAAAGAGAGGGTATCAAAGAGATCGGAGATACGGGCTCTATTCTGCTGCGCGAAGGCATCGATGTTGGGGTCTATCTCCCGGGCGTAGGCCGGGGCTCGGATGGTCAGGAGCTACCTGGTCCAGTCAATACAGGACGCCAACGAATCCATATGCAGAGGGATGTCAACATGTGAGGGTTCGTTTTGGACAACGGAGCCTCCTGCACCAGGAGACAAGGAGTGATCCATTCAGAGACAAGACTGGAATCTGACTGGACGATAGCGGGAAGACGAGGGGCGTGTTTGTCGCTGCTAACTGGCTGGCTTGGCTACCTATGAACAACCTAGCGGTCAGAATTTGAGCATTGCGTATCGTTTAGGTAGTATTTGGGGCCACGGCAAGCGTCTGACACGTTTCCAATGCAAGCTGTCTTGTACAGAAGACAGGTAAACAATATCAATGGCTGCGATATTTGGCCTCCATCTCAAGTACGTATTTGATTTCCCACTTTCGCCCTTAACGAAAATAGTCTCTAGAATTTGTTGGACTCGCTTGCGATGGCGTTGTGAGCACCGTTGATTGAAGATGTTTTTTTTGTGATACAGGAGACAAGAACAGACAATTATCGTGAACGAGGGCTGATAGGCGGCTATCTAAATTCAGCATCCGAGCGAGAGCCCGAAGACGAGAATGCAGACTGACAAGGCTCACGACTGCCGACTTGTCTTATTCCATGACAAGCTATTTTAAAGAAAACAGGTAGAATACATATACGGCAACTTATAGCCAACAACACAACATACCCGTAACCCACGGAGACCGTGATGGTTATTGGACAAGGCAGTGTGGTAACAAGTGATTGACTTGAGCAGCCCCCTGACTTCCATCCATTAGCGGAGTCTCAATATTGAAGAGACGCTGGGACTAACAATGGGGCCAGATGAAAGGGCCTTACCTTGGTGCAGTATCGCTTTTGACAATGTCCCAACGCATTAGGAGAGCCGCCATAAATAAAGGCGTCTACCACCTACGACCACGTCCCCGGTTTCCTCTCCCACCTCCACCGCCGCCTCCTCCGCCAGCACTACCAGCACCACCGCCACCGCCCATCTGCTGGTCGTAGCCGTAACCCTGACCCTGATTACCGCCAAATCCCTGGCCAAAGTTCTGTCCTTGGCCTCCTTGGCCACCAGCACCTCCGGCGCTAGCTGGGTTCTGCATCCCAGAAAACATGGCCGACATGGAGTTCATATCCATCTGGCTCGGATCTATACCGCTAGCCATCATCTGTTGCATCATGGCTTGCATGTCCGGCGAGATGCCCTCGATGCCTGGCATGGCCGCGCCGGCCGCTGCTCCGGCTGGCGCACCAGCACCAGCTCCCGGGAGGCCTGGCATCATGCCCCCCATCATCATCATGTTGGTCATTTCCTCCATCATCTTCTTGTTATTCTGGGCGACCACTTCCTGGCTGTATTCGCCTCGGATAGTCTCTTGCTTTTGCGCATACAGTGCCCACGTAAACTCATCAAAGCCGTAGTTGAAATAGTCTGACAGGTCGGTACCTGGTTTGCGCCACGGTTTGTCGCCTTCGCCGAGGTCTGGCAAGGGGGAGGGCTGGTTAGCTCAACTATCAAGAGTCCGGGAACGGGCCCGGGGAAGACAGCATGGCAGACCTTCGTCGATGTTGATCTGTGTTAACGGCTTGCCAAGTGGCTTATATGTCGGTATTGCGTTAACATTGATCTTGGAAGTCGATACGGGCGGCAGGTTCGCCGCCGGCGGCCTAGGCTCTTCCTTCTGGACGGGGGCAGCCTTCACGGCTGTTTCGTTTGAGGTGGAGCGCTGGGGTATATTCCTGATCTCGCTGTATCGTGATTGCCTGGAAACGAAGAGCAATCAGCACGCATGCGGCAGGTATACGTGGCGGGTATACGCACGGTGGAGGGGCAGCCTTAGAGCCATCTTTTCTCTCGATTATTATGTCAATATCCTATGAAACAGAGTACCTAGTTAGTATGCGAGGGCGCAAGCCCCCTCAAAGGGAGATGTTGGGGTTCGGAGAAAGCATGGTGGGCGCGCACAGAGTCGTCGTCGTCCTCATCCATCTCGCCACCCTCGTCCTCCTCCTCGCCCTCCTCAAGCTCATCATTTGCATCGGGCTTTGCTTTTGCTGCGGGCACCGGCGCAGTGGTGGATGCTGCGGGCGCTTGGGGAGCTGCTGGCTCTTCAGGCGCATAGAAATCGTCCTCTTCGTCAATATCCATGGTTGGTAAACTTCTTACGGTAGTCTAGCGGTCGGGTGTAATGTAGAGGCGGAACAAGATCGTCAAGGGCTCAAAGGTACAAGGTGTGGTTGTTAAAGCCCGATTACATAATAGTTCTTGCGACAAGAACGGCCCAATCCCAAGGCGAGATCGAAATGGCAGGCGGTCAGAGCTTTTACACCTCTGCGGAGACTAGCAGGGTTAGGTGCAGGGCAGGGTGCAGGGGGCAGGCGCAACTTCAGCAACCGACAACCGCGAGTCCGCGGCAACACTGTGGGGCAGAAAAACGTCGGGCCTGGTCGGCTAGCCAAAACACATCGCGACGCAGTGAGAAAAGATTATCAAACTCCACATTCCTCGCCAAACAACCTTGCGAGTTGCGGCAACACGTTGCCAACAATGGCTCTCGCACGGTCAGCTAGCGGCCCTGGTGGTTTGAGCATCAACACCGGGAACGCGAACATATTGTAAGTTTGCGCCGAACGCGTTCAGGTGTTGGTGACACTGGACGGTCGATCACCCTCCTTCGACTCTATCCATGCATGTGTATTTTGTGGATTTCCGACCTCAGCAGCAGCCATCCCTGCGTTCAATTCTGATTGCACCTGAGCATGCCGCTTCTGGGCCCGAATACACTAGCTAACCGTTTCTGCACAGTGGGAGCAACACCACCCAAGCTCCGGCCGGCGGTGGACTCTTTGGCGGCTCAACATCCCAGCCAGCACAGGTAGGCTCTTTGTTTGGCACAACAGCCTCGCAGCCCCAGACCACAACATCTTTATTCGGAGCCACCACAAACACCCAGCCCCAGCAGACCCAGCAGAGTGGAGGCTTGTTTGGAGCGTCGACAGCGCAACCTCAGCAGACGGGCGGGCTCTTTGGTTCTGCTCCTCAACAGCAACAGCAGCAGCAAACAGTCGGTGGAGGTCTATTTGGAAATCAGCAAGCCTCTCAACCACAACAGCAAGTAGGCGGTCTTTTTGGATATACCACGACACAGCCTCAGCAGCAGCAGGCTGGTGGACTCTTCGGAACCGCTCCTGCACAGCCAGCGCAAACAGGAGGATTATTTGGCGCAGCGCCCCAATCGCAGCCCGCACAACCTGGCAGCCTATTTGGAACGTCTTCAATTCAGCAGCAACAACAGCAACAACCCCAAGCAGGAGGAGGACTATTTGGCAGCTCGACGGCCAACACAGGAGGAATGTTTGGTCCCGCAGCCGCGGGAGCCTTCGGGCAGGGTGCCAAGCCCCAAGGTAGTCTCTTGTGCGTTCCCCACGGCAATTACTTCCTCGTGACCGTTGTACTGACCGTGAAATTTCCAGTGCTGGCCTTGGCCAGTCTAATGCCCAGCCTCAGCAGCAGCAGCAGCAGCAGAATCCAGGCTTTGGGCAGGCAAACCAAGGCGTGGGACTGACCATGGGGCAGTCCGCCAACCAACAACCACAGGTTGTGCCAGGCGTACGCATAGATGTGAGCAATATTCGCTCGACAACGCGGTTCAATGACCTGCAGGAGGATCTTCAGAAGCAGATCGCCATGATCGACGAGGGCATCCAAAAGTGTATTAGGGATAAGGAGGCGGTGGATGCCTTCCTGCCGGCGCATGGCGACCAACTGTCAGCCATCCCGGCCGACGTTAACTTTGTAACTCGAAAATCCGAAGGAGCAGACGGTGCGCTGTCGGGTGACTTGGCTGCCATCAACCAACTTCGGGACCTGGTGAAAAAGGACGCAGACAACGCCCGCCTGTCCTTTAAAGCGATAGACAACCTGCGGTTACCGACACAGTACCATCAGTCAGGATTATGGTCGACCCGCGGCCAACAGGCCGCGACAGGCGCAGGATCGGCAGACGCTGATGCCGAGAGCAACTCGGACTTGATCACCTTTTTCTCTAAGACTTCCGATGAGATGGGCGAGATGATGAAAAAGTTTGAGAGGAACCTCGGCGAAATCGAGGTGCATTTGCATGGCGTTCAAGGAAACATGCTCGAGCAGCTGCAACGAGTGGTTGCTCAGTCCAAAAATGGCAGCCAGGGAGGGTTGGACGAGAGGGTTGTCGAGCTGGCTGCGGTGCTCCGCGATTTTGAAGAGGGTATTCTTAAGGTTGCTGGGGTAGTTGGAGGCGTAAAGGAGGGTATTACAGGATTGCAACTTAAGGATTTCATGGGTTACGGCATCTGATAAATACGGTAGAGCACGGGGGCAAGGACTCGAGGCGAGAGACGAGGCCACCAGGGTAGGATATTGGTAGTGAAATTCTTGTACAAAACATGTAGGGCCTCATCTAGTGCCTTAAGAATACCCCAACGAATGGTTTGATTGTATCCAAGCATGAGGGCTGCTCCCTTAATTTAGATGCAACAGTCTCATGTTGCGATGGTACACTCTTCGTTCTTTTCATCGGAATGCCCTCATAAAAATTGAAAATGGTATCTCTGACCCTCTCCGTTGTTGCTTTCCTGTACATGAACCGAGGTAAGGCTAGGTATCTTAGTGATGCGCCGTAACAAGCCAATAACAAAAAAAGAAAGAAAAAAAGAATTGGTTAGAGAAATGATGTTCCTTTGCCCACGATTACATGTAATCACCACCGTCATCACCTCCCTCATCATAATCTTCGTCATCCTGGTTACCCTCGAAATACGCCTCGGCGTTGTAATCGTCGCCGGATTCGTCGTCATACTGATCTTCATCCTCGACGTTCGCCTCAGCCTCATCGTCCTCGTTTGCTGCCTTGACCCAGTCATCGTCGTCCTCGCTGGACAAGAAGCCTTCGTCGTCGCCATCCTCGTTACGCTTCTCCAGGGCATTCAGGACCTGCATCGCCTTGTCGTAACTAGCAGTGGCGTCCAGAACAGACTGCTGTGTCTCGGGGAGGAATAGCTCCTCCGCTGTCTTGAGGGAAGTGATGTTGGATAATGCCAGTACCTTGGGTCCAGTCTTGCGCCGTTTATTGGCTGGCCCGCTCGTCGGACCATCGTCGCCGTCCAGTGTCGCGTGAAGCTCGGAGGGAAAGAATTCTTTCGCAAAAGGTCGGGTGTCGAGGTCAGGCAATGTCCGCTCGACTTGCTTGAACTTCTGAGAGTAGGTTGGAACCGCGAAAAAGGGGTCTACTGTGGCCTTGCTTGTCTGGCCGTATCGTTTGTTGATTTGGTCCTGGCCGTACGTGCGTCCCGACCTGCCGCCATTCTGAGTACGTGCCTGTGTATAGAGCGGTCCGTCGTGGCACTGCTCGCGGAATAGGAGGAAAAATGACACCTGCTTCTCTTCTTTCTTGGAGAGGGCGGGTGCTTGAGGAACGTCGTAAAGCTGGAAAGGTAGACAGAGAAGGAACCAACTGTCAGCATACTGAGGACCGGCATAGAATAGGAATGCTTCCATAGCATGTGACTTACTGGGAAGAGCTCTGAGGGCTTGCCGTCTAGTACTATTTCGGAGTCCATGGTCCAAGGAACATTATTCTGCCCAACACTTCGAGCACTGCCTTGGCCGAAGCCGCCGCGACCGCGGCCGCCGCGGCCTCCTCGCCCACCTCCTCGAGACATTTTAAATCAGCGGAAAATTGTGTCGATAACTGGCCGTTATATTCCTCGGTAGGTTGGAGACGGCTGGAAAAGCGAGGCGAGACTAGGGAGGTGAGTGAGCCGTTCATGAGAATTCGAGTCCGAGTCATTGAAGATGCGACAGCAAAATTCTGGCGGGGCTCTTCAATCGCAAATTCGTGGCTGCAAGGGATACACCACTCGTGCCCCACCATCGTGCGAGCTTCTGTGCTAGCTAGGGCGGCATGCTACTGGTAGAAGCTCGCTGAGCTTCGGCCCCTGTCGCAATTTACCCCGCTGAGAGCCCTCCACCACTTATTATTAGCGGAACGCTTTCCAAATTCCCCGCATTCTCCAAGAATGCTTATGTAGACAGGCATTGCAGATATGAATGTGCCCCTCTTGCACCCGCCCCTCCTTGCATCCCAACTGCTGCCCTGACTATTTGAACTTCTTCGTTATTGAATTCTCGAGATTCCTACCCCGACCTAGGCGCTCGCTAAACCACAATGGACACAACACCGATAAGCGGCCTGGACGAGCTCGAGAAACATGTCGATGATCTCGTTCAGGACCCCAGCATCCCTCTTGATGCAAAGCTCTTTGACGATGTCGAGCTCCAGCTCACAGGCAAGTTGTTCCACTGATAGGGGGCGGCGCGCAAGCCTCGCGTGAACCATTTTGCTAACACATCGAGCGCAGAAAGCAATACCCCGGCCGTTATCGTCCGGTTTCTTCCGAAACTCACCGCGATCTTGAAGCAATATACCGAAGACCCAACCGTCCTCGCCAGTCTAGCAATCAAGCTTCTCCGCCCCGTGTCCTTCACCCAAGTCCTTTCGCTCGCTTCCGAAGAGTCCTTAGTGCAGGCCCTCGACTCCCCCGCGCCGGCCGCAAACCTGCTCGCGATGACCGTTATTCACAAAGCTGCTGTGAGCTCGGCCGACGTAGCTATTCTCTCTACCATGACGTCAGTTGTAGTGTCTTTCATCCGGCGGTGGCTGGCCGCGCCGCAGGTCGAGGTGGGACAGAAGGGTGGGATTGTTCTTGGCGACTTGCTCGACGTCGACTGCGAACTGCCCATGCCTCCCGTACCAGGGCGCACCGCGACACACACCGAGCTGGTATTGCGCAAGAGCCCCGGACAGGGCAAGCTATGGCGGCGGCTTTTTACCGACCGGGCGATATACACGCTTCTGGTAGCCCTCTGCGCTGGCCGTCACGCGGACACGAGTGCGAACGTGCACCAGCTGTCTCTGGCGCAGGGCCGGGTGTTGCGGATCTTGCCTCGGCTGGCAGCTCTGAACCTTCGGGCCGTTAGCCAGTCAGGTATTATGGCGACCACGGCTGTGAGTGTTACGAATGGCTACGGAGAATCTGATAGATCCATCCCGAAACCCAAGCAGGGCGAGGGGCTTCTCCAGTTTGCAGCACTGCGCATGGTGGACAAAAGCGATGCTCTGATGCACTTGAGCCTAGTGGATTTCTTCGAGGCGTTTGTAAGCCTGATGCGTGTGACTGAGTATTCCGTTCACAAGGTAGAGGTAGTCCGGGCGCTTTTGTGTGAGGCGATTGAGGATGATCTGGTGTTGAAGGAGGCGCTGCTAAGCCTACCAGAACGGATTGTTCCTGAAGAGGCCGACGACTTGCGGCGATGGCTCCAGGAAGTGATGCCCAGAGAGACTAATAGAGTTCCATTACGGTGATGGGCCCAAGGCCTGTCTTTAATAAATCACAATATCCACGAGTTGCTAAAGTCTGGAAAAAAGCTTTCTTTCCCTCGAGTGAAAAGGTAAGACTCACAATTCGGTTTGGCCGCGCTTGAGTGGTGTCGTGAGCTCAGCGCTGTACGTACAATAAATAGTAGGGCGTGCATGTCGCGCACAGTACGTACTCGTAAACCAAGAGGCTGGAACTATCAAGTTGCTTCAAACCAAGGAAGGTACTAATACATCAACCTAAAAGGTGTCGAACCTACAAAAACTTCTTCACCACCCCAGCCCTCAATGAACTGATGGGCCAGTCTCAATGCAAGTTGCTTTTCCGAAGACGGTAAGATAGAAAAAAGTATACACACAACGCTTATGCCAAGCGGATTCCAAGACCATCCGTAATCTATAGGTCACATATATTTGCGCACGCTCCCTCCCTCTTGCCGCCACCAAAACCCACTCCATTTTTCATTATTTGCCCATGACACGGCTTGAGGGGTCATCACTCGAGTTGTCTATACTTTGCGAGGCGCGCGGCCCCAACGACGCTGTAGTCACAGTGCTAGTCCTCCTTTCAGGGCTAGGACCCTTGGCTAAGGCGGCCATGTTTTCAATTCCTAGTCCAACCTCACCGACGCGTCTCAGCACAAGCAACAATGCCGTCCGGAGATCGCTGCCGAGTTCTTTGCTCAGGAGTTCTACGACGAGGGGGTAGAAGCTGGGAATATGGCTTGCAAATGCCTGCTTCTGGAATGCCGCGTAGCCTTCTAGAACGTCTACCACAACGGGCCTCCAGGCGACAATGTTGCGATGCTGGCTTTCCTCTTCCAGAGAAATATAGTCCCGGATGATGTCTTGACAAAGCGGAACCAGGGCATTTTTGACATCAGCCTTGCTGCCTTGGCGTTCTGGGGCAGTGTCGTTGAACATGCGAAACAGGATGGCAACGTAAGTGGCGGCGCTACCAGACTCCTGCTTCAGCAAGTTAGGCGGTTGCTTCATGAAGCCCTCGCGCCACAAGCGCATGCGAAGATCCTTGTCGGCGTTGAAGCGTTTCGCAAAGAGGAAGGACTTTTTTAGAAGCGCCATCAGGCGAAGGAGTTCGGACGAGGGTATCTGCGCGTAGACTGCATCGTTGCTGAAGAGCTCGTTGACTGTCTCGATCATTAGAAGCTGCAATACACAGCGACTGATGATGTGGTTGAAGAAGAGGCGGCGTGCGGCTGTCACCACGACGGGCTGCTGCTGCAATGTGTTGCTCGGCTTGAACTCCTCTAACTGTGGCGTCAAGGGGGTTTGTGACGTGGCCGCTGCAGCACCTATTGCGCCGGCCGTAGGCGTAGCAAGGCTATCCTCATCCCCGTCGTTTGCGTGAGAGGCAGGGACCTCTGACTCCGATACGTGTCCGTTTTTGTCAGCGCCGTTGATCTTAAGGGACTTCTCGTCAACTGGCGCTGTCTCAGTTGTTGGACTGAGCTGCCCACCCAGCTCCAACCCATTAGGCGGGGCAGAGAGCGACGCTGTCGAGTTGATTGTGATGGCAGTAAAGAGCTGATAAGCCGTCGTTCTCTCAAACAGCTCGCAAAACGCTCCAACAATTTTCGTCCAATGATCCGCGTTGAACTTTGTAACGTTTTGAAGAATTAGTTGTTGCAGACAGTTGCTGCCTATTCGGGCAATAGTGTCGTTTTCCTGGCATATGCAAAGCGCGAGAAGCTCAAGAAACCGGTCTAGCATGTACTGAAGTGCGTCAAAGTAATGAGTGAAGAGAGTGATCATGTTGCGGAGGGCCTGAATCATGGTGGTCGACAACCAGACTGACAACTCCTCGCGATTGAGCGCGTTGTTCATTTCGCGCTTTGAACGCAGAACCATGAAGATGGGGCGAAGTTGCTGCTGCCAAAGAATATCCCAAAAGTCTGGAGGAAAATCGCCGCCATAACGCAGCAAAGCCTCGAAGAAGTAATTGAGGGCATTGGACCGCACCTCTAGATCTTCGCCAGTCATGAGAACGTCGTGGAACGCAAAGAGAACAGGGTACCAAAACCCTTCTTCCACTGATGTGCGCGTCTGGGGGCCAGGAGACAACATGCTAGTCTCAGCCGGCTTCAGATCCAAGTTAAATCGCTGAGAGAGCGGGCATTCGGGTGTCTTGAGCATCTTGGGGATAATGGACTTCAAAGTCTCCATGGCCTGTAGACTCTTCTTCTGAAACTTCATGTTTTTGGAGAACTCGGTCAGGCAAACAATCAGGTCCGTGAATGCGCCTTGCGAGATGACGATGCCAAACCTTGTCCTGTAGACTTGGGTGACGTTCTCGTAAGCCAGATTAACAATGGCTTCATATGGCTCCCTTGCCGCAACCGTAAAGACGCCAAACATCGTCCTCCAGCCTGACCGAATGTTCTCTCCTCTAGCTTGAATCATCTGAATCAAACAGTGGAGAATCATATCCTTGACAGTGATATTGTTCGAGTTGGACATGACATGCTCAAAAGGCTTGAGGAAGTCCTTCTGGAATTTGAATCCGGGCAGCTCTTCAATCTCCATAAAACGCATCGAGAGCTGGCGCAGCGAATCCAAAGCAAAGAAGACAATTGCCGTGTTGGCATGGCAGCCCACACGATTGAAATGCTCGCCGAGGACAGCCCAAATGTTGGCCCACTCGAAGCGGACACGCGTCATGTTCCAGTAGCTGATCTCGACAATCTTTTGCAGACTATATGTACGAGGGGAGTCATTGGATCCGGAAACCTTGATTTCATCCCAGCTGACCTCCGTCAAGGCCCGGGCAAAATGGACGATTGCTTCTCCAGACAGGTTGGCTGTGTTCGTAAATATTCTGTCAACGCTCTTGATGACCTCGTCGGAGCGGCTTTCAAGAGCAATCTCCATTGAGACACCCTGCGGGCCCGTATGAGACCGTGGTCGGTGTTTCCGAACCGAGGCCATGGACTTTCGAGACTCGACAGCGTCGGACCTTGACGGAGGGACAAAACGGGCCTTAGAGACATCGGGAACGGCGCTCTCATCCACGCCACCCGAGATCAGCTGCAGTCGGTCTAGCTGGCTGATACAGAGTAGCACGTCTTTCCACGACTGCTTTAAGAGGTTGCCTTCGGTCTGACCAAGCTCCAGTATCACCTTCAGAGCCTCAACATTCTTAGCCTGCATTTCTTGGGGGTTGTTGAGGTTCGCAGTGTTCTTAAGTGCTGAGATGAAAGCTTCTCGTGGGGTTGCAAGATCAAAGAGACAGGCAACCTTGGTTGCAAGTTTCATCCCTTCCAAGCAGAGCTTATTGACCTCGAGGTTGTGAGTCTTCTGAGTCTGAGTTGATAGGGCAGAGAAGAAGGACATCCAGGCCACATCGAACATGGGACCCACGTGTTTGAACGAGGTTGCCGGTATGAACTTAGAGCCCGCCTTCTCCGCGTTCTTACGCTGACTGCGATAAAGATCTCTGAAGAGCTGCTCTGAGCGCAGAGAGATCTCCTCTGACTGCTGGACATAGGCTTCTCTTTGGAGATCACGGCCAACACTGGAGAACGCTTGGCCTAGGCCAGCGGCCAGGCCGGTCGGTTGACTTGGAATGCTCCCGGCAGCAGCGGCGGCTGCCCGTTCGCTTTTAAGGACGATCTCATTGCCAGCAATGTCATCGTAGATGCCAAGTAAGTATTCATCCGGGAGATCGGCATTGTCGTTGATGCCACGGTTGTTCTTTATGAAGTCAGGCTTGGACATGCGCTTTGCGATTTTGGTGCTGTGCAAGTCGGTGTTTAAGAGAATGACAGAATATGCGAGCACATAGGGGGTGTCGGCGTTGGCGAAGGCGTTCGGGTTTCCCGTTACGTATCGGTTGGCAAACTTCAGCATGAATCGATCGATTTTCTGCGCCTCGCCTGGTAAACGAAACGACTGAAGGAACTCTCTCAAGGCAGCCACAAAACGCTTTTTGGTGAAGTCCATCGTATCCACAAATGCATGCATAATATCAATGTTCTTCTGATCGCCCTCGCCCAGATACTCGCCAATCTGAGCCTTGTCTAATCTGTCCTCGGTTCGTAGGAAGCGGGCGATGTCCTCGGGCTTGTCACTGGGAATGAAGCCCCCCTGGAGAAGAAGCTTTATCCCGTTCTTGGGCTTATAGTTGAACACCTTGATTGCGTTCGTCATGGCCGTTTTCCTGGCCTTTTCTTTTTCCAGCTGGTCAGGATCGTCGTCAAGCACCGGTGTTGACGGAGGTATCGGAGTCTCCATCCGTGAAACGTTTTCGCTCGCTGATGGATCAATAGAATATCTGAGCTCGTCGCTCGACGCTCTCCGTTCAGAATCGCCATTTGTACCGTTGGTCTCCGGCCGCCTGGGTTGCGACCAGTTGACTAAAGATCTCAATGTCTCCACAAGAGAGTCGAGTGCTGCCCTTTTCATGACGTACTCCTTGGGGATTTCGGCATCAGTTTCGTGGCGAGTGCTGATGAGGGCAACTGATAACGGCGGTGGTAGAACATTCTTGATCTGCCACTCACCGCCGCCACCGTATTTGGAATGGTTGTCCTCGTACTGCTGCTCCTGGGTGGCTGTAATAGGTATGGAGGCTGTGGCAAATTTGGACAGATCCTCAATAATGGTCTGGAAGATATTGTCAACGTTCCTGTCGCAGTCATAGTTGAGATAGGTCTCCACCAAGGCCCGCGGATCTTCGCAGAGCCGCTTGAGGATGCCCACAAAGCTGAGCTTTTGAGACAAGGGTGCATTTCTTCGGGCCAGGAGAGCAAGGTAGATCTCGTTTAGGAGAACCTCAATCTCTTTCTACAGATCACATGTCAGCAGAGTTCTAGAAAGTTCGAAAGGCAGCAACCTACCTTGAAGGGAGCCCTCATGTATTTGAGCATTAACCAAAATATTTCGCAGCAGACATCAAACACCCTATCCACAGAACTAGCGCCATTTCGTGTGATACTCAGACACAGGTAATATTTGATGGCCTGCAAAAAGTTGGTGGCCTCGCCGGTTTTGGTGTTGGTGATAGTACAAAGGGGCGATGTAAAAACAGCTATGTTGTTGTTAAGGAGTGTGTGTATGAGATGAAGGGAGATTAACTTCGATCGCATTGGCTGACCTCGGAGGTCGTAGAGTTGATCTGGCGGCAAGACCTTCGTTGAAAGATTGCAGAAAGACCGGAAGACGAGGTATGCATCACGGACGTAAACCTCGTCTTCAGCCTCCAGAGACTCAAAAGAATCTTCATGCGCGCTCTCTGCAAGGCTCTGTTCGGACACTGACCTGGCTGTTTTTTTCATTGGCTTAAGCTGCGATACCATGGTCGGTCCATCGCCCATATTAGAATCGTCAAAACTCTTTCGGTGTTCCAGATCCTTCAAGGTGAGCTTGGCGCCTCCTGGGCTAGATACTTCCAGTAGTGTCGCATCGGAGGCATCCTCATTGCCCTCTTCGCTTTCACCATGGCCGGCCTGGAAATTCTGGTCGTCTGCACGGTCCATGGCCATGCTGGTCTGACTGGGCTTGAGCTTGCCACCGAGATGGGCGCGCGCCTCTTTCATGTGTAGGCGCGTCTTAACTCTCTCGAACACGGTGCCAACCATTTGGGTAAGCGTCCCTTGAGCCACCTGCTGATTCGCCGTACTCCGCGACAGAAGAAAGACATTGTAGACCTGGCGCACTGCCTTGAGCAGCCCCGCGCCATGGACGACAATTTTATCATTCAGCACCGCAGCCAGCAGCGACTTGACTATTTGCAACTGGATCTCGACGAGGGTAGTTTCGCCTTGAAAACAATCGCAGATGGTATCGATGGCTCGTTCGATGAGGGGCGCTCGCTCGGCCCCATCTTGACTCGAGGCATGCTCGGATGGCGTAGAGAAGGACGAGTACGAGATGAGCTTGCCAATACAGTCGAGGGCAGTCGTCGTCAGAGGAATGGTGCTAGACTTGGTGGCTAGTTGCAGTGGCGCGAAGATAACCTCGGGGTCGGGGAGCTGATGGTCGTTTTTCTCGATGGCGGCGAGCGCTTTCTGGACCAATTCAGCAAGCTGTTTGTTCCGACCAGCACTGGCGGCAATAATGTCCAGAGAGGACACCACGAATTTAAGGGAGCTCATGGTGGGCCGGCACAAGGACAGAGGTCCATCCGTTTACGTCGATTAGCGCATAGAGAGAGGGGATCTCGAAGACGGTCTTGAAATGTTTCGGGTGCAGCCACAGTGCCTTTGTGTAACCAGGCCGCTTGCTTCGGTACCGCGAGATCAGTGCGTTCGTTTTTCGTTGGTTGCGGCAGCGGTCGAAAATGGCTGGCAAATGGGCTTGAAACGGGCGCGCAATCTGTATATATAGCGTCCCTAGACAAGGCTTGAATTGTTGCGTGTGCTGCTTTGCGCGATGGCCTCGGCAGAGCTGGGGATTCAAAACTTTTGACAAATTGACAGCAAACCTTCAACTTCGAGGTGTGCCTTCCGGGTTCCAGGTTCCCAACTTGCCGTGGCGGCGTTGCCAGCTGGTTGCCATCTTCGGACAGACCCTTGCTTTGTGGTATTTTATGTACCTGGACTTACGTACGCCTCCCTTTCCAACCAGCCGCACTCCGCTACCCGCTGCACGCCGCCCGACGGACAGTTTTCTTCGGCTTGGAGCCTGTGGCTTAGCGTTCCTAGACGAGAAATGGATGCTGACATAACCTTGATATCGGGGTTCGAAGAAACGTTCCAGGTTGGCACCGCATCAACGTGTTGACGGCAGCCGGGTTCAAATCCCTAATTGTGAATATTTTTTCCGAGACAATAACAACCTAGCAACTTGGAAAAACCTAACGATTTTGCAGAATTGCTAGGTCGACTCTATCTTACATAAGGTATTTCACGCATACAGAGTACTTGTATGTACAGCACATGATCTAGCAACAAATCCTCAACTGAGTGAATGCTGCCTGTTTAGGGCTAGCATATTGAGGAGCGTCTGATCTTCAGAGACTTGCTAGCGTGCTAGCAAGGAATAGAGAACCTAATTTGGCTTAGGCTCGTATTGCGTCCCTCGGCCGTCCCAAAACCGCATGTCCCGTTTTTGATGAACAGGCGGGAGAGCTAAGCTTCCCCAACGAGAAAATCCCACGCGAAAAAAAAAAACCTGGCCCTGAAAGGTGCATCACCACCAGCGTTCCCGCCGATCCAGTTCCGGCTCTTGCCAAACTATATTCCTCCATCCTCACCGTCCGCCCCAATTGACCTCCTCGGCGCTGCCTGGTCACCTCAAGAGACCATCCCGGCTTTTGCTACTCGCACATTGGGACATTCCGTTATTTGCATCCAATTCGCTCGGTCTCAACCTTTTTCGTCTCCGGCACTGCAGCCCCCTGCGAGATATTTTTAACCGCCAAGATGCTTGTTCCGGCCCTTCGAAGGCAAGCCCTTCAACATGCCAGATTCGTCCGCATCGCTATCCCCGGCCTCACAAGATGGTACGCCTCGTATCCGCCACATACCGTCGTCAAGATGCCCGCCTTATCGCCGACGATGACAGCGGGAAATATCGGCGTATGGCAAAAGAAGCCGGGCGATTCCATCGCGCCCGGCGAGGTTCTCGTAGAAATTGAGACGGACAAGGCCCAAATGGACTTTGAGTTTCAAGAGGAGGGTGTGCTTGCCAAGATTCTCAAGGACAGTGGCGCGAAGGATGTCGCCGTCGGTAACGTAAGCTTC
Organism: Lasiosphaeria miniovina; assembly: GCF_030549165.1. NCBI lineage: Eukaryota > Fungi > Ascomycota > Sordariomycetes > Sordariales > Lasiosphaeriaceae > Lasiosphaeria > Lasiosphaeria miniovina. The sequence goes on along the minus strand of NW_026848223.1, from coordinate 3,757,389 downwards.
GATGGATTCCGACCTCGGTGTGGGAAATTGATGGAAACTAATCAAATCTTGCCTATCCAGCCTATTGCGGTTATGGTCGAAGAGGGAACCGATGTCAGTGCTTTTGAGGGTTTCACGCTCAAAGATGCTGGTGGAGAGTCTGCTCCCCCACCTCCCAAGACGGAAGAGAAGTCGAAGTCGGAGTCGGAGCCCCCGGCACCGACCCCGGCCCCCGAGCCTGAATATAGCGGACCCAGCGGCAAGCTCGAGTCGGCTCTCGACCGGGAGCCAAATACTACTGCGGCTGCTAAGAGGTTGGCCATCGAGAAGGGCGTGCTTTTGAGCGGTCTCAAGGGAACCGGGCCTGGAGGCAAGATCACGGAGGAAGATGTTAAGAAAGCATCATCCGCTCCCGCGGCTGGCTCTGCCGCTGCCTCTGGTGCTCTGTACGAGGATATCCCAATCAGCGGCATGCGCAAGACTATCGCCAACCGACTGAAGGAGTCGGTCTTGGAGAACCCCCACTACTTCGTCTCGTCGACTCTGTCGGTGTCCAAGCTTCTTAAGCTTCGCCAGGCGCTCAACAGCTCTTCCGAAGGCCGCTACAAGCTTTCGGTCAACGACTTCCTTATCAAGGCAATGGCTGTCGCTTGCAAGAAGGTCCCTGCTGTCAACAGCTCCTGGCGTGGCGATGTCATTCGCCAGCACAACACGGTTGATGTCTCGGTCGCTGTGGCCACTCCTAATGGCCTCATCACCCCCATCGTGAAGGGTGTTGAGGGCAAGGGACTCGAAAGCATTTCTGCTGCCGTCAAGGAGCTTGCTAAGAAGGCTCGCGACAACAAGCTCAAGCCCGAAGAGTACCAGGGTGGCAGCATCAGCATTTCCAACATGGGCATGAATCAGGCGGTGGAGCGCTTCACTGCGGTCATCAATCCTCCCCAGGCGGCCATCTTGGCTGTCGGAAGTGCCAACAAGGTTGCTGTTCCGGTTGAGAATGAGGACGGAACGACCGGCGTCGCGTGGGAGGACCAGATCATTGTTACTGCCAGCTTTGACCACAAAGTCGTTGACGGTGCCGTTGGTGCCGAGTGGGTGCGGGAACTCAAGAAGGTCATCGAGAATCCTCTAGAGCTGCTACTCTAGAGCGCACTTGAACTTGATCGTCTCTAAACAAACATCCCGTGGCAAGCGGTATCGGGGAAGGGAGCGGGTAGGGCCATTGCGACGGCAAATGGAGAGGAAGACTGAGTAGCTGCGGGGCCGACAAGTGCCCCCATAGCTGAGAGGTGGTCCGCTGAGATGGCCCCCAGACCACGTCAGTGGCTGGCGGTGGATTAGGGGCCGGTAAACAACGCGGGCCTTCGGAGCACGAGTCCCTACCACCACAGACGTGTATAATGAACCCCTAAAGGCAGTGCGTCATCTCGGTGCTGGAATACAGGTTTCTATTATTGTTTTGTACATTGTATTCATGCTATTATCTAACAAGTTGTGTAATTGGGTACGGAGTTTGGCCGTAGATGATGGTTGGAAACTGCCATTAAGGCAGATGTGAAGTGGCCAGGACGAGATCAAACTCAAAATAGATCTAGAAATTTCTGACTTGAGAATATCCCCCAGACGAAATTCTCGTGAACGGAAAAGAGACCCCATCCACCCACACCTCATCCTTGTACGTTCTACAACCACTCAGCTAGGGCTTTCGGACAATGTCAAACTTGTTGTTGGCCACCTCGTTGTTGGCGACTAGCTTGTCCTATGATATTTGTTAGTCGACTGGCCTTGACTGTACCTCGAGAAGATAGGCTAAGCATCCATGAAAAAACACGCACCTTGAGCCAGCCAGGAAGCAAAGTTGTAACGATCCAGACGGCAGTAGCGCCAACTCCTCGGTAAACTCTTCCGTTTGTTCCGTTCAGGACATCGCGCACGACACGCTCGGCAAATACCGCGGGCGGCGTTGCCCACCGATGTTCCTTGGCAGCTCGCTTCGCCAGGTACTTCTCGGTGACGGCCCAGAGAGAACCTTCGGATAGCTCAGGCGGCGCGACGTTTGCCGTGTTGCTCATGTTGGTCTCTACGCCGCCGACGGCGACTGTCAGGACCTTGACGCCGAACGGCGCCATCTCGAGCCGCAGCGTTTCGCCAAACAAGTCGACGGCCGCCTTAGAGGCATTGTAATACGCCAGCCACGGCATGTGCGTGTGCCCGAGTACGGAGCTGATGTTGACGATGGTGCCCTTGGCGGCGACGACCATCATGCCCAGCACCAGAGTGGTCTCGACCAGGCCGAAGAAGTTGACGTCGAACAGGCCTCGCACTTTCTCGATGGACGTGTCGAGAGCGGGGCCGACGTACGACTGGCCCGAGTTGTTGACGAGGATGTCGAGCTTCTCTTCGCCCGTGTGGGATTTTACCGCGGCAGCAGCTGCCTCGATGCCCTGGCGGGACGTCACATCCAGCTCCAGCAGTACTATGTTGGGCAGCTTGCTCAGGTTGTCCATCTTGGACAGGCTTCGGGCCGTTGCAAAGACGCGAAGGCCGCGCTGTTGGAAAGCAAGTGCGAGGGCGTTTCCGATGCCGCCCTCGCTCGCGCCCGTGATGAGTACAGTCTTTGGGGCCATGGTTGAGCGAAAAAAAGGGTGTGAAATTCGGTGACTGGGAAACTTGGAAAGCCGATCTGCCTCACTATCTCCCAAGCACTTGAGTATTCGAGATGTTGGGTTGCCTATGAAGCTTAGATGATGGCGAGTACGCAAACATTGCCATGACCGGCTGCCTTCTATTATATACAATGGAGATGAAGCGGCCTAGCCTCGTTGATACGTTCCCTTGTTATGACACCGTATCTCCTTGCAAACTAAGTTAGCGAGACTCAATTGTGAAGTGTGTCTCGTAATCTACTTTGGGGGGCTCAAGAAGGCATTGGTAAGCTGACCTGGAAAAGAGGCTCTTGAAATGACATTGTAAACCGTCCTGAGACTTGGCTCTCGTTGTGATTCTTCTTGGTGTTGAGCCAATCACACGAACAGAAACTGGACTTGAGAGCAAAAGTGGAGCTTAGCCGTTGATTTGTTGCTTATCAAAGCCCAAGATTGGGTTTGGAAGCTGGGGTAAAGTATCCGGAGCGGACCAATTTTCAGCCCGTACCGCCTAGAATTGTCTCCGTGAATACGCAGTTCTGCGTACATGAGAATCTCGGCAGGTCATAAGGTCCATATTCCTCAAGACAACGAATAAACACAAACTTGAGATGGGCTGTTAACCTTTTTACCAGAGGAAAAAAAAGGGATCATTCCTGTTGTGTTTTGTTTCCCAATGCCTTTTCAGATGGACGCATCTCCCATCCAAGGTTTACAGACTTATCTTTGCGAGCCCGATATGTCCATCTTATCTTTTCCTTCCTTCTTTGCTGCCACCCAAATTGAAGGTTTCTTTTCCGGCCTTTCCCCTTCTATTCGTACCCTGTTTTGGAAGTTGGGAAACACGCCATCGAAAACCAGAGTGGTAGCTTTATTTTCGATTCCGACATCGTCTATCGCCACTTGCGAGCGGCGGCTATACGATATCTCCTGTAGAGACGACAACCTATAGTAAATAGGTACTTCGTATCCATACATATAGTACCTTTGATAGCATCTTAGCACGACTTTGGAGATCTTCTCCGGCCACGGCCTCAGCTGCGCTACTGGGGGCTTGGGTCATTCCCCCATCAATATCTGGTTCGGACACAGCGCCGCGTCGCGTGTGGCCAGCCGTATTAGAAATCTGTCACCAAGCTCATGAGTTGCGATTTTGTAATCTGCTGGGGCTTTGTGTAAGTCCGTGGATCGGACCAGCCGTCTCCAAACTCCAACCCCCCCCATACTCCCCCGAATTTGAAGTTTCCATGTATTTCTTCCCAGAACCACGTGTGGAGCACGTTCGGGATACCCTCACTCAAGATTCAACAGGGCTACCACCTGTTTGCTGCACGGTCATGGCGGTGCCGCACTACACATTGCTGTTTCAAGACGGCCGACAGGCACGGCACCACTGTCGTGGCAACTCTCGGCGGATAAGGAATTACGCCGTCTGCGACTGCCGATTGAAGAGCTACTGTAGCTTTGGGAAAGTAGCGACTTACTGTGTTATGAGGTAGGCTGGGGATGGGATAGGGGTTGAAGCAAGACTCGCCTCCATCTCCGCGAAATTGCCGGGTCCCAGGAGCAGGAGACGATTCCAGAGTGCGCAGCGGCTATGCGGTCGTCAGGTTTGACAGTATTTCATTTTGGTTCCTTTCTGGAATCTATATTTCCCCTTGCCCTCCTCGGACCTAGCGGTTGAGAGCGGGGATAAACCACTAAGGTACGCTATCGCTTCGCGGAAGTCCCTCGGATCAGCCGTTGTGAATGCCAAAAAGGGCCGTTTGGCGGCTGGGGCGAAAATGGATGGAACTCAGGCTGACTGCTTCCAGGTCCGGAGAAACTGGAGATCTACGGATGCAATCGTCTGAGGATGCGCGGGATGTCATGTCACTTCCTTCACTCACTGGCTTAGGTTGTGCATTATGTCGCTCACCTCCCACGACGGACAGCCTTAGCCACTAGGAACTAAAGATTGCGACAGACTGTACGGACATTTCGCCAGACTCGAATCGCCAGTCACGTCACCCAAGCAGGCACCAGACACCAGGACGGCCGCACCCTTGAGTAATGTCAATGGACTTTTGTTGATCCAGGCGACGCAGCCCACGGTGGGAAGGCTCAGGGACCAACCAGGCCTGTGCTGGATAGCGGACGCATTGCAGTTACATGTACGGACGGATAAGGAAGGACCTATGGAACCTAGCTGGACTGCGCCGAAGGTGTAGGTACCTTACCGACCGCGAACCCGAAACTTACCTTACCACTGGGAACCTACCAACCTTAAGTTACCTCCACTTACAGTAGGTAAGGTAAGGTAAGGAAGGTATGGAGGTATCCGTAAGTGTAGGTAGAAATGGACCCCGACGGGAGTGCTACGGACGGCCCGGACTGCATTGGTTGCTAGCTATCTGGCATGCTGGCAGGTGTCAGATCTGTTTGGGTAATGTGAACTTCGCACTTTGTCCGTTCCCCAAATCCCGGAATGTTGCGCCCGGCCTTCGACCCTCAGGTGGGCCCCAGAAGGGTAAAATGTCGGCCGCCAGCTCCCAGCCCCCGCATTCTCCCCGAGATGCCGATCTTGACGAAATAGTGCCAATTCCCCAGTTGAGAGAGCGGGCTGGTGTTGCGCCGGACAGACTACAGAGGGGCCACCTACCTAACTCCGACGAGCACGCTCTATCGGCCGCGGCACCGCAGAAAGGTTGGCCCAGTTGATACCGGGCTCGGGTCTTGTTCGCTGATGCTCACCTATTTCGTACGTCAGCGAGCTTATTGCCTTTAGGTAGTTTACTGATCAAATCGCCATTTACGGGTCGATTCACGGGTCGATTCACCGGTCGCATCTTGCCGTCGCGCCTCATGACCAGGGCAACCTGGAGCTTGAGTCCCGTCGTCGTGAGAAACGGACGCGACCATCCATCGCCCACGTCCACGCCCACGCCCACGCCCACGCCCACGCCCACTCAACACGCCCACGGCGCGCCAGAAGAGTGTTTTGTTGGTGGGCGTGCATGCGTGTGTGCGTGCGTTGCGGGAATCATTCCAAGTTATTCTAGATTATAACTTACTAACCAACCAAACTAGCTTACCGTACGTACCGTAAGGTGACCACAACCTAAAAGACAGGGCAACCTGCTGCTGAGGCTCTCCTGCCCACATTACACCCGTACCGTACCTAGATACCTACCGGCACTCCGGAGCTTTCAGGTTGCCTTCCGCTTTGTTGGGTTGGTAACCCCTGGGAATGGGTGGCGGCATCGTGGGGTACTAATTGGGAACCGCTGCCAGGTCTCTCCGTTTTTTACCCCGAGGTGCAGCGAGTGCAGCTTCTTTTTGGACGAGGGCTCCCAAGTTTCCCTTAGGTTACCTGGCTCCCCCCACCAACAACCGAAAGACACCAGAGACGGGCAGCCCAGCGCCGCTCAAAACCGGCGCCGATCCTAGTACCCGCGGGACCTTAATACGCGGACGGACAGAAGACGCAACAAAACGCGCCGCACGAAGCACAGCCAATGGACCGGGCCGGCGCCGGTTCCGGTGCCGCGCCCGCGCCCGCGCCCGCGCCCGCGCCCGCGCCCGCGCCCGTGGATATGGACCCGGACTCGGCAGATATGGACGTAGACATGGACACGCCCACGTCGTCGGCAAACTCGGCGGGCGCCACAACTTCGGGCCTAATCAAGCTCGCTGAGCCCAGGCGCCGGAACCGCCCAGCTCTCTCGTGCATCCAGTGTCGCACTCGCAAAATCCGCTGCGACCGTAACGAGCCCTGCGCTAGCTGCATCAAGTCCAAGATCGTCAACTGCACTTACGAGGAAGCCCGCCGTCCCAAGCCTCGTCTCTGGAGGCTGTCCCCTGCCCCTGGCTCTGCGCCCCCTGACATGTCTCCCGGCCCACCGCCTGCCACCGAGGACCCCTATCTTCGCCTCAGCCTGACCTCTGGCTTCACCTTTAGAGAGGCGCACCCATCCTCCAGCGGTGCCGGCCTCCAGTACGCCAGTTCTGCTGCCTCGCTGGCCAGTGTCAGTACCAGTGCCAGTGTCAGCACCCCCGCGAGGACCTCGGACCCTGCATCCCTCCCCGGTCCTGTCGCCGCCCAGTTTGACTCGCCGGCCCGGGCCACACCTGCCCTTGCCGACCGCGTACGCCAACTAGAACAGCAGTTGGCTGATGCCCTAGACCGTCACCGCTCCGGCCCTAGTTCCGCTCCTCGGCCCTCCCGCTTATCCCAACCGCCCCTCATCTCTAGCCAAGGGGTTCTGTCCAAAGCCATGTATTTTGGCTCGAGTCACTGGATAAACGGGACCAAACTTGTAGGTCAAATTCTTCTCCCCTTTCCTTTTGTCCTCCTCCCCCCCTTCACTTCCATTTCCTTTCCTTCCATTTTCTTCCCTTCTACCCCCTTTTCTCTCGTAGCCCTCTTTGGTGTTGTTTAGCCGTAATGTAACGGGCTGCTGTCTTTCTTCAGTTGAAAGGCGGAGGATTCTTGACTGCCATGTGCCCTAACCGTCTGTGGTTAGCTGAAGCTGATTCCTTAGATATAGTTCCCGTTGGTCATGGGTGTTGCCGAGAAAATGCAGTCAGACAAGACGTCCGAAGTCTACTCCCTCCTGCAAAATTGTAAGAGTATCGCGCGGTCTATCAAGACGCAACGGGTTCCCGTTCACATCTCCTTTAACGTTGGCAAAGCTACGCCGATTTCTGAAGAGACGTCTCGGCGGCTGGTCGAGGCGTACTTTAGGACAATGGAAGGCGTTTATCGGATCGTCCATGTCCCAAGTTTCTGGAAGGAGTACCAAAAGTACTGGGACAACCCTGAAGCTGCAAGTAAGGCTTTTATCGTTCAACTTCAACTCGCCATGGCAATCGGGACCTGTTTGCAGGACGATGTTGCTGCTCTTCGCCACTACGCCACCCAGTGGATATACGAGGCGCAGATATGGCTCGTCTCGCCATCCGAGAAGTCGCGCATGACCTTTGCTGGCTTGCAGACAATGTGTCTGTTGCATCTCGCCAAGGAGACGTGCGGAGTTGGAAGTGACCTTGTCTGGATCTCAGCCGGGTCTTTACTGCGGACGGCCATGCACATGGGCCTGCACCGCGATCCCGACGTCTTATCCAACCTGTCTACGCTTCACGCCGAGCTAAGACGACGACTCTGGGCCACGATTTTGGAGATCGTCTTACAATCCAGCTTAGACTCTGGTGGACCGCCTCTAATATCTCTCTCCGACTTCGACACGCACCAGCCGGCAAATTACGACGACGACCAACTCGCCGAGAATGGCAACTTGTCAACGACACCCCGGCCCCTCAGCACATTTACTCAGACAACTGTTCAGATTGCTCTGCTCCGGTCTTTCCCGACACGCTTAGCCATTGCCCAGTACGCTAACCACTTCAACTCCCCTGTTACATACGAGGAGACGTTGAAGTGGAATACCGAGCTCACGACTGCGTGCCGAGCACTGTCGGCCGCCCTTCAACCAGCGTATGATCCCGCTGGAGTCCTTCCAAATCGTCTCTCCCTCTTCCAACTGCGTATAGCAGAGCAAATGGTCCATCGGTTTTTCTTGACTCTGAATCACCCATGGCTATGCTTGGCGCAGAGCAACCCGGCTTACTATTTTGCTCGGAAAATGTGCGTTGAGACCTCGCTGAAATTTTACCGAGCCTTTGCAACCGGGTCACCCGCGGGTGATTCTGGTACGGCCAGCCAAACAGACGATTTCACACGACTGACGACGTGCGGCAACGGGGCGTTCCGATCGGTTCCCATATTGGCGGTTCTTACGATTTGCCTCGAGTTGTTGTGGCAAGCTCAGGAAGACCGGTCCTTCCGGCAAAGCTTGAATATGGAAAGCCAGCTTGATCGGCTGGGGCCCGCCAACGAGGCCGATGTGGGCGCGTCCGGCGGCATTGGCAGCGGCGCGGCGCCGCGTCAAGATCTGTTCGAGGCTGTCAAGTATTCCATTGGCTGGACTGAGCGCCGCATTAAAAGTGGCGAAACAAGCGTTAAGGGGTATATCATGTGCTCCGCGCTTTTAACTCAGGCCCAGGCCGTCCAGCGGGGCGCATCAGATGCAGAGGTGGAGAAAATAGTTCTGAGCTGTGTGGCTGATGACCTGAGGTATTGCTACAATCTCCTCAAGGAGACTACGGGAATCTCTACGCTGACCGCGAGCATGGGCGAGGGGTTCAACACTGGGCTTGATGACTTGAGCTTGGAGCCGTGGGCCGAGTGGGATTCGGAGGCTCTTGTAAGTCAAGAAAGACGTGAAGCGCTGTTTTTCTCACGTTCAACCCCCCCCCCCCCCCCCCCGGTTTATCTTCGACTGACCCTTTCTAGATGGAGTGCTATGGTTTTAAATCCATCTTTAATTTCGACGATGTAGACTTCTTTGGCTAAGCCCGAGGGGTTCTTAATCTGTCCCCTAATGAGGTCATCTAGGCTGCTTAAGAGTTGCCGGCGTACTGAAAGTTAAAGCGCTTGACAAGCCAGCTGGGGGATGTCTGCCTTCCGGAGCGTTTTTTTTTAGCGGGCTAGTGTGTCACCTGCCCTTGAACCTCGGCTTTGGTAAGCTTCCGATTTTCAGCCTCCTGATATCCTCCGCTGACAAGTGACGAGAAATGAAGGCCGTGTCATTCTTCAAACTCAACTTGGCTTAGAATGCGATTTATTGTATTCCGACAGGCATCTGTCATTTAAGTTTGTCGCCTACGTCCTGTGACCATAACCGCCGGCAACGTTCCAAAGCATGCAAAGCTTTGCATTGATGCCGCTACAAGTGCATAACACCAGGTTTCCTCTTTCATTGTCCCCACACGGTTGTTGCTTTTTGTCTGGAATGCAAAAAAAAAAAAACTACTTGGGAGTCCTTTTACCTACCTAGGGCCTAGCGGCCGATTCTCTCTCATGAATTTCGCAAAGGCTTTGGGCCTTGCGGTCCTGGCAGCCATCGCCTCGGCCTCGGCCACGGTCAGCGGCGAATCTTTGACACATCCGATCACATCCGCGCCAGTCCTTGTCCATGCCACGTTTGGGACACTGAGTCCAATAAGGACCGTCGTAACCGTGAATTCGAATCGCATCGACGTGCTGGCGGGTAGCGAGCAAGATGTTCCCAAAGTTATCGAGAAACTCCGACAGCTGTGCGCCGGGCCTCATGCGTCCATGTATCCCGAGATATGCGAGCATCTCGATGCGGTCGGCTCAGGCGTGGACCCCATCATTTGGTGGCCACCAGATCACGAAACGCAGGAAACGCCGATCACAATGAGTCGCAATCCAGAGGATTTGGTCCGTTCAGAAGCATCGCCCTTGAAGACGCCAGGCCCAGTAGCCACTAGGTCGTCTGGTTCAGCTGAAGATACCATTCGCCACGTCTCCGCTACGGTTCAGCATATTCCAACTGCGACTTTTGAGTCCAGTTTGGCGACACGCCAAGGTGGCTCTGACTCCAAGTCTCAGTGTACAGAGACTGCAAACAGGGAGAGGTTTCCCACGGCCGCTAACCAATACCCAACTACACTCGAAACCAAGGTCAAGGAACTGAAGGCGGGAATTACCGACTTAGCGCAAAGCTCGCAGAAACAAGATGAGACGCCTTTGGACTGCCCATGGAAAAAAGGCGGCGGCCAAAATGGAGACGAACCCGAGCAAGGTTGCACCGTCATTACGATATATCACCATGCACCAGCTCATACCATTCTTGGGCCTGCCGTTGGTTTATCCCTTGGTTCGACATCTGGTCCGACTCAAAGCCCAGTACCAAGCATTATTCTGCCTGCCGGGCCTGATTTGAATCAACATCCTTCGCCTACCCAACACAGCGGCTGCACCGAGACAATAAGGACGCTCGTGAGGATGAGCAACCTCTACACATCTACCGTGTTTCCGGGAACTGTAACCGCAACCATGCTGGTTCAGTGCACCTGCCCAAACTTGAAGATTGAACGCATCGGCGCACCCGGCATAGTCATCAGGCCTCGGGTGACCATCACCGAATCTGAGCCGAAAACCACGACAGAACTGCAGTGCAGTCCCACGCAATTTTGAACTGGATACAAAAAAGCATGGGCGCACTTGTGGAATACTACCTAGGTGCTTAGCGTCCGCCGAGCTGGACTACAGCTTGGGGCTTGTTATGACACTTGTTCCAGCGGCTATCGATATACGAAGGCTGTTCGTTGGGAGGTTGTTGAGTGGTTGTTGTCGTCGTTAATAACCGAGGTTATGTGTACGTACATTGAGATACCACTTACCAATGGGTGGCCCGCAATTATTTTCTTTCTGGTTTTGTGACCATGATCCAGCTTCTTGATTGTGATGATGTTCAAATCCCTCTGCCCTTCTGGGTGGTTCCGTCCATGTTTCTTGCGTTGGATACTGCACGTAGGCAGGGGGCAGGTGGGACCTGCAGAGTTGTTTATCAGGTAGGTAGGTATTCTGCATTGAAGGTAGGCTACGAATAAAAGCCAGAGTCGCATCATTGGCTAGTGTCTGGACAATGGAAAATCCTGGCTTCCATCCTAGCCCAGGTTGAGTCGCGATTTGGTAAATTCGGGCTCTCCAGTGTTATTTTGGGCGAAAGCGTCCCGTCCGTCCTGGAAGCAAAGGTCCGCTGACTAGAGCGGAAGGTGCCTTCCCACTGACCTGACGGGAGCATTCTCGGTCGTTTGGTGCCGTAGGCCAGGGCCTAACCTATTCTTCTCGAGGCTAGCCAGGCCGGAGGGATGCCATGGCTCGGCCTTTGACTGCGGAGTTGCTCGGGAGGGACATGGAGACTCGCCAAACGAAATCCCGGGTGCACATCGCCTAGAAATATATATCACTGGGCACGGGCATTGGATGTGTGGTTAAGAAATCTTGGGAAAGCAGATTGGGTTTCCTAGATGAAACGAAGGTACGGATTACGTACTTACATACATACAGTACCTAATCCTGCTTTAATTTTTAAGGCAGAGCGATCCATGGCACGCCGCGATGAATCCATAGAGTATGCCCGTATTACGGATGCAGTTCTCCCTGCTCGATCCACCACTGTTTTCCCCCCGTCACCTTTCCAGGCTTGATGGGGCGAGCTTGGGTATCTTCAGGGGTTACCATTACTTCATCCAGTAGCAGACACTCCTGGGCTTGAATGGGACGGGGCATCCATCCACGGGCGGCCCACCCCTGTATTTCGACCATCTCACCCGTTGCACTGGAGCCTTGGCCACCCGAACCTGCTATTTTTAGGTGCCACAGGCCCCGCACTTTGCGGGCGGTCTTGGCAGAACCTTTCCCCAAGACTTCCATGCACCACTCTCCATCTATCGGAGGCTTCTCCCATCGCCCCAGCTTCCATTTCTTCAAAACACTTCATCCATTTTCCCACTCAAATTGGTGAATACTACGCACCCTGGAAGCGTGGCCGGCTGATGTCTGCTATCGCCGTTTGGCCTTGCCTCGCTCGAGAATCGAGATGCTGGTGACCTTCATCGTCATGAAGCTCTTTCGCCTCTCTTCGCTCTCGGAGCAATCCGCGATTGAGGTGCCTCCAAGACAAATGACGCGCATTCTTTAATCGCAGACACACGTGCCAAAGGAACATGTTCGCACCGTCGCTTCTCCCAGTCTCCTGTCTACTTGGGCCATATCAAGGTTATCTGAAGGCGTGGGTAGGTGTACGTAGGTAGTTAATATCTCCTTATTAACTGAGACAGAATTGGGCCATTTCGATATTGGTGTTTCGCGCCACCAATTTATCCGTCCAATCGCCAGGGCAAGCTGCCCTCTCCCTCTCGCTTGTTCTGTCAAAGCTTTCCCATTATCGCGGCCTCGCTTCGATATTACTTGTCTTGCCCAGTACTGCTTCTATTCACGTGTTGAATGTGAGCCATGGATACTGGCGGGAACCCGTCATCGGCAGGTTCCAGAGGCAGTCCCTCCCCTCCACTCTACCCGCCTGCGTCCCTAGACACTAGGGAACGGCTTGGCTGGCCATTGTTTCTTGCGGCGAAAATGCCCCCTGTCGAATCCAAAATACTGATAGTAGTGCAATATATGGCTGGCCTCGGTCCCGAATCTTTACCCTAGTTGCGGTTCCAAAACCGACTGCGTCGCTGCATCCTCCCAAGGCCGGACTCTAAACAAACTTTCCAACGAAAAGAAGAGGAAAGCGCATCAGCAGGCGTCGAGAGGCTTTGTCTCATTCAACCCGTAGGGCGACCCCGGTGCTTTCGCCGTTCTCGCTCCTCGGCCCACCATCCGGGTTCTCAGCATGCCCCTGGCCGCACCAAGCACGCCACGGTGTACCGCATCAGTGCAGCGCCAGAGCATTCCACGCCACTGAGAGATGCGCCTCAAAGGCGACTGTAACACCCCGAGGGACGCTTGTGTTGCAATGGTCCAACCGCCTACGTCTGTCGTTTCTTTCCTAGTCTGCTGACTCGGGAACCTCTGTCCGAGTCTCATTCGGCGAAGTGCGCCGCCCTTTTATAAAGACCCGGGCTGCACCGAAGACAACGTCTATGGGCTGGACACGAGACGGCTCACCTGCATATTCGATAACGGGCAGAGTCGGCATCCTCTGCTACGCAGAATCTGCAGCTGTCGGCCAACTATGGAGTTTTCAAGGCTCCTTCTTCTATCGGCAATCATAGCCCGCGTCTCGTCGACTCCCGTTGCTGCGCGTGGAGTGCAACAAGATGAGGCGCCGCCGTTCCCTTCAGATATTCCAGTTCTCTGGGTCACAGAGGAAATACCAACGTCCACAGTTTTTAGCTCTGGAGGGGCAGTGAAACCGGCATCAACAAGACTGGCACCATCGCCGCCAAAGCACACCCAGGTGTTGATGACGGCGAGCGTGACCGAAATCGTAATGTCCACCTCACTTTCCCCACCAATTCTAGCGACCTCTTTGCTTCCAGAGGCATCTCGCGATCACCAGTCATCCCAAACATTATTATCCCTTCCCGGCCGCAACAGTGTTATATTGCCTGGCCTTACTCTCACGCCGACGCCTAATTACGGTCTCGCATTCCCTCAGGCCAAAGGATGTACGACGACATTGACAGAAAACATTGTGAGCCCATGTTCTTGGGACGAGACTCAAACAGTCTACCCTTCTACGACAACACTTTACAAGCGGGTTGACTGTCACGGATGTGATAATATTTACGTCAAAAAAGACATTTATTTCTGCCCGAACCAAAGGATAAACCACTCGGAGCGGGTGGCTGCGCCGAGCACGTACTGGAGCACGCTATGCGGCCTGTCGACGGCCGCAGATGAGCTAGTTGAGAGGGGCTCGCCTATGTCCGTGACAGCTGGCGGTCCTCAAGTTTCTGGGATGTCAAACCCTGGCCCTTCTCCCATCATCACAACGCTCCCAACATCTACAACAGCACCCGATCTCAATCCGAGGGAGGCGGATCGCCGGAGCCCGCAGGTTGACCAGGCAGTCGCGGCATGCCCGACGACATACGTGGTGCAGCCGCAGCAGTCGGCAGGGAAGACTCTGACGAGATATTCAAGATACACGACAACTACATTGTTCTTGAACTGCGGTGGCTGTCCCCTGGTTATCAGCACAGCACTTGCTGGTTACGGGCCCCCAGGCATTTTTACGAAGACGACTACACTTCCCGTTGGCACACAGACTGCCTATGCGTGCCTGTGAGAGGAAAGGGATGAGATAAAGTCGGGGGATCGGAAAGAGCTTGGTTTGTTTGTGAAGATAAAACACGATACGGCTAGAATGCGGGATACCCAGGGCCTGGTTACGTAGCAAGGGGAGCGTTTTTGGCATTTCAAGGGGTTCAGGCATTTGCTTTGTCGCTGAGGATATAGAACACGTGTTCCGGAAAAGATCATACCTTCTGCCATTCCATGATGAAGAGCAAGCCACGGTATCTGGGATACCCATCTTTCGGAAGCTTAGTAGGTGACTTCCAGATGTTTACAGAAGCCTGCAAGGGTCTTTGTATAATGAGGTTCGGGGTAATTAGTATAAATAACCTTGAAGGTACATATGTAATCAAGTTGCCAAAACCCCAATCGGTCATAAAAGTCACTGGCTAGCAACCTGGGACTTCCCCCACCCAGATGATCCAACGTGGCGGGAATGGAGTTTGCGAGGCTCTGGTTATTAGCCAGGAGAAAAGCAGGTGGTCCAAGCGTTGATTCTGCGCGGGGTGCCTCACGAGATATTCTTCCCCACCTTTTGGAAGGCTGCATTGAGAAGCCAGTATCAATACGAAAACAGCATCTTCAACCCATCCAGAACCGTCATTCTATGTAGTTCTAGTATTATTTACCGAATCCACGTCACGAACATCTTGTGTCTGTATTGATGCTGTTAAACTGCGTGCGTGACAGGCCTGTAAGAGGGCACCTGTGCAGGGTGCTACAGTGGGCTCGGTACTGTAGCTGGCGGAGCGGTAGCGGCAGCGAAGGCGGGAGCCAAGTGCAGGCCTGGTAGATCGGTAAGTGCAGGTAGTTCGACTAAGTACAGGGTAGGCCGACCATTACAACAGTGCTTTGTGTAGGGCACTGAGGGAAGCAGGCTTGAGGGAAGCAGGCTGGCTGCTACCGGTCTGTAGAACTCATATCTAAGGGAAAGGACAAGCTTTAATATAGACCTAGGGCAGGCCCTCTAGAAGGTTCTAGAGGTCTATAGACTACGTAAGTGGCCCTTACGTATGCCGAGGCTCGTAGGGGGTGCTGTAGGGCTTGGTTAACAATAGTGTCCACAACACCAACCACACCACTGTAGTGTCCAACACCTTAGGACCCTACAACCCCTGTAACTAGCCATACTTTAACAGATGCAATTCTTTTCCAATACCCGGGCACCCGGAAAGTAAGGCAGCAGGGGCACACAAGGGGGAGCAGGGAATCCCAGGAGCCTTCC
Organism: Lasiosphaeria miniovina; assembly: GCF_030549165.1. Lineage (NCBI taxonomy): Eukaryota > Fungi > Ascomycota > Sordariomycetes > Sordariales > Lasiosphaeriaceae > Lasiosphaeria > Lasiosphaeria miniovina. Next base: position 3,741,881 of record NW_026848223.1, on the reverse strand, counting down.
CGTTGAGCTCAACCCAGCCCCAGCAGGAGCATCCCAGGTTAGGGAAAGCGCGAGGACTGTTCTCCACACGGTGAGTTTTGGCCTACTAAGCGATTTTTGCCAGCATGCGGCGCAAATACTGCGTTCATAAAATTGACATTTGTTGAAGCGCCTTAATCACCGACAGGGTTGCCAGAATGGAGAGACCTGGTGCTGGTTGGAATGCCTGCCCACTGCCACCATCGACGAGAGCCCGACCGAAGAAGGGGGCACGCAAAGACTTGACACCCGGCTATACTTCTTCGGGGTCTGAGGCGCAAGATGATGACGGCTTTGAACCCACCACAGGCCGCGTCTTCAATCAGGCCTCAACAAGAGACCGCGCTTCCATACCAGAACGCCCTACTCTCAGTCTCGGTCACTATACCGTCCACTTCCCTGCTGAGAGCGCACTCGGTAGCCGCTCCAAGTCTGAGTATCCTACCAAGCCGAGAGTTTCTGAGAGCCGGAGTGGCGAAGACAATTTCAGTCGAGATCTTATTCTTCCACACTTCATCCGCATATCCATCAACGCAATCTGTTCAGATCTAAGAGAGATCGAGAATACCCTGGGTGACTCTCATCAGCTGCACCAGTCTCATAACCCCGTCGCCACTATTATGAAGCAGCTCATGGCACTGGCAAAGGCTTGCGAGTTCATGAATCTAGAAGTAAAGAGGCTCACTCAGGAACGCGACGCCGCCGAAGTCCCAAACCCGGTCCCGGAGGAACCCACCGAGGCGCTCACAGAGCAAAGACACTCATCCCAAACTCTTATCGCTCCGCCTCAATCACCAGCGCTTACACCATATATAAAAGAGAAAGCAGTGGATGAGATCTGGGGCGATGGCGTCCAGTTAGCAGATCCGACTGAGAGGCTCGATAAGCTCTGCTCTGGGCTGGCCAGCTTTTTGGGAAAGCTATTTCGCATCAATGGGCAGACTAATAACAAAGCCATTGTTGAGTTTGTTGCACAATTCAGGTTACGCAGATCTGCAACCCCTCGTACCGACGCAACTCAACTGCCGGGATTTTGGAAGGCCCGGGAATCGTGGAGTCCTGCACGCATCACACCAATGACGCTGGAGCCAAGTCTCGAAGGTAAATTCGCGCAGCTTTGCCTATTGTTACCGTTCCTACAAGATGAGGACTAGGTTAGGCCGTTTCAAGCAATAGCTGAGCTTGTTACTTCGTTGATGTCCGCAGATTATTCTTCGCCGCCGCAGGCGGCAATAGCCTTGGTCGAGACGATGACGAGTCTCCGCCCAACAATCAGCAGGGGCGTCTTGAGCGCAAGAAGAGTACTGCTCGCGACCATGGTCTGCGAACTTTGCCGCTATATTGAGAGTGCGATGCCTGATGCCCCAAGAGAGAATTGGAACATCGGTAGCATTCTCGGACCGGAGGCGCAGCTCGCCGTCCAAGAGCTCCCAGTTGGAAAGCTGGCGGCTGCTCTTGGCGACTCGGATCGATCAAGCACGCAACAAATTAAAGATCAGCTCGCCTCGGGTTGCGGGGACCATTTCTGCGCCCTTTCATTTGCGGACGAGGACGGCAAGACACGCGAGATTGGACTTCTTCATTGTGACGAAAGTTCAAACTTTCTCATAATCGATTTTGCTGGTAGGTTCTTCCGCCTCGTGGACTGCCAGCTGGCGTCGATGATGCCGAACCTCACCGAACCATAAAAGCTGGATCTCATAATTGAAAGATCTGATGAGAATCTGCTGAAAATGGCGGCCGTGCCGAGGGGCGTGGCGGCGTTCTGGCTCAAATACGCCATGACGGACGTTTGAGCCTCCGCCTGACTGAGGAGATCTAACGCGGGTATGATACATCTTGGGGTGATGATGGGGGGGTTTTTTGAGTCACTGGGCAAACTCGACCTACGAGCAGTTTTGATTCTGCAGGCCAACAGGGCCTGTCTTTTTGTACAGTTAGGACGCAGCAGCTTCCAGTCAACAGGTAGCAGGAATCAGTTGATTATTCAATTATTCACGGGTACCTTAGCACTTACCTTACTCGTGTATATTGGATATTGAGGATGCTAGCCTTTGGGATTTGGGGGTGTTTTAATCCTACACTTCCTTCCTGGCCAGGCTCGTCTAAACTACCTAGGTGGGTAGGCATGATTAGTAGCAGTAGAATCCTTATCCTTGGCCCATCCCGGCCTCGTGTTGTAAGGAAAGAAAAGACGGAGAGCTATCAGGCCACTGAAGGAAGGAGAGACGTCCACCTGCCTACCTTTACCGGTAACTACATTCCTTACCCTAGCGAAATTTCAGGATTACTTCCTCCTGGCGAGTAGCAGGGAAGGTGCAGGCTCGCTGTTTCCTTTATCAATTTCCTGCCTGCAGCCTTCAACTTGTATCGTACCTCACCTCCTCAATTCGCGCTAAAATCGGCGGCATGCTCTTCTTTCCTTTCCAATAATACAAAACCCGCACACTACCACTCGGGATCAATCACTGCTAGAAGGCCGAAATTGCCTAGAATGGACGTCAAACGAGCTACCAACGATGTCGGCGACAAGAGCGGCGATGGTGCTGAATATGATGCCTCTGCCGATGATTTCGTGCCATCGCCGCGCGAAGCGTTTCATACCCAGCCAGATCTTTGCAAGGAGCTGCTGCGCAAAGTCAAGTCGTCGGTCCCGCTAGCAATCCGTTCCTCTACGATCAGCATGGGTTCGGGCCTCTTTGTGGACAAGGACGTCGAGGACGGCTGCGAGATATACCGCTCTGTCCCTCTGATCAGCTGCATCAACGGCAGTGAAGAGGAGTTTTGCCACTCCTGTCTCAACAGCCCCAAGATGGAGAAGGGAGCTGCTGAGACTGGACCTCTCAAGCGCTGCCAGGGTTGCAAAGTTGCCATGTTCTGCTCAAAGGTGAGCCTGTGAGACAGATCCAGGACAACAAGGAGATTTTTTTTTTTTTTTTAAAAAAAAACAATAAAATTCTTTGAAGAATGATTATCTAATGTTTGTCGACACAGAAATGCCAAACCGATGCCTGGCGCAACTTCCACAAAGACGAGTGCAAAGTTCTGCACGATACGCCGACGATGAATCCCCGCCGTCTGGCGCTCCACCGTCTACTGTTCTGGCAGAAACGTAAATTTATCACCACGGTACAGGGCAAGGCCATCGAGGCTCTCGAAACTCACTTCAATGAGTACTCTAAGCTCGGTGACCGACTTACCCAAATCACAGACGTTGCAGTGGCGGTCCGCGAGGCCACCGGCGGCACCGGCGGCAGCAAGGTGAACATGGGGCTAGCCTGGAGACTGGTGCCTGCGGTACGAACATGACCAAATCGCCCAATGATAACATGGTCCATGAACTAACATGATTCCGGGATAGATGAGCGTCAACTGTGTGAGCATCCGACCCCCGAACAAGAATGAAGCCGTCGGCGCCGCTCTTGATCTGGTTACCACGGCAATCAACCACTCCTGTGACCCAAATGTATTTATCTTCTTTGAAGGTTCCGAAATTCGGGTCTGCTCGCTGAGGAAGATCAACGCTGGTGAGGAAATCACTGCATGCTACGTCGACCCGACGATTGATGTCTCGAGGCGCCGGGCTCTCTTGAAGCACGAACATTTCTTTGACTGCTTTTGTGAGTGATAATTCCACCCTTCTCACAACTTTCTCACACTGTAACTACGTTGATAGCTAACTTGTCCACGGAAAGGCACCCGTTGCGAGGACGAGAATAAGGAGCATAAAGCCGTCCTTAAGGGCAATGGAACTCTGAAGACGCTCCACCAAGCCCAGACTGACATGCTGAATCTCATGTCAAGCGCCACCAAAGCGTCCAAATACCCCGGGCTCTTCCCGGAATTTGAGAATGTAGAAAATGTAGAGACGCAGCTGCGCACTATCGCGCGTCGACCCTTTCCCGTCTCTCACTGGCCTGACCATATCGAGCCCCTGCCCTTGGCGCGACTGGGAATTGCCGGGCTGTATCTCGGACAGGGAAAGCCAGTTCCTGCCTTGACAATTGGCCTCCGGGGCAAGCTCATGAGTCGCCGTCGGTGCGGGCCTGACTGGGTCAACGAGATGGACGAGATCTTTGGTCTCCTGGTTGCGGTCGCAGCTCTCCCGGCAAACCACCGAGTATGGGAGGACAAGTCGTTCCCGCCAGCCGGAGATATCCGAAACCTCGCCTATGGTTATCTATACGCAGCATCCAAGGAGGCTACTAAGGCTTTCGGCAAAGACTGCAAATACACGCGGGTCATGTGCGATTTGGTCGCAGGTCTTGCCGCAGAAATGCCCGATCCTAAGCCTAGTACCAAGGAATTGGAGGAGGCGAGCAAGGCAGCGCAAGCCAGACTGATGAACTGGGCTGGGATTCCTAGTGTTTACGGTGTCGACCTTTCTCACTAGGGTGTTTCCCGCAAGTGGGCACGAGCTGAGTGGACAGGGAATCACTTTTCAGTTGGTGAAAAGTGAAGCAGAGAGCGAAAGATAGAGTGGGATTCTCACAATTTTATGAGTCTGGACTTGGGTCTAGATCTCCGATTTTAAGCGCATGCCTATAGGGAATATCTTAGGCACCTATCTCATCTAGACTGCTACATAGTATGAACCAGAAATGACAAGAACGACTGCTTCTTGACCGTAAACTAAATCAATGCAGTAACAGGCATGACTATTCCTTGGTCTAGTACCCTTCCTTTCTGTTCACCTTGTTTGTCAGCTCCTGGCCCTCGCTAAAGCGCCTAAGGTTGTGTTCCAGGATGCTTAGGACGCGCGTGTTATAGGACGTAGAGCCACCCGAGACGTGAGGGGTGATGATGACGTTCTTTGTGCTCCACAGCACGTGTCCATCCGGCAGGGGCTCCGGATCCGTCACGTCCAGGGCGGCGCCGCGGATGAGCCCCTGGTTGAGGGCGTCGATGATATCGTCGGTGCTGACAACGGGGCCGCGGGCAATGTTGGACACGTACGTCTTGCCCTTGCCCTGAGCGGCTAGGATGCGGAACTCGGCCGCGGCGATCAGGTGGCGCGTGTTGTCCGTTAGCGGCGTCGCGATAACTAGCAGGTCTAGCCCCGAACCTAGGAACGCGTGCAGGTCCTCGGTCGACGACCCCGAGAACCACTTACTCGGGAACACGCCGTCTGGATCTCCTAGCCCGTCCGGCGCCCACGACAAGTCCCGCCGCGACTCGGGCGTCGGCCGCGCGTGTAGCGTGTACGCGTGCACCTTCATCCCCAGCGCCGTCGCCACCCGTGCCGTCTGCCGCCCGATGCTGCCGTACCCTAGTATTCCGCTGCACATATGTCAGTCGCGCAGAGGTGAGTAGAGTTGAGTTGGGGAGGAGGGGGTAAGGTTTTTCGAAGCTTAGAGAACTTACACGGTCTTACTGACGGCATCCTCGAGCAATGTGTTGTCCCTCTCCCATCTCGCCTGCTTCTGCTTTTCCAAGTACTGGGGGACTGCGCAATTATCAGTTGGCCGAGTCCATTACATTCACAAGCACTTCCCCCGCCTTTTGTGTCTTTCACTGTTCCTTCATGCTTAATTATGAAGAGAGACTCACTCTGGTGTTCAAAGGCTAGGTACGTTGCCAGAATCCACTCTGATATCTGGGGTCTTTTATGATTGATCGAGAAACAGTTAGCAAACGCGGATTTCCGCCAGGGAGTTGTAACAAGGTAGGTGTTGGTTGGGGACGTGAATGAAACGACCCACCCGTGAACTCCGTTGGCGGTGCAGAATGCGACGTCGGTGTCGGTGAAGAGGGGGTTCTTGAGGATGTGATTGGCGCCGGCGCTCATGAGCTGGACGTACTCGAGCTTGGGGGCCTGCGCGGGCGTAGGCAGCGTGTTGAAGGTCAGCAGGATGGTCACATCCTCGAACACGTCGTCGCCGAGCACCGCCGGCTCCAGCGCCCACGCGATCTTGTGGAAGACGACCTCGAGGTCCGGGAACTCGGCCTTGAGCGTGTCGAGAAACCCCGGCACCACCTCCCACGGCGTCGCGATGAGCAGCTTGTGGCCTTTGAGAGTCTTGTTGGCGCCCATGTTAGCCCGTCAAAATAGTGATTATGAGATAAGTACTTGAGCCGTGCTAGAAAAACCTGGAGTGGTTTTCCTTGGCTTTAATCAAGTATCAGGGAGTCGGCAACGGGACAGGGAGCGAGGGTTGCAGTGTGGGCGGTGTTGGCTCGTTGGAGGTTCCCACTTTGCAGGGGCCTCAATTTGGACATGAAAAGCGGGGGGGCCGCGCGCGTTGCTGGCGCTATATCGCGTCATTTATTATGCCAGCTGCTTAGCTTTCGACGTGATAGATAGCGTCGAGACTAACCTATTCTGCTTTTGAAGCTATGTAATGGGAAGTGTCATAGCGTGGAGGTCCTTTTGATATCTGTGCATTTAGGACTATAGTGCAGAAGTCATTAGCCTTCTATTGGAACGGATTCAAGGATAAAATCCCCCCTTTGGCTGTAGGTTGCTATTGCATAAACAAAGAACTTTCAGGTGCCAAATGAGGTGACTTAAACCACAAACTAATTACGTAGGACTTTTATCATATAGCAAATAGACATGCAACTCATTAATGTCATCGAGAGGTTGAATATACGGTTATTCACATCAGCTAGAACAAGCTAATTACCAATATTAAGGTCGTAAGATGGACAAGGATAACTCTCGTGAATGCCCTGTCAAAATGAGCGCCTCGGCCGGGAATTCTCAAATACCATCCCATGCCTTAAATAAGAGGACCCGTGGTTTAAGGGGTTGCAACATCCATCATTTCTATGCATGGTCTTGGGCTCAAAGATCGTAATCTTATTCTTCCAGCGTTCATGCCTCGCCATGGCATACGTCGCGACCAATACGTGGCGTGCCGTTGAAACAAGGGCGGGCTCATTTCCACCAAATCTATCGCCGTCAATTAGAAAGGCTGTATGGCGAGGTGCCATAAATTTCTTTAGATCACATCTGGGACCAAGTCTCAAACGGTGCCGTTGTTTTTGACTCAATCCGCTGCTAGTATAGAGCAGTTACCCGTTACACTTCGAGGCGGTTAATGACAAAGCGGCGGATTAGAGCTGCGTATACTTTCCCTTTACGCTGTAGTACTCGGATACGTACTTCATTATCGAATTATCGAGCTCAGATTCTCTGTTTACTTCGCATTTGTGTTTGTTCTCTACCCCTTTCTTACCTACATATTCCACAAGGCATCTCCCATAACCAGTATCTTACTCCATTATTTCCAGAATAAACGACTTGGTGGGGTTCTCTCATTACTGTTGCGCTGAATACGAGGCGTCGGAGACAAAGGAAGGCTCCGTGTACCCAAGCACCTAGTTCAGCGATAATCAGTCCTTAACAGCAAACCAGCCAACAACGCCGTTATCTCTCAACAAGAGGTATCGCATGTTTATTTTCCATTTATTGCCACGAAGGCGAGGGTTGAAAGAGGCCGGCGGCATAAAAGACTGGCGACTATCAGGACCGAGTTGAGTAGCGGGTTGGCCACACCAACTCTTCGTCTAGTTCCAAAAAGAACTCAACAAGCCGTAAGCATACGTCATTGGGCCGGTTCTAAACAGCACTTGTACCGGACGACGGCTTTTAATAGACGCCACTCATAAAGCTTGTGCCAGTAAGCCCGGGTCAAGATGTATAACCCGCGAGGCGCGCCTGATCACCCTTTAGTACGCCCCGAGATCCTTAGCTACCTCCTACGAAGCGGCCATCTGTCCGACGATGACAAGCAAGCTCTAGCCCTTGCAAACACACGCTTCTTTCTGGCGGCTAGACTGGAATGCGAGCGTCTCAACGTCTTGCAGGTCCCATTTAGCCACTAGAAAAGTGAAATCCACTCGGCCGTTCTACGCGACGACGCCGACGTTCTCAGGTACCTCCTCGACATTGGTGACTTTGCCAGCACCAAGTCTCCTAACCGGGATGTGCTGCTCTCAGAGACCCCGAGCGAGAATGCCGGCCTTGGGATGCTGATAAACATCTGCATGGAGCTCAATGCGCACAAGTGCCGCGAGTTTCTGATCGAGGAGTGGGCGCCGGCTAACGGGTTTACATACGACAAGGCCTGGGAGTATGACCCGACGAGGGATCCTGCGCAACACCACCGTAAGTCTGGAAACTTCCCCTTACCGACTAACGGCGGTGAGCCAGAACTATCCACCGTTCTTCAGCTTCACTCAGCCCCATCAGTCGAAGCTGTAGACAGACTCGCCTCCTCTCTGCCAGCCGACTTAGACTATTATCTAGCTCTGCTGGCGCAATGTCGCGCCCCGGGTTCGGATCCGTCGCTGATCGCGTACCTGGCCCAGAAACTCGGTCCTCCCGACACTCCATTGGGCATCAGTAGCACAGACAAGTTGAGCGGAAGGTCGCAGTCGCCGCTGTCGGAGGCGGCGCGGTCTCTCAACGTCGGCGCCATGCACGTCCTCATCAAGCACGGTGCGGACTACAACGAAGAGGGCATCGTCACGGCCAGCCACAACCCTCTGTACGCGGTTCTCGGAGAGGAACTGCCATGGCGCCCGCCACCACACTCCCGGAGCGGCACCGGCGCCGGCGTCGTCATCGGCCCGGAGACTCGGGAGACTGTCATCGAAACCTGGCGCAGCAATGCCAAGCGCACGGCGTCGCTGATCAGCTCCGCCGTCGGCCTGCTAATGGACGAACGGCTGTTCGACGCCAACTTCAAGGCCTTCAAGCGCTCCAAGGGCTACCAGGACATGCTTAACACGGCCACTGTCGTCTACGTGGACGCGCTCCGTAGCTTCCTGCTCAAGTCTCTGAAGTGGCAGCTCGCGATGCGGGGGCAGATCGGCCTGCTACGGCGACGGGCGCGGCGCGTAGCGTCGTCCCGGAGCGTCCACGCCACCACTACCACCACCAACGCTGGCGACGACGACAGCAGCCAGGACCCCGACGGTGACAACTACTACCGGAACCTGGACTGGCACCGGGAGGTAGACGGGCCGCGGCTGCAGGAAGCTCTCGCGGCACACGGGCTGCAGCTCGAAAACGACTTCGTCACGGCGTGGGAGCAGCTCGCGACGCCCGACATGCTCGAAGAGACGCACAGGTCCGTCGGGCCGGGCAGGCGGAGCAAGCCGTTGAGCCTTAGAGACTCGCTCTACGAGTTCATCGCGTCCAGGGCCGTGGGCAGGAGATGGAGGCTCATGCTGCACGAGGCCGGGATGGGCCACCTGTTTGACAATGACACGAGTGACGAGCTGGACGAGCGCCAGACTGGGGTGAGCATGGCAGTTTCTAGGAGTCTCTATTGACCACTTGATCTACTTGCCGCCGGTTGAGAACTTATAGAAAACAACAAAAAAGTGTGGACATGGACAGGGAGGAAGGACCAGAGTAAACAGGTGCCCATTACGGACGGCAATACGCGAACCTCGGCAGCTGGAGTGAGAGAGATTACATAGCTTCAACATCGATACCCGTTTTATTACCCCTTAGCCGTTTCTCCACCATAGTATGTATCTAGATATATATCAGATATGTTGTTACACGTATGTTGTTACAGATATGACAAAACAAGGAGATCCCCCCAAGTATAAAAAAAATGTACGAGGCGCAGCTACAGCTCTATTAGAACGACTTGTTCGCAAAGTCAACCCTCTCCCAGCCCATGAAAAGCAGCGACATGTTTCCAGTTCCCAGACCGCACAAACACTAGTATCGCAAGAGAGAAAGAAAAAGAAAAAGAAAACCCAAACTCCCTGCCCATAGAAACAGCCATGTTCGCTTGCCCGGCCCATAAAAATATAACCACGGAGAAGAAAGACACCCGCTTGCGCTCAACAATGGGGAGGGGGGGGGGGGAAAGCAACGTTGAGAACGCTCACATTTCAAACTAACCCCACCAGTTAGTGCGCATCACTAATACACCTGGGCGTAGATCTCGCGCATCTTGTCGCAGACGGTGTCGAACTCGGCCACCAGGCACCAGACCTCCATGGAGTCGCGCCACAGCTCCTTCTCGACGTCGCGGCCCGTGTTGCCGATGATCCAGTCCGGGTTCCCCCATAGCCGCATGAACTTGCCGTCGTCGTCGGTCGCCACGATGGCCGCCTTCTCCTCGTCGATGCGCGTAAAGTCGAGCTTGCAGCCGTTGTGGTGGAAGAACATCCACCGCTTGGGCTCCTGCTCGAACTTGAGGTGCGAGATGTTCCCCAGGAAGCTCGAGTCCGTGAAGAAGGTCGCGTCTAGCCCTCGCGCTCGCATGCTGCTGTTGCCGCTGTCGGAGTCGGTAGTCGGGGTGCTTGGGTCGGAAGTAGCAGTGTCGGCGCTGGCAGAGCCGGCGCTGGCAGAAGCAGTATCGCTGTCGTCAGTGGGAGTGGTGCTGTCGGAAGCAGTATTATCGTCGGAAGCACTGTCGCCGTCGGAAGCAGCAGCGTTGTCGCTGGTGGGCTGCGCCGCTGGTAGTTCGGGCTCCTTGTGCTTGTCCTTCTCTATAGCCGCCATGACGGCGCGGTAGTCCTCCATCGGATCCATCTGCAACATGAGCATGCCCCTCCAATTCCCCTTGACTGTGCGCCCGTGTGAGTGGGGCAACTTCTTGACGTCCCAGTATCCCTTCTTGTTCCCGTTTGCGTTTTGCGTCCACCCCATGGGCGGTACGTAGCCGTAGGGTTTCTTGCCCAGGCCCTCGAGCACGAGCGCTGCCTGGAAGAAGGTCTCCTTGTCCCCCTCGCCCGGCCCGTGCTGCGTCATCATGGCGTAGAAGAAGTCGGGCCCGTAGTAGTTGTAGTAGGAGGCGAGGAGGAGCGTGTCAGCGTGCCGCGCCTTGTCATAGGCCATGATGCCACTCTCCGAGGTCGTGCGCGCGCCCACCAGAGGCACCTCGACGTCGCCGGCGATGGCGTAGAACAGTCGCGTGTGGCCCGCGGCCCAGAAGTCGGGCCAGGTGATGAACCCCGTCGAGGCGAACGGCTGCGACCCGGGGGCGAGGATGGAGTCGGGGCTGTGGACGGGGATGACGTCGGCGTCGAGGAAAAGGACGTTCTGGAAAGACGAGGCGACGATGGAGATGAACTTCCACTGGAAGCGCTCGAGCTTGGGCTGAGGGTCGAGCCCGGCCCAGACGTCTTCGATGAAGATGCAGGTGGCATTGCGGGGGGCTAGGACCTCGGCGCAGAGGGTCCTGACCCATGGCGCGGATGAGTCGACGACGATCTCGACGGGGAGGCGGGAGCCAGTCTGTCGCAATGCCAGCACCATGGGCACGACGGTGCCGAAGTTCTTGGCACCGGCCGTGGTGACGATACCATTCGTGTTTCGGCGGTAGGGGAGGTGACGGGAGAACTCGGCAAGCTCAGACATGTACGCGGCATGCGACGCGCGCATGTTGGCCTCGTCGGTGGCCGTCAGGACGAGCATGTCGGGTCGCTCATAGTCGGGCGGGGGCGGGAAGTTCTTGTTCGGAGCTCGGCCATCAATCTGGACCGGCGCGGCGTTCGGATGGGCCGCGTCGAGGCGGGAAAAGAACTCAATCCACCAGCTGCTCACAGTAGCGCCCGTGGCATGCGTGCCCTTAGTCTTGTAGGGTCCCTGACCTTGATAGGGATAGGGAGTGACACGGGGCGGGCCATAGGAATGATAGTCTCTAGTGAGATACAGAAAGGTAAAGACGAGAGGAAGGGCAAGGACGAGATATTTCGCCTTGCGGCTCAAAGCTTCCCCCATTAGCCATAGAGGGGCCCGAAACTTTGTCGGGAACACGAGCAAAGCGACGCCTACGGGTGGCTGGTGGCACGGCTGGAGGGATGGGCAACGGAATGCGCGACGGCTTGAATTGTCCTCCTCTCGATGCAAAAGGGGGGAAAATGAAATAAAGGCGGCCTGCCTGGTTTCCCCTTTGCACGGACTGCGGTGCCTCGGTCTTGGCCTTGTTGCCTTGCCGGGCTGAGTGGTGGGTGCGTACGCGGTGCTGGTGGCACAGAGTGGGGGGACAAGACGAGATTTGCTGCGTGCGCAGTAGGTAGCGTGCGCAGTAGGTAGCTGCAAGTTTGCAACGAATAGGGCAGGCTCTTCTCAAAACACGGAACGATCATGCTCCGAGTATCCGAGCCATTGTAGCTAGAATAACGACCGCTTCTATGCACCCAGACAGGTTCTGATGGCAAAAGGGGATCTGAGGCCTTGAAATACTAAGCTACGGAGCAATTACCTGACAGACGGATAGCTTGTTGGTATCGGGCTGGACCATATTACGGATAGCAATCTTCACCTTTCCTTCCTTCCTCCCCCGCAAGAGACTCAGGCAGCTTACGCGCCAGCAATAAAAGGTGGCTGTGTCCATGGTACGCGTCTGCAACAATACCACCATTCTCGTGCGCTTGAGATTGCCGCCGTTATCTCCTTTCAACTTTCAAGATTCCCGTCATCTACTTTTTGTGGACAGGGATGTGAGCACCAAACCGTTTAACATGCGGCACCGATGCACCGACGCCGACAGCGCGGTCGCTACAGTGGATGCTTCTCCGCTCAGCGCTAATAACTAACTGCCCGTGGCGAACGCAAACCTTCCCCCGGGTTTGCCCCCTGTTAGCGGGCGTCTCTCCCTGGTCAAATGCTTTAGGGCCGGTCCACAACGGACCTGTATTCCGGTATTCCGTACGGGATACGGATACGAATACCGATACCGACGGAGTGTCTCTCCGGCTAGTGACTCTTCAAAGCATTCCCATTGTCTAGATTCGCCAAGAACCCAAGCGTTACCCAACTGTTTCTTCGCGGATTATTTGAATCATCGAATAATTTAATAGCTATTTCCTGGGCTCGAGGTAGTTCACCGTTCCACTAGTTTACACAAATGTATCAATAATGGTATTCGATGTCGCAACACTTTCACAATGGCACAGACACGAGGTCGCCCCGGTGAGCGCGGTTCTACGCAGATCTATGTAAAAGAGAAGGACAACCAACGTGTTCATTTTTTGTCGGCTCTGCTAGTGAGCGAACTCTCGCAGTGAAGGCCAACATATTCTTTACATGAAACCCAAGCTCAAGGTTCCTGCTACAACAGACACTCACAGAGAGCTGCAGATTGAGGGTTTGGATCAAGTTCGCGGACCGCGGGAGCCTGGCGCGCGGTAGACTAAGGTATCCAATACCCGGCGCCACTCGGAGCATTAAAGAGCATACCTCGGGATTGGAAACCACGAGAAGAGACCATACATCCCGTCCTAGTCAAGCCGGGCTTAGTCAACGCCTCTGTTTATTTTGTTAGAAATCCAACTTCGACCACGCTCATGATGTTCAAGGGGCGGAGCCCCAAGACAAAAGAATACTGTAATTAGAGCAAAGTCATGAGAGTCACGCTATAGGTCCGGGTGAAGGCTTAATTACATTAGAATTGCAAACTAGGTGTAGGCTAGGGGGATGAAGAGATATTAGCATAGAGGTCAACCCGCGAGCTCTTAACACCCTAACCACCAACTACCTACCAGGAGTTTGGCATGAGAGAGCATAGCGGGATACAAACAACCTATCTTACATATCTAATGGATGATGGTGGCCCCGTAACTATCATGTTTACTAATTAAATAATTCAAATCCAGATCTTAGTTCGGGGCATCAAATCTTGTATTTTGAGTTTGGAGATTGATATAGAAGTGAGATTCCACTTTAGATATTCACCCAACAATAAATAGCACATTGCCAGATTTTAAGTTTATTAAGTGTAACGATCTTCATACAATTTTGCTTGAAATAACATGTTTTAATTATCAACGGTCTATTTTCCTGTAATTAGAAATTGCAGGACATCAAAAAGGCTGGGTCACTGCTCAAGCATTTATCAGCTAATCTCAAATAGATGGTGTATTACACTCGTTAGCTACTCCCTATGGAACCCTCACTACCGGCAGTCCCCACGACTGCCGGGTCGTCTTGAATGCCCCAACAGCTTCGTCTCGCGGGGAAACTATGCTTGATTGATGGCTGATCAGCTTGAAGAACTTGCTGCAGCTGACAACAAACCCCGGGGCCCGAACACGCTTTGCCGGCGGCACAGGGACCGCTACTCTACCGGGTGTGGGGAATCGCCGTTGCACCGGCTAGAACTTAGATTACCGGGGCGCATGGTATTCACGACCAGTCACCCGGTCTCTTCAACAACTACCGTGGTACATCCGCCTCGTATATTAATAAAGTTCGCTTCCAACCTACGTTCATCCTACCGTAGCGAGCTTTAGAGGGGAGGTAGGTGGCCTGATCCGGCTGAGGGCACACTCTGTTGAGTAAATAACCGCGATTTCTTAGTTGCTTGACAGGGCTAATTCGCACATCTAATTAAATATACAAGTACTTCCTCACCCAAGTAATCATGGACTTGGATTGCCTACTCCCTCTCTCTCTATTCAAGAACTTACTCGTGGGTAGTCCATAGCCTCACTCTGACTGCCACTGCTTACCTCCCCAGGTTAACCTTCAGGCTCGAGTGAGTGCCCCGCAAGAAACGGCCAGTCCATGTCACACGATGGCATCATCAATAACTAATAATAGGTAATAGAACCATGCCAAAATCTCACCAAATGCTATAAAAGCCGGGCAATATCAAGCGGGGGGGTAGAGTGTTGGCTACTGTGTAATGTGCAATCTCTATTAACCGGTCTATGCGTGAATCTTCAATGATGCAATTGCTGCTTACTGATCCGGGCGTGCACTTGATGTGACCATTCTAAAGGCACCAGTAGTCTAAATAGTCTTCCGAATCTCACGAGACCAAGAATTGCAGCCTGACCAAGCGGAGTCTTGGATATTTCTGTCCTGGGGTTTCCGTTTTTGTTAGTTTCTTCTCGAGGGGACATGGAAGAGCACCGTGGTGAGCAGAGGCGGGCCAGTGGCGATGAGACATGCCAAGACAAGCAATGTGCGGGTAGTAAAGGGGAGGGAGCTAGGATGGCCGACGTTGGCGTCGTTTTCCCGCATCTGAGAAGTCGTCGAAACCGCACCTAGTGTCGTTGGGCTACTATGTACATCCCGCTCCGCGCACAAATGTCATTCCACGAGTTCTTCCAGAAGCCATGCAGGTGTGTGACCTCGCGTGGCTAATTGGGGACTTGCATCTTCGACCCTTGTCCAAGGAAAATTGCCATGGGGGTCCCCCAAGACTTTAATTAATACTGCCTGCAGTCACCGCTTGTCAGCGCAGAGCCTAAGCCCAGGGTCCTGACTGGGGAAAGCGTTTCTCCGTGCTTTCCCAAGGGGAAGGTTTGGAGCTTGGGGGCCGCTTCAGGGGGAAGGAGCGTCCGACACCGTGACTCGTCCACTCCAATAGCAGCCCACCTGGGGCATGTCCCTGCCCATCAGTCCTGCAGCCCGCCTGTGCGTCCTGCAAGGTTAGTCCAAGCACAGGAAGGGGATGCGATAGGTGTCCATCCATCAGCTCGCTCCCGTCCCGTCCCGTCGCGTCGTCTCGTTGGACTGATTGCCGGACCAGCTCGACGAACTAACACTGCGAGCTTCTTCTCTTCAGCTCGTCAGCCGTACCTCTTCGCCCTTCGAGCTTGCCGCCCTTCTTTGCTTCCACATCCACGTCCTTGCAGACCCAAGTTACCTACCGCCCCAGAGCAAGTTGCCCTCCGACCCAGGCGCTGACGCTCTTGCCGCCGCTAGCAAATTTTTGTTTTGTTTGCGCCGAGCGAGCAGCGCCTGCGATGGCGTTGTCGCCGCCCATTGCGGGCATGCCCACCGAGCTCATCGTCTTCGTACTCGAGAACCTGGACAGGCTCCGAGACCTCTCATCGCTTGCGCGGACCAACCGCAAGCTCCATAGCACAGTCAACCCCCTACTCTACGAGCGAGCAGTGTCGCAGGGTGATGCATGGCCGTTGGCATGGGCTGCACATTGTGGGGTTGTTGGAACGCTAAGGATGGCACTTGCTGCGGGCGCGGACCCCCATCACCAATTCATGGACGGCCTGGCTATCGACGAGTGGAAGAGATCAAACACAGCTGCAAGGCAAGCCGATGCCAAGGACGAGGAGAACGAGCTGTGGGAAACAGACAACGAGGGCGAGTCCAACCTTGAGTGGTCGCCCGAAGCGGAGACGGAGGATAGCACACATCCCACAACCATCGACCTGTTCGACCCCCCGAACGACGCTGACCCCCCTGGAATGTGGGTCCCTTTCTTCACCGACTCTGACCAAGATTCCGATATCTCGATGGACGAAGTGATGGAGGAGGGGGAGTCTACCGAGTCTAGTGATGCGGCCTCGTCGACTCTAGACGAGCATGACCATTCTCGATTTTCGGACCCCTATATGCCTAGCGTGGTGCTCCGCCGTTTTAACCCGCTCCATCTCGCCGCTAGAGGTGGCCATAATGACATTATAGAAGTCCTCCTTGACCATGGCGCGCCCATAAACTGCTTTTCCGAGTGTTTTTGCGAATGCACGCGCCTGTACGGCTTGCTGAACGCCGCAGAGTGTCCTCAGACCGACGACTTTCCGCCTTCGTGGTCGGCTCTCCACGTTGCCATTTGCCATTCTCGTTCAGATACCGCCAAACTCCTCTTGTCCCGCGGCGCCTCTTACATGATGGAACAGCCAACCGACTACGCCGAAACGCCATATCTTGATCACAATGCCACGGCGCTGCATCACGCTGCTGCACATGGCCTTGCTGATCTCGTCGAGTATTTGCTAGACAAGGGCATACAGGCCGTCGTCGACGTGCGGGACGACAAGACTCTTACTCCATTCTACCATGCGTACGCTGGCCGTCGCTGGGACTCTACTGTCCCTCTCCTCCTGGAGCTTGGTGCGAACATCAATGTCGACACCAAGCTCTTCCTCCCTTATTCGACCATCACGCCGCTTGGCGAGGCGTGTCGAATGGGCAATTTTGAGGACGCGGACCGCTTAATAGATCTTGGCGCTGATGTCACACGTGGATATGTTGCCACCAGCTCCGGCCGCGGTCTTTCTCCTCTTCACATGATCTCGATGCCTTCGGCCCAACACGTCGGCGATATCGCGGTGCCGAGAGTATTCGAAGAGGAAGGGGGAGGAGCCCGTCGAATGAGAACCATCGAAAAGCTTATAGCGAAGGGTGCCGTGGTGAGCGCAAAAGACTGCAGCGGCGATACTCCACTCATTGCTGCCGCCCAGCACCAGAATGTTCCGGCCCTCAAAGCGCTCATCAAGGCTGGCGCCGATATACAACAACGCAATGCGGTGGGCCGAAACGCCCTAATGCAAGCGATCATGGGGCCGCCTATGCCGGTGACCGGCGTTCAGTACAAGACGGAGGCACTGGGCCAGACGCTCCGGGAACTGCTCAATGGCGGCGCTCGACTTGAAGAAATAGACTCGGAAGGGAATACGGTTCTTCATCTCGTTTTTAAGAGGGGCGACAAGTTCCATTTCCGCCAGGTAGAAGCTTTGCGACTCCTTCTGAACAAACCCGGCGCATGCCTGCTATTCCAAGCCAGGAACATGGACAAGCAAACGCCGCTCCTGTTAGCTTTCAAGGCTCGGAATCTTGAGGCATGCGAAACACTCGTCCGCAGAGGATGCCTGCGTGGAGCACTCGAACGTGAAGAACTGCTCAGCATGTTTGAAGAGGCCATCGTCAATATCGGGGAGCCGGATTCGCTGGACTTTGTTCTCGACCTCGATGTTGACGGACATTTGACCTCGGACCCTTCAGTCTTCTCCACCTTGATCACAAAGGGCGGCTTCTTTGCGCTTCATGCGGCCAAGATCATTTCACAGCGGGGCCTTCCTCGCCTGTCTCCCGGCGATACTACGCGCCTCCTATCCAAAGCCATTCGGCTGGGCGAGCTTTGTCTTGCTTACGCTCTTATCGATCATGGGGCCGATGTTAACGCCCAAAACGAGGACGGTCACACTCCTTTGGCTATCCTGATCAAGAACGTGTTTCTCCAGAGAATGATTTCAATGAAGACGTCTGGGGCTCATCAGTTTCTCCAGGCTCTACTAGACCGCGGCGCAGACCATCACCTCCAGTTTGCCTCAGGTTCCCCGGAACGGATATTGAACAGAGTCATCGCTCTCGAGTTGGAGGATGCGCTCTCCATGATGCTGGAGAAGCGGCCCCTGTCCGGAGACGCTCAGGCAGCAAACGGCTTCTATCTTCACGGAGCTGTGACCATCGTGGCAGGCCAGCGGCCATCGGCCTCGAGCGAGAAAATCATCGACATTCTACTCTCTTCTGGCCCTGATCTTGGCGAGGTCAATAACGACGGGGACACCCCTTTGTCTGTGTTATTAAAATGTTTGTGTAAAGAGCGGAAGTTTACTTGGAGATACCATCGCTTCATCAAGGCGCTGGCGGGGCCAGATGTCGAGATCAATCGGCAAAATAATGAAGGGCGGTCCATTGCGGACTACCTCGAGGAGTTGATGCTCCCAAGGGATGGTGGCCCGGGCCAGACAACATTTCTGACCCGACGGATTCAACTGGTTGACGTTGAAGGTGGGAAGGCGCTCAAATTCTTGCCACGCCCGCACAAGAGGGTCCGGCCGAGCAGCGTATTTGGGGCCCGATCAAGGTTCGTGTATGGTAATTGTGGTTGAGAACGTACCTTCTTCAATATATCCCGTTGTTGTTTTAAGCAAGAACTTGATCAGGGGGTCAATACTTTCCGCCGCCTGCACCTTCCAGAATTGCTGCTAGTGGTCTCTTAGTCTCACTGCCCTCTTTAGCGGGATAACTCCGCTCGCTTCAATCGGCTGTATCAAGCGGTCTTCATATAGTTGGCCTACATCAAGCCCGTCTCATGTTCTTGACTGTTACCATGGCCAGTACAGAAGATGTTGCCATTGGCACATCTACCACTCTTGAATCAGAAGCGGGAAATCGCGTCTCCCGGCGGTCGGGGTCACATACTGATCCGAAGTGTCCGGTCCCGCCACTAGGTTCCACGGAAGAGAAGCCCTATCTTTCCGCAGAGCCTGATCCGAGCCGCGGACACGGCACGCTGAGCACCCAGTCTACTGTCCTCTTCACTCCAGCACAAGATAGCTTTGACGCAATTGAGCGAGGCCTCGGGGCATTGAGGCACGAGAAGAAAGCCGAGGATACCCGCCAGCGGCTATTCTCCATTTCAGGTCGTTCCCGGTACGGTGTTTGATATCATCTTCTGGCGCGTCACGTTGATTATCTGACAAGGGGGGGGGGGGAGGACAGGCGAGCCACAGCGTGGGAGGCGACAAAATGGATACTCAGAACGCTGGCAGGGCAAAACGAAGCCGTACGAAACTGGCTCGTCGTCGTTGCTAGCTGTCTGGGCATCGTCATTGCGGTCTCGGGAATCTTTGGCTGGCCCGCGCTCCCCGTGCTGAGGAAAAACGCTGACGGGGCTGTGGTTCCGATCTTTCAGCTCCCGTCCGATTCAACGCACACTACTGTGAGCAACTTCTATTACTGCACTTTTATCCACGACGAGATGGGCAGTTAGTTCGTATTCGGGCTGGGGTCTTGTTGGAAGAATGTACTACTTGTTGGCAGTGGAGGATGTGCCGGAACTCGTCTAGAGGATACGCAAATGTCAACATCATCCAAGTTATTGTTCAGCTCCCGTAGGCGTGATTGCGATTTTCCGTTAGTTTAGCGAGTGGGTTATTTACGCTCAAGTAGCTGTATGTGTTGCGCCTGGGAAATCTAGACGATACCTTTGAACTCCAACAGGCCACAGACATCAAATCGAAGGCTCTGACAACGACTCTGAGTATCAGCAACACCAGCTTTGCATTTGTGAGAAACGGTTGGCAAACCTGAACCTCGGTGACAATCGAGCGGAAACGCTCAAACCAGAATCGACCACACCACCAGATGAGCTCCCAGTCAACGACTAACTGGAAGGCAGTAGGGGACGCCAAAGCCGCGGCGAACTGCGATGAAATCGGGGTCCCAGGGATCGGAGGACCTGAGATTTTGGTATATACTAATGGGACTAATAGTAACCTAGTCAAGAAGAAGGCACAAGCTCGACAGGCTAGCCCGACCAGAAATATTGGGCAGGCCTCAAATGCCTATACGATACGCGCAACATTTGAAGGAATAGGACTGACTAGGTTGGCTCATCCAAGCCCCCAGAGATATCCCGCCATCATCTTTTTAGTGGGCTTCTTCGTCGTGTTCTCTCGTCCTGCCATGGACCACTGCCCTGCTTGTCTGGTATGCCAGCCAACCTTGTCGAGAGGCTAGAACCATACCTAGCTTCTTTCCTTCTTCCTCCGTAGGCAGATAGATTCCTCGTTCATTCCATTCACTTCCTACGCTCTCACATCAATGATCGTTTCTGTCTAGGCTGCTGCTTGGGTTGTAGGGGCTTTGGGTTTGGCTATCGACGTTTTTGCCTGTAGTTTGCGCATCTGCTCGTCGCGGATTTTCATGTTTTCCGTATAAGTCTTAAAAAGTCGGCTAGCAGTTAATCTCGGCACTTCTGCCATTTCATATTATGCAGGTCTACTAGCATGTCCGTTTCCTCCATACGCGCTCATTGTCTCCGTCGACCAAGGCTCTGAGCTTTGCTCCTTGAAGCGCCTCGAGGTACGTATCGCGCAACGTCGCCGACGGCCAGCTACCATACCCCACCCCCCCACCCAATCACCATTTTTACACCAAAATAGTAAATATTTGAACAGCGACTGTGCTGCACGGCCAGATCGGGTCATTCTTGCCGGTAAAACGTCCTCATCCTCGTCATCTTCGTCCTCATCTTCATCTTCCATCTCATCAGGTTGCGGCTCTGCTCGAGGCTCTGCGGGAACCTGACCGCCTAGTAAGATGGTCCCTCAGTCCATGAATCGCTTATTTGGGTTAGGAATTTTCCTGCGTTTTTTGGGTTTGAGACGCTTCAATTCAGCCTCAAGGGCTTTGAACCGAGTCTTCTTGAGAACCAGGTCCATTTGAAGCTTGTCAACGGCCCGGGCCGCCTTCTGGAACTTCCTTCTTGTACTCGGGCTGCTCCCTTTGCTCAGATCCATAACTTGACGCCCTGTAGTAGGGGTATCAGGGACTCCGGTAAACATAGGAGGCTCAGGGGTCTTTTCCTTGTCCTGCTGAATCTCTGGATGCCTGAGGGCTTTGTACCTACTAATTGGCCAATTCCCAGTCGTCCGGAACGATGAATTGATAGTCTTTTCCGTGAATCCTTCCTCCCTGGCTACCTCGTAGCAACGAATGAAGTTCAGCTTATCAACTGGTGCCGCGTCAGTTAAACTAGCCAGCTTGGCTAGTTCACGTCTATAGTAAGCTTTAACGGCATTAAAAGGTCCGTTGTCAAGCGGCTGCAAGCCGTGAGTGGTGTGGGCCGGTAGGAAGCATAGATATACATTGTTGAGAAAGCATATCGTCATGAATTCGTCCCATATATATTGTGAGATAACTAGACGAAGAAGCGTACGGGACTTATCTCTGACAGTTGTATAGCTGCCGTGGCCATCAAGAATAAGAAGCCGGGCTTCGCTATCGTACTCTAGTAATACGTTGGTTTGTGGAAGGAAAATATCCTCAAGCCAGCTAATTGCGATTTGGTTGTCAGTCCACCCCTTTTCAGTGGTAACGAAGTGCCAGGGTACGATTTGTTGCATCTCCTGCTCGAACCAGGAGCTCTGAAGGTCTTTTCCTTTGAAAATAATGCCTGGATCGAGTAGAGTACCCGTAGCACCGATGCATTCGATTATGGTAGATCAGCCGCGACCTTGATCGCTTTTAGGTAGGTTTTCTTCGTTTCTGCAGTCCCTAGAACCAATGAATCAAGCCCTAGATAGTATAAGTAACAGAAGAGACAATAGATATTATTTCCTTACCAAAGCCCGCCATAATACTAGCCTTATCGATATTGAAGGTGAGCCGAGGACTGATCCAGCCGTATTCTTTCTCCCTGATACTGAAATACCAGTTAACAGCCTTAGGAGTAAACCCGTTAAAACGAGCGGCTTCCATTCTCTTTCCGACTTTGGATCGAATGGCGGGATTCCGGGCTTTGAAGCCAATAATCTAGTTTTTCCTGATAGGCTCTAGATCCCCTACTTCTTTGCAGAGCGCTGCAGCAATGCTAGAAACTTGTGAGTATGCAGGCGCATAGCCGAGGCTTTCCTGCTTGATGATCCACTCAATGAGCTTCTTTTCTTGAGGCTCTGTTAGCCTGCGTTGAGTTTGGAGGCTCTCTTCTTTGGCAGGGATGCCTTTGAGCCTGTCGTTCAATTTTGTATACGGTACGCCGTTCTTTTGAGCAGCCTGACGAATAGAAAGCTTGTTATCCGTGACATCTAGGTAGGCATTGCGGTAGTACAACAGTATACACACTTAAAATAGGGATAAGGGAACACAAGGAAGCTAAGTTGCAATTAATTTGCGACGAGCAGGGAAAATTTTTAGGGCCTGTGGGCTGACAAATCTACATTAAGCTTAATCTACATGCATACGGCTAGCCAAATCTGGCAACGGCTTGTGAATAGCTTCATAATTGACTACGTAGTTGTTGTTCAAAGATGTGGTGTTTGGGTGTAAAAGGGGTGATCGGGTGGCAGGGTGATCGGGTGGCAGGGTGATCGGGTGGCAGGGTGATCGGGTGGGGGGTGGGGTATAGTATAGTTAGTTGTCGCTCACGCCTCACGAACTATCTATAGACCTTTGTGGTTAGTCTTGAGCTGTTTACACGAGAGACGAGGACTAGTAATACCGTATAGGCGGGGAGAACAAAATGGAGAAATCCGTAATGATGAGAAATAAGGCATGACCTGAGGGTCTCGGTGGATTCTTGAGCCGAGAGGCTTTCTAGTATGTCTCATATTAGCTGATACTGGGGGTTTCTCCAAGTTCAGTCTTAGCACCTAATTATTTTAGAGATGAACTAGGCATCTAAGATTTCAAAATAGGGATCCCAATAGCTCTTAGCACCATCGGCGGAAAGCATGTAGGGCGAGACGTAAGGAATTGAGGCATTTCAGATTTTGGAAAGCCCCCCGCTAACAAACATTCAGGGATTGGATTGTAGAACTCATCACTTCACTGCACTTGTTTTGACTGCATTGTGCGTAATAATTCTACAATTTCTTCTCATCCTCGACCTAACCTCGAGCTTTGCCTAGAACTAGTTCTAGTTCTAGTTCAACCGGTGCCACAGAGCATCCTCCATACCGTATGGGCGAAACGCCCCATTTCTGACGAGATATTTCGCCAGGTCAAACTCCCTGCACTCTTTCTTGCCCATCTTGACGAAGCCGTAGTATCTGGTGGCGAGGTAGTCGAGATACTCCGTCAACATATCACGCTCGTCGGCCTCTTCCCTCTTGATCCCCTCGTCGATGATTGTGTTAATCAGCTGCTCCTGAAAGGAGAGCGTGTGCTACACGTCGGTGAGAGTAGAACCAGACGTCTTGCACAGCCCGATTTTCCTGATAGCCATGTCGAGGAGCGTCGGAGACACGAGTGGTTGGAGATATCGGAAGGTCCCTAGTAATTACGCATTAGTTTAGTTAATCAGCAAGAAATCCTGGAGACCTGGCTAGGCAATGATAAAAGGTGACTACTTACAGTCTGCCCCATTCTGAATGAGGAATAATGCTACGTCAATGAGCTGACGTGCTTGCATGTGCTGCATCTGGTGGCAGTGGCTCCGTGCGATGACTTTCTGCAATGGTGAAACGTGGTTGGCTCCGGCGGCGGCAGGGAAGGGCTTGTTGATGTCGGCACCGTGGGAGATCAGCAGCTCGAGAAGCTCCTGGACTGGATTGATGTCTTGAACTGGAAACCCCCACACAAGCGTTTGGAGAGGCGTATAGTGGCTCTCGTGCTTCATTTCGGCGAGATGACTGCCTCCGTGAGCGAGGATAACCTTGGCCATCTCGGGCCGTCTCGGCGCGAGGATGGGAGAACAGATCATGTGCAGGGGTGAGGGGCTGCCTGCGGTTGCTGGGATGCCAGCCGAGAGCAAGATATCGAGGAGGTCGTCTCTTCCTAGCTTGATGCACTCATGCAGTGCGGTAGAACGGCCGTGCCAGATGCCAGGCCGCGGCTGTAGATCTCCCGGTTGGATGAAGCCCAATTCAGAGGCAGCTGTGGCGGCAGCATCGTCCAGGCACACGGCACCCTCCGCATAATGCCCTTGTTTTGATATGGCAAGCAGGGGCGGGCAGAACGAAGCAATTGCCCGTGCCAGATGCCGCACCAGGATCGGGTTTCCCTGCCGGACTGCACGGAAGAGAAGGGGATGGCCAATTTGGGTGTCGAAAGGATGGTTCGGTAGTACTCTGGAATCGCCCTCGGTTGCCAGCCCCGACAAGATGGAAAAGGCTTCGCGGCGGGTGATGAGCTTGGTTTGGGTTATGGCCATGAATGCCTTTCCGGCCAGCACGGTGTTCTGCTTGTATATGGCCCACTGAAGCGCTGAATGGCCCTTGCTCTGTCTTTCTTGGTCCGTAAGGCGGACCTCCATCATGGCATCCTTGATGTGAAGGAGGCGCTCCAGCTGCTCGCGGGTGTCTTTGCAGAGCAGGAGGAGGGGGAGGATGTCTCGGGGCTGGGTATACTGGGCGGCGATGCTGTAGATCAGGTCCATGGGGAGTTGCTTTGGCTCCATTTTGAGAGGTGTGAGGTAGCTTGGTGATGAGAAGAAGGCGATGAGAGAGTGTGTGAGGGTGGTGAAAAAAGGGCGGCGAGGCGAGATGAGAGTGTGTGTGAGGGTAGTGTGTGAAGGTTGGTGAGCGGGCGAGGAATGGTGGCATGTTCAAAATTTGTGCGGGTTTTCACTGCAGGCCTGTTTGACGCGTCTGATTTATTTGCCTAAGGCATCTACCTACTTCATGTCTGCATTAGGCTGTCTTTTTTTTTGCAAAACAAGCGTTGAAAACGTGCATGGTTGAGGAGTTCAAAGCACTTGGGCCTTGCTTCTCGGACAACCACTTTTCTATCAATCCCATCTTACACGCCTTCATCGTTGACTGCCATCTTGCACAAACCTCATGTCTTAACTCAGGCGTTACCTCCTTCTCGACGATCCGATTCCTAGCGAGGAAATTCCAAAGATTTTAGGGCTCATAGCCCTGGCCCTAGAAATCTTCTGGATCTGCGAACGCCGGAGGACTCTGAGTCCCCAGAGACTCTCCAAAACTTGGCCAACTAGTACAGACTCAAACCAGTTAAGCAAGCAAATTTTCGATTTGTGCTAGACCACATTTCCAGCTCGTCGCTCAAATTTGCTCTCGAGAATTTGTTCTCCGTGGTGGCTTCGAGGAGTAGGCAAACTTCCCTTGACGTAACTACAGGACGAATCCGCACCTATCGACTTCGGGACTATTATGTAATCTTCGAATGGCTTAACGACTACTGCGTAGACGAGATTAAGGAATTTCTGAAGGCTCATTCTGACACCAGAAAGGTCTACATGGTTGTGGGGTTCAAAACGGTCTTCGACTTGCACTGCGAGTCGTATCACCAAGAACAACGCAACGTCGCGCTCAAGGCCAAGGCGCCTGTTAAGCAGTTTGCACAAGCAATTTCCGGTGCGCCGCCATCTCCAGGCGGTTCGGGCAACCCGGTAATCGAGAGACAGATGTTAGAGGCAAAGAAGGTGCTTTTCGAGGCTTCAGTTTGTGGAGAACGCATCTTCGTAGTTCAGTACCGCAAAATGAAACGCAGGACTCTGCTTGACAGAATCGTGGACCTTCTCAAGTGCAGAGTTGCTGAAGAGGCGGGGATAAAAATGAAGTCCTTGCAAACATGGGACAGAGGTTAAGCTGTTGGAATAGCGACATTCGTGACCGTACTTTTGGTGTAGGAGGGAGATGGCGTAAGTGACGTGCTAGCCCACGTGCCTACGTGGGCGCACGGGACTTGCGCACATATCTACCAAAGCCAAGGTCGCACATACCTTAGTTCTGAAGCAGAGCAATATAGACAGGAATCACTTTGCCCCAACAATAGTAGTACTACTACGACCTATTCCAGACCCGGCCCTCAGTGGTATGACCTGAATACCACGAACAAAAGCATTAAGTGTTCAGGACGAAGAGGGAGATGAAGAGTCGGACTGTGACACGGAAGAAGAACGAGACGATCTCCGCTGAGAATTTCCCACTCTCAGCATCCAGGCAATGCCCGAAGACGAGCGTGCTCGCTTCACATTAGAGAGTGATAGAAAAGGTGACGAATTCATTGTCCGTCTAAACAGGGCTACCTAGGGGATCCGGGGTGCGCAATTGGCTCATGTATTTGGTTCTGCAGTGTTATTGATCACAACCTAGTCTAGGATGATTTGAGCCTCAGCTGCGTTACATTGTTACCCGGGCACAGAACATGGAAATTGAATTTGCAGGTACCATACCTGTATTATCAATTGTTCTTTCCTTGTGTTCGTGGTACTCAAACTACGTAGGGATCGTACAGGTCGAAGGGTTGGTAGATCTATCGGGGGTAATGTTGTGTCTCCTCTCCATCCCTCTCTCTGCGGAACTAAGGTAGGTTCTGCGTGCGACCGGGTTTTTGTGTGTGTGTGTGTGAGGTCCGCGCGCCGCACGTGCCTACTTGCACGTGCGTACTCGCTCGATCTCTGCTTCCTCCCTGCTAGTGTGCGGTCACCAGTATCGCTATTCCAACACCTTGATCAAGTTGAGGATTTGGCTGTGTGGGTCAGTACCTCTAGGTTCCTTCCTTGCCCAGCCTGCTTGGTGGGGTGGACCCTTTACTTCCATGTGTGCCTCGCCACCCTGTTCGGCGTTCGCGGCAATCGTGATGGCAGCACACCTCTAAATTGCCGTTGAAAGGACAACTATGTTATGCGACTCTCACCTGCCATGTTCAGCTTCTCGCTTGTCGCTTCCCGACCTCGACGGGTGACTGGGCACTGGGCAGGCTGGGGAACCTCTGTGACGTGGGGAACCTCTGTGACGTGGGGAACCTCTGTGACGTGGGGAACCTCTGTGACGTGAGGATCCTATTGCTCTTTCCCCAAATCGCCTCCGCCTGTAGGACGCAAGAGACCTCAACTGGCAAATCCCCCACCCCCCCTGTGCAGCACCTTCCATTTGACGGGAAGAATCAAATCGTGTTAACGAAGGAATCACTCTCCAGACTTTGTTCAAAGCATGCCTTCATTACTGCGGAGATGGCCGACCAGCCCTTTGCCAGCGGATTGACTCTGACCCCCGAACCTGCGGCCGCTTCAATGCTGCTGACAGTCACCGAGACGTGTCCCGATTCCTTGCCAGTAGGACAATGGGCCTTCACCACGAACCGCTCTCCTGATGAGAGGCGGATGGAATGCCCCACTACTGAAAACGACGAGAAGCTTTTGAAGTGGTTCCTGGAAGACTTTTCACTAAAGGAAATGTACGACGAAGACCGAGCTATCCGCGCCAGGACTACTGTCGCCGGTATTCGCAGGTGCTGCGTGACATTATCTTTGTGGGCGAGAATCCCAAGACCGATGCATCAGTTCTCATCTCAGAGTTCAGAATACAAAGCTCTTCGTTCCACGGCTTGCACTGGGAAACCCTGGAACACTGCCACACGTCGACTGCCTCGGATTCTCCGAGTGCCTTCCCAAGAATCCAGGTTTCCCGCAGTCACGGAGCTCATCAGGTGCATCTCATCTTTCGAGCGCCTTAGCGGGCATCTTGAACGGCAGCACGAACCGCGCAACATGGACATCAACTAACTTTTCATTCTCGATGATGTCTGTCCCTACCTGCGGCTTGGTACCACAATCTGCCCCGACAACACTTGGTCTAACTGGTTCAAAATGGTCGCATGCGATCCCAAGGTTCTCTTCCTGGTCGGCTCATACTGTGATCTCTCGCCTCTTAGGAAAGAGCTTGGGGGCAGAGTCCCTACGCTCTTCCTGAGCAACACGGCAGCCGTATCTGACCTGACACATGCAAGTTTTCGGCGCTTTTTCCGGCAACCTGGTCAGTGGCACCTCTTCGAATCGTTGATGGCTTGGTGTCAGAACAATGCCTCTCTCGAAGATCTCGTGCGGTCACTCATCGGCAAATTTGGAGTTGACAACACCAGAACCATCTATGATCGAGTCCATGAAGCTCGCATTGTTCGTAGAGCACCCAAAGAAATATTGGCGAACGTTTGGGACGCTTTTAGGCTTTAGCAACTAGCTGTGTAGAGCTTTGAGAGAGCAAGAGTATCACCGAGAGTTTGACTGTTAGATCAGGATATCTAAGAGATTTCATATAGTCTATCAGAAGTTACGTTCAAGTGGGCTACAGAACTTTGGGTCTTCTACGTAATTAGTACTAGAGAAGTTGTAGAGTAGGTGGAAGGTGCTAGACAACTGATTGAACTCCGCGAGGCTCTGCCGAGTAGGAGTGCGCAATTTGATATCACGGCACTCGCAGAAGCTGTAGGCGACTCTACGGCTGCATCGATGAATGGACGCTACAGCACAGACAGAGCACCCCCCGTTGCCTACCTTCTCCTTTACGCGCTCAAACTGGGTTACCGGAAGGACGTACGCGACCCTGTTTATGCTCGGAACGGCACAATTCTCAACTTTCTCACATCAGAGACCGAACCAGAAAAGTTCAGGATACCTGATATCGCAGAGGATCTGGGTAAGTCTACCGATCGCGGGTTTAGCGCTGTGAGTTGTACTCTAACAACTCAGCTTCGCCTCACAAGATCTCGAGAATATAGAGGATTCTGACTCTGAATCGGAGTTTTTAAGAGAAATTCGAGATGAAGCAGATACTCTTGTTGGGACCAGAGAGGAACTTCGAGAGATGAGAGCGTTGGAGGCCCCTCGAGGTGGCCCCAGCAGTCCCATTGGGGATGCACTTGAGGGAGCATGGAGACATGATTGTGTGGTTTCGGATATTTACAACTCCATCAACTAATTATATGGAGACTCGGATCAACCACATCGGGAACCAGTACACAGCAGGCTCTTCAGCGGGCCGGGGTCTTTTGAGCAGGTCAGTTCTCTTGAAATAAATATTGCTAGTATGGATGATGCTGATATGACGTCTTGTCGGCCAGATTTTCACCAAGGCTGGATACATCCCCGAGCGAGAGGACGAGCACACCCCCGCAATGTGGACTGATGACAGCAACACGTCGAATACGTAATCCTCGAAGAACAAAGCCATCATCGACTTGACGCTTCCAGCCACTGATGCGGAGATCAGCGAAACGAGAGAGCTGGGAAATCACTTTTTTACTATGTCTTGACAGAGTTACAGTGCGATCGCTAGTGATAACTACCACCTCAGTGGCCTGGAGTAGTGTAGGATAGACCTGAGAGAGTTAGTTAATAATTACCTAGTAACGACCTCCTATGAAAACCCTCTTGCAGGAGCAATCGGCTCAAAAGTCTGTGAATTGACAGTTTAAATAAAATTGTCACAGTTTGGTTGTTAGTAGGTGCCGGGATCTATCATCGCTATACAAAGGATTGCATGCGGATGTAGGCTCGGGGTAAAAAAAGAATTACCCCCACTCCTAAGATAAGGTTGAGAACGTTACGTCCTAAAAGGCGCTAGATTACATTTGCCAGCTACATCTTTAGCAAGCTCATGTTTCATCTTTTGAGATCACAACTATCTTCAGCGCCATTGCGAGGTGTCTTGCGAATTTGGACGCTTTGCGGCTCTCTTCTGTAATTTTCCGGGCCTAGGCCTCCTTTCGTTGTTGAGGATGCGTATTCTAAACCGCGAAATGTCTTCTCACATCCTGCCGCGGCACGCTGCTAGGCACCTTCGGGCTGGTCGAGCTCGCTGTGGGCGCTGGCAAGGAATCACGATTACTTCCGCAGTCGTACCGCTATGCGAGTGCCTACCTAGTCTATAGTCGTTTACGCGAGGGTTCGGAGCTATAGTGCTAGGCTGTGGTATCCGGTTATTTATCTTCCGGTGCGCCTACCATGTTATTTAGATTATCTAAAGCAACCGCGAGGACTATGTGGCAGTGGTTTACTAGGTATATAGAGGCACTAGTTTAAGACGAACCGCCCCTATAGATAGTATAGGTGGGTGGCTAGATGAGCTAGATAGGTACGGAGGCTTGTGTTACATACAACACTGCATCAATTGAGGAGAAAGTAGTGCCTTTTTCTTCTAGAAGGAAAGAGGAGGGG
Organism: Lasiosphaeria miniovina; assembly: GCF_030549165.1. Lineage (NCBI taxonomy): Eukaryota > Fungi > Ascomycota > Sordariomycetes > Sordariales > Lasiosphaeriaceae > Lasiosphaeria > Lasiosphaeria miniovina. The sequence goes on along the minus strand of NW_026848223.1, from coordinate 3,711,780 downwards.
CATAGCCTAGATACCCTACTTTGTATGCATCCTTTGATCTATGCCACATGTGGCTTAGTGAGTGCGCCACGTATGCAGACCCTCGGCTTCTTCCGACAGCTTGGGCTAAAAAAAAGGGTCACCCTCCCTAGTGCACAGCCTAGAACTCTACTGTAAGGAAAGAGCACCCCAAGTACCTGTCAACGCGCGCACCCCTGCGCGCGCCCACCACCTGGCACCAACTGGCCAGACTGCTGCTGGCTGGCATGAGCCACTAAGCCAACGCGGGGCGCCCTGCCTTCACAAGCACACCCGGGACCGAGCCCCTGAGCATGTATATAAACAGTGGCCGTCGCCTCCTTCCTTTGCGAGGGCTAGGTTGAAGTCTTACACCAATACCAGTCATTGCTCGCCCTCTCTGTTGCCTCCATTGTGACCACCTTAATCCGGCGTACCTGCCTTCTCTTACAGCCACGTCCTAAAAGGGATTGATTAGATTAAACTCGCAAGCTGCCTAGTCGACAAGCTAATTCTTCATAATATATGACGATAAGTATCTTTAGGGCTATGATAGGGACTGGCGAAGGCTTGAACCGATCCGTAGGGGTGGGACGGCTAAATAGAATGAGAAATTCTTCGAGGCTAGGCTACTATTAGGGCTGCCAGAGGGCCCTACCTTGATTCGCCTGGCAACGGGAGGTGGAAACTGAAGTAAAGACGTGGTGAAAGCAATAACGGACAGAAGAGCTACAGAAGGGCTACTGAAGATGGTACTATGCTTGCCATAGCGGATCGTCCAATCCTTGGTCAGACAGAGCATGTGGCCGAATTCCATCCCCAACCCAACATGGACGTCGTTGCCTTTTTGCACTATACGTTAAGCAGTAACTCCCCTGCAAAGCACAGAATTCGTGGTGTGTCTCGGAGCCTCGCCTCGCTAGGAGGCATCACGAGTTGCGGGGCGCATTACGGACTGGCGAGAACACGCAAAGCACACAGCTGGGCGGTGACTCCAGCGGGCCGGGTGCCGCCTGGCTAGGTCAGATCCGAATGCCAGTCTGCCTTGCACAGGCTGCGAGTGGCAGGCACCAGTTTTGTTTTGAGCGCGCCGTAGACGAGCCTTCTTTGTCGCCGCAACAACGACCTTTTCAAGATTAGATTACTGTGCATACATCGGGAATTAACCCGGGGAAAACGTGTTTCCCCTGCCTAGACAATCTGGGTTCTTAGTGCGTGCCCATTCTCAACACAGATTGATCAGATACGCAGGGAGCTAATGCAAGGAGTGCTGACGACGAACGGCAGGGACCGTGGCAGGCTCGACAAGGCGGGAGCCAACGGGCGGCCGCAACGCAGGTGTGGCCGCTTTCGTGGCTGTGCCCGCCCAGGCCACCGTCACGTTCTGTCATCACACACCTCGGTGAGCCGCAGTGACTGACTGTGGCAAGCCCTAGAATTTTCTGCACACGCGCGTCCAATTGTGGAAATCCGGCCTTCTGGTATTTTATGTACGGAACATACATACCATGGTCTTTGTGCAAAGCTCATGTCTTGCGGTCGGTTGCCGGCGCCAAAGCAGATGACAGACGACGGGTGCCTGGGCTAGCTTTGAGCTTCCATCGCTCGCAGTCAGGGATCTGAGATGGGAATGCAGTTTTCGAAAATGAAAATGAATGTAATCCGTAAACACAGTTTTCAGATTATCTTATCTCATATCGTAATTTGGCTCACCCAGCTCCCGTCAAAGTTGTCCGCCGTGGCCCTGAAGGTGAGTGTCGGTCAGTCGGGTACATTATCCTTGCCCGCATGATTGGGCAAGGGTTCGCGCAGGGCAAAGCCACCCTGGCCCGTCAAAACGGCCGGCATATCAGGTGGGCCACAGCCCCCCCCTTCCCCGGGTTTTTGATTACTTGTCTGTGCATTCCTCAGCAGACCTTGGGCTTCCAGGCACTGCAAGTCACCATGCTTGCTTGCTTCTGGATTGCTGTGTCTCTCGCCTGGCTGGCAAGGCATTTTGCGGCTCTGCTTGTGCTTTACTTCCAACATAGCCGCCATCCGATCCCCTGCCCGCCGTGACTCAGTCTAGCTCATGACGGGTGTTCTTCCCGGTATGGGGTTTTCCATATCGTTGGCCTCCAGAGAGGTTTCTGATGCCTGAGTTGCAGGTATAAAGTGAGCGTATGTTGCTCCTATGGTTGCATCCGGTTTCTCCGCCTTCCTCCACCACCGCAAACAGCGAACACATCTGCTCACGCAAAGCCTCTCAGTTTCGAGTCGTCAAGACCAAATACACACACAAGTGACACAGCACACTCACAACAACACTCACAACAAACAAACTCTTCAGAAGCACCGCAAGCGAGAACCACAACCATGTGCACCACGTTCGCCGACTACTGGGAGTGCGGCCACTTCCGGCGCAACCGCCTCGTGCTCTGCTCGCGGCGCTTCTGCTACCTAGGCGACGAGCGCGGCAAGACGTACGTCGGCACCTGCGGCCGCTCCGCGTGCGAGGCCGCCAAGTACTACGACCACGAGGACGACTGTGAGGATGACGACAACAGAAGGAATGGCCGGTACTACTACTACTACGTGCGTCGCCGGCGGGCGAGGCGGTATTCTTGAGGGATGAGACTGGACGGGGACGGGGTTGGTGTTAGGGTTAACTGGACTGGATCGGATTAAGGATTCACGAGTGTATGAATTGATTGTGGTAGGATTTTGTTTCTGTACCACTGAGGCTTGGGTCGGGAACTGGGTTTTCTTTTCGCATTTCAGTCATCTGGACAGAGGTGTGTACATTGCTCGGCGTTCACGAAGGATCTCATGTTGGATATTGTTTGGGTTGATACCTGTTAGGTAGAATAAATAGATACGATGGTGATGGACACTGGGCGGATAGTTCAGAATGATTCACCTTTTGGATGGGCTTTACACCTTGTTTTTTACGGTCTTTGGCTTTTGCTTGGTGGAACCTCGGGCTGCGGTAGAGCGGAGTGTTGGTTGCTGCTGTTGTTTGAGCTACTTGGAACTAGATAGAACTTTTGATTGGTCCTCTCGGAGGAGAATCAGCAATGCGTGTATCAATAATCACAAGCTTTTCGGCTGACAAGCCCGATTGGGGACACATTCTCTTGATTGCATTTGCCAGGGACTCTAGTCTTCGGCACCCGTTACTATAAGTGTGCCCCGTCTTCGCTGTGCAAGCCCGCATTCGCCGAACGCCCAACCCGGCCATCTTATCCTTGCCCCAACAGTGGAGAGTAATATCGCTCAATCTTACGCGGACTTAAATCCAACCTCACCCCTTTCCCTCCCAGCCCTGGCTAACCAAACAATTATGTTCGGCATAATGAATATATCGCCAAAGGAACACGCTCGAAACGCAATGTTGTACACATGGCTTTGCTCAAAGCTCAAAACTCGCGGCTCTCGCCAATCTCGCAAACGTCAAAGACGCCGGTCTCGGCCATACCGAAGTGGGCAAGCGCCTGGCGCAGCAGCTTGGGCGGCTCGAGGACGTCCTCGTAGGTGAGGACCCAGGTGCCCCAGTGGATGCCCATGGCGCGGCGGCAGCGCGTGTCGCGGAAGATCTCGACGGCGTCGAAGGGGTTGGCGTGCATGCCCGAGAAGATCTGGCGCGGCTTGTAGGCGCCGATGGGCAGCAGGCCGAGGTCGAACGGCCCGCGCAGCTCGCCGATCTGCGCGAACTGCGGGCACCGCGGCAGGTCGGCGTGCTCGGGCGCGTATTCGGGCCCCTCGCCGCTCTCGTAGCCCTTGGGCACGTAGCGGTACCCCGTGTCGCCGCCAAAGTAGACCGACCTGCGCGTCTGGTCCGCCTCGCTCCCCGACGCCACCCCCCAAGAGCACCACAGCGTCGTGTCCTTGTCTAGCGGCGTGCGCGCCGACGAGTGCTGCGCTGGCAGGCACGAGATGCGCGCTGTGATGGGCTGGGACCCGGCCCCGGATAAGCCCGACCCGAGCGACGCGTTGTCCTCCTTGCCGCCCGCCGTCGAGCGGCGGTCGTGGGAAGCAGGCGACACGGTGAATTCGGCGTCTTCCCACCAGTCGAGCTCGGTGACCTTGTCGATGCCCGACCCACGGAACCACTTCTCAAGGCCGAGGCCGACGAAGAAGTGGGCGTCGGGGTGGTGCTTGTGGATTTCTTGCACGCTCGGGCTCGACAAGTGGTCGTAGTGCGAATGCGAAATCACGACGGCGTCGACGATGGGGAGGTCGGCGAGGGCGCACGGCTGCTTAGTGAACCTCTTGGGCCCGAGAAAGGAGAAGGGCGAGCATCGGTCCTCGAAGACGGGGTCGAACAGGACGCGCAGACCCGACGGGAACTCGACGTAGTAGCAGGCATGTCCGAGCCAGGTTGCCCGCAGCGTAGTCGAGGCCCGCCGGTCGGCGAGGAAGGTCGGCTTGCGAACCGGAACAGTCGGGGGTGCTGTGCTGGGTGCTGGAAGCTTGCCTCGAAGCTTGAGTCTGATAACACGCATGGTGTAACCTAGTCAGCATTTGGAGGAGGCAACACAGTTGTGGCTGTTAAGGGGTCAAGGGGAGATGTCCGGCCTTACCCGAGTATCCCCAAGATCACGCTTGCTGGGCCGGGGTCTGGCTGTCCGTGACGCCATGACGGGTATGGGTTCTTAAATTTAGAGAAGGTGCCGTTCGAAGAGAAGACATGGTGCGGCTTCGATGCAGCGTCACTCGGAACACTAGCATTGGGGATTTTGGTAACGCCGTCGAGGGGGGTTCCCTTGGAGACGCTGGCGGCCAACGAAGCTGCCATAGTTACGGGCGGCGGGTGGGGGCGGCTACGGAGCCAAACGGGAATGCGGTGAAACAGAGACGGCTCGTGCCACTGAGGAGACAGATGTTGCTTCGAACCAGTAGTGGGGTACCAGGACAGTTCGGAGATGGACTACTTCAAAAGGTCGGTGGAACGACGAGGCAACAAGCTACTGGGACAAGACGGCGAGGACATGATGGAGGGAGGGAGCGGAGGGGGGCGGGTGTGGTGACGTTTTAAACTGCCGACCATGGCTCACAGATCTGACTGGTCAAAAGCTGCTGGGAGATCGAGAATGTATGCATGCATCTCTGGCCCGCAACATACGGGAGGTGGAGAGGCTGGCTCTTAGTGCTTGGATTTTGGAACTAGAAGGCGCTTTGCATGTACATGGCTGGTACCTTGCCGAGAACGCCAAATACGCTTACAAACAACACGTGAAAGGGACAATTCGGTAGCTTTCATGTACACAAATCGTCCATTCCCCAAACCCGTCAGTGCTAGTTCGATACTAGAACTAATTGACGGGCCCCTATTTGACAGCTGAGGGCGGAAGCGGGCAGAGACATGGGCCCGCGGCAGCCCGTTTACAGGTTAACCCCGCGGGTTTAGGGTTTCTGTCCCCACTCAAGGTTACCATCCTTCGACATCCATACTAACACTCGACGGCGGGCGACGGACAAATGCAAGCGCCCGTCCGAGCACGCGAAGCCCCATCGGGCAAGCACGCACTCGGCCGCGAAACCCGAGTCCTCCTAGCCACCTCGTTGGTGTTGTTATCCCCATTAACCCCGGCTGAAGTGGGGCTGCATACACTCCCTCCCGGATGACAGGAGCGGATTGCTCGCACGATCCCACGAGAAGAGACTTGTCCTGCGCATCGAGTTTCCTGCTGCGGTGCCTGTGGGAGGGTGCTTGGTCGTTTGTTGGCGTCAACCTTAAATTGACATGGCGGGAGTCCGTCATGCTGGGACGCTGCCGATCCCCAACACACCGCCCGTCGAGGATCCGCCCCCTGTAAACTACCACCACACACCATTCCCGAATAAGTTCCCAAATTCGAGGATTAAGGTGGAGCATCGCATCATAATGGAGAAACCCCTTCCAGCAACTACCTTAATAAAAGTTGAGAGTACCGCAGAGGGTAGATCCGTATGAAGTATGCAGATTATAGTTCTCTTATTTATTATTGGTTACTCAGGCCTTCATCACATCATGATGCCCCACTGTAATCTTCGACTTCTGAGAGATTATATGGCATGGAAGCGAGCCAAGACTCTTGGCTCTTTCAGGGGTCCTCGCATTGGGTCCTCGCATTCGCATGCCGGCCAGTTCAAAACCCGAGCTCCGACGAGATGTGACAGGACACCAAGAGGTGGAGACCATACTTCCAAGTTGTCCGACCGATGCCGAGATTGCGGACCTTGTGAGCAGCAGTTTAGTGCCGCAACCCTTATCTCAGGACAAAATAGGGTTATGCCTCCGCCACGCGCAACACCCTATTACCACGACGTTGCGCGTGGCGGAGGCTGAGGGCGGCTTGGAGGAGCCACGCTAAACCAATGAAAACAGGCTGCGGGGTGCAAGAGCCAAGAGCGCCCTCAAGCCAAATGGCCGATTGAGCACGTGCAGCTGAGGGCTGTGCTCAGGCAGTCCTCAGGCAGCAACGGCTCAAGATGATACCGCCCGATAGCAAAAGCTCGTGAGGGAGATTTTGGGCAAGCGCAAGGGCTGCTGCACCAACGGTCCAACCTCGACATAGGTCTGATGCCATCATGGAGCTGGGGCTCACATTTGGGGCGGTGGGCGACTTTATCTCCATTGCTGGCTTGGTCAGAGACATTGTTCTGGCCCTCGACAGCTGCCGTGGATCCTCAAAGGAGTACCGCGATCTCGTCGAGAGCATCGAGCTCCTTGACTAAACCTTGCGAGAGGTCGATCTGATTTTTCGCGGCCCCGGACCCCTAGCTCCTGTTCTCGGCACCGAGTATGCGGACATCCAAGCGCTCTCCATCCGCACTGCGGAGAGAATCCGACAATGTCTCGACGACTTCCGCCAAAAGATTCATAAATATGGACCAAGCCTCGCCTAGGGCGGGTCGGGGAATTCTGCCAAGGATGCGATGAGGAAGATACAGTGGAGGCTTGTGAGCAAAGATATTGAGAAGTTTCGGGGAGACGTGATGGGATTCACGATGTCACTGAAGATGCTGCTGGAAATCATCACCATGTTAGTGTTGGTCATTGAATCTCTGGATCCGAGGTTTCCCCCTCTGTTTTCATTGCGCACCCCTGATGCACATGCGGCTAACATCTCACAGTCGGATCGTCTAGCGAAACCATAATAGCGTCCACCAGAAACTTTCGTCTATTGAAGGCCAGTCACAGGCCGCGCTGCAAGAGAATCGCCGGTTCCAAACATCCGTGTCGTGGATTGGACAAACCATGCGCTCACGGTTGGGCTATATAGCTCAGCTCGGCATCGAGTTAAAGAGTGCAACAACCCAGGTCATATCAATACTGTTCACCCTGGCGGGCGAGCTGAGCAGTATTCGCGCGGCACTTTCACAACTAGAACGCCCACTAAACGGAGAACACGAACATTTCCTTTTGGAGGATCCCACCGGAAGGCTTTTTCCCGTCTACCTCAGAACCGTTACGTCTTGGGAAGGCTTCGAGTTTCTACTTGCGGATAGGCTCAAGGGAAAGAAGGGTGCCCGTCGGATATTGCGCAAGCGTTATGTGCTGAAAGAACGAGCCACTCACCGGAAGGTTGACAGATCTAAGGACTGGGATGCTGCATTCCTGCCATATCAGAGAGTTGACATGAGCCTCCTTTGCAGAGAGCACTTACCAGCCCCTTCGGAAACTGCATGGCTCTCAAGCTGCCCTCGGTGCTTCACCGTTAACTCATCCTATAGTTCGGGCGGCGAGTCGCAATGGTAAGCCCTCTTGCCCAACACTTGGCCTAGATTCTAACATTCAGCTCTTGGATATAGCCAAAATTGTAATATGCATTATCAGCGGGTCTTGGAGCTGGACGAAGAAGATAAGAATGAGTCCGCTATAGCGGTCTCGGGCGAGGAACTTGGAAATAAATCCGATTCGACCACAGGCTCAAATTCGCCGGACCTCGACGACTCGGACGAAGAAGATGTTAACGGTTTAGTTCGAGTCGTTCTCGTAAATTTAAAGACATTCACTCCGCGCATGCGGATCTCCCGGGGTTCGGAAAAGAAATTCAAGAACATTGAGTGAGGAGTTGAAAAAAGGGGCACGAGTGGAATATCGACACCATTTAGAGAAAGTCTGAGAGGATCTTCTCTCGAGTCAAGAGAAGATAGACGCTAAGAGGAAGGAAATTATAGTAGATTTTGGGGGTCAGATTTGCAAGTTGTGCCTGGATTCGCAGGGATTAGTGTTGGACCATTGGTGGGTCATACCTAATCACATGATCACGTGATCTGACAAGACACTTCTGGATTTGGACCGTTGGATCCATTGGTAGAGACGACATCGCATTTTCCACCAACACGCCCATGTGCCAACAATCAGGTTAGAACCTGGCCTGATGTGCCCGGGCCGAGGCATAGGTGGATCTGGGATCCACCAGTCCAGGCCATTACTTCCACATAAATATTCCGCTGTGGCCCAGATAGCTAGACTTCCTACAAGCAATCCAGTCATTCTTTCCTGCCCACACAAGTTCGTCTGTTTGGAGAAAATGGAAAAATATTGAGGAGCTTTGTTGATATCTCGTATTTTGAAGGTGTTTCGAAATATGGATGAATGAGAATAAATCTACTTAGATACTGGATAACAAAATAGATGATGTAATATGTGTTCTAGAGTTTCTATTTCTCCTATCGGGCTAAAGAGTGTCACTTGGTGAATTTTCCGTCTCTAGGGAAGCGCTTCATGCTTTCGTGGTTCGTGGTACGCGGCTCCCGTGACACTTTTCAAATGTTGGACGAGAAGACTGGTGAGATGGCCGTAAGCCTCCGCTATTGCTTCACTGATATTGAGGCCACTTTCTCGAAGCGCTACTCTTAAGCAGACCCCCTCTAGTATGCAGTGGCTTAAGCATGTATTCGACTTCTTGAAGGAGCAGCAGGGACATCGCACATGTAGTCACGTAGATAGATGATAGGCAGAACGAGACTAATATTCAGCAGGAATGACTGGTGTCGTTGGTTTCAGGAAGCTAGGTACCTAGATGTACCCCCAAGACCTCGAAAGACGCACACACCCTGCTGCAATGATTCACCCCGCCTGATGGCCTGATTCCCACCCTTAACCCTGACCATGGTATTTCCTTTCCTTACCATCATATTAAGTAAAGATGATTTAATCAACAACCAGCCATGTTGTGACCAATTGGTAGCCACTACCGAAACAACGAAAAGGTAATGAAACTTTTGTGTCGGGCATCCACCACAACCACCCAGCAAGCAGGCAGGTCCCGAAACCAAACTCAAGGGCTAATTAGGCACTCGCGCTCCCACCCGCACCACCCAACCTCCCACCAAACTCGCCACCTAACCGGAAAGCACCGACTCCGCGAGCCGCTCAGCCTGCTGGCCAATGACCAGGAGCGTGTCCCACAGCTGGATGGGGTTCAGCGCGCCTGGGTCGGGGCCGGGGCCGCCGCCCGCCGCCACCGCCGTCGACTCGGCTCGGACCTGGCCCTCGACGCCGGCAAGGCCCTGGGACACGGCCTGGTACACGCTCTCGTCGGGCAGGCACAGCAGCGTCTTCTGTAGGGCGACGAGGACCTGGAGGCGCTTGACTAGGTCGTCCTAGCGCATGAACAGCGCGCAGCCCAGGTAGCGCAGCGTGATGACGTGCCTGTGTGTGTTGATTGCGGTTAGTGTCTAATCTGGTGCACTACGGTTGATTTAGATCTGTGCTAGAGGCACATGTGTAGCTGACGTAACAGTGTCAAGGTGAGGAGATAGATGGTAGTTGATGCTAATCTTTGAAAAAAAAAAACAATGAAAAAGAAAATACTTGCTTGAAGTAAATGACCGCGTTGAGGCGGCGGCGGCGCTCGTCACGGCGCGGCTTGGAATCTCTCCGCGCGGCTCGGGGCTGTGGGACGTGGCCGGGGCGGAGGCGGGCGGGCTGGTCTAGGAACCGGATTCTCTGGCTCTCTATAAGGCCTGCTAGTCTCTGGGCGTCGGTTATTTGTGGCATTTTGGACGTGGCGAGACTTGGCGGTGAGGTTGTGGTAGGATTGAAGATATGATTATTTTTATGCATGGATTCGTGCGATGATTGTGAGGTATGTGCGTGTGTGTGTAGGTGTGTGTATACGTGACTCTCTTAAAAAACTTGCTATCGTATGAGGATAGAATCTCGACGAGTAAAGGAAGGAGATTTGGAAAAGTTTTGCGGACGAGAGTTGACTAGGTGTGAAATTTTTCAAGGACGAGGGTTGATAGAACCTGAAGAGAAGGGAGGAGGCATGGCCCGAGCTAGATTTATCATCGATACCTCAGGTCAACTGCGTATCAAATGGAAAGAGAGAGCGTTGATACCGGGGTACCTATCTAGCCATGTGACATGATGTATGTATCAGACGAAAGCTCGGCCCCCAACGCAGCTGTCCCTGTGTGACTTACTCCCAAAGACATCCGGTGGACATTATTCATGCCATATCTGAGCCTCTGCCTCGACGGTCCTGATAATTTCGTTCTAGTTCAAATATTATACTGGACATTGAAAGTGGCCGTTTGCTATATATCTGGGGATCGTGAACGTGGGACTCTTGGTTTTCGTACGGTTGATTTCAGCGCCATGCTCTGGATTCTCCTTTGCACACCTTTGTATAATGATATCACGCATCTTAGCGTGATGAATCTTTGTCCAAAAAAAAACCGACCGTGCGTAAGCGCTTGGCCGGCATTACAGGCGTAGTTTCGGCATTTGCGCTCTTAGTGATTGTTTGAGGGTCGAGCTGAGCTGCAAGTCCCTTCCAAAATTTATCGTTGACTCGCTCGCTATCACCTTTGATCATGGGCTCCCACTTAGCTCTCTATACTCTCATATCGAATAATTTTCCCTTCTTAGTTAGCACTTGTAACCTAGCGAAATAGAAAAAAAAATTCATGAAATAGGTTCATTATGTTTATTGCCTAGTCGGCAGCTGCGTTGCGCAATCGCACCTGGGCCTGAGACGGGGCATGTGGATCCACATCCAGTCTAGACCACTACCTTCCTCGAAGTTTCCGCCGTGGCCCGAAGGCTCAGGCTGGAAAATTGGGTCACCCTCCACAGTGGTGTGATTTCGATATCTCACAGTGTTATCTGCTTTGCTAGGCACCATCATATAGCTAGTGATTTGATCAAAGTTCGTTCGACCCCTTGTAACAGCCCTGAAGGCCGTTCTCTTCTTACACTGTGCAATATTAGCTTGTTCACCAGGCAGCTGGTGACGTCAGTCTACCCCTTCAGGACGTGGCGTTTTGGTCCTTGCGCTCAGGAGGGTGACCCGATTCTTGGCTCGAGCTTTCATGGATAGCTAGATTTCTTTCCTGCAAGAAATACGGCCATCAGTTCCCGCCCTGAACAGCATCCCTTAACATTTACATGATTTCAGTTGAACTGTGGAAGTCACTCCTCGAGCAGTCGAATTAAAGCCTAAAGCATGTTTTTGAATTGTTGCTGTGCATGCATTCGATCCCTTGAATTAGGCGGTCCTGGCAAGCCGTAGTTTGCTCAACTATTACGAGAGTAACGGGACACAACACTCAAAGAAACAGAAAAAGAAGAGATGTGTGATCAGTCTTTCCTTTCTATCGTTTATACCGATATTACAACTAGAGTTTCCATTTAAGACTTGCTCTTGTGGATGCAAACTGTAAAGTTTTTAATCGTGCCTAAAGCACGCCAACTACGATTCTGCGACCGTGCTGAACCTCCGCTTGTATGTAGCCCTTCCATCGCCGTAGCTAGGCTTCCTGGACCAGACTATTTACGCTCTGGCACGACGAGTAATCCGGACGGCCTTTGATCTTCTTGTGGCAACAACAGCCCTTTCGCCCTTTACATTTAAACCGGCCGCCTCCGGCTCGTCCTCGGTGTTGTCCATCTGCTCCAGCAGGATCTTTGCCTGTTTCGTGAGGACCCTCAGGAACCGGTTGTCCTGCAAGTGGTCAGGGACTTCCACGGAGGGTATGACGCGCTTAGGCTTGGGTGGGGCCGCTTTCTTCTTTTCCTTCTTTTTATCCTCATCCTTATCGTTCTCTCCCTCGTCCTTGCCCTCACCGTCTTCCTCGTCGCTGTCGGCGTCGCTATCCTCGGCCTTGGACGGATGCTCAACGACCACGGCATCGGTGGTCGATCCGCTGTCGCTGCTGCTGGGGACCTCCTCCTCTTCCAGGTACCCGCCGTCGTCGCCGTGAGAGAGCTCCAGCAGCGAGGCCATGAACAGCTCCTGCATGTAAGCGAAGCTGAATCCTTCGGTCAGCTTGGCCACGATGTCGCAGATCTCGTCGGGGAAGTCGACGGCGTCGGGCTTGCTGGCGAACTTGCGGTGCCAGAAGCGCGCGTAGGCGGCCCGCGGGGCCTCGTTGGGCACCTTGAAGTGGTACTTGCGGTCGAAGCGGCTAGGGCGCTTGGTGATGGACGCGTCGAGGCGCTCGAGGTGGTTCGTGCTGCCGATCATGAGAATGCCCTCATTGGACTCGAGCCCGTCGACTTCGTTAAGGAAGTAGCTACGCGTCTTTTCCTCGACCAGGCTGTCGAGGTCTTCAAAGATGAGTAGGCAGGGAGCCATCTTTCGCGCGTGTGAAAAGATCTTCTCGATGGACCACTTGGCGCCGTTGCAGCTATCGAAGGATTTAACGTAGAGAGACGGAATCGGGACCGAGCGAGCAGCTAGAGAGTTGATGAGGGCCTTGATGGTGATGGTCTTGCCGTTACCCGGAACTCCATGCAGGATGATGCCGCGCTTCCTAACACAACGCGATGATCTTGTTAGCCTCTTTCCTCCGCTACAAGGGAAGGAGAAAGCACATACCAAGGCACCGTCATGGACTTGTAGATGTCGTGGTTGTCGAAGAAATTGAGCACGTCCTTGGTAAGGTTGTGTTTCAAGGCGGGCTCGAGAATCACGTCTTCCCAAGTCGCACCCTGAACGCTCCTCCACAGCTCATTGCTCTTGCCCCACGACGAGTCATCAAAAACGTAGATCTCGTCGTGCAGGTCCTTGGTCCACTTGCCTGCGGCAATCAACAGCTTGTCCGTGTTGGCGTGCACGCCGTCCTTGACCAGCTCCTCAGAGTGGGGGGCCAGGACGAAGTTCATATTGGTATAGCGGCCGTAGGCGTCGTTGTATGCGATTGTGTAGATCAGGTAGTCGAGGCCGTCCCAGGTGTAGCGCCATTTGGAGAAGTAGACCTGGTCAGAGAGGTAGCCGTTTACGAGTTTCTTTCCGGTCCCGTCTTTGGATTTGGCCGTATTGTAATAGGCTCGGACGCCATCGTACAGGCCGTCATCTCGGTCTTGGGCAGCGGTGGCGTGGCCGGCTTTGGCAAAGCCCATGAGATCGCACTTGCCCACTTCAATGCGGGTGGTGTGGTATTCTGGATGCGCCTCAAGGATGAGCTTGTAGGCGCTCAGCTCAATATTGGAGCGGCTGGCACCATTGAAGTCGAGCCAAGCGCCAAATAGTTGCTTGTGGCCGCTCTGGGCGGTCGAAGGCACCGTGTCGGCCATTTTGAAGGTGGGTGAGAGGAGAAGGGTGCGGCAATTTCCGAGCAAGTCAGGAATGTACTGTGCCTCTCTGTGCGAGCCGAAGAGGGAGGCAACGGGTGTTAATTTGCTTGTCGCTTGTCGGTTGTCAATAGTTTGGTGAACTCGAAGTCTCGAACTGGAAGGGTGAGGGAAAAACAAAGTGAGATTGGAAAAGGTGCCAAGGCCTGGGCGAGTATTTATAACCCCCAACTCAATCCCGGCCGATAGGGATCCCGAATCCGCAGAAATCCGGTGCGCAACCCATGTCTCTTTCCCAAACCGGAGGCAGAGGTCGTGTAGGTCCCAGTCCCCGCACTCGTCGGTGTGCTGGACGAATCCTTACCTAGCACTCAGCACTAGGCACTCCCAGTGGAGGCGGCCCAGTGGAGGCGGCCCAGTGAACGTCAGATCAGTAATTGATAAGCGGGGCCCGCAAGGCAGCAAAGCCCAGGCAGCAGAGCCCAGTTTTGTTTTCCCGGGAATTGATTGGCTCTACAAGAAGACGCGGCCCTAAATGTGCCCGTGTTGGGAAAGAGTTGTGCATTGCATGCATCCACCAGCGGCGGGGTATGGTTCATCCAGTGCCATTCAATGACTGCCAGTCTGACACGCATACGTATCGCCAGAGACTCATCAACACAAAACTCGGCCGCGCCCCAACTTGCCACGGCCTAGACCTCCAGCGTATTGCGTGGCCGCGGCTCAGCGGGCGCCTACTGCTTTCTGCTGGAACGCAACGTCCAATCGCCTTAGGGGAATCGACCGGGGTTGGTAGGATTCTTTGCACTGCTGCAGTGAATTCAAGTGAAGCCAACAAGCCAACAAGCCTGATGTGAGCAAGTTAATACTGATAAAGGCTGCCACAAGGCTCAAGTAAAGATATGTGTCGAGTCATATTACCTGCCTGAACAGCCAAATGAATGGTCAAGAAATCCGTGACTCGTTCTGGTTAGCAGAACCTTTGATTTTGGGCCATGTTATACATAACTTATCACCTCGACGCGTGACCCATACGGGGACAATTTGCAACTAAATAACATGTACCTAGATATTAACTGGGATTCTTGAAGCAGCGGATTAAAATATTGCCTTGTCCTACTCTTGTATCTATGAGTAAATCTCGCGATCGATGAGCTGGTATCTCCAAGAGACGAGAATAGAAGATAAAGCAAGAAAAGGGAAGATTATAAAAATTATGCAGTAATTTAACTACTCGTATTAACGAGGGAATTTCTAGCTGATTACACTGGATAGTGGCTAGCTAAAAATATTTGCTAGCCCTATATAGCTGTTAAAACTCGGCTCTAGAGCCTTCTTCCTTCCTTTCCTAGAAGATATTGATCTTCTACTATATAGCCGAATGCCTTCATTTTTCTTCCTTTGTAATCGAGAAGTCGCTGTTGCGCGCGCCGGGTTTAGCGCCCTTCCCAATCGGGTTCGGCACCCCACTTCTTCGTTCTGATTGGCCGTATGCTCGCTGTCTCCCTCGCCCTAATTAGCCGCATTCTCGCTGCTACTTGACATCCGCGTATAAATAGACCCCTTTTCTTCCTTCAGCGACGTCCTGTTCTTGTACTCTTGACTTCGTACGCTCCCCTTCTTATCCTCCTTCTCCCGCTGACTTCGGCTGAGGGACTTTCGCTCCACCTACTTCAGCCTCAATCTCCGTCCCTTTACGTCTACGTTACGCCCGAGTCCGGAGTATTGCACAACCATCGAACACTCGCCCACCTCGTCCTCTTCTAAGACTTCTCCAATCCCTCGATATGAATCCGGTTAGATATTAACCTCATCTCTGGTACTCCGTATAAGAAGTCAATATCGACTGCCGAATGCCTTCTCAACAATAACCCACCTTGCGTAGTTCTCTCGGTTCGTGGGGCGCCTACGTCTGCCCGGTCGATCTCTAGCGAAACCGGCGAGATCAGCCCACCCTGACTAGTCATAAAAATGCCGCGAGATATCAGGAGGCCTCCCTGCACGGCGCGTCCGAGACGTCTCAGTCTGCAAGCTCGACATTTCGTTAGCAGCAATCGGACCGAATTCCACCGCAGCTGCGGCGAGGCCTGCAGGCGACTAGCTATGAGAGAGGCAAGAAATCCTAGCTATAGCGGTTAAGGATCAAACCGGCAACGAGCCCTTAGCGAGGCGGTCCAATTGGGACGAGTTCCGAAGAATATAGAGGGAATAGCACAGCGGGTATATGGGAACAAGCCCATAATAAAGTGGCCTCTGGCGCTACGGGGGACTTATAGGATAAGTTATAGGATGCTGAAGCGTTAGATATAGGCCATAGGTAATGGCGAGGCGTGTAAGGAAACGGACAGCCACCTCACCAAGCACCTGTCAACGCGCACTCCCTTACACGCGTTGACCATCTGGCACCAACGGGCCAGATCACTGCCGGCTAGCATGAGCCACTCAGCCAATACCGGGCGCCTTGTGCCACAAGAACATTCGGGACCGAGCCCCTGAGCATGTATATAAACAATGGTCCTCGACCTCTCCTTTGCGAGGGCCAGGTTGAAGTCTTACGCCAATACCAGTCATTGCTCACCCTTCTATTGCCTTCATTGTGACCACCTTGATCAGGCGTACCTGCCCTCTCTTATAAGGTGGATATGGGAAGGAGCTGTCTAGCGGAGACAGCGGCCGTATTAGGCAACTCGGTGAGATATCGCCTTACTGGAAGGGCCCGGTATAGTGCCGTAAGAGGGGATCATACGCCTATATCATATCCGCTAAGCCGCCCTAGGTAACCTCGGGGACGCCGCTATACGGCATCAAGGCAAGGTTATGATTCGTACTAATAACGCCATTCTACGAGAGCCGTATTTCCAACCGCCTCCTCTATCTCGGCAGTTCCGTAATTGGCAGAGTTACGAGTGACCGGTAAATCGACGCTCTTAGCTACAACGCGACATGTTGATGTAGCAACAGAGGTTACGTACCTTTCTCGGCAAACACCTGGAAGAAATCATGCCGCAAGTGAAGCCACCGGCATCTCATGTCGGTCAGGCAGATGATGAGCGGCTGGTCGTCAAGGGCCAGGGGGAAGATGTACTTATGACCGAGCCCAAGCTCGGCATCTTGGGCGTCGTAGTCGCCAAACCAAGCCGGGAGGATCGCAGAGACGGCGCTGATGACGAGCTGGCAGGCCCGACAGCCGGCAACGGCGCTCCTGATTCAGTCGCCGGCCTGTAGATGCGGGGGCGTCCATTCGTCGTTGGTGAAATAAACGCCTATTCCTCCCTCAGCCATCTCTCGCGTCTCGGGCGCCCTAGCTGAGGTCGACGGCTTGCATGGCCGCTTGTTTGGCGGCAACAGGATACCCGCCCGATGAGCGTATCCGCGCCACCGAGAACCTATAGGCTAGATCCTGACAGGCGGCGCATTTTGGGGGGCTGCTGTTTCTGTTCTCGAGGTCAAGACTGGCGACAGTCTCGACATAATCTATTACATTGTCAGTAATAGACTCGCAAGTCGTCGTTTCTGATGCCAATAAAGCGCAAAACTCGTCTGCCATCGGCCATGTGTAAGGCTGAACATGAGGGATAATGAGACGTGACAGATTTCGGTGACGCGGATGCGGCTGAAGATGTTTCCCCCCTTAGACTTAATCCATTCCGCCATGGTGCGCCAAGGCATCCAGAAACCTAAGACCTAATTTCGTAAAGCTCCCAGCGAATTGACCAATGACTTTTGAACCCTAGAAAAGGCGCCAAACCCTGTTAGCGCCAATGAATCCCGTTCCCTTGTTATTTAGCAGATGCAGCTGAACTGTTCAAATACCGCGCGAAGGTTGCAAGCTCTTGATGGTAGGTAGACACTAGAGCTAGACTCATCTCCGAATGTGTTTGTTCCCAGCACATTCCAATCATGGACCGTTCTCATTCCTCAACCCAATCGTACACGCTACCCATTGTCAAAATCGACGACCCTACCGCCCTATCCCCTTCGTAATAGTGTCTGACAGCCACAATGGCAACCACAGAGGCTCACGGCCAGGACCAGCGCAAGCCATGTTGTGTAGTGGATGGAACTCCGGCAAGCAGGTGGAGAGCTCGTGGGAGTCACTTTGGACCCAACGGTGATTATGCCAAGTTTGCCGCATTTTCGCTTACGAGTAGGCGTTATTTAGAACTAACTCCTCCCCTCGATATCTTAGACGACGTCGTCGAAACCCGCTGCCTTCTTTATTAGTAGTTTCCGTTGAAAGTGGCCGCTGCTTATTAACATGATCTTCAGATTGCGAAAATGAGACGGACTTGTTTGCCTCGAGTTTCTGTGACAGGCCACTACTGGACTGAGTTGGAGATACGGATGCCTCGCCTGCAGCAGCGGGTGGCACCAAAGAGTCGACCTTCTTTTCACCTTCAAACAGCGCTACAAGTGGCTCAGCCCCGCCCAGGGACACAGACTTGTTCGCCTCTGACTTCTGTGACAGACCATTGTTAAGACGGGTTGGAGAGACAGGCGCCTCGACCGCGGCAGTGGGAGGTACGAAAGGGACAGGTTCCGATTGACCCTCAAGAGCAGTTAGAATCGATTCATCTTCGTAGAAGACAAGTTCAAGGGTTTTCGCAGCATCCGATGTGACATCCTGAAGACTTTTCCCCTGGCCAGCTGATAATGACCCGTGCAGATTGTCCTTCCCAGTAGTTGCTCGCACCATTCCTATCCTCCGGAATGTCTCAATGGAACGGATACCAGCCGACGTGTTCTTTAGCGCGAAACCCGATGAGCGCGAGTTGTGAGCGAGAACAAGCATTTCCGGGATCGAATCCCACGCAACTGACGATTTCCGGTGCCAAAGCAGGTACAGGGTATGGCCGAGGGCTAAGAAAATATGTGCTAGGAGGACCGAGATGGCCAGATAATCAGTTATGTTTTGGGCTTGGTAGGAGAGGCCGAGGATTGAGATGACCGTGAGAAAAGTGGTGAAGTTTCCGATTTCCGGTGGTGGAAGCTCGAGTGCGTCACCGCCTGCCAATAGTTGCGAGTCCCAATCAGGCCGCAGGTTGTAGTCAAGAAGATCCCAGTCGGAGATGGAGCCAGTCATGTTGAGCTGCTGGCTAGTGTAGTGTCGGGAGATCCCGTCGACTAGCAGCAGAGCAGTCACCCATTCCAAGAACAGTGTCCTGTTAGATGAACCGAATGCGACTTGGTTCCAGTGGTGTGTTTGATCGTCAGATTTTGTGAGTTCGCCGTCAATAATTGCGGAATAATTAGAGAGCAGTATCTCAAGAGTAGAGAGGTTCGAATTTATCTTCTGTGCCATCGAAGTGCTGTAGGGAGTAAGCAGTTGCAGCCAAGTCTTATCCAGCGTTATCGGAGCCCAGCGTCCCGTATTAGGTGGCCGAAATACTGTGTTCAGCTGAGACCATTCCTTCCACTGGTCAAACGGGCCAAGGTCGATGGCTAAACCCTCGCTCGCGTCGACTCCACCTGTAGCCCATCTCGCGTCAAATGAGCACCCAATAACCACTCTAGAAGACTGGTTGTTGACCCAAGGCGCCTCAAAGATCATGCCAGTGCTTGTTGATCCAAATTGGGCTGGCAGAGTTGTCCATGTCACTCTGATATTGTTCGATGGCGTGTTGTTGAGGTCGACCACGAAGAGGGATTGTGTCTCATCCCAGCAACTGTAGATTGGCATTACAGGGAAACTGATATCAAAAATTCCAGAGGATATATTCTGCGCAATCGAACACGCCGAACGAACGACCGGGAGATTCGTCGAAGTTCTAGGATATCGACCGAAATCGTATGCGTATTCGTTCGACGAGGAGAAGGGCTGATTGCTGTTCCACGATATGTTTCCTGCGACCTTGGCGAAATCGTCCCAGAGTCGATTTTGGTACATGAGTACGGGCAAATACGGGGCGATGGCCGCCGTCTGGCACGCAATCCCGCGGAGTTCGCCAACGAGATGAGACTGAGGGATCAACGGCGTGACACTAGCAATGTCGATCCCTATTCCGCCGAACAGACCTGATATCCTTTTCGGGGGCGGTCCAATGTTCGCCTGGTTTTTGATGACACGCAATGACGAGATATAAGCAGACAGTGGTAAGAAACTACCACTTGGGCACATGCCGTAGTTGATGGCGTTCGGTCCACTGCATACTGGTGCCGTGGTCAAATTTGAACCTATCAAGATGTCTGGGAAAAGGTCACTGGCGGATCCTCGGAGGTAGAACAAGCTTCCTCCACCATTCCAGTCCTGAAGTCTTGGGATGAGAAGGACGGCCGCTGACGGGCCAGCCGTTGCTGCGATCAACCCGGCAATAACAAGCACAGTGATCATAGATATTTTCGCTCTCGGGGAAAGTCGTGAGGTCGCCGCGCCCCAGAATTCCGAGGACCAGAAATAGCCAATGTTGTTGAACATGAACCCAGAACAGAGGAATCCCAATGGAAGGCCATCATAGATAGTTATTTCGTTGCGAATGAAGGTGAAGACGATGGTGGTTAGACTGGCCATAATTAAGAGCTCGTGTATTTTGGCGCATATTTGTAGAAGAGCATTCGTGACATCGGTGTTGAGAATTGGACCTGGCAAAGTTCGACCGAGATACAGAGTTGCGAGGTTGAGGTATATGACCAAGACTGAAGCTATTGCCGGAAGGATATGGATACTCAGTTGTGCAAGGGTCAATGCCAAAGAATGCTGGATAACAACCTTTGGCTTTTCTCTCCCTCCCTTGTCTTGTCGGAAGCAGGGTAGAAAACACAACGAGGAAATGCCTACTGCCCGAAGAAAAGTGTTGAAGGGGTTTTTTTGCCCAGCCTTGCTACGAAACCCGGTCTTGGCCTTCTTCAGAACAGCAGACATGTTTATGAACTGAGAGCCGGAGACTCCTGGAGTCGAGTGTCAGAAAGCACGGCACCTT
Source organism: Lasiosphaeria miniovina (assembly GCF_030549165.1). Classification (NCBI taxonomy): domain Eukaryota; kingdom Fungi; phylum Ascomycota; class Sordariomycetes; order Sordariales; family Lasiosphaeriaceae; genus Lasiosphaeria; species Lasiosphaeria miniovina. The sequence continues at coordinate 3,691,371 of NW_026848223.1, read as the reverse complement.
GGATTGAGAGGGAGAAAAGTGATTGAATTGCTTGTCTTGTCTCTGTCTGTGACTCTCTGGCTTCGCTAGAGAGCCCTCTTCTTTATAGTTTATACGGCAGTAAGAGTTGGCAGCAAAAATAGTAGCTGTCGTCAGCTGAACTGGCTGCGCCAGTTCAGTTTCCTTGCATAGCCACAAGCTGAGCCGACTGGCTGCAGGAGCTGATCCTACCGGCCGCCACCTCTTCTTGACAGTGAGGAATGGGGCCATGCCGGGCATGTGGTAGCGACGAGCAGCAAAATTGTAGCTAATTATGTGATGATCCAATACGCAAGGCTCCCCGTTCAACCAACTGTCGGCTTGCAAAATCACCCCAGACTAGCGGTGAATATGCTTAGCATACACCATCGGGAACTTGGCCAATCAGTGGGTCAACTCAATGCACAGTTTTTCTCACGAGCGCGTGTCGCAGTGGTTCAGCTGGGCCTGGACTGCAAGTTGTGTAACCACACGCACAGACGGATCACAATCCTGCATGGTTGCAGAAAAACAAGACTATCCCACCGTAATCAGTTGGGACGATGGCGGCCAGATCCCGGGGTCCTTTATGCCGTTTGCGCATGTTCGAGTGCCATTCTAACCACAACAGATTTCACATTTTAACAGTTCTTTTCCCAGTGAAAGGTATGAGAAACCTTGCACCCTTGACTAGCTAAGTACTAGGTACTTAGCTTGTAGGAAATTTTGGCGACATCAGCGCCGACGTCTCTTTCATCCCCGCAGAACCCTAACCTCTGTACCTGCATATCGGGTCCCGAACCTGCTGATCCTGATGCCCAACAGCCATGACGACTACCCGGGTGAAGATCAGGAAATGGCAGTCGGCCAATAAATGACGAGGAACAACAGCTGCTGCCTACAGAGGAGTTCGAAATAGTAGAAGGCGATGGCCTTGTAGACGACACGCTCGCTACCGTTGTGCGGCGACACATCCATGACCAGAAGGGGCTTGTCGCCGACCAATCAGCTAAGCCTGAAGGCGAAGGCAATGACTCACCACATTGCACTGTGTAGACCACATTGCACTGTGTAGACCGAGCAGTGCTGAACTCGAGTGGCTGATGGCTGTGATGGGGACGCATCCCATTCCTCTTTAACATCTCAACAACGCCCCCAAGCTTATTGGGCTTATCGATTCGACAGAACCAATTCCAATCTACTTCCCGGCTATATAAGGCATCTCGCAGCTTCGTACATCCCTCCCTTCCCTACGCATCCTAACGAACGAGAACTCCTTCAGCCGAGTGACGGCTTCCACCACCCGATCCTCATTCTCAGCCGACAATTCCTCCTCTTCCTTATCGCCAGACAGACCGGCTACGGCTATTAGCTCGAACAGGATATCTTGGCTGTTAACGTACGCGATGACGTCGGAGACGGTTGGAGAGTGTGTGGAATGGCTAGGAACGCGGGGCCACCCTGGGCAGCGCTTACATCTTGCCTTCTCTGATGATATCATCGATGCATCCCGTCTGCCCCGTCGGTTCTCAAGTCATCATGAGCAATTGTTCATATGACCGGCTCGCCGGCGCGAGATACGACCCGTTGGACTCGGTATATTGGGAGTAGGCATCCGCTTGTGGCGGGACATATGCTATGTTGGTTGGGACATCGCTGTGAAAACTCCATGGCAATGCGATGGCCTCTGTTCCACCCGCACTGTGCCTGTGATCTGTGCCCCCAGCGCCGTCATGGTCCCAGCTGCTCTGCCGGGGCCTTGTGAACCAAGTGTTTCTTGGCGTTCGCTAGGTTTATGGGTTCCATAGACCACTGTTTGTTGACACTCTTCGGCATATGAAGTCCGGTCCTGGGGAAAGTCCTCATCCACGCAGGTCGCAGGTCCTGCGTGCTCCAAGCTGCTATGCTGCCAGGGGCTGGGGGAGCCATGGAACACTGTCTTGGTCTTTGTCAGTGTTAGAGACATATCCGTCACCGCCATGCACGATGCCATCGGGTTCTGCTATAGAGCCCGCCATTAGTTGTCCCATCGGGCCGCTGCTTAGGTTGAAAAACTGGCAAAGTCGTAGGGCATCGTCAAAGCTGATGTACGTCCCCCGAACCTTCCGGTCAACGCGTTGATGTACGGTTCTCTGTATCTGGGGGGTTTTGGAGAGAAACGTCCGCAAGATGTGTCGTTGATTGCCCAGTTTGAGAAGATGCGTTGAGTTGACAACCCGGCAGGATGGTATATACGCTACGGATATGCCATCGCATTCTAAGAGTCTGTATCCTGGAGGAGGTGGTCGCCGTCCTTGCAGGAGGTAGTTCCTGTTGGATTTTACATTCAGACCGAAAAAAATATGAAGTGTTGTGTTCTCTTCAATTTCTCCCCTCCTCTGGCTATGCCAGAGGTGCAGGTTTTATACATATGAGTGGTGGCGAGCTGTGTGGCAATTTTGGCTCACATCAGCTGAATAATCTAGTATTTATCATCCACTAGAAGATTCCATATGGTGAATTCAACAGTTCCCTTGTTTCGGTAGACTAATGGGTGCGTGGGAGAGCAACGCTTTTAAGCTCGGTTAAGCAGCCTAGTATTTACTGTTGGTAGCAGATGGATAATATCTTTTCCGAGTTCAATAGCACTGTTGATTTTGCGAAGCGTGGCAAAGAGTCGTAGACATGGGGTGGCGGATTTGATACGATGAAATGGAACAGCCGTTCGACAGTTCCACGCCCCTAGTAGGTGTGCTGAAGCCTCCTGGAGGTCCGTCATCTCGCCAGCCCTCTCATACCGGCGACCGAGCTTGTTCCCAAGGTTATTTGACATGGCTACCCGGTCAGGGTGGTCATCTGGCGTCGATACCCTTCGTTGCAGCATGGTCAACAAGGAGTATGAGGTCAGCATGTCGACTTCGGCAGGCCCACCACATGAGATTGCGGCCGAACCTATCTAGTTGACTGCAGCAGCTTCACCAAGTCCGTATGCCCATTGTCTAGCTCAACTGTCTCTAGATATAGGACACTTTATAGAACGAGATAACAGCTAGATGCCAAAGTGGACATAAGGTACCCAATACAATGGTATATCATCGCAAGGCACAACATCTCTCAGTTCTCCTGCCTCATCTTGACTCGAACGGGATTGTTCCATCGCCATTTCATCGACCTTGCGGGCTTTTGTGCCGCGCTTGCCTGCTCTTGCAGCATTCCCGGGACCCATTTGTTACGAAGTATCCTGCTTGCATGGTGAAGCCCCTCGCCGACCGATTTGTCGCTGAGTCCTTGTTTTTGCATCCAGTCATAAGTCGTGGTTGCAACGTCCATGCAGAATGGTCGTTCACTTTCCACAGCGTGCCAATGACGTGCTGGAATCTAACAAGCTGACAAGCAGCGATCAAGTGAAGTCCCTCGTCGACGAGCTTCTCGTGTGCTATTTGCCCTGTTCCGCAAGCCGAGAGGTAGGCCAGAAATGGTTTTCGATTGTGAAGGTTAATTCCAAACAGACTTTTCACGGCTAGCTGCCCGTCGGATAGTTTCAAATAAACTGTTCGACGCATCGATCGCGTCTGTCACTCCGTGCCCAGCAAAATGGAATATATCACAGTCATCCAAAGCAGCTAGGACATCGCTTTGGCAGGGCTGAGGCTTGCATACCCGCAAGTGCATGGAGCGGCAAAGGCCTTCCAGGTTGTTGATCTCTTGAGGCGCATATCGAAGTTCTTTCATGCCCACGAGAACAGCCTTTCCTGGGTTCGGTACTGCTTTTGTCTTGGCACGATTTTGGCGGCCTTGAATAAGTCCCCTACTAGAGGAACTATAGGATGAAATTACTCTGTCTAGAACGGTGTCCGAGCTGCGGGAGTGGTACCTAGCTGCGTGGATAGGAAATTTGGCGAGAGGGCCTGTAGGAATCCACCATACCCGAGGCCAACGACTATCGGGGCTGTTGTTGCGTACCAGTACGTCGAAGACCGGCTTCGCAATCGTATCCCATAGCCATTCTAACAGTTGGGTGCTTAACAATTCAGGATTCGTCAGCTCTGCTGCACGAAATCGAATATCGCTACTGTGCAGTTGAGAGAGCCGTCAAGTCCTGAATCCGCTCTTCTCAACGATCAACGCATCACAGCGGTAGTCGCTCACGTTTTGATAACAACGATGGGCCCAAAGGCTGCAGCGGCCTTGACTTCAGTCTCGGAAGGGGCTGAGAGAAATTGGCCGAAGCCAGGCAGGTCCCGGATATCCTTGAGCAGTTACTACAGTTTCAGGCCCGCATCGTAGCGCTGGTTGACTAAACGCGTTGCCGTTATCGGTTGAGTGACTTGACGAGTTGGAGCATCAAGTTGACCCCGTAGCTTAATAAATATTTCTGCTAGTAAGGGGTATTTACCCTGAAGAGCGGAGATATCGGCGCGTATGTCATTTAGAGAACCTATGATGACCCCGCGGCCAAGTTCAAGAAGTCGTATTGCCTCGTATGGTGACTTTCCTGCCATTAAGGCGATTGCTGCCGCCTCAGAAGCTAGGCCGCTAACCTCGGTGAGTAAGTATTGCTTGTCCGAGTAATCGAGAGATCGAGGTGTTAGTAGCGCAATGAGGGATACCGCGGTGGAGGCGGCCTGATACGCTAATAACCAATGTTTAGCTATAATATATAACCCGAGTAGGTTACGGCTAGGTCGTAATCGATCTAGAAAAGGGGATGAAGAATGGTTAATGTCACGGCCAGCACTGTTGACCCCTCCGTACAGCTAACTCCGCACTAGTCCCAATCGAGAGTGCAAGTCTTGGCACCCAAAAAGCGGCGTAGGCCCGTGCGCTGCCCCGCTCCCACTCAAAGCCTGCACACGAACAGCTCCTTTGTAGATTTTCCTTTCTTTCTTCTTCACCTTAGAATCCTTAGGCAATGGTATAGTGTTACGAATCCTTGTTGAAATGCGCAATAGTGGGGCACGCTCAGTTTGGTGTGGACCAATCAGGAGCGTCCCATGGAAGGAACCAATTAGGAGTGTCCCTGGGTTCCGAGGTTCGGGACCACTTAAGGTCGGGGACGCGGGACAGTGTCCCGCGCGCCCGGCGTCCCGAGACCGCAAGTCTCGGGACCACGGGCCAGTGGGACTATTGTTATTGGTTACACAGTTAGATATATACGATGACCGTACCCACGGTCTTAGATAGTTCTTGCTTAGTTCTTCAAGCAAGCAATACACATTCACTGCACTCATACACTTTGAGTGGCATTCCAATTTGACTGTATTACCCGTGCGATAGGAGCTTGCTGTTACGATCCTGGTCCAAGACTGCAGGAGGCGCTGGAAGCCAATTGCCAATTGGGCCGCACAGGTGGGCGGGGTCGGGCCCCGCAAGTGTTCGACACAGCCAATCAGGAGGCGCTCGGTGCGACTGGTCTGCCAAGACTAGGCGAGCGCACCGAGCAGGGCGCTCGGTAGTCTCTGAGACGCTCGGGGTACCAAGCGTTAGGAGAAGCACTGAGCACGCAAAGGAAAAGTCCTGATTGGTTACCTGAATTAGATATATACGATGACCGTAGCCACGGTCTTAGACAGTTCTTGCTTGGTTCTTCAAGCAAGCAATACACATTCGCTGCACTCATACATTTTGAGTGGCATTCCGATTTGACTGTATTACCCGTGCGATAGGAGCTTGCCCTTTGTTCTATCTTCATAATTACCAACCCCAGCATTCTGTGGAGCCCGTGCTCCCTTACAGACAGACGACCCTAACAGTCGAGTGGTTTGTAATATATAAGCGTATTAAATGTATATTACTTACTTAAGAGATCAAACAAGAGCTATCTAGACCCGTAGTCACGGTCATCGTGTGACGGCGGTCAACAGCATCTAGGAAGAAGAGTCGCTAGTATGGCTATACTATTGTCTTAGGATTCTAAAGTAAAGAAAGAAAGAAGGAAAGTCTACAAAGGTACGTGTAAGGAAACCACCCTCGTAACCACCATGGCCACCGCCACCAGGGCCACCCTCGCCACCGTCGCCACTATCGCCACCGCTAACAGGGCCACGCACTATCGCCACTACCACCCTGGCTACGCAAGGATGACTCGTAACCCCTTTCACGTGTATATAGACCATGGCCTTCGCACACCTCTTTAGCTCAGGCCAGGTTGAAGTCTTACGCCAATACCAGTCATTGCTCGCCCTGCTTGTTGCTCCTATTGTGACCACCTTGATCAGGCGTACCTGCCTTCTCTTACAGTACGATCGAGGGTGCGGGGGTATAGTGGGGTGCCGAGAGCGCACGGGCCATTATGGTTTGCCCTGCCAAGGCTCGTGACACATTGTAAGAGAAGGCAGGTACGCCGGATCAAGGTGGTCACAATGCAGGTAAGAAGGTGGGCGAGCAATGAGTAGTATTGGTGTAAAACTTCAACCTGGCCCTCGCAAAGGAAGGTGGGCGAGGGCCACTGTTTATATACGTGCTCAGGGGCTCAGGCCCGGGGCGCCATGGCGTGGCGTAGTGGCTTGTGCCAACTGGCAGTGTTCCGGCCAGTTGGTAACAGGTGGTGAGCGCGCACCCTGTGCGCGCGGCTGGTGTTCGGGTTGTCCTTTCCTTACACACATCGTATATATCTAAGGTGGACTAATCAGGCGGGCCCGAAGTAGAAGCTCACAGAGTTCGGGCCTCCCCTCAGCCCCACTATTCTTCCTAGGCGCCCCACTCCAGTTCAGTGCGGCCAGTACAGAGGGAATCCGTGACAAACGACCGTTATAGGAGTAATCTCAAATTCGAGAAGCTCAGGGCTAAGGACGACCTTAGGATACTCAGAAGCGGTACCGTAGTAATAGAGGCCGTACTTATTTAGCAACTTATTAGGCTCGGTAGCGGTAGGCTAAACTTGGTCGGTAACTGAACCTTTTAGGAGGTAGTTAAAAGCGTAAAAGTCGGAGAGGAACCACCCATCGTCAAACTGGGAGCCGGTGGAGACTGTCGGGTGGGTTGCTGCGACGATGATGGTATTGTCAAAGATGTAGGGGAACGTGTGAGTGATAAAAGTCTCGCGCTCGGCGTCGGGGTACGGGGCAGACATTCCCTTGTGCACGCCGCCGTGGTAAGCTTAGCTTAGCTCTGCCATCTGACTGTCAAAAGAAGGGTTAGCCTAGGACGTCGTCGACGGAATAATGTACTTACATGACCTGAGATTCGGCGCTGTGGTTGATGTGCCGGCGTGGTTACAAGTCGATTGGGATGGATTGTGCGGTCGTAATTGCGGCAGCCAGGCCACTGAGGAGTATGTTGTTAAGTGAAAAACTGGCGGGGCCCGACCTTTTTATTGGCGATTTGGCGCGAAGGATGCTGCTCCAGGTGGTGGAGTCTCCTCTTTGTCGGTAAGGGATTACCTTCAACACTAACCGAGGTCCGACCGAAATTATTATGACTTCAAGCGTGTAGAATGGGCCGCTTGGTCCACGTGGAGTAAGTTGAGTAAGTAGAAATAGTTAGCCCGCGGTGAGGTACCAAGTACCTGGCTGTGACCCAGCGTCCCGCACTGTCGAGGCCCCGAAAATGGCGGCACTGCCCTGCCAAATTCGGCCGTCACAATAGCAAGTTCTGTACTTGTAAAAATAGAGTTCTTATTTCAGTGCTAATGTAGAAGGCGGAGCTTATTACCCAAGTGAGGGGCCCCCAAGAGGGTACGTAGATCAAAGCTTATATAAAACGCGCTGAGCTTTGCGAGATATATGATTAAAACGTAGCCGACATAAGAATCATCGCGTAGGAGAAATGATACCGAAGCTGGGAGGGTGTAGGTATGTATAAGTTTGCAACTGTAGTGTAAAAAAGGGAGTCGAAAATATAAGGAAGGGGAAAAAAAAGAAGCTCAGTTGGTCGGGTCGATGGTCGGGAATCTTTACTCACTTTTTGGTTTTCATATTTATTTGGCGTCGATTTTTTCTCTCCCCTGCACCGCACAACCCCAAATTGGGAATTCCAAAGACGTGTAACCAAGAGCTGGCGTGCTATGCTAGGGGGCTTAGGCAATGACCGAAGGTAACTGCGGTCCAAGGCCAGTGACGGGACTCGAATACGAGGGTCCTGTACAAGAACTGTTGATTTTTTTTGGGGTTTCTGGAATCAAATTAGCTACGACTTTTTGGGTGCGAGAGCGATGACCGCTCGGCTCAACTACTGTGCTATTTTTCACCTCTGTTGCAAAATGGAAGCGGCTTTGCCACCTATACGCCCAATGCGCCCATCCCTGCTCCCTGTCCTGCCTGCTCCTACCTCAGGACAACTCCCTAGAAGACCAGCCCGCTGGCAGCCATACTATTCACGACAGCTACGCTGTAGTGCTAACCCTCTGGGACACAGCTTGCCCTCCTGGGAATTGTTTCTTCTTTACGTTCCCCGTCCCAAGGTCCTGCCCCTCTTGATAACCGAAGCATACGGCCTGGTTCACTCCGCTGATCACTCACATTCTTCCGATATGGGCCCTTGGCGCGCACGTCTCGTGAACAGACCCGACAGAACTATTCAGGGTTTTTAGTCCAAGCTGCGCTTGGTTTGCCCCGTGCTACCATCGGCATTTTGTTTCGCCGCTACTGTCTTAATCGTCCATCAAAAGTTTTCCGTGTCACCTATTTGCCCACATCTTCCCCCCACCTTGCGATGCCATCACAGCATCGTTGACCAAAACCACCATGAAACGCCCAGGCCTCTCCATCGAGGCTGTCGCGTCCACCACCGAAAAACGGCAAAAAGAAACCAAATGGCTCCATGCACCCTGAGACGAAGAACAGCCCAGCGCCTGAACTTGTCGTCTAGGCAGGCTCGACCAGCGGTAGTTGGTTTTGACCTCGCCAGGTACAGTATCATCTACCGGCCTATACCGCAGAGCGACGAAACTGAGCTGTAGGACGGCCCAGCCTGCCGCCGGTGTCAGACGACGCGATTTCGACTTTCTCTTTCTGCTTCAGCGCTGCCATTGCGGCGGCAGCCAAGCCGCAACCATGGACACTGGCCCCGCCGCCACTCGCAGCGGCGGCCTAGCCGGAGTTGGAATAGCTACCTAGGCACTGGGACGGTGTTGTTCGTTAGCTTCGCGAGTCCTCTCGGGGTGAGTCTACCATCGCTCATGCTTTTGATTATCGTTACCTGAGAACCTGAAACTAACCTATTCGAATGCCAGACTTGTAATTTACGACTGCGGTGAAGCCTGGCTGCGAATAGCAAGAACCCAGTTTCAAAGACGAAGCGTCCAGCGGGTGTAGTGGACGTCTGGCGTAGACGCGGCGCTGTTAGAATGACGCGCTAGTCAGCCACGGAGGATCATCCACGAAGGCGGCTGTGGTAGCACAGGGCCACAGATTCTATATAAGTAGCCGTAGGCCCCTTCCACCCTCTGTTTTCTACGAATCCATCATTTGAACCACCAGTTTTCGGCGTGCAGTTACGCCCTGTTGCTTCCAGTACCGGTACCTGATGATTCTAACAGGCACTGAAGGTCTTTGTTGGGCTAGCTAGGTCAAGGAGGTGGATGAGTTGGTTGGGATTTGGTGCTGGGGGGATTTCTGGCAGGTTATATCAAGCTCACGGCGGATTGTCAAGTAATTGTACTTCGCTATAAAACAGTAATAATACCATGTTTGATTGCGCAAATATTGCCCATTGAATTTGAACGAGCGTCCTTTCACACTCTTCTCCGTTTACTACTGCCAGGCACAGTCCGACTCCCAACACTCACGGTCCCAATATCCAGGAAATCCCAACTATCGACCGGCCGCCTCGCCTCTCGCACCGGTTTCCAGGTTATCCCCAGGCCTGTCCTAGGGCCCGCCGTCTCCCACCGCATTGCTGGCAGCGGCAGTGGTAGCTCGACACCTTGCTCCACGTCGTTACTTTTGTCACCGTGCCGCCCTTTACCAACATCCACCATCTTCCCTTTCCTGCGCTGCTCTCGGCTGCTGCTGTCAGCGTAAACCGGCCGGTCGATCAGCTCCGTGACGCCGTCGCGGCGCAGCAGCATGTCGGTGACGCACTCGCGCAGCACCGGCCAGCTGGTCGCGAAGAAGATGGCCGCGTTCCACACGCCCTGCAGCGGCAGCACGGCCGCCGCCGCCGCGCTGTACGCGAAGGCTGTGTCGTGGGTGCCCGCTTGTTGGTGCCGCTGCGGGTGAGATGGGACTAACAAGCTGCGGATGCGCTCCGCCGAGCCCGGCACCCATGTCAGTGCGACTGACGCCGCGAACAGCGCCGCCGCCCGCAGGTGTGCTCGCTTGGCCGGGTCGGCGATTAAGGGATGCTGCTGTCGCCGCCGGAGCAGTCTGCGCACGGGTGCGGGCCGCTTGTGTAGGTGGGCTGGGGAGACGGGCGGGGGCGACAGGATCCAGCTGTGTTGTGCTTGTTCTGTCTCAACTGCCTCGGTGTTGCCACGTGGTCTTGGGCTCGGAGCTGGGGAGTGGACGTTCCACGGGCGGGTGATGGGAGAGGCGCTGAAGGGGCTGAAGGGGCTTGACGCTGAGTCGGCTGGCAGGGTGCTCGAAGCTGCTTTAGCCCCTGAGAAGATGTTGGTATCGCCTGGGCTTGGTTTCAGCGGCCAGTCTCTGAGGCTTGTTGTCGTTCTCTTTGTTTTCATGGGAAGTTAGCATCAGCTTGTCTTCGGCTGTCGGATCATTGAGACGTCAGATGATCGGTGGGCGTGTGGTTAACTCACCCTGCTCCAGGGCGTGTCGGGACAGACCGCGGGCTCGGCGTAAACATCCTCCTCCGGTTTATTGCGCGCACGAAGGACCTGAATACCGATGCCGAGATATATGGCCAGTGACGATACTATGCAAATCCAGACGAGCATGTAGTGGGTGAAGATGCGGAGCGAGTTCCAGTCGTTGCTGATCCAGCACCAAATCTGCACCAGAAAGCGTGTTACCTTTGGATGTTCTGTTGCCCTCCCGTATTTTATATGGCAGGGCCCTCCCGTATTTTATATGACAGGGCCGCACTCGTTTACTCACCCCAGAACTTCCGTACACGGCCGTCTTGTCCGCGTCTCGCAGCATCAGACACACCAGGGCCGCCATAAAGGGGCCTCCGTAGCAGACGGCGCAGTAGAGCCACCCCCACCGCATGACCGTGTGCGTGTTCGCGCCCCTATACAAGACGAGCGTGACGTTGACGGCCATGGCCAGCGACCACCAGGGGTCCGACTGCACGAACCTGAGTCCGGGACAGACAGGTCAGCACAGGTGCCTAATCCACACCCAACCACCACCAACCAAGACACAGAACGCCCGGACAAACATACATCTCAAACAGGAAGCCCTGCGCCTGGCACAGCGCGCCGGCCTGGCCGCTCCAGACGCCGTCGTAGGCGATGAGGCAGGCGACGGAGGCGCCGGCGCTGGCGGCCGACGCGAACAAGAGGAAAGTGTTGGGCACGGTGCGCAGCCGGCCGAACATCGCGTAGGCGGCAAACACGAGCAGCACTGCGGCCAGCGACAGCGCGCCGCCGACCCGCGACAGTACCGCCAGCGCCCGCACCTGCTCGTCGGTGAAGCCTGCGGTCGTTGCTGCGGGGCTGCTCATAATTGGCTGGCTAGATAGGGGCGGCCACGGCTTCGCCCAGAGCTGGGCATGGCTTGCTTGTGCAAGATATGTCTGCCTGGGGGCAGTGTCTGTCGTTTGTGATGTTCTTTCTGTCTTCGCATGATGAGTGTTGGCTCGTCGGGGCTGGTTCTTGGGGCAGGTTCTCTTACGTGCCAAATCGAGTGTCTGGAGGCTTAGGAGAGCTTTATTCCGACGCCTTGCAGCCGACTATCACGTCGTCTTGTTGTTGTCCGTGCTCGAGATTTTATCATGGCACGGGCCAGGGCTTGCACAGAGGCGTTCTCTGTTTTCGAGATGGACCGACCCGGGGGGGGCGGGCGTGGGCAGGCCATGGGACCCTGGTTAAATCGTGGCCGCGGGATCGAAGAGCACGACATAATGCGCCTCGCCTATAGGATGCGGAAGAGGGCATACGACTGCCGCCATCGGGGCAGCAGGGCCATGGGGTTCTCGGGCGAGCTCATGTCGCCGCGTGGGACAGGCGTTGGGGAAAAAGTTCCGAGCAGGCGGGTGGTATCCCGACCAAGTCCGCCAATGGGGCGGCAGACGCGGGTAGGGGAGTGTGGCTGCAGGGCAAAATTGGAACATGCAGGGACGGGAATAGAAGTCACCATGGCTAGACTATCCCACTATGAGACTCCCAGTGAGCTGGATGAGCCGCATAAGGTACAGACAGTACCTACAGAGCTGAGGTCTTTGGGGCTTGGGTGCCCCTGACGTGACTACTCGAGTGCCGTGACGGTCAACCTCAACCACGGCTAAAGAACCGCTGGTAAGTCAATGTCTTTGGGTCGCATCGTGCCGTAGATAAGCCTAGGTCGGTTTCCTAGGCTTGCTGTCATGATGTCGGCGTGCGGCACTGCAGCACCTCGACGCAACTGTCTAGTCTGGGGCACAAATAGCCACAGATGGGTCATTCAACACTTGGCCGCCCGGTTTTAGCCTGGGCCCTTTCCCCTTTCCCACTGTAGGCAAAGCCGCAAAGCGTTCGCAGTGTCACGACCCCTGAAGAGCCGCAGCCGCCACTCGGGGCCGCATTTGCAATATTTAATTCCCTGCAGTAGGTACTCGGCAATATATAACGAGAAGCCAGGTAGAGACCCAACCTAGTCTGCAGCCATGCCGCGTTGCCCGAGTCCAACCATGTCGTGCAACACAACAGCTGCCCGTAGCTCCAAAGCTTCAGGTTGTTTCCCGAATTATCTTTTCGCCACCTTTTTTGTTTGGCTGTTCATCTACCATCATTTCATCTCGCCCTATCCCTGTTTGGCTGTTCATCTACCATCATTACATCTCGCCCTATCCCTCTCACACCCTTAACAAACAGTCACTGCACCTATCTACTTGACAATAACGGCACGCTGCTGAAGACCGTTGGGTGTGAACCCCGTGAATCCGTTATCATAGTTCGTGCCCCTCACATGCGGGACAGCGAACAATGGAGCTCTCGACGTCCACTCATCCCCCGCTCCCCCACCCCGCCAACCATGGGAGCAGCTCCAATCTTTGGCTACAGGATTATAAAATTGGAATGCCAAGGCTTGTCGTAGTGGGCTAACCGCCGCCTTTGTGCGGCGTAGTCCTTTCCGGCCCTCGCCATTCGCCAGTCTGGCTGTTTTCATTACTTGACACCATTTGACATCTTACAAAGGATTTGATCCAGAACATGTCACCAATTCGCTTTGTTTCACGTGGCTGTGGCAGTGATGAGTTGTCACCACCTTAGCTGCTCCAAAAGTATTAGCCCCCAAACCACCCCTTTCTAGACGTGCACTGCAAGCTTGTGTTCACATGCTGTTGTTCACATGGTGGGAAAAACTCAGTGTATGGAGAGCCAGCAAACATCTGTTTTCACAGGTCTGGCGGCCCTGGGTATGTGCACCGCAGACTTGAGAAACACCCGTGTTCACATGTGTAGGAAAACCTCGATATGCATAGCTAACAAGCCTCTGTTTTCACAGATTTTGTGGCCCTGCATAGGTGCCTTGACCGAGATGCTCCGAGATACTCTACCTAGCTATAACCTAGTCCCTGCCTGTAGCTACCACCGCCACTGCCAGAATACCAAATCAGGACCTGGGTAATTATAGATTACAAAGCAAGAGAACCATCCATCCTCGTCGCGGCATCTGATTATCATCCCAAATAGCCTGCCTCCAAGGTCCTCCACAGTACCGCAAACGCGGCAGAAAACACGGTCATGTGGTGTAGAGGAAGTCGGGGCGCTTGTCTCCCAGGCTGGTGATCTCGTCTGGCGAGCGGCCGATGACCAAGTGGTCACGCTTGCCGTCTCTCCGCATGGCGTTCTCTCTCCGCAGGTACCAGTTGAACAGGATGGTGCCGATCAACATGCAGACGCTGACGTAGACGACGACGACGATGTAGCTCATCACGAATCCGGGTGAGTCGTGCCACAAGGCACTGGCCATCATGCCGTGCAGGTTTCCCCAGCCAATGACGATTCCCATGACGACGGCGCGCTTGTACAGGCCCTCGACGTTGTTGGCCACCCAGGCAATGGTGATGGGGACCGACGCGTAGGTACCCGAGACGGCGAGGATGAAGCCACCGTATTGCACCGGCCCCAGGCTTGAGCAGAGACACATTAAGAAGCCGACCATGGCGATGGGGGCGAGAGCCAGGTTGAAGATGCTGCGCTTCTTGTAGCGGTCGCTGAGATAGCCGATGGCGACCGTGACGACGGCGCCCACCAGGTAGGGCGGGACCGTCATCATCTGGATGGTCGAGATGGACTTGCTGTCGACGCATTCCATGTTCTTGATCATGGTGGGCAACGACAGAGCGAGCGAGTAGAGCGAGACCCCGTTACCCATGTAGACAAGCATGGCGAGCCATGTCTTCCAGTCGCAGATGGCCGCCTTGGCGAGGGCCTTGTTCATCTGCTCGCCCCTGGTCGACGCGCTGCCCTGGTCGTCGGCCCGGAGCCGGCGCATGAGGCGGACGCGGTCGTCCGGGGAAAGGAACCTTGCGTCGTGCGGGAGATCAGGCACCAGCCAGAACCCGAGTACCGCCGCGAATATGGTCAAGAAGCCTTCGATCAGAAACACCCAGCGCCCGCCCGCCAGATTGCCGACTCCGTCCAGCTTCTGGATGGCTGCTGCCATGAAGCCGCCGAACGCTCCAGAAAGAGAAGCCGCCGAGAAGAAAATGGCCTGATCATCTCACTCAGTAAAAAGAGGTTGGAGACAGGAAACGGAGAGTAAACAACTTACGGCGCGCAGGGCAAACTCGTCTCGCTTGTACCAGCACGACATGTAGTAGTTGATGCCCGGGTACAGGCCGGCCTCGGCTATTCCGAGGAACATGCGCATGGCCAGCAGGCCGTGCCAGACGGGCACAGACGCCATCAGGATCATGAAGACGCCAGACATGAGCCTGTCACGCAACCACATCAACAGACAGTAAGAAGAAGAGACAGTAAGAAGAGAGATGGAGAAGGAAAAAAAAGCGACTCAACTCACATGGTGAACGGGAGAAAGATGGACGGGCGCAGCTTCTTGAGCAGCACGTTGGCGAAGGGCTCGAAGAGGGCGTAGGTGACGAAGAAGCCCATCAGGGTCAGCGTGTACTGCATGTCTGTCATGGGGAGATCGTTGGACAGGTTGGCGATCTTGGCGTTGCCGATGTTGGTGCGGTCGAGGAACGCCAGCATGTACATGACGAACAGCCAGGGCAGGAGCCTGCGGTCGAGGCGGCGCACGAGCCTGCGGTCCTGCCGACGGAGAATACTCGTCAGATATTTGATTCTTTTCTTCTTCTTGAGAATGGAAGCCAATTAAAAAAGGATTGGCGTTAAGGGGACTCACGGCCTTGCGCTCGCCAGTGCGGTCGACGGCGGCGCTGGCCAGCTCGCCCTGGAACAGCGTTTCCGTCGACTGCAGACGACGGGCCTCGCGATGCATAGCTATAGCTTCGGAACGTGACAAGTCGTCACCGGCTGCCATGTCAAACACAGTGTTGGACCAAGGAGGATGAAACGAGCGGTGGTGATGGTAAATGGTAATGGACGAGGTGTGTGTCGGAAAAAGGAATGAAGAAGTCAGCGGTGAGGGCAAGTGGCGGGGCGAGGAAGGGACTAGGCTAGCAAGGAAGAAGGCACACGTGAGGCGTGAGGACCTTTCTGGGTGTCTTGACGTAGTTGGGGTGAGTACCCGGGAGGTGAGAGATGGGGCCGTCCCAGTACCGATGGCTGCCGAGGAGACGGCGCGCCCATTACGTGCCATAGACACCTAGTCTGCTCTTTTCCCTCATTGCTCGAGACGAAAGAGAACAATGACCTGATGGAATCACATAGCCCGAGCAGTGTGACGAAAAGGTTGAGCCAATCCACCTAAGGGCCTCGTCTGAAGTAGTGATTGGCAGCAGCCATCGAGTGTCGATGGCACAAAAGGCGTCATATATCTATACTAGTTGACAAGATTCCTCGGGCTGCCAGCTGCCATTGACCTCTTTCCCTCCCACAGCTTCCCGCTGTGGCAAACAATCAAGCCCTCTAAAACGGTACATATGCCCTGTTGCCACCTCGCGCCCCCGCATATCGGGAAGCAGCCGGCGGAGGCAGAGCCTCGTGAGGTCGGACGACACAAGCACGGACAACCCGTTCGCTCCCCCTAGTCGCACCTCGCTAACCACAGAATATGAAAGCAATCCTGCTCCAGCCTGCTACATCCACATCTACCTATGCGTGCCTATGTGAGATGGAGCGAAGAGGTATTGACGGCTGGCATGGGAAAAGAAAAGACACAGGCCATCAAGCCCAACCACAAGAGACGACAACAACAGAAATAGATGATGATATACAGAACCCCCAGCCAGCCAGCAGCTAACCAGGTAGCCATACAAAAGCCGACCCGGTGGCGCGGACAAACTCCTCCACGGTGTGCAGCCACAGCTTGCGCACGACGTCCCTGTCGCGCAGGCCCTGGAGCGGCTCGTCGACCTTGTGCGGGGCCGTCTCGGCGTCGTAGCCGACCGAGTACACGCCAGTGCCGCCGTGGGCGTCGGCCCCGCGAGTGATGGGCACGCCGCGCGGGCAGGGGACGCCGACGGTGGTGTTGTTGTTGTAGGTATTCACCGGCCCCGGAGAGGCGTCGCCGCTGCCTAGTACAGGCAACGATGACGACAGCAATAACGACGACAGCAATAACGACGACAGCAATAACGACGACAGCAATAACGACGACAGCAACAACGACGGCGACGACGACTTGTAGTGGTAGTGGTAGTAGTAGCGGGCGGGGAAGCGGGCGCTGGTCGCCACAAACAGGTGGCGCGGCGAACAGGCTGTGCCTGGCGCCGTAGATGGCGCCAGGCATCGCTTTGCTATTATTGCCACTGCTAGAAGACACGCGCCGCCCCCGCTAGACACCAGACTTGGACCTGACGGACCTGGGGGAAGGCGCGCACAAACGACACGTCGGGCGCCTCGAGGGCCAGCGCGAGTAGTACGTCACGGCCGACTGGTAGCGCAGCCCTTCTGTCATGTCTGCTGTGTTGGGAAAAGGGGATATGGTTAGCGGGTTCTGGCCTCTGTTTTGGAGGAAGTGTACGGATCCGTATCATGTGTAGAAAACCTGCCTTTTCCAGCCGCCACTATACCCGAGGTGAAGAGAGGTGGACGAGGTTGACGGCGCGCTCCTTAGCCTTGATCTCCCGGCAGGCGTCGTCGGCGAGCGGAGCAGCGACACGTCGGCGGCGGTGAAGTGGTACTCGCCAACGGGGTTGACGGCCTCGAGGTCGGACTAGATCCACGTCGCCGCCTCCTTGGACCAGCCGATCAAGTAGATGCGCGGGCTGACGGCGTGCTTAGCAAACGACTTCATGGTGGTCTCGCCGATGACTCCCGTGCCGCCGCCGACGAAGACGGCGACGAGTCCAGCTGAGAGGTCGCTGCCGATGCGCGCATTGGACGACTATATTTGCGATAGCGAAGCGACACCAATTAGACTTGCACAAAATGAACATGACAACTCTCAGGGTGATACTAATCCCGTACCTGCCTATGCATAGGCCAAACCCCCACCACATAAAGCCCGAGCGTCTAACCGGTCTCCTGGAGACAAAAGGTTGGCTCGAACCCTTCTCGGGGTTAGCGTAAAGCCAAAGCGAGACGCCATTGGCCCAGGCTAGGCCGACGTACATCGTTTTCGGGTGTCTTGCCTCAACCGACTTGATATTTGCTTTGCTCAGACTGCCTGACGCTGCGAGTGTACGTATTTGTCAGGCTCGCAGACGAGACATGGCAGCACAGTGCCATTATCTCAGTGACGCGTCCCATTTTTAGAGCAGCGCTGGCATCAATTCATCAGGCCAAATATGAAGCCTTATTTGACTGTATTTGAGGCCCAAAATGGTGTATTTATCTGTGTAAGAGGCTCTCTCTGATTGGGTGGGTTTTATCTGACTTAATTGACGGAATTTGCCCTCCACCAAAAAACAAGGAAATCGAGCCCCGAATGGCACGGAAAAAAGCCCTTGACCTTCAGAATCCTCATTTACTCGCCCAAGGACGATTTTCGGCGGTAGGGAGGCTTGTCGAGAGGGTCGTGACATCAACGGTGGAGGCAGGCATGTTGTCGAGGACTCGGGAGCCAGGGAAATGGCTGCAGGAAGGTAGGATTCGGCAGTTTGTTTACAGCGGTTGGCGATAGTTGCATTGCAGCGGCACGGCGGCACTCGAATTCAGGGCACTCGAGGATTTTCCCGGGACTAGAAAATGCGGGGTTGGCCTTGGTCAGGGACTGCCCTGGTGCCAGGAAACCCTGGAAAATTGGGCCCGAAAATGGCTCAACCAATGGGAAATATTTACAAATATGCCAATTAACCTGACCCTCAATTTGGCCTGAATTTGACCTCCAAAATGGCTTATTTGCCTGCAAATACGGTTTTTTGAAGGTCAAATTGATTTGGCATTTATTTGGATTGGTGCCAGCGCTGTTTTAGAGAGTGCCCCGACTTTCTCCGACCCGGGACTCCAGCCTGGAGGCTGGGGCAGCCGAGGACTCTCACTCGAGGGAGGTACGTACCTACCTCGGCGGCCGCTTCCTCTTTCTCTTGTTTTTACTTTTCTTTTCGCCAAGCTCGCACCACCTTAGTTGCCTTATGTTCCTCCGACGATCAATGCCCCACCACCGGCGGATCCCATCGAGAAAGGTCCCCGGAAAGCTCTTAGGTACCCAGCCAAGTAGACCGGCATGAGGCCCAAGATTCAAATGGCAGCGCGTTGAGCAATCGGGAACCGGGAATCTAGAACAAGACGAGACGAGACGAGACAATCTGCAAAGCGCAGCGCAGAGTGTCAGTGCCGACAGCGCCGCGGTATGTACTGTACTCGGTCCAACCAGTCACACCGCCACTCCGTCTTGCTTCGTTCTCGTTTGGGCTCTCAACCGTTCTAGTGATCGGGTCGCCGGAATCGAAGGCTGCGAAGATCTCCAGCGCTTGATTCGGCAATCGAGCTCCAATCCGCCAATCCCCGAATCCGCAGCCGCATTGGTCACCCGCAGGGACGAGCGCAGATTTGTCATCCCCAACGAGCCGGGGGCCCTACCGCCCGCAGATCACCCCCACTCGCGCGATCGGCGGGCCTACTTGATCTGTCAACTTGCTGATCTTTTGCTGGTTAAGCTCTGTCTTAGTGCTAGACAGCGGCTTTGCGCCTCGCTGAGGCCAACAGCTCTCTTCTAGTTGCCTGCCAAGTAGGACGGTCAGAGAAACATCCAAGTGCTAACTGCGAGTGCCAACCAGAACCGCCGAGAGTCGAGAGACCACCCAGGTCAGCAGATCCAGCACCGAACAGCGGCCGCGGAGAGTTTATCGGACTTCTCTTAGACACCGTTTCGGACTTCGCGGATACGACACCGCACCCCAGCTTCCTAGAGCCTGTCTGTCCATACCCACTTTCGAGTCTTCGACCTAGCCATTGGCGCCCCAGGACGCTGGGGTCTTCCAAGGCGCCGTGCGCCCCAGCCCTTCTGGACCTTGGTAGATATATCGATGGTCACGATGGACTATGCCTACTACCCCTCACTGGCAGCCACTCGAGATTAGCGACGATCGTCGATGGGGTGGGGACAGCCGACTGCCGTCGTTCGGAATGCAAACGCCCAAAGGGCTACCCCATGGGGTACGCCTTAGACCCTTTTAGTTAGAAGACCTCTCACAGCTCTCTCTACCCACCTTCCGCGCCAGACCTGAAGGCCATGGCCAAGACCGCTCGTTCAGGACCAGGGCAATGAACAATGCGGGCCTCCTTGTTCGAGGATCAAGCCACAGCTAGCGTGAGGGCCAGAGTAGGACGGGTGGCTGCTGAGTTTTGTGGAGGTGCTAGAGTTTCTCGGCTCTCGCTTCGGGAGCCAAGAAACGCCCGATCAGCGTCGGAGTTTGCTGTTGTCGGCGCCGGAGTATCTAGGGCCGTCGGTCAAAGGGAATGTGTCAGACGGAATGTGTCAGACGGAATGTGTCAGACGGGAAACTAATGATGGCGGGACATGGACGAGTTGCGGAAGCTGATAATGATTCTCATACATGACCTGAAAAATTATTTATCAAGTTTTTCCTCGGTCAGTTTTAACTTGTCAGAATAGAGTGTCTTTTTCTACGTTGATATCATACTCGCGGTTCTTTTGGTTGCGATAATACCCCTCGGCTCCTTGCTTTTTAATGTCGGACAAGAAGATGGCATGAGTAAAACCGGCTCGTAACCAACCAGCTCGCAATGGAGTCCAAGGTCCCGATTGCCATCGTGGGCATGAGCTGCCGGTTTGCCGGCGACGTTGACGGCCCAAACAAGTTGTGGCAGCTTCTTGCCGAGGGCCGGAGTGCCTGGTCAGAAATACCAAAGTCTAGGTTCAATATTGAAGGGGTCTACCACCCCAATTCAGAAAAGCTGAGTGCTGTAAGTCATATTCCCAAAATCATCAAGACACGAGAGGGGGTGGGATTTTGCAGGCTCACATGGGACCAACTGCCGTTACTAGACCAACGTAGTTGGTGGTCATTTTCTTTCAGGAGATGTCGGTTTGTTCGACGCCCAGTTCTTCAACCTCTCAGCTGAGACGGCGGCAGTGAGTAACAAGCACCAGGTTCTTTAGGGACTACCACGAGAGCATCGTCAAGGACTCCGAGTCGCTACCCCGGTTCCTACTCATGAGCACTGACGCAGCCATGGCCTCCAACCGGCTGTCGCACTTTTACGACCTGCGCGGGCCGGGTATGTCCCTCGACACGGGCTGCTCCACCACCCTCACGGCGCTGCATCAGGGCTGCTAGAGTCTCCGCACAGGAGAGTCCGACATGTCCATTGTCGGGGGAGCAAACTCGATCCTGAATCCCGACATGTTTCTTGCCATGTCATCCATGACGTACGTCCGTCCTGCTTATAATGTTGTAAGATGTAAAGCTGACAGCCCCCCGCAGACTCATATCCAGAGACGGCAAATCATATATGCCTTTGACAGCCGCGCGAATGGCTACGGCCGAGGAGAGGGATCGGCCACACTCGTCTTGAAGAGGCCGGACGACGCCCTCGGCGACGGCAACCCCATTCGGGCCGTCATCCACGAGACTAGCGTAACCAAGACGGCAGGACAGAGACCATCACGACACCCAGTGCAGAGGCCCAGGAGGCACTGATTCGCGCGTGCTATAGCAGGGCAGGGCCAGGCCCGTCGCACACAACCTACTTTGAGGTTCACGGCACGGGCACGCCCACAGGAGATCCCATCGAGGTCGGCGCGATTGCCTCAGCCTTCAAGGACCGGAGGCCAGCTGATGAGCCACTGAGGATTGGCTCTATCAAGACAAATATCGGCCACACTGGAACAGTGAGTGGTGTCGCAGCAATCATCAAAGTCGTGCTTGCGTTGGAGAGGAGGCAGATCCCTCCCAGCGTCAACTTTGAGAAGCCGAACGAGGAGCTGCACCTGGATGAATGGAACCTCGAGGTTTGTTGTCCCTAAACTCCAGCTGGCATTTTCTGCTTCCTTTTGCAGATGACGAGCTGACTTGTTGGTGTCTGGTAGGTTCCCACCGCCCTCGAGCCATGGGCCGGGAAGGACGGCGTTCGGCGAGTGTCCATCAAGGCTCGAACGCTCACGTCATTATGGAGGATTACGGCTCATTTATCTCGAGTTCCCTCCAGAATTCGCGTAATGAGCCAGGCTTAGAGAGCAACGGCCACGTAAACGGCCACACCAACGGGCATGCCAATGGCCACACCAACGGCTATACCAACGGCCACCATGTCAACGGTGTCGGTGATGTCGATACGGCACCCGTCCGCGGGTCTTCATTCTCAGCGCCAGGGGTGAAAGGCTGCCCTGAAAATGGCCGCCAACCTGAGAGACTATCTCCAGACAGCCGAGACGACGGCCCAAGCCGGATTCCTTGACAACCTCGCCTACACCCTCGGCCAGCGCCGTTCCCTGCTCCCGTGGGTGTCTACATTAAGCGACGGCGTCGACACTCTGGCCGAGGCGATATCGTGCACTAAAACTAAGCTAGCTAAAGCAGGATCAGCCCCTCACCTGGGCTTTGTCTACACGGGCTAGGGAGCCTAGTGGTGGGCCGTGGGCCGCGAGCTCATCGAACCGTACCCGGCGTTCAAGGCCGCGCTGCTGGACTGCGATGCGCATCTGAAGAAACTCGGTGCCAAATGGGAATATGATAGGTAAAAGCCCATAACCGGGCTGCAGGCGTGACTGGTGCTAACAGACGATAACCCGCAGAGGAGCTCAACCGCGACGAAAAGACTTCCAGAGTAAACGAGCTCGACTACAGCACGCCCGTGTGCGTCGCAGTATAGATCGCCCTGACGCGCCTGCTGCAGGCCTGGGGGGTCGTGCCGATGGCCGTCACGAGCCACTCGAGCGGCGAGATTGCAGCAACCCCGACCACTGGGTGCGCAGTCTGACGGGGCCGGTGCGGTTTGTTGACGCGTTCCGCAATATGTGCTTCGACGGGTGCAGCGACGAACTCCAGGTCGATATGGTCGTCGAGGTGGGCCCCCACGCAGCTCTGTCGGGGCCGGTCCAGGACATCATGAGCCTGCCCCAGTTCAGAGGGGCCAGCATCCCCTACGCCAGCTGCTTGGTCAGGAAGAGGAACGCCGTCGACACGATACACGTACTAGTTAGGAATCTCATCCAGAAGGGCTGCGCGGCGAACCTCGCCGCAGTCAACTTCCCACACAGCACCCACGGCCTGAAGGTGCTGCACGACCTCCCGCACTACCCCTGGAACCACCAGACAAGACACCGGATCGAGCCGCGAGTCAACAAGGCTCTGCGAAACCGCGCCGAGGCACCACACGACCTCCTCGGGTCGCTGGTGCCGGGGGTCAACCTGGACGCACCATCGTGGCGGCACATGGTCAGAGTCAGTGACATCCCCTGGCTAGCAGACCACGTCGTGCAGGGCAACATTGTCTCCCCTGCCGCAGGATACATGGCCATGGCCATCGAGGGCATGTCGCGCCATGCTCTCGGGGATAAGGGCGGGCGGCAGATCCTGGGATACCAAGTACCTAGTGTGATTCTAATACCTTGCAAGGTCCTGCCTCAAGCCCCGTCTACAAAGCTGGCCCCCGACGCCGCTTACCTGGTCGTCGGCGGGTTTGGCGGCATCAGCCGCTCTGTCTGCTGGTGGCTCGCCGAGCACGGGGCCAAGACCCTGGTCGTTATCTCGAGGACAGCCGGAAACACGTAAAAGGCGGAGCAGCTCCGCGCCGAGCTGGTCGACGCTGGCCACAGCGTGAGAGTCGCGGGCGTCAGCTGCAACATTTCAGACACGAGCGAACTGACACAGGCGCTTGATTCTTGTACCAAGGCCGGTGTACCGCCCATCAGAGGAGTCATCCACGCCGACATGGAGCTACGAGTGCGTATTCTAAAGCAAGCAAGCCTAGGCAAACATAGATAGGCAGGACTAACACCCGTTCGTGAATGCAGGACTCGGTGCTCGAGCGCATGACACTTGCCGAACACCAAGCGGCGCTCGCCCCAAAACTGCATGGCAGCTAGAACCTGCACAGGGCAGCAGCACCGGGAAGAAACCAACTGCAGGAGCAGGCAATCTCGGCGCGAGCATAGCGTAAGCGGCTTCGCTGGACGAGGCGGCGAGCGCCGTGCTCGGCGGGATTACTCAAAAGCTGGTCGACATCTTCATGGTAGAGGCAGACGAGGTCGGCGCGGCGCAGTCTCCGGCCGACTTAAGCGTCGACTCGCTCGTAGCCGTCGAGCTGCGCAACATGCTCGCGCGCAAGGCCGACGCCGACCTGTCCATCTTCGACATCATGCAGGGATCGTCGCTCGCCGCGCTGGCCGCCGCCGCCGCCGCCAGGAGCTGCTACCTCGACCTGTCGCTCGCGCAGCCGCGCTGACCGACTACTTGTGTCACTGCCTCGACTCGTTGTTGATTACCCGGCACCCACCCGGGTTAGAACAGTGTGTGTGTGTGTGTGTGTTGAGACAAGACGGTCCAGCCCGGCGCCCGCGTCCTCATCCCGGGCCACATGATATGCCCCTCCCTCTCCAGGGGCCCAAACACTCGCATTCTCCCCCTGTTATTTTTTTGTATCTCCTAATTAGGTCTAATCACTGCACTCTCTGAGACCGAAGCTTGTCTAGGTTGGGTAATTATCATGGGAGGAGGTCATGTCTTGTCCTGAGCGAGCGAGCTAATTGCTTTCTTTGCGTCTGTTTTGTCCATCATCTTTGGTCTTCGTGCGTATGGAGTACACCCACCCACATTATTGCAATTCTTAATCTTAATGCAGTTACCCGTCCGTCGATCCATCATTCTATCTTTCCGGGAGGACTTGGGAGTGTATTTGTCAGACTCAGATGGTACGATGAGCCAAAAACCGCTCATCATGACCCCTCTGCTTGTTGCTGACTTGGCCGCTCAAAGGAATGGGCCGGTCTGGGCTGGGCCCACGGGGTTGAGGCCAAGAGAGAGAGTCTGTATGCCAGTGCCGCTGATTGGTGTCGACGAGGGGCGCATAGCCAGGCTGCTCGAATCCTTGTGCAGATCATACCAGATCTTGATCGTGATCGGCGCGTCCAGGCAATATTAAGCACTGACCACCTGACGAAGAGCCTGGGCGAGCCCCCGGCAGTGACGGACACCTTGATGATCTCAAATCCGCGTCTGCGTATGCCACTCGTGCGCACTCTGCAGCGGACCCACTGCGGAACAAGACCGGGCATGATTAGGCAGGTGGATACTCCAGGACGAAATTGTTCGTCGCCGGAGAGGCGAGAGGCATGGAAGGGGGCGGCTCAGGCTCGGAGCAACCTGTTGGTCGTCATTAAAGTGCCCTTCCCGTGTTTGAATGAGCTGTGAGACTTATGGTGGTATCAATTTGTCGAAAAAAAATCCAAACTCGCAAACTAAAGTTAATTAGATACATACTTGTACATAGTCAGATGTGAAGTGTTGACTCTCCAGAACGTAGAGATGGCCCCAGGCCAGATTATTAGAACTCTGCAACTTCTGCAGAGTATTCTTGCAGCTCTGCAACTCCGCTTCTACGCAGCTCTCTATCTCATACTGATGTCTCTGAGAGTCGGGAGTGACTCCGAATGCCGTCGATCCGTCGGTCCACGTGGTCCGGTGTGAGATGAGCCGTGACGCGCCGAGAAACACGACCACGGGGAGAAATATGTGAGCCTTGATCAACACAAGTTTGTCAGCCTCAACGTGGCCAAAGACTTGTCGCACGAGGGTTTAGGGCTGAGACATGGTTCACCTTAAAATATCCGATGTGCTCGTGTGCTCTTGCGAACCGCGCGATCTCCCGTGCAGCAATCATGGCACGGTTCTGGAACTCATCAACAGTGGGGCTGTAGTGGCTTTGCATTCCCGAGGCCTCCATGATCTGACAAAGATATATGACAACCGAGTGAGCCATCATCGACGTAAAAAGCAATAGAGGGTCCGTGACCCCGGCCATTCCTGGATAGTTCACATCCAGAGACTCCAGAGACTTGCTGAGCATGCAGCTCAGCCAGTCGTGACGAAGCCAGAACTGGGCATCTGAGGGCATACTGCCAAATGTGCTTTCGATCATGGACTGTTCGTGGTGTGACAGGGCATTCTCGCAAATTGTGACCAGGATCGAGCACTCGGCGAGCGGCGACAGGGTGCTTTGACTCCGGGCACCCATCGCCTGTGACAAAAAGCACGTTTGGGTTGGATGGCCGGCTTGGAATGAAAGTTCTGGCGAAGAAAAGCGTGCGAAAATCTGCAAACGTTAGGCAAATGAGGATCAACCTGGCAGGAATGCGTGACATGGGTTGGTGTGGGGCAAGAGGCCTGCGGAGTTGAAGAACGAACATGAGAACTTACAACGTCCTCGACCAGCGTCAGCTGCCATCGCCTCCTAATACCAATAAATCTATCAAGGCAGTAAGCCACCCAAAAAGTCCTCCTCTTCTCTTCTGCCAGCACAGGGTCCTCCCCTTCAATCATGTTATCCGGACTGTCCACCTCATGCAGCCTTGTGAGCTGGACCAGCCGGAAAGCGCGGCCAGCACTGACCCAGCCGCGGCGGTAGTTTGTGCGTGCAAACTCATAGAGCGCGATAAGGAGCCATGCCTGAACATGCTCAATGTGTACGACGCCCATGTCGTTTTGGGAAAAGTCGAGGCCTCCTAGCATCCGCCTCTTTTCCCCGTAAAGCTGATCTCGGGAGCTCTCAAACTGTGACGAATGCGCCATTGCCAAGGTCCACATAGCGTACTAGAGAAAAACCACGTAGTTAGGGCCGTTGAGATCGCAAGTTGTTGTGACCAGGAGAAGTACCGCGACTTGTTGAAGATGGGTACGTTTGGGTGCACTCGATCGAAGTACAGCTGGTCACTGGCGGCGGCGGTTAGCCATGGTCTGAGATATGGTATGAAAGACCACAAAGAAACTGAATACGAACAGGTCTGCCGCCATCAACTCATCTATCAGCCTGCACTCCGGCGGCAACGGAGGTGAAGGAGGAAATTGGCATGGAAAAAGAGGCAGCGAAGCCAACCCTAGAGTCGAGGGAGGAATTTGCAACCGGAGCTCGTTGTCCCAGAACATCATCTGTTCGCATGGGGATGGAAATTGGGAATTAGCGCCTTCCGGCGGGGGACTGGTAGAAGCGGATAACGTCTCGTCTGTAACCGGGGTATCTGGATCGCCGAATAGGGGATGCTCGACTGTCTCGAGGCTCAAGCGACGCTCCAAAGCCACTAATCGTCGACTGTCAGCAGGGCCTTTGCAATATACGGGGAAAAGCCGGACTCGCTGAAACTGTGCGCATTCGCATTCGACTTAGGAAGCAACTCACCAACCCCATTCTGCAGTGTCTTCAGGCTTCCTTTCTTCGGTCCCCGCGCCGGGCGGTTTGAGTCGACGACACATTTAACGCCAGCATCAATGCATTTGCCACATTGTGGCTGTTTCCTGTCGCCTAGGCGCATGGCTGTCAGAGGGGCGAATTTAATGCACAAAGTGGAAGTCAGTGTATCTTACAGCCTACTTTTCTTTTTCGGCACTCCTCGCACGCAAACCCTGGCCTCTGCCTACAAGTCTGGGATGAGGAAGAATGTATGCGTGTCGTTTTCATCTTGAAAGGTTGGGAGATTGGATTGGACGCGGGATAGCAAAGCATAAAGCATGAACAACCCAACGCCGGCAGGTAACCTGGAAGGCACGCTTGCAAGACGGCAGGGGCTTGACGGGTTGATATCTGATTCTGAGGTGCAGCCCGAGCAACCTTGGAAGCGGGATACCCACCGCACCTTCCTCCTTGTCCCCGGATGCGTTACGAACAGGGGTCTCAACCTTAAAACAAACTCAAGCAGAGAGTTCCTGCCCAGCCAGGCTCAAGCAGGGCAGACGGCCAAAATGACCTTCCAGATGGAGCTAGGTGTTGTCGGGATTCCCCATACAAAAATCGTCTCCAACGGGTAATGCAATCCAATCCTGGGCTTTTGGGGGCTGGCGGTGATGAGACGAGTCACGATCCAAGGTCCAGGTTTTGACGGCGACCACTTCACAGTGCACACATACCACCCATGATCTTCCCCTCCATCGGTTTCTGGAGACTTCGCCAGACGGGAACAAGGTCGGGTGGTCGGCTTGGAGGACCCCAGGTATTCGCGATGGTCGGAGGTACGTACTCCGTACTGCACATCCCATCTCTAGGGTTACTGATGGCCGCCAAATCGGCCGCATCGCCAACCTGTTAGTGTGTGATCGGCAGCCCTGGCAACCCGACTTGGGCAGACGCCCCCACTGCCATTAACCCAACAAGGCCGCGGATCTTGCGCTCAGTGCCCCAAGCGTCGAGGACTGCCGGAAGGGCCTGTCGGGTTTTGTCCATTTCAGCTGAAAAAGTGCCGCTTTTGCAGAGCATTTCTGAAAGGAGAACGTGCACGGTCCCTGCACGGCTGGGTTCCCAGCCTCAAGTGTCTCAGTCACGACACATCGTCATCGTCCGCAACCGCACACCTTCGCATTCAAAAATTCCCATGTTTTGATGCCATCGATATTCACTGTCGCAATTGCGGGGCATTGTAACACCCGGTAGCTGCCGACTTCACACACTTCAAGGCCTCACTGGCATCTTCCAGTGCGCTACCTTCTAGTGCTGCTGGCTTTCTGCCCTCCCAACCGCATTCAAGCCATTTGAGTCGATGCTGCCGATCCATACTATACGTCCTTCACATCAGAAATTCTATTACAAAACAGTACCCGTGAACCCCCTTGTCACGAACCGTCCGCCTTGCAGCGACGGTGTCTCACCGAGCACCTTCGGCCTGGAAGCCGCCACACCGGCGAATTCCTGACCCAACAAACTCGCTCCTAAACATGTCTACAATCACCGAATCCCGGAAGTTGACAATCCGTTCGAGTACCGACTACGGGTCTTCGTATGTTGACGAATCACAGGCGACGTCGACAATCTACAACGGCATTGTTGTCTCTGGTGACAACGCGATGCTCCTTTCTCAAACTCGAGGATTCTACGGTATTCGGAATGACCGTTCAACCTTTCTTGCGATGACCGTTACCTCCTCTTACCAACTTCCCACCGAACAGGCCGTGTCTTTATTTGCCTCTGTGTGATTCTAGCGTTTTCCACCTTCCAAAGCATAAATTCATAGTGCTGACTTCGGTTAGGCTGTGAGATAATTACAGGTGAAGGCGCATACTAATTGTGATGGACACACATATGGCCCGCTCGGCCTTGGCATCGGTTGGAGCAGGCCGCTGATGGGTCTTCGCCTTACGACTTCCTGACCTTGCGTATCCGCAAATACATGCTCCATTTTCACGAGGACACCACCTCTTCAACATATGGCCCAGCCATGCTGACAAGCTCCCAACAAACGCATGATCCTCTGCATCATCACGTGCACATAAAGGCATCGGGTAGGCTAAACATAGTAGTCTCTGCACATGAGCCAATGGCACTCACAAACTCGGCAGCACGAGCAGTCCCCAGAACACAGACCCTATTGCTGGCCTCGAATACACCAAGGGCAATCCTATAAATCCACAGATGTTAGCTGCTGGCGACGTATATGTTGGAAACACCGCACACTGGAAACTGTCGAATCAACGTGGATTGAATTGGGTTGCAACTGATTCATTGAATTGCTTCTTGTGGCTCTGGCTGCAAGCCAGAACCCCTTTCTTTATAGAGCTCTCTATAGGATTCTGACTTCTTCACAATGCTTCTTTGCCCGTACCGCCAACTTTCTTGCCCCCGATGTCGGCATCGTAGTACCGCAGCGCGTCAGAGCGAAAGGAAGAGGGCCGTTTCTTGGTCTTTTCAAGGCCATCGCACTTTTTGTACAGTGCCAAGAGACACGCAGATATGCTACTACCACGTGGATCCAGCAACCGTACAACACCAGGATCGTCAAAACGTGCCTTTTTCAGCTTCTGTTTCCACAAATCATCACCAGCAGAGAGGTATCGGTGGTCGGTGTCTCGAAGTCACTTCGCTACTATATGGGGTTGGATTAGGTTGGCATCTCGTTCTTCGATAATGACCTGTCGCTCCAGCTGAAACTCATCCTTTTTCTTCAGGGCTAGCTCAACCTCCAACGACGCAAGCTCAAGGCCGGATCTCGCATCGGGCTCGTGTCGCACTTCATCTGGGTCGAGGTCGGGCTCCACCTTGCGAGAGAGGTCGTCAAAGGCCTTTTGCAGCTCGTGAGAAATATTTCGTGCTTTCTCATAGTTGTCTCTCGCTCTCGACAGTGACGGTGACGGTGGCAGGATAGCTGCTGACGGTGGGCTGCGCTTCGGCGAATCGTCCTTCGAAGGATCCATGTTTTGCGGTGTTGATGAAGCAAAGGCGCCGAAGCTACCAATGCGATCAAGCGGCTGGTCTGCGGGACTGGGTTCTTGGGCAGCAGCACTTACGAAGCGAGACCGAATTCTGAGTGATGGATGCCGAAGCAACTAATGCAACGAAGAGAGAGGGCGCGAAAAGAGAGGGCGCGAAGAGAGAGGGCGCGAAGAGAGAGGGTGGGCGAGGGGAAAGAAAAAATCCTTTGAGTGTTGCGAGTGAAAAGAGGAAAATGAAATGAAGCAAAGGCGAGTGGAAAGAAAAGAGAAAGGAAATTTCTTGGTGGGGTGTGCAAAGGTTAAAAAATTCTTGGCGACGCACATGATTGACCCACAATCTCTACCCGGAGTCGTAATGGCGCCGGCAACATTGGCGATGGCATCAGGGATTACGATATCTACAGAAGCGGCCATTTCGAAGGGGTGCGAATGCCACGAATGCCGGCTATACCTATGGGGCCGGTTTTAGAAAAGTGGCATTTTTCCTCTAGGAAAGCCCTCAAGACAATAGGCCACGAGGCAGTGTGCTTGAACAATAGGGTGCCTTCCCAAAATTTCCAGGCCTGTTTTGATTCTTCTCGCGCAGGGAAGCAAACTGAAAGTTGAAAAAAAAAAAAAAAAAAAAAACTGCCCACTTCTAATTCCGATTCTTTCTCCCAAACCACCAACCTTCAGAAAGCTGCCTGCGCCCTCCTCGCCTCGCCCACCACATCGCCACCTTTGCTGGCACCAAGCTTTCGTTGTGTCTTCTATGCCTTCGGCACAAATAGTTCGGCACAAATACCTTAGCCTCCCGTTTCGTGTCTTGGGCACATCTTTGAATCGCGTTCCCGTGCGGTCGGCGACTGCTGCCTTGGCGCGGCGCCATTTCTGCTTCGTAGCATTGGTAGCTTCGGCGCCAATTGCTTAGGCTTCGGTTTTCTTTCGTGAGTACTACCGCCTACGAACCCAGCCCCGCCGATGACTGATAACTTGTGCAGACCAGCCGCTTGATCGCATTGGTAGCTTCGGCGCCTTTGCATCTTCATCAAGGAAGGTCAAGTTCCCGCAATCCTGACATTCGCGCTCAAGGAGGGAAAGTCGACGACATTGGGCGGCTTTGGCTACCTAACCGGCGTCCGGGACAACAGGGACGCTTTAGCTCTTTTCTAAGGGCAACCCTTTAAAGGACGTCTCTCCTTCGCTCAGCTCACTGTGCGAAGACGGTTTTCGTTTCTCTTCCCGACGCCCCACCCTGTCAACAGGGCGCATACCATCTTCGAGCGGATCCCCAGAAATCCGGCCCCTGTCTTCGGGTGCCAAAGTGGGTACGTTTCTACCACGCCCGTGTTTCTGTATGCCCACTGCTAACATTGTATGACAACAGCACTTGGAGCATAGATCGCTATCGTCGCGAGTATCAAGATCTGCAAAGAGCTGATGAGTATGCGTTCCATACGTGCCTTAGGATAGCACACAATATCAGGGATGGAAACCCACCTCGGAAATAAGCGAGCGGTGTTAGTCCTGTCTGAAGTCATACTGCCGATTCCCCGTGCGTGAATTCTATACCGCTCAATAACAGCATCTGCTGAATTATACGCCGTTGATTCGAGCACCATATCTTTACACTTCGCCGAGGGTAGTGATAAGTTTAAGGTATTAAACAACAGAAGTAAGAGCGTATACAATTAGGTGTAGGTGCGAGATATCGAGGGCAAAGGCTAGGTGAAGGTTGAACTATTCGCTTTCGAAAGACGGGACCATTATGGCCATTTTCATTTATGGGGACCAGTTCTGGGCTCGCTCGGCTAGAATTGAAGTAATTGTGCACGCTGCGGCGCAGCCTTCCGGAAATAGTTCTTAGGCTGAGCAAGCCTGAACAAATTCTGAGCCGGGCCTGAGCCGGGGTGAGCAATTTCACGTGAGCGAGGTACGAAAAGGGAAACTTCCTATGCCCAGATTCGTCGCACAAAACAAAAAGAACTCACTGGGGTAGGATGCCAAGGGAGAGCGTTATTGCACCACACATGCGGTCCCTCGTTGTGACGCGGATACTAGGTAGTCCGAATACATTGTGCATGCGATATTTTATTTTTGATTTCGTCTACCAAGGAACGACTTCCAAACTTAGATCTATCACTAAAGTGAAATTGCTTATACCCATCACCGCGCTGCAATGAAACGACCACAGTTTGATGCAAAATATATTTTATACGTGAAACTAATTCAGTTACACCTTACTAGAGACTGATAGCCACAAGAGACCACAAAGACCCAGGTCCTGGCACGAAACGGTCTCTGTTCCGACTCGCTCGTTTCTCTGAGATGACGTTGGATTATTTACGGGTTGCTCGACATGAATTTTTTTGAGGGTTCGCCAACTCCAGCACTCCATTGGTTACCACGGTCATTAGCGCTGACCGGCATCTGCCAGAGCCTCCTTGGAGACACCGCGTTCTTGCGACATGATTGGCCCGTCACGCCTCTGCTTTCATTTTGACACGTCCTCTTTCCTGGTACTAATAAAAATGGCTCAACCAAATTTTTCTTCCTGCTTGGCCTGAACCAGCATTTTAACGGCATTTTTGAGTCCACTTGGCCCAGATTGCCCAGCGCCATAAGTCTGCCTCTCTAATAATGACCAACCTTGCCTTCCAACTTGTGACTTGTCAGCTACTAGCTGCCTACCCAGGTAGGTAACGTTGCAAATCTGGCTGGCGGTCTCGAATGTGACCAGGTAATGCCCTGAAGTGGTGGGTGGAGTGGCTGCTGGGGTGGGAGCGCAAGAATCAGGGGGTGCGGCACAGCAGACCCCTTTCCTCCCAGGTTTCTTTCGGTGCCTGGGCTAGGGCGCCTTTCCGCGGGCTGCTCCCAAGCAGTTCACCCTTCGTTTTTCGCCCCGAGACGGGAAGTAGGGTCGGAGGCGCGAATAAGTGCCTACGTGCTACCTAAACTGGAAGTTCTAAAGATCTTGTGCATCTGATTGGGCAACCTTACGGGGTTGTGCCCGGGAAATAGACGTGTTCCGTGAGGATCGAGCAAACAATATTCATCTGGAATCGTTCATCATGCCGATCATGCCTATGCTGTGGGACGTGGGATTCGGCCGGGAACCTAACCCAAGGAATAATAGCCCGCCACCTTAATGCTCCGCATCTCGATACGAATCTCTTTGCGGCTCTGCCCGGTAGTTGAAGGATTCGCTTCCAGGATTGCATAAGAATAATCAACGGCCGCAAATTATTGCAGCCATCTCATTGCACCCAACTTATTGCAGCCATCTTCAATCGTCCCTTGGCAATATTTTTCGGGTTATGACGAATGAAACCTCGGGCGGGGGCGTTCTTGCACTCCCCGATGGAATATCGAGATATGACATCGGGCCGCAGCGCGCGTCGGCTGACCGAGATTGTTCAAGAGTTCAATCCACGGTTCCATGCAAGCATGCATCTCCGTCCTCAGCCGGCGCAGGGGGTCGATGCGCCTCGATTCGGGGAGTTTGCGCTCGACAGCGAATGGCGACTCGCCTGGCAAGGCCTACCTTCCGTATCGGGCGAACACAGCCGGCCCTCCCTCTTGCCTGCCTGCCCGCCTGCCCGCTGCCCGCCTGCCCGCCTGCCTGCCTGGCTGCCCGCCCTGGGGCCAGCGGGAGGGCCCCTGAGGTGTGGCCCGGTCGGTGCCTGGTGATCTGATCTCGCGGCGCCCGTTGAACTCCTGATGCAATCCGGCACTTGCCCTATGCAGGCACTGGATGATGAACCCCAAAGTCATCGCTCATTTCCATGTCGCCCGATAACGTCCCGCGCAAGTTGCAACCTTGTCCCAGCTTGCAGAGTGCACGGTCAGCAACGTGGCCCGCGCAGGTTGGTGTCAGCCATGAACGCCCCCCTTCCCCCGCGCCCTCTGATCATTCGCGCGGCGAGAAATTGCGTCGCAGGACTGCCTATTTCGGACGTGCCGCTTTGGGCCACACCACCAACCCTAGCGCCAACGCGCCTCACCATCCAAGTCGCGTGTTGCGCAAACAGTCGTGATATGGCGGCGGCAACGTTGCTAACTCCCTACACAGTAATTACATTAGACATTTGCGCCTTTGTCATTGCTGTTGCCATTGCATTTGCCAGTGCCACTGTCACCCCCAGGCCGCCGCCCACTGCCACCACCACCACTACCACCACCATCACCACCACCATCACCACCGCCGCCACCACCACCACCAGGCACAATGCCTGCCCAGGTGCCCCTTTTCACCAAGCCAGGATTCCCGGCACCCAATGGAAGCCGTAAGCCAGCTCTCACCATCAAAGTCAAGAAGCAGCCCTCTCGCGGCATATAAGATGTTATATTACCCCCCAATCTATCTCGACAGGATGTCTCAACAACACCGGCTCAACAACCCGTCACTCCTTTCCTAGGCCCCCGGACCGTCCACTCATTCATTCATACATCATGCCCTCCTTTTCCCTCAAGACGGCGGCACTGGCTGCCCTATCCTTCTGTTCTCTTCTAGCCACGGCTAGTCCAATCAAGAGTCTTGCGCAAGTCACATCGAGACACGAGCAGCAAGATGTCGACAAGCGCCAGGGTTCTGGCTACAAGAACATTGTATACTTCACCAACTGGTTCGTCCCCCACGCCGTAACCCCAAACCGCAACACGTACAGCTGCTAACCTCTCCCCAGGGGTATCTACGGCCGCGACTACCAGCCCGCCCAGCTGCCCGCGTCCAAGATCACCCACGTGCTCTACTCATTTGCCAACCTCCAGGCCGACGGCACCGTCTATCTGTCGGACACATACGCCGACCTAGACAAACACTATCCTACCGACTGTGAGTCTCTACATGAATATTTCACTCCAACTAGCTCGTGTGTTTGATATCCCGCATTCCTAACACGGGCATAAATCTGCAGCATGGAATGACGTGGGCACCAACGTGTACGGCTGCGTCAAGCAGCTGTTCCTGCTCAAGAAGGCAAACCGGCAGCTCAAGGTGCAGCTGAGCATCGGGGGGTGGACGTACTCGACCAACTTCGCGTCGGCGGCTTCAACGGCGGCCAACCGGCAGCGGTTCGCGTCAACGGCGGTGCGGCTGCTGGCCGACCTGGGCTTCGACGGCCTCGACATCGACTGGGAGTACCCGGCCAGCGCGCAGGAGGGGGCCAACTACGTGCTGCTCCTCCAAGCCGTGCGATCCGCCCTCGACAGCTACTCGGCCCAGTACGCCGGCGGCTACCACTTCTTGCTGACCGTGGCCAGCCCCGCCGGCCCCGTCAACTACAACAACATGCAGCTGAGCGCCATGGCCGGCGCCATCGACTGGTTCAACCTCATGGCCTACGACTACGCCGGCGGCTGGGACACGGTCGCCGGCCACCAGGCCAACCTGCACCCCAACGCCGGCAACCCGGCCTCAACCCCCTTCTCCACCGACCGCGCCGTGTCCGACTACCTGGCGGCCGGCGTGCCGGCCGCCAAGATCGTGCTGGGCATGCCCATCTACGGGCGCTCGTTCGCCGGCACGTCCGGGCTCGGCCAGTCCTTCACGGGCGTCGGTGGCGGCACGTGGGAGAACGGCGTGTACGACTACAAGGTGCTGCCGCAGGCGGGCGCGACGGTGCTCTACGACGACGCGTCGGGCGCCACGTACTCCTACAGCGCTTCGTCGCGCGAGCTCGTGTCGTACGACACGCCCGACATGGTCGCGCGCAAGGTCGCCTACCTCAAGGGCCGCGGGCTCGGCGGCAGCATGTTCTGGGAAGCGTCGGCTGACCGCACTGACGGCGGCAGTTTGATTGCTACCAGTTTCAGCAGCCTCGGCGGCATCGACTCGTCGCCCAACCAGCTCAGCTTCCCCAACAGCAAGTACGCCAATCTCGTCGCGGGCTTTGCGTGAGCCCCCAGCCAGCCTGTGAGAGAGAAAGTGGAGGAGGAGTGGAGACAACCGGCACCACCAGTTCAGTGTCCGTCCAGTGTGAGACATAATTTGG
The DNA here is from genome assembly GCF_030549165.1 of Lasiosphaeria miniovina. NCBI lineage: Eukaryota > Fungi > Ascomycota > Sordariomycetes > Sordariales > Lasiosphaeriaceae > Lasiosphaeria > Lasiosphaeria miniovina. The sequence continues at coordinate 3,655,474 of NW_026848223.1, read as the reverse complement.
GCGAAGGGGTGGGGTTAGATGACACGCACAGTGTGCGGCAGCCGATGTGGTGATTCACGGAGCTGCGGCTAGATGGTCTCCCTCTGTCTATCTTTGTGTCTCACAGTGCGTTCCGGGACCAGGGACAAGGGAAGGGGGCTTGCATTCTCGCAAAAACCCGTGACATTTTTCAATGTTGGAAATTACGTCCGATCATTCGTTTTGGCAATTCCTGTTTTTTTCCTTTTCTTTGGTGCTGGGTTTGGAAAGAACTGGCCACGCTGAGACTGCAAACGAAAGACAGCAAACCGGATCGAACCACCCAAGAGGCTCTGGGCTGTATAGCGGATTCCCCCTCCGCTAGTTTACCCATAATCGGTCTCCCTTCAAATACCTGAGGTCTAGTGCCCTACTACTAGTTATTGTACATGTATTTGATAATCTCCCGTGAGCCGCCAGCTTAATAGCTCTGGCGTGAACAGGCAGCGTTTGTAGCACATTCTCCTTCATAGTACGAAGGCTCAGGCAATAAGAAAGGGTCCCAAGAAGATAACTGTCTTCAGGGCTATTACAGGGTTACAGGGGGTCCAACGAGCTTGATTGGATCTAGAGAGTGTAGGGCGGCACCTAGCAGACGAACTAGTACCGTAAGATTTCAAATCCCAACCACTGTGAAGGGTGGCCGTTTCTTTTGCCTAAGCCTCCGTATCCGTCTACATTTTGGTGCAATCATCTGGTATATACATTTCGATAATTATCGCCCACGACTTTGAAATGAAGGCACCCGCCAAAGCCCATGCCCTAGGACTGCCTAGGTACGTACTTCACACAAGTTCACACTTGAATAAAGGCCTTGATTCCGTCATATCCCGGTTTTTAAAGCCCCACATTTGGAAAAAAGCAGAGTTTGTCTAGCCCCAGCCCTTGCACTGTTCTTTTCATTCCTCGCACATCTCCTAAATCCTCATCCTGTATTCGCATCGTTTTCCCTCACACCGCGAGCCTCAATCTCACAAACTTGGAAAGTAGCACCGCACAGATCGCATCTCATCCTTCCAGAGGACTATAACAATGCGATTCATCAACTATCTTCAACCAAGCTCGGGCGCTGCTGCTTCCTCCGCGGTGGTGGTCGCGGGAGATGCCGATCGCCTGCAAACCCCCACGGCGGCCTTCAGTAATGCCCCTCCCGGCTCTACCGAGGGCGATGTTCCGATCGGGGCGGCAGCCAGCTTGGCCATGAACATCAACCTGGTCCCTGATTCCGACTCTAGCCTTGGTAACATGCCCGACGTCGCTGATGAGGAAGCCGACCTTATGTGCATGACATGCACCACCCCCACCTGCATGTGTGCCTTCGAGGACAAGAAGAGAGCCATATTTGCTAAGATCGATGCCATCATTGCCCAGATCGTCCCCATGAAAGGCCGGGATGATGGCACGGCCACGAAAGCCCAGGTCGTTGCTGCTGTGGGCGGTCTGGCTACGCAGATCTATCATCTAGCTGTCGAATACCTCAACACCTCAGTCAAGGGGGCTGCCATGGTTTCCCAGCTGGGCGCCCTGCAAGCCGAGCTTGGTGTCATGCCGGTGTTTGGAAACATGAGTGAGCGGTACGTAACAAACAACCAACTTTGTTCTTTTGTGTTGAGATTCTCTAACAGTAACGTTTTATATGTATAGGCTGCGCGGGGGAAACGGTAGTCATTCTCAAATCATGGGGGAACTGGCGCGTTCTAGCGATGCTTACCGCTTCTACCTCAAGCGAAAGTATTATGGCGCTCCCTTTAGTTACCGTTCCGCTGCTGCCAAGCCGGAGTAGCTTTAGGGGAGAGAAGCGTCTATTATGAAAACAGCGCTGCGCCATTGTCTTGGCTGACATCAAGGAAGAGAAGGAGTGGGGTAAGCACGGTGATTCAGGATGGCGGATAGGGCGTTTGGTTTCGGAATTGGGATTATATCTTGCGTGGGAAACGGTGCAACGGCGTACTATATACCCTTTAGCTTGTGCTTTACCAGAACTAGAACTAGCGCCTTTCTAGGCCTTGAGAACTCGTTCTCGGGGATAGAATGAAGTCAATCACTCCTCTATGAACTCTGCACTCTACCATTGTGGGTGTCTTTCGTGCTAAACTCGCTATTCAAAGGGCGTACAGTAACTGCCGGGAGTGCCCTCACGGTGATAGATGTATACCTTAGGTTGGTCATCAAGGGGGTTATCTAGAGCCTGACGTCATTGAATGACGGTTTTGAACCGAGTCACCCCAAACAACTATTAGGACGTTGCAGAGAGTAGACTCACATGACTGACCGTAATCGACCGATAAGCAACGAATCAGGACTAATTACAATGGATAGTAATTAAAGTTAGCTAGAAAAGCAAAAAGAAACACAGATTTAGTCATAGTTTCTTGACAGACAGCGTTGTATTATTGACTGGGGGAAGCTTGGCAGGCAACGTAACATGGCGCACACCACAACTCCCCACCCACCTAAGGTAGGTACTAGCTCTTTGGGACGACGATTCTCAGGGGATCGGGCCGCAGAAAAAATAGGGAAGGGATCGACAACAGTTTTAAGGTTGTAGTCCTAATCCCACCCCGAGGCCATTCAGATCAGGGAGAATAGACGCGGATGCTACCGTATCGCCAGATAACGCTTCCCTTGACACGGGTGCCTGATGGCTGGAGGCTAGTGCCGTGGTTGCATGGACTGCAGATAGAATAAGGTAGACACAACAGGCAGGCTATGTTGCAGTGCGTGTATGCTGTAGCGTGGCTAGGGAGGAGTGAGAGCATGCCAGCCGCGACACTATGACCTTGTCCATGCGCAGTTATCCCTCCGCCATGCACTGAGGACAGATGATACCAGGATTCACGACTCAGTATTAAACCAAGAAGATGCGAGTATAACCTCAGGGATACCGGCGTGTCGTAGTATTTGACAATGCGAAGCGCCAGTTACAAAGTCGATTCAAGGGAAAAGTAGCCGGGCACGTTGCTACGAGCCCAACTATTGAAGATGATAGCCCGATAACAACAGACTCCTTCATTCTTGTGAAGCAGACACAGGAATCTAGTACTGAACGAGTAATATAAGATAACACTACGATGCGAGAGCAGGAGCCTTAAGAATGGCCGGAAAAAGGGTGTCTCTCCTCCACTAATATTTTTAGAGACGCTACCCTAAGCCCCCAGAGAAAGCCAGCGCCCCAGAATCAGATTACGTACTACATATTGTTGCCAGGGGTGAAGACGATGGTAGTACTCTCCCTTCTAGCAGGAAGCTTCATCACATGACATGGACATAAAACCAGTAGCCATGTCTGCCCCGTGATCAAAGTTGACGATGACTTGAAGGGTCTTGAATTGTCTGTTCCAAATCCCATCTAATAATACAGGAAGGAAGGCCTTTTATGCTTCCAAGAAAAAGACAAAGGAAACCTGGTTCAACAGTCTGTTCAGTCGTACTACGTAAGGGACTCAGCCGTAGCAAGGGAAAAAAAAGACGGCATTCGGAAGTCCGGGAGCCCGAAAAAAGGGATCAGGGCTGAAAGTAACGAGTGAAGGGATATGCAGGGGTATGCAGGTATGTGACTTGACAATGTGGCTCAAAAGTGGCTCAAAAGTGGGCGACACCATGGCTACCACGTTTTCAATTGCATCGGGCCTTCAGCCAAACGTGTGTGTGAAAAGATATGATTCATGGACGAAAGACCTAGACTAACATTGCGTCTTTAGATACCCCGGCCCTAGACAGTCCTACCTAGGTACCTAGTTAAATGAAGAAAGGCGGGAAAAACGAACATGCAACAAAATAAAATAAAGAAAGCCTTCGCTCCTTGCCGTTGCTCCAGACTCCATCCGCTCCCCGCCCTGCCGTCCATTCCACCCCGACTTAACCCACCAGCTCTCGACCCAAAATCACATGCACAGCAGGGTCACGACCAGCGCCGAGAACAGCACGGCAAAGCCCAGGCTGCTGTTAGCAGCGCCGGGCGCGGCGGCGCTGTCCTTGGCGAGCTCGGCGTTGATGGAGAAGCGGCCGTCGGTGCGCATGACGCTCATGTTCACCGCGACGCGGGAGCCGGCAACGCAGAACTTGGCGGGGTCGTTCCACGTAGCATCGACAGTGCGCATCCAGACGGCGGCAGGGCCGTACAGCATCTCCTGGGTGTAGAAGATGCGGCAGTTGGCGGGCTGGTACAGGAACTGCATGGGGATCTCGGCGTTGCCGCGCATGAAGGCGTTCTTGCCGTTGACGGCGCCGGGGCTCGTCGGGCTGAAGGCGCGCGTCAGCGCGTAGCCCTCGTCGAGCAGCGCGATCTCGCTGTCGGTCACGTTGTTGGCCGGGCTGAGGATTAGCGTGGCGGTCGCCGCCGCCGAGATGTCCTGGAAGTAGAAGATCTGCGCGCCCTCGACGCCGCCCACCGACTGCATCGGCCCCGTCTGCGGCCGGCCGCCGATCGACGTCGTCTGGATGCCCACCTGCAGGATCATGAGGTACGAGAACAGCGTGCACGTCGAGCCGCAGGTGCCGTCGGTGAGGATGACGACGTCGGCGGGCGCGAACACGGCCGGCGGCGGGTTGGCCCGCGTGCCGGTGCCCGTCAGGTTGAAGTCGGCGCTCGTCATGTTTAGCGGCGCGTCCTGGTACGCGGTGAAGGTGTCGCCCATGAGGCTGACGGGCGCCAGGATCTCATCGACCGACGTCAGGTTCCGCCCGTCGGGCGTCAGCACGCCGCCCGGCACCAGGTTGCTGATGATGCTGCTCTGCTGCAGAATGGCAAAAGCTTGCGCCTGCGTCCGCGCTGCCGCGTCCGAGGCCTGCTCCACGTTCACCTCGCTCCCGCTCCCGTTGAAGTTGGCAATCTGGTCGAGGAACCGGCCCGAGGTCTGGGCCATCAGGGCGAGGCTCTTGGTCAGGCGCATGTTGTCGGCCTGGAAGAAGGGCGCGTCGGGGAAGATCTAGCAAGGGGCGTGTGTTAGTAGGACCTTCTCAAGATACTAATAACCCCCCTCGGAAAAGACAAGAGAGAGCCTGACGGACCTGGGCAAAAAGCTCGTATCCGGCCACGACGAAGCCGCCGCCGTTGGCAGACACATCAATGACCAGCTTCTTCTTGTTCTGCTGCTTGCACTCGGCGAGGAACTTGGCGACGGTGTCTTGGAAGTCGACAAGATAATCGACGGCGGAGATGTCGCCGTTGGGAGAAAACGCCGACACGGCGAGAACAGCCACGTCGTCGTAGCCCGTCCCGTTCAAGAAATAGCCAGAGGTGACGTTAGCGCCTTTGTCTCGGATGGCGGGGAACGGGTAGCCCTCGATGGTGGGCGCGGGAGTCGCCTGCACGGTGACAGAGCTGGGGGTTGCTGTTGTCGACGTCGAGGTGGCGGCAGCGGCCGCCGCCGTCACAGCCGGGGCCAGATCCGGATTACAGAAGCGGTTATAAAAGTCCTCCCCATTCGTGACACCCGTGAAGTTGGCTCCGGGCCGGACAATGGCAAAGTTGTCCTCGGTTCTCACCTCGCCAGTGTCGTACGTGATGGTCAGGTTGTTGCCGAAAGGGTCCGACGAGGCGGCAACGAATGTCGTGGCGCCGGGGAACGCATACGACTGCATGCCAGCATTCCACTGCGAGTCCGGGTCCTGGTAGCCGCTGAAGACGACATTGCGTCGCTCAATGACCGTGGCCGCGTCCTCCCCGTTGATCTTGACAATGGACCGAGGCATGGTTCCATTCCGTCCGCTGGTGCTGTTCAGATCGGCTAGTTATTTCAAACCGACGTTAGTAACCCAACACGAAAACTGTCTCGTAATGAAAATAGTCTGGACGGCATTTACCAAAATGATAGAGTTTAGGAACCTGGATTCCATCCACCGAGACAGAGACAATGTCGTTGGAGAACGTGTTCCTGAACCCAAAGGCTCTGAAAGCGTCCGGGCGGTAGGCGAAGTGGCCATCGTGAGCCGAGGTAATCAAGTATAGAATGGCCAGCTGGAAATCAAACTCGCTGGCATAGCCGCCGGCGGCCGCCTTTGCCGCAATCCTGTCGAGGCCGCCCTCGATGTCGACGGGCGCGAAGCCGTACGTCGGGGGCGGGTTCTTGAGGAAGGCCAGCGAGCTCTGCCACTGAACAAACGCCTTCAGACTCTTGACGAGCCTCGCGGCCGGCTCTGGCTTGTTGGGGACCGTCGACAAGCACTCGATCGCGAGGGAAGCCGAGACGGTGGGCGTTGCTGGGGCGATGTAAGTTTCAAGTCGCTGTTCTCAGTCTCACTGAACGGGGGGGGGGGGGGCCGCAGCCGCAGCCGCCACCAAGTATTCATATAACCACATAATCAAACCAGAGCCGGGGAGACTAATTACCATGGGGACTGGCAGCGAGAAGCGAGTCCGTCGCCGACGCAACAGCAGCGCACGCGTTGGGGTTGGGCGCGTTCGCGGCGGCCGCAGAGACCTTCGCCGCCGCCGGCACGGCGACGACGCCTCCAAAGATGCCCAACGCATGAACCGCGAGAATTACAGCGAGCCCGCGCCTAGAGAGCCCCATGATGAAAACGAGAAAAAAAAAACGAGAGTAAGGGCAGCGGTTGATCACCAGGTCGGGCTGCTGAAGAGCAAAGAGGCGCGCAAGGAAAAGAGGAAGGCGCGCGCGAAAGGAAAAGAAAAAGAGCGAGATTTCGCGCGAGACGTGATCACGAAAGGAGTGGCTAAGAGGGAGGGGGGGGAGGAAAAGAGGTTGTCTCCACGACCAGGCCTCCACAGATTATAATTAGAGTTGTCGGCGCGCTCCTCAGAAGATCAAAAGGCAAGAGACGAAAAAAGCGATGGAGCGATAGATGATTAAGGCGCTAGGCGGGCAGATTGAGCCGAGAGCGACATCTGAAGCACACGAGTCGATCCGCAAAACTAAAACACATGGCCCCCATGGCTAAAGAATTTCCGCATGGCGTGTAAACACCAGGTGAAACGTGCAACATGTGCGCGCGCAGTGCCCAGCAGCCGATAGAAAGAGGCCAAGGTAACTCCTGCGCCGAAGATCCATCTCACCACCAACTCCTACTCCTGTTGGGGCAAAAATTTAATTCCTAGTCTCCAATCATCCATGCGTTGCGCACTGGGCGCGGGCCCAGGGCATTGGTATAGTAGGGGCGGCGACCTCAGATCCCGAGGCGCTTTTCTTAATGTTGCCGACCGTTTGCACCAACTGAGTGCGGGCATGGCATCATCGTACCAAACGTCGCTTCGTCAATGCGTCCAAAGGCGAGCAGCCAACATGCTATCTCTCGCCAATAGCGCGGCTGCTCCGCCGTCCGCAGGCCGTCCGTCGACGACCCCCACGGGACCACAAAACCAACGAGTGGACGGAAGTTTTATAGCGGTTGGATTCCGGTCCCCAGCCCGCCGCCCGCTCCCGGCGATTTTTTTCTGCCTATTGCTTGGCTTGGAGTAGCTTGTTCGATCACCACATTCAAGCTTATCGCCTGCTCCCGCACCGTTGGGCGGGGTTCCGGCTGAAGGTGCCGTTTGATCGACACCAATCGGTACCGATAGTCCACTGCATGTTGGTTACATACACAGCGCAGTAAAATGGAGCCATTGTAGATACTAGACAGGAACTAGAGCATTGATTATGGTATCCAAGATTGGGATTAGAGCAGTTTACTGAGCCTTCTGCGAGGGCTGCAATAACAAAAACAAAGATAGCTCACGTGACACTAATTGATCAGAACCTGGTCTGCGATCACTTGGCCTTGTAAGTGGAGCCGATCTCGCCGCTCTTGACGTTGGAGAACTTGACCTGGGTCAATAGGGCATTGACCGTGATGTCCGCCGTGGTCCCTTCGTCGGGCTTGCACGGCCCGCGGCCAGTACCTGGGTCCTTGGCCGGGTCCGCCGTCGCCGGCCATGTGCCGTCGAGCCACTTCATCGAGCTTCCATTGTCGTTCCAGACGCTAAAGACGAGCACCATGCCCCTCTCGAGCGACTCCCCCATGCCTGTCAGGCCCCCCTGGGCAGCAAAGGCATTGACGGCGCCAAAGGCCTTCTTCTCCTGGGCGCAGAACTCGTCCGTGATGCTGTTGCCGCGGTCGACGCCCGGCACCTGGATCTGCGCGTTCTCGATGACCTTGCCACCCTGCACGTACAGGCGGCGGATTTCGCGTAGCGCTCCGGTGCCGGTGCCGTTGGTCGTCAGGAACTGCGTCACTACGGTGAACTTGCGGCTCGTGTCCACGGTCGCGTTCGGCTCGTAGTAGGACAGCTGCCCGAGGCGGTGCGCGTTGAAGTCGCACCCGTCCTTGTCGCAGACGCTGCCGTACTTGTTGGGGTTGCCGCACAGCGCGCCGGTGCACTTGTAGACGCCAGTGACGTTGCACGGGTGCGGTGTGAATGCTGTGGCGCGGCTGTTGGCTTCCCAGATGTCCATCTCGGAGCAGCAGGCGCCATATTTTCCAACGTTCGCCTGGGGCAACGTGTCAGCCTGCCGGACGTGATATTTGTGCTGCTGCGGATACCATCTTACCTCGCCATTGATAAAGGCTGGTGTTGGGCACTGAGCATCGCAGTATCCGGTGCCGTATTTAGCACCAGCAGGGTTGAGTGCACTTCTTCCTCCGTCCGCCTCCATCTCACTGAAATAGAGAGCGCCATTGGTGCCGCACGGGAGCTTGCTGACGTCGACATCGAACGTGAACTCCTTGTCGAGAAGCGAGAACATGTCATAGGTTGTGTCATCCGCGAGCAGGTAGACTCTAGGCGATGCCAAGCTCATGCCCGTTGTCCTGTTGACGAAAAGGGTCAGCGTCAGCTCGCTGCCGTTGGTCGAGATGCCGGCATCCGAGTAGTTGGTGCCCTCGAGGGCGCAGTTGGCGGAGCAAGTCTTTGCATCGGGACAGAGCGTCGTGTTCAGGCCGTCTGCTTTGCAGTTCGAGTAGTCGGGGGCGTGCGTCCACCTGTAGTCCGAGTCTAGCACTACCGACGTGTTCTTCTCCACGCAGCCTCCCTTGATGGTGCATTCCCAGCTGGGGAGCAGTGGGTGGACTTCGGGGGTGCTAGTCCCCATCTGCTGTGCGAGAGCAGAGGTTACCAGCACGACAGAAACGAGAGAAAGCCTTGCAGCCATAGTTGTGTGCGGCAATGTAGTGGACGGGACTGAGCAAGGAGACGATAGCTACGAGGAATTCAGGGACCAAAGCATGCCTCAAGCCGCGCAACCCGGATCGAGAGGCCCTTATGTCCTTGCGGAAGGGCTCTTGGCCCCGGATTTCCAGCTGCCCATTCTCCGTCATCCAAGTCACGGGAGGGGAATTCAGGGACGAGATCTGAGATGAGCTCATGACGGCGATATTGTCAATTTGCGTGTCGACTTGTCCCGGCGGTTCGCAGAGCGGCTCTGAGATCGTTGAGAGAGGTTTTCGTCATTACCGAATCCCTAACCCGCCCGATAGATAAGTTAGGTAGTCGTTTATTCGAGACAGGCCGAGAAGCACTGACGACAGCTGAGGGCCCATCGCGGCGGAGTGCTCTATTATGAGCGAGCCAGTCGGCGCCGCTCCTGGGCGCTCTTGGCTGCGGAGAACCCCTGCAAGTCTGATCCAGTGCGGTGGTTTTATTTTGCGGATATTTGCTCATCGTGTGGGTAAATGTGCGGCAGAGGAAATCAGTCTCGAGGTTCATGCGGCAAGATGGGCGCGAGTCGGTAACGACGGGAGACGGATGAGGACCAAAATTGGACGGGACCAAGCGGTGAAGGGATCCTGCGGATCATCAGCTCCGCTAGATCTCGGGGCTTGTCATGGCGTATGGACGGCATTGGAGAAATTGGGGAACTAACTGCATGGCCACAGCGTGGCGGAAGGAACAATTAAGGTGTTCATTTTTAGTTAGGTAACTACTACCCTGTCGAGCAAGCCACCTTCCTTCTCAGGGATAAATTGGGCGCCCAATACATTTGTCGGCCCGGAATTAAGCCTTCCAAGGTTGGCCTTGTCCATCAAGCATCCATCCTGGCGCATCCCGAAAATAACCCCACCACCGCTGTGGACGGCCGCTTTCCCACGTCGACAAGAGCAGCGCCATCAAGCCGCGAAGCTATCACTATGTCGCATGCACAACTATCCCAGCTGCTTCCTCTACCAGACGAAGAACTGAAGCAGATACTAGACTATGCATCGACTCTCTCCAAAGCCGAAGCCGTCGAGCATTTCAACAACCTCCTGGGTGACTCACCCCAAGTAATCGACTTCATCTCCTCCTTCAACGCGCGCCGCGCCGATCCCTCGACTTCCTCGGCCACCGCCCCCAGCTCTGGACAGAGCTCGGAGATTGACGCAGTCCCCAAAAACCGCCGCGGGCCAAAGAAGAAGAAGCCGCCACTCCACACGCCGGCGCCTCGACAGGTCTCTTCGTTTGCACTTGCGCCGGGGACGACGGCATACCACAAGAAGAACCAGCAAGATGAATACATATCCGGCAAACCGCACGCATCCACATCTGCAAATACCGGCGGGCCAAGCAGAGCCCCCCTTATAAAGTCGGCAACTCCGCCGCCCCAGCCCCCGAAGCTTCCTCCGTCTGCTGCGGGATCGTTGGTGTCAGACCTCGGCCTACGCAAGCCCAACTCGAAGTCGAACCCGACGTCACGGGCATCGACCCCAGGCCCGTCTTCGAAGATCAATGGCAGCAGCACCAAGGTATCCATCGCGGGTGGCGTACCCATGCACGGCGCCTCGACCGCCCTGTCCGATCTCGAGCTAGCCATCCGCTCCCTCGAAATCACGACCAACCCTTCGCACGCCTCAAACACGGCAGCAGGTATTGCCTCGCGCCGCTGCAACTGCGTCGGCACACAGCACCCGCTTCTCGCCGCCACGCCCAACTGTCTCAACTGCGGCAAGGTCATCTGCATCAAGGAAGGACTGGGCCCGTGCACATTCTGCGGCGAGCCACTGCTGAGCTCGTCGGAGGTGCAAAACATGATCAAGGAGCTGCGGGCTGAGCGAGGCCGCGAGCGCATGGCAGCGGACCGGGACGCGCACAGGAGAGCAGACGTGAGCGTGGTACCACGGCCGTTCACCAGGCCACGGACAGGAGGCGATGACGTGAGCGCGGCCGAGTCTCGGGCGCTGGAACACCGAGACAGGCTGCTGGGATACCAAGCGCAGAATACGCAGCGCACGACCGTGCGTGACGAAGCCGCCGACTTCGACGTCTCGCTTACGGGCAACATGTGGGCGAGCCCAGAGGAGCGGGCTCTGACGCTGAAGAAACAGCAAAAGCTGATGCGCGAGATGGAGTGGAATGCGCTGCCCGAGTATGACAAGCGCCGCCAGGTGGTCAGCATCGATCTCGTCGGAAAGAAGGTGTTCCGGAAGATGACCAAGATCGAGCGTCCCCCCAGCCCGGACGAAGCGGACGAAGCGGACGAAGCCGGAGTTGGCGCCCCTCTGGCGGCCACGAGCGGCAACAAGGGATACGGCGGGGCGTTTAGTCGGAACCCCCTTTTGAGCGGCCTTGTCAGGCCTGTCTACGACGCCAAGGGCAAGGGAGCAGAACTTGAAAGGAGGAAGGACAAGAGCACGAGGTGGCGTAGAGTGCAAGATGACTTGGAGAATAACGAGGCGGTTATTCTAGATGGCGGTGTCTATGGAGCGAGCTCCGGCCCCGGTACGGAGCAGGTTGGGGACGAGCCGGGTCGTGGATAAGGATGAAGATGGATAATGGCACTTGCTGAGAAGCACCGCCTCTTTTGCCGCAGAGCTGGGAGGTTATTGCGCCAGCCTCTAGAGACGATTCTGGGTTTATGTATGGATCGAGAAGAACCCGACTTCATTCACCGGTTGTTGTGTTAGGAGGAGAGACTTAGATGTACTAGTAAATAGGTGCCTAGAAATATACCCCTAGTTTTTGTAATCTCTGGATGTGAACTATTGACTCAACTGTTGTCTATCCCTTCCCCGAGACACCGACCAAGCCCATGCTTTCTATTGCTAATTTTTTTCTCGAAAAAGAACTTCGCAGCTAAGATTTCATCCGTGGCTTTAAGCACAGCACACGTGAACGTTCTTGCCATGTCTGGCTGGCACGAGAAAACATGTCTTGGCATCTCACCGTCCTCTGAGCGGGGTTGACAGACAGGTGCTGCCGGAGACTTTTTTATCCCAACTCGTGGTTTACCTGGAATTCGTCATCTAGAACTCAAAATCTAGACTAGGTTCTTGAAACATCTCGAAAATGCCGTGTCTATAGCAAGTAACCTACATTCTAGCTTAAACGCGTTCTTATCTACCTTAGATAGTAGTAGAGGTATCCGTAGTTGAGAACAAGACGGTGAATTCGGATTACCTATTGTCTAGGAGCGGTCTGGGTCTCGGCCCCATTGTCTTTCTGTCACACCCGGTTGGGTGGCATGCATGGAAGCGGGCCCTCGCGTGCCCATTGACTGTAGTGCAGCGGCCCCAGGTCCACCCGCCAAGCTTCTTCACACACTCAGCAGAACTGAGTGCAGCAAAACTGAGAGCAAGAGTGGTGTCCCGCGGCCCACCGCCGGCGAGCGAGCCAGGCACTAGAGACAGCCACATCCCTAGCTTTCCAGCCGCGTGTGTCATCCTCCACACCTCACCGCAAACCCAAATCACTCGACGGCCAACGGCAAGGTCTAATCTAATCGGCTCACAATCCACCGCTGGCCAAGCAGGTATTCCTCTCTTGGACTCGACAGCGTCTTCCGCATTCCAATGCCTATTCGGAGCCGCTGGGCGCCATCACGGAACTGACTGACCGACTGCCCATCGAGTCCGCCCTGTCACGTACGTTCGCTACAGGATCCCGACCCCGCAATTATCGCATTTTGGACGCGTTCCGCGAGGCCTAAACCCTGCCCATCAACAAGTTTCGAGGCGCGATTGAACTCTTTCCGCGCTCCGATTCGCGCCAAAGATTCTCACCACTTCCTCCACAGCACCATTGCCAGCTCCTGCCAACCCTGACGGAAACCTGCACGCTGCCGCGAACTGGTCTCCCAGCCAGGATGCTTTGACGGGAATCCTTTACCACGCGTTAATCGGCCTGGGCTGGTCCTCCCTCGCCCAAGCGACGAAAGAAGAAAGAGCCTGACCGACACCATGCCCACAACCCATGTCGTCCCCGATTCTGCGTCCTCGCTGCAAGACATTGCAAACTCTCTGTTCAAGGCGCGCAAGGTTGTTGTTATCACGGGTGCCGGTATAAGCACAAACTCGGGCATCCCAGTACGTTTTGACGCGTCTTTCATACCGTTACGCCCCGTCCTCGCCGCGTTCCCCCCCACCCGGTCTGCTGTGGCTGACGATGCTGCTAGGATTTCCGTTCCGAGAATGGCCTGTACTCTCTGATACAGGCTCAGTTTGACGCGGCCGAGGCGAAGGGCCCGCTGAGCAGCGAAGGCGATGCCGACGAGTCTGATGTGGTCGCGGAGAGCATTGACGAGAGGCCAGCAAAGCGACGGAAAATATCCCGCGACGAGACCACTCCCTCGCGCCAGGAACCAAAGGAGTTTGTGCGAGTAGCAGTCCGGGATGTCGAAACCAAGGGCAAGGAGGAAGTGCTGGCGGAAAGTGCGACGGAGGGCGCGCCGGCGCCGGCTAAGTCTGTTGAGGCGGCTGCCGCACTTTGCCCACGACTTCCCGGGAGCGACGTGATTATGGAAGAGATCGAGGCACGGCAGCACGCTCTGGGCCCTCCCATGGAACCTCCCGGTGGCCTACTTTCCAGCGAGACCATCCGATGGGCCGTCGGAGATCAGCCACTGGGTACTTCGCCCATGCTAACCCTCCTACCGAGCCCAAAGCTAGCATCCGGGCCACCCTTTGTCTCTTCTCCCCCGAGTATGGCTCTGGATGCCCTGCGACTCCGGTCCGACTCGGACCAGACATACCCGCACACAATGAGTTCGTCGCCGCTTTCGTCGCCGCCCCCAATCATGTTCGATCCGTATCAAGAGTTGCTGAGGGGCGGCTCGAGCTCGTCGTCTCAGTCTTCAAGCCGACAAAGCATGTCGTCTCGAACACAAAGCGAGGAGCCATCTTCCGCCTCGACACCTCTGCTCACATCGCAGTCGTCGTTTGCCTCGTCAACCGGGAGAACGTCCCTCCCGAACATGAAAGGCAGAGACTTGTTCGACGCGCAGATATGGTCTGATCCCATCAAGACGTCGGTGTTCTACACTTTTACCGCAACGCTGCGGCAGAAAGTCCGGAGTGCTGAACCGACAAGCAGCCATCAATTCGTCAGTGTCCTCCGTGATAGCCGGAAGCTTGTCCGGTGTTACACGCAGAATATCGACCAGCTCGAGGAGCGCGTGGGGCTCACAACCTCGCTCTCGTTGGGGCCGGGAAGTCGCTATCGCTTCTCTCATCGGACGGGACGCGTCTCGGCAGTCGCCAGGGGGGTGGTGGTCAAGGACGCAGAATCGTCTACCCAGAACCAAAGCCAGACACAGCAAAGCCAAGACGACACCCAGCAAGAGCAGCGACCGGGTTCAGGGTCGCAGCTCACCCCGAGCGCCTCCCAGGTTGAAGATAATCCGCCGGCTCAGCGAATCGGCGGCGAGCCTAGTCTTCTCGACGGTGCGAATGTTGTTGTTGCCATTCCCGACCCCCTTCCGCAGGCTCCGCCAAGTTCAGCTCTAGTCGCAAAAGTTGCTGTAGTGCCCACCGCCGCGGTTTCTGTACCTACACCTCCCAAGCGTGGCGTCGAGTGCGTCTGTCTTCACGGGTCTCTCGCCGAGCTTCGATGTTTTGTGTGCGCGAGGACCGCGTCCTGGGACGAGGATTCGCGTCAAGTTGACATACTTGCAGGCCGGCAGCCTACATGTCCGCATTGTGCAGGTGCGACGGCGGCGCGAGAAGAACGCGGCAAGCGGGCCCTCGGTGTCGGCAAGCTGCGGCCTGATATCGTCCTGTACGGCGAGGAGCATCCCCACGCCCATCTTATCAGCCCCATTGTCCAGCACGATCTCTCCCTCGGGCCCGACATGCTGCTCATCTTAGGGACCAGCATGCGTGTCCACGGGCTGAAGGTGCTTGTAAAGGAATTCGCCAAGGCAGTTCACGATCGGGGAGGCAAGGTTGTCTTTGTCAACTTTACCAAGCCGCCAGAGAGTGTGTGGTCGGATGTCATCGACTATTGGGTGCAATGGGACTGCGATGCTTGGGTAGGCGATCTGCAACAGAGAAAACCGGCTCTATGGTTGCCTCCGGGCACGGTGATGCCGGAGGATGAGAAGGTGAAGGCGCTGAAAGCATCTCGCAGACAGAGCGGAGTCGAGTCTGGCAAACGCAAAGACGGCGCAAGCTCGGCCCCGAGAAAGCGCAAGGATCAGGACAAGCCCGCCGCCAGGAAGCCGCCAACAGAAACATGCGATGTTATTGAGGTAGGCAATGAGCCAGCCGAGGAGTGTCTGCATATTTCGTCCGAAGAGATGGTGCCGGCGGTGTTGCCCCCACTTCCGGCCTCGTCTTCCCCACTTGTGACCAAGGTCACTGGGCCAAAAACAGTCAAGCTGTTTCCCAGAGAACCAAAACTGAACCCCAACGCGAAACGTCCCGCGTCTGTACGCGACCACAAGCTGAACGGCGCATATCTGGTCAACAAAATTCTGAGCGACCTCCGCCGACTCTCAGGCGGAGAAGTCGACGATCTGCCACCCTCACATCTATCTTCCTCTCAATCTTCTCAATCCTCACCTCATTCTTCTCAATCCTCGCCTCTTGCACCCGTCGCCAAAATGCCGCCAAAGAAGAGACAACGGAAGTCTGCACCCGCAAAAGCAACAGGCGATCAAGCCCGAGAGCCAAACACGGCCACTGAATCGCAAGACAATGCCAATTTCGATCTTGGAGGTAGTGACAACCAAATGAACCCTTCGCATTCAACATGGCAGACCAGCAATGCTGCCTCCTCCATGCCGGCTAAAGAGGATATAAAGATGTCAATCGAGGTAGACCCCGACTCTATCTCCACTGCAGTAAAGTCCAGACCACGACAGAGAAAGTATTGGACGTTAGTTAACGGCCTCGAAAAGCTCGTGACCGTCACTAGTGAAGATGTGCCATCAGACGTGTTTCGACGGGAGCGTGAAGCCTTGCAGGAAAACGAAAAGAAGCGTCGTACTTCATCAAAGCCAAGGCGCTCGGAAACCCTGCCGAAGCGATGGGAAACCCTGCTAGTTCTCAAAGAGGCCCAGACAGCTCCTGCCGAGGCCCAGGAAGTTCCCGAAGAGATCCAGACAGTTCCTACCGCGACCCAGTCAGTTCCCCAAAAGGCCCAGACTGCTGCTGCTGCAGAGACCCAGCCACTTACCGTCTCTTTCGATCCGTCGAATGAGTCACGGCGGCCGAAATCGCCCCCAAGTTATGACTATCCGTCGAGGTCGCGGCGGCGCTTTGAGCTGGTAAGTCTGACGGGCGATGACTCAAATGACGAGTATTGGGAGCGTGATCTTAAGGAGCATGAGGAGAAAATGCAGCGTAGGGATGAGTATATGCAGCGTGAGCGTGCGCATCAAGCCAGAGAAGCTTCAGAGAGAGAGAAACAGCGCCGGGCTCTGGCCAAACCGGCCTTGACAAAGACTGAGCCTGGCCCTAATTCTGCTGGCAAGGCGAACAAAACACGGCGCCAAGCTCTAGCCAAACCGGCCCTGGCACCAGGCCCCGATTCTGCTGGCAAAGCAAATAAGACAAAGCTTCGGACTAAACCTAAACAGAATCCGGTGCTTGCTGAGGCTGCGATTACTCTTCATAACAGCAGCTCGTCAAACGACCATGAGCTTATAGTCAAATCGAAGCCGGCAAACAATCAACTGCTGCCTCCTCCCGTCGGCTCAATGTCTTCACAGCTCGCCTCACAAGCCGCAGGACCGAACTTGCTTACACCGCCGAACTTGCATGCACCACCGAACCTGCTTGCGAAGCCGAACCTACTTGCGACACCGAACTTGCCTGCGGTACCGAACTTGCCTGCGGTACCGAACTTGTCTGCGGCACCAAACTTGCTTGCGGCGCCGAACTTGCCTGCAGTGCCCAATGCCTTTGCCGACGGGTTTGCAGAAACAGACAGACTGATTTCCCGGTTGCGGGACATGACGCCTCGCCTAAAGTCGCCGATCTGGCAAGGACCTTTGAATCCTGGAGATTCGAGTGACGTGGAGTCTTCGGATTCCAGTATCGTACAGGCTTCGGGCTCGAGTGACGTTGAGGTCATGGACACGATGCCTCGCCAAACGTCGTCGATGCCGCCAGGACCGCTGAATACGCGAGTTTCAGTTGGCTTTGATGAGGGCATGGACGAGGGCCTTGATATAGATATGAGCAGCGTGGAGCCGCCCCCCTCGACCTCCATGCAGTTGCCTGCGTCTACCGAGATGCACTCGCCGCATCCGAGTAATGTGCAACCGCCGCACCCAAGTGGCACGCACTTAGCCACACAGTCACATAACTATACTTACGTGCGATTTGCGCCGACTGAGGTCGAGTCGCCGCACTTGAGTGGCATGCAAGTGCCGCCCATGGGTGGCGAGCAAAACCAGACGATGGAGCCAAACATTCCCTCGCCTGGTCCGCAAGTCATTATTTCCCCGCATGTCGGATCACCGAGACCCCTGTCTCCCATGTCTCGCTGGCAAAAGGCAGCGTTTGAGTACCATGATTCATACCCAGACAACCATCTGAGTTTTCCTCCGAAGTGGATGCAGAAAAAAGACCTCCCGCCGCCGCCAGAGCCCGAGACTCCCTCCGAGCAGCTCAAGGAGGAGCAGAGAAGGGCCAATCTGCTTGCCCAAATGAGAGAGGGGCGCGGGTGGTTCGTGGAAGTTTAGCGTGTCTCTCACGCGCGAGAACCGCCGGGCCCATTGCGTATATTTACATGTTAGGGGAAACGGGGCGATGATGCTTGCGGTGTATATAGCGGTCATTGGGGTGTTGGTCACGGGGAATATGGGGCGATTTGGGATTGGTGGCGTTGGCAAAATCAAGGGACGGCTTGCTGGCTTTTCCTGTTTTTGCTTTGGTACATCCGTTACCTATAGTAGCTCTTTCTATGGATATGCGCATGGCCGGGCATCACGCATGGGGCATCTTGGATCGGGCTGGCAAGCGATCGTCTCTCTTGAGGGCTGATATTCGTTCTTAGGGGGAGATGGGAGTTAGGCGACTGGTGGTCGGACGCTAAAGGCATTTCGTTGGTTTTTTCACAGAGGGCCGGGAATCCGTCATTCGACGGGGACTATTAGGTAGCACAGCTCAGCCAGTGTATCGGGACGAATCATATCAGCTTTGGGTAGTCTTTTGCGCCGTGAGACGGGGTAAACGGCGATTACATGGAGGAGTGCGTGGCGGAGCTCAGAGGGTGTTAGGTAAATTTTGTCTATAGATAGGTAGGTAGTAGCAATTACAGGTGATTATTACCCGTCTCTCACGGTTCCAAATCTCGACTGTAACAAGCTTGCAGTGAGTGATGTATGACCTCTTGCAAGTTGAAAATTTCAGTGGGTGCCTACTGTAGTCTCATGAACAACTAAAATGGTTGAGTGACAACTAAGCTTTGGTTTTGTCTTTATCTTCATATCTGGACAAGAGCCTTATTATGACTAGTTATAGAACGGGCTTCTTTGTTCCTATTATGCCTCATCGCAATCTTTGACTCTGGAGATATTTTTCTCGACTGAAAAGTCTACGTGAGGTGAAAATTGTGGTGGCGTGTTTACGGTCAAATCAGGTACCAAAACCGCGCTGGGAAGGAGGGTCTTGCAGGTGGGCGGCTCCAGCGGCCGCTTTGGTGCCGGTGTAGATAGAGTATCGCCCTTTCCTCTCAACCCTTTCGCTCTTCTAGCTCCTGCCTTTTCCTGCATTCGGTCTCCGACCCCTCAGCCAGACTGGGCATGTCTCTGCGGGAGCCAACTCGGAACTGCACCAAAATCCTCTATTGTCATCGAAATCCTCAGAAAAGCCCCTGTCCCGCGACGCCGACTTTCTTGGAGCAACAGACATACTTGAAGTATCGGCTAACCATTGCGCTCGTTTGGCCATCATGGTCGTGATCATAGGCTCGACGACAGTTTGCTACCCAACAACTCGACATGACCAACTATACGAGTCTCCAAGGACGGTGGAACCCCCGGCCTTAGCCGTAGCTGAACCCACGGCTGTACGACTATCACACGAGGAATACACGGTCGGCTGGATCTGCCCTCTTTCTATAAACATGGAAGCCGCTCGGGCGGTGCTCGACGACACCCACGAAATCCTCCCGAACAAACCCGGCGACAGGAATATCTATCTTTTTGGCCGTATCGGCCAGCAAAATATCGTCATTACAAGTTTGGAAGAGAGAAATTATGGTGCAGTAAACGCAGCAGTGGCGGCTACCAACATGCATCGGAGTTTCCCCTCGATATGCCTGCGCATGGTAGTGGGCATCGCTGGCGGCGTTCCTCAGTCCGAGGATATACGTCTCGGCGATGTTGTGGTCGGCACAGAAGTCGTCGAGCACGGGCTTGTCAGGAAGACCCTTTCCCACCTCATCTATGAAAGAACCATCGTGCACAAGGCTCCGGCCGTGTTCAGGGAGGCCATCTTCAGATTCGAGGCCGACCGTCTCCCTAGCGTCAGCAACATGCTCGCTACTCTGGCTGACGTGGGGAGCCGGAACTCAGCCATGGCTAACGCTGCTAAAGATCGGTTGTTCGACAGCGAATACGGCCACATAACGGGTATGTCCGACTGCAATGCTTGCGGGGAAGAGTGGGAGATTGACCGCGCGCGCCGGGCCACTGGGTTCCCCAGGATCCACTACGGACTTATCGCCTCAGGAACCCAGGTCATCAAACACGGCGAGACGAGAGACAAAACGGCTGAGCTCCTGGGTGGCGTCCTCTGCTTCGAGGTGGAGACCGCTGGAGTGATGGACCTGTTCCCCTGCCTCGCTGTGCGCGGAATCTCAAACTATGCAGATTCTCACAAGAACGGACTGTGGGAAGGGTATGCCAGTGCGGCGGCGGCAGCCTATGCCAAAGAACTCTTGATCTTCATGTCAGAACACGAAGACATTGATGAAATTCAGTCCAAAAGCGACAATGAGGACGTCTCCGAATCGGAATCGATCAGCTCCACGGACTCAGACAAAACAATTACCAAGGATTACATCCCCGAGTTGGACTTGACGGAGACAAAGGCCAGCTGCGATATCAAGCATCATGACACCAACCAAGAGAGCACCAAGCCCGAGAAGACGAAGCTTGGGGATATCAGGCCAGAGGGGGTCAAGCCTGGGGAGGCTAAGGAACCCAACTCCGAGCAATCGCCTGATGGGCCGGACTCGACGGTCACGGAGACGAAGGTGGCCAGCAAGATCGAGCATAAGGACTCCAACCAAGATAAAGCCAAGCACGAGGAGATGAAGCTTGGAGGTATCAATCCAAAGGAAACCAAGCCAAAGGAGACCAAGCCAGGGGAGCCCCAGACGGAGGAGACCAAGGAAGGGGAGATTAAGCCCAAGAAAACCAAACCCGAGCAATCACTCCACGGGTCGGACTCAACGGGAATGCTTACGCCTCACTATGCACCAGGTCACAAAGACAGTGTCGAGATTCATTCCAAAGACAACAATCAGGACATGGCCGAGATGGACATGGCGGATATGAAGATCATCAGCGAAATCGAACATAGAGATAACTGCATCTACCAATCGAAAACCAAGCCTGAGAAGTTAAAGCTTATGTTTACGATACTAGAGGAGATCAAGGAAGGGGGGATTAGGCCCAAGGAAACCAACCCCAAGCAATCGCCCAAAAAGAGGAGGGCAAGCTTCCCATGATCCCAAGGAGTCGACGATGGATCAACAAGACTACACGAAAGTTAACGAGTTTGAGAGCGGAAAGGTCTAGCCTGTACGGTTGTATGATGGTTTATTTTAGTGAGCGGCATTCATGTACTTCTTGCAGTCATGCATTAGAACTGGGTCTACCTGCCCAAGCGTATATATGTACTTTGAAGTTTGAACTTGAACAACGGAATTCTTGTTTCTCTGTTTACAAAGGCATGGTGAAAACAAGTCGCAGTGGCTTCGAACTGCGCCCATGTGCCACCTCTCGCTTAGCTATGACCGCCGACTCCTGTCCTGCAGAATAAGCGGAAGGTCCGGCCCATGAACGATAAGAAAGTGCTGGCGCACGCGGTCCCGCCGCTCGTGTCCGTACATGCACTCAGGCAGCGGGCAGTCGACCATGCGCGGCTGCTCGGCGTGCTTGCTGTTCTTGTGCTTGCTCCGGCCGGCGGCTGTCTGGAATGTGCGGTCGCATCCGGCGTACGCGCAGGGATAGACTCGTCTGCTAAGGATTCGCGTCAGCGGTTGTGTCGATCACTTGCATGCGGAACAAGTAGAACAATGAATCGACCCACTTGGACTTGGAAATCTTGCTTCGCGGACTTGGTGGCTGGCCATGGCTCTCCGAGGAGGACGGGGACGCTCGCTCTGGTCTTGGGGTGCGGCGCTGCGATCTCAGCGCCGCAGACCGGCCATATATCCACTCCATAAAGGTGCGCCAGGCCTCGCCGGCCAGTAGGATGTTCTGTTAACAGCGTCCCAGTCAGCTCCTGTGCCATCTTCAACTGCCAGAGAAAAGCGCAGCAAACTTACCCTCGAGACGCGAGTCAGCAGCTCCAGCACCTCCTCCATAGTCTGCAGGCACCCCAGCGCCACGAACTTCTTCGCCGCCGACAGCAGCCCGATGAACACGGGGTCGGCGTTCTCAACAAGCAGCCGATCAAAGAACTCCCGCCTCGTGTGCCGCTCGAAGCGCGAGCGGTCGTCCGTCCGGGCCAGCCCCCCGTCGTCCTCGTGCACCTCGCGCTTCCGAGCCGTCATGCCGTTCCCCGACAGCCCGTACAGGAACCCGCCCACGTCTTTGACGAAGTCCGCAACGGCGAGGAAGATGCGCGTGCGCTTTGTTGCCTCCCCGGTGGCTCTGGCAGGCGGTTTCTCGTCCGGCGTCTCCGACGACGGTAGGCAATAGCGCTGGGATGGCGGCGCAGAGGCCAATGTCCGCCTAGCGTCATTACGCGCCGCTCCTGTCGCCATGCCTGATGTGTTGTTCCCGGCCCTCGCCGACGCCTGCCCGCCAAACGCTTCGCCCTCCTGCTCCTGCCCCGCCAAGCCCCCCAGCTCGAAGAACTGGAACTCCACGTGCGACAGATCCGCCAGCTGCAGCACCATCTCCTCCAACGTCGGCAGCGCTCCGCCCTGGCCGCCACTACCATCTCTCGACACCGACGGCCCGGGCGCCGCCGCGGCGGCATCCGCCAGCCACAGGTGGTCCGATCCCAGGAACATGAACCCATCATCGAGCAGCCGATCGCCCGCCGCACCATACTCAATCAGCCCGCCCCCCTGCTGCGAGTTCGCAGGAGGAGAATCAACCAGCTGCGCGGCCGCCTCGGGCCACAGCGCGCGCGCGAGCCACGAGAAGGCCTCGCGCTCCTCGCCGTCGTGGATCGCGTCGCGCCACACGGCGAGCCCCAGGAACAGGTGCGCGCGCTGCAGGCGGCCGCGCTCCAGCAGCAGCTGCGACACGGCGAATGACAGGCTCGCGAACGCGAACACGCCCGCCAGGCTGGTCGGCGACGCGCCGTGCAGGATGTCGCGGAACACGAGGATGCCCTTGTCGCGCATCGCCCGCGCGGAGGGGTATGCGGCTGCTAGCTGGGCTGCTGCTCGGGGCGTGTGGTTGAGTGCGGAGTGAGTGGCGATGGCCTGCTGGAACCGCCCGTGGTGCGAGATCATGGCTCGCCGTAGCTGACGCAGCACGTCCCATTGCTGCATTGATGATGCGCCGGAGTCGGCGCTCGTGCGAGTGGTGCTGCTGGCATCGCGGCGCCGGCTGAGGCCCGACGGCGCCGTCCGCGGCACGAGCTCCATCGAACCGGGACTGCTGGTCTGGTGGAGCTGGGCGGAGGGTGCGGCGTCCCACACATCGGCGTAGCCGAGGAGCTGCGGCTCGCCCGGGCGGTTGGCGGTGCGCCGACGACTGCCGTCGTCGTCGTCGTCGTCGTCGTCGTCATCGTCGTCGTCCAGCGGCTCGGCCTTGTCGAGGATCTGCATCCCCGCGAGCATGCCGTCGGCCTCCGCTAGCGCCCGCTCTAGCTGGACCGTATCAGACCCAAAGGTCAGGGACATGTCGGTCGGGTTGGCGGACACCATGTTGTCGCTGTTGTAGTTCGCCATTGGCGTGATCGAGTATGCGAGTGCACGTGCACACGCAGGAGAGGCGAAGAAGGTGAGTGTACAGATTTCATGTCATGGTTCGAGGTGTGCAGAGCCGGCAGACAGGCCGGTCTGCGATATTTGATCCATGGCAGGACAAATGCCAGGCCGCGGGCGGCCGCTGGTGCTGGCTCGGTCTAGCAGTTGTCCTGTCGTGTCGGCCGTCGGGCGATCGATCTCATTGTCATGTTTTAGAAGCCCGTGGAATCGGTGACTTTGGTGCTGCGAGACAATCGATGGAAGGTGAGAGAAGTTTCTAGAATTAGCCCTGCAAGCGTGGTAAATCGTAATCGGGGGGTGTGGGGCGTAGAATTGTTGTGCATGCCGCAGCAATGCAGGCACAGCCTGCCTCTCAGTGACGTGTGCAGGCTGACTGATTTCTCACGTGTTCGGTGTTAGGCGGAGCGGACCGCTGCTGTCAATCGGCCTCTGGGGCTCCTTGTCTCCGATGCGATTTCGGGTGGGTGCAGCTGCAGCGTGAACAGTGTGAGCGCGTTGGGACCTGTCTGCTCTGCGGAAGCTGTCGAAATAGGCTTCAGCACATCGTGTCAGTCACGTTTTCTTTTGGGTTCTTTTGCTTGTAATATTGCCGCACAAAATCTTGGCGCTAGCATTGAAGACTACGAAAAAGAGATTTTCAGGACTGGACTTGGAAAGACGCTCGGAAGGATTTAGCTTTGGCTTGGCCCGTCAAAGGCCCACTTTTATTTGGGAGAAACAGAGAGAATCCAAATAGGACAACAAATGGAAGCTAGGCACTCAGGACAACAACGCGAGGTAGGAAACGGGACAAGCCTTTGAATTGCTTGGATAACTGGAAAAATAGTCAAATTAATATAACATTGCGAACCTGGCCGTGTGAAGAGCTGGCAGAGATGAATTGTGCAGACCAAGACCCAAGTTTTATCCAACAATCCTCAATACGATGGCCGACAGAGACAGCACACCGTATACACAATTACCCCTATCTGGGACTGTCTCCGCTGACGAGAAGGAGTTGGGAAAGAAGGGTACGTCCCATGCTTTACTATCCTAGCCGGTTTCTGGTTCTTGTTGACTCACAGCAGTCCTAGAAACTCCGCACGTGCTTCTCCTGTGGCTGCAAGACCATCCAAAAGACTCACAGTTCGCCGAGAGCTGGTCTGCGGTGCGAGCGCAAACTTGTCCTCGAGGTCTCTCGAACGGCGAAATATCTCTCGACGGTGTTGACTTCTTGTCCTCCGGCGTTTGACTCCAGCAACCAGCTCGTGTGTGGGGCCGGGGATTGGGCAACCATTGTCTCCCTCTTGTATGAGGCAGGAGCTGGGTTTCATTTGGCTCTTGAGCTTCCGCTGGTTTCTTTATTAGTATTTCTGGGCGGGAATTGTCAGGGAATATTGTTTTTGATTTGGGGTTTGAGAGTTGGCGGGCCAACCTTGTCACGACACTTGAACATTGATTTATGATTAATCTATCTTGATTGTGGGCCAAAGGGTGGAAGGCTAATCCTAGACTGTGAAATTAATAAATACCATAGTTACTGTGCCTTCCTGATGAAACTCAAAGGCACAGTTGCGTCTATAGAGGGTGCAAGGGGATTGATGTGGAGGAGAAAAGGGGCAAGGTTTCTGGATGTCACTGAAGACTTTGTTGGTATCGGACGAAGACAGTAACAAAACTAAAATAGGTAGGTATAAGATCATGTCAGCAAGCAGAGACAGATGGACAGAAGACTCTTGCGTTAGGTGGACCCCCAAGGTACCAGCGGCAGAGAAGACGAACACAACCCAGTCTATTCCCTCGTAGACCCCGGCTACGGTAAGTAAGCTACATACAAAATAATCAAACGCTAATTCTAGACAGAAAATGCCATGATAACAGATGATTCCCTCCTGGACGTGTACAAATTCGTTCGAGAATGATGCCAACGCGCTCTCAACTAACAAGAATTAATCCAACTAAATTAACTGCCATCCTGTTATTCTAGCCTCCCGGTCAACCGCCTAACAATACCCTGCAAATTTTGATATGCATCTTTTGCGGTCTCTTTGAATGTTTTTTTCCTTTGCAAGGGCCTTATTTCTGGATCCGGTTCGGGCGCCGGCTCGGCGGAGTCTCTGGTAGGTGAGGGTGTATCGGGGTTTTCGGATGGCTGCTCGGAGCTTTTGAATGGCTGGGAAAGGCCGTCGGGCCCGAGGTTGGACCTTTGTTGCGCTAGAGAGGGCGAATTTGGATTTTCCGATGTTGCGTTAGCTTTCGATAGCTGTCTTGGCTTGGAAAAGGCTTTCGACACAATCTCGAGTTGTTTCTATTGTCATCCGACGATACGTTAGTTGGGATAGAACTGCGGAGAGAGGACGACAAGGAGCAAATGTATGGGTGGACTGATGGGTGGACTGACTTCACTGAGCCCATCGGGCGATACAACGACAACTCGGCCTGCCCCTTTCCGCTGGCGGTGGGTATCTCGAAATTAGTCACACTTCTCTCTCGCGGGTGGACATGCGCTGCATAGAATATACCAACCAACATCTTATATCCTCCAACCCCCAGTAATTCGTCCAGCTCTTGCTTCAGCTTCGTCGGATCGGGGTTGGTGACTGGCAGCCTTTGCTCGCACCACCCGTTCGGGACGCTCATGGTCCGAAAGGATGTCCGGGAGCGGGGTTTAGGTAAACAGAGGACCCTTGAGCAGATATTAATTAGTATACAATGGTTGTGTTGGCTTGGATGCCAGGCGCCGTGATGAAACGCGCTGGCGGATGATGGGATCACCACATTGTTGGGCTAGAAACGGATGACGTTTCAGGGGACGAGTCCTGCTTTTCAGGGAGGTAAAAGCAGGAAGAGTGGGAGGGCTGTGCCGGTGGCACAGGCGATATGCACGTGATTGTGTGCACCGGATGGGTTCTGCGTAAGGCGGGTAGGGTTATGGGCTGCAGCTGTCTGCAGTGTTGCAAAGGAGCCAACTCCGCCGCCTGGCCCTCGGAGAGCCCAGTCTGCCCTTTTAAAGCCGCCGTAACGAAGACTAAGAGTCATAGTTCCAAAATGCAAAAATGCACGATGTTTAGTTGCTGATCTGCTATTGCTGCAATGGCTCCAATGCCCAAAACACGTTTGCTTTTGAAGCCCAATATCACGTCCACGAGGGCTAGGGACGTGGCAGTGAGCTTCGAGAACTTGGGCCATGACTGTCGGGTGTGGCACAGGTGGGGTTGTGCCCAGCATACGAGTCGATGAGAGGAGGTGCGCTGCCTGGAACTTGCAGGGCAAGGGGGGGCATCACTTGAGAGATTACCAGCTGGCCACGGGCACCTGCTTTCGTCGACAGGCCAGAGAAGGCGTCGACTTTGGCGCCTCATTGGGCGGCCGCCATCCGTGGCCATGCAAATATTATGCACACCCCGCCCCAGGCCTCAAGACGCATCGTGGAAAGATAGCGAGCTAGCCAATGTAAAGCGATTTGGGGTGATACATCTTCGCCTACCGTGGGGGGGCTTTCCTGGCCGGTGTGCACACCCTCATTATTAATAAAAAATCACGATTGTGCAACTCTAACGAGGCTACGGCCGAGACTCTGAAATTCCGAGCCGTGCACTTGGCGCTATAAGATGAGGGATCTTGGACGGGCCGTTCCGTTGCGGCGGGCCGCTATACTCACCGATCCGCGACTCTCGGAACTCGTTTCATCTTCATGACCACGCCAGGACTGTTCGGGAATAGCAAATCGACATGGACTGGCCAACAGCGCTACGCCCATTCCTCACACAATTTGACAAGGACCAGTTCGAATGTGGCCAATCCTCGCCACACCAGAGCAGACTGTTGCGCTCCAACGTGAGTCCCCTCTCCGCCGCCCCCTTGTTCGCCATTTGAGCAAGAAGCCAGTAATTGACTTAGGTGCCCTTTGATCAGGTATCTGGGGATAGGTTGGTCTCCCGAGTGCTCGGAGAGGACTGGTCAGAATGGTTTGAGGTAATTAGTTCCCCATAATAGACTGACTCCCGCTTCACTGGCGATTTTGAGGATACCTAAGGAATCTGAGCGATTTGCTAACCCTATGCCGATAAACTACGCAGACACCCGTCTTCAAAAGCTCGCCCGAAACAGTGAAGCCCGAATCTGGCTTTCACATCCTGTATGTATCTTACCTTCTGTTACTCGCCGTGTCGCCTCTCATGCATCTGTAGCCTGTCGGCTCGCCTCCATCCTGTTCAGGTCGTGCCCGAGGAAATTTCTGCCGCGCTCAACTACCTTCCATTTTCCGCGGAAAAATGGCAAGATATCACCAATAAGTTCCAGTTTCACAATGCCATTTGCAGGGCCATGTTTCTTGAAAGATGCTATTCGACATATCTCGTCAAAGAACGCAAGCCCGAACCATTGGAGATGTACACCTCGGCCATGAGCACAGAATGGCCCGACAACATCGCCATATCATCAACCCATTTCCAGACCTCCAGATTCACCGCGACTATCATCTTCGGCTGTAACGAAGAGCAGATGGATAGGGTGGAGAACCTTCTATCCGATTCGCCGGAGGTCTGGGAACACCCGCTCCTGATGGTCCGTGTCTTTGCCGAGCTCCAGCGAGACAGATTGGATGAGTTGGTTCAAGAAATTATCGAACGTTCTGAAGATCTTATGATCAATCTCAAGATCCGTGGGACACACATTTCTGAGGACCAGACCCTGACATGGCAAGATAGCCGCCGACTGGGCGAGCACCGTCTAAGGGGCAAACGGCTGGAGGAAGAAGTTAGAACGACCAGAGAGGAGCTCAAAAAGATGGTCCAGGCGATCAAACACCGGGAAAAAGAGGACACTCCAGGTGGAGGTAAGTTTCTGTCCTCGAGAATCGTGAGCGGCAAGTTGGCAACCGCACCACGCTGACTACCTCTCAATAGTGCCAACAGTGCAACCAGACTTCACAGTCAGCACGAGGAGGTTTGTCAACAGGTTCGAGGAGATATGCGGTGAAATGGATTCCTTGATGGCAAAGTGCCGCATCAGCTACGAAGAGGTGACATTCGCAAGAGAGATTGTAAGTTATAATTCATCTGGCTCTTCTCACCTCTCTTGATGATTGGCGCAGGAACGACGCCACACACAGGAGGACTACTAACCCAATCGTCAGTTCATCAATGAGCTAGCGAGACGAGAGGCAGCAGAGGCGCGCAAAGCGGGGTCTGTTAGTACCGTCATTGCCTTTGTCGCCATGCTCTACCTTCCTATGACATCCGTAGCTGTAAGTTCCACCATACCATATCACATGGCAACAACTTCGCCCCAGTTTAATCAGATAATTATCCCGCGCAGACTGTGTTCGCCATGCCCGTGTTTAACTTTGGCAACCATTGGGTCGACGCGCGCTGGAATCTGACTTCGAGCCAGAGCTCATCATCGGGCGGCGCCGGATCGGGTGGTAGCGACAGCCCCCCCGTCTTTTCCGGCTATTTCTGGACTTACCTCGCTGCCACAATAACCCTGACGTTAATCACGATTCTCGGGTGGAGCTGGTACACCAAGGAGCCGACCAGGACGGCTGCAAGCGGCGGAATCGCCGCTGTCGCCGCCCGCAATGAGAAGAGCGGAGGCTGGGGTGCGTCTGGTTACCCGGGCTCCACCGACTCTGGAGGGGGGACGATGACGGGAGCCAACGGCAGTGTTGGGTCCAAGATACCTTTACTGCGGCAGTACTTCCACCGTCTATGGCCCGCTGGGCGGAAATGGTCATGGAACCCGTGGTCATGGTTTGGGACTCGACGGGTAGATAGGGATATCAGCAAGGCCTGAGAGCAAGGCGTGCCGGGGTCTTGTAATGTACTGTACAGCCTATCCCAATTGAATCGATTGTTTTGACATGTCTCCCGTCGCAACCACCCACCCTCAGAGTCAGTCAATGCCAACCAACATGGCCACTTGAAAACAATTCACACCTCAAAAGTCTTCTATCTTGAAGACCTCATAGGACGGCTCCTCGTAGGGGTGGGCTCTGCACACTGGCACATCAGCAATCTCTCCCCTCACACATTACCACAGACAATTGCCTTCCACTGCGGCAATTGGAGGGCGACTCACTTCTTCAGTGCAGCAACGGCCTTCCGCACGACGTCCTCGCCGAGACACAGCGTCTCGACGCGGGCCTCGTCGACGAACTCGAGCTCGCCAACCTTGCCGATGTGCGGGTTCGCGGCGTCGCCGGGCCGGAACTGGCCCGTGCCGAGCGTCGTCCAGCAGCACTCGGTGTAGTTGCCCGCCCCGGGATAGCGGCCGGCGCCCGCGCCGAAGATGGCTGCCTTGCAGGCGTCGAGCGCCGCTGGCGGCACGTGGAACACGAGCTTGTACCGCGCGACTACTGATGCCATCGTCTTCCTTGGTACTGGCTTTGACGGCTGAGAGTCGGAGGCGTAAATTCCCGATGGAGATTTTGACAAGCTTGTTGACTCAAGTGAGTTCTGAGATGAGAGAGCCGACGGCGTTGATTGCGGAGACCGATCATGGCCCCCCAAATGTCCATAGGTGGGGCTTTATCACGGCCTCGTTTACCCCTAACCCCGGCAGCGTTCAAGTTGCCAACGCAAGAAAAGGAAGCTGTCTTACAAATAACATCGGACCAAAAGAAGGATCAAACTGCAACCTGTGCGTTGCTTAGTTCATATTCAGCACAACTATGTAATTATATCACCAAAAATAATTACAGCAACTCCCTCTCGATCCCAAACCATTCATCAACCAAGTTATCAAACGACCAAATAACACCACAGAGAAAGTAAGCAGCACCCTCAACCCCATCACCAGAACCGGAAGTAAAACGGAAACGGGACCATCCGCCCTGCAGCAGCGGTGACTACGAAGCTGGATGTGCTGGATGTGCTGGATGCAGGAGGAACAGTCGTCGTCTTCGAGGTCGTCAACGATAGCGAGCTCGTCGGCAGAGGGAAGTCAGTGTCGGGTGGTGGAGGCGGGGTCGACTGTGAGCTCGTCGGCAGCGGGAAGTCAGTGTCGGGTGGCGGAGGGGGTGTCGACTGCGAGCTCGTCGGCAGTGGGAAGTCAGTGTCTGGAGGCGGCGGCGGGGTCGAGGTAGAG
Source organism: Lasiosphaeria miniovina (assembly GCF_030549165.1). Classification (NCBI taxonomy): domain Eukaryota; kingdom Fungi; phylum Ascomycota; class Sordariomycetes; order Sordariales; family Lasiosphaeriaceae; genus Lasiosphaeria; species Lasiosphaeria miniovina. The sequence continues at coordinate 3,625,128 of NW_026848223.1, read as the reverse complement.
TCCGGCGGCGGGTTTGTCTTGCTCGAGCTTGAACAGGTGGTGGTGTCCGAGACCGTGACTGTGGTGGAGGAGCACGACGAAGACGAGTCGGGCGGCGGGCGGGTCTTCGTCGTGGTGGTCGACGTGTCGGAGATGGTCACAGTGGTAGAGGAGCACGACGGCGTGGACCTGGTCCGGGAGGTAGTGCTGCAGGTGCTGCTCTCGCTGCGGCTGTGCGTCGTGCTGGACGAGGCGGTGCTCTTCTCAGAGCTGGAGCTTGTCGTGGAAGCTGAAGCGGAAGTGGAACTCGAGCTAGGACTGGTCGACGTCGAAGTCGAGCAACCTGTCGCCGGCGCCATGGTCCACGACGTCGAGCACCCAACGCCCTTGCACTTCTCGTGGCATGGGAACGACTTGTATGCGGTGGCCGGCTTGTCAGGGCATCCGCACTGCTGCGTCGCGGTGCTCAGAACCAGGCACAGGGGAACAACGCAGGTGCCGCAGAGGTCCTTGGTTGCCGTGACCGTTGGGCAACCGGTTTGCGAGGTAGTGGTAGGGTGGGTGGCGGCTGCAGGAGCAACGCTGTGCAACTTTACTGTCAGTGGAAAGCCTGCACACCATCAACTTCCCTCAGTTTCTTGTCTTACATTGCGATGCCAACGATGGCAAGAGCCCCGAGCAGATGCATGGCGACAAGATGTTTCAAGTAACGAGTGACGAAATCCGGAAATTCCAGGACTAGAGATGAGAGCTCAAGCAGAGATATCCTGCTTGAGTGACGACAACGATGCAGATGGGTGCCCCATATTATAAGGGAGACGCACAAAGGCAGGACCCTGCGTCCCACGCCATGCAAGATGCGTGCTTCCAACAAACGCACTGATGACGGGCTAATTTCAAGTTGATCTGACAGGGCCTCTCTGTGTTGGGAATGCAACATCACGGCCCAGGTAGGAGCAACGGCGGCTGATGCTCGTGTCGCTTTAACTGTGGAACTTGGCGTACCGCGAACACTTTTATGACTGAGCTGGCCCTCTGATTCGTTAGCCATCCCAAACTGCCATATTTCACAGTTAAAGCGACGGAGAGACATGGGTGCGGGTTGTCTACCCCAGACTCTAAGACCAACCAGATCGAGCGGCACGACGCGGGGCAAACATCCATACGACGGTTGCCCTGAGTTGCTGGAGTCGGGTGACCCCGTACCGACAATACGGTGCGGCCATTGGGCCGCTGCAAGGGCCAACCGAGCTCCAAAACCTCGTATCCAGGGCGTGCAACCACACGAACATCAGGTGCCAAGAATCTTGGCATTTTCATCCGGCTTTGGCGCCGCCCGTTGAGCTGGAAAGAAATGTTCGGCAGAGGCCAGCAGGGCTGGGGAAAAATCATTGAATAGTTGCATCGTGGGCGTTCCTCGTAATACCAAATACACGCTAGATGAGCTCATAGCTCACCGAGGACAAGGCCTATGGAGTCAATCCCTTGCTTTGCTGGCCGTCTGCCAAATATTCAATGCGGCTCATCACGTGTTGAATACGAGGCGGCTATAAAAGCCTATGGAAGGGCCAACAGAGCCTATAAATGCAAGCGAGCCGTATATTGACAGCAGGCTGAGCATGCGTGGCGTGAAATAATATTTGTCACGAAATGCTGGGTGTGGAGGGACACGAGGTGTGGAAAACAGGGCAAGTAGGAACCAGACAGTCGGAATCAGAGCCAGTCTCAGCCAACATGAAATACAGTCACGCGACCACAGCTTGGTTTTGCATGTGGTAAATTCTCCAAGTTGGACGCTTGGACTCCGGTGACGGTGTGTGAAAAATAAGAAAGAGCGAGTTTGAGGTCCGAATTCACCTTGATCACGGCCAGCGAAACCGAAAGCCAAAATTCTGCCTATCTTCTCCTCACGCCAAAACCCACAACGAGAGAAGTTGGGCGGGACGACGTTTGGGACAATTATTCTCGTGCGGCCTCGACAATGTTTTGGTCACCAATTTGTTGGGGGATGATGCAGGAATAATACTCAATTCTCCCTTTCCCTCTTTCATTTCTCAATGTGAACCGCCTATCCCTTCTTCCTGTTGCTTCCGTCTCCCTTTTTGTCAAATAATTCTTTCGAATTCCGAGCTCCAAGGCACGCATGTTCGTACCCTTTGCGCTGCTCTTCAACAAATTTATCTAAACTTAACTACCATTTATACACTGCGCAGGTGTCAAGTTTGTTACCGCCGTGAGTTGAGAGCTCTCGTGCCTTCCTCTGTTGGTTGTAGGGGCGTGACTGATAGAGCGACACCCATGTCGAGTGTTGTGGCTGTGCAGCCTCAGCCTCATCCCTGCGCTGTTGGCGCCCGGGAGAATGGTATGCTGATGTTTTCTAGTTGGGACATAGCAGAGCGCACGCTGACTCCTGCTGCGGGCCAGGCCCGTGAATCGCATGTTAGATACTCAGTAACGAGTCCCGACAACTGTTCCAGGGCCCGGGGTCCCAGTGACAGTGGTTTGGTGACAGATTCCATTTGTGGCGCATGTGGCGTTCGTGGCTGGAGGGGACAAACTCCACCACGAGCACTGTGGTGCAGCCATTATTTAGCCACACGGTCATCTCATCCCACCTACAGAATACGGGGTTTGAAATAAGCCTTTTTGGCCTGGAGTCTGTCGGCTTAGCTTGACCGAATGGGTCAAAGCCGAAGCCGAAAAGTGCAAGCCGGTGCTGAATGCGATGTTTCGTCTCCAAGGGAGCAAGGTTGGGGCGAACGAGCTTAGAAAATGCGAAAGCCGCGGATTTACTAGGTGAAGCCACAGGCCTTGGGATACTCTGAGAGGGAGGGCGCCGCTGGAGGCCTGTTCTGTGGCGCCCAACAGGCCTCGCACACGCCGCCTCACAGGCGAGCAGACATGACACCAAAAGGCAGCCCAATTGGGAGCCAACCGCTGCACGCTGGATGCCGCGGGGCTTCTGAGCCCCAAAATGGGCAGTATTTGTGTCCGCGCCGTTCAGTTAATGGGAACCGGGTCTTGCACACGCAGCCCCATCCGATTTATCCGACGGCCGACTGAACATCAGAACGACCGAGCTGCGAGTCGCACATGTTTGGCATTTGTTTGGGCCATTTGCTTGCTGTGCATAACAAGGTCCAACATGTGGCGCCGCACAAGGTGCAGCAGGCCCGACAGTTGACAGTTCCGCGGCTCGCCCCGTCCGGAAATGCGGTTGTCGTGTGTCAGCTCTCGACAGAACAAGTCCATATTCGCACTGCAAAAGCCGACGCGGTGTGGAAGGTGCAAAGTGACGTGCAGACCAGCATGGTGCAGCAGGGATGATTGCAGAAGCTGCATCCTCAAGTTCTGGAAAGAACGGGTCATGTTGCTGCCCTGTTGGGATGGGATGGGGCCCCGTTCTACGCCGTGTTCCACACCCATGTCCAGCCCGTTTTCCACGCCCTCGGGTCCTGCTTGAGGTCGGCGTCGACCTGCACACCGCTTTGGGGACCCAATGAGAGGCGTCGCTCTGGTCTGGGCCAGATCTGCTGCACAAAAGGATCCTTCTTCCCGCCAGCACATCGGCCCAGTCAGAGTCATCGGACGGGTTCGGCGCTGCCATGCTCGCTTCTTTTGCGCTCAAGAGCCACTACGTTTTCTTCAGGGCACGCTCACCTTTCCTGCTCTGTCCTTGTCTCTCCTCCATCATTCTTGACTGCCCGCATCCTCAACAGTGCGCGGAGACGGGTGAGGCGAGGTCTTACCAGGAGCCAGACAAATAAAGTCAGAAAATGAAACTGACCGAATCTATTCTTACTGATCGGGCCACAGTAGCCACAGTCTTTCCACCCCGCCGGCGGATTTCTGTCTCTCTTTCCCACGCTTGCACTTGACCGTCTCCCTCGAGATCGCAGCAAAGTGCGCCGAACATGCCAACTTTACTCCAAAGAAGGGAAACGGATTGTTTTAACCGTCTATGAAATCTTCAACCTTTCAAGCACAAAGCTCCCTACATCCCCCCTGGCCCACACAGAAATCCTTGACCCTCACCGGCCATCCTTGTCTTCAATCATCACCGATGCAGGGCAATAGGCCTCACTAAGTGGCGGGTAAGGCTGTTCCAGCCGAGACAGAAGGTCAAGGTGTGCGGCCTGGGTGTGACAATGTCGTGGCAGATGTGGGCTTGCTTCTCTTGGCCGGGACGGGACTCGATTGAAGCTTAATTCCCCGGGGGCGTATCGTCCCGTCTTCCAGTACCGGCCCACGGACCCGGGCTGGTCAGTTGCGGAGTCGAAAAGTTATTTAACCTGCTGCAATGTCCACCTTACCTGCCGTGCCTTCTTTCCGGCCGCAATTCGCTCCACTCATACAAAGATCAGCTGGTTTTGATCTCAACTTTCAATCCTATTTCTCTCGTTCGCTGCCTCGACTTTGCTAGTCAACAGTCCCAGGTTCCCCTTGTAACTAATCAATCATTCTTAACAAGCATGTCACTACCGCCGCGACGCCAGGTCGAGGACTTCCCCGGCTTGCGTGAGCACTGCTGCAGCTGTTCAGAGTCAATTTGTTGGCTGGGCTGGTTTGCCCCCTGCTTTTGTACGTCTCCTCGCTTTTTGCTAACGAAATGGGGATGTTTCACAACCGATACAAACACTGACAGGGTGTGATCGATACAGTGGTTGGGAGAACGCACAATCTTATGTATGATGAGGAGGAGGGGTGTGGTTGCAACCGTTATTGCCTTGTTTCAGGGGGCATTTGTGCGACAACACCCTACGTTGGCAGTTGGACGTAAGCATCCCAATTCCTCTTCTTTTCTTTGGCTTTTACTGCGCACCTTTCCATCTCTAGATTGCCATCCGCTGATCACGATGCACATCAAGTATCCCGTGTTTGATGCGCGGAGATATTCGCCACAGGTATAACGCGCCGGGCACTTCGCTCAGCGACGTGTGGCGTCACACCTTTTGTTCTAGCTGTGCCGTTAGACAGCAGTACCTACTGGTTCACAGGGTCAAGGTCCATGATCACAATACAAGGCGTTTGGTAACGAAGGAGTACGAGAGCGACAAGATGGAAGTGCACAACTGATGCAGTCATGGAGAGAGGGGTTGACGTGGTGTTGAGCATGTAACAGATGAGACGGGTAGCGTTGCTAGAACTCACGGAAATTTTCTGCTATCGTCTCTTAATAATTAAGCAGCTGGTTGCGAGTCCGTAGGTCGAGAATAATTAGAAACAAGAAAACAGAAACTAATGTCCCTGGGAGAAGACTGCTGATGTTTGTTTGCTCCACAACGTCCAACCAGGGTTTCCCGAAGAACGTTAAAACGTTTCAACCACGAAGAGGTGACGGGCAAAGTAATCGCGACTCCCCACACAGAAAGCCCAGAGGACCCATGTCCAAGCCCATCGTCAGGCTGATAAGCTTCAGCAGACCACCCATCAGCCTCCCAAGTCCCAATGAATCTAAGCCATGCATAATAATAAACCCAAAGCGCGACAAGAAGTAGTTAAATTCCACCCACACCTCCCAAGCGTAGGTAGGTAATCAAGTCCAAGGAATAGACACGTCTGTCCATGACGAATCACAGCATCATAATCAACCCCTGACGCCAGCCCAAGCACCATCCAGCAGCAGCAGCGGCGGCGGCGCATTCGTGACTGCAGACCGCGTCTCGAACAGACACGTGCTGTTCTGCAGGTGCACGAACGCGCCGCACCACGCCAGCCGGCTGCACAGGTCGATGCAGTCGGTCAGCGAGATGGCGCGCAGCCAGCCGGCCGCCTCGCTGTCGTTCTCACTCCCAGAGGTGGGCGAGGAGCCGGCGCCGCAGGTCAGCGTAAAGGTGGACCCGTTGAAGGACGTGACCGTGTTGTTGGATGCCGGGCAGAAGAGCGGGACGCCGTTGATCATGTTGTTCGTCAGTGGCGCGGGGAGTGCGAGTGGCGGTTGCGCTGTAGACGAGGAGGATAGGGGAGGCGGAGGGGGCGGGGATGTGGATGGGGACGAGGTTGGGGATAGGGACGAGGTTGGGGATAGGGACGAGGTTGGGGGGATTTCTTGCACTGGGCTGGTTCGTAGGATACGGTCGGTGCTGGAGCTGGAGCTCGTGGGGAGGTATGGTGGTGGGCTTAGCGCGGCGGCAGCGTTCGTGTTCGTGGTCTGAGCTGGGGGTGGGGGTGGGCTCGGGATCGGGATGCTGAAAAAGCTGGTACTAGTAGGCATCAAGGGAGCTGGAACGGGGATGCTGTCTGTCGCCGTGGTTGAGGTTGGGACCAGACCTGGCGCCTGGTTTGCGGCCTGTGAAGGCTCGGCATGGTAAAACGCTAGAAGCGTGGAGTTGGGGCTTGCGGGCGAGTCGACAACGGTCCAGACTAGATTGGCACAGAGATCGTTAGCGGTGTCAAGTGGGAGGGCGAGGCGTGGTAGGCAACGAACCTGTTTCGACGGCACTGGTTATCGTTGAGCCCGCCGAGTCTGGGGATGGCAGGGTGATCGTTTGGGTGGTCCATGTGTGGGTGGTCCACGTTTGGATGGGAATACCACTGAAGCTGTCCGGCAGGTGGGTATTCAGATCGTCTCGTCTGGCTAATATGACCAACACGGTTAACAAAAGTGGAAGGAGAGTGCTCTTATTACTTCACTGACCGACAGAGGCCCGGCCATGGTGGCGATGATGGCGATGGCCAGGCAGTGAAGAGCCAAAAGACAACTGCACGACAGCGAGAAGAGCGAGAAGGAAGCTGAGAAGCATCTCGACTGGTAGCTGGCTCGGGTGTGTTTAACACAGGATCTGATTGGTGGCGGGGAAGTAGGAAAAATGATTCAAGTAGGTTCTCGAGGCCGGGGAACAGGGCGGTGAAGAAGAAAGGAGAAGAGAGTCGAGCAAGAAAGACTGCAGATTTATAAACACCAGATGGGGCATGAGCTCGGCGGCTCCCGGCCGAGGGCCAGAGTCCAAGATGGGATTCTCCGAGTCATGACATCGGCATCGAGGGCATAGAGTCCAAGATGGGATTCTCCGAGTCATGACATCGGCATCGAGGGCATCGTACATGAGATGACTGTTGCTCGGGGTGCTCTATTGAATGACCTGTATTGAATGACGAGACATGGTTAAACACGGGTCGGTTTGAGACAACTGCCGAGTTCACCACGACAGGTCCAAGAGTGGATGCAAACACGGTCATCCAAAGACTGACACCACATTGGAGCAATCATAGCGGGACTGGAATCGTGAAATCTTTGCTTCTCAAACCGGGCCAGCTCCTGCGTCTTCAATCCGATAAACGACCCAAGGTAAATACCGCGTTGTCCAACCACACTCCTCCCCCACCACCCCCCAAATACACACACACACACACACACACACACACACACACACACAAACCGTTTCCTTCACTCTAAGCCCGCACCTCGGCCTTCTCCTAAACGCGTGCGTGCTTTCTGTGGCTCGCAACATGCCTACTGCGACGCCTACTTTGGAACGCAGCGACCGCAGCGCCGAGCACGCTCAGCAGTGTCAGCACGAGCGCGTACAGGCCGACGAGAAATGCCAGGATCTCGGCCGTCTCGTGCAGGGGCGGGCGCGCAAAGTCGAGGGGCACGTTGTTGAAGGGGCCCTGGCGGTGCGTGGTTAGCTCGGCCGTGGCGACGGTGACGGCGAGCAGCACGGCCAGCAGCAGGGCCCAGGGGATGTTCCACACGCTGAAGCGCAGCGGCGGTGTTGCTGTTGTGCGGCTGCTGCTGCCGCGGTACCGGTGGTGCGCGCTGCGGCCCTCGGCCTGGTGCAGGCACGCCAGCACCTCCTGCGCGTGCCGCCCGCGCGCCTGGTGCGAGCGATAGCCCGCCGAGCTGTGTATGTTTTCTTGTGCGCCGCCGCCGCCGCCGCCCGCTTCGAGGGACTTGTCACCCCTGACCCCGCGCCGCCGCGTGATAAGACCGACCCCGCGCGGGCCGACCAGAGCGACGGCGAGGATGAACAGGGCCACGGCGGTGGTGACGACGGCGACAAGCACGACGCCGACGGTCCAGACCTTGAGAAAGGTGGCGAAACCAGCATCGGCAAAGGGCTTCTTGGGTGCTAGGACGAAGTAGACGGTGGGCACGTCGTCGCACTGGCCGCCGCCCTTGCTACCGTTGTGTAGCAGCGGCCAGTTGAGCGCGGCGGTGCCGAACATGTAGGCGGACCACACGAGCAGGCCGACGGCGGCGGTGAGCTGGTCCTTGTAGCTGGCCGCGAGCAGGAAGTGGCGCAGGGCGCGCGCCGGCCGCCGCGCGCCGCGCGTGATGCGCAGCTCATCGGCCGCCAGTTGGGCCACCTCGTGCTCGGCCGCGCGCGCCGAGCCCACCGTGCGCCCCGAGTGCACCAGCGCCGCCACGTACAGGTCGCGCAGCTTGTCCAGGTCGCCTCGCGTCGGCGCCGCTGCCATCTCGTCGATCAGGTCCGCGTTGTACACGGTCGTCACGGCGCCGGGGTGATCGTGCTCCTCGTCTCCCTCGCCGCCCGCCTGCGGCACCTCGATCTGCTCGTGCCAGTGCGACACGTAGTGGTGCACTGCCTGGCTGAGAGCGGCGTGCGCGTCGTTGTGCTCGGCCCCGGCGTCGTCGGCGGCCGCATGCAGCGCGAACGCCTTGAGCACGTCGGCGTAGGCGCGCGCGCGGGCTACATCGAGGTCGGTGACGGTGGTGTCGCGGTGGCGCTGCAGGCGGGCGCGCAGCTCGGCGTCCGACGTTGTTTTCTGGACGGCAACGTCGACGACGAGGGCCGGGCGCAGCAGCACGGTGAAGACAGAGTAGACGGGGTACCACAGGACCAGCTCGATGAGGACGGCGTAGTCAATGACGATGAGGTTGAAGTCGGCGACGTTGAGGAACATGGACAGGAACAGGGCCAGGGCCAGGACGCCCCAGGCGCCGTGCCAGAAGCGGAACTGCTTGTCTACGCCGAACAGCACACCGACGATGGCCGCCGCGTACAGCAGGTAGAAGCCCGCGCGAACGCCCGTGCCGATTAGCATCTGGTCGCCGAAGATGTGGCACGGCATGTACGATGTCACGGCGCTCACCTCGCCGGTCCCGACGAAGCCCGTGTCGGTGATGCCCACGAAGTAGCCCATGGCGGTGGACTCTGGGTCTTTGGAGCTTTTGGCTGGGGAATGTGTGCTCTCCTGTTGGGGTCTGTCGACGGAGACGGTGTAGTATAGCTAAGGTAGCTAAGATAGACAAGATAGACAAGATAGAAGGGGGACGGTGAAGGTCAATGGCGGGACAGCCTCTTGGATGCCGGTACGCCACACGGGGGAAAGGAGAAAGACTAGACTGACAGCAAGTCGTAGGCATCAATTAGTGGTCGCTCGACGCGGTTGGAGGAAAAGGCAAGCGCGTGACGACATTGCTGCTTCGGGCTCCAGGCATGGCATGGATGGATGGATGGGTGTGGGGTGCACCGACGAAGCTGAAGACAAGACGTGTCTGCAGAGGCTGCTGTGACTGCTGCAGCGGCACCGGCAGTCGCTCCGTGATTGACAGCCAGGTCGGGCCACGACAGGCTGCAACCCGTCGACTTTTTGCCGTGCCCAACCTCTTGCAGTCTCGTCCTGCAGCCCTGACCTGCGTCATCGGACAACTCACCGCTCGCCCTGCAGGCCGCTGTGCTGTCAATGGCTGGCGGCCGGCAGCCCAACACGGCCCAATTGGCTCGATTCCAGGGGCGGGGCGCCGTCCGGGGCTCGCCTCGGCCCACTCACAAGCCGCCACGGCCGGCCGCCAACGACAAGCTCCATGCACCCTAGCCCCGAGTCAGGCACATGGCATGGCATGCATGGCATGGCGTTCCCAGCTCGGCTCCCGAGGATGAGGCACGCAAGGGGAGCGAGCATAAGGGGCGCGCCCTCCTCTCTCCCGACCCGGCTGGTGCGCGGCGGACGGGTTCCGCGTACTGTCTCAGAAGCTTGATTCCACGCCATCGAGACCCGAACCGCGCAAACATGGCTCTGCGCACGCTGCTGGTTCTGGCCGCGCTGCAATCGGGGGCGCTGTGTTCAGAGCAAAGCCGCGAGTTCTTCAGATGGGACACTCCCGGCTCTCGCGCCGGCGACCTCGTGTACCGCCGCCAGACAGCACCGCCGGGCTACCACCCCGAGTTTGGCTCCTGCGGCAGCGGCACCACGTGTGAGAACGCGTGCGGCGCGAACTGGCTGTCGTGCAATGCCTCGACCACGCTGTCCCTGTTCTGCTACAACCAGGCCGACCTCGGCCAGACGTGCTGCGAAAATGGGTCTGGACGTGAGTCAATCCCTGCAGCTGCAGCTGTCTCAAACGGCTCTCGGGGCGTAATTGCTGATATAAATGACTGTCCGTAGGCGCGTGTGAGCGTGGCTACTACTGCGCATGGCAGGAGCTTGGCAGCCGGGTCTGGTGCTGCGAAGATGTAAGCGCTCCACATACGAGTTCGATGCAAACGAGCATGACATATCTAACCCACCAACAGGGGCAAAGCCTGGAGGAGTGCGGCGTGAGCGCCTCGACGACCGTGTCAGAACTCGTAACAACGACATCCACCACCGTCACCAACACGGCGCAGACTGACACGACCACCACGCGCACCAACACCAACACGGAGACAACAAACCCCGGCCCCTCCTCGGGAACGGAGTCTAACGGCCAGTGCCCGACCGTCTCCGTCGCCACCGTCACCACCACCGTGACAGCGACCCCGTCGCCCACCGGAACCGGGTCCTCACATTCACAAGGCCACACCGTGACCGTGTTTTCCACCGTCAGCGTGACCGTCACGGCGCCCAGCTGCTCGTCGTCAGGCACAGAATCGACATCGAATCCTCCGCCAGTAACAACAAGCACCACAGCCGTGCTTCCGACGTCGCCGCCAGTGGTCACCTCGAAACCGACGCACCCTGCTGGGCCGACTAACTCGTCGACGAACCCGACTACCACTGCCACGATCGTGACTGCGGGGGCGGGGCGGCTGGCCGCGGGAATGCCGACGGCGTTGCTGTGTCTGTTGGGGGTGTTGCTTTGGATTTGGTTTGATTTTAGGCCTTGGATTTAGTCATTGTATATACTTGCCTTTTTGTGAAAAAAAAAAAAAAAAAAAAAAAAAAAAAACCTTTAGTCTTGCTTGATTATGCGAGGAGCCCTCAGCTCGAATAATTTCGCAACGCCATTTTGACATCTCTAGCGCGGTAATAATTATTAGTATACAGAAAAGATTCGAGGGTATGGGATGGACCGAAGTAATTGATGCAGCCATAGGCGACACGCGAAATTTCGCGTGAGAAGTTTGTTCTTCGGCCTACGCAACAAAATCGATTCAGCTTGGCGGAGTGGGAAATGGACTCGGAAGGAGCTGTTTTCAAGTTTGAACCCGACGGACCCTTTTCGGCGCTGATTTAGCGCCTGGTGCCCCACATCAAGCGAGCACCCCGGGCCCTGTCGTCACCGCGCTACTTGGCGCAAGCACGCTAAAATTGTCTTCACCAGCACCACCTCAACGACCTCCACAGCACATCATGTCGAAGGGAGCCTGTTCAAAAATTCAACCGAACTAGCTAAGCATTCTATCAATTGCATATAGCAACTCAGCTGTGGCGTAGAATGCGCGCCGACGGCGGCGCCTTCCTGGCGTACCATGAGCCGGGCAGTGAGTCGACCCCCGGTTTTCCCCTTTTAGTTTTTCTGCCTTTTAGTTTTCCTGCCTTCCAGTTTTCCTGCCCGAATACCTAGCAGCTGACAACAGGCGCATAGTCGTCAGCATCTTGACGCTCATCTCATTCTTCGTCTTCCTGGCCGTGGCGGAGACGGCCGCCGAGAGGGTCCTCGGCGCCGGCCTGCTCGGGCACATGGTCGTGGGCCTTGTCTACGGCGCGCCCATCGCAAATATCCTCGCGCCCGAATGGCAGGACGCGTTCCTGGCCCTGGGGTACCTGGGCTTGATTCTTATCATCTTTGAAGGTGTGCACTAGTCTAGGGCTACATGTTCTGTTCTGTTCTGTTCTGTTCTGTTCTGTCTGTTGTTTGCTTGCTCACTTCTTGCGTCGTCAACACGCAGGTGGCCTGACCATCCGGCTCGACCTGCTGGCCCAGAATCTCGTGCTCGCCGTGCTCACCGCACTAGTTGGAGTCTTGACGCCTATCGCGCTGTCGTTCGCGCTGCTCTACGCTGGTTTCGGATATGGTAAGCGTCCCCAGGTTAAACAAGAACGGGTTGGATAGTTGCTAAAGGGACCCTGTTCACCAGGCGCCATCGAGGCCTTCATCGTCGGCACGGCGCTGTGCTCGACGTCGCTCGGCACCACTTTTGTCGTGATCAACAACGCGTCCAAGGCCGTCGACTTCTCGCAGACGCGCATCGGCACTGTGCTGATCAGCGCCGCCATCCTCGACGACGTGTGCGGCCTGGTCCTCGTCAGCGTCATCCAGCAGCTGCGCGGCCTCTCCGCGGGGGGAGGCGCCTCCACGAACCTGGGCTGGATCATCGGCCGCCCGATCCTAGCTAGCAGCCTGCTCAGCCTGCTCACGCCGCTCGCCGTCAAGTTCGTGCTGGGCCCCGCCTTCCGCCGCCTCGTCAAGGCGGGCCGAGTGCGCCAACGCTTCCAGCACCCCGCGAACATGTCCCTCACCGTGCTGCTCCTTAGCGCGTTCCTCGCCGTCGCCGCCTACGCCGGCGCGTCCGTGCTGCTGGGCGCGTTCCTGGCCGGCACCGTCGTCAGCAGCCTCCCTGGAAGGCCCGCGGATGCCCGGCATGATAGCGCTGGCGACGCGGCGCTGGGCAGGCCGCCGGCCTTTGCCGAAACGTTTGGCAAATACGTCGGCGACGTGCAGAGATACGTCCTGCAGCCGCTGTTCTTTGCGAGCATCGGCTTCGCCATTCCGTTCCTGGAGCTGTGGACCGGCGAGGCCGTGTGGAAGGGCGTCGTGTTTGCCGTGCTGATGGTGTGCGGCAAGCTCGTCGTCGGCCTGTGCGTGCCACTGTGGGATCTCGTGGCCGTGAGGCAGCCTCCCACGGGCCCCGCCGAGAAAATGGCCGGCGCCTGCCGCAGGCGCGTGCTGGCTGCGAGCTGGGCGCCCGGCGCGCTGCTGGGCACCGCCATGGTGGCGCGCGGCGAGATCGGCCTGCTCATCATCCAGATCGGGCTCAACGACACGCCGGTTTTGTCGCGCTCGGCGTTTGTTGTTGGCGTGTGGGCCATCTTGCTGAATACTATTGTCGGACCGGTCGCGGTCGGCTTCCTCGTCGCGCGTGTTGGCTTGCGCGTGGCGGAGAATCCCCGCTGGGGAACGCAGGCCAGACGGCAACACGGTGTGGAAATGCAGTCTGGCGGGGAGAGCCAAGGCAGAAATGGCCAGGCCAGAGGCTCAAGGGAGGAAATCCCTGGCTAGTCTTTGGTGTTTCTTGTTCGGAAATATTTGCAACTCCGGCTAGGCGCCGCAGCATGTCCGCTTCGGCCGCCATCTCTCCGTCGGTCCTCGGCGCCAACGCATCCCCCTGACGCGGCCTCTGTCCACGAACGGTCAGAAACTGGCCGACGTTGCCCTCGCCCAACCCGAGCCGGTATCCATCCACCAGAGCATCCGTATTGTGCATTTCTCTCAGTTCACTGTGACGACCGAGACTGACTGAGTCAGATTCAGCCTTTTTCCAGGCCAAAATGCCACTGCCGCATACAAAGTGTCGAGTCTGATATCGGCGCCTGTTGTGGGTTCGGTCTGTCTGAAAAGGACTGAGGCGCGCGCTCCGATAGCTTCTACGACAGCGATACATTCCTCGCCTGTGGCACACAGACAGGCCAATCAGGTCCCAGCTCTTGCAATGGACTAGCTCTGTTCAGACCCGGTAAATAATGTCCTCCACCCTGCCGCGGGCCTAGGTTCCGGACGCCCTCGGAGGTTATCTCGGCTGACTGGGTGCTGCCTCCGCCAACACCCCGGAGCCGCACCAAACTCCGGCCAGCCAGCAGCAGCCGGTAACACCGACTTGGCCACTGAGGAGTCGACAACGGCGCAGTTGGCCACGTGACGGACGCTGTTGGCGCTTTGTTGGTCTGGCGGCCAGCCCTGAGACACTATGTCCGCGAGACTGAGGGAGTTAGCGGAGTTAAGCGTCCCTTGATATACTTGCTCCCTTGGAACGTGAAATATAATTAACTGTCCAAGCCCGTGGTTTGAGACTCATGCTTTCACGCTTGCTGCGACCAATCCTCCGACTTTCTGTAAAAATCACTTCCAGGTCTCCAAAAGTCAACATCACAGCCATGGCGTCCGACAAGACTGTTATTCTCATCACCGGTAAGCCTCTCCCGCTACGAGTCTCCATCTACAATCTCCTTCGGGGGACCCCGCCGGTATAGGATTAAAGCTAAAACTACCCTCCCACAGGCGCGAACGGCGGCATTGGACTCGAGGCGGTCGTCGCGCTGGCCCAGGCGTCGGCCTGCCTGCACATCCTGCTGGGGGCGCGCTCGCTCGAGAAAGGCCAGAAAGCGCTCGACGAGATCCGGTCCTCGCCATCTCTTCCCGGCGGCGAGCTCAAGTCGGCCATCTCGGTCGTACAGATCGAAGTGACAGACCAAGCCTCGATCCTCGCCGCGCGGGACCACGTGGCGGCCACGTTCGCGCGGCTCGACGTGCTGGTCAACAACGCGGGCATCATCGTGATCAAGCCCGAATACGACACGCTGGCCGACGCGCGCGAGACGTTCGAGACCAACGTGTTCGGGCCGCTGGCCGTGACGGAGGCCTTCGAGCCGCTGCTGCGCAAGTCCTCCAGTCCCCGCGTCGTGCACGTGTCGTCGGAGCAGGGTTCGGTGTCGCTGCGCCTCGACCCGGCCTACCCCTCCGTTAACGTCCGCGGCGACACGTACCGCATGAGCAAGGCCGCGCTCAACATGCTCGCCGCCTGCCACCGCCACAATTTCGCCGACTGGGGCTGCAAGGTCTGCGCGTTCAACCCGGGATTTTGCGTCACGAATCTCACGGGCCCGAGGGGCCGCGAGATGCGCATCAAGGGCGGTGCGCGCCCGGCGAGGGATGCTGGTCTTGCCCTGGCTGAGGTTGTGCTGGGGAAGCGGGATGAGGATGTCGAGAAGAGTGGCATTGTCGACGTTGATGGCGGTGTGAAGCCGTGGTAGATGGGGGGTTTCTACTCTGTGCTTACATCAAGGTCTAATTTAGACCTCGGCTATCGGGAGTCAGCTGTCAATCAATAAACTCATTGTTACACTTCAGCACAGATTGTCCTGGTGCATGTGTTTATGAAGTGTTACATGATGTGTTCTATCTTTGGAACTCAATCTTGGGCATAGATTTAGCTACATCGATTCCATGTACGTAGTACGGATGCCATGCGAATGTTGCCCACGGCCATGTTCAGACTAGCTTCGACGACCCACGATAATCGAACGTCTAAATCGATATCCTCGTCGACCTGGTTCCAGGGCCCCTTCTGAATCAACCCTGCGCACCAGGTCACAAGTCACTAGCGGGTGACAGCTGCGGCGTCGCACTGCATACCTCCCTGTCCTTCTAGGGCGCGACGGCCCAGGCATTGAAGACCCAGGCATTGAAGACCCAGGCATTGAAGACCCAGGCATTGAAGATAATATTAGAAGCAACAGCCACCGAAGCCATGACTTGCAGGACAAAGGGCGCCTGGGCATGCCGCCATAAATAGCATCTAGAGCTAGCTAGACCCGTGGAATGCGGAGCCTGGCGACGCTGGAATTTCCCTTCGGAGGCAGGCGGGCCTTGGTGGATCACCACCTGACTCCAGAGCCAAGCGGGCAAGCCAAGGCCTGTTGATGAGGATGCCGCGCCCAAAAGGGGTTTTTAGTGAATACAAGTGCAAAGGACTTGACGAGGACCGGGCCAAGGCGGCGCAGATATAAAAGCTGCAAGCGCGAGTCTTGGCCGGGCCAGAGCGGAGAAAAGGCAGCGATGCAACAGGCAATCAATCAAAGGACGGCGGGCGGGCCAAGACAGTGCCGCTTCCGCTGGTGTGGTTTTGCCGAGACTTTTTTGTCTCTGCAAGGTAGACATGGCTGGCGGCTGAAAGGGAGGGAGAATTAGGTCCAAAGACGGACGGGACGAAAGAGGTATCTACTAGACCTCTCTCGTCCATGCGTCGTTGCACCGGCCCCCCAGCGGAAAGAATGGGGGAAGGGATGTGGGTTGCTTGCGGGGGCCAACTCCCGAGGGCAGGGCGATATTAATTGCGCCAAGGCAAATATATAGAGAAGTGAGCAGAAGCAGAAAGGAAACATGGTGGACAATCCTCCCCTTCCCGCATTCTGTGGCCGGTCGTTGCCCCCCCTTCGTGCTGCTGCTTCTGCTCCTGCAGCCCTCCTCCCCCTTCCGAGGGGCTCTGGTTCGGGGCAAATCCCCACATTGTTCATTGCAGTGCATGTGTGCCTAGTATGCACATTAAGGATTGGGCACGTTGCACGCTGTACTCATCCAGGCCAGGCACATAACAGGGTCTGTGTGTGTGTGTGTGTGTGCATACCTGTCCCTTCGGCGAGAGCTGCCGGCATTGCGACGGTAGTGGGCAACTGCGCGCTTGGCATCATAACGGCCGTCTGCTACACCACCACCCTTATGTCCAACATATATATCCAGCAGATATTTTTTGGTCTTCTTCGCCGTCCGCCCATCTGTACTTGTGACTCGTGAGGACCTTCTCTTATCTCTTTCGCATTGCAACCGAGGATGTGACTGGACAAACAGGGGGGCCCGTCTTTAATTACCCTATCGCCGTTTCCTTTTTTTCTGTTATTGTTCGAGCCCCCTGGCTCGGGAAGAGCGAGGCAATGGGACTGACCCTGTGGCGCTGCCGTCTGGCGCTTCTCCTGCTGGGCCTGGCCGTTGCTGCCTTCCCAGCCAGCGCGGCCCCGACAACGGTGGTCCTCGAAAGGACAGCCGCCCTGCCGCCCGGGTGGCGCTTCCACAGCAATGCCAGTGCGTCCGACACCATCTCACTCTACATAGCGCTGAGAGAGCCGGGGATCCACGAGCTCAAGACGCAGCTCTCGCAACGCCACAGCAGCCGCGGAGCAGACGGCCGCCGCCGGGACCCCGGGCCGCACCTGAGCCGCGCGCAGGTCGGGCAGCTGCGCCAGCCAGGCCGCGTGGCCGCCGAGGCCGTGGCGGGCTGGCTGCGGTCGAGCGGCATCCGCAACGCGCAGACACAAGGGACCAGCTTCGTGCGCTTCGACGCCTCGGCGCGCACCGTCAAGTCGCTGTTCCAGGCCGACCTCGCCTACTACGCCCACGGCACGACCGGCAAGCCCGTGCTGCGCGCGCTCTCGTACACTGTGCCGCGGTGGCTGCGCAGCGACATCGACTTTGTGCACCCCCTGACGAACTTCATGCCGCCGCACAGCAGCAGAACCAAACCACACCACAAGCCGCGGCCAACGCCGACACCGAAACCGGCCGTCGTCGACGCGGTCGGCGACGACGACGAGCGCGAGCTCGATATGCCGTGCCTGACGGGCACGTTCCCCGAGTGCATCAAGAACCTGTACAACATCACGTACCGGGCGGCGGCGCCCAGCCCGGCACGGTTCGGCGTGGCCGGGTTTCTGGAGCAGTGGATCCTGTACAGAGACGTAGCCGGGTTCATGGACGTGTACGCGCCAGAACTGGCAGCCACGGCCAACTTCACCGTCGAGCTGTTCAACAACGCCATCAACCCGCAGGACTCGCCGTACGCGGCGGGCATGGAGGCGTCGCTCGACGTCGAGTACGCGCTGGCGCTGGGGCACCCGGCAGCCGTGACGTACTACGTCACGGGGGGGCGGGGGACCAAGCTCGACGCCAACGGGACAGCGCTGTCCGAGGCGCAGAGCGACAACGAGCCGTACCTCGAGTTCTTCGCCGAGATGCTCGCTAAGCCCGACGCCGCGCTGCCCCACGTGCTCAGCATCAGCTACGCCGACGACGAGCAGGGCGTGCCGCGCGCGTACGCGGCGCGCGTGTGCGACATGATCGCCGCGCTAACGGCGCGCGGCGTATCGGTGCTGGCGGCCACGGGCGACGCGGGTGCCGCCGGCACGGGGCAGACGCAGTGCGTGAGCAACGACGGCGCGGCGCGGCGCGTGTTCGTGCCGACGTTCCCAGCCAGCTGCCCCTACGTGACGGCGGTGGGCGCGACGGAGAACGTGGGGCCGCCGCTGACGGGCGCCGACTTCAGCTCGGGCGGGTTCAGCGACTACTTTGCGCGGCCCGCGTGGCAGGACGACGCCGTGGCGCCGTACGTGGCCGACATGGTCGACGGCGCGGACCCGCGGCTGGCGTGGTTTAATCGATCTGGCCGCGCCGTGCCGGACATCAGTGCCATTGGCAGCGGGTTCCAGATCCAGTACGGCGGGAACACGGCCGAGGTGTTGGGGACTAGTGCGAGCACGCCGACGCTCGCCGCCATGGTGGCGCTGGTCAATGATGCGCGCCTGCGCGCCGGCAAGCCGAGCCTCGGCTGGCTGAACCCGCTGCTTTACGCGCCGAGTGTTAGGGAGGTGCTGCGCGACGTGACGGTTGGTGATAGTGGTGGATGTCACTTTCCCGACGACTCCATCTCGCCGGGCTGGTCGTCGGTGGTCGGGTACGACTGCGTCACGGGGCTTGGCACCGTGGGCGACTTCAACAATTTCCTCGCGGCGTTGGCGTGATGCTAACCCCTTTTGGTGGCATGTCACCTGGACAGGAAGAGGACGCGGACATCATGTGCAGGGTGGGGGAGAGATTATATCGCATTAGGCGTGTCAGGTCCAGTTAGATACGCGCACACTTTGGCATGTACAATACAAAAGTTTACCAGTTCAAATGGTGGGTGTTCTGGGTTCAGCGACGGGACAGAGAAGAAAGGGGGAAATGACGAAACTCCCACGGGCACTTACGGGGACAGGCTGATGCAGCCGTCGGCGCTGTCCTCCTCAAAGATGCCGCCATAGGCTATGCCCTCATTGATTCCCGCCTCCTGCTCGCCGTTCTTAGTTATGTCTCCGACGCCATTGAGGCCCTTCTTGAGCACGCCAAAGTGGAACTGCCCCTGCCCGCTGACGTCGTTCTTGAGCACGTCCGTGACCTGCTTGAGCGGGTCCAGGCCCGTCGAGAAGAAAACTTGCGTGGTTCTGTTGTGGCATTACCAAGTTAGCGTGTGTTCGCATCACAGCAGTTTTGAACTTGAGATCGTTGCATGGGGTGCGTACAGCTTGTCAAAGTCGAGCGTCAGGGCAAAGTTGTTAAACGTGTCGGGCAGAAACTTGGTGCTGAAGAGCAGCTGCGGCGGGTTGTCGTTGACGTTGCCAAACAGCTGCAGCGTGTCCGGGTCGGGCGTGTTCTGGCCGAGGATGGTGCCCGTCTTCAAGACGACCTGGTTCGTGCTGAAGTCCTGGCTCTCGAGGAAGAACAGCTGGTACTCGTGCGTGAGGTTCAGCAGCCGCACGTTGTCCTTCTTGACGCTGAAGTGCACAGTCTTGACGCCCTGCGTGCTGGGGTCCGAC
Source organism: Lasiosphaeria miniovina (assembly GCF_030549165.1). Taxonomy (NCBI): domain Eukaryota; kingdom Fungi; phylum Ascomycota; class Sordariomycetes; order Sordariales; family Lasiosphaeriaceae; genus Lasiosphaeria; species Lasiosphaeria miniovina. The sequence goes on along the minus strand of NW_026848223.1, from coordinate 3,605,640 downwards.
CCGTCGTTACTAGCGGGTAGCAGCTCGGACCGCCGGAAGCCGACCTGGTCGTTGAAGATGGACGCGTCGCTGATCAGCACCTCGACGGGCTGGGCCTCGACGCCCTCGTCAAACTAGTGCGGAGTTGTCAGTGGGATCTTGCGGGGCTGGGCACAAAGGCCTGTCTTACCAAACCGCCCGCGCCGGCGGGCAGGATGCGCGAGACCTGGCTGACCTTGAGCCCTGTCGCATGTTAGTCGGCGGTGCATCAGGCTTTCAATAACCGATGTCATACCTTTCCCGAGGACGTTGTTCGGGTCAAAGAAGTCGTTCGTCACATCCAGGTCGGCAGCGACGAGGTCTTTAGGAAGACGGCCATCGAACTGCAGGTTGCATTTCTGCGCTGCCGCCAACGCAGAGAACAGGGCAGCCGAGAAGAGGCTGGAGGAAACCATTTTGAGAGAAGAATTAAAATTAGATGGGCCAGCCGTCCAAAAACGAGCGTAATTAGTAAACGAGAAAAGATCAAAGAGAGCGACGGCGGTGAAATCGAACAGAAACCAAACTCGCCACGACGGAGAGGGAAGCAGACGAGGGCTTGGCTTTATGGTTCGAAGTCGCTTTCTCCAGTACCCTTGCCACTTTTTTGCCAAGACTTTCTTCCTGCGATGGTGCTTTCGGGAAGTCGTCCCAACTCTTCATGCAGGGGTCGCCGGGTGGACTCGCCCGGCCCTCCTTATTATTAGAAGCGAAAGCGAGGTTGCAGAAGAACAAAAGAGTCGCACGATCAAAGACGGGTGCAGGCGGCGCTGCGAGTTCGGCGCATTGCAACCCTTGCGCTAGTAGTTTCAAGGTTAAAAGGCAGCGAATTGGCGCAGGCCAGAGATCGTTTCCGGGATCCGTGGTGGGGACCCCAGATGATCAAACGCGTCTCAAGATCCAGTTCGCGATCTGCCCGCCCTCCCCAACTTTGTGGGGTTGAGGCGGCCTAGGCGACAGCTCTCGGACCGCCGAGGACCCGCCCCGTCGCGCCTGCTGTCTGGGTAAGGTTGGAAGGTCAACTGACGAAATGAAAACGACCAAAGATCACACCTTGTTAAGAAATAAAATAAATTGCGTCAGACGCTGTGGTCAAGGAAGGGAGGTGCGACTCGCTCGTATTTTGGCAAACAGCTCTTCTCTCATCCATATTTGACCATTTGATGATAGGAAACCACTGAAAATAAATAAAGTAAAAATAGTTTCCCGAAATAAAAAATTGCACCTTTGAACATCCTACTCTAGCTAGTTGCTGACGGTTCATCACGTACCTACTACATCCAGCAGGTAGCGACTGCTACCGTAGTGTATGAAATAGGAAGCACTGGGTCGGTCAAAATCTGCGACAGTGTTTAGAATCTCACACCTGAAGTGACAACTTTACGGCCTGAAAGAACGGTCTCGCCTGCCGGCGGGAAACCCTGATGGCCTGATCTTCACAATTCCCTGGATTTTTGCGAGTCGTTCGTCACAGCTCGCACCTGCCCACCTAGCTATCTCACATGGCCCTAGCTATCTCACATGGCCATGTGCTCTCATCAGTACCCTACTTCCACTTCGAAATCCACCCACCTGGCCCTCTCGTTCTCCTAGCACAAGTATCCAAAGCAGCAAGTCGCCGTTCTTGAGCATCGGAGCCACCGGAAACTCGTACAGAAGGAGCGACCCTCATGAAAACGGCCGCACGGCGGCATACGATTAACCTTCCGAAAATTCTTTCTTCTTCCCTCTTACCACCTTCCAACATCATCTCATTCTTCTAGCTCTCACCCTCAAGAACGTCTCTCGCCACCATATCAATTTGAGGAAGGATACTACACACAGACTCTCCTTAACACCTCATCACAAATTTGATCATTACTCAATATCACGGCTCGTGGCTACCTAGGTAGCATCATAACACCGAAGGCGCGCCTCAAGTAAGCCCTCGCCATTCTTTCCCTACACTCATTTCCACTCATCTAATCCATCCAGTCTCGACATAGCGGTACTCAAGGGTCAATTGGCCACAGCGCCACTCTCTAATACGCCACTGGAATCTCGCAGCGGCTCGAGTAAGCATCCATCATTACATCTTCCGCTTCAGAAATAGGTGCGTATATTTGATGTCTGTCTATTATTCTTAGCCTGTTCACTTGCTAATAGAAATGAGAAGATCATCACTCCGGGACCCTTGTGGTGGCATCTTCTCAACGGGTTCTTAACCTCTATCAGGTGCACCTTCCCATCTCATAAAAATAGCACAGCCCCAGTCAAATGAGGACATCCCATAACACGACGCACAGGCAGACATGGTCCCCCAAGAAATCCAAGACCAGGAATCAGAGGCACAGGAGCAGAGTGAGGGTGGGTCATCTGACATCACTGTCGATAAGTCTTCTACGGAGGTGCCCGTCCAAGAAATGAAAGTGGTACGCTGGCACCATAACAGGCAGTACCAAGCAGACCGTCCTGACGTTGGTGCTTGGATGGTGAAATCGGCTCCGTGGCGCCGGGGATTAAAAGCCAGGGGGTACGGCACCCGCAAGATCAACCCTCTCAACTTCATGATTTTCACTCTCAAGCACTTCAATTAGAGGTGCCGAGAAAACAGCCCCTTTTTATCGGTTACTAGTTCTTACCTCGGTGCATTGGACGTTGCTTCTAAACATCTGGCCAGAGGATACCAGGGAATTTATACTTTGAAAATCGACACACTCAGACCACATTGGGATCATGGCAACCAGCGAATGTGGAAAGCGCAGCACCTGGTACGCACCTGGGGTTTGAGAACATCGAAGGTTTCCGATTATGAATTTCTCGTCGAAAACGAGATTCCGGCTCAGTCTCTTTCCCTTGTAAAGAGCTGGGATCAGATATACACAGAGTTACCAAGGATCTTGTTGAGGCGTTCAAGTCATCTGTCTTATCTGTCCTACCTGCGCCGACAACGGGAAAGATATGCGACATGAACAGCTCAACTGAGATCAGAAAACGTGGAGAACAGAGAGGCGCGTGATCTGACACGCGCCAAAGGTTTCACGCTCAAACTCAGACCAAACGGGAACAATCCTTAATTTATCTCGAAGAACAACCAATCACCCCAATCCCTGGCCACGTCGACATTTTCTGCGGCGCATAAAACTAGCTGGACTCGAGAAGATGGACTGCTCGATGAGTCAGCACGACACTGATTCTAGACACTCCCCAAGTCCTTTTACGATTTTTTGCACTCATTCTGGCGGCACTTACACAACCCGAACATCACACCGGGGGAAGGGGTCTCTCTGTGGTCGGACGGAAAAGTCCAATTTAACATGGAAGTGGATGGCCTTCTAAACACAACACATGAAGCGCCAAGCCTATCATATGTTTTCATTGGCATAGATAGTTTCCCATATTACAAAATTTCCCTCCCCCCAAAGTCCTCTAATTCAGACATGGTATTGAGTTCGCAATTTCTCACATGATTCATAGCAGACCTACTGACCTTAGCTTTCTTGATCATTACTAAATAACTTTACGTTACTTTAAAATTCTACCTTCCTACCTGTATACACAGAGGTCTTCTCTGAGGACACGTAATTCATGAAATATGGTTTATTCAACATGAGGGCTATCAGGTCCTCCTAGCTTACAATATCGTCGATTTCGATATCGGCTACGTTTTTAACGTCGCCGACGAGCTTCTTACGTACAGGGCTTCTTCGCGGTAGCTTATACAGTAAGGTAATTATTATCGTTCTACGCCTAGGGCGCACCGGTACGGCGTGAGTCTTCTCGGTGTACGTGTCATCGGTAAATCTATGGTTATGCCGAACCTTGACGGCTCCGGGCCGTTCAACGTTCAGGTACATGGAGCGGAGCGGCCGGCATATGGTAAGCCAGTTATAGCCGGATCCGAGAACCTTCCGTAATTATTAGACTTGTGCTTCGTGCTTCCGCCGGGTATTGGCTTTTTTCTCGTGACCAACTTTAATCTATATATCGCATGTGCACAGAGGAATGAGTTTGAGAGATCTACGATGCGGTATGCCTAAGGTTCATTGCTAACAACCACGACAGATACTAAGGTATCTATATACCCATCCCAGGATGAGCCGAGTCGGCGTTCCGCTCAGCGGCTTATCTCTCCTACCCGTGTTCTCAACGCGGGCGGGGTCCAGGCGCACCAGACTCTGTAATATAGCCTACATGCAAGTTCTCCTCGAGGCCATATACACCTGCAGGCCGGGTCAGACCTTGTGCACCAAACCTGACAACCGATGGGCCAGACCGTTCGAGAAATTATATGGTGGCTGAAGGGCCAATTTACCCTGCAAATTTATCATCATCTTTCACATGCATGCCAAGTGCGAGCTCTCTCTCGTAAGCGTGAGTGCGACCATGCTCTGACGATTACAAGTCGGGTTGAAAAGCATTCTTTTCACGACGGATGGCTCGCTGATCGATCCTCTCCGTCTAGGCTAGACTTATCACGACTTTCCCAAACGGACCAATTCCCACGAGTGCCACGACCACCCAAGATTCACAGTACAGTGCCTACCATGATGATGCCCATCTCCACCCCCCTCCTTCTTCTACTCCCCCTCCTCTCAATCTCATCCGCAACGCCCACCCCCGCCTCTCCGGCACTCGCCCCGCGCACGCCGTCGACAGCGTCCAGCGCCGCCGCATGCCCGATACCGAACTGGACAGTGCGCAACCTGACGGTGACGTACAGCGCGGAGACGTACACGCCGGGGACGGCGTGGATGACGCTGGCGGAGAACAATTCGACGGGGGCGGCGGTGGGCGAGGAGGCGCTCAGCTGCGAGGTGTCGTTCAACTACCGGGCCAGCATCGAGGGCACGCCGGCGCACCCGAATCTGAAAGTGCTCGTCTTCTTCAGCATCGACACCGCCTTTGTCACCATCAACCAGACCTGGTTGTGTCCGGCCAATGACGCCGAGCTGGGGAACCCGCCTGGGTAATTGCTTATTCTCTGTTTTTCTTCCTCTTCTTGTTTTTCGGCCGATGCACTGTTTCAGCGGCAAAATCACAGCGTGCACTGACATTTTTGATCGAAAACAACCAGGACGTCGTCTTTTGTCATTGGCCTGGCCGAAGTGTCGCTGGCTTGCCCGGAACCGCCCGAGGACGGCATGACGTGCGCGTCAAAGGACGCTGTCGCCGCCAATGGCGTGGTGCAGGTCATGTATCCTGAAGCGCTAGAGACAAAGAGTTAGGTAAGGTTTGGTCAATGCTGGGGTGTGTTAGGCTGGTGGATGATATGGATTTCAGTTCCCCCAATAATTGTTCTGGGAAGCGGGCATTGTTGTAACCGCGCCAAGGAATCAGATCAACGAGTGATTAATTAGAATAGGGTTATCTATACGTTCTAAGATTTACCATATCTAACCCTAGAATACTGTACCCACAAGCAAATCCAGACACCAGGGTTCCTGGTCGTGCTTGCTTCCTAGGGTACGATAGCACTTCCGGCGCAAGTTCCTCAATCTAGTGGGTCAATCCGCCTTTGGTCACATTGGTCGAATTGGATCAGGCTGCGCGTAACATTTCCTCGTCCTTTGGCACTCGCCGTCAGCCAGTCAAGCTCTCCCTTCCAAAGCAAATCCATGCTCCGATCAGTGCGGCTGACGAACAGACGCAAGTATTCGGAAAACCGAGCCAATATGATTTGCCAATACCACCATCGCATTGATGTCGAAGCCCAACGCGTGCGACACCAGACGCTCTCTTGAAGCCTGCCCGCCCAAAACAAAACCCCCAATGGCCGCCAAATCTTCACGAGCATATATCGCTCCCTTCCGAAACCTCACAGTTTGGCACGCCGATAATAGTTAGTGTCTTACGAATTACTGACAATGGACCCCCTAAGCTTGGCAGCTAGCATCATTGCTGTAGTGCAGGTTTCGCAGTCGATCGTGCTCGCCTGCTATCGCATCCGCCACGCCATCAAAGACGCCGACGACGACATCGCCCGCCTCATCGCCGACGTTGAGAGTCTCGAAGCAACCCTCGAAGAGCTCCGCGACATCGTCCCGTCGTCCAACAACGACCCGTCCGCACTCGACAGCCTGTCGATTGAGGATGGGGGAAACAACCAGAAACGCCCAGCTTCGGCAGCATGCCTGGCTGCGCTACGATCGTGCGAAACCACACTCAAAGAGCTGGACCAGAAGCTCCAACCTCTCGCCAAACCAGGCCTCAAGACAAAGCTCCGGTGGCCCTTCGAATCCAGCCTCATCGAGCGGAAACTCACCGAGATCGGAAAGCTCAAGGCAACGCTGCAGCTAGCTTTGGCTGCCTACCATGCCCGCGTTCTCGGGCAGCAGTCTCAGAAACTCGACGACCTGACGACCCATACCAAACGGGCAGCCATCCTCTCGTGGTTCAAGACCAGCGACCCCGAACAAAACCACAAGCTGTCGCGGAGCCGTCATGAACAAAATACGTCTCAGTGGATCTTTGATGTCAAAGAGTTTGCCGACTGGAAGCAGAATCCGGGGAAGTCGCTTTGGCTCCATGGTATTCCTGGCGCCGGCAAAACCATCCTGTGCTCTACTGTCGTTGACAACATCATCCAAGAAGTCGCCTCTCAAAAGTCCAATAGCCGCGTTGTTTACTTCTACTTTGACTTCTCAGACGCCAAGAAGCAAAGCGTCGCAGACTTGACGAAGTCGCTCATCTACCAGCTCATCTCGGCTCACAGCGACATTCCGGAAGCGGCCGAGGCACTCTTTGCGAAGTGCAACGGTCTCACAGAGCCGGGCTTGGATGAGCTTTTCGGTCTCATGACTGAAATCTCGCGGACCAAGCGAACTTTCGTCTTTGTTGACGCCTTGGATGAATGCCCCAAGGAAGAACGGCCAGCTTTTCTTGAGACGTTCTTCCAGGATTCGCTTCCCGATAACCTAAGTCTGTGGATCACTAGTAGAAGGGAGCCTGATATTGAAGCTGTTCTCAAGCCGTCGGCCACGCACACAGTTTGTATCCAAAACTCCTCCATAGACGCTGATGTCAGGATTCACGTTAATAACTCCATCGCTCGGGACCCCCGACTGTCCAAGTGGAAACCAGCGGTGCAGAACGACATTTCGAACGCCATCGTTGGCGGTTCTCACGGAATGTAAGTGTTTTGATATGGAACTGCAGGTTTGCAACATTTCTAGCCTCGATAGTTCTAACAGCAGCGCAGGTTTCGTTGGGCAGTGTGCCAGCTGGACACGATGAAGAAGTGCCTGACTCCCGCCATGGTACACGCCGAGTTGAAGCGAATGCCCGAGACGTTAGACCAAACCTACGATAGAATCCTACAAACCGTGCCCAGCCTCCACCACCCTTTTGTGCAGTCAGCCCTGCACTGGCTAGCTTTCTCGACAAGACCTCTGCAACTACGCGAGCTGGCCGAAGCAGCCGTTGTGAGTCCGGAAGAAGAAGTTTTCGACCCAGATCTCTCACGACTCTTTGACGAAAACATGATCCTCGAGTTATGTGGCTCTTTAGTAACACAGTCCACGGTCCAGTTCGTTCCGACATTCACCAATGACTGGCTTGCGGAGAAGCTCAGCGTCGAGCTCGGACATCGGGCAGTCTCTCTGCCGACATATGTCGATAAGAATTTTGTTGTGGTTTCCCTGGCCCATTTCTCTGTTAAAGAGTACATACTCTCACCGAGGCTAGGAAGAGGGGCTCTTGCCGCATACCACACCTCGGAGCGACTAGCAAGTTTGTTCATTGCAAGATCATGCCTCTTGTACCTCCTGAGCTACAATTCGGGAGAGGTGGCGACGAAGCTGGAATTCGACTCGTGGCCCCTTCTGGAGTACGCAGCACGGCAGTGGATTCCTCATTGGCGAAATGCGGTCGCTGGTGCCAAAAAGATGGAGTTATCGGATCTACGCGGGTTGGCCGAAAAGCTACTGGACCCAACCAGCGGCGAAGCCTACGTGAATTGGCTCAATGTCTCCATTCCGGACACCGGCGTTGAGAAGAATTTATATGGGAGCGCATTCCATCGGGAGATGCGCCGCAGTGCCCACAACCTTCCCCAACCATTATACTGGGCGGCGTATCTCGGCGATGTTGAACTGGTTGAGTGGCTCATTGAGCAAGGTGCAGATGTATGCACTGTTGAAGGAAACCTAGGGTCTGCACTGGGTGCCGCAGCCTATCAAGGATACTCAGACGTTGTCGAATGTCTACTTTTGCACGGAGCAGACCCGAACTTGGCAAACACGGAGTTTGGAAACGTGCTACAAGTAGCGGCGCTTGGAGGCTCCGTCAAGGTTGTCAAGCAGTTGCTTGACGCGGGGGCCCAATTGAACGCCCAGGGTGGAACATACAACACGGCTCTCATCGCAGCAGCATCTAAGGAAAACTACGATATGGTTGCGCTTTTGATCAAGCGCGGTGCCGACCTCAACCTCGGCTCTAGGCAACACGGCTCATCGCTTTATCAAGCTGCACTTGCTGGAGACACGAAAATGGCCGTTACTCTCCTAGCAGCTGGAGCTGATATCAACGCTCTTGGGACGTCGGAAGGAACAGCACTATACGCAGCCGCCACCAGCGGCTCGGTACCGCTGGTCCAGTTGCTGCTGCGTAAGGGAGCCGAAGTGAACAAATTTGGACCGTTGGGCGAATTTGGGTACCCAATCAGCGCTGCTGCCAACAAGGGACACAGCCAGATCGCAAGAATACTGATCCGAGCGGGCGCTAATGTCAATGTTTGGGGTGGCCACCGCGGAGTGACCTGTCTTGAGGCGGCAGTTGAAAGCAGGGACATGGCGATCTTTCGCGTCGTTCTCGACGCTGGGGCAGATCCGAGTATTCGAGGTATGTGCTAAACCCCATTGGAATTGGCTGACTGGTTAAGGTTGGCTCGGGATGCTCCACACGTGAACTAACTCGCAGGCTATTCACAGGGGACTTGTACGAGAACTGTTTTCACGCAGCAATTTGGACGGGCGAGCATGATATGGCCAAGGTCCTGCTTGACCGCAACGCAGACTTCGGCGATGAGGCGTTTCTAACTGCCATTGAGCTTCATGATGACAAGCCCTTTTTCCTTGAGCGACTCCTGGAGCGAAATCCAAATCTCAATGCCTGGGATAAAAACATTGGTTCTGCACTCCATGTTGCCGTACGCAAACGGTGCGAGAAGGCAGCATTGTTGCTTCTTCAAAGGGGCACCTATATCGATACAGTCAACGAGGATGGTTCAGTACTCTTCGAGGCAGTCGAGCAACGGATGACGCAAGTTGCCAAAGAGCTCCTGCTGAGAGGCGCCGACCCCAACCGCAAAACAAAGCACGAAACGCCTTTCACGGCGAGTATCTATCGGGCTCTGAGGGGAGGCGAGGGCAACTTGGAGTTGGCTGAGCTCCTCCTTCAAAAAGGGGCCGACGTTGACGGCGGCAACGGGTTAGCGTATGTATCGCCCGTGACCAGCGCACGATTTGAAACGCATTTCCAAACTAACCTCCCTTCAGTGTGTACTGGGCAGCGACATCTGAAGGGGACAAGAATGAGAGCGTTCTTCGGTTCTTGGTCAAGCACGGCGCAAATCTCAACCTGGTGGCCGCGCGGGAGGGATGCACGGCTCTCCAGGGCGCCGCTAAAGAGGGCAGGAAAGACATGGTCGATTTGCTTATCGAACTCGGCGCCGAAATAAACGGTCCAGCTGGCGATGACGGTTTCGTGATACATTATGCCGTCCAGTCAGCAGACAAGTCTATGGTTCGCCATGTGCTCCAGAAAGGAGCGCTTATTGACGACTCGCGGCCATATTGCAGCAGCCTCCAACGAGCGGTTTCAGGGCACAAAAACGATCTAATTCCACTTCTGCTGGATAGCGGAGCTGATATTAGGGCAGTATCTCCGGCCCGGGCCATGAACCGCTGGGGAAAGAACAGGGAAGCGTACGCCATTCTCATCGAACAGGGTGCCGTGTTCGACAACAACCGCGATGCGAGTTATCTCATTGAGCAGATCGAGGCCAACTCGATTGAGGACCTCAAGCAAATGGTTGCTGACGGGATGGACGTCAATTGCCACACATCGTATCAATCACCAATTCTGGTAAGTTGGTACCCGTTCTCCTTGGAGACATTGTTTGAACTGAGCAAAGCATTTCTAACGGGTTGTATAATGAAAAATAGCAAGCATCTCTCCAAGGCCTGAAAGACACCATAAAATTCCTCCTCGACGTAGGCGCACACATCAACTACGCTCCCAACAGTGTAGCAAGCGCGCTAGTGGGAGCCTGCAGAAAGAGCGACATCCGCACAGCCGAGTTTCTCCTCGAGCACGGCGCCGATCCAAATTTAGTGGTGCAGAAACATGTGACGGCTCTCAGCGCTGCGGTTAGAACGACTGGGAACTTGCAACTCGTTGAACTACTTCTCAGTTACGGTGCTGAAATCGGGCTTGGTGAAGGCTATGTCTTCCAGCAAGCAGTCTGGGGCGGCGAAAAGATTCTTGCTCGGCTCTTGGAGGAGCCCATGACTAACTCGCAACGGGAGCGGTTTTTAGATGCGGCTCTTCAATCTGCGGCTCACTGGGCTGTCCGTGATATTGTCGGCTGGCTCGTCGACCAGGGCGCCAACCCAGCCTACAGTGGTGGTTGCCACGGCTGTCCACTCACAGCCGCTCTCTGCAGCTCGCATATTTACGATGCTGCTGGTATTAACAACCGCCGACTCATTACTGAGCTCCTACTCCAGCGCGGCGCTGAAGTCAACCCGCCTATAGTGGCCAACGCAGAACCAAATTTTGACTCAGATCTCAAGGCTCCCACGCACCCGCCGCCTCTCGTCGCATGCCTGGGAGTTCGTTCTTTGACTCAAGCCACCTTCCTCCTCAAGGCAGGCGCAAATCCTAACCTCCAAGGCGGAGAGCTTTATACCGCCCTGCAAGCTGCTGCGCGATACTGCCCGGACATGGTAGCCCCTTTGCTCTCTGCGGGTGCAGATCCGCTCGCTGTCACGGATGGGCCATACGGCACAGCCCTGCACGCCGCAGCCTATGCGCACAATGTGCCTGCCATCGAGGCTCTGCTAGCTGCTGGAGCGGACCCCAACGTCGTAGCGGGCAAGTACGGAACACCGCTCCAGGCCGCTGCAAAGCTAGAGACGGTGCGCAGCGGGTGGTCGGCCGGCGCAGGCAGCCTGAGTGCCCTGAAGGCGCTTGCGGCCGCAGGGGCCGACGTGCACGCGCTTGGGGGGAAGTACGGCAGCGCCCTGCAGATGGCGGCCAAGAGCGGGAACCTCGGTGCCTTGCGTTGGCTCGTCGAGGACATGAGAGTTGATCTGAATGTCTTGGGAGGCAGGTTTGGCAGCGTGCGCGAGGCAGCCGTGCGGAAGGGCCGCTGGGGTGTCGTTGTCTATCTGGAGCGCGTGGGTGGGAAGATTAACTGGGAGGGCACATTCAACCAGGACGGCAAGCAGTGGAAGGACTTCAAGGTCACCTGGAGGCAGTGACTTGGTGCGCTTGGCTATCCAATGAGGCAGTCTGCCGCCTGTCGAGGTTGTGAAGTCAGGGTTGAAAGGTTGTGATATTGGATATCCATTGAGTTTCTCTTTCTAGTGCACTTCCGCCTTCAAAACACCATCCAATTTCTGTTTTTCGACTACCATAAGGCAGCTGTCCAACGCCCACAATGAGCAACCCACCTGGAATCATCATGAACCACGGCTAGAATTAGTCGTGCGGTGACTCCAAAGGCCTCGTCAACTCGATTGTCACCAGCCACGGCGTCATCGCTGGGTGCGCTGGCACCGTGTACCGCTATGACGCCACCTCTGGTACGCTCCAAGCCACCAGTCCTCTCGGCACTGATGCCGGAGGCCAGGAAGTGCGCCTCGCTGTTGTGGCAGATGGCTCGCTTGTCGTGGCTGGAGCCAACAGCACCGTGTTCGGCCTCAATCCCGAATCATTGCAGGTGGTTTGGAGCACGCCCTTGACTGGCCAAGCAGCTGGTGGCTATACTGTCGACGTTGCTTGCCACGGATCCAACATCTACGTCGGCTGCAACGGCAAGGTCTTCTACCTCAGCTCCACTAGCGAGATTGTCGTGGCCAACCCCTGGGACAACTGGGACCCCCACGAGACGCGCATGGCCGTGGCACACTCCGACCCTCCAACGTTGCTCATGTGCAACAACGGTTACTGCGTCGCCCTGGACCCAACAACACTTGTGTACAAGCGGCCCACCGACAACAACCTGGCAGGCGCCGGCAAAAACGTCACGTCGGTGCCGGGCGGTGCCGGAATCGTCTTCGCGTGTCGCAGTCAAGTCTTCGCCGCGTGTCTCAGTCAAGTCTTCAGCATAGATGAGGCTTCGGGCACCAAGCTGCACAACGCTAACCTTGCAGGGGTTGGGAAAGAGGATGTGCGTTTGGCACTGACCGCTGATGGAGCCTACGTATATGCTGCGACGAACGGCTAGGCCGTCGGTCTCGACCCAAACACGTTGGAAGAGACGTTCCGAACTCCCATGTATGCCATGGGTGGCAACCCTGCTACGTCCGTGGTAGCAGGCGACCGCTGCGCCTACTTTGGCCGCAACGGCCAGGTCTGGCAGATCAGAAACAGCAAGGGCAAGGTGCAGGTCCGAGTCACTGTCCCTCCCGGCATCAACGAGCCCAGCGAAACCCAGCTGTCGACAGATGGCGAGGGCAAGATCTTCGCCGGCGCGTGCGCAGCATCATCGCCATCGGAACCACCAACTTCCCGCCATCCATCCCATGGATGGGAACGCCGCGCAGCTCAGACCTAAAGTGCTTCGCCAGGTCGCGCTCCTCGGCACCTACGACAGCGGCACGTACGGTTCAACTACGACTCGCCGCTGGGCGACGACAATCGGACCACGCTAATGGAGGTCACGGACAGAGTCCCGGGGCTGGACTCGGTCCGCAACGACATCAGCATGCCGTGGTGTGTCGCTCAGCCGCTCGACTTCAACCACCTCTACTCGTTCGACAGCCCGCGCACGCCTACCCTGCCTCGACCATCCAGTCGCAGCTGCCTCGCGCCCAAGGCCCTCGGCCTCAACGCCACACTTACCAGCATCTGGGCCACGAGCGCGCGTGTCGTCGTAGAAGACGACGACGATCGGTGCCAGGCCGGCCCCGTAATCGCCGCCAACAGCTTTCTGTGGCCCGGCCCCAACGGCGTGCAGAGCATCTGAGCCAGCAATCAGACGGCCCAGGAAGTGCTCGCGGCGCTGGACACCCAGGTCGCCCAGCTGCCGCCTAAGCCGCCGCGCTTCACGGTGTTGCAGGGCAGGGCGTCATCACCCCGACGAGAACATGATCAAGGCCAGCGTCCCCGCCAGGTACCTACCCCCCGTGCTGGGCGGCGGCGCCGACGGTGTGCATATGGGCCTGCGCGATGTCGTGCAGATGTTTAACCCGGCGTTCATTCGGCGGCTAGGTGGGTAGAAGGGCCAGGGGGCGAATATTGTCATTATGGGCTATGCTAACTCGCTCGAGTACGTCGATGCGGTGGTGCAATTGAATCTTTAGCTGTCTTGAGAATGGAGCATTCGTTGGGAGAAGGGTGTTTTGTGGTGTGTGTGCGGGTATCGTTGGATGTAGGAAGGTTTTAGATTTTCTGGCCCGTGATCAAAGTTGACAGTGGCTTGAAGGGTCTTGAATTGTCTGTCCCCCTGCCATCTAATAATACAGGAAAGAAGGCCTTTTATGCTTCCAAGAAAAGGACAAAGGAAACCTGGTTCAACAGTCTGTTCAGTCGTGCTACGTAAGGGACTCAGCCGTAGCAAAGGAGAAAAAGAGGGCATTCGGAAGTCTGGGAGGCCGGAAAAAGGGATCAGGGCTGAAAGTCACGAACGAAGGGATATGCAGTGTTTGGAGGGATATGCAGGTATGTGGCTCAAAAGTGGCACAAAAGTGGGCGACAGATTTAATTAATTATATAGGGCTTCCAGCGAGAGAGAGAATTGTCATGTCCCGGGCAAATCTTGATTCTTACTTAGGTTCCAGTCAACCTTGAACCTCTTTTAAATTTGCTTCCTTCTCAGCAAAACCTCGATAGCGTGTTTCGCTACATTTTTTTGTGCTCGAAAGGTTCAGCTAAATAAAAGTTTAACTTGGCCCCGATATTTGTAGTCTATCAGCCCACCATGCCGAACAGATTTCTCCCCATGGAGCAAATTATTTTAGGTCTAGACTTTCCAATAAAATCACAAAAGTCTGTTGCAAAATATTTGTCACACATTTTATATCCTAGCCAATCTAAAAATCCACAGTGCACGAGCCTACCTCCCCTTCCCTTATAATCTAGAATTTCATCTTCTTCCCCTTCATTTCCACATACAGGCTTCCCACCAGGACTCATATTCTTGACCAGCAAACAAAACCAAAAAGATACAGGATGGACACCACCCCAGTCAGGCGAAGACGCGCTAGAACAAGGGAGCTCCTTGAGGGCGAGTTCTGGCTGGCGGTGGAGGTACCCACGGTCCCATCCCCGCCCGCCTCTCACACGATGTACGACGAGCAACGGCTAAAGGAGGGCTTGTTCTACGCAGATCAGACTCTACGCAACGCAATTAAAGGAGCATCGCCTCTCGTGAGCCATTGTATGACAATGTAGTCTACAAGACCTGCCTCAAAGCAGCCCTCGAGAACGGGGTGGGGATAAGCAGGAGAGACAAGATCTGCTGGAAACCGTTCATGCTTTCCTAGAAGAAATCCGAGGTAACCGAGAACTCCGGCTTCCTTGCGACAAGGTCAACACTGCGGTGGTGGATCGCCTCGTCATGCTACGGCGGTACGGGTTTGCCATCCGGTACCGCCTATGGACGGACATGGTCTGCGACGAACTCCACATCTCCAAGGAAGAATCAGAATGGGTGGGCGACAATCGATTCGTTGGCTGACAAATCAATTTTCAATATTCGTCAATTATTTGCTGACAGATCAACGAATATTCGTCAGTGTGGGTCCGAACCACCACAATCTGCTTAGTCATCCAGATCCTCCTCCTCCACCTCCTCCAAGCTACTATTTACAAGGCCTGACCTTATCCAATGCTTCAAACACTCAAGAAACTCAATAGTATCTTCACCCAGTTGCATCCTTTCCCAAGATATTGTACGACGACCCCCAGAAAACACTCGCTCTGGCTCAGCACTCATTGCAGGAATTGATAAAACATTGATCGCCAATTGAGATAATCTTGGCCAGCGTCGTCGTTGTTGTCCATTCAACCACCAGGATAATGCTGATGTTTCGATCGAAATTACTGCTTCTGAGATATACTCTTCAAACTCATCCTTGACGTGTTGCCGTGGAATAACATCAAGATTTTGAGCAAGAATGTCGAATTCATCAAGATCATCAATTTGCATTGATGGTAACGTTGGAGAAGTATTTGCTAATTGATCCTTATGCTTCTCCCAGAGTTCTCTGACAGAGTTGATTGCTGGCCGTATCCATTTTTTATCCCAGTTTTGCTTGAGATATAAGGTTCGTCGTGATGGGTGAAAAATCACTGCTGCTGCGTAAAATGAAGACTCCTCCGTCTTCAGATAATATTTGTCGAATATTGCCCAGCTTTTCTCAATCCGAGAAGATAAGAAAGGATTTGACTGATATACTGAAAGGCTTTTTTTGAAATGCTGAATCAGGATATCCATAGTGAATAAAACTCGGTCGATTGTTGCATGATCTCCTTCTGTTGCTTTTGTTGCTCGAAAGAATGGATGTAGGAAAGTTGATATTAATCGAAGATTCTCCCAATCATCTGGAGAAAGGTAATCCTTTTGGAGAGATTCATACCAGAGTTTGATATACGAATCAAGTGCAGCTTCTTTTTCAAGGGCAACTTGAATCATTAAATACCAACTGTTCCACCTGGTAGAATTATCCAAAGGGATCATTCGGCCAGCAAGCTGAATAAACTGGCTAATTCGAGTAGGGGATCCTCGGATATGTTTGACGATATTATGAAGTTTGATCAGGGGACTCAGATCAAAGGAGATCTTCACCTCCTTCACATTCATCTCTTCATTCTCTTCATCAATATCTTGAAACAGAAATGCTTGAACAGCAAGGTTGATGATATGGCCATTACATCGGATTCGATTATCTGATGATGACCAAGGGATTGCCATTTCGCTGAGAGTTGTTTCGAGGGCTTTACAAAGCTTATCGTTGGTAAAAGCATTGTCGCCGATGATTGCCCCGATTTTTGAAAAGATATTATAATCCTTCAAAACGCAGAGAAGAGCTTCGTGTTGTGTTATTGCATGGTGTGACAAAATAGATGGGAGGCCGATAAGTGCTTTCTGAAGGGTTTCCGATTCAAGATTAACGAAATGAGCACAAACTGCAAGGAACAGTTTCTGATTTGGGGAAGTCCAGACATCAAGAGAGAGGTGGATTGTTGAAAGGGATGATTGAAGCTTCTTCCGAACGATGTCCTTATTCGAAATCCAAGATTTTTTGATATGCTCTCTGATTGTCGAGTGTGATGCGATGACTTCGTTTGATACAGCTGGATTGAGGGCTTTGCAAACGGTGTGAAAGTATGGACTTTCAACAATCCGGAAAGAAAGGCTCTCAACAACAATAAGTGAAGCAACCGCTTGTGTGATAACCTCTTTATTTAACACTCGTTTCATAATTTGAGCGTCTAACTCAGAGGTCTGGTTGGTCACCATTGCTTTCTCGTATAGAGATTGCAATACAGTATTGCTGAGATCATCGACGTTCCTCGATTGGTTGGTAGTTGTGATTCCATGCTTGGATTTGAGGTGGTTCCGGAAGTTGGTTGTGTTTTGAGCACCCCATGATTCGCAATATTTGCAATAATACATGCGGTTTTTGCCTTTTCGCGCTGGCTCGTCGTCTTGTGGTAGCCGAGTATGCTCTATAACAGAGCTTGAGCCTCGGCCTGTATCTCTGGATATTGAAGAACCCTCAGAAATGAAAGACATCTTTGTGGATTAAAGGAATTGATGAATTGGTGAAGTTTTGGTGGTTGGGTTGCGTTGGGCAGCCAAACACTTGTTGGGTGGCAGGTTGTGCTTAGTCAGCTACGAATATTCGTCAATATCCGCGATATTCCGGATCGGAATTATCCGTTGACGAATAAGCGAATATTTTGATTCGTCGCCCACCCTGAATTATCAGATCCCGCCTGGTTCGAGCGGCTTCCGGGGTGGACCCGATATTGGGATCAAACTCGCTACTTCATCGCACGCGAGGCCTCAAGGTGGCGCGAGTACTTGTCATCGCCGCCGGAGGATGTCAAAGAAAAGGAAATCCAGACGACGCTGGCCATCTCCAGGGCCTGCAACTACATGGGGCTCAACTTTGACGACACGATGAACGCGATCGACGAGCACGGCGACCCAGAGAGCCTATTCCACATGTCGACGTAGGACATGCTCGAGGACGTGAAGTGGTCCGAGCTGCGCGAGACCGTGTACAAGGACCTCCGCGACCTGCCCGCTGTGATGCCTGCGGACATGCACGCCGTCATCCCGGCCCTGCAGCACATCATCACGTCCGGGGCCGACAAGTACGCCGACGTGCTGGACCTCGCCGCCATCAAGAGGGAGCACATCAAGTGCGGCTACGACTTGTGGAACCTAGACAAGAACTGCTCCAAGGCCGAGTGGAGAGAAAAGATCAAAGCTGTCAAACGGACTGATGAATACAAAGAATCAGTCAAGACGGAGGCGCGCGAGGTTGAACGCGAGGCACTAGCCCGCTTCACGACAATGATGCAGGGGCATTCGTTCGAGCCGAAGAGACACGGGAAAGCCTTAAAAGTTCTAGCCAGCCTAATTCAGCAGGACGGCTGGAAACGTTGCGATATTAGCAAGGCAATTGCGGAAGGAAAGGGACAGGCGCCTGTGGATCCCGCGATATACCTTGATTACTACCCAATAGTGATGGACACTGGGGATCTTGATGGGTAGAAGTATCGTATCACTCATTTTGGGTACTCATTTTGGGTGAACCAAATTGTATGCATTGCCGCAAATTTTGCGTGCGGGCAACCTCGTGGGGTGCAGAGTTTAGCTTGTCACTGCGCAGCTTGTCTTCCACAAAAAGGTTTCGTCCTCAAAACCCTGTGTTCCCGAATTATTGTAATGGTGCAATCAACCCCTGCAGCTAGACCTTGCCCACGGCGGCCACAAATTTAAGGCAGAGAATGGCAATGGCGATGGACGGCGTCGAGAGAGAAGGTGTGCTGGGCACAGGCCAAACCTGGCCTAGCCGGGTCTACCAAATGGCCCCTCCGGATCTACCCTATCCATGCCAAATAGATTTCCCGCCTGTGGGCCGATAGATTTTAGCTTCCCTAAGCAATTCATCACCTTTCATACATCGCCGTGCCTCGCATAGAAGGCTGGGGGGCTAAGCTAGAGCACAAAGAGCTATAAACGACGATGGGGTATGAGGACTCAGTGCAACACAAAGAGCTAACACGCTAGGAGGAGCCTATATTTGTTTCAGAGTTTGGGGCATCCAGGACCTAGGAAACCGTCTACTTGACTGATGAGGGCAACAAGTCCCCGCCACCAGAACTCGTAATATTGCGGGCATCGACAGAATTACTACCCTAGCAAATGTAAAAAAAAAATAAAGTTAAAATTCAATCAAAAATACAAAATAATGGAAAGAAATAAAGAAATAATGCGAGTCTCCCCAACTCACAAGTCCTCCTATGCTAGCTGGGCCAATCCGACTTTTATCCGCGAGAAAGGTCCCTCGGCCTTAATTGACTTTGTGCTGGGGTCTCCGCTGAACGGATCGGAGCGGCCGGCATGTGATGCGCCAGTTGTAGTCAGCCGGATCTGAGAACCTTTCGTGTTGAATCAATGCACGCGTATTGCTCCTGCCTCCCTGGAAAAATCGTCAAATTTGATGTAAATTACAGTGCTAGGCTGGCTGTTGGCCAACACGCTGGAATAGCCAAGTTTGTACACAGTTAAGTGCGTGTATGTATGCGGGATTACGGTTGTATTGTATGTACATTTGCCTACTGTGTAAACCCACGCTCTCAACAAGTACAAATGGAATCCCAATTCTCCTCGAAGAATAAAATCTAGCTACTCCCAGAATCCAGCACCTAATAGTACCAATAAGCACATCTTAACTTGTGACTTGCCTCTCAGCAATTACTGCTCTTTCAACTCAGCAACTCAACAACCAAGCCAAAATGAAGTTCTCCATCTCGGCCATCGCTGTTGCCGGCTACCTCGCCGCCCTTGCTCAAGGAGCACCTCATCCTGACGCTGCCCTACCTGCCTTCACGGCCACCTTATCTAGTTCGCTTGCTGACGCAACTCTCGTCCCTGAGAATCCTAGCCTTGAGGCTCGGCGTGATGACTCAGAGAGTGGACTCCAGGCTCGACAGTGTCACGGTGCGCACGTGCCAGGGATTGACTCTATTGGCTGCGTTGTATTTAGAGTGTGGTCCATGCGCACGCCCACCACGTGCCCTGCACCAACACCCCGCGCCCTGCGCGGTCCCTGCAATAGCTTCCTCTTTTCCTTCCTTAGCTTTAAATTCACATTCGTTAGTGTATTCAATCTTTGACTTCCTATGCGAGCCGTCACAGACAGGACCCGGGCAAGTCCAGAGTCTGCGAGGGCCTCTTTCTCTAAGAACTGCTACGACTATGGCGTCTCTCCCAACATCTGCTGTGAATCTCTGGCGGAGCAGTGCCATTGCAGGCAGTTGTTACTTTTGGTTGCTGACTATCGTCAAACAAGATTCTCTCCCTTGCCTCCAGATTGGGACAACGGGATCAGCTCGGTCCGCGCCGTACCCGGTCTCAATTGCTACATCTTCTCGTCAGTCAGAACACCTACACGCAGAAGGCATGAGCGTAGGAGGGCAACAATACTGAACTCGTCGTATCTGGGCCCACAAGGAATCTAGCTGCCTAGGCAATCGCGGCGGTCCTATTCAGAACAACAATCCCCACCCTAAGCTTAGCGTTTAAAGCTAGGATGACATCGCCAGCTCGTTCCGTTGTGAGTCCTCTAACTAAGGCAGAACAGAAAAACCGGCGTCGCCACCACCAACAGCCACAGCCCGCTTCGTCACAAGCAGACAGACCAAGTGTCAGATTAGCCACATGCCAAGTCACGTAGTCGACCCCGGTCGTGGCGCCGATCCACCTCAGGGGGGGGGCTGGTGCGCCACAACAGAGACTTCTAGAAGAACGGGCGAGAGCCAGGAATTGAAGGAACACACAAGAATACACACCATTGAACCTACCCAACCGTGCAACTGACTAAATCTAACACCAAGCAATCCAACTTTGTTGCCAGCCGTTACCGGATTGCATGCCATCTTCAACAGATACATGCCAGCCTCGCGCTCTCTCTCTGCGCTCTGTCTCTGACAGAAAGAAACGCTGGAGCGAGTACCTTTTCTTGGATAGATGACCAAGCCTTTTGTTGGAAACGGGCACATTAAATTCGATGGATTTCATGGGGTTGCAACTGCATGACTGCGTTGGACTGCTTGCTGTTCTCCGCTATGGTTCTTCTTGTCACGGGCCTGGCGGGGTACCAAGGATTAGCCGATGACCCCTGGGCAATTAAATCAAGGGCCTAAATTAACACACTATCAACACCACCCCTCCACAACCATTTCCGACTTTGGAAGTGCACCCCGAAAATGACACTACTCAACGACGCGCTCCGCGCCGAGCTGACACGCATGTACCGCGCGCCCGACCGCTTCTACCACGGGCTGAGCCACGTCGACGCACTGCTGGGACTGCTCGCGACACATCGCGCGGCGGCCGCCGACGCCGACGCCGTCGAGGCGGCCATCTGGTTTCACGACGCCGTGTACGACGCGCGCGCCGCGGGGCCTGCCAACGAGGTGGCGAGCGCCGCGCTGGCCGTAGCGCGCCTAAGCGAGCTCCCGCACGTTAGCTCAGACCGCGTCGCCAAGATCGCCGCCATGATCGAGGCCACGGCGTCGCATGTCGTGCCCGCCGCGTTGGAGGGGGATGACGGCGCGCGAGCGGACGCCGCGTTGTTCCTGGACATGGATCTGAGCATCCTCGGTGCTGAGGCGCAAGTGTTTGATGCGTACGAGGCGGCTGTGCGCAAGGAGTATGCGTGGGTTCATGACGAGGCGTGGCGCAAGGGCCGCGCCGACGTCCTGCGCCGGTTTCTGGGCAGGGAGCGCATTTTCCACTCGGAGCTGTTTCGCGCGCTGTATGAGGACGCTGCGCGCGGGAACTTGCAGAGGTCGCTTGCGAGGTTGTAGGGCGGCGCTGCTGTTGCTGTGGTGACTGTCCCGGAGGTGATAGGGGGGATAGATTTGTAATTCCCCTTTTTACGCAAGATAAAAGCTGACTAATGTTTTGATTCACACGTTCGTCCGAATGAGGGGCACAGCAACCGTTGGGAACTAGGTACTTCTTATTATTGAATGCAGCTGTCTCAAACTACATGCACCTGAGACATGGAGCCACGTCCAACGACGCCAACTCACCTCACAGTCCCGCCGGCTCAACACCGCTACCCTCAGACACATGCCCGCTCTCGCGCGTCATCTCCCAGCCGCGGCCGCGGTACCTCTTGGGCCAGATGCCGCAGCGGCCCGGCGCGAGGATGCCGTTGGGGTCGAGCGCGTCCTTGAGGCGCTCGTTGAACTTCATCAGTGCGCCGTCGTTCCAGCTGTACGTGCTCGCAACCTGGTCCATGAGCACCAGGTGCGTGCGGTACTCGCCGTACCCCAGCGCCGCCGCCTCGTCAATCATGTCCCGCAGACAATCCAGCGCGGCCCGCCGCGCCGCGCCGTCGTCGCGGTCAAACACAATCTCGACAATCAGATGCATCTCGCGCAGCCCGACACAGAAGGCCGGGAAGAAGTCAATCCCGTAGCGGTCGTGCGCGCGCTTGCCGAGCGCGAACAGCGCGGTCGCGTCGGCCGCGCGGATCGGGCTGACGGGCGAGAAGGCCACGTGTGCGCCGTTGGGCGTCCAGTTGACCCAGCGCAGCTCGTGAATGTCGGGGACCCCGGCCGCGACGCGGTCCCGCGCCCAAAAGTACTCGTCGGCCGGCAGCGTCGCCGGGTCCACGCGCCGCGCCCCCGGGATCCGCTTGAACTCAGCGTCCACCAGCGCCAGCTTGTGCGCGCGGATGTGCGCCGGCCCGTACGCCATGCCGTAGTATGCCCACGTGTAGTCGCCCACGGCCGTTGCGGTGGTGGCCGCTGCGTGGACCACCTCGGCCGGGATCGGGCCCGAGCCGGTGAAGAATTTTGAGCGGGGCTGGCCGAGCGCCGCGAGCGCTTGAATGACGTGCCGCACTTGGGCGACGTTCTCGAGGATGTTGCTGATGCGCAGCGGTCGGATGATTTCCATCTGTTGTTGCGTGTTTGCGTTAGGTTCAGAGAGTGCCGCTGCTGCTGATCTGGGGAGGTGTGGCTTACCAGCGGGCCTAGGTCCTCTTCCTTGGGAAATGTGTACATCTGCGCGTGCGGGCATTGTCAGCTGCACGCTCCCGAGATCCAGCATCGGCTAGGCGTGAGGGGGATCAGAGCCTCACAAAGCTTTCGTATCCGCCCGGGTTCGGCATCAGGGTCATGCCCATCTTGGTGACGATGCCGTAGTTGGACTGCGAGAAGATGCCGCTGTTGGCGAGTCCCACGTCAGCACTCAGCAGCCAAGTTCCTTCTGGGGGCGGCAACCTACTCCGAGTACGGGCCGAAGCCGTACGGAAACGTCTGCCACGTGTTGCTTCCCGGCAGCGCGCCCATGCCGGTGCGGATGACGTCGCCCGTCGGCAGCACGACCTCGAGCCCCGCGTGGCACGCCCAGTGGTCGCCGTAGGGCGTGTACCCGACGCCCCTGTCGATGGTGTTGCCGAGCACCGAGCCGCCGCCAATATCCGGCGTGTCGATCCACATGTGCGCGTAGCCCTTGGCCTGAATGGCCTCGTACAGGGCGTAGAATGACACGCCTGGCTCCACGAGGCACGTGTAGTCCTCCGGGTTGAGGTCGAGGATCTGGTTCATGCGCCGCCCGAGATCGACCGTCACCGAGCCGCGCACCCGCGGCGCCGCCCCACCGTATCCCACTGCCCGCGTGTCAGCCAGGAGTTCTGTGCTGGAAAATAAGTTTCGGCTCCCTACGGTTCCGTCCCATGGAGATGGGAAAGATTGGGATCCGGTACTTGTTGGCCCAGAGCACGACCTGCTGCACCTCTTCGGTGCTGCCGGGATACACCACGGCCGACGCAACCAGTTCCTCCTCGTCGAGAATAGTCATCATGTCGTGCGTATTGGGATCTGCAGACGGTCAGAGACGCGAAAATAGGGGCGTGTTTACACCGCGGTACCCACGCTCCATGTACCTAAACATCGTCAGCTCAGCCCCCTATTCGAGCCATCACATAGCCCAACACCACTCACCATCCGTCCTTGAGCGGCTTGTCGTTGATCTCGACGTGCTCGGCGCCCAGCTGGCCCCGCAGCTCGGCCAGCGCCTTGGTGAACTCATCGCGCTCGATGCCCAGCGGCACGACGGGCAGGCGCTGTCTCTCGTTTGCGGGCTTGGTCCTGGTCTCGAATATGCCCTCTTTGGCCTTTTGCGCCTTCTCAAGGAGGAATGTGGGGATTCCCGAGTGGGTGCTCGGCAGTGTGGGCACGGCCGAGTTTGCCTCGTCTGCGAACGACATGGTCGAGTTCCAGTTTTACACTACCGGAAGACGCCAATTAACATCAACTGAGGCAGCAACCAACGTTGGGGTTCAAACAAAAGTCTTATAAGCCTCAGCCGAGACTAGTGATTTAGTCTCACGACCGCGGAAACGCAGAACCGGCCGCGGGCGAGCTACCCCGCCGACTCGTTCCGCGTTCTCCGCATCTGCCGGTAGATGGCCTTGCCCCCCGCCCCTGGGACCCATAACTGATATTGCTTGCTGGGTTGCAGTTGCTGCGGTGTCGGCTCCTGTCTGCCTGTCGGCTGCATGTTGCGTGGCTGTGCCACCTCCTGTTTCGGCGCTAATCAGGTAGCTGTTCGGACTAGGGTGGGCGGCGATATATTCGACACCCCTGTACGAATATTTGGCGAATATGATACGCTGAAATCGACAGAAATTCTAGTGAGGTAAACGCTAAAAATTAGTGAGATGAATACTATAACTTAGCAGGCTGGCGCTAAGCTACAGCGGGTATTTTCTCTTTACGTTTTGCTGCCAGCTTCGCCCCCTATGGTGCCCGCAACAGCAGTCCTCATCTCGCTAAGTTTTAGTGCATCATGTTCGCCGAATATTTGTACAGGGGTATCGAATATATCGCCGCCTACCCTGGCTGTTCCGCATATCCGGGGAAGCTCGGTGCCAAGTGGAACCACCATCGGCAACAAAGTGGCATCCGACGTCCCGGGTTCCGAGGGCATGTCACTCTGGAGTGTAATTGCAAATTTCGGGTTAGGGAAATGTTTTCTCGCCTGAGTATTCCCGGGATAGGTTGGGGAAAAGGGGTGGGGTGGTGGAAAGTGGCTACCCCGGCCCTAAATCACCACCGTTTATTGATTGCACTTCCACATACGACCATACCCACTAGAAAGCTCGGGATCCCGTCTACTCTCCCATAGATAAGCCAGTGAGGGCTTCTGAGGGGAAGTTTATCTAGGGGGTAGACGAAAACACGGTTATTTTGCGGCACACTGTTAAGATGACCGTTTCAACAGCTTCGCCGCCGCCGCCGCCGCGTCGTCTGTTTCAGAAGGGGGGGGGGGGGGGTTAGGCCCCCTATTGGCAGCCCTCGCAATCTTAAAACAGTTCGCAACGTATATAATTTATAACGTATATATTTCGGGAAAAGCCTCCGATTCGCGCTAAAATAACGATCCAGGGCCGGCTTAATGATACCTCCCGAGGTTACGATGGCCGCCGATGTTCGCCGGCCAGCTCCCGAGCCTGCCGCAGCGTACGAGAGGCCATTCACAAGCGAGACTGAGGTCTTTCTGGCTCACAGTCTCGATCGCTCAATTGCGAAGCTCAAGAAATACATCAAGAGGTTGGAAATTACACTAGTTTACTGGGTCTCGATGGTTCTACACCCTGGACATAAGGACAAGTGGCTGGTCAAGTACCTACCTGCTGAACAGGTCCTTGATATTATGGCCCTAGTAAATGCGTTCTTTGACTGGCACTACCCCCATGTCGAGGTCCCCGAAGTCCCTGTGGAGGTCCAAGACTTCCCGAATTCGTACCTTACAGGCCACGACGACTACGAGAGGCTATTCAGTGAGGCCAAATTAGTCGTTGGACTGCAGAGACACAGGCTCAGTAGCGATACCATCAACAAGCTGCTGTGCCTGTTGAATCGGCGGCCATATAGCATTTTTTGAAGCTTCGGCATGGCTGGCTTTCGGCGTCCAGATTTGCAGGATTTTCTATTGCCGGGGTCTACCCGGGCCGGAGTTTTGTTTTTCAGTGCCGGGTAAATATTTACAAATAATCCAACCAACTCAAATACATCACGAGAAAGGCCAAATACGGCCCCATTTTGACGAGTAAATGCAAATTCGAATGCCGGGCGTATTTATTTGCATTGTTGCGGGTGCTGATGCAAGCCTGTATACGCCTCGGCATCAAATGGACCAGCTTCAGCAAATATTCAGGCGGCACAGAATTACGACCCACTTTGGGACATCCTGTGGGACCCTCCTTTGTGGGGCTTGTGCCGTGCTTATAGTTAAACAGGGATTGTATTGTACCTCGCCCTGAAGGTTTGGTGGGACCGGGGGCCCGGGGGTAGAGCTGCGGAGGAGTTCTGGGCAGGGGCCAGCTGCCTAGGCGGGAGGTCCGAGGACGCGATGACGTCGTCTCCAGCCCCTGTGGCCATCTTGGATGTAGGTGAGGGTGTCGGAGGGAGCTGTGCTGGAATGAGCCGCTGGCAGGCCCGGGAGGTTAAGAAAAAGGTGGGTATTGAAAGAATACTGGGAAAAGGTGCCGAAGGAGTGTCGAAAATGGAAGCCGAAACGAGTGAAGTCGGAAACGAAGGTCGGGGCTGGTTGCCGAAGAAAGCCGAAAAGAGGGCCGAAGAAATGAAGGGGGTTTTAAGAAAAACCGAAAAGAGGGCTTATACGCGTTCAACGCGTATAAAGAGGAGATTTTGAGCCTACGCAGTCAATGCGTAGGTTAATAGTTTGACCGTTCTTTCTCGACGGCTTCTTGCGTGGTAGACGCTCTACGGCTAGGTGATGCCAGGGAGACGGTCACGGCCACTTCTTCCGTAGATTTGAAGGACCTCGGGCTGCGGTTGGGATTCGAGGCACGAATGCTCCGCTATACCGTCTCTTCGTAGGCAGGGATACACAGGCTCGTAGAGAGGGACGACTCACGGGTCGACCGTTCTCTACGGCACTGTTTCTTCTGTTGAACCTTGCTGATCTGTGGCGTCGGACCGTTGTCTCAACAAGTGGTGAATTTAACCACTGATCAGTGTTGGAATCACCAGGTACCTGTACTAGGATCAACAGAGCGCTGCTATACGCCGAAAGCTAGTGTTTCATTCTATAAAAGGAGAGGCTGGGGTCTTGAACTGCGCCTCCACCGCTACCCCTGTGGCTGACTAGCGCTTCATTCCAACACTGAGATTCACGCTTTGCCACGTCCAATAACGCACACCCCACTTAACCACGTTTCTTGCACCAACTGCAAGGACCGTGCCGACGGCAGCCAAAGCGATAATGCTAACGGGCCCCGAGCAGCCGGAACGCAGTCGATGTAGCCGAGAGGCACAGAAACTCTCCGCGTATGTCGGCGGGCGAGAGAATCTCAAGATGCCCTCCAAGCTGGCAAATGGAAGGCCATCCGGTGGTGCATAACGGTGTTCCGGCAAGTATTATCATGCGAGTACTGTCAGACGCGGAGGAGGAAAGCTAGCGAGAAGACCTTCGCGACCCCAATACCATCAAAGAAGAGCGCGCTATAATAGAGACGCTGAAGTACTATCTCCCGGCCCCTGTTTACGAAGTTTACGTAAAGATCACTCGGGATCGAGTCACAGCGGCGCTGGTTCGGTTTTATATAATCCATTATTAAACCCTCCAAGTAAGTCTACCTCTCGGTCCAGCCAAGATTCTACGTTATAGCCCTCCGGGCCCAGCGACGTATCTGATAGCTTACACCTCTAGCAGCTAGGAAATCGTGGACCCTCCTCGACGTGCGACCGGCCCTACGTTGAGAACAGGAAATAGTCCTTCCCAGCCCTGATACTGCCCTGTACCGGAAGCCCTTGCACCCTAACCTAAACCTGAGGTGCTGGCCTAAGCCGTCTTGTCATCCGGGGCCTCCATTTCATGCAATATGGCCTTCACTTCGCCGCCGGAGGTCGTTTTGGCTGGGCCGAGCGGGTCTGCGTCGGTATAATTAGCATGTACGGTCCAGACGCGGACCTTGGGTTTCTACAGGCGGTGAGGGAATAAGTGGCTTCGACCGCCGAGGAATGACACGCCTAAAGCTGCTTTGTTTGGGGCGGGGTTTGTAATGTACTTACTCTTGACTGTCGATTTTGCTGCATTTGCCTTTATTTTCTTGAGCATGTCGGCCACGCTCACGGTGTGGGATTCTTGCATTTTGTTGCACGGAGTGGGCGTATGGGAATACTTTCGATTATTAGTGGGAAACAAAGTCGCGAGCGATTGAGTGCTGGGTGGTTGCTCTGAACGGTACTTGGTCTGATGGCAAAAACTCCGATAATGAGAGGAGCTGAAGGCTTTTATAATCAATCATTGCCGGAATGAAACGCCAAGCAGTGCTCTTAGTCGGCGAGAAGCAGTCGAAATGCCAGCAGCCCAAGCGGCAAGAGGACCAGAAGGGCGTACCCTGAAACCGTGCCGGCAGGTTTTTACGACCAACAAAGGTTTTCATGGTTCACAAGGCGTTACATTGCCCCCGAAATCCCGGATCGGCCCCTAAAGTCCGCTGGGCCTCCAGTTCCGAGTTTTCTTTACGCCGCTTGGGAGCACCCCACCGCCCCATGCTAACCAACTATGGCCTAACCCGTACCGCCCCGGTCAGATAACACCGACTACACCTTCCCCGGGGTATCAAATCCCAACTAGCAAGGGTCAAATTGTTAGAATCTTCTAGACAGCGTCACTAAACCACAAACAGAAACAACTACCCTTATCATCTGAGATTTACGCGTAATACACCGGGGGGAGGTATACGAGTAATTATTTCCCGTATTTTACTCGCCGCCAACACCAGCTTAAGCTACCGCAGCTACGACGACACATCCCTCAAACAGGCCAACAACTCCTTCAGAACAAACCGTCACCGGTCTCAGCAGGCATGGCCCAACGGCCGCGCCGCCCTGGTCGGAGACGGGAGCTTACAAGATGGATTTCCATTGTTTCACTTGCCGCCAACACCAGCTCAAGCTACCACAGTAGCGACGCCTCCTCTCCCTCAAACAGGCCAACGATCATTTGGAATAAAACGTCACCGGTCTCGGCAGGCATGGCCCAACGGCGATGGGAGCTTACAAGGTGGATTTCCATTGTTCCACTTGCCGCCAGCACCGGCTCAAGCTACCACAGTAACGACGCCTCCTCTCCCTCAAACAGGCCAACAACCCTTTGGAACAAACCGTCACCTGTCTCAGCAGCCATGGCCCAGCGGACGTGCCGCCCTGGCGATGTATCAGGATACGAGCCTGGATCCCCGCCAATACAAGCTCCAGCAACCACAGCTACGATAACGTCCAACGAGCACGATAACGGCCCCTTTCAACACATCTTGTCCCTAGTATGAGCCATCTACTTATATAAAGGTCATGCCCAAGTAGTTTGGATACTGTCCTAGCCCAGCCTCCAGCCTCCAGCCTTCAGCATTATCACCCAGCTACCTCTAGTTCGCTCACGCTTGCTTGGCTTTGATTATTTTTCTTCGTTGCTATTATCTATCTGCTCTAATTGCCGACCTCTACCATGTCTCAACCCACCCCTCTCCAACAAGCTCAATCGGAGTGTCTGAAAATCATCGATGGCGGTCCCTATACTGGGATGTTTATGCTAAAACATATTCTCCACACTGCTGGAATATCGTATAGTCAATTCTTGGTTGACCCCAAGCATTCGATTAGGGGCGCTACGAATGCTTATATGAATATGGCCACCATTGAGCAATTAGCGCCTACCTGGAGCGTCGACTCGGGTCGCTGTACTTCTTTTGCGGTGAAGGCAATCAACAACCTAAACGCCCACAAGGACGCAAAAGGTAACCCGATATTCAAATTTGAAATCTACGACCTCTACCGGCATCGAGTTGCGAGATGCAGAAACACCGGCATCGTCCTCGATTCCAGCTCCTCCATCCCTGGCGGGGCGTTTATACTACCCGAAGGAAATTGGGGGGTATTTCCAGAGACAAACGCAAGCTGGAAGTTCAAGAACTCCGAGTCCATGTTTGAGAGGCAGGGAAAAGTGAATGGTCAAGTCGTGAGTAACCCTATTATAGCCCTATGGCCTACGTATCCTGAGTTTGCTAACTTAAATGCGCGATAGAAAAAGTCGTCGACCCCTATCTCGTCCGCGCAGGCCATGTTCACCTGCCTGTGCGAGGTCGAAGCGTCCGCATACAAGACGATCCCCACTTTGTTCCGGTCCGTCGACAGGAATCACGTGGCCGTATTCCATGGGATGATCATGTGGTCCCCGAGGGACCACGCCCTCGAGATGGGAGCCACCATCACCGACTTGAGAGCCGGGAGGAGATTGGTTATCCAGTTTCCGAAGTACATAAAGAACAAATCCGGCGAAACGGTCCCGGATCCGAAGATGATGGGCACCGAGGAGAATCTACATAGTTGCCTTGAGCACTTATTGATATTTGTCAGGGAACATGGCGGGCCCTACGGGGAGCATCAGTGGACGAATACCGGCCTCGAAGCGTTCAACACGGAGCTGATTCAGGCTGCCGTCGATACCTGGGGCTATCCCAAGCTGGTGGCGTACGTCGTTAATTAGCCGAGGTATCCAGGGTCTGAATGACAGTCTTTCGGGAGCAGCTTGGAGCCACTAGCAGCATAGGAAAGGAAGGGCTGCTTAGTGTATTAAGTACCTAGGTAGGGTAAGGATAGCGAGTTCTAAATAGTAGCAGGCTACTAAAGGCACAATTCTTATGATGGACTAATAAGGTATTAGAGTGGGCTCCTTTGATAGGTTGAATTCTTTTGGTCGGAGGATATTAAGTAGGTGCTATTTGTATACTATGGCTGGGCCAATCAGTAGTATTAGAATTAGCTAGCGAGTTGCAATATTCGTGTTCTTAAGTAACCTCGACTCCCGACGAGATTATATCGCTCGGGATGACGACCAAGGTTCCGTTCCCTGTTTGTTTGATACTCGGAATAGCGAAGTTGAGACGTTTAATGTCCATGAGATGAACCTAGTCACGATGGCGCTGGGAAAGCAACTCCTCCGAGCGATATGGCAAGTCTAACTAGCATATTAAAGGCATTATTAGCTCTACAGGAGAAGCAAACCGCATGCGGTTCGCCTAAGGAGCCTTGAGGAACGAAACTGAAGCTACGGCAACCTTCAATTTGTTAGGAGTTTTATACTGTCTTCGTACCCTCAGGCTTTTGCTCTTGGAAGCTACAACATGCAGCAATTTTGGCCCCTTCAGAGTCCACTTGCCCCACTGCGGGATGCAGCAAAACATGCCAAAAGACCAAATATCTTCATGCAAGGCGCGAAGGAGCTGCTGATAGAAAATGGAAACCATATCCCAATGAAGGGCAATACGACTACGGATCTCTCCTTTGCGGCCTACCACGTCCCAACCAGGGTCGAAACATCTGGCAGTAGCATTTAGCTGTGTGGTTTTGGCGGTAGTTGCGGTTTGGCTGAGGCGCATTAGCTGTTACGTCGGTGGGCAGGAACCTGGAGACGAACCTTCTGAACTTCTCTACTGTCGTTCCTGTTCATGTAACGGCCCGTGACACTGGCGTACAGCTGCTTGTACTGGCGGAAATGCTCCCACAACGAGCCCCATGATTGTTAATTGACATAGAATTCGAACAACCCCAGTTCTTGGGTCTCGACAAAAGGCCAAATTGCCATATCACTGGCTATTTGCGAAGAAATCCGCCGAGCGTTTCGGCCAGTGGCCGCCGTGTTCTCGATGCCGCAGAGAAACTCCAGCAAGCCTGAAGAATCGTGTGGTCTAATAAAACGACAGTAACTCATCGTCCACCTCACCAATATATCTTTACATATAACCGCGTCCACAAGATTCCTATCGTCGGGAAACGCTTCCAAGCTGCGTTTCACTGCCCAGTGCTCGGTATATTTCAGCCATCCTGCCCAAAAAGTAGGACATGTTACCCCGAATCCTGAATACGGCCGCCTGTTGTTATATCCACGTAGAAATCCGGCCGGACACCAGGGGTCTCGTTTGCTTACTGTGGTGGGGTGTTCGGCGGAGATTCCCGCCTCGGTGGCGGTGTCAGACTGTCAGGTCTAGACTAGATTAAACCGTCGGAGACCGGGCTTCTTGTGTTACACTAAAACATTCCTAAAACAACGACATCTCGCCGCCCGCCCATTCATTCGTAAACCTTTCAAGCACCTACAAGTCACCATGCTTACAATGCCGTCCTACTCCGCCGCCACGATCCTGCTCTTTGGCATCACGTCCTTTGCAGCAGGGGCCACATCTCTCGTCTGACGCGAGCCGGCCCTGGCAGCGCTCAACCTGCCCACGTCCGCGCTGCCCGCCGCCCGCGGCAACTCGCTGGCTGCCATTGCCATGGGCATCTACTACACGCTGGGGGCATGCCAGAACAATCGCGCCTTCTTCCTGGCCACGGTGCCCATGCGCCTGCTCACCACTGCCGTGTTCTGGGGTCAGAATTGGAGGGCCGCCGCGCTGTGGGAAGGCATCGGCGCACTGTTGACGGAGTCTGGCGTTGGGGTACGAGCACGTCGCTGCGCAGCCGGGGGGCGCAAAGAGGAAGAAAACGTAGTAGGATGCGAGACGCTGTCTAGGTTAATTTATCCTTTGTAACCTCATACCTAGCGAGAGAGGAGCACAAATTCCAAGCACGGCCAGTCGAGGAGGGTGCTGATGTGCAAAGTATTGTTAATTATGTTGTAGGATCGAAAAGCGAGAGTGCATCCCTGAAACAGAGAAGGATAAGTTCAGTTAAATCACAAAGTCATTATGTCCACTCGTAGAGAAATAATTCCCCGCACTCCTTGACACTTGTGACGACGCGGAAAACACCCAAACCGCCAGCCCGCCCTCCCATCCTCGGGCCGCAAACGGATGTCGACAAAAAGCAAGGCCGCCCGCGCGGCAAAAGGGATGGTTGTGACCCTGACCCGATTTGAACGGATAACCTTTCGATCTGGAGTCGAACGCGCTACCATTGCGCCACAAGGCCCTTGTTTTTTTGATGAAGTACAAGCGGGGATGCGAGGCATTTGAAGCCCACCGTGCTCTGGGGCTCGTGGTGGAAGTTTGTGGGGTCTCGTTCGGGAGCCATGTGGGACTCGGTGCACTCTCGCTCCGCGCAAAGGCTCCGGCAATTGACTCGCTATCACTACTTTGTCTTATAATTGAGAGACACACGTTGCCGGCACGCAATCGGGTGAGAATCCCGAGGATTATTTGTTGATGACCTGCGTTGAATATTGCACCACACTCGACCAGGTACTTGGTCAACGGCACCACATCACCGACGGTAAGGAGCAAATATTCACGTCACGCCACTTGTTTCTCTTTGTGACAATCCGGTTATGGCGGCCCAGTCGGTATCATGTGTCCCAGCTTCGAAGGCAGAGTTAATTACCGATGGCGCATTCGTCTCTTTGCCCGGTTATGGGGTGTAACACCCGAGTGGTTGTGCTCTTTACCCGCTGCGTACCCCAGATAATTGCCCTTATCTATCGCAATCATGGTTTGTTGTGCAGCTAGCTGTCTGCTGCAGGCGATATTGGAACGTTTGATCAAGGCGGCAAGAATTGTTCTCGAAGTGGCCGGCTTATAATGCGGCGACTCCTTGGCGCCCAAGTGAAAGCGCTCCTCCATCTTCATTTGCTCACACCTTCGAGACTTGAAGGTAGTAACATTGCTCAATAAACCTAGATACTCACCCGCCTCCCCCCAAGAGATCATCATGCTGTTCAAGGCAAGCCTGCTACTGCTGGCGACAGCGGTGGATGCGGCGCCACACTGTAAGCCAGGCCCACACAAACAGCGCTTGTCCAAGGTTACCGTGACCAATATCGCTGAGACAAGGGCACAGACATCTTTGGAAACCTGAAGGGGACGCAGGACTGGCAGGTGGTGCGCATGACGGCCAACCACTACAGCAACGCGCCCGTCACCGACGTCACGTCGGAGGCGATCCGGTGCTACCAGAACACGCCGGGCGGCGGCGGCAGCACGTCGACGTACAAGGCCAGGGCGGGCGGCACCATCACCTGGACGGCGAACCCAAACATCTACCACCCCGGCGCGCTGTCGGCCTACATGGCCAAGGTGCCGGCGGGCCAGACGGCGTCCACGTTTGACGGCGCCGGCGCCGTGTGGTTCAAAGTCTACCAGGACATGCCCACCTCGTCTGGGTCGCAGATGAACTGGCCGTCGCAAAGTACGATCCCCTCCTTGTCCCCCGAACTGCGCGCAGTCCACTTTATCGGGTGGGAAGAAAGGCTGCAGAGTCGAAAGGAAACGTGACCAGAGCAAATACTAACGAAACGACCCCAACCCGGACAGACAAGGCGACAGTCGACTTCAAAGTCCCGCAGTGTCTGGCCGACGGCGACTACCTGTTCCGCATCGAGCACGTGGCGCTGCACTCGGCGGCCAAGGAGAACGGCGCGCAGTTCTACATCTCGTGCGCCCAGCTGACCGTCGACGGCGGCAGCGGCGCCAAGACGCCCACCGACCTCGTCTCCTTCCCCGGCGCCTACAAGCCGACAGACCCTGGACTCATGATCAACATCTACAGCAACGGGGGCAAGGCCTATACCCCGGCCGGGCCGGCAGTCTTTAAGTGCTGATGAAGGGGGCTGCTGTTGAGTGCTGAATGGGTTGGGCATACACCTATGTTGGGTGGGATGATGGGGCGGTCTGTTGTGGTTGACGGACCTGTATGTAGGTGTAACTATTGTCCTCAATCTATCCGAGTCCATGCAGGATCGAGGGCGAGATTTATATGTTGTGTGGTAGATAATTATGTATTTTTGTAACAATGACACAACGAGACAACTTCGTCCTGATCCTGGGGTTTTGAACCAGCCCGACGTGAGAGGCGGACCAACGAGGGCTGCAACTTGGCCATTTGTCTGCAATTGAACGTCATTGCGGAGAACCAAACTGTCTTGCATCAGGAGGCAAGGGAGATCTCTCGGCATTGGCGCCAGGGTCCTGGGAAAGCATGTCATACTGTCCCTCGTTTGATGTCTTCGGAAGGCCAGGAAAGCTCAACCGAGCATATCCATTTGTCTTTTTCTGGCTTCCCACCCGTTTTGCTGCAGCTGCAGGTGGGCTAGCGGGGTGGCAGGTGTCGCGGAGCGACAACGGCAGGAAAAACTGTTTGCTGGCTCGCTGTGCCAACAGGCACTGAGAGTGCGGGATTTCCCGAGGTCCGACCCTTCCGAAAAAGCACCGGACGCCTGGCCAATTGGCGCTAGACCAAACCTGGCCGAGGCACTTTTTTTTACCTCACCCAAGCGAGTGGCCCCGGGCCAAAAGTCACCATAGTCACACGCCTTGTTCAACTGCAATCTTTTTTCGTTGTTCTCTTTTCCTACCAACCCGCATTATCTGCACGCTCTCTCCTCACCGCACGAGGTAGCCCGCTCCCCAAGTAACCTTTCAATCGTTCATCACCGCTCGTCATACATAACCGCCAACATGTTTATGGCCTCGAGAATCCAGACCCGCGCCTTCTCGGCGTCGGCCCGCAACGTCAGTGGCCCCCGTCCCATACGCACCCAAGACCCGATTGACTTTCCATCACATCCCGCACCCAGCCTCACTATCCTCAAAGATGCCATTGACCGCTCTCCGTACTAACTGCCGGTCTCCCATATACAGCTCTCCAAGGTCACCGTCCTCGGCGCTGCCGGCGGCATTGGCCAGCCGTTGTCCCTCCTCCTTAAGCTCAACCCCAGAGTCAGCGAGCTTGCTCTCTACGATATCCGCGGAGCCCCTGGTACGTGCTCACAACGACTCTCTACAACCTCCGGTGTCGCAATTCGCGAAGAAGCAGCATCGTTGGATGCAATTGCACTTGCAACTGTTGAGCTAACCACGGTTTGTTCGCCCCGAATCAGGTGTTGCCGCCGATGTGTCGCACGTCAACACCAAGTCGACTGTCACGGGCTACGACCCCACGCCCTCCGGGCTGGCCAGCGCGCTCAAGGGCTCGGACGTGGTTCTGATCCCTGCGGGCGTACCGCGCAAGCCCGGCATGACACGCGACGACCTGTTCAACACCAACGCGTCCATCGTGCGGGACCTGGCCAAGGCGTGCGCAGAGTCGTGCCCCGAAGCCAACATCCTGGTCATCGCCAACCCGGTCAACTCGACCGTCCCCATCGTGGCCGAGATCTTCAAGGCGCGCGGCGTGTACAACCCCAAGCGGCTGTTCGGCGTGACGACGCTCGACGTGGTGCGCGCGTCTCGCTTCGTCAGCGAGAAGAAGGACACGGACCCGGTCGACGAGAACATCACGGTCGTCGGCGGCCACAGCGGCGTGACCATCGTGCCGCTGTTCAGCCAGAGCAGCCACCCGGAGCTGTCGGCGGACGGCGACCTGGTGCACCGTGTGCAGTTTGGCGGTGACGAGGTGGTCAAGGCCAAGGACGGCGCTGGCTCGGCGACACTCAGCATGGCCATGGCGGGCGCGCGCATGGCCGAGAGCGTGCTGCGGGCGGCGCAGGGCGAGAAGGGCGTGATTGAGCCCACGTTTGTCGACAGCCCGCTGTACAAGGACCAGGGCATCGACTTCTTCAGCAGCAAGGTTGAGCTGGGCCCTAACGGCGTCGAGAAGATCTTGCCCCTCGGCAAGGTCGACGCTGCCGAAGAGGCCCTTCTTGAGGCCTGCTTCGTTGACCTCAAGAAGAACATTGAGAAGGGCGTGGCCTTTGTCGCCTCCAACCCCGGCAAATAAGCGCGTCACCCCCGTGGCCAATACCAACCCCCTAAAACAAACTCGAGCCAAATTCATTAACCTCGTGCGGACGAGTCTCACCCAAGAGCGAAAGGCTATCTGGTGTGCGTGTGAGTGTGTGCGTATTTGTATGCGTCCGAGTGCTGAGAAGCAGGGAGCGACTCTGTATCAAAGCGGACAAGTACGATAGGAAAAGAGTGGAAGAAGAGAGGTTACCCGATCGGTGTGTGCTGAAACCCAAAGCACATGCTTGGAATCAGGTAGAGAGAGGAGATCTCGGTGGTGGATCCGGAGTAGACTTGCTGCTTTTTTTCCACCTTTTTTTACGTGAAAAAGAAAAACAAAGCATTAGAGGCACCTGGTGGCTGTATCATACTTTAGTTTCCCAACAGCTCCATTAGTGTATTCGAATTCATCGCACGTTTAAGCCAGATCCTGCGGCCCGTCCCGTGAACGGATGGGTGAGAGGAACTAAGGAGCAATTGCGGTTGTTGACCCACTTAACGATTAAGAAGGTAACCAGCAAGAGAGATAACAAGACAGGGTAGACAGCAAGACAGACATGAACAAGTAACAACTCCGGAAAACCTCTCATGACATCTTTTACGAACTGTTCACACCGTGGAAGATGGCAGACATCACCCAAGCCCCGTCCGTTCTTACTCAACAGTACAAGTACAGATTCATGGGTCCCGCTCTATGTCTACAAAACGAAACACTGCTAAATGACCACCTCCCTCTCTCCCCCAACCCATCTACATGTAGTACCATCTAATTCTGCACCTGCTGCTGCTGCGCCGGGCCGCCAACGCCCGACCACGCGCGCAGCTGAGCCGCGCGCGCTTCTATCCTGCGCTCCATCTCGGCAACCTTCTCGGCCTGGATCTTCTCCTCGGCCTCCTCCCTGAGGCGCAGGGCCTCGGCTTTGCGGGCGCGCTCGCGCTCGAGCTGGTCGGGGCGGCGCACGGCGATGTCGCGGGCCTGCAAATCACTAAAAAGGTACTTGAAGACGACCTCGATGAGCCAGCAGGCGCCGTAGTCGAGCACCATGACGGCCGTCATGGTCGTCTTGAACTCGTCCTTGAACGGCACCAGCTTCATGGCCTGGTTGAGCTCGGGGATCAGCTCCGTCGAGCACGCGAACGCGATGCCCGTCACGCCCAGGATCCCGTAGAACATGCCCTTGTTCTCCGACAGCGACTCGCGGAAGGGGCGCCCCTGGTAGTTGACGGCGAACGTCGAGATCTGCTGGATCAGCTGCAGGAGATAGACGGCGCTGTTGAGGAGGGACGGGGCGAACTCGGCCTCGAGGTCGACGTCGATGCGGCTGAGGGACACATGTCAGTGGATGGTCAGAGCGAAGGAAGAATGGAAGACTTACGGTGCGAGGAAGTCGCAATACCGGGCGATGTAGATGAGCGTGGCGACGTGGACGGCAAACTGGCCGAGGATAGAACCGATGATGTAGAAGTTGAAGATGTTTGGCTGCGGTCTCTCCTTGGACAAGCCCTCCACAGACTTGGCCCGGGAGATTGACAGGAAGCACACGCTCATGAGCATGCCGCTGATCGTGATCTGACCGTCGCCAAACTTGATGCCTTCAAGATAAAGGACACTCAAGCTGTAGGCGCTGATGAGGCAGTTCAGGGCGAGGATCTTGTACATCTGGATTGTAGCCACAAGGGTGCAGCGTCCTTGACGGATGATGTTAGGGATGGCAATGACGTTTCGGAGCTTGGACGTGAAGGGAGCAGCCACAGACGCATCGCCGAGCTTCAGCGAAGGGGGCTCGTCATCCATCTCGGCATCCATCATGCTCTGCGTCAGCTTATCGGCCAGACCAGACGCCTTTTTAGCTGCCTCGGCCTGCTTAGCTTTCTTAGGGTCTTGATTGATCAGCTGCTGGGCCGCAGGGGAGGTAATTGTCTCGATGTCGGTGCCGTTGGCCTTGGCGAGCTCGGCGACAGTAACACCCTTCTTCTGCGCCTCGCGCTCCATGGCCTTGAGGTAATGGGGATTCGAGGGTCCAGGCGGGTACAGATGAGCGATGAGGACAGGGACGGGGGGAGCCGGTTGGTTCCAGCGGCCCATCAAGTCGGCCTGCTTCTGGTAGAGCTCTTTCATCTTGGTGTTGCGTGCATGCTCGGCAATGCGGGTCAGGTCCTGTGGGGTTCCGTTGAGCAGTGCAACGCCAATGTGGGCTTGCTTCAACGCGCCAACATCATTGGTGCCGTCTCCTGCCATCAGCGTGTAGTAACCCATGTCCTTCAGTCCGAGGAGGATGTCTTCTTTCTGTTTAGGCGATACTCTGGCGTAAACCCAAGTGTACCTGAGAATGGAGTTCCATCCAACCTGGCCCTTGATCTTGGCCAGGGCATATCCGGTAACACACAGGTCCTTGGTCTTGAGGATCTCTGGGTCGATTGGCTTGGTGGGGTCAACATCGATGCGGGTCTTGTCGTCGACGCTGCGCCAGACGAGCTTTTGTTCGCCCTCGGTGGTGTGTTCGGGGGAATCCAGAATGAGAACGTCACGGTCAACAATCTCAACCTCTTTGGCGACGTGGACAGCGGTGAGGGGGTTGTCTCCAGTAATCATGACCACGCGATGGCTGCTCTCGCTGAGCATCCGCACTGACTCCTTGGCGTCATCTTTGAGGGGGCACTGAAGAACCAAGAATCCAGCAAATGTGAGACCGGCCTCGACACTCTCGCGCTTGAGGTCGTTGATCTTGTGGGTGCCGAGTTCGCTGTCGGTGGTGAGGTGCTTGTATGCCAGCGACAGAACTCGGGAACCCCGGCGCGTGAAATACTTGAAGGTCTCCTCGTAGTCTTTTGGAACAGTAACGAGCATCTTCATGATGGTCTCGGGCGCGCCCTTGACACTCACGAACGTGCCTTTGAGCTTCTTGCCGGTGGATGGGTCGGTGGCGTTGATGGAGGATACAGAGCTTTGGCGTTTCAATGCAGACGAGAATTGGAACCGCCGCTTGACCTGGACACTGCCGCTGGTTCGGGCATTTGGCAAGAGGGCAGGCTTGCTAGTAAGGACGTCGTTTTTACCAAGAACCCATCCCAAGGACGAGAGTGTTGCTTTCTCCATAGGGTCTCCCACAATGTCTCCCTCGTCCAACTTGACAAGGGCATGGGCTGTCGCCAGGACGAGGGTGGTTTCGACGCTGGTATCGTGGACAGGAGTAATGTGGCTGTGGGCGCCATCGGCCTCCCGGGGGGTGTTGGTGCCAGAATGACCAAGCCCAAGGCCGGCAATGCCCTCAACGACCAAGTCTTCACCGGTAAGAGTTCCCGTCTTGTCAAAGCACGCCACGTCGATACGGCCAGCAAAGGGAATGCGGAAGGGCTCGGTGCAGAAGATGGCGTACTTGGCAAGAGCGGCCAGACTGGTGTTGACGGCAAGGCTGAGCTCCATGGGGAGCTCGGGGGGCACGACGCTCGTGACGATGAGAATGCAGTCGAGGAGAAGCTTGGATCGCTTGCGGTCCTTCTTGACGCCCTCGTCCCACACGTACCACGATGCAGCGATGGCGAAAACTAAAAGGAACAGGATAAAGAACAGGGCCTCGGCGTTACCCGCAGACACGCGTTCTGTCGAGTAGATCATGGTCCGAACCAGGCTGCCCTGGGACGTCTCGAATCCCGTCTTGGTAACGATAGCCATGGCACCATTATCTGGTGGCGCGGGGACACCCGAAGCAAGCTTGGGCCTTTCCTCTTCGGTGTTGCCGTGGGTGATCTGGAGCACCTTGGTGCCGCCCCAGAGAAACGAGTTCTTGTCGAGGCCATCGGCATCAATGGGCGCGTCACCTGGGCGGAGCTGTACCGAGTCCTTCAAGAGCGGGGTGCTCTCGCCGGAGAGCATGGCCTCGTTCACAATGGCGGCTCCCTCCACCAAGAGCATATCGCAGGCCACTCCGCCGTCTTCCTTGGTGCGCGAGACAGAGACCAGGTCGCCGGGCAGGAGCTTGTCGCTCTGGATCTCGGTCCACTTGCCAAGGCGGTAGACGTACAGGCCATAGGGCTTGATGCTCATGCTACGGAACTCGTTCATGGTGCGCTGGCGCTGCCACACAACCGTGCTCTCGAACATGACGAGCATGAAGAGGGTGAAGAGCGAGTAGTACCAGTACTCGTCGAGCAGCCAGAGACCGACGCAGAAGATCTGGAAAACGAAGAAGGGCGCCACGGCATGTTCCTTGAACAGCTCCGTAAAAGTTGGGACGGGGATGTCGAAAGTATTGGTGCCATAATGCTGTTCGAGGCGCTGGACCTCGGCAGCAGCCGTGATACCCTTGGACTTTTGGAAGTGCTCGAGTTTCGGCTCGTTGTCGATCTCGTACGTGAGGGTTCGGAAGGTCTTGGTCGTGGCGTCGAAAAGGAAGTTGCGCTTCTGGAAGAAGAAGGAGGTGTTCTTCTGTTTGTTACAGCGCGTCAAGGCAGCGAGGTTAGCATATGCGACTGCGAGATGCGGAAGATGTTTGTTGGGTGGTTACCTTGTCGCGCACAATCTTGCAAATCTCGGCGGCGCCGGCATTCGCGACGGGGATGACCTTGATCAGCTCGGCCTCCTCGACGGAGCGGGCTTTCCGGGCGGTGAAGTGGGCGTTGAGGTCCACGCTCCAGTGGGTGCAGAGCCAGACCAGCGACTGGACGGTGATGATGGTGCCAACCCAGACAAACGTCCACTCGGGGGCCTGGATGTGCTTCTCGTAGAGCTCAGGGCTCAGGTAGAATCGCAGGAAGATTGGCCATATTATGGCAAACGGCCAGATGTAGGCGTGTCGCTGCAGGGGCAGCGGGCGGAGGAGTTCGGCGGATTGGATCTGCGCGTTGTCGACGAAGGGCGGCGCCATGGCGGCGGGAGCCTGGGGACTCTATAGAGCCCAGAGCGTTGCCAGGAGGCGGCCGTGTCGTGCAAACAGCCTAAGGGACGGGAGAGATCACTCGCCTACAGCCGCGGCATTGATGTCGCTCGTCAATGGCGTTGCGAGCTGTCGTCGGTGATGGGCGGAGAGGGGCGATGGAAAGGAAAATGTCGAGATGACGAATATGTGGCCAGGCCAGATCGACTCCGTAATCTGCGTGCGGGCTGCTTCTTTTTGCGCCTATTCCGGTCCAGGCAGGTCCTTGTTGCGGGCCCCTGTCGCGGCCCCCAGCTCCCACACGTGCACGGTGCACGGTGCACGGCCTGAATCGCCGCGGAGGTCGCCGAAGAATAACCGTTCAGGGTTAGGTGCCAAGTCAGCCAAGCACATGCATGTGCTAAGTAAACAGCCAGCCAAACATACCAACGCCAACCCAACAACTAATTGCCTTGCGATCAGAGAAAACTTTAAATCACCTAAATATTGTCACGCAATTATTTATATACTAAAGTATGGAAGTTCGTCACAACCTTATACATAAGGAGTATTTTTGCTTTTTCTGGTTGGAGTACTGAGTTGAAGTTTTGACATTGGCCGCCAAATAAAACCTTTGGTGTCAGATTCAGGGGAGCGTCTGAGAAGGTTCGGAAACACTCCAGGCTTTGGGTTCCAAACTGAGATGAACCCAAACTGAGGTGAACCCAAACTGAGATGTACCCAAACTGAGATAGTGGAGTTATACTTGTTATCAGTTGCCAATTAATTCTGGATTTCAAAAGACATTACGTGTGTCCCAGATACTTTACTGTCGATGATCTCTCTACCCTTAGAAGTCACTAAATAGCCTCAGGGGAAAGTCTAAACAGCTCTTACCCTCACCATTCCGTCTTCCTCTTGATGAAACTTGCCGCAGTGTGTCTGGTAATTTTGTATGTATTGGCTGATACCAATATTAGAACTCAACCCCGGCTGGAATACTCGGTATATGTGCCTGTCGTGCTGTGGCACACCTTCAAGTCAAGATCTAGCATAAGGCAAAGTCGAAACTCGTCCCTTAACCGTATTAAAGAACCAACAAGGCAGAAAGAAAAATGGCATGTCGGATTCGCAGCTACGAGTCTTAGATATCCAACAAAGACACGTACCAGCAATTGTGTTCCCGCCAGACGTGCAGTAACGGTGGTAAGTTTTATTATTTACCATCCAGACTAGACTAATACGTAGAATCCAGTCCTCTACCCGTCACCACCTAACATGTAATAATGTATGTGCTCTAAAACAGCAAAACAAGAAGAGTTACTCCCTACCCGGCCAAGACAAACCGTCCTTGGCGGGCATATAATTATCATCCATCATCACTCTTCGCGTCCCCCCAAAATCATGTTGGGTATCCTTGCATTAGTTGAGTGACAAAGGGAATGACAAAAAGGAAACAGCGATGCGTCGGCTGCCGCCTAGGAATCCCCCAGCATAAAGCATGGATGCCGGTGCTGTAGGGAAAAACACAAGGTAGGTACGTACTCGGGATAGAAAACAAATAGCCGGCACATATTCCACTCATTAACGGCAACCGTGTGAAACAGGATGAATGCGCTTTCCTTGTATGTTGAATGACACTGAAAGGGATATGGGAAACATAATGATACGACGACAACGAGCATCTGCGGGCGACAGATCCATCTGCCGGTGCCTGCTTCTATCTCGTCATTCGACGAGGGTCTCGATCGGCTGCTGCATCTGGCTTCCCGAGCGTCTTATGCCGGCGCGGCTCGGCGGGCGGTAGTAGACGGACGGCTCGTAGTTAGAATTGCTGGCAATGTCCTCGCGCGCCGGGCGGATGTACTCGGCGATGCGCTGCGTGATGCTCCCCTGCCTGCGCAGCGTGCGGACGGGCTGTTGCGACTGGCTGCTATTGTCTCCCATCCGGGACCCAGGCCGCTGGAACGTGTCGTCGACCCCCATGACGATGGGCTGCTGCTGCTGCGCGTGGCGGGTGGCCGCGGTGGATGTGCTCTTCTTCTCGAGGGTCTTCTCGGCATCGTAGCCGCTTGCGTCGAAGCTCGGCGCCCAGCTCGCGCGCTTGGCATGTCCCCGGCGGAAGGGTTGCTGCTGCTGCTGCTGCTCGTCGCCCCCGCCGCGGCTGCTCTTGCTCCTACTCTCGTCCGCCGGGGTTTGTCCCGCCACGACTGTCGACCCGGCACTCATGTCGGCCGAGGAGCTGGCCGAGGCGTATTGCAGGTGGGGGCTCGGCTTGAGCTCTGCAGAGCGCTGCGAGATGCTGCGTAGAACCTGCTCGCGGTGCGCGCGGTCTTTGGCTTGGGCGCGGGCGAGGAAGCTCTCGTAGTCGCTGGGTGGAGCAGCGTCGGAGTGGGGGTGGGGTTCCGGCTCGGATCCGACCACGCCGGCGGCGGTGGTTGTGGAAGTTCTCGTGTCGAGGACGTGGGGTTCTAGGGATGGCGCCCGGGGCAATCTGAGTGCCGCCGCTGCAGCCTGCTGCATGGGCGACTGCACCTGCAAAGCTTCCCAGGCGTCTTCTGCCACCGTATAGGAATCGCGGCTTGGCCGGGACCTCGAGTGCCGCGGTGGTGACGCATTCTTACCAGCTCTCGGCTCGGCTCTCGGAGATTCCGTCTCGCGGCGCTTCGGCCGCGACTGGGTTCGAAGTGCAGGAGCCCCTGCCTCGGTCTCCTCCAAAGTCTGCAGCAGGGGCGGAGACCGCCGTGGCCTCACGAGTACATCGGCATTGTTCTCGGGAGATGGAACCGCGGACCGGGCTTCACTTGACATGCGGCGTGGCGGTGGCGACGTGGGCGACACTGCTAAGCGCTCAAAATCGGCGGCGGCGTGCCTGGGT
Source organism: Lasiosphaeria miniovina (assembly GCF_030549165.1). Classification (NCBI taxonomy): domain Eukaryota; kingdom Fungi; phylum Ascomycota; class Sordariomycetes; order Sordariales; family Lasiosphaeriaceae; genus Lasiosphaeria; species Lasiosphaeria miniovina. The sequence goes on along the minus strand of NW_026848223.1, from coordinate 3,561,736 downwards.
GTGTAAACAAACTGGGACTTGGATTCTTCTAGGGACGGGCTCAAGCTGCCGCTCGGGATCTTCTGCCACGATCTTATTCGATCCCGAAAGCTAGCCCTCTTTTTGAGGCCCGGGGTCGGCATTTTGGGATCTAGCGCCGCTGCAGGTTGCGCCTGGGCGCCTCTTTCAGTGGTTCGTTGTTGCGGTTGAGGATGTAGCTCAGTGTATGGTGAGTTCAGGGGTGATTGTGGCGGAGAACCCCCGGATTCTGCGGGCTTCAGCTCCTCCCTCAAGCTGTGGACGAGGGCGGCTTGCTCGGACGAGTCTGCGTCGGCTCGCTGGCGCGGCGGCTTGCTGCCCTTTGTACTTTTTGCGCGCTGCAGCAGACGGCCGAAGACTCCCGAGTTGCCATCCTTCCTCTCCCTCTTCTTCTTGGGCTTTCCGATATCAACCCCTGTGCTGCTGGCCATGGCTCTATCCCTGTCAGAGCCATTGCCGTCCCTGATCTTGCGCTCTTGTTGTTTGGGCATCGTAGTCGGGTCCCGTCGGGTGTGACGTCGACTGGGGTGTTAAGCTCTGCGATCTGCGGTTGGGGGCGCAACTAAACTTCTAACGGACCATTAAATGCGTGGGTGACCCGGGCCCCTGCAGATGTCTTTTCACTGACCCCAAATCTTGTTTTCGTTGCATGAGGCAGCTCGAGCTACTCCGTACCTGGAAGACGAGCGCTTCTGCAGCTCTCAACGCAGACTTTATTCGTGGGCGGCCAGCAAATTTGAAGGAGGACACCTGGGCCTTCTTGAATCAGACTTGCCAACCCGCCACCCCCTGCGGGGCGTAAGCGGCTGGATCATGTTCGATTGGGAGTCATGGAAAGCTTGCCAATCTCAGGTGACCATCCCTTTTCTCAGTGTCGGTATTCGGTAGGTGCTTAAGGCTTTTTGTCCTGCCTTTCGCCACCAGAGTGAGAAAAAGGTTGCCGAATCAGGCGTGAATCCAGAGCAAACTTCCCCGCCATGGCCGTGTCGCACCAACTCCCCACGAATGAGCTGCATGGGATGCCGGGGGAGTTGGGAGGGGTAGCTTCCTGGCCCCTGTCCCCAGGCAACTAAGCTCGCGCAGCCCGAAGGCCTGCAGCTATCAAGCCCTGCGGCGATCCTCATCCGATATCGTGATAATATTCCATAACCGGGCAGATAGTTCCGAGAAAGTGAATCACTTTGGCCGGTTAACGGGTTCAAATCCCGAAGCCTCTCTAGGTGCTCCGACGCTATTCGTGAGTTGGCACAGTCACTTTTAACGGGCAATGGTGGCGCGGCGATTGAGGAATGCCTCGGGTTCGGAAACGAGGGGCCGCTGTCTCAGTACCCAGTGCCCACCCTCAAGACCTGGGGATAAGGTGTCGCGGCACGGCGGCAACTGGGACACGACTGGCCACACCCACTTCCTCGAGACAGGACACTCGAGCGAGCCGAACACGGTCTACATAGTATCTTCTACAGTCTGTATCTTCTGCAAAGGCGAATGTCGATCATGACTGCATGGGGTAGGTATGGCAGGGATTGCGCACAAGCGAGCAGCCGGGTACCCTGCAGGAGGGACACCAACAAGAGGCTTGTTGTGGGCGGAACAAATCCTGACCCGCTTCGTTGTTTGGCACGAGCAATGAGGCTCAAGTGGAGGTGGTAGCCCTAGTCGGTAGCGGCCTCCACAGCAAGATCGCCAAAAACTCAAGCTTAACGACTGCCAACACATAAAGGCGTACTCTGCTGGGTTGTGGTGGTGACATTTTAGCGAGCGAGAGCGATGCGTTTCTTTCCCAAATTCTTCTTGGGGGAGCAGGGAGGTGCAAAAGCACATCCAGTGGACTTTTTCCTTCCCACCCTCCCACCTGCACAAAACTTGTGGCGTCCCCTCGGCTTGCCAGGTTTGGGTGCGGATGACGAAATATGATAGGCAGGCTGCTGACCTATGCGTGCATCAGCCACCGCGCCACCCATGAATGGCCGTTCGTCCGTTGGATTGCTAGCAGTGCTCTTTGAGCGAAAGAGATTAGGAACATGAATGCATTTGAAAGGATGCTAGGCAGGCCGCGGTTTGCAGTCTGTTTAGATATCTGCCGGCAGTTTCTCCGTCTCACCCTCGATTCCATCCAACAGAACACGACAGGAAGCAAAGGCGGGACAAGTTAGAGTCTCTCCTTCCCCGAGGGGAAAATTGGGGTTGCAAACTTCTGGGATGGTGGGGTAACGACTCCCTAGCTCCGAGTCTAGTCTCGAGGGACGGGAGGGATGGCTCCTGCCTGGCGGAGGGACTTTGGGGTGTGTGCGCCTCGGTCCTGCCGTCGAGGTTTGTTCTCCAAAGATCCTCGCGTCGATCCAAAGCTTTCGACCGCAACTAGACCTAGAAAAGGCAACTAGGACGAAAATGACCGACTTAGATGTGTGCAACTACCACGAGCCTTGCAGACAAAAAGAAACCACCATTTGGGCCTTTGTCTGCAAAAGCAGCTCCTCGTTGCTATTCCGTCGATGACCCGTTCTGTTGTGCGACGTACCACTCCTTCCCCACCCTGGAGCTCTGCCGCAAGCACGGACGGGCAAACGTGTCCTTTAGTCTTTTCCATGACTAACTTTTTGACGCTTGATATGACAAACTTCAGCCCCATCTCTCACTGTGTAACTCGAGGGCCCAGGCTCGGATCGAACCAAGCTGCTGGGTTAGCGGTTGGGGGGCAGAGGCTTGGGGCTGAGCGGCGCCCAGAGCATGCCAGCCCGAAAGATGGCATCGACACGACTACTACTAGGTCGGGCAAGTTCCGCCAGCTTCTGAGAGGCCGGAAACCTGTGGCGCGGTTGCGCCTGACTAGGCACGTGTTAGGCTCTGTCCGCGCCGAGCCTCCCGACTCTAAAGAGATTTTGCCTGTGTATTTGATAGAGGCTCAAAGAGCTCAGACTCTTTTTTTTAAACTAGCAGTGTGGCTAAGCCAGGTAGTTTCGGAAGCAATCTCAGACACCAAAAGAACCCACATCATAACTCTGTCACCTAGAGTCCTTGACACTACCTTCATCCCTCTGTCTTTTTCTTCAGCCATGCCGCAACTTCGGCAGAGTTCTCGTCAGGGGGAAACACGGGGTACCACACATGCTCCACCTTCCCCTCCCTGAATGCAAGCGTGCATCGCTTGACCAGCGGCCTGCCCTCCCACTCGAAGACGGGCATCTTCATGGCCTTGACAAACTCGAGCTTCTCGTCGCTCAGCAAGTCGTACGGCAGGCCCAGGCGGCCCTTGACCTCCTTCTGGTACGTAGTGTCCTGCACGCTCAAGCCGAACACGGCACTCACGCCTAGGCCGGCTAGCGTCGAGAAGTTGTCGCGGTAGCTGCAGGCCTCAGCAGTACAGCCGCGCGCGCCGGGCGTGTTGTTCCACTCTGCCGGAACGGCCTCGCCGGGCGCTCCCGTTCGGGGGTAGCAGAACACGATGGTGAGGCCCGGCAGCTTGTTCAGGTTGACGAGGGTGCCGTCTGTGGAGCCGAGGGCCAGATCGGCAGGTACCGACGAGCCGAGGAGGTGCGAGGCGAGACCGTCATCGACGGGACGCGGGATGGCCTTGGGAACGTCTGCGTCTGCCAGCGCGCTGTGGGTTAGCATGTTCAAATAGATATGGAAATCCTGCGGTCACCTCACGGTTGAGAGCCATTGCTGTCAATTTCGATGCGAAGTAAAGAGTCGATTATCTGTGTCCTGAAGGTGGTGGCAGTGTGGTCATCCCTTTTTGCATCCAACTGCTCGGATCGGCCGTGGATGTTATATTACAGACAAACCCCCTTTCCCGCAAGTGCCCTCGAAATGCGTAGAACGTTAGGGTTACCGGCCCCTAAACTACCACACATCCATTAAATTCAACTGAAATAGCGGTCTGGTCCGCTGAGTCCCGCGTCTGCGGGGGTGAAAGAACTCGGGCGCCTCGCCCAAATCTCTGGCGAAAGACAGGGGTGTCTTGGCCAGTGCGCATATTACCGTCGCCCACTGCCCAGTCAAAAAGCTACTTGAGGACAGTATATTGTAATCTTACCCTCCTCGAAGCAATAACCACCACGAGACAAGGTTTTTTGCGAGAGAATCAATTCCCCTAGGCCTGTAGCCCCGAAGCTCACATCAGTGCGCAAATCTCCCGCAAAACGGAGCGACTCGCCCGTTACTTTCGGTCCCAGCCTCCGTGCCCAGTACCTCGCGTCACAATACGAATCACAACTGCAGTCTGGGTGTTACACGTTCGACTACAGCAACACCCGACTTGCAAGGGGAGTCGTGCACAGGCAAGTACTGGTCAAGCAGATGCCGCATGAAAGAAAAGAAAAGCGGCGGGGCTTGGCAGTTCCGGAATGTTGGACTAATAAGTTAGGTGGGGGAGTAAGCGAACGCCACTGATCCAGAACATTCTAGATAAGCGAGGAACACAACCAACCCTCTTATATAAAAAGCCCATAACTCAACCAATTCTTTTCCAATTCTCTTCATCTTCAATTCGTTTTATTCTTCTCTTGACAATGGTTTCATATACAGAAGAAGATCTCCGCAAGGCTTGCGAGGAAGCCGTCAGAACACATCGATTACGCAAAGTCGCGCGAAAATGGAACGTTCCACCCTCCACCCTTTATGGCCGTCTACATGGCTCCCTACCTCGAAATGTTGCTCATCAAGATGAGCAAAGGCTTACACAGACCCAAGAGGATCGTTTAGTCGAATGGATTCTTCTTCAACAAGATTTAGGATTGCCCCCTACACATGCACAGATCAGGGAGCTTGCACGCCGTATTCTAGCTGAAAGGGGGGACTCCTTACCACTTGGAAAGGGGTGGTGCCGTGCCTTTCTTAACCGCAATCGAATTTTGAAGACTCAGAGGGCCAAGAGAGTCGATTCGGTCCGCGTCAACTGCGCTACAGAGTCAACAATTCGACCTTGGTTCAACCATTTCCAAACACCAGCTATCAAGGCGATTAAGCCAGAGAATCGCTGGAACAAGGACGAATCTGGTATTATGGAAGGCAGAGGAACCAACGGCCTTGTCATTGGAAGCCGTGCCTTTAAGGCGCTTCAAAAAAAACAGCCTGGAACCCGCACTTGGACCACTTTTGTCGAATGCATCTCAGCAGCTGGCCGTTGCCTTCCTCCTTTGGTCATTTTTAAGGGGAAAAGCGTTCAACAACAATGGTTTCCTTTGGATATGAAGCCATTTCAGGATTGGTTCTTTACAGCAACTGAGAAAGGATGGACTACCGATGAGACAAGCCTCAAATGGTTAAAAAATGTGTTCATTTCTCTCACCAAGCCAGCAAACTCCTCTGAGAAACGACTCCTTATTATTGATGGCCATGGCAGCCACACAACTGCCGATTATATGTGGGAGGCATTCACAAACAATATTCACATTATTTATCTGCCTCCCCATACTTCCCATGTCCTCCAACCCCTAGATTTGGCCATATTTGGCCCCCTAAAACGACTTTATCGCAGACGGCTTGAGGACCTTCTTGCTAACGCCTTTGACGACTCTTCTGTAGCCGGAAAACGTGCGTTTCTGGAATGCTACCAGATTTCACGCACAGAGGCAATTACTAAGAGTAATGCTAAGTCAGGATGGAAGGCATCAGGCCTTTGGCCCTTGAATGTCAACAAACCGCTAAGAAGCCCACTCCTCCTCAAGAATTCTAATACTTCACGCCCCTTAAGAACTACTATAGTTACCCCAGAGGTTCGCACACTCCGTATGCCAATCCTGGAGGATTATGGAGACGATCGGGTGCAGTGGAGGACTCCTAGAAAGGCACGTGATTACGTTGAGCAGGCAAAGAAGTTCGCACGCATCATCAAAGCAATGCCAGCGGATAAGCTCTTCCTCAGAAAGATTGGTAAGGCTTTGGATGAACAGGCCTTTGAACTGGCTATTAGGAAGCGAAAGATTGAAGGTCTAGAACACACTCTCGAATCAATAAGAGCCAGAAAGAAGAAGAAGGTTGAAGAAGATCCAAATACCACCTTTGCGAATATTCAGACTATTCGTGAGGCCCAGAGAGCTGTAGGGCGTGCAGCAGAGGTTTTAGAAAATGCGGAAGAAGCGGATGATTCAGAGGATATCAAAGATTGTATTGAAGTTTTGTAAATAAAAAGATCACCCTTTCTTTTGTTGGAGGGTTAGTTGGGACTCCTGCTTATACAGAATGTTCTAAATCAGTAGTGTTCGCTTACCCCCCCACCTAACTTAATCAGTATAATGTCCCCTCAGCCTCAGCAGCCAGCTTTCCTCCTCCCTTGCTTAGAGAAGCCACACACGGCCTCTCTTTGGGTTCCTGTCTAATGCGGTGACTCTGCGAGTTTATATTCAACTTTGGAGCTCGCTTGCACGTTGACCTCAACCATGACCAGCCCAGGCCCGGAACGAGTTTATGTTCCGGCGGTCGGAGCGAGTCTTACCTTGGACCGCAAAATAGACTTTCTTGGCAGAGGAACTGTTAGAGAGGGTTTTCGTGTGATAGCCAAGCAGATTGGTCTACCTGAACACGACAGCCAGCTAGACAAAAAATGCTACGCTCTCAGGATCTTCCTCGACTGCGGAGAGCGCCCGCACTTTGCGAGAGTGCCGTGTCTATGGAGAGCGCCTGCACTTTGCAAGAGAGTGCCGTATCTTGGAGGCCCTCGCCCTGGCTCCGCACCCGAACATTGCCATGGTCTTGCATTCCTGGACTGAGAATAGCGTTCAATACATTCTGTTTCCTCCCGCTGGACGAGACCTGTACACGTTCCTCCGCAGAGCCATGCGGCCTAAGACAATAGCAATATGGACCCACTGGTTCCTTCGGTAGCTGCACCGACTGTGCGATGCGCTAAATTACCTGCACATCTACGCACTCCCCATGGCGGACACTGGCAGCTCAACTCCTACAGACGGTGCGGTGACCGTCGTGCGTCAAATCGGCTTTCACCTCGACATAGAGCCTGTCGATATCCTACTATTCGAATCCGACAATCCTGCGGAGCCCGTCTGGAAGCTGAGCGACTTTGGGTCTGGCCTGGTCAGCGACTTTCAGGAGCACAACTACAACGAGAGCATCTACAACAGCAAGTTGTCGACCAGCGATCCGATCTACACCAGCCCTGAGGTTGCGCTGGAGGGCAGGGTGTCGCGGCCCAAAGACGTGTGGAGCCTAGGGTGCATCTATCTAGAAGCGTTAGTCTGGATTGCCGACGCGCCCCCGACTGCCCTGGACGACTTCCAGGAAGCCAGATCCAATCTCCCCGACGGCCGCACAGCACAGAAGCCCATTTACTAGTACGAGGACCACAACGGCGACACCCACATGCACCCGGTCGTGAGCGCGAAGATGGATGCCCTGCACAGCTTATATGCAGGTATAGAGCCTCTGGGAAGAACGTGCCGGCCGGTTGAGAGGATGCTGGCCGTTCATCTAAGGGAGAGAGCAACGGCCGCGGAACTTTAGGACGGTTTTGGCATCATCCTCAAGAGTTATTCGGAGCTGTGATGCCTGATCGTCCCGCTCAGCAGTGGAGGATGGTAATACAAGTCAGCAGTTGCACAACAGGCAGCCAAATTTCGTGTTTTCATCATTGAAAGCCAGTCATCATGGAAAGCCAGTCATCATGGAAAGCCAGTCATCATGGAAAGCCAGTCATCATGGAAAGCCAGTCATCATGGAAAGCCAGTCATCATGGAAAGCCAGTCATCATGGAAAGCCAGTCATCATGGAAAGCCAGTCATCATGAAACATTCTTTAATATACGGTCTAATCTAACAACATACATCACGCCATCTCCAAGTCCCTCTCCAGCAGCGCCACGACACCCAAGTACACGCCCTGACACACGTCCTCGTCGTCGAGACCACGGCTGCCGCTGCCGGTGCCGCGCCGGTGCAAGTCACCGTCCATGCAGCGCGCGACGGTCGCCTCGTAGCTCGAGCTCGCCATGCGCACGCGGTCCAGCGCCGTCTGCGCGGCAATGTAATCGGCCATGGGCCCCGACGCCGCCGACACTGCCGACAGGCTCAGCCCCGCGTGCAGCGCGTCGAGCGTCGTGCCTAGTGCTAGTTCGATTAGCAGGTAGCCCAGGGCTAGTAGTGTCGGGTTGCGCTCTATTGGGATGGTGTTCGCTGATGGCGGCGGTGGTGGGGGAAGCGCGGCGCTGTCTGGCAGGTGGCTGATCAGGATCGGGTGGCCGTATAGGGGTAAGTCGTGCTTCTTGAGGAAGAAGATGTGGCGGCTGGTGAGCGTCTCGGGGAGCCACGGCGTGTCGTGTAGCTGCAGCACGCTGGAGGAGACGACGACGGTGAGGCGGAGGCGGTCGCGGTAGGTTAGCGGAGGGTGGCGGTCCTTGTGCTCGATGATGTTGCGCAGGGAGACGGCGGACCATGTGCTTGCTGGTGGTGTTGGTTTCCGTGCTGGGAGCCTTGAACACGTCGTACATCTTGTATGAGACGGCAATCTGCAATGCGATCTTTTTGGCAACTGTGTCGTCATCATCTAGGGGCGTAATATCGGCGGATCGCCTCTCGAGACTCAAGCCAATGTCATGTTCACAGCTGCAGTTAAAGCTCGACCGCAGAGCCCTGTAGAAGCTGTCTGACATGTCCCGCAGAATTTTTAGGAGCTTTCCCTGGGAACGCACTCGCCGAGTTGGTTCGAGCTCAATATTCCTGTCGGTGAGATTCTCGAGGTTGGACATGTTGTCTCTGATGGTCTTGAGAAGGTCCTCGTAGGTAGACCTCCTGAGCGTAAAGACGCCGCGGCTGAGCTCCGATACCTTTCCATCGCGCTGACCGTCGATTCTCCTCTTCATCTCGTCGATAGCGGTCCTCATCTCTCCAATGGTGGCCTCGAAAACGGCAAAGGACACCCAGAGCCGGATCCTGATCTTACGGTCCGTCTCTTCGCGCCATGGGTCGCCGAACGGGTTTTCTATCATGTCTTCAATCCTGGAGGGTGGCACCAGCCCAACGAGCAGCTTCTCGCAAACATTCTGGAGTTTGATGCGTTCCGTCTGGAGATTTCGGATGAGATTCTGCAGCTCGCGCTGGTATTTCCGCTACCGCTGCAATGCCGAGAGACCTTGGCTATAGTTCTCGAGTGCCGAAATGACGAGCGGTAGAGATCCGAGGACGATTCCCGCGACTTTGAGGCCCGATATGACTATCTTGGGTAGTTCCTTTGTATCGCGCGAGTTTGTCAGCGAGTTTCAGTCCGGTGAGGGCTCTGCGCAGTCGTGGAACTTCTGTCTGACGCCCAGGCCCCAAGCTCGGCATAATAGGTGGCAAGTGGGAGAAGAGACGGCTAGCCGTCCAGCCTATGGTTGGCTTGTGTGGGTCGACCCCGCACGAGGAGATGGTGTGCCTTGACGGACGGCCCAGTTCCCTAGGAGTTACGGTACCTATCTTCCTCGATTTTGGCGGACATGATGAGAGCATCTCTTTCCTGACACTGAACATTAGGTCAGCTACCATGACAGAGCGTAGTGGCACTGGCACTGGCACTGGCACAGCCATTGCCAGCCTGGTTGCAACATGTCTGGGCCGCTTCAAAAAGCTGGTGGACCCTTTGCCGGGTTCCATCCGCAAAGTCCAACCCTTCGGCGCTCAGCATCCTGCCTCAGCTGAGAGACGAGCAAACCAGATTCAAAATCTGGTCTGGCAACATAGGAGCCCATAGAACGGGCACCAGCCCGCTGGACTATCGCCTCCGAGACGCCTCACACATCAAAACCCAAGTTGCCAGCCTCCTCCGGGACCTGGATGGGCTACTCCAAGACACGGCCGTCATCGCTAGCGGCGAGCAGACGCCCTGGGACCAACTCGACGAACCGCTCAATCCGGAACTCGACTTTGACTCGGACTCGACTCCGCCGAAACCGAACTTGGGCAAATCGCTACCCACATCGCAGACGTAGTCGACTGTCTCCTCCGCCTCAATGTGACGATCCGCAACCCGGCCCCCCATGATCGATACGTGTCGTCAAAGTTGACCGACACATCCTATTTTGAGCCTTTTGACGTACAGCACGTCTACTCAAAGTTTGAAGTGATCCAACCATGGCTTGCCGAGAGGCTGGGCAAGGCCTCTCGAGGAGGCGACAGCCTGAAATACTGGCAAACCCACCATGAAAAGCTTCTTTTGGACTTGAGGAGCATGAACAGCCCGAACAGCACAATGCCACCATCGTCATCTCGGGTATCGGCGAGGCCGAGACCATCGCGTCATCAATCCCCACCCAGTTGAAGGAAGCGACGGGTTCCAACACAACAGCCCTTGATCAACCTACCATTCCGTTCTTGAAGACGACCGATCAGATGCTGGAGTGTCCCAAACTTCATATGCTACATCGATGGCGGCCGGCTCTGAGAGACTGAGTGTGTCTCCACTCCCAAACGAGGCGCAGAGGGGCCCATTCCAGTGCCCATTCTGCTTCATGATGATCGTGGCGGAGGACAGGGTCGCCTGGAAGTAGGCTTACTTGCTCCTGCATATCTGATGACGCTGATAACGGGACGCTAACTGATTTGCGACCAAAGAAAACACGTCTATGCAGATCTGCAGCCCTACGTCTGTCTCGAAAAGCATTGCATGACCGCCGAGCGAGAGTTCTCCCGCCGCCATCACTGGATGGATCATGTTAGGCAGAATCACTGGAAGACGTACAAATGCCTTCTTGGCTGCGACTCATCCTTTCCATCCTTTTCCGCATGCCGAGATCACTTAGACAGTGCGCACGCCTCTGCCAGGGCGCCAGGCGAGACCGAAGCTTTGGTCAGGCTCGGCGAACAGTCACTCGACCTCGACGCTGGAGTCCCCTGCCCGCTTTACCGCGATAATCTGGCTTCAGCAAAGCAGTACCAGCGCCACGTTGGAGGGCATCAGTAGCAGCTTGCCCTGTTTGCCCTCCCTTCTTCGGAGGCTGACAGCGATATGGAAAAGGACGATAGCGGCGACGATGGCGACAGCGACAAACCTAATTCGGGCCCAGACACAGCAGCTTTGAAAGACACGGATGTGGGCGATGAGAGGAAGAAAATCGGTGAAATTATTATCGAAATCATAGCACTGAACGCCTTTCCAAACGTTTCTCATTTCGAAACTAAGAAAATAGTTTGCGTTGCCGCCTATGACAAACATCAACGAGAAACGGCGTGGGCCTACATGGATGGACAATCCAAAGTCATATGGGAAGAACAAATCAGATTCCCCGTGTACGACTCCGTGTACAACTTACTGGAATCCCGCGTGTATAAATCCGTGCACGACTTGCCTCAGTACAGGCGCCTGGACATCTCGATTGTCGATAGGGCATATGGAGGAAGGAATGTGATGGGGAAGTTTTCTGCCAATATGATCATGCTTATCAGAGAGAGAGAAAAGAATGTGTCTTCGATAATTGGCAGCTTCTTTGAAAACCTCGGAACTCTTGAGTATGAAGTCGCATTTTATCCTACCGAAGCCGAGCAAGAAACTGCGGCTGTGCCGCTACCGGAAGAAGACGGCAAGATGACTGCAGGCGGGAGTGCAAGCGACGGCAACAACAAGCTTCCCTCCGATGGAAGCATCCCCTTGGGTGGCGTGCTAAACCCTGGCGAGGACGTGATAGACTCTGACGAGGACGTGATAAACCTTGGGGAGATAATCGGCACACTGACTTTTAGCGTCAAAAGACTCCAGTCACCAGCCTTGAATGGAGCCGAGTGGAATGAGAAGCTGAGTTACCGCGCGATCTGGGGCAAAGACTTGAGGAAATCAAAGGCAGCCGGCTTGGAAGGATCGGCGGTGGTATGGGATGAGCAGTTTGAGTTTCCCTTCTATGACTGGGCAGTAATTCCACCGCTGCTGGTGATGATTTTCGGTCATAATCCCCACGATCATTTGACGGGGTTTGGTAGTGCGACGGTCGACGTGCGCAGATTCATCGTCGCGGGGGGGAGCCGAACCAAAGCCACGATCCCAATCAATGGTAGTAAACATCCCGGCAAGCTTGAATGCGAATTTGTATTTATCGACAGTCGACCCGAAGCAGCCGGAACGCAACCTTTACCGCCAGTGCCAGACGTCGAGGACCATGCCCATGGTAGCGAAGACGGCGGCAGCGAAGCGCCTGCTTCCGCCGGCCTCGCCCCAGACGCCGTCTTGAATGACTCTGAGTTCGGCGTCGAGATTGGTACAATAAGCCTTATAGTCATCAAGGTCAAGAACCTGCCAGCTAATATAGCGAGCGAGGGGGCGAAGGATCTAATATTCGCTATTAGTCTGGGCAGCCAAAGGAGATTCTTGATGGCAAGAATGGACTCTCTCGATGACCAGAGATCGGCAGTTTGGAACCAGGTGTTAAGGTTTGCTGTCTACCGCTGCCCCGAAACTTGCCCCCTAAACACCACAGTCTCCTACAACAGTGATAGAAGCAGAAGAAGTGCGGGGATCATCGGACGAGCGTCGATTGACCTGGACGACATTGTGGTGGAGGGCGGTAGCGAAAGGGAAAACTGGTACCGATTCGGCAGACGTGGCATGTCGCTCCACTACAGAATCATCTATCACAGCCCGCCGATAAGGATGGAATACGGGGGCGGCGGCTCCCCAAAGTCGGCCAGAAAATGCCACCACGAACGCAGCACAGCCCAGAAAGGAGGGGGGGGGGGGGCTAGATTAGACCTAGGCGAAGCAGAGCTGGCTGCCGCCGTCCACCGTTGCATCCTAGTATTTTTTTAGTATTAGGGGGTGCGTACTTCATCCATTACATTCCCTACTATGTTTTGACCGCATCTTTTGGGCCCCCTGAACAGAGCGTTATTGACCCGGGTGGCCGGGCTGCATAGTAAGTATATGGGCAGCTAGATAGTAATTCATGATTTTACTAGCCTAAATTGGAGTCTAAGTATCAGTATCTCAACTGCCAGCAGTTGTCAAGGACCCACAGGTAGGTGCGACGAAAAAGTAGCTAGGTGCGCGCATCAAAGCTCATGAATAACCCCCCATCTGATGCCCCGCGTTCCTGAACCCCTGATTACTGCTCCTTACCCAAGTTATGTTTCTATTTCGGCTTTTGCGTCCCTTTCGGATCTTACCTCGGTCTCAGCTTCTGAGTCTGCGTGTTGCCAGCCCCTGTATCAATTCCAGAAGTCGAAGGGCCCGGGGCCGCATTCCTCGCCAGCGTAGAGGATATTGGTCCGCTACCGCCAGTAGTGAGCGTTGAGACGCTAGGCTTATTGGACTTGCTAGCCTGTTTATCGCCGTCGTCATCGTGACCCCGCGTCGTGGGAGGTCTCCTATTACGGCCATAGGGCGGCGACGTGCAATTCTGGCCATTTTTATCCTTTTCGAACGCGTCCACGAGCCAGCCTATGAATGCCTTGGTTGAACCCCTGGACGCCGAAAAATAAGGTGGAGCTATTCTATTTGTGGTCAAGGCCCAACGGCCACATTGGTTCAATTCACACACACAGTCCAAAAACGACCACCTGGATAACTGTAGCCCATTCACGATTACCAGGTTGGACCTTTTTAGCTTTCCCATAGCCATCAGAAGTAGTAACAACCATCCCAGTAGTAATCATACCCATCGCAAACCCAGTCTCATCAAAGTTGTACGTATCTTCGTCAAGGATACCGTACTTGGCTTTAGTATTATACACAAGGGCAAACCACTCGCGAATAATCTTTGGATCTTCGCATTTAGCCCTCTGGTAGTCATATTTACGCGAAAAACGCGTCCGGAGGTCTGGTTGGCGTTTGACGAAGTTGTGAGCCTAGAGCTTGCCGACAGGGGGCGCGTCGCGTTCGCGTAACAGTCGGTTGGCCATATCTTCCACAAAACGAAGCCGAGGAGGAAATGCGCGTGCACATAGCTCAGATATATACTGAATAATTGTATGCTCCTCTAGATCTGTGAGTTTTCGTGAATTGGCTGGAATATCGCGTCGTGAAGGCCGACCGACGCGTCGGTTGTAGAGAGTAGTGTAAGGAACAGAATAGATCTTTGCTGCAGCTGAAAGACGGAGTTTTGGGTCTTTTCCAAGAGCTTCAAGGGCTAAGTTTAATTGTGCTTCCTTTGAAGGTAGTGCTACATTGTGTGGTGGACGAAAACGTTGCGAAAGGTCGAGAGGGTGGGGTGGTGTAAAATTATCCGTTCGCTTATATTATCCGTTCGCTTATAAAATACGTTAGGCGCAGGTCGCGTATATGCTAGGCCACATGACTACGGTATCTCGGCTGTACCCACCTTTCCTTTTCTTCCAAATACAAGCACTTTTGGCCCTCAATTGATGCAGCGTTGTATGTGACAGGTGGCTAGCTTCGTATTTTTCGCCATGGATCACTACCACTCCCGTTTGGCGGCATGTACGCTGACGATCAGCGCAAAAAAACGGTCTAGCCTACCAACGATCAATCCTTTGACCTTCTCACCTTTGCGCGCACCAACCCACCATACGACACAGAACCAGGCAGCGTTGGAGACGATGAACGCATGTTCACTATCACGGGCAGTCTGGCAAGAAGGTCTTTTCAGGGTGGTCATGGAGGCACACATGTCTTGAAGCAACGTCCGCGTCGCCAAGATCTACGATGGCATTTATTACCCATTTGACCCATTTGACTGCAGAGAGAATATGCGACAACGGTATGTATCTAGCCGATCAAGACTATGCTTATGAATACCAGGCTTACCAATACATGGAGAAGCATTCTGACAAGGAACTTGCCGGACTCGTCCCAAAGTACTACGGGTCCTGGACATTCCGGCTCGTCACGGCTGGCGGGCCTCCCCTCGAGCGCTGGGTGCGCATGATACTTGTCGATTATGTCAAAGGCCAGACCATGTTGGATATTATCGACCGAGCTACTCGCGACGAAAAAATCCAGTACGATCTGTTACCAAACGATCATGACCGTCTCCTCGTGATCAAAAACGTGATCGAGGCTGAACTGGCCGTCGTAGGAATCCAACTATATGATCCTCATCCAAGGAACGTTATTGTCAAGGGCGACTGCAGCATAACATTGACCGACTTCAATCGTGCCTCTGGCCGTCCCACACGTACTGAGGAGTTACTTCTTCCTCCATGGTCGCCCATCTCGCGATACTGGGACCTTGAGGAGTTCGCAGAGGAAGGAGGCGGTCAGTGGGCCGGCTGGGTTCCGGAGAAATGGCTTCAAAGCAGAGATTTTTTTCGGGAATGGGCCTATGGGTAAGATGAAATGCGAGGTCTCCAACATAACCACTCGTTCCTTGTCAATTACCGGGAATTTAAGAGCTTCGCAGACCTGCTTGAGCGTTGCTACAAAGAACCTGGCACCGACCATGCCGTGCCCACCACAATCATCGATTACCGCCAGCTATCCGCTTACCCGAGAACACTCCTCCCGCCTCAAGATGGTACGCTCACACAGGTAGCCCCTCTTCCTAATTCCGCCACATTCAGCCCATGGTCGTCACAAGACGTGGTAACAGGCCCCCGGCCCGAGTCTCAGCACAGCCCGCCGCCGTCAATGCAGTGGAAAGAGGGTAAGTACTTCGTAATTCCGAAAGATACACCTTAAGCTAACCACTGTGGGTAGATGAGGCGATGATCGTTCTTCCGCCTCTGAGAAACATCCCGCATTTTCCCGGGCACTACGGTATTGTAGGAGCCGCGATTCAAGACGCCGTAACGGATAATGTTATAGGCGATCAAGAGGTTTCCAAGGTCGTCGAGACATGTTGGGAGTTCTCTGAGGCGGTCCGCAAGAAGGTAGACCAGGACTGGAAGGCCAACGCACGTGCGTTGACAATCGACGGCCGGGCTCTTGGTGATGCCATCAAAATGACTGCGGAAGGCGACGATGATGCTGAGCCCACCTTACATTCGGATATTAATCTTCTTGCCGGTCAGTCATTCTACTTCCGCATCTGCACAAGAGCGACTACTAACCAATGAGAAGATGCGGCGGGTGAGCTCCAACCTCGAGATTCAGCCAACATCGAATGGCCCCACCAACCGTCGCTTGTATCGTTCATCCTTAATAAAGAGTATGCAATCCAAGCCTTTCGAACTCTAACTCGGTGTCAAAAAATCAGATTGGTCACTCTGGATAGACCTTTCGCCGATGATACTAGTCTCGGCGCGTATATCAGCTTCACAATTACGTGGGACTTAGCCCAACAATTCCCTTTACACCCTAGCCCACCCCCAGACAACATGCCCGCTAACGTCAAAGTACATGGAATGCCCAGTCTGATTGCCGAGGAAGGGGTTCATTTAGCTTTGGAAGAACTAACGGCGTGTACTATGACATTCCCCGATTATCCTTACAGTCCTTTTATTACACTTTGGGTTACATTGGCTACTGCTAAGATGATCGTGACGAAATTCAATATAGCTAGCTAAGGAGACCACACCCTTGTAAAATAGCCAGAGCTTGTTGGGAGGACTCTATCTTTTTTTCTGGAAGGATAACGGTGACATGTCCCTTGGGGCTACCAACATGCTCCTGGTTCCCCTTATCATTAACTCGTGGGGTACCACCTTCGATGAACGCCCAGCCAGTCCGCCGGAACGGATGATAATCTTTGAGGCATGAAGGTTCCAGCATGATGGTACCTTGATCGCCCAAGACAACCTCCGACATTGTCGAGGGTAGTGGCTGCATCAAAACCTCGAGAGCAAGAACTTCGGTCAGGTTATTTTTCTGGAGGAAAGAAACTAGCTCAGGAAGAAAGTCGTTACTGAGATCGGTCAGGTTTGGAAGAGCGCCGACGAGATACTCGTATGGTCGAAATCCTTTATCGGTTACAACAAAGGTGTGCCCATACAGGTTGTCGAGGTCCAAAGAGCCTATAGCAACAGGCTTCGTCCAACGGCAGAGGGGTTCTGTGGTGTCCTCTCCAACGAGAACATTCCCCTCTTCGATATTAAAGTGACCATGAATCAGGTGTATGCCGAATACCTTGTCCACGCCGTACTTGACGAAGAGTTCAGCGAGCTGTTGGAGGTGTTCTTCCTTAACGGGAAGTTGATCAGCATCGCCGCGAAGTGTGTTGTAGCTATATAGATATCAGCTTCCGACAAGGAGTTGCATTGGGCTAGCAGGGTACATACAGCCGACGGCACTTCTCTAGGTCATCCAGCGTTGGACTCCGGTGAAGACCGGGAACCTGGACTTCACAAGACATGACTTGCTATAGAGGATCCTAATCGGGAAGAGATGGTAGTAATGGTGATGTGCGAAGAAGTTCTATGCTCAGGCACGGGTTGCAAGGGTGCTGATGCGCCCGCGTCTTATATGCAGGATGAAGACGCATGTGCTGGGCGCCGATGGAACGACGTCGGCCCCCTTCCCCTCTAGTGGTTTATAGTCTCGGGCAAGCATTTACATGCGATCAGGCGCGGTTAATTTAGCCTAAACCTAGCGATGCTTCCTGATTGGCGGGTTACTATCTTGGTATATCTGAACGATCCTATCAGCAGAATGCCGAGCCGAAGAATCCCACGTCTCCACCAGCCGGATGCTGACGACTAACTAAATGAACGCCCTCGTGATTATTGCGCACCCACCCATCGCGACATCTCGGCGTTGGAAATATCGCTCGCTACCAAATTCCCAGTTTCTGAGCCAATTTTGAGTTGTCGCAGATTCGGCTGTAGCACATTGTCACCAGAATCGGAAGTTCCTGAAAGCCCCCCTTTTGCCGAGACCTCCTTCTGCCGAGACCTCCTTCTGCCGAGACCTCCTTCTGCCAAGAATAGACCCACGCGTCTGTTTTCTCAACCGCTTGGGCTAAGTCATTCTTATTTTCTGTCAAGAAGCCTTGGATATCGGCTATAGAGAACGCCCCATCTGGAATCTTCCCGCCGAACTCTTTCGCCAATTCCTTAGACTCGTCGTTCTCGTCGCCGTAAATTCTTTGGAAGCACTGCATCGCTTGCTTGGGCGTTGCGTTATTAAACTGAACATTTTTATCAATTCTCGCTCCCGTTCGCCTCTTGGCGTCGGCGCTGGTCCTCCTTGCTTTGGAGTTCGGCCAATTCGTGTCTTCGCTGTTTTTCTCCACGTAGACGCTGTTCTCTTGTAGCTGCCACTGCAGCTGTTGTAGCCTTATAAGCCGAGTCATCTATTGTAAAAGGCTGTTTTGTGTGCTGCGGGTCCGGTTGTCGAGATATGTTTTTGTACCAGGCTTGAAATTGACGAAACCAAAACTTGACAGGGCAGCGCCAATTGACCGTGCGCAGTACCGAGCAGGAACTGCATTGATTGGGTGCTGTCACGGCACAGCGCATTTCGGGTTCCTTATCGCATTGCCGTGTGACATCACTTCCCAATAAGCCCAGTTAGGTCTAGCGCATTAGTCACGTGGTTGCGAGCCACTCCGCCCACAACCTTTTCTGCTGATCGCACAATTCGCGATTCTTCTTCTTTTTCCTTTTTTTCTCCTTTAGCTTAGTTTTACACTAAATCAATACGGTATATTGTTGGCAACAGTCCTTCAAAACCTATTAACCGTGACAGGTGCCTTGTCCTGTTCGGTTCATCAAGAGCTTGATATGGCTCAGGTGGACGTGTTTGTTGTCTCGTCTCGGGTGAGCGGGGTTACTGTGTAACCGCCACAACTGAGCCACTCAATGAGTGATTAGTCATGAGAAATGCTTTAGACCTGAAATGCTCTACAACACGGCGAGGAGACTGAGCCGATGCCGAAGCCCCGCCTTACCCGCTAATCTGCCACTCATCACCGCCTCATATGGATCGTGCCTACGGTTCTTGTCGTCCCCAAGCATGACAAGCGCCCGACAGGTGTTCATAGGCCTTGCCAATTTACGCCACGGAGCTATCGGCTCAAGCTTCAATTCCCCAACACTTCATGTTCAGCTGCAACAACTACCCGGCACCAACCTGCCGAGCACCTTCCACCCACTCTCGCTTCCTTCGGCCAACAACTTATCATCCTTTTCAACTTCAATCTATCAAATCCATTTTGCAACATTAGTCGCACCGATTGAGCGCGCTTAAAACAGGTTATTTTGCCAACGATTGCCGACCGCAGAAATTTTTCTGCGAGCGCCTTCCGGCTACGCGCCTCGACTACGAGCGCTTCCTCCAATTAGTCAAGCCACAGCTGCCGAACCAGCTAGCAGCACCGCCCAACCTGCCTAGAGCGAAGAGCCCACTCCCCAGTCTCCCGCTTTAAACTCCGGCCGACATCGCCATCCTTTACCACCCTCAACGGTCAACTCCACTTCGATCTCGAGCCGCTCGTATTTGCACATCTTCGCCGCTATTGCCAGCCTCAATCTCCCTGTATCGGCATGCTCCATCAACACTAATCTCTCCATCACGCAAGAGAGCGTGGTCCTAAGTCTCCTACCTTAGCTTTGCTCGGGCCCCGCATTGTTCACCTGCCTATCATTTAACAGGCTTCAGCTCCATTAAGGTTAGCCCTTGGTTTTGAGTGAAGAGTGCAGCCTACTAATTGTTTATATAGATGGCGCAAATCCTGGTTTGCAGAGCTGCTATTGCCCGGCTCGGTGGCCAATTTATACTCGGTATCCCCGCGGTTCCAGGGCCTCTCCAAGACTGTCATATCGCGGAGGCGGCGAAAATCCTCGGCAGCCGCTACAAGCAAATCCACTTTCAGGTCGTCGCACAACCATCTAGTGGGTTCAATTAGGACTGGGACCACTCGAAGGGTGTGCCACGCGACGTCATCGTCTTCTTTGAGCATGACCGCCGTTGGCATGTTCTCCACATCGGGATTCACCGCCAGTATTGGAACCAAGTAGACGCGGTATTCGAGGAGCTCGGTGACCCGGAGCATCCGGTGCACGAGCACCGTGCCGCAATCTTGAAGGCTGTTAATGAAATTGGGTGGTGGAAAGAAGAGAATCTATGGGCTGGCCTTGAGGGCGACGTCGGTATCGAGCAGTTCACTTTGGACGTTGGTGCAAGCGGCTACTTGGTCATTATGGCGGCAATGTTTATTGCGGAGGTTGGCGAAGTTGATGAGAGCTACCTAGGACTGTCCAAGGCGAAGCGGGAAGTCAAGGCTTTGTTCGAGAGTGTTTTGCAGTCCTAGGCGTCTTAGGAGTTGCTAGACCCTTCCCAATCTCCTTGGTCTAGCACAACCTACCTAGCTTCGTATATCTATGCACTTATAACGGGTTGTAGGGGACAAGGGAACATTGGTACTTTCAGACTACACCTAATGAATGTTCTAGAACGCGCAGGTTGATTCATATTCTATCTCCGCCCACTTTTCTAATGTAGGCAACCGCGTGAGCTTGGCCTCTCAATGTAGGAGTTAGCGATAGTTTTACGAGTATATCGAAGGTTGTCAATCTTTTCTGACTTTTGGTAAGCCTTGCCTAGTATTCCGCGTCTAATGCCGGATACTGAAGATAAATAGATTGGGTATAAAGATTGTCGTCCGACAACGGGGCCCCTAGCCTTGCGTAGCGAGGCCAACTCCTCTCTCCGTACCAGCCCTACTCTGAGCGTCCCTTATGTGAAGAACGCGACCGACACGCCCTCGCCATTCAGCCTAGACCTATGGGCACAAGACATCAGCACTTCCGAGGCAAATGAGCTCAATGCCAGTCTGTACCCTGAGCTCCCCGACACTATAGACCTTTTCTGCCCAGTTTACGTCACTAACCTCTCATAACCGAGACAAACCGGAGTCCGGCAACGTAATATCTACAACAGAAGGCTTTGGGCTGTGGGAGAAGCCACGGACAGGCTCGGAGGGCAACCCGGAGGTTCCAGAGATGTGCGAGCAACTGTCACGGCATGGCCTGGACAGGCTCCTGTTTGGAGTGTGGTCCGTGCCTGACGTATCACGTGGCCCACAACTACCCATTTCTCCGCGCCCTGCGCGGTCCCCGTCATAGCTTCCTTCTTCATCTTTAGATTCTACGAATTCAGCGATGATTACTGCAGCCCTGTCTCCTTACGTTGACTGAGCCGTGATAGCAACTCGACGAGACAGAATGGGACAACATATGATTACCCCTACCACCCTACGAAATAGGCAGGGCCGATGGGGGCAACCCCACACTAGCAGCACAAGCCGCGCATCTCCAGCCTGCGTGGACATTCGAATCACACTCGGGAATTTACGATGCAGGACTCCTTGACCCTGCTCTGCGAGGACAGAACGCATCAAGGAGCACTCCTCCTGAGACCCAGGACATGGAATGGAAGACAGCACTCCTAACGACATGGAGGACTACCTTGTTGAGTGTGTGCTCGAGGAACGGGGCAACTTTTTTTTTCTCCAGTCGAAAGACAGTACCTGCTCGCGGCAGCATCGAAACCATGTGTCCGACGACTTTATCGACCCATTTGAGGCCAGCTGGAAAGGGTACCATTTGGATGTCAACGTGCTGTATAAGATACCGGCAGGTCGGTCGCCGTTCCGCATCCAGTTCAAAGACTGGCCATGGGAGAACGCCACAATCTGAGCTACCCCTAGGGACTTAAGCCCAGAGGTTAAGGGACTGTGGCCGAGTAAGTCAAGGCTGCGAGGCCGTAAATCCTTTAGGGCCTGATCGGCTCGCCGTTGCGGTGTCGTTGCGGTTGGGAAAACCTGCACAAAAAAAATCGCATGGGGCCTTGCAAGGCCACTAACCCCAATCGAGTGGTAATTTCCCACATTTATCGACCAAATTTGAGGCCGAGCGCCCGGAACGATCCGTCTCGATTTATGCAATGTATCTTCGCGGGGCTCTTCGTGACACCCTGGTCAACGCCCTTCATATGGTATAGTGCACAGCCAAATCTAGTATGGTTGGCTTTTTCCCAACAGTACGGCAACCCTTCTTCGAGAAGGGTTGCCGTACCGTCGAGATCCTACGTACTGCTGCCAATGGCTTCCATTAATAACCCTCTGCTCAACGCCGTCATCACGAAAGCTGTAGTGGATGTAGCCCTACAGTATGTTGATCGCCGTCGACTACTAGGGCCACGCGACTGCGATATTATCCACCCAGAGGGGCCCTCGGGGGCCTGCCATCTTGCTGAGTCGATTCTCAGTGGCTCGGATACCCAATTCGTTGATCTTTTTCGTATGCCAAAGGCCGCTTTCCATCGATTGGTTACATGGCTACAAGAGCATACCGGGCTCAAGGGGTCCAGATACCTGACAGCCGAGCTAAAGCTTATGATCGTGCTATGGATATTCGCCCACGACGAGAGCCAGCGTAATGCTGCCCACCGGTTCCGAGTCAGCCAGTCTACTGTGAGCTCTGTTATGACGGATCTACTGGACAAGCTCGTACAGCTACACTGCGCATTCGTCAAGCCAAAAGACGATGACTGGCTCGACCCGTCTATCGACGATGCATTCTACGGTTGTATCGGGGCCATTGATGGTACATATATCCACGCCTTCATTCCAGAGCCTCAGCAACACCAGTGGCGAACCCGGAAAGGCTTTATCGCACAGAACGTCTTCGCCGCAGTCCGATTTGATGGTGCGTTCTCGTACGTACTCGCTGGTGCTGAGGGCTCAACACACGATTCTACGCTCCTTAGCATCGCTACTGCGAATGACTTTGCGGTCCCCTCGGGCCGGTTCTACCTTGCAGACGCTGCATTTGGTGGGCATGTAGGGATTCTTACACCTTATAATGGTGTCAGATATCACCTCGAGGATTGGAGGAATGCCAAAAACCCGCCGACCACAGCAAAAGAACTATATAACATCCGGCACGCACGCCTTCGGGTTATCGTTGAGAAGGTATTCGGTATTCTAAAGAGGAAGTGGAAGATTATCCGAGCTACTGCGCCAGAGTACTCGATACGAAACCAGGTCCAGATCGTGTACGCAGTCACTGGTATCCATAACTTCCTTCTTGACACCAGCGATGAGGAGCTAGTAATTGAGGCTACACAAGAGGTGTTGGATTGGCTATTGTCAGATGGACAAGGGTTGCATGTGGAATAGAGCTCATCCCAGCTGAGCTCTGGTGTGGTCATCCGAGGTGAAAAGAGGCTCAGGGGAGCTGAAATGAAGTGGCTAGTTCAGCTGGTGCGGCTGCTTTTGCCACCACCATTGCCACCATTTACAACTATAATAGAGGCCCTCTGGCAGGACCAAAAAGAACAAGGAGGAGGGATCAATCAAGAAAGTTGAAGTGCTGAATCCAACAAGAGGCTTGTCGGTATGCTGAGCAGATAATTAGGAGTCGGTATAGTAAGGATATCCGGGATGCTATTGCAGAGGTTCTATGGAGGGAGCGGGATTTCTAGCTAGTCTTCCATGACTCGGTCAGAGCCTCTTTAATATCCCGGTCTACAGTGTTCCATACAACAGCATTTGAGTGCTCTTTTAGCTGCATGATACACGTTACACGCTCTGCGGGGCTTAACTGGATAGAGAAGTTGTGCATAAAGTCCTTGATCGCAAGCTGGATCTCATCCTGCCCTTTCAGGCGAAGCATGGCCTCAGCCTGCTTAACCATAGCTTCTGCTTGCTTCATAGAGGCCTCAGCTTGCTTATCGAGGCTCTGGGCCAGTGCTAATACCTCTGGATTTGTATTGGCTTTCCGAACCCTCCGGTACGACGGCGCCACAGAGGGTTGGCGAGAGTTAGCATCAGTAGCTGAGCTCGTACTCAGGACCATGGCATCCTCGGTATCGCCCTCGCCCTCGTCGTCAGGCGTCGTAGTAGAGGGGCCAAAGGCATTACCCGCGCGGATAATGTTACGGCCATGACCAGACTGGTTGGCGTATATCGTCTCATAGTCTGACAGAGTAAACCGAGCAGTCCGAAGCCATCCAGCATCCTTATATTGCAAAAGGAAGTTATTCCAGACTTCCACAGAGCCTTCCACCATCCTCTCTTCTTTGTTATATTTCGCACCTGACTTGTTAAGGAAGGTCTTGATCGTTCGGAATCGCTTCTTCTCGTTATCGTACTTGTCCCTGATCTTCTCTGCTGACCAGTGGAAGTCTGGAAAGGATTCCTCCATTGTAACAGAGATCCTCTGGAATGCCGGCCGCGTCTCGGTCAACTTGTTGATACGGAACGCTCCAGCGATAGCCTCGTCTCGGAATAACTCGATAATCTTCGCCTGCATTTCGGTTGTGTAGATGATTTTCCTCCGCCTCGTACGCGGGGTCGACGAAGGCGCGTTAGGTGTCGGCTCGGAAGTAGGGCCGTCATCGGAGGCTTGCAGGCCGTCGTCAGAGGGTAGGTCATCGGCTTGAACAACAATAGAGGCCTCAGGAGCAGGAGACTCTACTGCGGTTGCCCTGATGCGGGGTCTTCTGGGCATCTTGACGATAGGTGGGTTGCTGTCGTGGCTGTATTTTGGTCAAAAAATTGCGGGAAGACAGGGCGGAAGTCACACGGGACTATGATTAATTAGGAAAAGCCTAGTTACAGGGGGTTTCGGGGTACATTGGCTGTGTCTCCACTTTAATTATGCACATGGCTCGTATCTTTTCCCAACCGCAACGACACCGCAACGGCGAGCCGATCAGGCCCTAAGCTGGCAAGGCCTTGCCAGAGCAGCAGGTGCACCACCAACTTCCACACGCACGATCGAGAGGGCCATGGGTACACTAGACTACCGGAAGTGTATTGCTTGCGAGAAGGGCTTTGTTTCCCCTGCCCACGCCAAACGAAGGATGGAAGTAGCCAAGCTTTCACTCTCCTATCGTCCTTTGCCTGAGAATTGGCGCGATATAAGATGGTCAGATGAATCCCACTTTGGTGTATTTCCTGAAGGAAAGATCCAGATTATCCGGAAGCCTGGGGAGCGCTATTGCCCTGACTGTATCCACCACGCTGAGGAGCCTTCTAAAGGCAAGGAGGTTGAGCGATACCATGTGTGGGCTGCTGTTGGCTGGAACTTTAAGTCACCACTACACTTTTATACGGTCCCAACAAACACTAATGGAAAGATGTCCTTGGCTATATATCGTAGTATACTAGAAGAAATGGTAGGCCCTTGGCTAGCACGTGGGGATTCTTTTGTTCTGGAAGAAGATGGGGATTCTGGCCATGGTGGTGGAAACTGCAAGGCTAGTAATATGGTAAGGAAGTGGAAAGAAGAACACCACCTCAAGCACCACTTTAATACCCCTGGATCCCCAGACCTCTCGCCTATAGAAAACTGCTGGCGTGCAGTGAAGCAATTCGTACGTGCACACTACACTATAGGAGCTGACTTGAAGGCACTGATTCTGGAAGGTTGGGAGCGAATAAGTCAGGAGACTATTAATAAGTGGGTGGATTCTATGGTAGTGCGGATGCAGGATGTGTTAGCTGGCCAGGGTCAGATGACTGGGTGGTAGAATACCCAGGTGTAACCTGCTTATAGGTAGGATTCTGTATGGTGGTGGAAGTACCGTGTGGGTAATAGAGGTCTTTTTTTCTGGCAACCGCTTGCGTGGCTAGAACCCCCTTTCTTTCTGACAATTACCTTCCTGTGAGGACCCGTCCACCAAACTGGCCCTCAAGCAGCCAGAGCCGCCCAGAACCCACGGGCCTATCAGAAGCCTCCTCGAGGCCCCACCTACCCCACTGATAGATGCAAACTTGTTCGCGCGCACACGACGCGTTGTTGGACTTTTCCTTCTTTCCCTCCTTAGTTTAGAATCTTCGTCGATAGCACCCAATGGACTGAGTTCACCTCAATGCCTTGCCCTGGTCGTGACACTTCCCAGGCAAGTAGAGAGATTGAGCTTTAGATTATTACTATATAGTTAACTATATGAGATAAGGCTGTATTATGGTCGCTATATTCGTAGAATTTAAAGCTAAGGAAAGAAAAAGGAAAGGAAGCTTCTAAAGCTCGGGCAGGGCGCGGGGAAATAGGTGGTATTGTAGGTTATATAACGTGGTACGTACGGTGTAAGGAAAAGGACACCCCAAACACCAACTTCGCGCACAGGGTGCGCGCCCACCACTTGTCACCAACTGGCTAGAACACTGCCAGTTGGCATAAGCCACTGCGCCACGCCGTGGCGCCACACCCCACAGACTGGTGCCCGGGCCTGAGCCCCTGAGCATGTATATAAACAATGGCCCTCGCCCACCTTCCTTTGCGAGGGCCAGGTTGAAGTCTTACACCAATACTACTCATTGCTCGCCCACCTTCTTACTTGCATTGTGACCACCTTGATCCGGCGTACCTGCCTTCTCTTACATACGGGCTACGGAATGAATCCAATCTAGTAGGGTGTAGGAAGATACGGGGTCCGGGTTGGGCCCACTATTCAAGAGTCGCCTGCACTTGCCGTGACACTATCGTAAGCTTTTTTATTACAGAGTCCCTTAATATCGGTAACTTAATAATATAGTTTGTAGAGATAGACTTCTAGTTGCCCTTCGGGGTAAGTAGTGGCTCTAAGCAGTGTGGCTAATCGATAAAAAACGCAACTAGCGCAATCGATAACGCAATCGATACGATATCGAACGCAGTGCAGCGCGCAATCGATATCGATTGCACAAACCCCTCCAAACCCCTCCCTCATCGTCTCCCACAAACACCACCACCACCACCACCATGGATATCTCTACACTTTCAATTACTTCTTCAAGAACTCGATCAGCAGTTTGGGAGCATGCTCGACCTGCTCTTGACTGTGAACTTATTAAAGATGGTCGGTCTCTTATTTGGTACGGCAAGTATTGCCCTGATTACTCTGCAAGGAGCACAACAACGGCAAAAAACCACCTAAGGTCGAAGCACCCTGAGAACGCGATCGTACGAGTCGAGGCTGCAGCTGGTCTAGAAGTCGATAGACAGGAGCTTATACAAGCCATTGTGAAGTGTATTGTGCGGTATGATCTCCCCTTTCGCCTAGTCGAGTGGCCAGAATTCCATCGCATTCTCGAAATCGCAAATCTAACCCTTACAAAAGATAATGGCCTTGTTGTTTCACACCATTCTTCAGTCTCCAAGGCGATGAATCAACTGTACGACTAAGGATTTGACAATCTTCGGAAGCAACTTCAGTCGGCCGTGTCGAAAATCCATTTTGCAGCCGATATCTGGACTTCATCTAACCGACTTCTTTTCCTCGGCATCACTATTTAGTTCGTCAACTATGACCGAAAACTCATCTATGTATTGGCGGGACTGAAGCCGATCTTGTCATATAGAGGCCCCGATCAAACATCGGTTGTCGCTCCTCTCTTCGAGTCTCTTGGAATCAGCAAAAACCTCGGTTACTTTGTCGGTGATAATACGACGACGAACGACTCTTTTTGTCGAACCTTTAGTCAGTACTTCTAGAAAAGTTCAACTGAGTGGGAAGTAACACATCATCGACTTCGCTATTATGGTCATATTATCAATTTGACTGTGCATGTATTTTTGGCGATTAAGTCTGAGCCATACTTGATGTCGACAATTATATCTAAGCCTAACTTCGACGACCTCGACTCTAGCCAAGAGGAGGAACTTAAGGTTGAAGACGATATTGAAGAAGAGGATAGTCGGAAAGCGAAGTGGCGAGAACGGGGACCTTTTGGCAAATTGCACAATATTGCCATCCACATTCGAGGATCACCAACTCGAAGCCAAGCATTTCATAACCTAGCGGGCCGATTCCTCCCCCTCGATAACGAAACCAGATGGAACTCCTAGTATATGATGTTGAAAGTTGCTATGTCGGTCAAGTTAGTAGTTGATACTTACACAAAAGAGTGGGAGAACGACTTGGCTAAAGACTACCTAAGCTTTGAGGACTGGAAACTGCTCCAGCAGATTGAGGAGTTTTTGGAGGTTTTCGCTTCGGTAACCCTTATAACCCAGGGAAGAGATGGCACCCTTGATCGAGTTCTTTAGACGATGGACATTCTGGTTCAACATTTCGACAAGTCATTCAAACGGTATAACGGTTCAACCCTACAAGAATATATTGATTGGAGTTGGAAAGTCTTTGATAAATATTACTCGAAGACTTCTAATAGTTCGGCGTACGTAACCGCACTTATTCTACACCCTTCTTACCGGCTTCCCTATCTTCGATAGAACTGGAAAAAGAGCTGGCAAAAGCCGGCACTTGACGGGATCAAAAAACTTTAGAGCCAGTATAAGGCTATCGAAGTTGACTCCCCGAGAAGCCAGCCAAAGAGGCATATCCACAAAGAGCTTACCGTTTTCGACTCTCTCGTTCAAGAGACTGAGGTCGTTAATGCTCGGTTCAACGAAGATGAGTTTGATTTATTCTGCCGAGAGAAACCGATGGCGATCGAGACTACTGCATTGGACTGGTAGCTTCATGAAGAACGATGTTTGGCCTACCCAAGATTGTCTCGACTGGCAATTGATGTGTTGTCGATCCCTGCAATGAGCGATGAACCTGAACGTGTTTTCTCTGGAGCTCGAAGGACAATTTCTTGGGATCGAACTCGACTTGGTGTACAGATGATTGAGAAGACGCAGTGCTTAAAGAGTTGGTTGAAGCTTGGAATCGTTGATATTAGCGAAATTGATGAGGTTGAGGGGGGGTTGAGTGAGCTAGCTGACTAAGAATTTGCGATATCGCAATATTGCGATAAAATCAATGCGATATCGATCGCAAATTGCGCGATATCGTCTTATCGATTAGCCACACTGGCTCTAAGAATCTATAGGGTTTATACTGTCAGAGAAAAGGGGGTTCTGGAAGGTGCTAGGATCATGACGTTGCCACAGATGACCTGGCCACAGTCCTGACCACCTGGCTGCAAACCGGACCAGGCTGTCAGCCCACCAGGCCAGGGCGACCTCGCCACCAGGCCAGGGCAACCTTGCCACCAGGCCATGGCGTTGCCACACACGACCTCGCCACCTGGCCACCTAGCCGCAGTTCTGGCCACCTAGCCAGGCCAGGCCATCAGTCATAGGCAACAGGGCCGTCAACAGGCCCTACAGGTCTTCAACACTGGCTAACGCAGGCCAGATGACGAGTCAGAGAGAGCCGAGTTCCGTTCGACTGAGTCCATACCAGCTAGTATAATAAGGAGACCATTTTCCCACCTTTGTATCTAAACGGACAGAGAGAGAGAACACAATCAAGCAATTACAATCCCATTCCACAAGATCCAGTGTGCAGTGTTTCTAACAGACTCAATCGAACGGAACTCGGCTCTCTCTGACTCGCCATCTGGCCTACGTTAGCCAGTGTTGAAGGCCTGTAGGGTTTCCAGACAGCCGTTAGCCCTGTTGGCTAACTTGTTGGCTGACGGTGACGGTCGTTGGCCCTATTGGCTGACGGCCTAGCCCGGTTAGCTGACGGCCTGGCCCGACTTGCAGCCAGGTGGCCAGAACTGCAGCCAGGTCGTCTGTAGCAACTGTGACAGATCCATAATCCTGGTACCTTCCAGAACCCCCTTTTCTCTAACATAGTCGAGCTCCGCAGCTAAAGAGGTAGTTGAGCTCCACCAATAAGGAGGTATTCGAGCCCTTGGGCGAATGCGAGAGCCCCCGTTATCAGGTTCCCATTGATTCGGTCGACTTTGCTAGTAGTAAATCTCCGGTCTTCGTACTTATCCCAATGTATCGTGACGAAGACATTGTTGTTCTGCCACAGGATGGTTGGACGGTCAATTTCGTAGTTTCCGAGAACTCGGTGGCCAAGCTTGACGGGTTTTTTTGTGACAGGCACTACTAGCGTGGTCCAATTTTGCATGCTGTCGTTATGCTCTAGAATAGCTTCGAAGGCCTCGTTGGCGCTTATCAACGTTGTGTACTGGTCGATGCGTACAAACATGTCGACCCATAGCCCCTCAATCTTCCAGGATTTCCCGATCCCGCTCGGCGTGAGTTCTTCAAAATCTAGCCCATTTTGGAATAAGTGTGATACGGCGGATAGAGGTTTTTCGTTATTCTTGGCCGTCATGGTAACTCTTGCTAAATCTGTAATGACTTTGGTGACGATTGGTTCCGGAGGAGCAGCGCGTTGAGAGTTGGTAGCATTCATGTTAGCTACTAGGACAAGCGCAGATTGGTATTAATGGCGTATTCGAACAGCGGTGTAATCATAAAAAGTCGATGACCAGCAGGCAGATCAATCAGTCGAACACCGGCATGGTACAGTCTTTATACTTAACCGACCGATTAAACCATTCCCTACAAACCTCGGGCTGGGCGCCCAGCATGGTCGACCCTAAGGTTAATTGAGGCGGCACAAAATATGACTCTAAACAGAGTGAAATTTCTAGGCCATGGCCTGGCCGTGATGTAACATAACATTTAATAGCCAACTTAAGTCGCTTTCCCAGACAGAGTCGAAACGGCCCTACTTTTCAGGTGCACGATGCCATTTCCCGAGGTAGAAAAGCTCAGGCCTATTAAACTTCCACAAGCATATCAAGTACCGATTAACCGCGATAAGATATTCGATAAGTATTCCAATGCGGCACTTTTTTATCTTGAGTACTAAATACCAAATATTTCGCTTAAGTCATGGTATTGGAAAAGTATTCATGAAGAATAGAAACTGCACCAGTCAGGAAACTCGGCGCATTTTATCAAGAGTTGAATATACTCTTTGCGTTCAAGCTCGGACTTTGATGAGGCCGTGGCCCTGAGGACAGTCTCGGCCATTTTTGCGCCCGCGCTGGGAAATGCAAGAAAGCAGAAACATGAGAACTGGAAGCTGGTCGCGGCCGCCAACAACTGTTTCAACATGGGGTAAATCGTCAGCTAAAGAATCGGTTTTTTGTGGGGTCTTTTTTGTGGATGTCGGAACTTTTTGGACTGCCTATTCAGGACATGGGCTAGAAATATAAGGCCGAGACATCCTTACTAAAAGTGCTATGGAATTTGTTAAACGTTGCATCCTCCGACGGGTGTTACTTCAGGTCTCCACCAGCCTCGAGCTTGCCTTATTGTTTGCTTTCGCGGCTTGTTCAGCGCTGAGTCGGTAGGTTGGCTGGCTGCGTCACAGATTTCGTTGAATCTCTTCTCTGTCCAGTCAAAGATGTTATCATACTTAAATCCGTTGTTTCTGAACAAGCGCCGAAAAAGCCCGCGAAGGTAGGAGTAATTGGCTTTGTCGTCAAAACCCAATTCTCGGGCATAGTTGATGTACGTGGCGAATTCGCTAGGTAGGAAACCGGCGCAGAGCATTTCCCCCGACAGACTTATCTTCTTCGCTTGACCTGCTCGTCTCTCTCCTGGACCGTTGCAGCCTCCAGGCCCTGCGTCCGGCGAAAAAGAAAGGGGAAACACATGCGTTGGGCGGAAGCAGGATCATACCATGAGCTCAGCCATGGACGATTCATGACCTTTTGTTGCTCAGTTGAAATAGCATGCTCGGTCCTCGAGTGAGAGAGGAATGTCGTCCTTTGGCGCCCGATGCAGCCACGACACAGAGGTTCTCTTAGCTGGATTGCGTCAGTCAGGTCCTACGGCAACGAATGATCCATGTTATGATTAGTATAGTTCTTGTCTGTCTCTTTGGTCTGCCAGTAGGGATTACGGGCCGGGAGGAGTTTGCGGTCGCTTTGGGGCCAAGGGTGGACTCTGTCGCCCTTGATGATACCAACTGGTTGCGACACTAGGTTGACGGCATGGAAGCAACATGCTTAACAGCTGCGATAGAACATGGAACCTAGATATGGCTTCAGGTGGCCGCGACAAGGCGAACAAGAGTCTGAGTAATGGGTCGGCCTTAGGTTCGGTCGAGATGTAGGCGGCGGCAACAGAGTGGGTCGAAGCAGAAAACCGGGAAGGTCCCATTAGGCCCTTATTGCGGGCCTGGAGGAACATGAGGCACGGGAAAGAGCTGACGGCGTTAAGGACTTGATTTGGCCATGCTCTGGCTTTTTCCCCAATGCCTGGTAGTTTGGCTGTTAGTCGAAGGGCGGAGCGGCTTTTAATGTTTGATCCATGACAGTTAGACTGATGAGCGGGAAGATTTATCCTAGCCTAGGTATGCAACAAGAATCCTGATTTAATTTTGTGCTGCCGCCTCGGACCGCGACAACGGCACGGGCGGCGTGGGGGTCTCATGTTGGTTCGAGTTGCGCCTGTAGGATTCGATGGCCGGTCAGGGAGGGGCGGGTTTGAGATCCTTCAAAGAGGATGCCACCGTGCCCTGATAAGGTCCGAGGCCGTTTAGTGGCCTCTCCAGGATATATCCGAGAAGGAACAGGGGGTCATAGCGATGCCCGGAATAGGCAGTCAAACCGCATTACATCGGCCAGGCCCACACCCTTGCAAAATACGCCGCGGAGGATGAATCAAGACCCAACGCTTAATCTTAGAATGGTACCTTGCCGTTTCAGAAACCGACGTTTTTGATTCAGGTACCACCAACGGATTTATTTCCTGTGAGGCTGGCACGCCGGACACAGTGACCTGTCTGCCGGCGTTCAATGTCAAATTGAGCACTCAAAAGGCGGGCGCTGGATTTCTATCATGATTCTATTCTCTGATTGGCCAAGGTGATAGTTATTGCACCAATCCTGGATTTTTTGTAACCTTGACCTCGAAATGGAGGATCCCTAGACGAGTGTGCTAAACTAGATGGCCAAGCTGAGGCTCAGGGAATATTGATCCACCGGAACCACAGACGTTTCAGAAGGACACTAGTGGCCATTGACCTCCAGGTTGTTGCGTTGGGCCTAGGTCAGAATGTACTAGATAATGTCGCTTATGTACCTGCCCAATGTAGACTTACTTTGGTCAGGATGGTCGATGTGCTTCTTCGGAACGCGACCTACATACACAGTTCATCTGGCCGTATTTTTGCTTCTAGGTTGGCCTTTTGTTT
Organism: Lasiosphaeria miniovina; assembly: GCF_030549165.1. NCBI lineage: Eukaryota > Fungi > Ascomycota > Sordariomycetes > Sordariales > Lasiosphaeriaceae > Lasiosphaeria > Lasiosphaeria miniovina. The sequence continues at coordinate 3,529,009 of NW_026848223.1, read as the reverse complement.
TGCCCTCCTGGCCATAGCCAAGTGGTCCGAATCCTGATGCCCAACCGCCAAAGTGCGCTTCTTTTCAATCTTAGTCTCAGTCTCCCGTCATGTGAGACCAGAGATAACTCGATACCTGAGGGTACATAGACTGGAGCCAATATCAACCGCTCCCCATGTCGAAGGTCAATATAAATCCAACGCCGCCACCCATATCCTCCTTCTACATTAACTCCTCCAGCTAGAACCCCGTCGCCGTACCATTGCTCGACTTCTGCACACTCCAAATCTAAATCATCGGCCTCTGCCCTGTCCACGTAGGTACTTACCGCATATCACACAACGACTCATCATGTGAGTGCTCAGCGTTTTCCCATCGCCGATTGCATGCAGGCTTTTGCTCTAATAAGTTTCAACCCTCATAATTAGGTCTAATGCAAACGTCAGGAAGGCCCAGGAACAACCGCCAGCCCAGAAGAAAATGCTATGGCCATCCGATCGTCGCTTTTTTGATGAGATGTACCCTGCCGGAAAAAAACTCATCTTGATGGTTGAGCGGCACTATTACGACGATGAGGAGATATGGAAGCCCTTTTGCCATCCACTACAGTCCAAACCCCAGGTCCAGGAGCTCCCCTCCGGGCGCTTTCCCATAACTACCACTGTTATAGAACGGCTTGACGAGGACCGTGGTACCTTCCCCGTGCTGAAGATTGCTATCACTGGCGTTGAGGATCTGGCTGTCCTCCGGCTGTTTGATTACGATGCGATGTTCCAGTCTTATACCAAAGTAGCTATGAAAGAATGTGGAAGGGACGAGGGGGAACAGCATCCGGATCGGGGACCTGATGACGACCACATGTTCAAGGACACAGCCGAATCGCTGTTTCAGGGTATAGATACTACCTACGACGGCCTTAATTTAAGATTTGCAGACGAGAGCGGCAATCCTAAATTCTTCCCAAAGAGGTACGCCAGTGTATCATTAATTTCACCGAACGAGCCGCGCAAACAGTACCATGGCATCTTGATGCAATTCATCAAAGGAAACAAGCTCAAAATTATCACCGATGTATCTGTAAAAGCTAAAAAAATTATAGACGCCCAGGCTATGATTAAAAAAATCAACTGGGAAGCTGAAAGAATCATACCAAATCTCACAACGTCGGATATAATCATTTATAACGGGAAATCGGGCGAGCGACCCGTTTTCTGCGGCTTCTCTCACTACTGGCCGTCCAAACACGAGCTTGTTAACCAGTTCAAGACCGAGAAAGAGAAAGACACGGCCTACAAGAAACTGGTTTGCGCCTTCGATAACCAAGGTGCCATCGCCCAGGACCTCGAGACTTTGCCTTCTCCAGCAGAGTCACTGCCAGGCGAAGGCAGCATCGGTCAACAGAACATAAACACCAAAGTTTTTAATCTGAGTTCTCATTTTTTTGGAAGCTGTGGCAATAAAAAACAAGACGTTGGGTCTTCTCTTCGAGTCCGGAAAGATCAAAAAGAGTGGAGGTTTGTCCACGGTCTCAAGGGCGCTCAGTTACCCACAGGTTCCATGCACATCGGCATAAAAACTATACCTAATGACAAGCAGCTGTCGGCCATCTTCTTCCGACAAGACATACACGGTCCTTTACAAATGGCGGGGGACAAGTTCTTATGCTTGGAGTGGGAGGCTGGGGTTAATCTTCAGACCATTGTTTTTAAGTACTGCGTTCTTCTTGGTGGTAAGAGGGAAACCCCATAAAGACTCAGCTCCGTTGAAATTTCCGGACAAGAAGCAACAGAGCTGAAGCTTGGTGTAAGGGGCAAGGGTGAGACATGAGGGACAGATTCCTTGAGCTGGATAGCTTGAAAAAGTTGAGCTGGTTTGGAATTAACGAGACTAGAGGGCAAGGGAGAGAGAGAGTCCAACACTTTGCTTACAGCTGGAAGACGGGGCAATAAGAGTCAGAAATTCTATATGGGCGTAGGGGAGGTTCAGATTAACATAGTTAGGTGTAGCTCGGCTGGTCGAGCGTTACTTACCTTGTGCTAGTAGGTCGTGTTTTCTTGCATTTCATACTAGAGCGCTTAAAAGACCGCGTCTACCGACGCCTTGTCATTGACACTTAGCCTTATCTACATACGTGCGCTAGATACGATAATTAGGCCTAAGAATTATTGTACGCGATGAGTGCTTCTTTGAATGTAATAATTAGGTTGGTGAGATGTTTTCCTTTATATATAAGTCTTAATATAATTATACTAAGATACTCAGCTAAACCTTTTAAATAGATACTAACGGGCTGTTACAATCCCAGTCCCTAACACCTGATAGGGGTCAACGACGGAGCGTTGACGAGGACTGACAGCACTCAGGCGACGTGAGTGAGACTGCAAGGACGTAGGTCCAAGAGAACTGAGGTGGACGTAAGGGAGTGACGGAAGAAGGTAAGCGACCTTGGGTGGCAATAATCTCACAAAGGAGATTGCTCTAGCAGTGTATTAGACAATGAAGTAGATTATGAACAATGGATTGCCTACTTGGAGAACAAGAAGTCCTCCCTATCCTAAGTGTCTGTAGCGACTATACTTATCTAAGTTGAGCCAACCAATCAGAGTCCGTCCTTTAGTGCTCCCTGGGCTTCTGGGGTTCTTACCCAAGAGCTTACGGAGCCCACAGACCCCACAAGCCGATTGGTCCTGCTGCCTGGGCTCTCGGAGTCTCCCTGGACCCACCCAAGAGCCACTTTCCGCAGCTACCAGTAGTGTTACAATCTCGGCTCAAGTGTGCAGGAGGCGCCATAAGCAGGCTGGCGATCCATTCCACGTCCACGGTCCACGCGTCCACGCCGTGGAAATGGATGGTCCGTGCATCCATTTCCATCCATTCCACGGACCTGCCCGTTACATAATCCATCCATCCACGCGAGGGCTCCGTGGAGTGGATGCGTGGAAATGGAAGCAGGGGTGTGAAAGGGTAGGGGTGGTCCTGGTCTGGCCCCTCAATACCCCTGCAATTCAGGTGGAAACAAGCTTGGTCATGGTTGGCCGAGATCTCAGGTACCTATAATACGGTCATTTCCATATACAAATAAAGGTATCTTTAAACAGAATAGAACAGCCATGGGTCTTGGACATTTCGCGTCAAAGGTGTCGCGTCGAACGCGTCTAGACGAGTCCATTCTCGATGAGTACCGCGTAGAATGGCTAAGACGCCGGTTATCAGCTCTATGGCTCTCAAGTCGCCAGATCAGGAGAGTCGGAAGGACTCGTGGGACCTCTTCCCTTGGAAAGATTTTCCCGGATACACGCAATCTCAACGCTGCGCGTCCACATCATCATGGATATGGCAATTCGGCTACGATATTGAGAAGAGCGACGATGATACAAAACGGCGATGGGTTTGCAAGGTCTGTGTTGACAGTCGCAAGCCCAACCCTCATTCGACAGCCTCAAGCGGTACGCAGAACGCGGAGATCCATCTCTGGAATGACCACAAGGTCTATGACCCTTCCGGAAAGCGGAGACCGCCCAGCAAAGCAAAGGAGAAGACACCATCGAGGAATATAGCCGAGATGATGAAGCTGGATACTCATGATGTGCGAGAGCAGCAGATCGCAAACCAGATCATTGGCTGCTTTGATCGGCTAGTGTTCCAGCGTTTGGTTGTCTCATGGATCATCAACAGCAACTCTTCTTTCCGACAAACTGAAGATCCATACCTCCGTGCCGCTTTCGAGTATCTCAATCCACTCGTAAGGACAACCGAAGCGCATATTACGCACGATACAGTCCGCAGGCGGATTCTTCAGGTGTACGGGGAAAACAAGGCGGAGATCAAGCGAGTATTAGCGGCAGCCCCGGGGTCAATTCATATTGCATTCGATGGCTGGAGGTCCAATAATCGCCACGCTTTGTATGGAATCTGTTGCTATTTTCTCAACACCCTTGGCCAGCCGGGAAAACTCGTGCTCGGCCTTCCTGAGCTGGTCGACCGCCATTCTGGCGACAATATCGCCGCCCATGTTGTCGAGGTCCTTCGAAGCTACGACATAGCTCATAAGGTGGGATATTTCACACTCGACAACGCTAAGAATAACGATACGGCGATGGAAGAAATTGGGAAGGCGCTTGGTTTTGAGGGTAAAACTCGGCGATTACGCTGCTTTGGCCACATCCTCAATCTTGCCGTCAAAGCACTTCTCTTTGGCCATGATTCCGAGGCTTTCGAGGACGATATTCAAGGGAACGAGGCACCTGACGCGAAACTCCACGAGCTATGGAGACGAAAAGGACCGGTTGGGAAACTCCATAACCTCGTCTTCTGGATCCACCGTTCAGACACTCTGACCAGTCACCTTCGATTTCTTCAGCTTACCGCGTATAGCAAGTCTGATGATCCGGCGACTCGAGCGAAGAAACCTCTGGATGTTATCACCGATGTGGTCACCCGTTGGCTATCCACTCTTTATATGATTCGGCGTGCCCTTCTCTTAAAGGACTTCCTCCAGGATCTTTGGTACGAACAGAAAAGCGAGTGGGAGGGGCTGGTATTGAGGGGAAAGAAGTCAAACAGCGACGTGCCACTTTGCCTCAGGGACGAGAACAAACTTGGAGAGAAAGACTGGGCTATTATCTCCTTATTTAACGAGGTCCTGCAACACTTCGAGCACGTCCTGATTACTCTCGAAGGCGATGGTCAGCAGCGCAAGCGGAAAGAAGGATACATCGAAGCGTATGGGTGTCCATGGGATATCCTGCTTGGCTACGAATACCTCCTTGGTAAAATGGAGATATACAAGGCTACCGCTCATCGATATCCCGATCCTGAACTCTTCAAGGTTAATATTAACCTCTGTTGGAAGAAGCTTGACAGGTACTACTCGCGGCTTGACGAGACGCCGGTCTATTACGCCGCCATTACACTTCACCCGGCGTACCGTTGGGGATATTTCGAGGACGTCTGGGCGGATCGCCCGGACTGGATCCAGACTGCAAAATCCGTTGTAGAGGGACTATACCGGTCTCACTACAAGTGGCGAACTATCTCGCGGGATCGAGACCGCGGCGAGCCAGTCATGAAGAAGCGGCGCATATATCGGAATCCTTTTGATGAGTATCGTGAAGAATCCCGTCTTGCCCCGACTCTATTACAGCTACCTTCATCGACGACTCCCTTGTTACAAGCTGAGGACGTGGGCGGCGGTTCAGCTCATTCTGTTGGCGACGAATACAGCGATTGGTTCCGCGACGTCCATAAGTCTGACCAGAATGTCCTAGATCCTATTAGCTATTGGTATGAGAGGCGGGAAGAGTATCCACGTCTGTCGCAAATGGCTCTCGATGTGCTTTCTGTCCTTCCTATGTCTGCTGATGTCGAGAGACTGTTCTCAACATGCGGGCGAATGGTTCGAGACGAACGAGCTAGGCTGGACGCTAGTACGATCGGGATGACACAGACAGTGAGATCATGGCTTCGTGGGGGATATATCGAGAGTACAGAGAAGCTTCTTGAAGAAGCCAAGGCGCCAGGGACTGATCTGTTGGCTGAGTTGAGCTTTGCGGAAGCCCGGGAGGCAACAGGGGGGAGGATCACGTGTATCGTCCCTTTATAGCTAGCGTCCACGTATTTCCATTCCATGTCCATCCATTCCACGGGCCTACTCTTAGCGTCCATTTCCATCCATTCCATTTGAGGTGGACCCAAATGGACGTCCATCCATTCTACTAGAGGCTGCGTGGATGGAAATGGAATGGACCGCCAGCCTGGGAATGGCTGTTGGACACATTTCGAAGAGCGACAAGTACCAACCTGTGACAGAAGCCTGGCTCAAAGGAGAGAGCCATAAAAGACTTTACCCGGGCAAAGGTGGAAGCTTTAGGCCGTAAGAAGAAGAACTAAGGCTGGTTTTGACGGTGCTAGCGTTCTAAGCTGGCCTTGCAGCGTATTTCCCACGAAGTTTGCTAAATCCTGGTGGTGCATCCAAGGTCACTTTTAGCGTGTTTTCGATTGGTTGTTAGGTGACAAGGGAACTTGTAATAATTATTGATCCGGTAAAAAGGCACCACAACACAACAAAACAACAGTAGGATCAGGGCGAGCCGTAGGCTCGGAATGAGGGTGTAGAGATCGATTTTTTTTTTTTTTAGAAAAGAGCAGAGTTTTATCGTCAAACGCACAGGCCGCAGGGCGGCTTGCATCCCTGACCTGTACCCCTAACTAGTGTGTGTTGTTACCCCGGCTCATTATATCTTTAGAAAGCCAAAAACATGTTAACGTTACCATAACAAATTTCTATTTCTTTTGCAGAACTCCTCCATATGACGTTTATATCGGTATTTCCTGTTTCTAAAGTAGCCTGTCAACCTGGATGGCAATACACCTATCCCGTCATTTTTTTCGCCGAGACGAAAGGGAGCGTGAGAAGAGCTTTCTACCATTTCCGGAAATACAATATCGTTGTCCCAGGATCAAGCCGTCTATTAAAGTTCAAACTGTTGGATTTATATTCCAAGACGCTTCCATCTCAGGGCATGACACCTGCGGCCCAGCTTTAATAACAACGCGGACAAATCAAACCGGGACCCTGTATTTGCTTTGTTTGAACCAGCACTGAAAAATAAGAATGCGGCACGGGTAAGCTCCGTAGCCCACTTTAATTCTGGGCCCTTGAAAATCCGACCTTTCTTAGTCGTAGATGTGGGAAGAACTAGGAAAAAAAGGTCCTTATTTTTATATCAAATGAAAATAAAGTAAATCAAATATGAAGAATTCTATATTTGATTTATTTAAATGGTATATTAGCCGTATTTTATTTGCTAGTATTTGGATTGGTTCGATTCGCATTGAATTATTTGTATTGTTATGAACGCTGCATCCACCTGTCATCAGGCAATCCATGGCTCGTGCCATGCCAAGGACCGAGACGCTCAGTTACAACACAAGTCCTTCACCAAACCAACTTTGCTCCAACCAACAAAGTGCCACCCACCACCAACCTTGAAACTCTCACCCCCATCACCTCAACCTCTCAAGCCCCTCTGATGCAGCAACTCGTCGACCTGGCGGGTAATGTCGACCATGGGAAACGCCGTCTTGTTCCCGGCAACAGTCCCAGACACGACAGGGTCCGCGAACCAGTCGTTGACAATGTACAGCCTGTCGCCGATCTGGGTGGTCGAGACGACGAGCGCGCCGGGGGGCAGAGCCGCGACAGAATTCGGCACGACGCCTAAGTGCTCCGCGGCCGTCCAGCTCGCGTCCCCGTCGCCGCCTCGCGACCGCAGCACCGCAACCCCAGCCGCGTGCTCGGCCACGAGCATCACGCGCCCGCCAAACTTGGCCGGTAGGTGGATCGCGTCGCCGCCCGCGATGGATACGTTGGGAGCCACGGGGACCACCACGCCTGTTCCTGCCGTCGCGGCCGTCGCGTCGAAGCGTACCAGCTTGCCGGCACCGCTGTCGAGCGCGACGAGCGTGATGCCGTGCGCCACGATGCCCGAGAAGCCGCGCACCGTGTGGTCTACGGGCTCGGCGGGCGGGTACCATGCCGTGACGTGCGTGCCGCGGGCGTCGACGCGCAGGATAGACGACGGGAACGTGCCGCATACGTACGTGTTGCCGGCCGGGTCGTGCGCGACGTCGTTGAAGCCGCCGTAGGCGCCCTGCGTGGTCGCCGTCAAGTTGACGGTCCAAACCACGGCGCGCGTGCGCGGGTCGTACTTCTTGAGCAGATTGTCGCCGCCCACTACCGCGCCTGCCGTGTTGAACGCGTTGCCCTGCCCCACGATCGCCGACGCCAGCCCCGTACGCGCGTCCCAGCCGACCCCACCCATGTGGATGGCCGCGTCGAGCGAGTAGCCGGGGAAGCGCACGACGTCGAGTTTATCGCCGTACGGGTCGTAGATGCCGAAGCTCCCGTTGAACAGGATGCTGGATCTCTCTCGTCAGCAAGAAATCAGCATGAAACCTGACCAAAAGGCGTCATCTACCCAATGTAGACCTGGCACAGCTCGGAGTCCCAGTCCATGTTCTCCGGGTACAGCTGGTACGCGTCGATGCTGAAGTTGCCCCTTTCAAACGGCGGGCACCCCCCGGGGGGCGCCGCCACGACGGGAGGGTCTCCGAGTTTCCCTTCCGTCTCGTTGCGGAACGTGACTTCGGTGGCCGTTGTCAGGGGCAGAAACGCGCGGCCGGCTGCGCGGCTAACCGCGGCGGATAAATAGACCAGAGTGGGCAGATGCATCGTCGCGGGATTTTATGTCGTTGCCACCGCCGCCGCCGCCAAACTCGATCAAGCTGCCCGTTCGTGATGAAGAATATCGCCTGTCTGGGAGGTTTTACTTGGAATTGGGAAGGGCCAGAAACCATGTCGTCGAAGGGTGGGAATCCTTTTGAGACATTTATATGGCGCCGGGTGGCAGACGGCTGCACGTCGTCGTATTAGAGATGATCCCGGCCGTCTGGGTCGCCAAGAGGGCGGCACAGTCTAGACTGCCGAGATTTCCACCGCTACAATGTTGCGTGAGACTTCGCCTCCTCTAAAACCACAAACTGCGACACTACGCCTCACGCCTATTCTCCAGGTTGCAACTGTAAAACTAGCTAATATTCTGCGGCGGCGTCAAGGCGCAGCTGTTCAGCAACTAATTAACTGCAATGCCGTCAGATGTACAACGGCAACTCGGGTCTCTTCTGGACCTTTTCTATTTCTAAATGCGCCTCAGCGCCCAGCTCGTACGACTTGGGGCTAATATATTGATGCCCTGCCGCCTGTGTAACTGCCCTGCGTCGGGGCCTGTGGGGAATGTTTGACAGCCGGCAATATGAGCCGGAATATTGCTCGGCTTACCAATGGGATTCCTTGGCAGATGGCTTGGAAGACGTCTTGGCAGGAGGCTTGGTAGACGAGGCTCTTACGACTAGTCTTAAGCAGAAACCGTTTATAAACCAAATTTCCAACCAGCCAGCGCAACTACGTTCAGGGGTGGCTCGAGCAATTAGTTGAGGGAACGAGAGACATTCACAAAATCGCTATCACTCCGCGGGGCAGTCATCAATTGAGGGGCGCTGCGTTCCTTTTCATTTTTCATCCAAGTGCACCTCCAAGTGCAGAGGCGGCCGAACGGTTGAAAAAATTGGCCTAGGGGTATCGAAGCCTTGGTCTAGGAATATGACTTTGGTTCAGGCACACTACACTCAGTAGAAAGGAGACGTGAAAATAGGCACGGACAAAGGAGATTGGTAGTCTGGAAACGGAAAAGGGATGGTGGCAAAGAGGGAGAACGACTATTACATGCGACTAGCGACTATAAAGGTTCGATGAAGCCTAGAAAAGGAAAAGGGAGGGGGTGGGGGGGTGGGAGGGTGTGAGACATCGATTGCATTGGGCTATGACTGAAACGCGGGGGACAATTAAGTAGAATAAATTAGCCCACAACCCGATCGCTTGGGCTAGAGGATTGATGGTGGGAAGGCCTTCAACCATGAATCTCCATGGTGTTCTAATCAAAAGTAAGATGTATCATTGAGTGCCGAACAACGAGTCCAAGGAAGAAACGAAAGCGAGGCGCCAATATCTGTTGCAGTGAGAAGCTTGGGCGACGAGGGATGGCCTTGTTAATGGCTGAATAGAAGAGTGAACTTGCGTCGATGGAGAGAGAGCCTTTGATCAAGGTCTCTCATGAGACCTCCTTGATTCAGCTCCATATGTTGAGCAAGAGACACCTAAACACCGGTGCCCGACTCACTCGGGGCCTGTTGTTGCCAGACATGGTTTCCCACTGGCGGAATGAGTTAGGACGCATGTGGAAGGAGGGAAACGAGCGCAGACAGCTCCACTTGCGCCATCATGGCCCATCATTGCGATGAAATGGCAACGACGCCATCGTGAGCCCCCGCCCCGTTCGTTTCAATGAGTCGAGGATACTGGAAAACAAGCAATCGAGCGCTGAACAGTTTCTATGACACATACCTGAACAGGCGACTATACTAGTTTTGGGGAGTGGCAGAAAGATTACACTAGGTTGGCTAGCGGGAGGGATTCACACGGGGGTGCATCGCAACATCGTTGACGCCACCTACGTTGGACACCGACGAATGCGGTGCCAGATCGGAGGAGCAGCTGAAAGAGGGAGGAGGGTCTAGGCTGCCCCAGAGCCGCTTGCCGGGCGGGTATGGCGTGATGGAATGCACTAGCCGCCGTCCAGCTCCGACGGCAGCCCGGGCACAGCGATCAGGGCTAGCAGCCGTGGCCTAGACGAGCAGGAGCAAACAAAAGGCGAGCAGAAGCAGGAGCACGACATGGCGTCGTCGAAGACGTGAAGACGTTTCCAACGGGCAATGGAGCCGAGGCGCATGTAGCGCGGCACCAAGTGGGCACCTTTCCACTTCTAGTGGCTTGCACGAAAAGGGTAGGTCAGAAGAAGCAAGGGGCGACGGTTCTCGAACCAACTCTAAAGGGTGGGGAGAACTAAACAATTCAGGGCAACGGACCACACTGGTTTGCTGTAGCGTGCAGGACCCCCACCTACCCACCATCTTTACTCTCCTGGCTGCTTGCATCACGTAATGGTGCATGGCAGTCGGTCGCGTGTCGGGTGCCATCACGTCTTTGGGCATGGCGTGGCAGCCTGAAGGGAGGTATATGCGAATACACCAAAAATGCCGCACTGGGAATCAAACAATACGTCAGGCGCGTTTGCATGTGCGGACCGCTGAAGAAGGGCTGCCAGAGAAGAATGCTCAGAACCGCGCAAAAGGTGTGGTGAACGCAGACTAGACAAGAGCGGAAAGGGGGGACGGGGCCGTTATTAACCCTGCAGCTTAATCTTTGGAAGGCCCGGGCCGCGAGGTCGAGGCTGCGGAGGCCGCAGCCAGTTAGCCCAGGTACGGCTGGCGGGCATGGGGGGTACAGGCCAGCTGGTGCTCTGGAGATCTCAATCGAAACTATTTGTCGGGTAATCAGATAATTGTCGGGTGATCAGACAATTGTCGTGAGGTGAGGATAAGAAAGTGACGAGAGGGGCAACCTGGAAGGGCAATGGACGATCGATAAGAAATTAACATTAGGGGAATTTCCACACCGGGCCAATTATATCAGCGGATGCGCCGGCAATTGCCCCCTGGGGTTTTGTAGGCTAGCTCCCGCGGGGTAAGGCAAAAACTCCGAGCTAGCGCAAGGTAGTGCACTGTATTGCACGAGGTGCACTGTATTGCACGAGGGTCCTGGCCGCCAGGGGGACGGCATAACTTCTCCATGGGGGGCGCAATGGGCGCAGGATGGTTTGCTAGTTGTTGGTCAAGGGCTAGAATTGGGGGCAAGTGGCAATGCAGCCCAGGCAGCACCATAACGAAGCGCAGAGCCAACAGGAGCAAAGGGAGCAAAAAGGAGCAAAAATAACAGAGGAAAGTGGTCGGCTGAGCACAGCTATAGGCGGGCATCGGATCCTGCCAAGATTGCCGGGTGTCGAGGAACCTGGAGATGCGAGAGGGAGCAACCTGGAGATGCGAGAGGAAGCAACCTGGAGATGCGAAAGGAAGCAACCTGGAGATGCGAGAGGAAGCACCGACCAGTAATGCGGAGGCACGCGAGGCGGCCCGCACAACATCAGGCGCCCACTACCTTATTACCTACTTGCACAGTAGCTAAAGGTGGACGTCGTGTAGCGGGCCTAGCACAGATCGGGGAGGTCCATCTACCGAGGCGGGATGGCACCCCCTTATCTTGGCGGTCCAGTGCAACCACGTCCCACCCTCGGCTTATCGACTTCGGCACCCACTACGACCCTGGCCGCCCCGGGGCCACAGCATTGAACACCTGGAGTTGCGCCATAGCTCGACCACGACCAAAGCGGAAGCTGGCAGGATGGCGAGCCCGGCCACCTCGGCCAGGTCGGCCATCTTGCCCGCTTTAGGTCTGCAATTCCCCAGCAAGCACACGGCAGCACACGGTAGCCCACAGAACCGCAGGACCACAGAACCGCAGGACCACAGAACCGCAGGCCACAGAACCGCAGGACCACAGGACCACATGGCGGCCCACAGCAGTCGCGTGGGGTTGCTTGGCTATGCTGCTCCTGGGAGGTGACCTTGGGATTCTGGCAACCGTGGCGACCTCAACACCCCAAGCTGTCCACCAGCTCCGGCGCCAATTGCGTCCGCTCACGGTCTTCCCCCTGGCTCTGCCTCGAGCGAGGCGTGCTCGGCGGCGATGGTTCCGGTACAGGCAGCTGCCTCGGCCAGCTTCCCCTTTCACTCTGGTCGCCCTATGACGAAACATCGCGACAGCCAGCCAGCCAGCCAGCACCGCGCCGCGCGCACCACCGCGGCCGTCGACGTCGACGCGCGGGAGCCAAGCTACAGCCAAGGCGTTCCTGCGTGTATAAGTACGGTCTTGGTCCGCCAAGATGAGTGCCAAGTTCTTGGGTGCAGCATCGACACCTCCCTCTCCAGCCTTCCCACCCCTGACCGCAAAGCTTGTGTCGTCTTGACTCCCGCCCTCCCCTGCACGCCAAGGTCAACAACATGCCTTCCTTCGCGTCGTTCCTGGTCTCGGCGCTCCTCGCCGGCGCCGGCCTTGTCTCGGCCCTGCCCCCCAAGATTGGCACCACCGTCAACGAGCGCGGCAGCTTCGAGGTCAAGCAGGTCCGCAACCCACGCCACAAGCCCAGCGGCCCCGTCTCCGTCTACAAGACGTACCTCAAGTTCGGCGTGCCCATCCCCGACGAGCTGCGCGCCACCGTCTTCAACATCACCAACGGCCGCGTCGGGAAGCGCGCGTCGGGCAGCGCCAGCGCCACCCCCATCGACAGCTTCGACGACGCCTACATCACGCCCGTCTCCATCGGCACCCCGCCCCAGGTCCTCAACCTCGACTTCGACTCGGGCTCGTCGGATCTCTGGGTCTTCAGCACCCAGCTGCCCGCCAGCGAGGTCAACGGCCAGACCCTGTACAACGCCGGCGCCAGCACCTCGGCGTCGCTCAAGTCGGGCTACTCGTGGAGCATTTCCTACGGCGACGGCAGCTCGTCGAGCGGCAATGTCTACGCCGACAAGGTCGCCGTCGGCCCCCTGACCGTCACCAGCCAGGCCGTCGAGGCCGCCAAGACGGTGTCGTCCTCCTTCACCGCCGACCCGGATATCGACGGCCTTCTCGGCCTCGGCTTCGACAACATCAACACTGTCTCGCCGACCAAGCAGAAGACGTGGTTCACCAACGTCAAGCCCCAGCTGACCTCGCCGCTCTTCACGGCCGACCTCAAGCACCAGGCCCGTAAGCAGCCCCTGCCCCGGCCCCTGCCCCTGCCCCTGCCCTGCCCCTGCCCCTGCCCCTCTTCCCACCTTCTAGACAGGACAAACAACTAACCCACTCTTCCCAGCCGGCACCTACGAGTTCGGCAACATCGACACGAGCAAGTACACGGGCACCATCACGTACACCAGCGTCAGCACGACGCAGGGGTACTGGACGTTCACATCATCAGGGTACGCGGTCGGCACGGCAGCCTTTGTCTCGACGAGCATCAGCGGCATCGCCGACACGGGCACCACGCTGCTGTACCTGCCCACCACCATCGTGCGCGCCTACTACAACAAGGTCTCGGGCTCGTCCAACAGCAACACGTACGGCGGCTACATCTTCCCGTGCTCGGCCACGCTGCCGACGTTTACGTTCGGCGTCGGCTCCGCGCGCATCGTCATCCCGGCTGCGTATCTCAACTACGGCCAGGTGACCGATGGCAGCTCGACCTGCTTTGGTGGCCTGCAGTCGAGCTCGGGCATCGGGATCAACATCTTTGGCGATGTCGCGCTCAAGGCGGCCTTCGTTGTCTTCAATGGCGCGACGACCCCTACCCTAGGCTGGGCGGCCAAGCCGCTCTGAGTGGTTTTGATTAGGGGTGGTCTCGTGCGGGAGGGAGGAAACGACTGGGCGAGTTGGTGTGGAGGAGCGAGGAGGCCAGGGGGTGGTCGAGCATAGTCCCTCCGTTTCTATCTTTCTTTCTGTCTGTCCTTCTTTCTTGCATACATGCCGTTAATGTCGCCTATCATTGTCATGTGACGATTGACGTACCTAGTCTAAAGTAAAAAAATCTTATGGATTCATCAGCCTCAGCATTCCCGTTGTGAAGTTGACTGCTTTACGTAATAAAGGTGGGAGTTTGATTACCCATGTTCATCATTGTCTCGGACGTGCAGGTGTCACCCCGCGGTGCATGCAGGAACGACGGCAATCCCTGGAATTATTGTTTAGTCAAATGCCCGAACGACAGTGAAGTGACGTCGCAGCGGGTATAAGCACTCTGTTCCGGCTCCACCCACTCTAGGTCCTTCTTAACATATCCACCAGTCAGGCCGAGGCCGCCCGAGAAGATGTCCGACGACATGCTGGACGAGCTTCTGGCCAGCACGTCGCAGGACTGCGGCTCGTTAGATGGGCGAGAAGCTATAATTACGTGTTTTATTTTCCCACCATCACACCAAATTCAAGAAAAAGGAAACATCTTCACTAAACAAGAGCTAATTGGCGGAAACAGAACAGCATCCATCTTCGACAGGACGCATCCACAACCCGCAATCACACGACGACCCGCTCAACCTCGAGACGGGCCGCGCTGTACTACGACCTGCTCGAAGAGCTGACGCACGTCCGCATGTCCGTCGCATAAGCAAGCCGCCGTGGCCACGCGCACGCGCACTTTAGGCAACCTACTCTCGAGCGGCCGCGCTGAGTCCTGAGCCGCTTTTTTTACCTGTAGAGGCTGAGGGCCAGCTTGGAGTGATTTTTATTTGTCGTTATTATGTGTGTTTGATCGTGTGATTAATTAGGTGTGTTCACAGCATGCATCCATCTTCCTTTAGCAGCAACCTTGCGGGTTTACATGTCAAAGAGTGCCACCTCCCTTGGCCAGTTGGGGATGGAAACGAAGGAAGGAAAAAGGCGGGAGCGCCTAATTACTGGAACGATGGTATTCATTCGTTGTAAAGCTGTTTCATCATAAACCTTAGGGGTAGCTAAAACCGGCACAACGTGTCCAAGGAAACGATACTACTACTCCAAGGCCTCAGCACCCATGAGATAAAACGCAGATCACACGGTGAGTGCTGGATCGTTGAACTCTTTGGGCCTGAAATACTTCGAGTTGACCCACAGGAAGTAGGCGAGAAGCACCAGGGCCGTCAGGGGGAGAAACAGAATCAGATACCAAGACCAGCTTGGAAAGTTCCCGGTTGTACCGAGACCCGATAGTTGGGGCACGGCAAGCAACGTCTAAAGTTTGGCGTGCGCTCAGGATCAATTAGCAAGCGAAATGATAAGCGCACATTTGGTAAGTCGGTTGGTAGCTACCGCGACAAATGTCCCTGGCAGGAAGATCATGGTCAGGACCGCGATGGCCTTCATCTGCTTGCCGTCGCGCAGGGCGATGCTAGTGTCCATTCGCGAGAGCCGTGTATCTAGTCGCGAGAGATGTGCCGTTTCCTGAGGCCAGACGAAACGAATTATGCGTTAATCGGCAATCAGATGATTGTAGTTTAGTGGGCCTGGAGTTGAGAAGGTTTGCGTTGCTTTGTCTGTTGCAAGTAATTAGATAGTAGTGGAAGAAAGACACGCACCATCTGAAACCCTAGGGAAGCCCCTTGCAACACCATCTCGCACTTGTCCATCTTGATCTAGTACTCGTCCGCCATCATGCGTAGGAACACCTTGGCGTCGACGTCGTCCTGCTCGCCCTCGGGGATGGCAAAGTCGTGCTCGGACCATTTGATGAAGCCCTCCAGCTGCACCATCCACGCCGCCAAGCTATTCTTCAGCTGGCACACGTTCTTCAAGTAGAGCTGGATGAGACCCTCAGGGTCTTCCTGGGCATGGCGGCCGCTCGCGACAGGAGCCTGCTTTTCAGGTTTACCGTACAAGAACTTACTCTCGAACTCCTGGATCTTTCTCTCAACGTCATTGAACCGGCGGGGCGCTCAAGCTCGAGAAAGACCTTGATAATGGTGAACGGGGACGATATGGTGTCCGGAAAGTATCCCAATATCCGGCGATACTCGGACATGTCGTCTTGCGAGCAGCCGAGCACCATGGCGTATGTCTTGGATCCCTGTCTCTGGATTCTTACCGCCGACAACCGGCCCTCCCGGAACGTGGGTTACGACGAGCGCAGTGTAGTCTCGTAATAGCGTGTGTTGCACTCGGAGGATATAAACTGGGACAAACAAGAGGAGGTCAGGGGGCGGATGACCCAGTTGATTATATATGGAAACGAAGAAACCTTACCTCGTCATTTGATTTCCTGGTAAGTGGCCGGTATCCTCGTCATGACAGGGACGCCTCGGTCGAGGAGAATGGGCATGGCCCGGTGCAAAAGCAACTTCTCCTGTATATTACCGAAGATTGCTTCGCTGAATGGTAAGTATTCGAGGACGCTAGTATGGTTGTTTTCTTCGTAACCAAAACCTGGCCTTGTGGGAGCGCGTGGAACAAGTCTAGCTCGGCCCATTGTTGTGTGAGTTCTTGAGACTGTGCCATAGACTGTGCCATAGACTGTGCCATAGGTTCTTTCCTTGCACTGCTATTGCGTGACGTGGTCGTGTGAGCCTACATGGCTGCAGAGGCTTTCGACAGGCTATTACAGTGAAAGCAGCCTAATATGGTAGTAATTTAGCCTCTCTATTTGGTCACCTAAGTTGGTACCATTGAGATTGGTATTTATTACGTTGCTGAGCCAGTCTGCCCAGTCGGCGTCGTTGGCCCAATGAAGCCATTGAGGTCTCTAATGTCCGCCTAAATTAGTTATGGTTGTACGCATTCGAGAGCTACGTCTCTATTAGTGTTTACCTACCCCTGGAGATAGCGGGCCTACCACTGGAGGCTGGAGGTGGAGGGGTAAGGAGGAGCTAGCAGGGCACGGCGTCGGCCGTGGGCGGAAATTTGAAGACCCCTTTGACGCGAGCGTCAGATGCGGGCTGTCGCCAGAGAGAATCCATTGGGAATATGTCTTGAAATCTACAAGAACTATATTATCTTGGCACTGTGGTAGAGACCGAAGAGTTCGACTTCAAAGATTGCACGAAAGCATGAACGACGCGTACTTTTGAATGGACGCGTTGTTTGGGGTGGGCAGACGAACGACGGCTAACCAAACAATTCAAATCTCCACATAATTCCATGGGGTTATGTTGAGCTGGGGGGCAGCTAAGATGGTCAAACTGTGGGCCAATATAATTAGATGTCAGTTGAGTGTGGAAGCGCTGGAGAAGCCGAGGGATAGCCCCTAGAACTCTACCATGTGGGAACCCCATTTCACCCGAAAAAAGGCGGCTCTTTCCGGGCACACTCATTTCGAAGGTACGGCTGAGAATTTGAGCGGGTTTCAACATGCAAGAACTTTCTAAGAGGGTATTAGTGTGATGTCGTGCCACCACATCGCGTCATAGCAAGCCAGTTTAGCTTGCAAGATAGGCCACCGAATGAAGCGCGCCATGACGAAGGGGGTCGGCAATACTGTGGAGGATCAAGGGGGAGGGGGCGGGGCGGGATATTTTGCAATGTCCAATTTTCCCCCACTAGTTACGGGGCTTTCAACCACCATGGGTGACTAGGGAGACATGTTGATGTCAAGCTCATCATTCTATAAATAATAAGCTATTATACTCACTGGCGTTAAGTTAGTATTATAGGTCGAGTTTAGCTACTACTACTCGTGTTACTAACAGCTATATAGACGGCGAGGGTATTCGTAGACTCTCAAAGCTCCTTATTCTTGAAGAGGTCATACGGAGGATTAAGTACGACCTGGATATGGCCGACAACCCTCTACCGGCGGACTTCTTCGACCTTATTAGTGGGATATCTAGTGGAGGGTAAGTCTTGCCACTCGAAAGAAGTTTGTATCTATTGGGATTACTAGGTACCAGTACTGGAATCAATAGGGCGATAGCTGTGCGCCGAAGGCTGATGGTTCAAGTGATGGATCGTGGATGTCTGTCAAGAAGGAGAGGTTCGGTGAAGTGGCAGAAGGTGTCAGAAAGAAGGGGGTTCTAGCACGCAGTGCCAGAACACCAAGTGGTGTGGTCAACCAAGCTGAAAAAGTGCTTATGCGAGCTAAAAAAGAGCTCATGCAAGCTGAACTTTACGTAGTCAGTTCAGCTAGCAACGACTACTGTTTGCCACCATTCATAACTATAATAGAGGTTCTCTGACTGAGCCAAAGAGCACGGGAGGAGCAGAGATCTCAATGAAAATCACTTTGAACTCCATCTTTTCCACCGAATCCAGTGTGCAGTGCAGTGTGCAGTGCTTCTGACAGAAGGCCGCTATATATAGCCAGCCCATCAGCTTGGTTGTACCAAGCTGATGTGGGTCCACACCACCCGCTTGTACCAACCCAATCAGCGGTCGGGTTGATTCTAGTCGGGATTTCCTCCGGTTATATCTCCTTTGGATTATTAAAATGGTGAAAGTTTAAGATCACGTAACTATTTACTAGGTAACACTCCGCCTACCAAAAAGGTTTGTTTTATTCCCCAAATCTCCACAACTCGCCCATTTTTGACTGTGAGAGCCTTGTTCAGTGTCTGACTGGGCGTGCAGGTGATGGCTGCTTCTAGCCAATCCCAGGGAGAACAAACTCATCATCGCTGACCTGCCTGCATCGTTAGCACTGGAGCTGGCGTCCAGGCCAAGCCCGGCAGCCATGTACTGTCTGATAAGAGTGCTGCGTGATAGTTTCCTGCGGAGAGGCTGAGCATGCAGCCGGAGTAGAAGAGCAGTGAGAGGGGTCAGAATATATGCTGGTGTCCTTCCCCACCGTAATTAATTAGTTGGCTGGGGTGTGTGGGGTGGGGGCTGTTGGGATTTCGGCTTTGGCGGTGCTTCGGCACAGCCAACGAGGCTCTAGAGCCGTATCGAAGGATCACTCCCTTCGATGCATAGAGTAAAAGAGTAGGGGAGTGTAAAATAAAGCTCCTCCTCATTTCCCGGACTTCTGCTCTCCTGGGCGATCGCTTCCGCACTGTGTCCGCATCGCAACGCCGTAATGAGTGTCGACCTAGCCCATGTCTACGTCGGCGCCTGGTCCGACTGGACCAAGGGTCGCATCATGGGCGCCGTAATTACCGTTCCCTCTTGGGCCGGTGGCTTGGTGGTTGCCCTGCTTGCAGTTTTCATCCACGCGGCCAGCATACATCTTTGGCATCTCGTCCGCTTCGCTCTGCACCAAATCCTCACGACAGACAAGGGCATCCACCCGATCGGGCGGCAGGTGCAGGCACTCCTTCGCAACGACGACTCGGCCGGCAGCACTCGCGTCCGCCTTCTCAAACTTTTGTAGCACTAGAAGGGACGCTCAGCACCCTTGATACGGCCCTCTGCCCTCGGCGTCATGGGCCTTGTCTTTGCTGTCTGCGTTGCCTTGGTTGGCACTTTTTCGTCTGCTATCTTGGACACGATTTAGATCTCCGTCTTCCTGAATTCGCTATACTGCGGTATGATCGACATAAGCTCGGTGGAAACAAACGACTTCGTTCTTGGCATAGATAAAATCGATGCCTTCGTGATGTACGACCACGAAGCGCGCAGTCGTGCGGCCACATACGCGCGCCAGTGCTACAACGGCACGTCGGCGGCCGAGTCGTGCAGCGGATTCGCCGTACTAGCTATTACTTAGAATACGGACTTCCACGCACCGTGCCCATTTGCCAATGACATGTGTGATGGTCCAGCGATGGTGCAGGACACGGGTCGATTGAACTCGAATGGAATCTTTGGCCTCAACCTGGCGCCGAATGAGTAAATCGACTTTCGACGCGTCATAACCTGTGCGCCAATTGTGCAGGGCGGCTTCGCCCAGACGGTTCCGTACAGGTTGACGAGGACCTCCAACGCTTCCACACCCGTGTCGCTAGCGAGTAAATCGGAAGAACTAACCATCTATTGGTATGGGAGGAGGGATTCGAGCCGCAATTACACTATCAAGTTTGATTCTATTGTTAATGAGCTACTCTATGCGTATACTACGGCGTAAGCTCTACGCCTGCGCTTAGGACAAATTCATCCCCTCTTCGAGCCTAAACTGACTTCATTGCTGTCTAGCTCAATCGGAGATTTCGGCTATCCTGGTGGCTGGGAGCCTGTACCGGCCTTGAAGCGCTTCGACGGCAGGGTAGGTCTTGTCTTTGTCGAGGCAGCGAACATTCGATACTTTAATCTGGTAGATGATCTTATCTTTTCAGCCCATAAGCCCGAGGTCCTGCCCCTCCCGAATGGTCAGAACTTCACGAGATATCTGAGAGATCGCGCCGCGGGGGTCTTGGGCTGCGTCGATCAGGTAAATTCATTCATTCCTCGTACTACACCGCGGTGCCCGAGGGCTAACTTGTTTCCGATAGCATCAAATCTGCAAGGCCCACGGGAACGACTGTTCGAAGCTCGGACTTTGGTCGACCATTGTAACCGAAGTCCTCGGCACACTCAATCTGACGGATTTTTAGAAGGCAACTTTAACAATCTTCAACAACACCGTCGTTTGGCTCACAGGCCCGGATCAGGACACGACTGATAACCTAGTAGTACAGCGGCGCCTCTTCATGGGCATAAATCAGGTTGCCCTGCCATCGAACCAGTGGCAGATCGAGGTCGAGAACTGGTATGCCTGAGTGATGTCAGTAATGCAGACGCGCCTGGTTATGCAGGCTACAGGACCAAGCACCGAGTCGATACGTCAATACATCGTGCCGCCTGCGACAGAGGCCCAGAAACAGCTCTGCCGGGCGCAGAGGGTGCGAGTTGGTCAGGGCTTCAGCAATATCTCTCTCCTTGGTCTGTTGCTCGTGGCAATCCTAGGCGTATTGATAATCTTGGCGAGTTTAGCTCTGGATTCTGTTGTCAGCCGTCTCAGTCAAGTATCCAAGGCCAGGGTAGCGCGTTCCTTGAGGAGCTGGAATCACAACTATGTGCTTCAGATTCAGCGACTTGCGTATGAGGGGCAGTCAGAGCGAAAGTGGGAAAACATCGATGGTGAGGTACCCGTCACGTCGGATAGTGAATCGCTGGGACCACTAGGGCAGGGCAGTCCGGTCGTGCCACCGGCGTATGTTAATCTGTCGTTTGAGACGAAAGAGTCGAGTGCGGAGAGCAGGCGTCTCATCCACTGAGGAAAGAGTAGCAATGAGAAGATTTATTATGACAACAAACTACTGCTACAGAGTCTTGACGATCTGAAGGGACGCAGCTGGCTATTTGCCAAAATTTGGGTCCCTTCCTTCCCCCGATTCACTCTGCCAATACTGCTCGATCCTTTTTGCCACTCGGCTGACGGCGGCCAGGGGGACGGTGTACTGTTGGTTTGTTGGTCTGACAGCTGGGTCATGACTCATCTCCAGTCGTATCTCGAAACGTTTGGATCGCGTAGCTTGACGACCTTACTCAGTAATAATATCACCATAAGCCACCGCATCGAGTTGCCCTGACCGTACGGCACTATCGCCCTTTCGCAAACACCGTATATGCTTATAAGAAAACGGTGCCACTGTCTCCGCTTGAATAGGGTTTATTATCATTATTATATATCCCCGCTCATCTTCTCCCTCTCTAGGTAGCTCGGCAACTAGCTTTCTTCGATACAAAAGACAAAGACAATGCTGTCGCTAAACTTCTTGTTAAAATTTGGCTAGCTACCGGGGTTGTAGGTACAGACTACCTTGCAGGGTCCCAAGGTGTAGGACACTGCAGCGGTTGTGTTAGTGTAGTTGAGGTCGTAGGCGCTATACCCAAATTTTTAACCAGGCCTCACAGCACCTTCTAGAACCCCCTACGAGCCTCGGCATACCATAGTACGCAAGACAAGCCCACTGGAAGGCTGTCAAGTGCAGGGCTACTTACGTAGTCTGTGGACCTCTAGAACTTTCTAGGGGGCCTGTCCTTTCCCTCAGATAGATTTCCTTTAAAGCAAGCATCTGTTGGAACAACAGATACGCGTATTCAGCGTGTCGCAAGTGGTGGATCGGAGCAGTCGCAAGAAACGACCCTACGCCGACAAATTGACTACATCGCGATCAAACAAGAATACCAAGAACGAGGGTAGCAAGGACAAACCTGAGACGCCCATCAAGAACAAGAAGAAAGACGATTAGTCACTTAGCTCTGCGGGATTTGCGAATACATCCAAAAGAGGAAAGGAGGCATCTGGCCTCTCGGACTCAGATAAGCTCAAGATTTAACCGCGCAAAAAGAAGACTCGATTCATTAGTCTCAATAGCGATAGTAACACCGTCACCAAAAAAACCGTCGATAACAAAAAGGGCAACGAAATCAAACCACTATAGATAGTAGTCGATTAGCCTAAGTCCACCGTCGCAGAGTAATAAAAGAAGATCGATTCACAGAGCAGGACGATCACCAATCTTGTCGTATAGTATAACCGCAACACTGCTTTCCAGATTAATGTCACTACGATAAGACTGACTAGTCCCGTAGAAGCTACTCACCTACGTAATATAATCCAAAGATTAATCGCAAGAAAAGCGGGAAATAGCAAGGGAGACGATGAAAGCGATATGGCCAAATATATGGCCAGCTGTACCTTCAAAAATGTCCGCGATGGTATCGTCGTGTACGTTTACGGCGAGGAAATATATAAGGCACAAATCGAGGTCTGAGACCTTAACGTCTTCACTAGAGTCCGCCACGGACCGCTGAAGTCACACGAAATACATATCGGAAGCTTGAACGGGTCAACTAGCGAAGAGAAAAACAAAATGGGCCTCGAACTTAAGGACGAAGGATGGATGCCAACCAAAGCAGCCAAGAAAGCAGTGACTGAAGTGAAGTTTGACAAGTGAGATCAGAGATTATGGATCATCGATTATCGGGGCGATGATTTTTCTGTGGGGGGTATTGTTAGAACATCAGATGCATGTTATGTAGCGTGTCATGCGGGACCGCGTGATCCAGCGACACCGTTAGCTTCGATCATTTGATCCACTGGTAGTTAGCAGAAGACATCGCTTTTACCACCAAAACTCGCCTATGCCAACGGCATCGCTCTCACCACTCTTTGTACTACAGTCCCTCTATAATACAACTCCCCTTAGTCTTCTTCAGCACCTTCTGTTGCCCCGGAAGACCTTGACTGCAGGGCAGAGTCCTTACAGTCTAAGTGGCAGGCCTGTAGCGGAGTCCTACAGACCTGTGGCAGTCAGCCTACTTCCCTCAGATTCCTACACAGAGCACTATTGTACTAGACCGTAGGGCACAGTTCCCCACAGTTTACTCTGATCAATCAGCCCGAATGAAATCCACGAGTGAAGCTTGATAGAAAAGTTCCCATGTCTCATATTAACATACTGGTCTCAGATTTCTCTCAGGTGTTATTATTTCTGCAACAAGAAAGCATGTTTTTGACGACTTTAAAATGGCTCGGCTCGCCAAATAACCAGATTTCCATTAGAACCAATGGATATTCATTCCCTCAACACATAGACAAGGGCAAATATCCGTTACGAACAGCCTCGGCCGGAATACAGACTCTTACAACCTTGTTACAAAACTTGAGTTGTCTTGGTTCACACACGCCGTGTGGTTCTATACCTTCTCCTCTGGGTACCATTTCTTCTCAAAATAGAGTTATTTCACTCGTTTGCTGCAATTGCCAGGGAGGGAACCACCCTCAAGTGCCCGGTCCCTCTCCAATGAATCTGGGGTACGTATTAAATTATATGACTAAAAAAACTCGACACCGCTTATCTCGCCGTGATCCAGCTCATAAGGTTTCACCACTACACTCTACAAACACCTCCAGAACAGCCCCAAGTACTCTGATAATTATGCCGTAACGTTGGCCCAGCGGCGGTAGGTCCCCTAGCTGAACTAGACACTCGCTAATATAAGACAAGGCACATCCTCAAGAGAAATTACATTAAATAAAAATCTGTCTCACTGAAGCGGTAAAACCGAGAAGGAAGCAAGAAAGTGTAAAAGGTGATGCTTTTTCTAAGGCTAGGTGGGCGCGGCGATTTCCTTAAGGTAGGAAACCCCCAGACCCCGCTATGTCACGTGCTAGCGCCGAACGCTATTAGTGGGGCTCCCACCAGCGCTTCACGTAATGAAGCTATTTACACTTTTCGTGCATCACTCACGAAACATACATCTGTCAGGGCGCAATACTGTGGTTGCTTTTGGCCCTGAAATACGTAAATACAGACTGCAGTAGTTGGACTCCCCCTTGGTTGTCGAACAAGAATATATTTGCCGGCCTGCCAGCAGCGTCTTGTGTAACTGGTACATTGGTTTATCTGCTTTCTGTGGTGAGTGTTTTAGCTCAAAGTCGACCCGATCTGGCTCGTACCCTTCACCCCTGACAACGGCCATGGGCAGGAGCCCATAGTCGTCACCAAACGGTTTTGGCTTGGAATGTTTGAGTTCAAGGTGCAACTCGACACCGTCCATGTAACTAACGATTGCCGTCGTCTCTTCCAGTGGTGGAACTAGGTGCAGTGGGGGCCATATCAAGACTCGACTTTGGGAAGCTTTGGTTCTTGTATCGTAACTAGAACGGCAAATGGAGCCTTACGCGCCATACCCTAACCCTATCGGACAGCCAGGCGCTCCTTCCTATCTCCCATCTAGTGCAGATAATTAGCTCTAAACGCACCACAACGGAAGTTGCAACTCGGGTTATTCCTAAACCGAATGAGAGCATAGTATTGCATGATTCTCGTGGGTGCTATTTCCTCCACTAGTCCGATGCGGCGTGCCCTGCTGTGTGGTGCAGTCGTCCTTTTGGGGCTGAAGCACATCAGTAGCAGCCAGACCAAATGGTTGCGTGGCTGTGCCCAAGGCACCCCACGCCTAGCTCTCGAGAGACAGAAAAACCGATGTCAGGCTTGGGTTATGTAACATTCTCCCCAAAACCCCTCATCCATCTTACGACCACAGGATTAATTGTCACTTCCATCTCAAGCAAACGCCAGTGTTGAGTGTTCCTTCCTGTGCCGACCAACCCATCCATGGATCCACTGTCAGTCGCAGCTGCCGCAGCATCGCTGTCGGCATTTTGCAGCAAGGCAATTTTGGGGATTCGAGCGGTCAAGGCCAGCTGGGACGATGCCCCGCGCAGCCTTACGACGTTGGCCACCGAGTGCTCCACCCTCACGGCTTCGCTTGTAGTACTGCAGACCACGATACGTGAGGAGCAGTCCCTGATAGAATCTCAGTCGTCGCAAATGTCTTACCCGGAGCTGTTCGGACACGACGGCACGGTTACCGAGGCGCTCAACAACATCATTTGCAGCTGCTCGATGGCCATTGCAGACCTGACGAACGAGATCGCCACCATCCAGCGCCATGCAAACGACAGCGGTGTACTCAACTCCGTCGGGCGGGCGTCATTTGTGTTCAACGAGTCTCGGCTCAGAGATTTGACGCACAATCTCCATGCACAGAGCGGTGCATTGAGCATGCTTCAAATTGTTCTTCAAGGGTTAGCAATCCCGAATCAACACTCGCCGCGGCGGAATGCAAGCCCGTCACCTAACAGTTCAACAGAAAGTCTCTCGTCGAGATCAGGAAGAGGATGCGTGAAAACGAGCCTTCCATCCGAGAAGCATGCGCCAATTCCGAGAAATCGTGGCGCCTCCAGAATCAGAATGCAGAGGCCCCACGGACGGTCGCCGAAGCAGAGTCAATCCTGCACGCCGACGAAATGACCGAAATATCCAAGGACTTTCAGTTGGAGCTCATGGCCAGCCCCGTTTACCTGCGGACCCACAGCCGCAGTGGCAATATCCCGGGAGGGTGGTCCCCTGCCGAGCAGCCCATTGAACCAGAGGTTGAGGATACAACCAGCCTCTTTGCATCAATCAGGCGCCAAGATTATAAAAACGTCAGGTTGTTGCTCGAGCGCGGCGAAGATGTTCATCAGGTCGACCGCGGCGGGTTGACGCTGCTTCACAGATGTGCCGAAATCCCAGAAAAGACGGCCACGCGCATAGCCACACTGCTGGTGCGCCATGGGGCTGATGTCAACTCACATCGGCCCAACACCGGCATGACTCCTCTTCGATGGGCTGCACAAAGGGGTAACCTCACCATGGTTAAAATATTGGTTGGCACGGGTGCGGACATGACTATCAAGGGGCCACTGGGGTTTCAAGCCATCCATGCCGCCGTCCAGTTTGGCCATTGTGAGGTTGTCAAATACCTTCTTAACCCAGACGAGGGTGTCGAAAATGGTCTAAGCATTTTGGTAGAGGCGTCTCTCTTTGACGACCGAGCTCTGAAGCGGGACAACTCATGCAACCTCCTCCATTTTGCTGCGACAGGGAACCCTGGAATGGACATGATCAAATTGTTGATTGAAAGAGGACTCGACCCAATGTCAATTTCTGCAAATTCGCGCTCGTCACTCTACTATGCGATTGCCAATGACAACCCCGAAGTTTTACAACATTTCTGCAAGCTTGGCTTTAGCGTCATCTCCGAAATTCTCCAAGCGGCCGATAACAACACACCCGCTAAATTGGCCTCCTTGAGTGCTACAGGCATCGATCTGGACAGTCGGGGTCTGGACGGTAGAACAGCGGCATCCATCTGTGCCGAAGGGAGACGGTCAACTGCCCTGCAAAATCTTGTCGCAGAGGGAGCCTCAGCAACGCTCATTGACAGCAGCGGACGTTCTCCACTGCTTTGGGCCGCTTACTTGTGCGACTCTCAGGCCATTGAGCTCTTGGCGTCAAGATACGCACCAATACCGTTGGATGACCTGCAATTTGCGATAGAGCACCATATCTCATCGTCTTCGGCTAATGACGAATTCACCGAGCTACTGCTTACGACACTCGTGCAGCCACTTGACGATCAACTTGCTCAAGATATCCTTGACTTCGCAATTCGGCGAGAGTGGCTGTCGGTTGTTCTCGTTGTGCTGAAGCTGAGACCTACCGTTGACCTTAAATGGGTCATCCGTTGTGCTGGATCAAATGAACAGTATGCTATCATGGAAAGGGTCATCGATGCGTATCTTCGAGATTCCGGGGGTGCTGTCGCTACGTCACTGGGCCGCTTCACAGCCGCCGTCGAGTCAGATTCTCCCGAAGGAGTCCTTTGGTTCCTGACACTGGAACGTCACAAATCATTGGAACATCGCAAAGGAACAGGTCTGGTAGCGCAATTTCAGGAATTCGTCCCGCTCGAGCAAGCATTCAATTCGACTAACGTGGAAGTGATGCTACTTGTAATTCATCACTTGATCGACCACATCGACGCTCCTGAGCCGAATACCAACGCGTCCACTTCAACTTTTCACAGATATAACATTCTTACGACGATCTTGCTTTCACCAATGACCGAAAGCCTAGCATTAACTATGATCGAATTCTTTGTAGAGGAGAAGGGCCTAGAAATGGCAAAACTTTCTGAGCAAGGCGAGACTCCACTAATATTCCTAATGGCAATTAAGCCAGGGTTCGTTCGCCTTGCCAAGTTTCTTATCAAGTCTGGCTGCAGTCCCGACTCCCGAGTGGTCTCTCACATTCCATTCCAAGGTGGGAGCCACGTACTCCATAACGCCTCCGCCCTTCATTTGGCAATTCTCACTGGTTCGGCAGAACTCGTCCGACTGCTCCTGGAATGCGGGGCCGACGTCGACGCTCTCGGACACGTTGTCTTCGCCTCGATACTCGATGTTACAAATATCAACCAGCAAGGCGAGAGCCCGTTGATGACAGCTATACGATCAGAGAATAGCAGCCAAATGGAAATCATAAGCTTATTGCTCGATCACAATGCCGATGTCTCCTCAACCGATCCCTCGCTGCTGACCACAATTTACGACATTGGACTCCAGCAGGGGTTCCAACCCTTCATAAACACAGCACTCAACCTCTATACTAATAAATCTGGATTTTCTCGAGATGCAAGCCCACGAGCTCATAGGAGGAATTCCAGGAGCCTTATCCAGATTAAACCTCTCGTTTTGGCTTGCCTGGTGGGCAACATGTCTGCAGTTAAGCGGCTGCTAGAAGTCAACAACGACGAGCTGTTCCCCAGATCTGAGTTCGGATTGCTCCACATTGCGGTCTTGGCGAACGATGTTGAACTCGCGGGAATTCTCCTTGAAGACAGCCGGGTAGATGCCAATGATATAACAGTTATAGGTGGCCAGGGCGAATCGTTGGTTATTGACCCCTTCACCCCGCTTAGCCTCGCAGCTATAGCAGGGTTTGAAGAGATGGTCAAGCTTTTGCTTCGCCACGGAGCTTGTATGAACGGCTACCTCGACATGTCAAACAACATCAGCCCAGGCTGTATCCCCCTTGCGCTTGCAGCGCGTCAAGGGGAAATCAGCGTGGTCAAAATTCTTCTTTTGCATGGAGCGTATCTAAAAGACTCCGATATTAGCTTCTCAGTTAGTCATGGCGAGGCGGCGGAGGTGTTAAGGGAGGAATTGGCGAGGCGCGACGCGCATGCCACAAACAACAAAAGACCCGACGAGAGCTCTGTTGATGTATTTTTGAGAGAGCTCGCAGCAAGGCCAAAACTAGAAACCCCGACAGACACAACGTTGGCAGTAGCTCAGAGCGGTTCGATTCACCCAAAAGCACCGATTCAGGATTCAATACAACCTCCACCAAGAGCGCAGCCAAAGGTCCAGAGAAGGCGCAGTTTCAAAATGAGGTTCAGCGGAGTATTTAAGCGGGAAGCGACCGGTCCGGGTTTAGATCCGTTGTTGGAAATGGGTCTCTCTGTTGGTCCTCAAATGAATCTCGACAGACAACTCACGATAACTCTCCACAATTCGCCAATTGAATTGTCGTAGTGGTGCCAAATGAGGGAAAAGCGGCAGGGTTCAGCTAATATGAAACATTTATTCAGTTACCTACATTCCCATCCTTGAATATTAACTACCGTAGTACCTTGGCCAAATAAATACCATAGCCAAGGGAACAAATCGACGAGCTGGGAGAAGATTTTAAGAGCTACATGTTTTTGGATATGAGATAGGCCTCTACGATTCTAAAATAAGCATTCTAATAGCTCTTACCTATTTCGGCGAAAACCCTTTCAGGCGAGCCGTAGGTATTTCAGGCTTTTAAAATATCAGACAATCCCTCACAAATAGATATTTAGGGGTTGGAAGGTAGTGAGACTACTGTAGCAATGATTTGTTCATATTAAACCCGCCCATTGAGTGGTTAGACGAGTTCAAACTCGTTCATCGGGGCGTCCTCAAAGTAGCGACTCGACGTCTTGGTCCCGTGGAACAATCCCACGCGCCGATATTTAACGGCCGGCCCTGAGAAGGTCTCAGGCTGTGGATCTTCAGCGCGGCTTTGAGACCGTTTCGACTTGGCTTTCCACCATGGACTCTTTTGTTTCTCCGTGATAGCTTCTTTGTCGCTAGGCTCTGTCCCCTTTGCAACTCCGCTGCCGTCATCCGGACCCGGCAAAGGCGCGAGAACCAAGCCAAAAGTGGTGTATCCCCTCGGGCCGGGGTACGGAACCCACCTCTCAACGTCTCCCCCAACCAGCTTCATGATGGGCTGGTGTTCTTCGTCGCCTGCTGTCGCAACTATCAGACACGTGAGCTTGGTGAACGAGTCGCCTTCAAAGGGCCGCCGGTCCACCCCCCGCTGGCTGTATTCGTCAAAGACGACCATGCCGACATGGCAAAGCTCCTCGTCGTCCTCAAGGCGTTTATGGAAATACGTCCTGTTGGAGCCCGTTTTGATGTCGTAGCACTTGAACTCTTGGCACCTTGCCATGTCGTCGAGGTCAATATGGGGGATCATGACCTCTCTCGATGGTCCGCGCAGTTTTAAGTGTTCGGTCGCCTCCATGTCCACGTTTCCATACTCGTCGCAACAATCTGGCCACGACAGCATGGCGAATCTCGGCGACGGGAGGACTGTACGGGTCGTGTACGCCGCCGCAGGGTATGTGACCTTGCCGTTGAACGACATCCACGACCAGGTGGGGAACTGAGGCAGGATCTGCTGCGAAGGCCCCGCCTCCACGCCTGCGCGCCAGAGTAGGTCCACTGGAAGCGTGTTCCGGAATATGCCAGCAGCATAGGGCCCCGGCGACGTCCGGAGACGCACGTCGTGCAACGCCCGCGTCTTGTCGCCTACGTTGCTGAGATTCCGCCGCGAATAGTTCTCCACTTCCCACAGCCACGGCCAGTGTCGACCCTCGACCCCGTCACTGATCCGCGCGGGCCCCTCGACGGGGATCCGGCTGGCGCTGCCGAACAGATCGTCCAGCTCCGTCAGATGCAGGTACTCGTCCAGGCCGGGGCTGCCGCAAGCCCACCTGGCGCGCTTGCACAGCCAGTACGGCTGAACCGACGAGTAGATGAGCACCCGACGTGAGAGAAGCAGCTCCTGGAACGTCCAGCCACGCGCGTGCAGGGCGTGCAGAGCTTCGTCGCGGGCGCGGCGCGTCGCCGCCTCCCAGTCCTTCTTCGCGCCCCCGAGCCTGCTGACCCTGACGCCGCACGGCTTGTTTGCTCCCAGCCCGAACCGCAGCGGCAGCTCGAACCCCTCGGCGTCCCGCGCCAGCCGCAGCGGGCCCGCGAGGAACCCGGCGTCGCAGTGCGCCGCGCCGGCCGCCGCCACGGTGCCCAGCGCGTTGGCATAAATCTCGCCCATGCGGGCCACCTCGCGCTTCTGCTCGCCCTCGTCGTCCTGCACGATGCACAGCGCGTCGATCCACAGGTAGCGCATGCGCAGCAAGCGCGCCAGCACGACGGCGTCGCGCACCGTCGCGGGCAAGGCGGCGAGCGGGATCCGCCGCCGGTGCGCCGCCGCGTTGCGCCGCACCGTCCGCAGCTGTGTGGCTCTCGCGGTGTGCCCCCAGCAGTAGCTCAGCGCCACGTACCCGGCCGGCGGCTGTCCTTTGCACTCGACCAGCTGGAGGTCGGGAGCGATCGCCGCCGCGTCCAGGTCTAGCAGCCGCAGCGGCATCTTGTCGGCCGCGGGCGGAGCGTGGCACTCGGGGTGCGATGCGTCGCATGTGGCGATCCAGCCCTGGATGCACTGGACCGTCGAGTCCAGCAGCGTCGGCCGCGGCCGGTGCGGGATGTAGGCTGCCGCGGGGGTGTCTGGGGATATGTGAATGTTGAGTGGTGGTCAATAAGCTAAATAGCCGGGGCTTCAGTGAAACAGGCTCACCCTCGAACGCAGCGAGATCGAAGAAGTCGCTACCAAACAGGGATGGGGAGGAGATGTTCAACTTAGCCCAGCCTTCACTAGTCAGCAAGTAGCCCGGCTGCTTGGCCAGCCATTCGTTAAAGCCGGCGGTGTCGTCCCGGTCCGCTGCGTAGTGCTGGGCGACATGGCTGACGGTGTTGGAGAACCTGCCGCGCTCGAGGTGGAAGTGCAGAGCAATCGTGTCGGCGTCGGCGTCGGCGTCCTTCTTCTTTACTACCGCCCGGAACAGTTTCCTGCCTAGCGACGGCGGCCGCGGCTTCGCGCTGCTCAGGAAAGACCGGATCTCAGTACACAGCGGGCATTGCGGGCCTCCGTCTGGGTTGGGGGTGGATTTGTGGAAGGTATATACGAGGGGTGCGTCTGCTGATTCGCCGATGGCGGTGTTGGAGAAGGCGGCGCGACACGCGTCGCAAAGGACCCAGGCTGCTTCGTTTTCTGCGTTCATTTTCATGATGCTAGTTAATCTAGAATTAATTGTCCGGTGTCTACTTTCTCTTCGGTTTTGAACAAGCCTTCATCACGGCGGCGAGACGGGAGTTGCAAACCAGACGTCTTATCTCTCTGGTGGTGGTGGCGCAGTCTGCCCCTCTCACTGCTGTGCATGAAAACTGCCCAGCCAAGACTTTGACCAGCAGCTACAGAGCTCAATTGATTGGTCTAGGCTCTGTATTGCAGACTCAACCTAGGCTGGGCGCTCAGTTGGCGCAGTGGGGTTCTAAGAATAGAATAATCAGACTGCTTTTCAAAAGGCAATTTCCAGATGAGACACAATCTCGGGCTTCACCAGCCACCTACAACGGAAGCCTTCCAATTACTGGTATCAGCTGGACATTGAATGCTAATGATCTAGACGTTCTGAGGTGTGGATGTGCGAGCCTGTACAAAGAAACTACAAGACGAGGATCAGTGCTGCGAAGACTTGCAAGAAGAGTTGGAAGATGGAGGAAGAAATTGGGATTGGAATTGGTCCTGCGAGAACATGTTAAAAAGTTTGTCCCAATAGGACCCACAATTTGTTAAGAAAGTATATATATCAGGAAGGAGCACTGCGTGATTCCTTTGGTAAAGTTGCCAGTTATTTAAGTTAGTGAATCTTTAGTATTTGAAAACACGGTGCTGCGGGAAAGGCGCCCTCCCCCACCTCTCCTCATTTAGTTTAGCGCGGCCCTTCCATTAACCCCACGACTCTATTTCCTTCCGCCCAGAGATAAATAAGAATCTCTCCCCCCGGCGTCTCTTTCTTATGTTCTTGACCTTTTGTCCTTCTTCTCATATTCTTCGCATTTGCACCAGCATACAACAACGCAGCGGCCGCACTTGATCCTTCATTTCGGCTACGTCTCCATCCGTCCTCGTTCCCACTCATACGCCCTCGCCACATCGATCGCGCCGTCGTTGCCGTCCATCCTCACCAGTCCAGCGCACCTCGGCGCGCTGCTTGTCGTTTTTCGGAATCTCGCGACATTTGTCATTTCATTTCGATGCTCGCTCGACTCTGCCCTTCGCTAGCCTACGCTGAGCGGCGAGGCTTGCCGTGTTGAGCCTTACGCCTCCTCGCTCGCACATACATCCTCTCCCGACGCCGCCGCTACGTTTGCCTAGGGGGAACCCTGGGCGCAGCCCCGCTAGCCAGTCGCCAAAAATGCCGTATATATCGATAGCGTCATTATAATAGGAGGAGGCATTCCCTCCGAGAGATTGGAACGTCTAGTTGAGGATTCCATCGGCTCTGCGAATCAGGTTTTCTGAACTAACGACAGATAACCCTTTGGCCGTCTTCGGAAAGGGCCTAGGCCACTTTAGCCGATCATCTCCTCGCTCACTGCCTCCTTTATAAACTCGCCCCCTCCCTCTCGTATTCAACGTTGGTATAGTAAGAGCTCACCGAGCACCCTTAACGCGGTGGTCTCAGCCTATCGTCCCCCTGCCCTCCCCCCGGATATGTAGGGGGTAAGCACACCGACACCCACCAGCAGCTCAGCTCTTCAACTTGGTTCGCAAGTCGCGAGCGAGATGGGAAGAGGCTATGTCGATACGGAATCTTTGCTCATCCCCGCTAGCTACGGCATAGCCGCGAGGAAAAGAGAGGATATCCGAAGGGGGAGATACCATAGGATGCGGTCTCTGGTTACCTCTTATCTCGGCGGTTGTATGATTAGGAGGGACACGAGGGATCGTTGGGCTGACGGGATTGGTGGAGCATAGTCGTTGTTGCAGGAGATGACGGGCCCTGTCGAACCTGCCTTTTCTACGCGTAGAGATATATATTGTGTGGGTGGACAATGTGTGCATTGGCTAGCTAACTCGTGGAGTAGGAAATCTCCCTACTAAATGCGTGGGCGAAATCCCCAGGGCGGGGCTAATGCCCAGGTTCCCAGTCATGTGCAGGGTAACCCCGCCACAGCAACCACGATTTCGCGGCTACTCGTCATTCAGCCACAAGCGCCACTGTCCCTCCCCAAATGCAACGCCACGCCCCTCACCACGGCTTCAAAGCAAAAACCAACGGCATTGGCCGCAACGTAGTCACCTAATAATAATAAGAAGGGCTAATGCAGTTTTCAACCAATTGCATCGGCCAACGGCGGGGTATTCAAGCTATGAAGCAAAAACCATTTTCCGTTCAATCTTTAAAATCTCAAGGCTATGTACAGCAGCAGTCCAACCTAGATACAGCCCACCCGACACGCTCCTTACACCCATCAAAACAGTTGCTGCTTGTCGGCCCGCGCCGCTTCAAACGCCTTGACGAGCGCCGGGTACCAAATATTCATCATCTTGGTATCACCGCTGTCGTTGGGATGCACGCCGTCGCGGTTGTCACTAGTCCCGCTGTAGCCCGTATACTGATCGACGACCCAGATGGGCGACTCGGTCTTGTTCTGCTGCGCCGCCCAGCCGGGGATGGCGGCGTTGAGCTGCTGCACCTTGGAGTTGTAGTTGCCCATGCCGAGGGGAATGATTTGTGCAACCTGTTTTTAATGTCAGTTTTCTTGTAATCGAAAAGGGGATTAGTCGGTAAAAACATACGACAATCTTGATGCGTGGGTTATGGTCGCGCATCTGCTGGACGAGCGTGGTAAAGGCGGCTGTGATGTCGGCAATGTTCTTGTTCTGCTGCACAATGTCGTTGGTGCCCAGGTGCATCGTGATCACATCGGCCGGGTTCTTTTGCAGCCAGCCGACTAGCTGCTTCTGGTTGGCAATGTTGATGGCCAGGAAGCCCGAGTGGCCCTCGTTATTGTAGTCGTACTTGGTGTCGCGGCAGTTGTTCTCGCCCTTGCCCGACCCCACAAAGTCGACCTTTGCCCACTCAGTCGTCTGCAGCTTGTTCCACAGCTTGGACCGCCAGCAGATGATCTCAGTGATAGAGTCGCCGAACGGCATGTACCGGAGCGTGGCGTTTTGGGCGGTGACGGTCGTGATGGCTGCTATCGCGGCTAGCATCGCCCTGAGGGAAACCATTTTGGCTATTTTTCACGAGAACAAGCGGCAGGCAGACCGAGTTGAAGCGGCTGAGTCGGTGGGTTGACGTGGTGTTGGATGACGACTCAAGAGGGAAGAAGTTGTCACAAACCCGGGGCGGGTTCCCCAGCTTCTTATGAGCTCGAGCCGGTCCGGCTTCCGATTGCTCAATTGAGAAGATATCGTGGCACCGGAGCCGCATCTCCTTTGCAGACACGCAGCAAAGGTTGTTCCTGGAATTACCCATCTTAGCCGGACGACGCCAAGACCTTAGATTGTGGTTCAATAAACAAAGTGTAAAAAGTGTTATGGAGGCTCTCCACGTTTCGCTACCCGTCTAGCTCTTGGGACTGGTCGGGTAATTGGGAGTGCCATGTTCCCACGCGGCCACTGCCACGCGACTATCACCTAATCGAGCGTTACCAGAACGAAGCTTTAGGTCCTTCTACGGGAACTCCCCCTACTTGATGCGCACCGCTATTTATTTTCTCCACGCGAGTGGTGCGGCGCACGGAAAATTTCATTTAGCCTACTATCCGTCCGCAGCACCAGTATGTAGCCTTTTTGTACTATCTATCTGAGTCGGGAAGTAAAACAATGGCAGCTGAGGTTGTACATGTTTGGCACTCTGCAAATCCCGTCTCATCAGTTCGATACTAGAACAGTTGTGGAACGGCTTTCCTCATCTAGATTACACGCCGCTGCACAAGGAAGATGTACCTTGATCGTAATACCTCAAACTACTACTGAGCATACCTAATCTTTACTGTCATCTCTCTAGGTCTTGTCAAAACTGGCACTAAGCGAACAATCAGTGCGTATATTGCCCCGGACAGAATACTGCGAGACCGTAAGATGACACTCGCTTAGCGATGTTCCATTAAGAGGTGTCTTGGAGGTTAGGATATCGACGCCAAATATCTATTAGAGCGTTTCTAAGAAGCAGGATAAAGGGCAGCGGGGTCGTGGAATTTCGGGGCTAAGGATCGGACGTCGGAATAGAAATCCATATAAATAGCGGAGACGTGGATCTAGTTTTGCAGTCCTTTGAAGCGAGTATCTAATTAAATTATTCCCTGAGACAGCCAACTGGTCCTTAAAATGACGCTAGCAGCTACTGAAGTTAACTAATATCGGCCATGAGAAACGTCTAGCCACTTCTGGGAGGCTGACATTGTCCATAGCCTAACCCGCAACTGTCTTATTGAAGAGCTTGTATAGTGCATACGGTATTGTGTTTACTAGGTGAAAGGTAGTTGAGTGAGGCGCTCGCACGCGAAGTTTCCTTGACGAGTACCGGTACCTGATGAATCCAACACCACCCTAGAGGATAAGACAATCGACACCCACTCACGACCAAACACGCCTCCCCCGGCCTACAAGTCCCCCAACAAACAAGTTCCCCCTCCGATCCTCAAGACCCAGAAGCGTGTCAGCTTCGTGCCCAACTCCACCCCACCAAACCAAGCAAACTAGTCCCCGTCTTCTCAACAAGGACTGGCCACCCCACCGCGCAGTGCGAGCACTCCCCTTGAGGGCGTGACGACAGTTCATGCTACGGCTCGACGAGTCTCCCGCGTTCGACGACTCCACGCGACACAGATCCTTATCTGCGGTGTCAGTCTGCCCACCGGAGGCCGAAGGCTTAGGTAAAGTCGGGACGGCACGCAAGCCTGCTTATCTTGGATTGGGCAGGATGAGGGAAAACAAGTTTAAACAACCGTCGGAGAGGCTCTACGTATCACGGAGCTCCAGCTGCCAGATAAATGCGCCGGGTTGTAGAGGGAAGCCACCGCCTCGCCACTGCGCTCCAAACGCAAACGACGCTCTCAAAACACGAGCGCCCCGAGCCGATTCCCCCCCCCCCCCCCCCCCGGCTGCAATAATCGACGAACCCGGGGCCCGCGGTGTTCCTGGACACCCCGAAGCTGGAAAACAGCAGTAAAGTCGGGAGAATGGGCTCGAAGCAGCTGAATTCCTTTCGCTAGCGATTCTGCTGCACTTGTGGTGCTGTGCTTAAGTGCTCCTCGACGTTCGCTCTCGCGCTTTGAGCAGGGCAATGTCGGTCGGAAGATGCCGGCTGCTGCTCGTGCAGGAGCAGTGCGTTTTGGGTTGTTGTTGGGTAGGAAGGGCCTGGTACGGTACGGGGATTTTCGGGGTTGAGGACGGGGAGTGGCGCAGGTAAGGGAGTGGCTTACTGTTGGACTGGGTGGTCAGTCATTGCATTGAACGGGAGAGGTGAGGAAGGGGGCTTACACATTTAGATAAACATCCTCCTCGCCTTAGTAGCTGCGCTACACTTCTTGAGGACGAGAGCTAGGGGTTACGTCTCTGGTCTCGGCTCTGGCTTGGCTGACCTCCAGGTCATGAACGAACGGTCCATGTCTTCCGTGTCTTCCGTGTGTTCGTCCCAATTCGTAGCGGCGCTGAAGAGAGACAAGCGATGCTGGAATTGTAGCCGCCAGTCACTGTTGGAGTAGCGGAGCAAGACAGCAGAAACCGCTTACCGTGGCTCTTTAGTCCGTGCTGAACGCTGCGTGCTGGATTAACGAGACTCCGTCGCATCCGCCATCCGATCCATTGCCCCGCATCGGTTCAGGCAACCACTCCGTCGTCGTACCGCGCACCGAGGCTGCTAGCTGAAGAATCGGGGTGAGTGCTGAACAATCTCTTGGTTGCCGTGCCCGGCTTCTTATCGCCCCTGTGTAGCAAGCCGTCGCGGCTGGGTAACTTGCCACTCGCTGGTGCGTAACCCCTGCAGGAATCAGGGCGTTCGCCGAGGCTGCGAATGCAAAAGCAACACAACACCCTCCCCATCGCGCCCGCCATCTTTGAGTTTACCATTGCGGAAAATACGAGCCCTACGTCCACAATACGCTGAAAACACACGCGCCCCAACGATACACTACGCGATCACGGGAATCACAGGGGGGGCGCTTCCGCACGCGCCCCTATTTGACAAGCTCAGCAATTCTCGACGCGTCAACAATGACCTCTCTCTCGGAAGCTCAGCAGCTGTTTTTGAATCTGTCCAACGAATGGACGTAGAAAAGCGAGGAATTACGAAAAAGGGAAGTCGAACCCACTTCTGCCAAGTCATAAAGCGCAAGACCGGCCGTGAGATCCCGGTTCCACCCAAACCCACGGTACATGTCAAAATTCCTCAGCAGAAAAATGCCGTCGATTGTGGTGTTTTTATACTGTTCTTCGCTGAGAAGTTCGTACTCGGTCCTGAAGGGTTCTTTGAGAAAGCCACCGACCGGGGAACGAGGGAAGATGACTGGGGCTTCCGGTCAGGGGAAATGCGTCTGAAAGTCTACGAGTAACTGCAAAACCACGCCATCAGTAACGATAAGCAACCTATCGTTATAAGTGACGATGAGATAGATGATGGTGAAGGCGACAATATGGACAATGGCGATGGGGATGTCGATGAGGTAGACGATAACGAGGAGGGGGATGATGACGATGAGGTGGATGATGACGATGAGGTGGACGATGACGAGGAGGGGGACGATGACGATGAGGTGGATGATGACGATGG
This sequence comes from Lasiosphaeria miniovina, assembly GCF_030549165.1. Classification (NCBI taxonomy): domain Eukaryota; kingdom Fungi; phylum Ascomycota; class Sordariomycetes; order Sordariales; family Lasiosphaeriaceae; genus Lasiosphaeria; species Lasiosphaeria miniovina. Next base: position 3,490,826 of record NW_026848223.1, on the reverse strand, counting down.
GGTGGACGATGACGAGGAGGTGGACGCTGACGATGGAGTGGATGATGACGATGAGGTAGACAATGACGATGTCACCATGAGTGGAGAGACCATTGTCAACAATAGTAAGGACCTCTCTTCTTTTACCCGCCCGCCCTACTAAAAACTTCTTAACGGCAGGCATCATCCCGACCGGGAAAGAACAGCCCTACACTCCTTACAGCACACGTCGCAGGCGCTCAGGGCCGACATCGATCGATAGATAACGACCCCCTTGCACGTCAAACATAGACGCTTGCAGTTCGCCCTATGTTGTTCAAGGCTCTTCGCCGTGTCCGAGGTTCCTCTGTGTCATTCAAGCAGTCTTACAAGTTAGGGGAAGATGTTTGGAGAGTGAATGGACGGAGGGTGAATAGTTGGAGAGAAGATAAGCGGCAAGCCCGACTGAGCATTCGCTCTATTGTCGTTCGGCCCGTAATAATGTATCCTGCCGATTTACGCTTCTCCTTCGCCGGCAAATACGGAGAAGACGAAACGGGAATAATTTTTCTTAGTTCTGAGGAGGTAAAAGCTATGATCCAGGACCCGTGGAAGGTGGGTGAGTTTATAAGCTTGATAGCAGATGACAGTTCTTCTATTTAATAAATATGTTACACTGCAACACTTGGGGCCGGGGAGACTGCATGGTATCACGCATTTGTGCTAGGTCAAGTCTACCTCCAATTGAGAACTACGCCCTACGCAGTGCGGGTCCTTTAATACATATTCCTCAAGCAGGTATTTATTAGTAGGGGATTTTCCAAAGTTTGAAAGACGTTAATAACGTACGGGTCGCCCTCAAGGCATTTTGCCGAGGGAGGCAATAGCCTGAAGAAGCCCTATTATAGAATTTGAGAAGCCTGATTCGACGGAAAGCCTGACTAGTCTTCTCTCCCAACCTCGCTGCGCGTTTCCAACTTTCGCCAAATCTGAAAGACTTGCCCAAACCGCAGCCAGCAGCAGCACCACCAATAACATGAAGCTTGTTGTCGCCGGGTCCACGGGGTTTGTGGCGACCGAGGTTCATTCGCCAGGCGCTGTCCATCCCGGCCATCACGCCCGTCGTTACCCTCGGCCGCCGCGACGTGCCTACGCCCGAGAATGCGGGGCCAGCAATTGACGCGGCCAAGCTCAAGTCACTGGTGTGCGAGAATTGGGAGGAGTACTCGGACAGCGTCAAACAGGAGCTGGCGGGCGCCGACGCCTACATCTAGTGGGTTGTCTACATCTAGTGGGTTGCCTACATCTAGTGGGTTGCCTACATCTAGTGGGTTGCAGCCGCCATTGCATCTCCTCGACCAAAGTCAGACATGTTATTAACTCGATTGTAGGACCACGCCGCCACCCTGCTCGGCCAGGTCGCGCGCGGGTTCGACAAGGAGACGCTGGAGAATGCCGATCTGGAGCGCATCGGCCTGAAGGTCCTGCATGAGGCTGCCGCGGATGCGTAGATGGTGATTGTTGGTTGTGTTTTTGGGAAGAAATGGTTGTGCTTGAGTGACGTCTATAGTCAGGTGTAATTTCGATGCGAAGCGCAAGTCAATCCTGCCGAGTGCCGTGACATTTCGGCTGCTGGTTTCCCCACGGCCTGGCACTGCCTCGCTGCTGCATAACGTGAGCTGCAAGGGGTCGGCCCTCGGATTTGGGTGGCATGCGCCATCATCTCGCAGGAGCAGTGCTGTGTGCTCCCCGCATTTCGTCTCTTGTCCCCTCTGGTTTGGTTTGCTGCAGAGAGAAACATGAGACGGAACGATGGTCCGCCACGAAAGAGACCAGAACAAAGAGCAAAAGAGATGCCTGCTAACAGCAACGAGTGTAAATTGCCGACCATCCAATTTACTATGGCAGACTTGCCAAATGCCAACATTAATTCCCAGTCGACAAGGAATTCTATTTTAAGCCCTCCATTCGATCAATGTGGTGGCGGTCTAGAACTCGATCACAGATCTAGACTCGCGCGCCACGTTGTCCGCGGTGAATACCTCGCCTGAGACGCGCGACTCGGCAAACGGGCGATGCCAGCCTCTGGCGCAAACAAGCAAATGCCAAACGCACAACAGCAGCACGCAAAGCCACGAATTGTAGCGTGTGGCCAAAGCCCTAGGGCCGGAGCTGAGGTGGTGGCTCTAGGGCTGAGAGTGCCGACGGCCAGGGGAGCTGCGTGATTCGCCGAGCCAGGCGCGTCGCCGGCTGCCACCACCGCTCTTTGACTGCACTGCCCGGAACGCTGGCCGAAAAACGCCTTGGACTGCCTCTCCCGACTGCCGACCAGCGAGCACTCCTATTGGAGCCGCTAGATCTGCACCGCCGCTGTGGCCGCGCCGACCGACTAAAGCAAACCATCGGATTTGCATCGTTAACACACGCTCGACAGCTGAAGCAACCGCCCTGGGCATGAGCCACGACCCGGTCAACTTGAAATTTTGCGGCTAGAGATGTGCGATATAAGCCGTCAATCCGCTGCAATGGATTCGGCATTTTATTCACACTTTCCTTGTTCAATAGCATGCATGCACATTCAACTTGGTGATTAGACCACCGAATCGAAGTTTCTTTTTTGTTTCTTTTTCCTTTTCCCCTTTCCCCCTTTCCGCACGTAGGTGATTAACACCAACTCCCACCACACCAACTCCCACACACTTGTACCCAACACACCTCCGACACCACCATGAAGGGCGTAGCTCGCACACTAGGGGCCCTGTGCTTCCTGGCAACAGCACAACCAGGCCTCTCGTTCGGCACCATCAACTCCGCCGGCCAACACGCCGAGCACGAGCATATCACGCGCGACGCGCTGGGGTGCGCGCCCGGCGTCAAGTCGACGGGCGATTGCTTCGAGAAGCTGTCGATCCTCAACTTGGCGGGCGGCCCGAGCACGGCGGGCGGCGTGGGCGCGCCCGACTCGGACGAAGTGTTCAACTCGGCCGCGCACTGCGACGACGCCGACTTCCTCGACCACGCAAAATGGGGCCTCCCCGGCACGTATCCGCGGACGCGCGCGCAGGCCACGGGCGCGCTGATGGACTGCGTGGCGCACCTGGGCGGGCGCTTCATCGACGGCATCGCGGCCTCGGCGCGCCTGCTCGACAGCAAGGACGCCGTCGTCAAGAAGGAGAGCGACCTCGGCTCCAGCACGTGCACCTTCTTCTCGGGCGCGGGGGGCCGCGCAAAGTGCGAGGCGCTGGAGGGCTTCGGGCGCGCGCTGCACGGCGTGCAGGACTTTTACTCGCACTCCAACTGGGCGGACGTGGCCGACACCAAGGTCAACATCTCGCGCACCAACCCGCCGGGGCTGTCGCTGCCGGCCTCGTCCTTCATCCTCGACCTGCGCAGCGCCGCCAGCCCGGCCGGCCTGACGGTGCCTGACGACCTGACGACGGGCTGCTTCATCTCGTCGCTCGGCGATCCGCTCGGCGGCGCCAAGGAGTGCGTCAAGCAGGGCCGCATCACGCACGACACGCTCAACAAGGACAAGGGCATCATCCGTGACGACCCGTCGGTGGCGCTGCCGCCCGGCACGCCGCTGACCAGCGGCCCCGGCACGGCGCGCGGGCAGGTCGCGCACAACTTCGAGCAAGCCGTGATCGGCGCCATCGGCGAGACGCGGCGGCAGTGGGCCGACTTCCGCGCCGAGCTCGAGGCGCGCTACGGGCCCACCAAGGCCGCACACATGGTGTGCGCGCTGACGCGCGACGAGCCGTGGAAGGACTGCAGCGGGCGGCAGATCGCCGTCGTCATCGACAGCTCCGGATCCAACCAGGACACGGACCCGGGCAACCTCCGCATCGCCGCCGGCGCGCAGTTCGTCGCCACGCTGGTGACCAAGGCCAGCGCCGCCGGCTCCGACGCGCAGCTCGACAAGGTCGCCGTCATCGACTTTGACGACACCGCGCGCGTGGTCTCGCCGCTCGGCGACCCGTCGACAGCCTCGTTCGACGGCATCGACTCCGAGGGCGGCACGTCGATCGCGTCGGGCGTCGCGCTGGCCATTGACACGCTGACGGCGGGCACGGCGGCCGCCGACGTGCGCGACCGCGCCGGCATCGTGGTGCTGACGGACGGGCAGGACAGCGACACGTCGTCGCTGCTGGCCGCCCTGGACCTGGCCGCGCAGCTGGGCATCCGCGTGTCGTTTGGCTTCCTGGCGCCGCCAGCGAACCCGGTGCCCGTGGCGCGGCGCCTGCGGCGCAGCCTGCGGGCCGCGAGCCTGCGGCCGCTGTACGAGAAGCGGCAGTTCTCCGGGGTGAGCGACCCGCTCAGCGGCGCCGAGCCCGACGTCGTAGCCGCCATCCTGCGCACCGGCGGCATCTTTGGGACCATCACGTCGGCCGAGGCGCAGCGCCGGTTTGTGGACCTCGTCGTCTCGCACGGCGCCACCAACATCGACGGCACGCGCCCGGGCGCGACCAACGGCGGCCCGCTGTTTCCGGGCGTCACCGTCGTGGCGCTGCTGGCCGGCAGCGGCAGCAGCCCGTCCAACTTATCTTCGTCGTCAAACAGCACGCTCCCGGCCCTCAACGGCACAGCTACCACAACATCTCTGGGCCAGGGCCTGCCCGACACGTACACGTACCGCACCAACGCGACGGGCGAGCACCTCAACTTCACCGTGCAGGCCATCACGCCATCCTCTTCCTCCGCAGCAAACCTCACGCTGGCCGTCACGCTGCGCGACGTGCGCGGCAACAAGGACCTCGGCGCGGCGGCCGCCGACAGCGCCAGCGGCGGCGTCGCGAGCATCGCCTTCGACGCCGGCGCTGCAGGGACAGATCTGCAGCTCGTCGTGCGGGCGTCGTTTGGCGGCGGCGCCATCGGGCCTGCCACAACCAACAGCAGCAGCACAGCCGTCCCGCCCGGCCTGGCGCTGCTGTACGCGGTGCGCCTGGACGTGGTCGGCGGCGTAGCAGCGGGCAACGGCACCGGCACCGGCCCGGCGACGAACGGGACTGTTGGCGGTGGTGCGGGTGGGCTGTGTCCGCTGGCTGCGCCCGGCGCGAATAATACGGCGTGTTCGGCGCAGGGCGAGCTCAAGTGCTGCGGGTCCGGGTTCTTGACGTGCGATCACGGTGCGTATGTGTACCGCGCCTGCGGAGCTGGGACGGTGTGTCGCGCGGCCGGCGCGAGTGTGTTTTGTGACTGGCCGTAGGGAAGTGGTTGGGGACTTGGGGATGGGAGATGTTGTGGATTTGAAGGGAAATATGCATTGACTTGGTCGTTAAGGTATATGGTTGGCTTTTAGAAAGGAGTCTTGGCTTGGGGATATCATATCATATCACATCACGCGGCGTTGGGGTTTGTTTTAGCAGGTTAGTGGAGGAGAAAATGTCAATATCACTCTAGTTTGTTCGCCAAATTTGCCGTAGGTTGCTGGTCCAACGAGTGTTAGTCTTGCACAAGCATGAAGAGATGTAATTCGTCCGTGCAGCGGTCCAACACTTGCAAGGCAGACTGCATGCACTCTTCACGTGGCGGCACACATGAGACAGTGGTATCGACCGCCAACAAAGCTCCTGGTCTCACAAGTGAAACAGAGATGGCCATTCTAGCATCTCTGGGGGACCTCGCGAGCCGGACCGGCCACACGCTCAGCGAGCTCCAGCAGTTTGTCGACGAGAAGCCCAGCCACCATCAGACCAGACCGCCACAGTCGCTAGCGATGCCACTGCCACGTGTGGTCGCACATGCTGTCGCCGGCGCGGCTGCGGGGCGTGATCGGCCACCTGCCCATCAGCTACGCGCAGGGGCGGGGATACCCTGCTGTATGTGAGTGTGTCCCTCGACGGGCCGGCTGGGCTGGATAATCTTGAGCCCATATTGTACTCGTATTGTGATACAGAGGCTGAATCGCAAGAAGTTCGCCCTCAGCGCGCGCGTGGATGCAGGCGCGCGCCATGCCCGCCTCGGAGCGCAGCTCACTCCACACGCTCCTAACCGACTCGGGGCACACGCTGCTGGCGATCGCGGTGCGGCTCAGCGAGGCGGAGACGGCGGGGCTGCTGCTGGCGCGCGGTGCGGACGCGACGACGGTGAGCGGCTGGGGCCGGAATATCCTGCACCAGGCTACGTATGGGGCGGATCTGCGCACGCTGCGCTGTCTGCTCGCCGAGGCGGAGCTGGATGGTGTTGATCCGGATCTGGTGGATGACGTGGGCGTGACGCCGCTGCAGGCGTTCCGCTCGCTGTCGCGTGTGGTCGTGTCGGGACGCGAAGGGGGCGTCGAGGACGAGTTGGCTGTGTTCGAGGCGCTCGCCGAGAAGGCCCGCGCGCGGTAGACGGTGCGCGGCGGCGGCTCTGTCACGACGACTTGAAGAACCCGTGGGTCATGTTTGAAAGCAACTTACTAACGGGGCAGCAGGGGATCGTGTTTGACAGCCGCCAGCTGCTAGGTACTTGTTTTATTGCAATCCAACTCAACAAAGAACCAAAGCCATAGTCTATGTCCCTCCTTTCGTCTACACCTTCATCTACTCAGCCATCGCACTTCACACCCGCTCAAAGCCTAATCTTCAGCAGTCCTCCGTGTCCACCGGTGCCCGTAGTGTTCCCCGCCTGAGTGACAAACAGCTCGCACCCGTCCAGCGAAAGCTGCACGGCCGTGGGCGCGGCGACGACAGTCGCCACGCCCTCGCCACCAGCAATCAGAGTCTGCACACCAGCTGGAGTGATCTTGACGACGGACGAATGGTGCAGTGCGACATAGGCATTGCCGGCGGCGTCGACAGCAAAGTCGTCGTAGGCGTTGCTCAGCCCGATGGCGCCAGTGAGAGCGCGGATGACGTGCAGGGCGCCGACGACGTTGCCCTTGGCGTCGATGGGCACGCGCCCAAAGAAGCCGCGCGCCGAGTTTGTCAAGTACAGCCAGGCGCCCTGGACGCGGATGCCGTTGACGCCGAGCGGCAGCTCTGCACCGGCCGGGGCGCCGAGCGCGGCGGCGTCGGCCCACACGACGTCGGTGGCGCCGGTGGCTGTGTTGATGCGCAGGACGCGGGCGCCGGTCGAGTCGGCAGCCAGTACGAGGTGCGGGTGGGCGGGCAGCGACGCGAGGCCGTTCATCAGCTGCGTGGCGACAGGGATGGCCTTGGTGACGTGGCCGGTCGGCTGGCGCGCGTTGCCGCCTCCCGACAGGGTCACGACGAAGAGCGTGGCGCTCCCCGACAGGAAGGCGCCGCTGCTGTAGTTGCCGCCCGCGACGGCGAACGCGTTAGGGCCGACGGGCGTGATGCCCAGCTGGCTGGTGACGGCGGGGAGCGAGATGACGTCGTTGGGCACTGGGCTGCGCGCGCCCGGGTCGATGGACTTGAGCGTGTTGGACGTGACTTCGGTGAAGATGATGCTGCCCGAGGGGAGCACGTGCAGGTTCTCGACGAAGGAGTCGTCCGAGTAGAGGTAGACCGGGCTGACGACCGGCGGTGGCAATACGGCCGCGGCTACAACTTGTTGGCTGGCGCTGGCCAAGGTGAGCGAGAGCAGCACGCCCAGTGAGAGTTTGGATGAGAAAGGCATGGTGATGGTGGTAAGTTACGGGGGTAGAGTGATAGGGTGAAGGCTTTTCTTGGTCTGCTTGCTTCTCTTGCTTTGCGTTACGGTCTTGTTGGAAGTGTCTCTTGTTGCCAGTGTCTGCCGAGACAAAGCAGCCATAGACGACCGCGGACGAGACATTATATATGCGAGTGAGTGTCCAGGAAGAACTTCAGGTGTTGAAGAGCGTCGGTTTCCGACGTCAGTTCGATATCCAACGTCAACACCCTCAAGCAGAGATGACAAATGCCAAGCTGGAGCTAGCTCGTGGGTTGCCAAAGAAGCGCAACGGCCTAGCTTATCCAGACGGCGGATCCGCCTGCGTATCCGCGGCGTATTTTGCCGGGGCTGCTTAACCATTGCCCTGAATACAGTGGGTCATCAATTCCTTCGGCCCCCTTTCGCGGTTGTGGATGAGAATCGGCGCCAGCGAATCGACACTATAGAGCTGTAAAGGTTCTCGAGTCGAGTCGGAGGAACCATTAGAAGAATCGGGGAAACGTCTTGAACCAGTTCGGCCATGTGTTTGCGGTGGTTGTCTCATCGGCTGGCCACGTCGGCTGGCCACTACGTTTTTGTCGGTGATCATCATGCTTCATGTCTCTTGGTGGCGCGGTTCTTATATGGGTGTGCATGTACCTAACGGGCGATCTTGAGAGGTGCATAACTATACGGCGCCTCATTCAGTCATCGGCCACTGAATTGAGGAGGGATAGTCTTGTCGCTGAGTTGCTAGTTCAAGTTAGGTATCCGCTCGTTCTTTTTCTCCTCGCAACTCTAACACCGAGGGTTTGCTGCATCAGGGGTTGCGTTGGACTGGGCTGAGCGGAATGAGGCTGCCTGCCAGAGACCAGTGTCAGTGTCAGTGTCAGTGTCAGTGTCAGCTCAGGTCCAAGTCTAGTTATCGCATTGCCAAACGGGATTGCGTCTGCAACGCGCCGCAGTTCTATTGGCTTGCTCAGCGGCGCAACTGGAAGCGAGTGCCGGCCTGTCAGACGGATGCAGAGCTTGGGAGGTCTGTGTGTGGCGTTTGTCAAAAGCTTGCAGCGTTATTTCGTAGCCTGAGATAATTGGAAAGCTTGGTCATCGCGGCGTCCGGCGAAGTTAACCTGGGAGCTGGGACGGGGTCGGGGTTTCCTTAACGGGCCGTTGTGTCCAAAATTGACACAATGTGGGGCACCGTGGGCGCACCAAGGACGGATACAGTAAGCCCGTCCCGCTGCCAGCAGCCCGCACGGTCAACAGGACGCCCCGAGCCCACAGCCTTAAGTGCCCAGCGGCCAAATTGGCCGCGTTTTGGGGCTGGAGTCATCTGTCAGCGAGCTCCTGTAAGCAAGTCTGCGCTGAGAGGTGGGGCATGAACGAAAACTTTCCACCTCGGCAACATCCACTCCTTCCTCCCAGAATCCCCAAAAGCAGGCAGTCTTTCAGATTCTGGAACTTAACATCATCTCTTTTGCGCAGCCTTTTGTAATACGGATACGCGTTGCCGAGATGGTTTGTCTATCTCACTAACGAACTCCGAATTGGCCAGCCCATCATTAGCCAGCCCACCACCCAAGATCACCTCGCTAAAACCAAAAGCAAATCTTCAAAATCGATTCGCCAGCCCGTCCAGGTCCGCAAACAGCTGGCTCCACCCACCATCATCCACAGCCAAGGCGCTTCCCAGCAGATTCTCCCACACCATGCCCTCGATGATGGGGTCGGACGGCACCTCCGAGCCACTGCCGTCTCCATAATACTCCCACTCGACAGGCATGCCACTCCCGCCGACAGGCTGCTGCTGTGGGTCCAGCAAGGTCGAGAAAGACGACGACGGCGACGACGCGATGAACTGCTCTCCAATGCCCGCGACGATCCCGCTGTTCTGCTCTGCGCCGCTGGCGCCGAACAGCACCGGCGCTGCGCCTGCTCCTGCCCCTGATGGATAGTACGGCGGGTAGCCGTCGGCGAGGTTGGTCGGCGGCATGGCCTCCATGGGCAGCGGCAGCTGCTGCTGCAACTGCTGCTGCTGCTCGGCAATGGCGGCCGCCTGCACGACGCCGTGCACGCGGTACCGCCGCAGGATGCCGACCAGCTTGTGCATGAGCCCGGCCGCGATCGCCGACTCGAACGCTGCCTTCTCGAGCAACCGGCACGCCGAGACTATCTCGGCGCGCCGCGTCTCGTCCTCGGCGTCGCACCCCGTCATTGGCCCCCTGCCTCCATCACTGCTGCTGCTAGTGCTGTGATCCTCGTAGCTGCTGCCGACGCCGCCAGTGCACAGCGCCAGCGTCGGGTCCGCCATCAGCACCACGCACGCCATGAATACGTGGTTGACGACCGTGGCGCCACGGCACGGCTGCGGGCGGCGGCTCCGCGAGAGAGGGCTCCCACTGCCACAGCCACCGTCACCGCTACCACCACCGCCACTACCACCCTCAAGCGGCGCGCGCAGCAAGCCCGCACCGATCCCCAGCACGGCCCGCGCCGACGCCAGGCACGTGGCGCGGAAGCGCATGAAGCGCGGATCGGCGTCGGCGATGCCCGGCTGCGGGAGGAACGGGCGCAGGAACCGCGCGCGCTGCGCGTGGATGGCTAGGTGCAGCACGCCGCGCTGCCAGCCGCCGGGGTCCGCCGAGCCCGTGTCTGTGTCTGTGTTTGTGTTTCTCTCGGCGGCCACGGGCAGCGCCGCCAGCGCGTCGTCGAACAGCGCGCTCAGCGCCAGCACGCGCTCGAACGGCAGCGCGTCGACGTCGCCGCCGCCGGCCCCCAGCGGCTGCGCGTCCACGATGTGCCGGGAGATGACGGCCAGCCGCAGCCGGCACATGAGCCCCGTCACGTCCGTGGGTGTGTCGGTGGCTGGCGGCAGCGGCCCTGTCTGTGCTGGTGTGCTGTTGTCGTCCATTGTTGCTAGCTCGCTGTCGTTGACGTTGCGCGGCCAGTGCACCTGCATGTGCTGCGGGTTGATGCTGTAGATGCGGTCCGACGGCCCGCCCATGGGGCCCATCAACCTTTTGGTCTGTTAGTCACGGTTGCCGACGAGGCATCGGGTTGGCCCCTTTTTTGAAAAGGGGTTCAACTAAAAAAGGCACTCACCAGTCGGTCGACGCGATGTACCACCACACGCGGCGCTTGATCTCGCGCAGCATGGCGCAGTCGGCGCTGGCGCTGGCGCCGCGCTGGGTTCTGGCGCTGTCGACGTGGTGCAGCTTGGCCTCGCGGGCGACGGCCAGCGCGGTGCTGTGGAACTGACGGAACAGCGTCGAGCAGCCCTCCATGTTGTAGATGAGGTCGGCGAGGATCAGCACGGCCTGCACCTCGACCAGCGACCCGCCGGCGACGGCCGCGGCCGCGCGCCGCGCCTGGTCCAGCAGGTCCCACGCGGCCTTGCGCCACAGCCGCAGGAAGTGCTCGGCATGGCCGCGCGACTCAAACGGGTGGCGCGCCCCGCTTTCGCTCGCCCTCGGCTCCTCCCAGAAGAACGCCGCCGTCGCCGCCACGCCCAGGATCAGCGCCGCGTGGCACGTCGTCGTGTAGACTTCAGAGCCCGACTGGCCGAACTCCTGGAACGGTCTGGCGTAGAAATCGGTCACCACGGCCCGCAGCCACGGTACGTGCACCACGTTCAGCAGGCCGTGCGGCGACGAGGCCGCGTCGTAGTCGTCGAGGAGGGCCAGCGCATGCTCGCGGCTCGGCAGCCAGATGGGCCGCGAGAGTTCCATGTCGGTGATCTGCCCGAAGATGATGCACGGGTGGCTGCTCGCTTGCACGATGGTCAGGATCACCCGGTCGCGGTTGTTGCTGTTGATGTTGCTGTTGTTGCTGTCGATGTTGCTGCTGTTGTTGCTGTCGATGTTGCTGTTGTTGTTGTTGCTGTTGTTGTTGTTGTTGTTGTTGTTGTTGTTGTTGTTAGTGGTGGTGTCGTCGGTCTTGTATATCTAGGTAGACGGCGGTACGTCAGTCGAGGTTCCGCTCAGCAACCAGACCTGTATACGGCCTGGTATATACGGCCTGGTATATATTTGTTTTCCATTGTCTTGACTTACTGGGTTAAAGGCCCCCGCCTCTATGAAGGCGTCGAACCCGAGGGGTCCGCCAGGGCCATACTTTGGTACCAGTGCGTCGGCGGCGGCGGCCGAGGCAGTGGTGGTAGTATCTCTCTTCCCCAGCCAGGTGAGCTCGTGTTGCTGTTGGTGATGGTGCTGCAGCAGCAGCTGTTGCTGCTGCTGTCCGCCGGCCGAGAGCGTAACGACGGCGTCTTCGAGCTTTCGCAGCCTGACGAGGATGTCGGCGTAGGCGCCAGGATCGGGGCCAAAGAAGCTGGCCGCGGTGGTGGCTGTGGCTGGGTAATAATCAACACCGGACGCAGCTGAGCCTGGAGGCGGAGGTATGCCTTGCACTCCCTGGCACGGCCGACCACGCGATGCGCAGCTCGAGCACGGCCTGGCCCGGTCACACTTGAGCTTCTTGAGCCGGCAGAAGTCGCACGATATCTGCGGCTGCCTCTGCCCTGGTCGGACAATCCGGGGCTGCGGTGGGCCCGGCGGCTTCACATGCTGGATGGCGTTGTCTCTGACCGAAAGTGACACCTTACGCTTCATGGCTCGCGTGTTGCAAAAGGCCAACGCAGTCGACACGCCCAATAGCAACAGAACACAAGATTAGAACAAGATTAGCGTCGGCCCGGGCTACACCGTAAGACCCAGGTGCCGGATTATCCGTGGATGTTTGTGGGTTAATTAACTGTTTGGGCGTCGGTGTGCCGGATTCGCGCAGACGGCATATCCGTATCCCCGCAGACTGGATCCCTGGATGCTGAGGTTGCTGTTGGCGGGAAGTTTGGTGAGAAGTTGAATGTGGATGGCGAGGCAGGCCGGATTATCCATGGAGCCTCCGGCGAGACCACCCGGGGACATGGCAACTGGTGGGATGGGTTACGCTTTTAAAATGCTACGCAGTGCGGAATAACGCCCAGCCCACCGCCACTCCCACAATTAATCATTTCTTATCGCTCGCTACCTACGGACTACGGATGGATATCTGACCCGTGGGTGGTGGTGTATTCCATGTTCCGAGTTGGCGCGCATCTCGAGCCTTGACCCACTTGAGTGCTAGGCCGGTGCAGCGGGCAGTGCTGCGTGATTGGCGCGTTTGCACTTTGCTTCATGGTTCGCGGCGAGCGTTTGGGATCCCCCGCATCCCGCCTTTGGAATCCCCGCTGCCCTGCTTCCTTCGCCGGCTCCGCTAAGCCTTAGCCGGGAGTTGGCGGTGTTTGCCGCTCGGAGGACCTTTGCGAGCCTCGGACTTGTCCTGCTTCTTCGTTCGTGTCATTGGACGCTGTCAAAACCTTGCGTTGTTGCCTAAATGCCTGAGAAGTCTTGGCGCCACACCCAACGGCCTCAAGTTCCCAATGCCTGCCGGGTCTTCAAAAAAAATTTTTAAAAAAAATTAAAAAATAAAAATTGGGGCCAAGACGACCTATTCCCAGGGTTATCACATGTCACACCCTTGGCGAAGCATGCGGTGTGACATCAGGCCTCCCTTTAAACGAAATATACCCCGGTCTGATCGGGGTAATCAATTCGATAACCAGAGCCCCGCTAGCGTCAGCGCCGACTGATCCTTCTCTGCACGCGTGGTTTCTGAGACCGCCCTGGAGTCTGACAGCCTTACAGAGCACAGAGCTGGCGCAGAACAAGCCACCATTGCATTTCTAGGGTTGGCTTCCTGCTGCCCTCTTGCTGCATCTACCGGCATCCCGCATGCGTGACTAGCGTCCTGGCTGACAAGTCTAGGGCTGCGACAGGAGCCTTACCGACCGACTTGTTGGCTCGTCAAGCGCTGGCAATTAGTGCCCCTTCATTTTCGGGAAGGATGCCGCTCCTTTGATGCCGGGTTCTTGCAGAGGCGCGCCATGGCAACATCGATGCCCTCGATTTTCGCGCCGCAAAAACACTATCTAGGCTACAATTTCTATCTTGCCAAGACCCTTCTCCAACTTGGTCCAGAATGGTGCCCGGGGTGTGTACCCGCATGTCGCTGCCCACACCTCCAAGGCCAGGATTTGGGCTTGGCCTGCGCCAGTCTCTCAGTGGGTATAGAATCAAGCGGCACGCCGTTTCTGCACAGGAGGTTCATGCCAGCCACACGGCACCTTGGTATAGCCTCTCTCACCGAGTCGCATCTTCTGGTTGCAACCGCTTCGTGCCAACTGGTCTGTTGCGGGATTCTCACGAGGATTCAGAGTGGTTTTGGTGATTCAAGACAGACCGATTGAAAATAACCTATTTACCGAGGAGGATTATACCAAGTCGCAACAAGAGCTCACGTCTGAGCCGAGATGTGTTACTCAACAGGTCTCGGCGTCCACTCGATGAACTCACTACTCTGAAACTCGTCCGTCTCTGCACTGTGGTGCATCCTCCGCATCGCAGCCAGCTGCCGCAGCGCCAAAATGAGGCTCGTGCAGGCAACCGCGGCGCTGACTATCCCTACAATCAACGGCCAGTCCTCCAAGACGGCGAGCAGCACGTTGGCAGACCCTCCCTTTGGCGTCCCGCCGTTGCCGTTCTTGGACATGGCCTCCACGCATTTGGCATACTGTGGGTGTCCAGCCTGGTTAATTGATAACACGCGGTGTTAGCCGGCTGTATTTACACACGAAAAGACAAGACATCTTGGGGAACGGGTAGTCACCTGGACACTGCTGCAGTAGTTCAAGAATTCCTGCATGGCGTTCTCTCTTGATGTCTGCAGCGCTTTGCTGGCTGAAAAGTACGACTGGATAGACCAGACCAGGCCGAGGAGGACCGCGACGGACATGGCAGCCTGCGAGATAACTCTTCGGTAGCGGCCCACGGACCCCCAGAGCGGCTGGCGCGAGACGTAATAGCCGGCGGCAAGCCAGGACGAGACAAAGGTGAACACCATCACAAAGGTGAAGAAGACGAACGGCACGACCGTGAGGGCGAGAAACAGCTTGTAGGTCCATGCCCACGAGCTGTAAGCCGGTGGAGCGGGCGGCGGGCTTGGTTCATTCACGCCGCGGGCCCGCAGCACCATCTCGTTGACCGTCTGCTTGACGCGGTGCAGCGGCGTGTACGGCGGCGGGCCCAGCCCGACATCGATTGCCCGCTGGCAGTCTTGCTGTTTCGAGGCCGCCAATGTTGTCTATGCTAGGATGTCAGCGCTGCACTGAACTGTTTCATAAAGTTCGTTTCCACTGTCGGCCTTTCAGGGGGCGAGAAGATAATACCATGTCGACATTCCGACAGTAGTCAATGTAGTCCTTCCAGGCGGTCCACTGGCCAATCACGTAGGCGCGGTACGTGGGCACGGCCGCGATGACGCCGATTATGACGCCCGTGATGAGCACCGTCGGGTTCGACGCGACCTTCTTCCAGGACCAGGACGCAAAGTGGTTGAGCCGGGACAAGGGAGATTTCGCCGTCCCGAGTCGTGCAGGGTGTTGGAGACGCGAACTTGCATGTGCGCTGGCAGCTGTCGGAGGCGGAGAGGTCCCTTGGCTCCGGCTCGGCCAGGACGACGTCTGACGCAGCGAGGAAGGAGCCGGCGCCGAGGGTGGAGAGACGGTGCTGCTGGACACGGGTGGCAGGTTCCGAAGGGGTGCTGATGTCGCAGCAGGGTTTGCCGAAGCCATACTAGGCTTTGGCTTCAGTTCGAGCCGATGATGACGGGCGAGCTGTCAAGTTCAGGGATGAGTCGGATGATGACAAATGAGTCAATTCTGAGGTTGGGAGCCGAAGATTTCCATCTCAAGCAAATCAATCGTGGTATCCTAATTTCAATCTCGGATTATCGTCATAGCAACTTGCGAAGCACACTGCTGGATTGGGGTCGCGACGAGGCGGCAATGGGATACGAAACGAGGTTGAGATGCGATGAGGAGTGGCCAATGCGGCTGAGCAGGGACGCGTTTCTTCCGCCACTCACCGCCTTGGTGTTGATCCTGCATCCGCGAACGCGACAGGAGGATCGTAAGTGGCTGAAACTGTGCATGGCACGTGACCAGTGGTTGGCAATCGGCGAGTACGACGAGTACCATGTTCATGCCACCCAGGTTTCGAGGCGTCGTTGAAAATTATTGGACACGGCACAAAAAAATATGAGGAGAGGTGAAGCCAGAAAAGTGTAAGCATAAGCTTTCCGCAGTGAGGGTCTTTGTGGTTAATTCTCTTCCGCTAATACATAACTAATTAACCTTCAACATTAATGAACAGGGAAATAATTCCCGGGGCGTATTAATGATCGATATTGCACATTCGACCTTGGACTCCCCGAAGACGACTGTGCCTGAGTCGAATTAGAATCGAATCGGAATTTAATCGGAAAGAAAGCCATTACCCACTAACCCGCGATATAGAAGGTTGAAGAAGAATTCATTGATGGAAATATTGTGCACCGGAATTTGGGCTAAGGTAAACCAAGTTCTTCTACCGATCTTGAATCAATTGTCACACGCCTTCCATGCAGGCTATCTCCAAGATGTAGTAAGAAAGAGCTTCACATTACAAGAAAGAGCTTCACATTACAAGAAATAACTCTAATCTTACAAAACAAAAATTATAAACGGTAAGGGGTTGGTGTAAAATCTCGCGGGCTCAGCCGGCAGCAATACGACTCGAGGTTAGCGCGGTCCTGTTTTAGGCATCGTGCAGGGCCAAGCGAGGCGCCATTGGCCAGACAGCAAACCACCTGAGCCTGATTCGCATTGTTCAAAAGTTCCGCGTACCTTTGGCACACGAGATGGCCAGAATAACGAAGGAGACGGGGGCGGGGACAAGACCGTGCCGCCGGACCGCCCGCAAGCAACGAAATAAGAACCAATGGTGACCAGGTTGTGGGACTGAACCGCCGAGTTTAACATGGATGAAGGCTCTAGCCCGTGCTCACGAGACTGTGGCATGGTCGATCCGAAGCCCTGGTGTGATCCAGAAAAACACATACAAATGCTTTCCCTGTTTCCTTGCAAACCCCCAAACCCCCCCTCTCTTGTTCCTCGTGTCTCTTTCTCGCCTTGACCCCTTCTTTCTACTCAAGTTCCAACAAACACCAACACCATTTCTCACTCGTGACTTGTCTCGACGCTTCTGAATCCCCTCACACCAACACCACTCCTCACTCGTGACTTGTCTCGACGCTTCTGAATCCCCTCACACCAACCTCCACCCATCCCCACAATGGTGTCTCTGGCGCAGATGCGCTCCTCGAACGCGGCCATCGCGGCAGCCCTCCCGGCGAAGCTGGTGGCCGTGTTCGCGGGGGCGACGAGCGGGATCGGCGAGACGGCACTAAAACAGTTCGCCAGGCACGCGGTGCAGCCGCGCGTCTACTTCCTGGGACGCACCACGGCGTCGGGCGAGCGCATCCGCGCCGAGCTGCAGGCCATAAACCCCGGCGGCGAGTACGTCTTCCTCGGCGTCGACGTGAGCCTGCTCGGCGCCGTCGACGCCGTGTGCCGCCAGATCAGGGAGAGGGAGACAGCCATCAACCTGCTGTTCCTGACGACCGGGACCTTGATCACCGGCAAGGGTAAGGGAGGGACCTGGTGCGGATCACGGGGCTGTCTGTGATCGGTGAGCAGGCCGAGAGAACAAGCTGACCACGGCCGGCAGACACCGCCGAGGGTCTCTACTACCCAACCGCGGTCACCTACTACGCGCGCACGCGGCTGATCGTCAACCTGCTCCCACTTCTCCGCGCGGCAACAGGTCTGCGGCGCGTTGTGACCGTCTTGGCAGGGACGAAAGAGGGGCCGGTCCACACCGACGACTTCGCGACGCGGCACGTGCCGATCCTCGCGGCGCGCGGCCACGCCAGCGCCATCATGACGCTGTCGCTCGAGGCCATCGCCGCGACAGCGCCCGAGGTATCCTTCGTACACGACTTCCCCGGGGCCGTGAAGACGAACCTGGGCAAGGACGTGCGCACCCCGGCCTTTGTTGTTGTCGGCGCGCTGTTCAAGCTGGTGTGGCCGTTCATCGGCATCCCGTTTGCTGAGGCCGGCGACCGCCAGCTGTTCTTTGCGACCAGTGCGAGGTATCCGCCGGCGCGCACGGCCGGCGGTGCTGTAGGCAGTGCCGATGGCGTGCCGCTGCCGGAGGGTGTGGAAGTGGCCAGGGGGTCGGCCGGCGCGGCGGGTAGCGGTGTGTATTCGACGAATGTCGACGGCGAGACGTTGTCGCCCAAGGTCGCGCAGGTTCTGGCCAGGATGAGGGACGAGGGTGTCGTGGGGAAGCTGTGGGCGCATACGGAGGACGAGTTTGTAAGGATTGCGGGTTCCGTGGCTTTGTAGACTGCCAGAGGCCCATTGCTCCTATTAACACTCCTAGATTGATTGCTGCATGATCAACAAGCACCGCAATGCCAATATCTCTCTCCTCTCCTCCTCTCATTCACGTTTTCACGAGCCATTAATTACATCAAATCATACACCTCCGTTCCACCTCCGTTACATCTCCGTCCCTGTTTTCACCTCCTAACCCGTGCACGCCACGTAAAATGCGCCCTGGGACTCCTCGCGAGCTCCGCCATCTCCGCCAAATCTCCATGCGCCGCCCCCTTCTCGATGACCAGCGCCTCGTGCGCGAGGCGGGCATAGCGCTGCGCCCTACCCGCGTCGCCGAGCATGTTGTAGTTCAGCGCGACGAGCGTGTATGCGCCAGCGACGCTCGCATCGAGGCGCTCGTCGGCATACAACTGGACCAGCCTCCCCAGCACCCGCGCCGTGACGGACGCGTCCGTGAAGTCGGCCAGCGCGGCCTCGGTGCGGGCGATCTCGCGCAGGCGCGCGTCGGACTTATCGGCAGCTTTGTGAGAACTGCCGCACAGCGCGCAGCCGCACGCGAAGCCCCAGGCGTGGCGGATGCGCTGCTGGCGCGCCGCGCGCGGGAGCAGCGGGTCGATGTACGAGATGGCGAGCTCGGCCCCGGGGTCGACGTCGCGCGCGGCCGTGGTGGTGTGGGCGAGGTCGGCGCCGATGTGGAAGGCGGCGTTGGCGCGGCAGTCGTGGTTCAGCCGCGACACTTCGGGGAAGTTGCCGTAGTGGTGTCCGTCGCCGCTGCCGCCGCCGCCGCCGATGTCCATCTGGAACGAGTTCGTCGCGAGGATGGCGCTGGGCGAGCCGCCCATCTGTGCCAGAAATTCTTTGCGCAGGGGCGGAGGGAGCAGGGCCACGGCGCTGTCGAGGAGCGCGTCTTGCGGCTGGTGTGCGACTGCTACGCTCTCGAAGAAGGCGCGGTGCACGAGTATGGCGGGCGTCTTCTTCATGATGGTGTCGCCGCGGTGGAGGGTTTTGTTGGCCAGCAGGCCGAGGCCTTTACCTTGGACCGCGGCGACAACGTAGGGCGGTGGGGAGTCGGGCTGAGGCTTTTCATCTGGGGGATATTCGTCTTTCTCGATCTGCTTAAGCCTTTGGATGTTTTGAGTCGTTGTGATGGCGACGATGCCCCGCCCACTGGCAAAGCCTTTGTTGGCGAAGACACAGTACTGGCCGGCGCACCCGTGCGGCCCTTCCCATCTCGACGGTGGTGGTTCGAGGTCTGTTTCCTCGTTTGGTACTTGAGCTTCTGTCCATGGCTTTTGTTCTTCGTCCTCGTCAATCGCACAAGCGAGTCGGGGAGAGGGCGGGCGCCATTTGCAGGACTCAAGACGCTGGCCTGTTCGCTGAAAAGTGTGCTGGTGCTGAGTTGCGGCGACCAGGGACGCCAGAGAGATTAATGCACCAGCCCGCATGCTCTGCTTTGGGTTAGAGTAGTCGAGTTCTTTTTTATTGGTGAGGTTTTATTGGTGAGGTTGAATTAAGTTTAGTCTTCATCAAAGAGCGAGGTTTGGCTGCCGTCAGATTTTGAGTTGGCCCGAATGACGTCTGACGGAAAGTCTGTTTCGCGTTTCAAGACGGAACCTGAAACCAGGAGGGAGGCACGGTTGGCGCCCAGCCACGGCACCGGCTTACACCACGCCAACCTATATTGCTCATTATCGAGCACATCGCCGGCCACGTTGAACCTTTCTCCCTCTTTGAATGAAGGAGCGTATCGGTATTTTTGGCAAGGAAGCTTGCTGCTTACCTCGGCCTGAAATGCACTGAAGAGGGTTCTAAGACCCATTGTGTCGCCTAGATTTGAGCCACTCTGAGCCACATTTCAAGCCACAGTTGGCGAGCTCCGAATGCCCTGTACGGCTGAACTGTGTTTTCCTTCATCCTTTTCTTGAACTATAAGAAGGCCTTCATTCATGTATCCCTAGACCGGATTTAGGCAGGCAATTCAATGCGCTGTGAACTTCGTAAAAGGGCAACACATTACATGCATGCATCGACAACAAACGTCCCGAATCGCCGTCCTCTTCAAATATAAAAGTATCCCCTCTCAAAAGCCAAGTAGTAATAACCTTCTCTAGAATCTCATCGCGATACACTTACAAGCTCATTTTACCATTCGTATTCGTCGGGAACTCGTAAAAATAAAGTTCAGATTTGAAATCCCATCCAATTGCTGCCCAAGCATGAAAGCGCCGGATCTCGCTTGCTGGTGTTTCTTCGCGATGATGAATGCAATCGGGACAAAATCGCTCACCAGATTTTCTGATAGTTCGAATCTTTCCTTGGGAGCAAATTGAAAAATAGACTTCATCTGACCATCGGATATCATGCCAATCCTCAGGGCGAGGGCGATATTGAAGGGCGAGTCGTGCATCTCGAACGCGCCGTTTTGCACTGCTTGGTGAAACGAATCCTTTCTCGCACGCGATACATTTACGATAATTGAGCGTACCCATTGCTCGTTCGATTGTACGCGACGAAATCCCTGATATTCCTGCTCCCAAGGCAAGGCCTTGCCAGCTTAATGCGCCTTGCCAGCTTAATGCACGTGCTTGAAAGCCGTATTGCCAAATGATGCTTTCCATCGCGAGCAAGTCCTCTGGTTTAAGCAGCTTCTTCGGCCCACGCGTTTCGATTTCCGGATGCCGGCGTTCGCGCCCATCTTGCAAGATTTGCCAGCCCCTGCGAGAACTGATACCGAAATGTCGGAAAATATCTGCCTTATAGAATGGAATCTTGTAGTCGTGTAAAAAGCCAACTGTGCCAATTATTTGGGCCTTTTTAGGAGTAGGATGGTGCAGATCGCTAATAGCCATTGTGGTGAGTGGTGTGTGGTTTAGTGTGGTGTGATGGAAAGTGGTAGAATTGTTAAGGCTCATGTTAGTGGGTGACCTGTATGGGCTAGTTTTGGTGTGCCTTTTATTTTGGCAACCGCTTGCCGGGGTAACCCAAAAAATGACCTCTTGCTCAGCCTAGCTCAGCTTAAGGCGGCTGCTGCTCAGCTCCGAAGGAGGAATTGGAAATTCTCTTTGTCGGTTTTGGGGTCATGTAATGGCTGTTGTGGCGGTCAATTGCGATTTCGTTATTCTTTCTGTTTTCTGTACACCGTCGTTTTCACAAGTTGGCATCTATCAATTGCATTCAACGAGCGGTCTTCTACCCTTTGCATCGCCATTCTTTCGTAGTTATTGGAGGGAAGAGGATTAGATTACTCTAGTCACGCTCGTCACGCTCAGGTATCCCTCATATTTGGGGGGAGGCTCTCTCCTGGTCTGGGTTGGGCTGGGTCTCTGTGGTAATCTATTGATATTATCATTCAAACCCACACATTGCAGTCCGTAGGTCAAGAGCAACGAGCTTCAACTCGGTTCCCAAACTCTCTCTTGCTACAGAAATTGTAGTCTATCGCATCCCCGCCGATCCGGGTGCATACTGAGCGTGGTATCCGCCGGGCAGAGCGTCGAGCCCTGGAAAAGGGGTACAGTTAGTTCCCAGCTAACAGACACAGATGAGCAAGAGCAAACGCAGACAGAAACGCTCGACTTACATCCGTCAATGTCCTCACCCACCACGGGCTGCTGCGTGCACTGGTTCATATTGGGAATGGACTGGATCTTGGACTGCGACTCGCGGGTGCAGTTGGTGCTGAACGTGCAGGGCACGTCGAGGATGCGCTGCAGCGCATCCCCCTTCCAACCAAACACGTAGTCGCCGTGGTTGCCGTAGCCCGTGGCGTCGCCAAACGACCACACGAACGGGCTGCTGCCGTCGGCGGGCCAGTCGAGGGTGTTAAAGGGCTTGGTGTCCCAGACCACCTCGTACATGACCTGCGCCGTGCGCACCGGGTGCGACGCCGGGCACGGCCCGCCGCTCTCGAACGTGCCCGTCTCCGGGTAGCTCATGTGGCCCATGTGGTCCGGGCTGTCGAGGTTCTTGCCGTCCCAGCATGTCGGGAAGCGTACTGAGGTCATGATGCCCTCCTTGCACTTGCGCGTTGGGAATCCCATCGTCTCGGGCGCCCGCATCGTCCACGTCTCCATGCAGACGTAGGTGAGCTGCCGGAACCGCGCCGCGTCTTCGAGCGTCCGCGCCGACACGTTGCCGACGAACATGCGGAACCCCTGATTTTGGCCGTTTTGTCAACAGATGTATAATCACAAAATTTGACAGGGATAGCGCCTACTGGCTTGAACGCCGTGACCCTCGACTTCTGCGCCTGGTCGTAGATGGCATCCTGCATGTAGTAGATGGTCAGGCCGCCGTTGGCCGTCTCGAACTGGTTGTTGCCGAGCTGGTGGACGCGCTTGTAGCTGCCGTTTTGCGCGCGGAAGTAGAGGATGGCGGTCCAGTAGTTGGAGAAGTCTTCGGTGAACTGGCACGAAGTGCACGTCGACTCGGCCGGCATGTCTTTTTGGGGGTCCATGCTTGCGTTGAACGAGTTCTGGGAGCGGAAATTAGCTTAGTTGTCGTCGATGGCGGCCATGTCAGTCATAAGAGCTGGGTACTACGCACGCCGCCAACAATCTGATGGACGTGGGACGAGGGGATTGAGCCTGGCTCGACCAGAGGGTCGACCCTCTGCACCACCAACTGCGAGCAATGGAATCGAACCACGGCGATACTCGGCGCCGCGAACACCAGCGTGAGGAGCCCAGTCCAGCGCATTTTGGCCGTGTTTTGTTTGCTTTGGTGCGGGCTCGTAGACTCAGGATTCGACGAGGACCAAACGTGCCCCTGATAAAAGGCAACGACATGCTTTTCAAGCACGCCATGATCCAAGTTGTTCCAAGTACCGAAATGCCATGGCAATCTACTTTGTGTCGCGCGCGCCAAGACGGATTAGCCGCTGGAAGAGCTCTAGAATTGCCGTGCATGTGTAATTATTCGGCCGGCCATCATGTGGCCTATCGTCTATCTTCTCCGATAGGATAGTGCAGATATTAAAACCTGCGGGTGCGGTTGTCAAGGTGCAAGGAGAGCGGACAGCCTAATGTCGACCCTGCTCTAGTAATATTCCCGAACAATCTTGGAGCTGGCCCCGCCGAATGAATGCCTGTCCGGAGATTGGAGAAGCTGGTAGAGGGCCTGGGCCCCTGACTAATAATATCACCACTGGCATTCTTCCATGACCATATCAAACACAGGGCCATATTAAACTGGCGGCCGCCGGCGCAAGCCGCTACCGGGTGCGAAAACAGGGGGCGAGCCACCATACAACACATCGTGGTTCATCGCGGTTCATCAGGCTAGGAACGTATAGGGCAAGGTCTATTAGATTGGGTGGCACACGCGTGGAAGATATATACCAGCTAGACGACGCCATCAAAAAGCGCCCTCCCATTTCGGCGAGGAAGCAAACGTCACCGAAGAACCCCCAACCCAACGACGCAGACAATGCGCTCCGTCACAGCGCTGAGCGGGCTCCTGTGCCTCGCTCTCGCCAGCACGGGCACTGCTCAAGAAGGAGCCAAGGACGGCTGCCCCAAGGACGAGATCGCATGCCACGACATCATCAACGGCAGCCAGTGCCTGGAGCAGCTGATCATCGAGCACAACGCGCCGCTCACCAAGGAAGCCATGATCAAGTGTGTCGTGCACGAAGGCACCGCGAGCAGCCTGCCGGGGGGGACAAAGGTGTGTACACGTTGGGCCGTTGATTACTGAAGGGGATTGAGCTGACAGATGTCGCGTCGTGAAGCTGTGCAGATGCCCGGGCTGTCACACCGAGCCGATCAACGACGCAATCACGGAGTTATTCCCGCCACCGTGCGGCTAGACTCGGACTTCGGTCGAGTTAAATCGAAGGGTAGATTTGAAAAGGGACTAGGGGAGTGTGGTCAAGAGCCTCAAAAATGTATTCTTACAAGGCAGGGAGATATGGGTCCAAGGAGTCATTCATAGCTGGACCCCTTTCCACGCCATCTCCAGCGCCACGGCCCAGCCTCAAACCTAATAACACGCAGCATCTACCTGCGGCGCTTACAATCCGAGCACGTGCCGCCGTACCCGACGGCGACAATGGTCGGCTGCTTCGAGTTGTAGCGGACGTAGTGGTCGCCCTCCCAGGCGACGTTGAGGTCGTAGCAGTCGCCGGCCTGGTCGTAGAACTGGAAGTCGCCCACGTACATGGGGAAGCGCAGGTCGAGCCGGTAGCTCCACACCGAGAAGCCGTTGTCGTGCAGCTTGTAGTGCGAGATGATGTTGTAAAGCTCGCTGCCCGCGTAGTGCCACGTGTCGCCGTCGCTGTCGAACGGCCAGTTCACGGCGATCCGCTTGCACGCGAGAGTCTGGGCTGGTCAGTCTTGTTTCTTTCGGCGCAGTTCTCGGAAGATTTCAAGATACTGACGTGGACGTCGTCTCCGCTAGTTCCGACCTTGGGAGGCGCTCCATTTACGACCGCCGCGCTGTGGTCATGTTGTGCGAGTGCGACCTGGCGAGCAGACGCCAAGCCGAGCGAGGCGAGGAGCGAAATCGCTTGATATAGACCGAATCTCATCTTGGCGGCAAAGGGGGTCTTGGCCTAGGGTGTCTGACCTTGACTGGAAGTGAATTCGAGGGAAGGCAGATGACGAGACCAAGGGGGCGTGCTCGGAGTTAATAAAGAGGGCGCCAATCCGATGGATGCTCTGTCAGCAGAAGAACGCGGACATCCAAGATCTAGCTCAAGATAAGGTAGCCCTGGCCACATTGGTGATGAAGTGGATCAGATGTTGGCAATCGTACGGGGCTGCTCCGCTCCCTAGACGTGATTCGCTCTCGTTCTCTCAATAGTCAGTGGGCAACCAGTCTACGACCCCGGTTGTGCACTGCTTCATCCTAGCGGGGGTTCTCAGCTGGGAACTAGCAAGCCCTAGCATCGCCGCTAGGATGTTTTGGAGGCATCCAGGCCGGCCTGGGCTCGAGAATCTCCAAGCATACCCCCAATCTCAGCCACACAGCCCGAGAGTAGGTATTGACACAGACAGAAGAGTATTTTCATCAGCTCGCGACCAATCCTAGGGACTTGTGGACATTCAAAGGCTCGCCAACAACGATGACTTCGCTCCTCGAAGCCGGCACTTAAACAGGGGAGCCTCTTTAGCACAGGCGAGCAGCTGTTCATCTCGGCTGGATATTGGCTACCACGACGTCTCCAATGGTCGAGTACCAATCGGCAGCAGCTACGGAGCCCCAACAGTAACCCCAGAGACCCGCCGTCACCAACCGAACCCCAATCCCCCATCCTAAATCACGGCTCCGTCAACAGCGGCTGAGGCGCTTGCTCCTCGCCGCCATCTAGCAGCTGGCGCGCCGCCTTCCTCTCAATCCGCCTGCGCCACGGGCGGTACACAATGACCGAGCCCAGGCCAGCGAGGACAAAAACGCCGCAGATAGAACCCCCGATAACATCGTAGTGGTCGCCGATGGCGGCGACGCCGTCCCAGAAGCTGCCCTGCGGCTCGGCGACGTTCTCGACCAGTGACAGCACCTGGACGACGCCGATGAAGGCCGACACGCCGATGGTGATGCCGGTCAGCACGATCGAGTAGTACAGGATGGCGACGCGGTCGCGCGCGAACGCCTTGGACGTGTACAGCGCCATCATGAGCGCGCCGTCGGTCGTGTCGAGGAGGCACATGCCGGCTAGTTGTGGGTGAAACCCGTAAAAATCAGAAAACCGAAAACGGTGGCACAAGCTCCAACCGGATGCACAAAAAGACCTGCAACAACTCACCGGTAAACAAGATCGGAAATAGCAGGATCAGCCACAGGCTGGTCCCCTGCGCGGCCTGGATGCTGGCGATGCCGAGGATGGCAATCTCGGAGCTCGTGTCAAAGCCAAGACCAAACAGGATGCCCAGCGGGAACATCTTCCAGGGGCGGTCGACGATGCGGAACACGCCGCGGAACACGTTGGCCAGGAACCCGGGGCCGTCGAGCTGGAGCTGGTCAGCGGCGTCGGTGTCGTCCCCCGCATCCTGTGCTCCGCCCTCGCCAGCGCCACCACTACCACCGGCTTCCGCTTGCTGCTGGCGTCGCGCCCTCTGCTGCTCGGCTAGCAGCACCTCCCTGAGTCGCTTGACGAGCTGCCACATCACCCAGGCGTTGCCGGCGCAGAGGATCAGCAGGAAGGCCGCCGAGACGCTGGTGCCGATGATGGCGCCGACCCGCTGGAAACTATCGAAGCGGTCGCGCAGGGCGCCGGCCGTCGCGGCAACGACTACACACGTGACGACCACCACAGTCGAATGCCCGAGACTGAACCAGGTCCCAACCGCCACGGGGCGCTGGCCCGAGGCGATGAGGCGGCGGGTCATGAGGTCGATGGCGCTGATGTGGTCGGCGTCGAGGGCGTGGCGCAGGCCGAGCGTGTAGGCGAGCACGGCGGGCGTGATCATCTTGGGGAAGTAGTGCAGCACGACGCCGGCCGCGGCCCACACGACGGCGTTGACCGCGACCAGGGCCCCGATCAGCCGCAGCGCCGGCGCCGGCACGGCCCCCAGCGGCCCCCACAGCGTCAGCCGGCGCACCACCCGCGACCAGAGCCGGCGGGCTAAGCTAGGCATGGCCATGCCGCTGTGTTTTCTTTTCTTTTTTTTTCTTTTTTTTTCTTTTTTTGCTGACTCGTGAAACGCCGGCCACTTTTCTCACTTTTTTCCTTTTAGGGCTCCTCGGGTGTCGTTTGGTGGGTGATATGGATGAGAAGAAAAACGGATTAAAGAGATCTTGGCAAAGGTTCTGGTTGGGCCGCTTTCTAGAGGTTCCCCTCTTTCAGAAGAACGAAGCTGTGAGGTTGATGCGTGGGGGGCAACAAAGGCGGGGAAAACTGCAAGGTGCAAAACTAGACTTGAAGTAACGGGGGATCAAAAAGATTCTACCGCGGTGCCGAGTCTCGATCCGATTTTTTACGTCTGCAGGCCAAGATCCGACACCGCACCCGTTCACTATTTCCAAAGGGTAGGCGCGACACCTGCCCAGGGTCATAGTGCCCTCTTTTGATTGCGGCATAAGGTCTTTGCTCGGCTACGAGCGGATTCTGACCCCATATCGCCCCAACGGAAGCGCTGCGCGTCCCACTACGGGTGGAGGCCGGCTTGCCTTTCAAGCTTGGCTTGCTTCTCCTCCGACCCCACGTCTGGTAGACGCACGATAAGCTTATCTGCCTCGTTACCGTTGTAGGTTGTTTAGTGTCAACTGCCAACACTAGTGCGGGACGGTCGATTCGTGGGAAATGTACGGTTGAAATATGGCTAACACTTGGCTGGCATCTCCTCCGACAGTTGATGACGATCCCCCGAGCGGTCGACAAACAAGGCGAAAAATTGTGTTTCAATCATGCAGGACGATAATGTGGTGTTGGCTCAAGCCTACTCGGGTACCCATGACAAATAAAGGTATAGAGACTGCCATAGGTTGAATTACCAAGAAACGAGTATGACATCCCCATGCTTGCCATCACAAAAGATCTGGTTAGTCAGTCACTGTGCGTTGAACCCGCCCATGTTCCAATCGCTGTCGCCCAGGGCCTGCTGCATGCCCATCCACGCCTCGTCGAGCGAGTACGAGCCTAGGAACCCGTCAAGGCCTTCCATGACAGTCGGCGGCAGCGCAGTTGATGCCTCAAATGAGGACATGCTGCTGCTCTGCTGGCCCCAGTACATTTGTTGGTCCTGCTGGTCATGGGTCAAGCCCTGCTCATGTGACGGCAAGTTGGTGCACTCGGGAGCAACCGCGGGTGCTCCTCCTTGGGAGGACGTTTCCATTCTCTCGCCTGTATTACCTACTCGCAAACTGCCTTAGCAAGATACGTGTCAAGGAAACAAAATGTCAGAGTAAAAAGGTGCATGCTTACCATTACCAGGCTGTGCCGCCGCCGCCGCCATCCTCGAGGCGCTCGAGACGATAAAGTCGCGATAGCGTTCCATGACCTCGCAGCCCCTGTCTGCCGACGCAACATGCGTTTTGTGGGACTCAAAGATGTGTATTGCGCGCTCCCACGACGTCTTGGCGGGCTCGGCGTCGAAGCGCACGCCAAGTCTGGGAGACAGAGCAGAGACTATGAGAGCCGTGGCCGCCGAGAACGTGTCTGGTTACCCACTCACGCGAACTGTTGTCAGCAGCTGTACCTCACACATCGAGGCTGGGGCGCGCTCTTACACATGAGCGAATACCACGGGGGAATCTCGTGGATGCTGCCGAGGTTGGCGTGTACCTCTTCTAGCACGGCGTGGGCCGTTGTCAGACAGAGCGCGCATATTTCGTCGTGCAGCTTCTCATTGAGCCTGAAGGTTGAATTATTATTTGTCTGGGCCGTCGGTGTGGCCCACCGCTGTGCGTCAACCAGCAGCGTCTGCCGGAGCAGCGCCAGTCTCGCGTACATGACCCTGCGCACATCAGCAAGAGTCGGGCGTCGACGGAGAACAAGCGCACTTAATTACCTAGTCCTCAGCACGTGCCCCTGCATTCGAAACGTGAAGATTTCGGCCTCGCCAATTGCATACTTGCTCATATCCGCATCCACTCTGAGGTGCTCCGGCATGTCGTCGAGAAACTGGTCAAGGCGCGAGTTGATGCTCAGCACGGTGAGGGGATCCGGGCCACGATAGCCCGACGCCTGAGAGCCTCTCGCGATTGAGACAGCGCGGCAGTCGTCCAGTATGGGCGCTAGCTTCACCGTATGAATCGGCAGCGCGATTATTGACGGGATACCGTCTGGCTGGCGGCCTTCTTTCGTCTTGGAGAGGTACTGATCGTCGATGAGCTGGGGCGCGGGAGCCTGGTTGATGTATTTTGTGGAGATTAAGGCTGGCCGGCCAAAGGTCACGGCCAAGATCCTGAGCAGCGAATTAACAAAACCGAAAAACTCCGATGTAGGGTATGCATGTTTATTACCGATCCAGAACGATGCAGCCCGCGAGCCAAACCCTACGGCGCATCTCCCGGTCCACCTGGTTGGTCCCATTTGGCAAGGGCAAGTGTAGACCGATGCCCAGAGCGGCCCGAACAGCAGCGCCAACCATGATCCAGGAACGGTTCATACGCACAGCGTAGAAGAGGTAAAGGCCGCGAAGCAGGAGCAGCTGTACGACAGCCAAGGTCGAAAAGTCGAGCGTTTCAATCGAGACGAGTCGCACTGATCGCTTGTAGAACTCATCGGCAAGGTATTCTCTCTGGGCACCCGATATAGATTCGCTGCGCTGGCAGCCGATGGCGAGGGCGATGTTCAGGATGGCGTGAAATACGACCTCGTCCTGCCCGCCGTGGACCCAGCGGGATTGCAGCGCGAGCGGCTTCCAGATCTCGTCGTAATCGGCCTCAAAGGTGGGCCTGTGCAAGACGGGAAATACCGGATGGGCAAAACGCCAATAAATACCAAGCAGGTCAGCGGCAAACCGGACGGGGGGGAGGATGATGCTTTGGCGGCCATCGTCGCCAAAATGCTGGTCGGGCGAGTCCAAGGCGAAGCCGATGAGTCTCGGGAGGCCCGGTTCCGGAGGGACTGGGGGTTGGTGCGGGCCGGACTCTGGCGGTGCGTGCGGGCCGGCTACTTCCACCCCATCGTGCATAAAACTTGAGACCGAGGAGAATGTGTGAGAGATAGTCTCATCCTCGTTGTCGAGAGAGTGGCAGCTAAGCCCGTGACTGCAAAGGTCGGCCTTAGCCGCTGGACTAACCGGCTCTAGATGGGTCGTTAGCCGGTTCTGGAGTTCCGTTGACGTCGACAACAGCAACGGAACAGCAAGCAGAAAAAGCACATACCATTGGACGCTGTATTTGACGCTGTATTTCGCTGTATGCCTAGGTCGGCCCGGGACTCGTGCTCGAGCCTCTTCAGTCGCCTTTCGAGGTCTACGAGGCTCCTGGCTGGGGTTAGTCGCTATGCAAATTGTGCGGAATATCCGTAATGCGTTGGGAAGTGCCTGTCTCACACTCCGGCGGATGGCTGAAGAACACTGTCTTGCCAGGTGCACTTGTCCGCCCAGCCTCTTACTCCGCAAGGTGTGCAGATGGGCCTTCTTCCGTCGCACCCTGTTTTCCTGTTGCGACACGGGTCACACGCGAGTCGGGCTTTCCGGCGACGTTGCGGAGCGACACCCGTTTCCGGAATAAATTTGTGAGCAGCGCTAGGCTCCATAGTATTGGTTCGGTCGTCTTATCTTGATGCGTCGTCTTATCTTGATGCGGGTCTGCCCATCCGATTATTTGCTCGACTTCACGGTCAGAACAGCGTCGGACGAGGGTTGAAAGCGCGGAGACTCGGAAGAGGTGTCAGCAAAACCCCCCCGTCGTTCCTAATGTAGATTGCATTCTGTAAACGGAATAGTCAAATCAGAACCTTGTCCGAACCTCCCCGCCCAACGAGCACCCCTTGTTGCTGCCGTCGTCCCAAGGCCGTGATTGGCTCGCGCACGAGCACGAGCAAGCTGGTCCTGTCGGTACGATTCCAGTAAAGCCAAAACATTAAGACGCCCCCGACTCAGCAACCGCACCGTGCTCTCGGCTTGTTTGATCGCACCGCCGGATGCTTCCACGATAACACGCCATCTTTGGCACATCCGCCAAGTCTTGTTCGCAGTCCAGTGTACGAAACATTGCAGAGCAGGCGTCCACTTGCCATACAAGGGCAAGTATGATTCGTCACAAAAGGGACGGGCAAAAAACATGTCTCACGTCGAGCTCGACAAGTTTAGGCGGCTAGATGTTGTCTACAAGACATTGGACGGCGTCCCATTTGAAGCGGTAGTCATTGCACCGAAGTCGGTTCTCGCCTCACAGACCGCCCGACCCTTGCTGGCGCACTTTCACGGCGGTGGACTTATCACGGGAACTGCCCTTGACCGCCAGATGATTCCTCTATGGTACGTGACTGCGATAGTGAACCCGCAATTGGTCCTCGGAACTGACGAGGACAAGGCTTCTTCAGTTTGCCGAATCTCGGGGGGTTATCGTGGCGTCGCCATGCTTTCGCCTACTTCCTGAGGCATTGGGGTCCGAGATCCTCGACGACATCAAGGACTTCTGGGGCTTTGTATTCACGACTCTGAACTCCATAGTGGCCCAGACATATGGCATCTCGGTCGATCTAGGACGCGTTGCTGCCGGAGGGGAGAGTGCGGGGGGGATGCTGGCTCTGCAGTCGGCATTTCTATGGCCCCATACACGGATCAAACTGGTGATGGCTCAGCACTGCGCCTTTGACCTGGACAGTTTCGCCTTCAACCCGAAGCCGCTCCATGTCCCCGAGGCAGCGAGCGCGTGGATCAGCGAATACCTCAGCAACATCAAGCCGGGAACCTTTCGGGTGTCATCCCCGTTCCCGGAGTATAGAGGGCTCTTCCAAGCGGCATTTAACACTGGACGGTACCGCGACCTGCTTCGAGGCGACAGGTACATGCGCATAAGGGAGGCCTTGCACGAGGCCAAGGATGTCCCGCCAATTTGGATCGCCCAGGGCGTCAACGACCGCATTGTGAGTTGCACAAGGAACGGCCGGGAACAGAGACACCGAACCTAACAGGAACTGACCTGACGCGTGATGGCAGACATCGCAAGAGGCCGCCAGTGAGCTGGTCCAGGAAATACGGGCAGCGCACCCGAATACCCCTTTCCTATATAGCCTCCAGCCTGGCGGTCACGGTTTTGACATAAGTCACGGCATGACGGAGGCGTGGGTCCAGGAAGGGTTGCGATTTGCTGAACAGCACTGGTGAGCGCGCGTCGCCAGTGACTGGTTGGCGAGGGCTGCCGCCGAGTCAACTGACCCCGGCAGTGCGGACAAGAGCCATGATGTTGAAGCCAATGCTTTCTTCCTCTTGTTCAACGTATCCCCTGATCAGCCCCAGAGCTTGCTGGCTCAGGACATCCTCCTCGGCGCTGAGCGCGATGCCGGTGTCAATTGGGCCTTTGCAATCTCCGTCAAGCTCGTATAAGTGGCCGTCAACGTTGGACCGCACGAAGCATATGTAATGGAAGTCGACGTCGTCCTCGGCGTTATCCGGCACAAGAGAGTCTCCTTTCGCCGCCAGGGCTGCGTGCGCCTCTTCAAGTTCGAGCGAATTCTCGAGGGCCTGGGATCTTTGGTCAGGGCCGCAAGGGATGCAGGTTT
This sequence comes from Lasiosphaeria miniovina, assembly GCF_030549165.1. Taxonomy (NCBI): domain Eukaryota; kingdom Fungi; phylum Ascomycota; class Sordariomycetes; order Sordariales; family Lasiosphaeriaceae; genus Lasiosphaeria; species Lasiosphaeria miniovina. The sequence continues at coordinate 3,458,877 of NW_026848223.1, read as the reverse complement.
GGAGAAGACGTGCGAGGATGGAACCGGATTCTTTCGCACCATGTCCATCGTTAGCCTTCGTTACAATATAGCGAGGTATTTAGCATGCGCAATGTGGTGTTTGCCCACCAATGAACTTTGAAGCCGAGCCATTGCTCAGCGCGTGAAGCAATGCGTACAGTCCGCAGGCGTTATTGATGGTCTGCCTGAACCACACGACGAGCTCGCCATCGCCGCTGCCATTGTAGTCGGGACGGCTGGACTCGAGTGCAGTCTTTCTCGCTTCGTAGGTCTTGGTGGTGGGGAGGACGAGGATCACAGCTAGTGCAGGCCGAGGGAGGAATTCGGGCTCGTCTAGTGTGAAGACGTCTTGGAACGTGAGCTTGGGCGACGCGCCGAGGCGATGCAGCAGCTCGTTGAAGACTTCAGGATTTGACTCGAGAGGGAGGAAATGCTTTCGGTACGGGCCGGGCATTTGCAATGTTGACTGCGATTTGCTCTAAAAGTCGCTGCAGCCCCGGATCGAGTTGTGCTGGGAGCATTCCAGCGCGGTCCACTGAGCAATCTCCCTCCCCCACAAAAGTCCTTCACAAGCCACAGTCGGCCACAATTAGCCACAATCGGCCACAGTTGGCCGTCAGCGGCTACGAAGAAAACGTCAGCTCAGCCGTTTTTAACAGGCTAACAACCTAATTTATTACCACGTCCCAGCTATGGGCAATTACTCTTAATAGGTTCCACACTCTCTGCCGCGACTCTTCTTTTCCCATTAACTCGATATCTGAAGATTTGCATATCAACCCAATCAAGTAACCGACCGAGTCTCAAACTTTGGCAACTCGCAGGTCCGCATGGATCAATTTTTCGAGTATTTAGCCTCCAGAAAATGATCCTAAGCGCGACATGTGCACCCAAGGTAATGACAATATGCCAAGGTACCTAAGGTTGCAACAACAATGCAATTGACGCCCAGCGTCAGATGCCAGCCCCACTAATCGTCCCATTCTGAGCGTCGTGGCAATCATATTCGTGAGCTAATTACCCGGACAAACAGTCAAGATCTTGGGCTCAACCCTTTCCTGTTCCGACCTGCTATCCCCATTAGACCGATCAATCTCCTCGAACCAGTGCCTCTTTCTGCCTTCAAACGGCGAGACGGTTCCAGCCGTCCCAGCCATCGTCCCTCGTCTGCATCTCCACTCGGTCTCGAGCCTCCAAGCGAACCAGGCCGGCCAGTCCGCATTCCGCATCAAACAAAACCAGTGCACTACTTTGACATCGTCCATATTTTGAATCTCCGGAATACCAAGTCAAAGACAGCAAAGAGAAGAACACAAGTGGCCTGCTTGCCCTCCTATTTTCGGGTTGAGACAGAAACAATTGAGGGAGCTCTGGTGCTTAATCTTGCAGTAAGAATGTGCGAACGTCTCCGTAAGAATGTGCGAACATCTCCGCACAACTAAACCCCCAATTGAACTTCGTCCACTTGGGACCCTCCAAACTCGCTACCTCGGCTTCCCTTCGCTCCCGTATCATCGCGTATTCGCCACGTACATGCAGCGTCCGCAGCGAATGATGGCTTTGTACGATGGGCAGATAAGCGCAACGGCAATCTCGTTTGTGTGTTGAAAGTGAGTGTGCGTCTTCTTGAGATTCTCTCGCCAGGCCAAGATGCTCGCCAGTCTCTTGTCCCTCCTAGCTTGTGGGTTTCGTACTATAATAGGTGAAGGGTTAATGCCAATTTCCGCTTGCACGTTCGTGTATGCTTCGAAGGCCAAGTCTGAGAGATGAAGGACATTGTTATCAATGAGTGGCTGATCATTTCGGCGTGTCTTCGTGCGGAAGTTGCTGAACGTGTCGTTGAGAGGTTCGAGCCAAATCCAGCTGTCCTGCGAGGTTGCGATGACGAATCTGCCGTTGCCCTAGACACCTTTGCAGATGAACAGACAGGCCGGGTAACTCTCCGGGGTTGGTGGAAATCCTTGCCCTGGGAGCGACTGCGAGGGTTAGTAACTGCTACTGGCTCTAATTCCCGCAACTAATCCCTCTAATTATTACCCCATTGTCAGCTGATCTCCTCTAGACAGAGTTTTTTTCGGAGCAAGGGAAATTAACAGTGGGTAAGAACCTGATACGACTAGGAAAGTCAATCATCAAGTCATCGTGATCTTCGGTACAGGCGTACCACGGTATAGTTCACAAAGGCCTCCACATGCTGGAGCCGGGTCAAAGAGACACCCGCCTCAATCTCTTTGGTTTGGGGTAGAAATTAACAGCATAAAACCAATCCCCAAACCTAGTCCGGCACCTGTTTTGGCACAAACTAGCAAGGCAGCAGCAATGAACCCCCCGAACGTGACTGCCAGTGCACCAACATGAAGCCAAGCTCTCTCTTGTCTCGTAAAACAACTATCTGCCCTTCACATGATTGCTGTCTTGACAAGAGCGTTTTTAAATTCATCCCATGAGAGTTTGCCAGATATGTTGATGTGGTGCTGGTTACTTCTCCGTGTCTCCTTTCTCGTGTATATATACTCGGGGAGGCTAGCGGCCAGCAACTCCTGAACATGTCTCGACAGACCGGGGTTATCGATGCTATCAATGAATTTCCAGATAAAATCCACCTCCGAAATTGGCTTGCTGTTCCTGTATTCTTGGTTAAAAGACCGGCAGAGGCGGAAGAGGCTTTTGAAGTCGCCATTGCTATAGGGACGCAGGGTCCGTTTTGGGCGATCAAGAGGTGAATCTTCAATCTTGCGCTTGCGGCCTTTAGCCAAGCGATCCGTGTCGCTATACTCTACTTGGCCATTGTCCTTGACAACAATCTGGCCTTCGTCCTTGACAACGATCTGGCGCTCTTTCTGCAACGAAACTTTTCTAGTGTCTGGTTCAAGTGATTAGAATTCGTATCTTGGCTTCGACGCAGAGTGTGTACTTACCAGGTTGGGTCGCACCTATATCAGCTGCATCAGCTTCATGGTCGTCCAGTAATTTCATTAGTGTCTCGCTCCGAAGGAATATCTTGTTGATAAAGCCGACGGCCTCAGGCAGGACCTCGTAGCGAGACGCATCCATGCCATCTAATTTGCGGTCCAAGAAGGATATCCTTTGCTCCATCAGCAGCTTCTCTGCCCTCAGTTGTACTATTTCAGCCTCCACAAGGCTTAGTTTGCTGATAATGGACTGATCTTGCCCTCGAATGGCTTCGGTACTCTGTAGTGTACTCTCCTGTATCCTCACGACGTCTTGCTGGTTGCGTGTAAGGTCGTTTTGCAATGAGGTGATCGAGGCGTTGAATTGTTTGGTATGTTCATCAACGGCCCTTTTCACAAGCGTCCCTTCTCGGCTGGTGTACTGGGCACTCAGATAGCTGGCCCAGCTATTGCTCAGTGAATGATGTAACCCCTCGGGGTTTGACGCTAGAGGAGTTTCCATCGGAGACTGCGACGACAGGGATGGCCCAGCTGTTACTCAGTGAATCTTCCGGGGGGGTTGTTGACGCTGGACGAGTTTCCATCAAAGACTGCGACGACATGGATGGATAGCTGTGCAAGCTTCAGACTCTAGAAGCTAGTCTCTAGAAGCTAGTCATTCACTGACAAATTAAAAGACGGAGAAGATGTGGAATATCTGTTGGCGGGCACTGGTGAATATCTATTGGCGGCACTGGTGCTTTCAATGGTAGTTCGGTCTTGTCGTGGACATGTCAGAGATGGCACTGCTTGGCCAAACCGATGGAACCCTCGTCGGTAAAAATTTAGTTGTGGACTTGTGTGCGATGTTGCCCTAAATGGGTATTGGGAAGGCACAGCCCGAGAAGGCACAGCCTGAGAACCTCCTTCCCCGTTCCTCAGTCTACAGGTAAGGAGCGGGATCATTGGAAGGAGCGGGATCATTGCAGGTAGGCGTCGATGAACAACCAATAATGCCGCTCCTTCCCTGTAGACTGAGGAACTGCAAGTCCTTACTTGGAGCTGGCGCTACTTCCTACAACACACCTGATTACATATTCGTGACGTCCCGGTGGGGTCCAACCTTCGATGTGGCCCGCGCCAGAAACTGGGCACTGTCGTCCATCTCGTCAGGTATGTTGAGAAAGTGACCCTCTTGCTCGGCTCCTGAATAATCTCTCCACTCCAAACTGAATTCAGCTTGGACGAGTACTTGCTTGGCCTGCTGCCCAAGTTCAATGTCGACGTAGGCATCGTCAGTACCGTGGCCTAGGAACACTGGTGTCTTGTACTATAACAAGATTTGTCTATGCTGCTGTGTCTACTATAAGGACAAGATTTGTCCTTGCTGCTGTGTCTCCCACTACAAGATTTGCAATCTAGTCTCCCGTCCACGTCCCTCGCACGACGGCCCACTCCATCTTGCTCCTGCTTCAAGCCTCGGGCAAAACCGTGCCTGAGAGGTGGCCACTGGTGCAGGTGGTGTGGTGCCCAGCGCCAAGCATGATCCAACAAAGATGCTGCTCAAGATTAACGACGCCAGACTCTAGATCCCAAGATTAACAACGACGCCAGACTCTCGGCCCGGCTTCCAAGGCAACTGGCGTTGGCCCTTGCCGCCAGAGCCGCTCAACTCGGCGGCTGGCAGTCCGTATATCGTCAGGCCTTGAAGCAGGACGGCTGACAGTCCGCATATCGTCAGGCCTTAAGCAGCTTCGACACGTCGACACAGAAGGTAGTCGCCGTAAAGGGAGACGAAATACTATACAGGACAGAATTAAAATTAACGCATAGGATGGTGGACTGCCTCAAAGGCAAGTAATCTTCGTTCTCCAACATCAGTTACGCGAGAGGTCGTTACAAATGGCCATTCCCCAGGTGGCCCAGCAGATATAAAACGACGGTCTTGCCTAGCACGTAGTTGAGGGCCATGTTGCAGCAGCCTAGGTTTCAGCTGTGGTGTTACCTGTTACTCAGAGCGCCAGTTGGGCCGTACTGCATTTCGCGGTATCGTAATTGTAAATATTCAAGGCTTTCGGTCTTTTACAGCTTACCCATCGCGAGTGAGTTCAGACGAATCTGAATAAAGCAGGGCAGGGACGTGTGTTCTGCACCGTTGCAAGACTCGGGCCGCCTCGTGGACTGCACGCGCTCGCTGACCAGCCTAGCAGCTGGGGAGCCTAATCTAGCTCTCTTTGGCGTGGCGTTCATAATGGAGCGTGACCTTTTTTTTTTTTTTTTTTGGCTTGAGCCTTCATACTCACCCAATCACGTGTCTTCTTGCTCCACGTCATTTACGTCACCGAGGGTATTTTCAATCATGAGCTTTGTCAGTATCACGCAGCGCTGGCAGCCCGCTTCAACCAACAACGGGCTAAGAAGTACTTTATTTTCTTGACTTCGGGGCTAGCTGATGGAGAAGGTCAGACTTGGTGGTCGCCTAGGCACCATCGTAATAGAAAACTAAATGATGACACTAACAAAGGTGTGTGAGATGAGTCTGGTCTGGTAACCTGAAGAGCTTAGGCAGCTTAGTGATGAAGCAAGTTGGACTGCTGATGAAGCTGTGAAGGCGGCGAACCGACGATACGATTGGATGATTCGGCTATTGGGCAGAAAAGTAATAATACGCCCGGGCTTGTTTGTGAGCAGCCCGTCGCAGGTGCCTCAGGGCTGTTAGTCCAAACTTCGTTGCTCAGCTCGTCGACCACGTGAATTTGGCACACACTCGCCGGCAGTTGTCGTGTTTGGGACACAGGTCTCCAGCTGCCCGAACCCGGCGAAGCGCCGCAGTTTGAGTTTTTCACCTTACCTATTATTGTGCTAGGAATCGACAGTATCGCCACATTAATTACCATCCAACAGACATGTGAACAGTAGCCAGGGAGTCAGCAAGGCCGGGCAGTTAGTCAACCTGTAAATTGCAAGCCAGTTACCAGGGTCTTAGACATTTAAGCTGGGGAATCAAGGCGGTCACGGCAGTTAGGCTAGTTAAACAACCTGAAGGCATTTAGAAAACTCCGCGGGTTGGAAGCGGGCCGTTTCCACTGTGCCCTCGGAGAGTAAGGTATTCTTTACCAAGTGAAGTCGGCGACAAAGGCAGGCCAATTTCCGGCTGACAAATAGAATAGATACTAGCCTCCAGTTGACCAAGCCGCCCTAGACGATTAGAATGAAGACAAAGGCGGTAAAGGAGAACTAGTATAAATAGAGTACAAAAGAACTCAGGGTACCCAAATAAAAGGGGAGGTTTTAATAGTGCGAGTAGATCTTCTTGCATAGCCGTATGGCGCTTACTTTATCTCTTCAATATCTACTTATTCAGTAGTTACATTGTAAGTCCCCTGTCGTGTGGTAACTCATTAGACGTCGGTACGAGAGAGACAAAGGCAACGGACGCCCTTGATGTGTTGTACGGCAATCTAACCAGCGATAATAGGTGCAAATATCGTTCCACGAACGTCCAGCGGTAAAGTAAGAACCCCTAGCCTCGCTATGTGTGCCAACCAGTGCCACAGATAGCTACAGTGCGTGGTGAGCGGGTGCAAGCGTCCTGGAGCTGGAAACCCCCTCCGCTACGAACAGACCGTGGGGCTCAACCCTCTCGTCTATCCACATCCTGTTTTTTTTTCCTCCCGCGCTGCCTCCCTCCTTTTTTTCTCGCTTGAGATGGTGAGAAGACGGTGCCAGCCGCTCTCACGCGCCCGCTCAAACTGAAATCTCTTCTGTCCGCCCCTCTTTGTGTTAGTTCGTCCTGTTGGAGCCTGCCTGCAAGCCCGGCCCACGCTTGCTTGCAAACCCGGCCCACGCCTGCCTGGTTACCTTACCTGAATTAGGTGGCAAGGGCGCAATGACCCCCGAACACACAGTAGGAAGGTACAATAGTCTCCGAGCAAGACCAATTGCTGTTCCACTTTCCCCACGACTCTTTCTGCATGTTGACCTTCTCGAGCCTTGCGCCTTCTGCGGTTGACCTGTAGTTGGAGATGAACATGCAGCGCGGGCAGCGAGCCACTTGCGTGAGGCCCGGGCCGGCGAGGGCTAGTCCGATCTCGTCGTGGTGGTTGAAATACGATTGTGCGTCCTGGAATTCTTTGATCTTGTCCCTTCTCATCTTCTCCCTGACGTCCCCCTTTTTCTCGTCGTTCATCGCACCGGCGTCCTTTATCTTGTCGGCGACTGCTTCATTGACTTCAATGAACTTGGCGTGGGCCGTCTCGGAGATGGTGGCTGCGTTCCTGCTCTTGTTGAGGGGCGCGTGCTTTTGCCGCTCTTTCGTGCGGAACTCGGTAACCATTTCGTCGAGCGATCGCGACCACGTATGCAAATCCTTTGATGACGCGATGGCAAACCGATCTGTAGGCCTGTTGCCACTGCAGATGAACAGAACTGACGGATAGCAAAAGGTTAGTTTGCTTGCGAGTTCCGTCTTAATCGCCGTAGCCAGTGGATCTATTAATTATCGCGTATCGTTAGCTGACGGGTGTTATGGAAGGTAATCATGGGTCAGACATGTTGCCATATGGAAGAGGTGGTCCTCTATCTGTAGGTAGCTTACCTAAACTGGAGTATGATTGGGCCATAATTCGCGCGACCATTTCAACAAAACCCAGGAGTGAAATTGATTCATGCGAAACGCTCTTCAAGGTTTCCTCGTTAACCTTTTTGACACGAAATGCCTTGGCAGTCTCTTCTGTCAGGTGGGGTTTTAGGTGGTCAACGAAGATTGCTTTGAGTTTCGTGTCGAAAGCAGCAGTCTGCATGGTTTTGATATAGGCGGCGTAGGCCGAATTTGCTGAAGCGCCTGCTGCCAACAAGTTTGACCAGCTTTTGTTAGTTATCTTATCATTTACTTCCGTCTGGAACTGAGCGTTAACCAAATCAAAGTCGCTCTTGTGCTCTGGGTCGACCTTTAATGGTTTCTGGTATGTGGCCTTGAGTTGCCGTGCTGCTGCCATTGCCGCTTCTAGGGCGTCGGCGATATCACTTTCCGTGTTTCTCCCGCACTTCCTAAGGACTGTTTGTAGGCCTGAGACCTGGGACAACACGATTTCGAGACTTGCATTTTGTTCATGTATGATTTTTGGATCGGATGTAGGTGAATAAAAAGCGAGATTGGATGCGTCGTCAATCCTGCTCCTGATTGTCTTGTCGCCATATTTTCTACCCTGCAGGACATCTGAAATCATGCTGTTCAGGTTCTTTCTCTCCGTGTTCACAGCCATCTTCCTCTTTGCCTCTGTGTTCATGAATCTCAATGGGACGTTGGCAAAATAGATAGCCGTGCGGACAAGGTCATTGGCGTCCAACAACGCTGCTTGATATTCATCACTCGCAGCTGTCTCTGACTGTAGCTTGTGAAGGTGTGCCTGCACCGCAGTTAATAATTTATCCAGGTTCTTTACTGTCTTTTCGGCAGGTGAAAAGTTAGCCGATGTGACAGCCAGCTGCCTCAGAGCGGGCTCGATGACGGTCACGGCGACGCCGTTGCCATAGAGACGGACGGGCTCCTGAACAACACGCCCAATTGGCTGAGACCTGGAGTAATGTGGAGATTAGCCATGGTTACTGGGTGGTTACTGGTGCAGCTTTTGAGCACGTGATTTGTGTTCACCAAGTCGGAGTTGAAGGCTTGTTAGTACTTACATTGCGTGCTACTACGTGTGGAAGCAGATAACGATTTGCTTTTCGGACGGGCTGTGGTTCACACACAGCAACTCAAGCCTGAGTCGGGGTGGCGAGGGTGGGTGGTGAATGGCACACAGTTGAGAATGAGCGAGGTAATGAGGACTTCGATGTATGATTGCAGGTATTACACTATCAAATGGTGAAGGGCAGGAAAAGCGAGGTTATCAAGACCGTGATGTGGAAGGATGGCGTGTGCTAGTTGTCGGTGGCGGTTCGAGATGCGACTTGGAGAAGTATTCAAAAGCGTCAGTGGACGGCCTGGTAGAATTAATACTTTAACTAAAGCCACGGGAACAAGCTCCCTCCACTGTCCGATGTGGTGCATCGATGTTGCTAGCGTCTCGCCGGTCCGCACACGTCAGCTCGTCAGTTGCGTGCCTGGCTGTTTCGGCGTCATGACATCTGCTCTGGCTGGTGAGGGAAGGTGGGGATGGGTGGCCGGCATGTGCCCCTTTGATATTTGATTATTAGAAGCAACCCTGTCGTCGGAGAAATAGGCATGCCCAAACAGATGTCAGCACCGTTGGTAATGGCATCACGTTTCGTCTGTCTCAGAGATCTGAGCATCTAGTCAGATAGACAGAAACCGGCACGCGAAGAGAAAAAGAACGGGCCATGTACCCACAGCAATGATTACTCGGGTGAGTGACCCGCCTACAAAGCGCCAACAGGAACGAACGAAGGCATGGCGGGGCCGGCGGCACTGAGATATTACCACGAGAAAATGGCCCCCTTGAAGACCCGGTAAGCTCGACGAGAAACCAACCCGGTTATTAACCAAATCCCGACTGCCTAATAAAATTGGAGACGCGTCGGCCCGCACAAATTCCCAAGCGGTGCGGCGGGCGTGGTTTTGTTTCGGCTTAGTTAGTGGAGCCGGCATGACATGACATGGCGTTACGTGGCGTTACATGGCGTTACATTCCGACTTGATTGTACACCCCCTCCGGCGTAATACATGTTAGCGTGGAAAGGTGGCAAAGTTAGTGATTACCGAGATTTCCCTGGAAGATACTAATAGTAACCGACGTACCAAGCTGACATGTATTTCCCCGGTGGAGGTGTAGGTATTCTGCGCTCCGCCGGGGTGTGTTGTTATCGCCAACCATTACAAGGCGCGGAGGGTATGGTAATCCTCCCGACGGAACTCCAATACAATGCTGCCCACGTTCCACGCCTGGCTCTTTTGGGCCGCGTTGTCTTGGAAGACAAAGACATGAACTTTAATCTTTGGATCTTACCCAGGAACCCTTCAATCGGATATATATTCCCCGTCCTCCCAGCCTTGTAAGACCTGTGAATCCATCAACTCTCCAAGTACACTTTACCCCTCTCTATTTCACATTTACTTTGCCTCTCCCCGCGACGACTTTCCAAGTCTGGCACCTGGCAACTAACTACGCCCCTTGCTTGAATTCGGCCGCCTTTTTCTCATAGCACACCATTTATCATCGCCAATATAAAAACCGACCATGCTGAGTTCGAATTCCGGTAAGAAGATTCATTCTTCTCATAACCGAATGAGCAATCTTGACTAATAATCCGTTCGTTGCTTGGGGGCAGGAACGAAACACCTCTCTCAGGTGCTGAAGAAGACATTTGAGGACGGCTGGCTTACAAACTATGGCGTTCTCGATGAGGAATTCAGTACCGCGGTTCTTACCAGAAAGGACAATCATGAATTCGATCTTGTGCCTCATCGCACGATCCCTTACCAATATATCGACGATCCTAAATTCGGCAAGGGCGAGACACCGGATGACCACCATGTCTTCTGGTTCTTTGTCAAACATACTCCGGCTTCAGGGAGCGGCAAATCTTCTCCCGCATCAACAACGTCGAGCCTCCCCGCCCCTCACGCAGGGCGTGAACCGCGTGATCAACAGCGCAAAGACTCCCTACCTAGACCGCTGTCAGAGTCACCACCTCACTCGGACAGCTCTTCAACCCACAGCGGCAGCACCAGATCCGGCGACAAGTCGTCCACCATGCGGTCGCCCACTTTAACCGCTTCATCAGTTGCTTCCTTGGGTGGGAAGGAGCTCCCTCCTCCACCCAACAAACTCTTCATTATCCACAGCCAAGTGACCTTCGACAAGGTTCCCATTCACTACTACGTCGGATATGACGAGCGCGGCAGATGCCTTCTGGCAAAGATGCCCACAGATGATGTGGAAGCATGCAGCTTGCTCGACAACGTCTGCCCGAACATGACCTTTGCCGTGCTTAGAGATAGGAAGGAGTTCCTGGAGTGGATAAAAACCGGCTGCAATGAAATGACCTGGAACGAACTCGTCGGCCACCTCAACCTGGCACTCACCGGCCACGTCAAATTTGTCACACACAACTCCGCAAAGACGTTGGAAATAATTAGCGCTGCCCAAGAAGCGGACAAGAACGCTGAAGCGGACAAGAAAGCTGAAGCAAAGAAGAAAGCTCCGGTCCTAGGGAAATAAACCTTGGACATAACCCGAGAGTTCTGTGGGCAATTCGCGAGGTTGTTTGCCCCCCCCCCCTGATGGCCTTGTCCCACCTCGCCCGTCAGCGGGGAAAAGGAAAGAAAAGGTAGGCCCCTACTTCCCCCCCGACGAGGCAAGGCCGAAGTGCCAGGCTAAGGCGCCTCCCAATATTCAAGACATGGCGGGCCATGCGATTGAAAGGCGATTGAAAGTGGTCGGGAACACCAGAGGGGTCGCGAAAATACAAGACACAAAATAACATTCTCGGGGTTTGGGTCGTGTGTGTGGACAGATGGTTTGATGCATGTTGCTGGTCTGACAGGCGTTTGGCTTGAAGAGGAAATCGGGTGCTTGATTGCATCGGCGACGTACCTACCTTTGGTACCTTACTCGGATAGGTAGTGATAGAAATGAACGGCAGTGCCATATTTTCTCTCATACTCAGCCCTCGCTTGGCACTGGTCGTCCCAGAATGTGGCCACTGCCTGTAACCCCCTGTGATGATTAGGATGAGAGGGCGTCACTAAATAACATATCCTAGTGAGTCTGGTGCTTGTTTGTAAGTCGATTTTGAACCCAGCTGGTGACTGCAGTGCTGGCCACTCCATTGGTCTCCTGTGCTGAAACTCAACATGGCTATTCCGAGCAACTAAAGAGCAAAAAACACTAAAACGCGGCGGCCAAGCCGTGCAATTTTGGGATCTCAATCAGGGCGACGTAGTGCTTCGGAGAAGGAAATAAAACAAAAACAGTAAGCGATCCACCAGAAAACGTGTCTGGCCTGCACCACAATGCGATGGATGATCCGTCAATATTCGGTGTCAGCACTAAGTACGATTTGGTTCACAGGATCCGGCTCGCCAATTGGGCATTTAATCACAGCCAGCGTATCATCAGATTCCGAGCACGTTCCGCCCCACGCAACCAACAACCATGAAATGTCCAGGGGCGTCGACCTTCGGCACGGCACAGCGTGTGCGTGCTGCCGAATGAAATGACAGAAACGCCACAAATGCACACATTATTAACTATTAGTTGGCTCTCGAATTTGGGCCGGGTTCCGGCCGACGACAGATGTTTTTTTTTTGGGGGGGGGGCACAGGCTTGCACGAGTCGGGCCTTTCTGAGCAGCAGCAGTGAGCCCTGCCTGGAACTTGGCCGGGGCCACGAGATTTCAGGCGTCCAGAACTGAGCACGATGTAACGCAGGCAGCTCTAGCTATCGCAAGCGCCGCAAGCATCGGTTCGCCGACTAATCAGCTGTGTGAGTCATATCCAACGCGGGCTAATTAATTAGTGATCAGAAAGGCACCATGTATTGTAATGTAATTACGGTAATTGCAATACTCGTGCCTTACCGGCTGTAGCCCCGCCAGCGGTCCAGGTTTTTAATTGTCATGGCTTTGAGTTACGAGACCACTCTTTGGACTGTTGGCCGTGGGAGACGACGCTGTCTTTGCTTTGGCAATCCCGACCCTCTGATGCTGAGAACATCTTCTAGTTTTTAGTGGGTGGGTGCGTGAGATGGAGTTTGTCGGGGCGCGAAAGTCCACATATTTACTTGACTTTGATTCGCCGTCATATGCTCTTGTTGGCGCCAAAATATTTGCGGCGTTCGGTGCTTATTAGTTTCGAGCTTTCTCGGGTGGATTGTGGATGTGGGCATGAGGCACTCATCATCTTTTGCTCAATTTGGAATGGAAGAAGTGATATGCTGACATCCACGCCTCTCAAGCCACCGGAGATATTCTCTAATAGGAGCCTAGCGTGGCTAGTATTACGCAGCACTGATCATCAGCCTCGCTTAACCTAAGAACTCCATGCTAAGGAATACCAGTGGTACAGCGGGCGAGTGCGTGCTTGTGTTGCAGCACTTTGGGCCTGGCCGACCCCACAAAGCCAGACTCGGCAGCTTCGCAGCTAAGGCACAGTTGCAGTGTGAAACTGGAAAGATGACGCCAAGGCGAGTGACACAAGTCTGACCTCGCAAGCGAGCTCTTATTTTGGCTAGACAACGTATTATTGGGGCACGGTTGCACTACTAATAGGGTGGGCCGTGGACATGATAAGCTGCGTTGGCAATTGCCTTGGCGAGCAAGTGCGCAACCCAAGATCACGACAGCGCGTGCCGATCGACTGCCATTCGATGCTACCGGCGCCGGCCAATGCGAAACAGACGAGAAATTTAAGCATTTGGGGGCGCGCTAGCTTGCCGGAACACGCGTTACGCCTGATTTCTAAATCGGACATCCTCGAATGTCATTGAGCGGTTGTCCATAATTATGACCCTTTCTATCTTCCATCTTCTTGTTTCCTCTTCTTGTTTCCTTAAGTTGTCTACCTACCTTAGGCATCTAGCACATCGGGGCCGTTCGAACCCTGCGACTCTATTACATCTCACTAGCCGCCTTTTCAGACAACGCGGCGCCTAGACCACTAAAGTCGCCCCTCCGTTGGATACGGCCCCCTTGGTGCCCCAGAGGATCGCCACAGTCCCAGCCCAGGGGGCGACCCGGAGAAGCACGGCCAACGTGTCGAGGCCGCCATCTTTGGCCCGCTCGTCGGCACCGTCAGCACGTGCATCATGAGCGTCATGTTTGAAGTCAATCTCAACCTCATGGCCGCTATTCTGGAGGAATAGAGTAATTAGAGACGCCGGCAGGGATTGGGCTGGAATTCAAGGTATAGGGCTGGAAGTCAAGGTATCGTGGCATGAAGAAAAAGATTCTTACCAGTACTACTAGTAGTAGTAGCTTGCCTACTAATTGAGGAAACGACGAATCGGCGTATTCAACGTCGACGTTGAGTTCTCCGCCTAACTCTAAGTAACGACCCAGGTGCGTGCATGGCAATGTGGGTTGTTTGCTGGTCTCCATCTTGAGTGCTGCAGGTGTAGCTTCTCGCTGTCGGTTTGATCTTCTGGCCATGGGCGCCCCCACTTGGGGGACCACGTACCAAACCCAGCGCAACTTCAAATTTGACTGGCGTGTTATACCTTCAAAATGGCGCCTCTACTTACAGAAACGAGCTGATAATAAGTGTCCACCTGGCGAGGTCTGCGAGTTTCCTTTGCTTCTTTTCCACGAACTCCCCAACCGTTTTTTCCACAGAGTATCCCATTTCGTTTCCAAAGGAAGAGGAACAGCTTCGTCCTCAACTTCGCATGCACGTCGGGGCAATAGTCATGCCTTCTGCTTGTCGAGACAAGCCATGTCAGTCTCGAAAGAGTAGCTGCCGTTTGTTGTCGCCGTGACAGGAGGTGTATGCGGCCCCAGACAACCTACTCTTGCAAGCTGTGGTGACTGACTGCCGAGTTTATTACCTGGGTATATAATGAACGCCTAACGTTGAAGTCAAAGCTTCTAGCCTTCTTACTTGTACCAGCTAGTATTATTGCTACCTACAGGTCATAGAGATAGAGCCCCTTAGCCGTGGATAGACTTGGGTTCAAACTTAAGTTTCCTCTTTTTCATCACACCTGGCATGTAATTACCTATATGTTCGGTTAGTAAGGAGCATTACTCCCAGATACCCAATTACTCAATGAATAGATGTGACCATGCGCTGCACAAGCCCAACTCCGGTCGAACTTCCCACACCTGTTTCTCTAAAAATTAATTCTTTCGACCGTGGCCCCTTTTATGTCAGACTTGGCCGCTTGCTAGCCTCAGCATAGTAATAGTGTGAAATTGAAAAGATGATGCCTAAGCAGCCTGGCAAGTTCGGGCTGTTTGATGAGAAACTGAGAAGATGCTGTGATCCGGGGACATTATTCTCCTGCGACATGATCAGCTATTTAGTTTAGAACTTCGGACCCAGCTGAGCTCACATGGGCAGGTTTACTAATTTCATGAGTGAGGCACCGCGAAGTGTGAGCTGACCCGCTGAGGGAATGATGAGGTAACTAATTAAGGTACGTACAATATCCAGCCGTTCAATTGACAAAAAGCTGCCACACGTGACACACCTGCCTACCTGCCTACCTACGTAGCCAACCCGCGAGAATAAAAACCAACGAATGGTTCGGTCGCACCACAGTACAGCACACATCTTTTCCATTGAAAATAAGTCGACATTTTAGCGATTCTACAGACGAACCCGACAACTCCAACTCTTTCATTTCCGCGTTTCACTGCAAACCTTCAACATCAGCGGGGGCGGCGTGCGCCCCGTATACGCAGATGGCGTGGATCAGCGACTCGGCGCAGGCCACGTCCTGGTTAGCCTTGGCCCTGCTCCACCCCTCGTCCTAGAGCTTTTCGCTCTCGATCCTGTGGCCGTCCTCGGTCGTGTCGAAGTCGGCCACGTACATGCAGCGCGGGCAGCGAGCCACGACCTTGAGGTCCGGGCAGCCCAGTGAGACGCCCTTCTCGGTGGGGTGGCTGAAGTATCCATTTGTGGTCTGAACTCTTCGCCATCCCGTGATGTGGCCTCGCCTCATGCCCTCGATGGCCTTTTTCTGCTGGGCGGGATTCATTTCCTTGAACTCGGCCTCGTTTTTCAGAGCCTCGAGACGTGCGGCGTCCTTGCTGAAGTCCTCGCTGGCCGACACTGAGAATTTGGCCCCGTTCGGAAACGTTTTCTGCGGCGCGTGGTCGAGTCGTTCCTTGTTCCGGAGCCGCTCAACCATGTTGTTGAGACTCTGACTCCACGGGTGCACGTCTTTTGACGATGAGATGGCGAATGGATCCCCGGGCTTGGTACCTCCGCAAATGAAGACGACAGCTAGTACAGAGGCTTGTAATTGCCCTTCAGGGTCGCATCAACCTTCATCTCGACGACCAACCCATCTATCACTCGTCGTTAGCCGATAATCGCTTGTGGCACCAGACGAATATTTCAGGCAATGAATTAATGATCGGTTTGAGCGAATACACCCAGCTGTGAGAGGGGTGTTGCCCAAGACATGTGCAGTGAAACAGGACCTGGGGCTTCCGAACTTGCTCCAATATCCATCTTCTAAAGTCCCAAGTCCCACACCCATGGTCACTCGGGGGTTGGATTAAGAGATACTTACTCAAATCATTGTGAGACTGCGCCATCATTCGACACACCATCTCCATCATGCCCAGCAGGGAGATGTTTTCGTGCGACACGTTCTTCAAGGTGTCTATTTTGACCTTTTTGGCGTGGATTTTTGTCGGCTGTGCTCGATTTCAGATTCTTCAATATGTGGCTGGCTATGATGGCCTGAAGCTTCTCTGGAAACTTGGCGGCCTAGTAAAATTTGCTAAAGGCTTTGAACGCCGAGACGTGCGCATTGTTGCCGTTCAAAACTTTCTTCCAGCTCAGTGTATTATCTTCCACCTTCCTCTTGAACATTTGTTCGGCCGCCTCGAAATTGATACGGTCATCTGGGCTAGGCTTTTCCTTTTCCAAAACTTTGATGAGCTCCTGTGCCATCGTTTTCCCGTCCTCTAAACCTTTGGCAATATTCATTTCCGAGCGTCTGCGGGTTTGTGTCAGCAAGTCTAGTATGGTATGGAGTTCATTAAGTTTCCCCTTGACATTGCTGAGAATCGCCGTATTTGGTGTTGTCCTCGTGGTGTTGAATACGTAATCGGAGGCTTCATTAATAACCTTCTTGAATTTGCTGGGAGTAGGACCATTACCACCAACGAGGCCCATGATCTTATCCCGGAGCGCCTTTCTATTGTCGTGCAGATTCCCTTGATGTTGTGCCCAACTATTGCACTCTGCCAATGGCACATTAACATAGTAGGTAGCAGTCCGAAAAAAGTCGTTGGCGTCCAAAAGAGCAGCTTCATATGCTTCGGTGGCAAGCGGATTCTCGTCGAGCTTCAGCTTGTCAAGGTGTATTTTCACTGCATCTATGATTTTGACCAGATTATTCACCGCCTTAGTGGCGGCCTGAAAAGCACCGACGTCGAGCTGTTCAATTCCGTTCTTAAGGTTGGCATGGCTCTCACCGTGACCGTAAAGGCGAGCGGACTCCTAGATAACGCGGCCAGACGTGATCGACCTATGTATGATGAAAATGTCAGCATGATCAATTCGGGGTCTTAAGTGGACCGTGAGGTAGCTCGGCTGGGAGCATGGGAGATAGGCGGGATGACGAACTGAAAAAAAAAAAACAATTAAGCTCCATGAGAAGTACTCACATGATGTATGTGGGGGTAAGTAGCACTTCTTTTGGTCGACTTCTATCATATATATAAGCAGTGGTCCTCGCCCCTTCCTCTACGAGGGCCAGGCTGAAGTCTCTTACCAATACCAGTTATTGCTTACTCTCTTCAGTACCTTCATTGTGACCACCTTGATCAGGCGTACCTGCCTTCACTTACACCACGACTCCGGTAAAGAGAAAAGTCGCTCACTACGATAACTAAGATCGCGGTCAGAAGCCTTATCTCTGGGACTCAAAGTGGCCGAAAAGGAGGGTTTACAGGAGTCGAGAATGGGGCCCCAGAAGCGCACCGGATAAAAATACAGCGTTTTATAGAGATGCTTATGTAATCTACAGATACACACGTGCCACACGCACCTTTGGGGTATTTCAGCAATTGACATGCGGAATTGAGGCTATTCCCGCATCAGAGCCGATTGCGCTGATGGGCCCGATTACTATGGCAATATGAGGTCCCGGGTATTGGACTGGTTGTAAGCAATGCCTAGTAGGACTGAGAATATGATGACTGTAGCTCAGAACGAGTACCTCGAGAGGAGATGGTCAAGAGAGTGTCGCACGACTAAACTAATTACACAAATGGTGCGTGTGTTGATGTTTGGACTGCCGTTTCTGGCGGGCGTAGATTCGGTAAGTACGTTTTAGGTGGGGCGGCAGATGTATTTGTCAGAGTCCACTAGACAAGCGCAGTACGTCTGGCGGGCGCAAGCGCTCACGGCACGGCCTAAGGCGTTTCCCTGCAACGCAGCCCGATTCTGGGGCTCGGGCGCCCAGAAACCAAACGATAGCAGACCAGAAAGCATCACGAGAAGATAAATAGCAGCCATGGCGCCGTATTTTTCGTCGCGGGCGCTAAGCGTCTTCGTCGCGACACCAGCCGTAGCCTCGGTCGGTCGCGGCCGACGTGCGCCTGGTGTCGGGCAAGTAGACTGCGCGACTGACGCCGTGACACGGCCAAGGCTGAGCATGCTGGCGACACCACTCGAGTCTTCATCGGCGATGATCCATTAAGCAAGCTAGATCTGCTGAGGCAGGAGCTTTCTGCTAAGGGAAAATGTCATCATTAGCGGAGCTGGCATTTCGACCCTTCATTGTGCTGTCAGTGGTACCCTTGTGACCATTCGTTGGCGGTGCCTTCGGGTGGCTTGGGAACAGACGTAAAGCTCCGAACGGGTCGCCAAGGCCCGGCCAACATGTGATATGTGATAATGTCCGTCCCCGCCACGAACAGCTTGCAAAACTACGTGGGGCATACGTGCAGCACCGCCTCTCGGGGCCTCGACGACTTCCAACCAATCGCCCCGTGCCACGTGCGACTTCGCTGGCAACAAACTGAGGGGAAGAGCGGGGAGTCAAATTTCGTAACGTCGTCTATTCCCATCAGCAGCAATACAATATCATCAACTATAATTTTCCATGCAATTATTTCTTTCGCTAGGAGAAATACTAGCCAGATAAAGGGTGTTTTGTTGGTAAGCCCCGCAGTCCGTCAACCACGCTCGAGCTAACACTCAAAGGCACTCACCACGGCCATCTAGGCGTTTCACGGCATCTCTTTGATTAATACAACGCGCTTCGAAGGATATAAGCAACTCGCAGCTCAACAACTTTGACTGGAATAACCCGCCTCCGATAATGAGGGACGACTCGCACGACTCGCGAGGCACAGTCATGTCTATCCCCTTGACACCCCGTTACGATGGTTACAACGACTTCGACTCTCGAATTTCCTACTCTTCAGGCTTTGTTGACCAGAGTATGGACTATGAGTACGGCAACTACTACTCTAATGACTCCCAAGCGTATGTAGCGCCCCCGGACCCCATCGCTCTCCTAAGAAGCTGTCCCGTCTAATAACGCGCGAGTCCAGATCCGCCGCTTGGTCGCCTTCCTTCAACAACGGCCAGGAGTATGAGAGCTTGGAGAAGAAGTACATCTATCTCGTGCTGGGCTGTCGAGCAAAGCCCTTGAGCTGGTTGGCCGACTTGGACCGGCACTACAAAGGGGGCCATCTGCCAATCTCGCAGAAGTATAAATACACGTGCGACTACAGGAAGTGCGCATGCAGCACTCACAGCGGCGGCAACAGCAAGCCTGGCAGCAGCAAGGACAGCAGCGGCAACCTCCTACGAAGAGGGATACGAAGAGCACGCCTTCTACCGCAAGGACCACTTCTGCGATCACCTACTAGACTTCCGCAAGATCCTCTCAAGCGTAGCAGCAGCAAGGGTAGCCACAGCCCAGCCAACTGGCTCAAGGATCGCTACATAGATCTCAAATGGTGGCGTTGTAGCAAGTGTCTCCAGCGCGTCTATGTCTCGAGTGACGGCTGGGAGTGTCGCGATTGCAAGGTCATGTGCTAGCGCGAGCGGCAGAAGGCACGATAGCGGGAGAAGATGTGATGGATGGACGATGCTTCTCGGAAACCATGATCAGGATTGCGCTAAGAAAGAGCAGATAGCAAACCTCTTTCTATCTACCATACGGAAAGGAGACAAAACTCGGCGCACAAACGGGGCAAGGTCAGGAATACCCAAAGCTGTTCTACCGCTATTCCTTGCCGATAATACGATATGATCACCCACACACACTCCAAGAAAGCCGAAAGTACGAAGTAAGGATCACACCGCTCCAACATGAGGGCGGAGGAGGAAAGAGCCTCGCCAGATCCTGTATGACTCACGCCACGGGCGATGCCCTTCACTGAGATAACGAATTTACGATTTACAGTCGCTCCCCACACCCATCCAGATTTGGAAACTAGTGGACAAACGGGCTGGCCTTACTATTTTTTTTTCTTTTTATTTCGTTTGTTGCGGATGCCGAATTTTTGGAGGGCAGTCGAAGTTTTCGGCGTAGCTTTTCTTTGTTCTTTGCTACTGAGATGATTCACGGCCTATACAAGATTGGTTTTTTGCCGAAGTGGATATTGTGTTCGTCGTACGGGAGAATGAAACCTATCTCCGCTTTCCGTAGGATACTCAACGATTATACGCTTATACTTAGCAACTCCGCCTTGAGAGACGTTGTGAAATTCTTAATCTGTGGATAGCTCGCCGATCTGCAAGCGCAAGACAGAAGATATGAACAAATTCCGTGCCCGTAGCCACCTGGCGGTTGAGGGGGGTTTTCATCGCTTCACCTCCCCATGAGATTGCCCCTGTGCCAATGCCGAGGCGGATGGCGCGTTCTGTGCCAGAGCTAGCATGCGGCAACTCCGTCATTGGCTAGCATACAATGCAGCCGAAGTGGAAGGAAATGAAAGGAGGGTGGAAAGGACTATCGAAAGGTGAGGGTCTGTGTTACGATCCCGGCTCAAGAGTGCAAGAGGCGCCGTAGGCTGGCTAGAACAACCATAGAAGCGAGGCTTCCCTGTAGGGTTGATACAGCCAATTAGGAAGCACTCAGGGTGCTCAGTTGCCAAGGCCAACTGAGCACACTGAGCCTAACGCTCAGTGCCGCTCAGGGCGCTCAGTGACTGAGCGCCCCTGGACACTGAGCACCTAGGGCAAGGGCTCTGATTCGCTAACTATAGTTCTATATAGGGAGCTGGAGGAATGCTCTTTGAGAGTCAGTTCCTCAGCTATCAATTGTTAAAGTATGGCTAGCTACTACAGCTATAGGGCCCTAAAGTGCAGGCAGGACTTCTATTGCCCCCCAAAGACCCTATCTACATGGCAGAGTCCCCTGTAGCCTACGAGGTAGACTGCTGAGCAGAGTCCTCATAGTCTATGTGGCAGTACGGCCTATTCGCCTAAACCATATTTGGCGGTTTCTCTGATCATTTCCTGAGCAGCGCCTGACTAGCGCCTGAGCAAGATGGCTGGGGTGGTGAGGGTGACTGGAGGTTGGTGAGGGCAACTTTAGGGTAAAACAACACTGTATTCTCCCAGGCCATGGTCACTCTGGTGTGCGACCGCGACATAATGACATCGATGCCAGCACTCCCCCCGCCGCGACTTAGGGGCGGGGGGAAACATGACCATCCAACCTTTACCTCACTCAATGCTATCATTATTATTGGTAAAATGAAGGGCCGTTGGCATTGCTAGAGCATAAGAAGTTAGGCTGAGCCATTGCGAGGACGTAATATGAGGTGGTTCTGGCTGCAATGGAGCTGAGCATCAAGTACCATAGCGACCAGAACAGTTGTAATGAATTTAATCACGCAATTTCCTGTCCAACGAGTCTATTTTTTTTCATCAAATCCAAATACCTAGGTAGGTCTGGTGTTCCTCTTATGCACAGAATATGTCAATGCAGAAGGAGGTTCCCATCAAGCCACAAGCCAACGCTGTGACGGCCCGCCTTACGCAGTAGGGATGTCAATGGTTGAAGGCAGTAACGAATGTGGATTTAAAGCTAAGGAAGAGAAAGGAATCTATCGCCGGGTCCGCGCAGGGCGCGGAGAAATAGGTAGTGGTGCTCAGTGCGCACAGGCCACACCCTAAGCACAATGCCGCCAATAGAATCAATCCTGTCACATGAGCCCTGTGGCGACCGTGACAAACGCTATCTGCCGCCCATCCCAATAATCACGGTAGCACCATAGCACCAACCGCTCCCAGTCGACCTACCTTGGGTGCCTGAATGGAAGGCAGACAGGCAGACAGGCGGGTGGTTGCTCCATCTTGTCATCATTGATCGCCTCCAGCCTCAATGGAGCTGCGACTCCTCAATATACCTTGCTGCGGCGTCCAGCACCTCGGCGCGTGTAACAGTTTTCCCGTCAACCCTCGCCGACAAGTCGGTCGAGCGGGGACATTCGCCGCTTTCCCCCACAGGCGTCTCCATCATCGCTGTTGTCGAATCTGTCGGCAGATAGCGCGGCAAGAATACTCTCGAACTAGGCACTCTGCCGGTCGCGGTACTGCTTCTCGACACGTTTATGTTTCATGCGAGCGCGAAGGCGTCCGAGCGTTAGCTCGGCACTGGTGCTGGTGCCCGAAACGGGCGCCGAGTGGGTATTTGGCGCTTCGCTTGCCAGCGTCTGCAGCGACTTGCGGTACTTCGGCTAGCGCAGCTGAGGGGAAGCGGATATAGTATTCCTTTCGGGCTGGACCGGAGTCTCTGTGACTGATGGTGATGCCGCAGCGCTCATGCTGGGCAGGGAGGGGTCTGAGTGGTGCGGATCCGCCGTCGAGTAGCAGGGCACCGTCATCGAGGGGGGCGTCGAGGAGAGGCTACTGCACGGAACGGCCATGTCAATGTCGTGGTGGCCGCCTTCGCTGGGACTCGCATTGCCGCTGCTATGTCTCGGGGCCTCGGCAGAAGAATATGAGTAGCTGTTGTGCCGGGGAGTGGTGGTAGGCCACGGGGCTCGTCGCGAAGTCCAGGGCCATGGAGCTCTGCACCAGGCCGCCGGCTGTCCTGGCACGGTACGGGAAGGTACCAAAGCCGAAGGCAGCGCAGTCGGCCGTTACGGTGCGGTAGTCAGTCAGCAGTAGGCCGCCATGGTGGGTAGGCGTGCTGCTGTCGTCTATCCTTGCGCTGAGATCAAGGTCGGCTGCGAACGAGCCTCCGTACGAGGAAAATGTCAGCTCCCTGCCTCGGAAGGCGCTACTATAGTGGTAACGAAGAGCCCGGAAAGCGTGGGCAGCGCGTCAGGGGTAGGGTCCACGATGCAAAAATTAGGCCGCTACACTCTCGGGTTAAGTCAAGTGAACCGAAGGCAGGGAGCGGGCAGAGCAGGTCCCACCGGCCTTGTGAGACATAGATTCAGACCATGTGCTTCCATATCCATCTGTCATAAAAGGTTTCTCGGTGTCGATTATCTGGGAGACAAAGTTAACGCCTTTTTGGCCGTCCCCCTGCAGGCCCAAAAAAAAGGGGGAATTGATCGATTATATTTTTTATGCTATTAAGTACAGCACAAAAAACATATGAATCAATTCACTATTGGCCTTCCATAATGGCAGTACCATTTTCCACACCACCTAGCCTAACCGACAACCCTAACCCTATACCACCATGAAGAAGACTCCACGTATTTGAACACCCCATACACATTTTCTACGGTATTATAGGTAAAATGATACGCATTAATATAAAGACTTCCCGATATTTTCTTTGGTCTTGAATATAGCTGTTGGAATGACGCGCTAGTCAGCCACGGAGAGTCATCCACTAAGGGCCTGATCGGCTCGCCGTTGCGGTGTCGTTGCGGTTGGGAAAACCTGCACAAAAAAAATCGCGGGGGGCCTTGCAAGGCCACTAACCCCAATCGAGTGGTAATTTCCCACATTTATCGACCAAATTTGAGGCCGAGCGCCCGGAACGATCCGTCTCAATTTATGCAATGTATCTTCGCGGGGCTCTTCGTGACACCCTGGTCAACGCCCTTCATATGGTATAGTGCACAGCCAAATCTAGTATGGTTGGCTTTTTCCCAACAGTACGGCAACCCTTCTTCGAGAAGGGTTGCCGTACCGTCGAGATCCTACGTACTGCTGCCAATGGCTTCCATTAATAACCCTCTGCTCAACGCCGTCATCACGAAAGCTGTAGTGGATGTAGCCTTACAGTATGTTGATCGCCGTCGACTACTAGGGCCACGCGACTGTGATATTATCCACCCAGAGGGGCCCTCGGGGGCCTGCCATCTTGCTGAGTCGATTCTCAGTGGCTCGGATACCCAATTCGTTGATCTTTTTCGTATGCCAAAGGCCGCTTTCCATCGATTGGTTACATGGCTACAAGAGCATACCGGGCTTAAGGGGTCCAGATACCTGACAGCCGAGCTAAAGCTTATGATCGTGCTATGGATATTCGCCCACGACGAGAGCCAGCGTAATGCTGCCCACCGGTTCCGAGTCAGCCAGTCTACTGTGAGCTCTGTTATGACGGATCTACTGGACAAGCTCGTACAGCTACACTGCGCATTCGTCAAGCCAAAAGACGATGACTGGCTCGACCCGTCTATCGACGATGCATTCTACGGTTGTATCGGGGCCATTGATGGTACATATATCCACGCCTTCATTTCAGAGCCTCAGCAACACCAGTGGCGAACCCGGAAAGGCTTTATCGCACAGAACGTCTTCGCCGCAGTCCGATTTGATGGTGCGTTCTCGTACGTACTCGCTGGTGCTGAGGGCTCAACACACGATTCTACGCTCCTTAGCATCGCTACTGCGAATGACTTTGCGGTCCCCTCGGGCCGGTTCTACCTTGCAGACGCTGCATTTGGTAGGCATGTGGGGATTCTTACACCTTATAATGGTGTCAGATATCACCTCGAGGATTGGAGGAATGCCAAAAACCCGCCGACCACAGCAAAAGAACTATATAACATCCGGCACGCACGCCTTCGGGTTATCGTTGAGAAGGTATTCGGTATTCTAAAGAGGAAGTGGAAGATTATCCAAGCTACTGCGCCAGAGTACTCGATACGAAACCAGGTCCAGATTGTGTACGCAGTCACTGGTATCCATAACTTCCTTCTTGACACCAGCGATGAAGAGCTAGTAATTGAGGCTACACAAGAGGCTTGTCGGTATGCTGAGCAGATAATTAGGAGTCGGTATAGTAAGGATATCCGGGATGCTATTGCAGAGGTTCTATGGAGGGAGCGGGATTTCTAGCTAGTCTTCCATGACTCGGTCAGAGCCTCTTTAATATCCCGGTCTACAGTGTTCCATACAACAGCATTTGAGTGCTCTTTTAGCTGCATGATACACGTTACACGCTCTGCGGGGCTTAACTGGATAGAGAAGTTGTGTATAAAGTCCTTGATCGCAAGCTGGATCTCATCCTGCCCTTTCAGGCGAAGCATGGCCTCAGCCTGCTTAACCATAGCTTCAGCTTGCTTCATAGAGGCCTCAGCTTGCTTATCGAGGCTCTGGGCCAGTGCTAATACCTCTGGATTTGTATTGGCTTTCCGAACCCTCTGGTACGACGGCGCCACAGAGGGTTGGCGAGAGTTAGCATCAGTAGCTGAGCTCGTACTCAGGACCATGGCATCCTCGGTATCGCCCTCGCCCTCGCCCTCGTCGTCAGGCGTCGTAGTAGAGGGGCGAAAGGCATTACTCGCGCGGATAATGTTACGGCCATGACCAGACTGGTTGGCGTATATCGTCTCATAGTCTGACAGAGTAAACCGAGCAGTCCGAAGCCATCCAGCATCCTTATATTGCAAAAGGAAGTTATTCCAGACTTCCACAGAGCCTTCCACCATCCTCTCTTCTTCGTTATATTTCGCACCTGACTTGTTAAGAAAGGTCTTGATCGTTCGGAATCGCTTCTTCTCATTATCGTACTTGTCCCTGATCTTCTCTGCTGACCAGTGGAAGTCTGGAAAGGATTCCTCCATTGTAACAGAGATCCTCTAGAATGCCGGCCGCGTCTCGGTCAACTTGTTGATACGGAACGCTCCAGCGATAGCCTCGTCTCGGAATAACTCGATAATCTTCGCCTGCATTTCGGTTGTGTAGATGATTTTCCTCCGCCTCGTACGCGGGGTCGACGAAGGCGCGTCAGGTGTCGGCTCGGAAGTAGGGCCGTCATCGGAGGCTTGCAGGCCGCCGTCAGAGGGTAGGTCATCGGCTTGAACAACAATAGAGGCCTCAGGAGCAGGAGACTCTACTGCGGTTGCCCTGATGCGGGGTCTTCTGGGCATCTTGACGATAGGTGGGTTGCTGTCGTGGCTGTATTTTGGTCAAAAAATTGCGGGAAGACAGGGCGGAAGTCACACGGGACTAAAATTAATTAGGAAAAGCCTAGTTACAGGGGTTTCGGGGTACATTGGCTGTGTCTCCACTTTAATTATGCACATGGCTCGTATCTTTTCCCAACCGCAACGACACCGCAACGGCGAGCCGATCAGGCCCTAAGGTGGCTATGGTGGCACAGGGCCACAGATTCTATATAAGTGGCCTACGGCCACTTCCACACTCTGTCTTCTAGATACACAGACATAAACGAATCCATCACTTAAACCACCAGTTTTCGACGTGCAGTTACGCCCTGTTGCTTCCAGTACCGGTACCTGGTGATTCCAACAATAGCCGTATTATGAGTTGTTGATATATAGCCAAATGCGTGCGCAGCCAAATTCGCGTTTATTGGAGTCGGCCAAATGCGGTTGTTTTGGTTGGTCAAATACGGCAAAGTGGGCCACCTCGCCTAAATCTTTGGGCTAATTAAACACGCCGCATCCTCGCTTCAGGGTGCGCGTTGCACCAGGCGCCCCGTGCGCCAACCCAAAAAGAAACCACCACATGCTCACGATGCCTACGAATTGCTTCATTTTTCACCTTTGCTACACATAACCTACCGACCTTCCTACGCAGCGTTCCTACGCGCGCGTATTTCTTGTTATTTACAACGTCAAAATAGAGTTCTTAACGCCAGACGAATTTGCAGATTCTTCATTTGACGCTCTTTTTGAAGGCGCGCTCGCTGGAGAGATTCAATACGATCGAGCCGATCTTCTACCGTACGACCGAGCCGAATTTGAGCATACCGTGGCCGCACCCACCCCCGATCAGCCAGGTGAGGATTAGCGAAACAGTCCTACACGCGTTTTACGTATAAATAACGTTTTCCTTTCTTCTAGGTCTTTCGATACCGTTCTCTGAGCCAATTACGACCCCCAAGCCCGCGCCACATGCTCCGAGAGCCATCGAAATACCGGCCAGTCTAGATAACATTCACGCGTTTTTTCCTAGGCCAGGAAACCCTCACATTTACTGCTGAAGAGCACGAAAAATACTGGCCTTTCATGAACAATATCTACTCGCTGGTTCGGAAGGAATACGTGTGCCAGACTGGCGATAAAAAGAGGACCCTCGTAGTGTGACTGCCACTTTTACCGGCGTTGGAGACTGCCCTGCAGAGATCTATTTTATCATTACTTCGTCAACGGCTCCCTGACCCTCACCGAGAGGCGCCTTGAGCAGTGGTCTGAACTGTGGGAGGAAAGTGGCTATGAGCTTTATGAGTCAATGAAGCCTACCGTGAGGAAGCTCGTGATATTGACGACCCAATTGTATCGTCACAGAGCCGGGTGCTTGCACGGGAGGCTACCGAGACGATATTGACTTCATTTTATGAGCTTGAGCGGGTTGCTTACGGCCGTTTACCCCCTGAAGAAGCTCATAGGTTCATCGAATGGTGGATTTTCCACCTTTGTCAGTCTACAAGTACGTTGGTGCGTTAAATTATACCACTTTTCAGGGGTAACCGCCCGGGAGACCATAGCCAAATATACCACTTTTTGCCTGCATTGCACTCAACACCAAGAAAATCATCATGAAGTCTTTGTTTACTTTTGACACCCACCTACTTTACCTTAACACTATGAAAAATATCACCAAGTCTTTGTTTACTTGCAGCATACTTACGCTTTTTACACTTTGACAGGCTGCTTTACTGACAGGGACCATTTTACCTTTGACTAGGGAAACTGACGATTTACGGCATTTTGGCCTTCAACGGCGATTTTTTCAAGTTCAACACACGTGCTGGCACACGTGCGACTTATGCACCGATCCTGTACTTCGACGGCCGTTGACTACTGCCCAGTTAGGAATAGAGTGCATTGGCCGGCTACACCTATTTCAGTATGTGGATCGCCATTTCTTAGCGCCTTGGCATGGCAGGCCCCCCGGCTTTTGTCTACCAGATAATCGACACCCATCATGCCCGGCAATCCATTCTGGCAAGGAAGGGATGCTCCAGTCCACTACCAAGCTTTTAGCAAGGAAGGGACAGCACGATCTGTTCATGGTGGGAGGAGCGTAAAAGGAGGTTGGGTGCAGCCAACTGCACTGGCAAGCCTGGCTACAGGCCCTGCCCTGCAGCCCCACGCTTCCCAATTGGGACTAGCTCAATTGCCCCTCTTCCCACCACAAAACCACAGCCTGTAGGAACCGCAGGCTTCCTCTTTTCCTTTTCCTTTCCTTAGCTTAGTTATTTACGAATACAACTATTCTTTACCTGTAGCTTTGTCTCTCGTATATGCCTGCCTTCACACGCGTACCGAGCGGGCCAAGATCTCACTCCTTTATCAGTAGCCCGCCCTACACTCTATCTCATCCACGAGAAATCTAGCCGAAGTAATTAGGGGTGAGGTTTGGGGGCTGGTGACTAGCAAGCGGTCGTACTACGTTAGACTGAGATAATGAGGAGTGTGGGGTAGATTTGCAAAGAGAGCAGTATCAATAGGTGGAGAGCGAGGGAAAGGGCGGTTTCAAATACCAATTAACTGTCAGAGAAAACAGTCTACCTGTAGTTAATGATGTTTGGGAATGTGACTCGGAAAATATCGGTCAAGGTCGGCGGACGAGCTGCTCCAATTAATACCTCAACCAGATCCATATGAATGAACTTGAACTTGCTGCCCGCTAGCTTCCGCGCGTGGTCGTTTTAGCCCCACTAAAGAAATATTGTGGCTGACTACCTAGGTATAATTAGGTATAGAGGGATGGATGGTGGATGCATGGCCAACAAGTGCGGCATGTGGCCCCTCAAGGGCAATCACGACGCAAGCAACCTTTGCCAGGCAGGCGCGGGGATGACATGGGATTCTGACATGGGATGCTAAAATGGAACTAAGCATGGTTGGTTTCATGTTTTGTGATCCTCGTTTTCGTGTTGGGGTTCGGTTACGCGGGTAGACGGATTGTCGAACAAAGGGTGGCTGCAGGAAATGCGGCCACAAGTCCGACGGAACAGAAAACGTTCAGGTACCTTACCTAAGTACCGACAACCCTTCCAACACTCAAGGTACCCAACCTCCCTCGGCATATATTTGTTCTCCCATGCTACTTAATTTCCATGTTCAATTCGACATCAACTTCCGCAATTTTCATTGCCTGCGTCGTTACCCAGACTAGCAACTACCGCAACCCCCCATTTTCCACTTGTCGCTCACCCCTTTCTTCCACACACCCTTTCTTCCACACACCCTTTCTTCCACACACCCTTTCTTCCACCACCCCCTTCGTGTCCTTCTTGCTATCGCACATTATCTCTTTCCATCTTCAACATACCCACCACCCTACCTTCCGGTAAGAACCCCATTCTTCCCTCTACTGTGACCTTTGTCTCCCTTTCCTGTCTGGCTTGTTTTGAATCGGATGGGCACTCTTGTCTTACAACTCATTTGTCTTTTCAGAGTCTGGAAGTAGCACAACCTCTTCATCACACCCAATGCCGTCTCTTCATAATGTACTGGTCAACCAGCTCGAAAAATGGGGTGAGTATGGTGACGACAAGGTACATTTCAGCTTTGACGAATTCGCTCTCACGGTGCTTGTCCAGCATGAAAACATTACACTCCGGTCTATTTACCATCGATGGCTCCCTCTAAACAAAGTCCCCAAGGAAATTAAGGAGGAAGACTTTCACGGCGACACTGCTGAGGATCTTGAACCATTTTGATTCAAGGTTAAGATCAGTCGCAGTTCGGGGAGTGCTGGAAACCCGCCCCCTTTGGCCGGCAGTCGTGAGGGACATGATACACATCAAACAACCGGGGTTCTTCAGGGACTCGTCAAACTCGCCGCCCTCCTCCAAATTTTCAGCAGCCCCTAGTGATGCTGTGACGAAACAGTCTACTGTGGCAAAGCCTACCACAGCTGCAACAACGGCTACCGCATCGGTTCACGAAAATGCAAGTGGACAAACCCCGCTAGAACCTGGTCAGCTCTTTTGGGTCCACAGCCAGATCCGTGAGGACAATGACGAGGACGGTGTTATGTACTACTGTGGGTGGGACGAGTCTGACAGACTCATCATGCTGAAGCTGCCCTCGGAGAGGGTCTCCGAGTCCTTCTTGATCCAGAAAGTAAACAAGGACGCATCCTACTGCGTCCTCAAGGACAGAAGGCAAGCCCTTAAATGGGTGAATGATGGCTGTCCCGCAATTGAGTGAAGAGAGTTTGAGGCAAGCGTGAAAAAAGCACTGCCGGGCGAAGTTACCTTTAACAAGATTTTCAAGAATTCTTCGGACGCCATCGTAGCCAAGGCAAAGGCGCAGGCGCTGGAAGAAGACGCAAATAAATAAGCAGACGCCGAGCCAGGTCACTCCACCCAACAATATACAAGTAGTGGACTTGAAATAGCCCCATGCACAAGCTTTTGGGCGCCAGTTCATATCGCCCCTTCCCGTCCCCGTTAGCGAAAGGGATAGGCAGCTCCACCCCCCTCCCTTCCATTACCCGACGAGGCGAGGCTTAGAGGCTAGTCTAGGACGCCTCACAACCTTCAAGGCATGGCAGGCCGTGCCGTTGGGAAATGGGCAGGAACATCAAAGCGGCGGCATATAACAGGGGTTCTCGCTTGTCCTTTTGGATGTATGAATGGGACTTGGAGGCCAGTTTCGGTTCGTGTTGGTGGGATAACAGATATTTGTCTCCAAAGAGAAGATCAAATTACTTTGTCGTTGTACCTTGGCTAGATAGAAAGTGACAGAAACAAACGGCAGTGCCCTGTTTCTTTTCTTGACAATGCCGCATTAACCCTAATTACGCTTAAAAGATGGAAGCTCCGCTTTCAACACAACCCACCAAAAGAACAAAAAGCAAGACCGGGAGGGTAGGGTAGGGCCATTTTTCCCCGGGACCTGGGAGAGCAACAGGCAAGGTGAGCTTGTCTCAGGCAGTAGCCGAAGCGCACAGCTTAACCGTCTGGTCCGTAGGTCGGGAGCCGGGCAGCGGAAGTCGTCGGGGCAGGAAGGCCGGGAGCCGGGCAGTCAGCCCGGCGGATCGGTCAGAACCGTCAACACCGCCAAGGCAGGTAGGTCAGTCCGGTCGGTGGCTGACAGAGTGGAACCAAGGCAGTATTGATAGGTAGAAATAAGTCCCCCTGTCAGGTTGGGCTGATCAGAGCAACGCTGTCTCGTGAGCTGACGTCCTTCGTGGCAGGTGCCGTCGGTCCGGTAGAAATAATTGGATGGCCTGGGCAACACGCGTAGATGGCTGTCGGGGTGGCTGGCAGGGAGCAAGGCGCAGGGCGCAGGGCGGCCGTCAAAGCGGCCCAAAACCATATATACTGTGGTGCTGGTATTCGGAAGCCATATAGGTGGGGCCTGCAGTCGAAGAAAAACAACATAACTGTAGCCGAAAGGAAAAAAGAGGGGTCCTCGTGAGCCAGGGCGTCCCCTAGAGGAAGCTCTCTTTGATCAAAGGAAAGGAAGACTCGTGACCTAGAGGAAGACATCCCGGAAAATAAAGCTCTCGAAGTAAAGAATCATCCCCTACACTTGCCTTCCTGTGACCAGAGGGTCGAGTAGTCCAGGAAGGAAAACAAAGCCTGGCTCGTCGAATGATAAGGGCGAATATGCTCTCAAATGGTCATCCGAATAACAAGAGCCACAAGAGATCCAGAAAAGTACAGATATCGTGATCAGAACAAATTAAACGGGTCTGGCGTGCCAGCCACATCAAGGGAGCTTAACAGATACGAATTCGAACCTCACGAGGCTACACAGACCCGCTCAACATGAGGCCAGGCATTTCGGCACTGACCACGTACGCGGCTTCCCCTAACAACACAATGTCTCGGGAACCAAATAACCTATATCGATGGGTCTCACAGGGTCGTAGATCACTCAACAACAAAGTGAGGCATGCAGTCACTCTTGTGGACTCTCCTAACCAACAAAGCAACAAAATCTGAGCAGCCTAGGGGATCTAGAGGGCATCTAGGGGACCTAGTGAGCCCGAGGAACATGTGGGGGGCCTTAGGACGTAGGCGTACTCCGAGTTGAGCGTTGCTGACAGGGACAATGCCACAGGGCCACTGCATCGCTAAGTGTCTTCTTCTGAAAGAAACTAACGAAGAAGCTAGGAAGCAGGCCATAGGTTTATTCACCACCTAAGCGACGTGATGATCTGTTCATTTCTTAATTGTAGAAGTCCTGCTCTTGAATTCGAATGCGGCATATGTGGAATAGACTTTCTGGAAAAAGGAGGAAGGAAAACGACGGCCTCGATGTTGATTGTGGGGAAACGATGGCAAACGCGTGGCTTGTCGGCTAGGCTCCCTGTAGTCTGAGCGTCCTTGAAATCAAGGAAAACATCACGAAGGTCGTTGTCTTCATCGTCGTCGTCGGGTGCGTAGGTCAGGGCCAAAGGTAGGTCGTCAGGTCCTGGGCCAGTATAGACACTTTGCGAAGCACATCCCCGATTGAGCCCCCAGTCGAAGAGATGGAAGCTCGGATTTCCACACAACCCCCAAACAACGCCAACTCGAGCCGTAGCGGGACAAAATATCGCTAGTATGGCACATGATTTTGGGGGGTTTACCTGGGGTAACCTGGTTCAACGGGAATAACCGATCATGGTGAAAAACAACGAACAACCTATATGGGCTAGAAAAACAAAGGTAAGAAGTACGCCCGCCCTCCCAAAGATTAGAGGGATAGGCTACCGTCCTTGGATAAAGAAGATGGCTCTGGAGAAAGAAAAAGGGAGAGTTCTAGGCTAATTAGTATACAAATGAGCGGAGTTCTTTATATTCCCTATAACACACGCGTGCGCACTGCACAACTGGTGCTTGTTTGATAATGTTTTGCTTTTGAAAGTGCATGCATTTAGTTGCGTTAACTAGTTATACAGTGATAGAAACCAAAGGCAGTGCCCTGGTTTTTCAATAATTGATG
Organism: Lasiosphaeria miniovina; assembly: GCF_030549165.1. Lineage (NCBI taxonomy): Eukaryota > Fungi > Ascomycota > Sordariomycetes > Sordariales > Lasiosphaeriaceae > Lasiosphaeria > Lasiosphaeria miniovina. The sequence goes on along the minus strand of NW_026848223.1, from coordinate 3,426,046 downwards.
CAGCCCGACAACCGTTTCAGCCTCTAGTGTAGTATCTCTCTACCTGCATTGTCAACATTTGGTTGGCGTGCTTCACATGCCATACCGTACTCGGAATTAATGAATGCAATTCTGCTTAGGCCGGAGGTTACTTGCATGCACCGAAAAGGAATAATTCCCCACCTCGTTTGTTCTTCAAATGTATACCAAAGGGAGACGCCAGTTGCTTTGCAACAAATAATATCGCGCCAGCAACTACCCGCCGACTAAACGAAAGTACAAAGTACCAGTCCAATCAGCCGACAGAAAACCAGGCACTGCAGCGAGACGGCCGGGAATCCGAATAATAATTAATATCCAGAAGAAGGGACTGTAATCAAGCCCCGACCCAAGACGAAGCATCGGCGGCGGCGTGACACGACAACCACGCGCACAGCCTCCGTACCTTGGGCGGACGATCGCGTCGGACTTTGGCCACCATGTCGGATTTCGGGGTCTGGCCCGAGAACGGGCTTTCCTGACGCACGCTGGAAGCACAAGCCGCGCCTTCTCATCTTTCTTTTTTTCAGACACCAACCCTACATCCCGACTTGACTCTAGCTCATCTCGCCGACAGCAAGAATGGCGGCACTCGCGAACAGTGTGCCGGGCCCTTTTGGAACCTGCGTCGGGCCCCCTGGGCAGGGGAAAAGCCCGCCGCACCCCGAGCTCACGGGCCAAGGTGCGGTGTGCACTCAGAATCACAGGGCTAATTACACGAGACTAGTAACAACGGCACAGTTACGGTATGTATGGCAGTAATTAATTTCACAATTACCTTTCCCGAATTTCAAGTTCCAGCACAAAAGTAGAAAAAGAAGAAGGAAAAAAGACTCATCTTTTTCGGGGGCGACATGTTTCAGGGCTCGAGTAGTCGGTCGGCCGTAGCCTTGCCGCTTCCAAGCACCCGGGCGATGCATGAGGATCTCGGCATGTTGGCAATTGGCACGCCATACACGTCAACTGAATTTAGATGGGTGGATGGACCCGCAAAATGGGACGAAGGGCGGGGTGGCTTCCAGTCTGCGCTGCTGCCAAGAAAGACAAAAGCTCACTCCTCCAGCTCCCATCTCCTATCCTAGTCAAATGCCGTCGGCAACGTCTCTTCAGTCGATACTTTCGCGGTTGGGCCCAGAGGAAGTGGTAGTGTGGAGGGTATGTTATGTTTCAGGTTGGCAATGGAAGTGGCGTTGCCAACGGGCAGGCGTTGTGAGAATTGATGAATGCCTTGTTTATTTAGGTATTTATCGTGTCGGACGTTCCGAAGATTGCATGGTTTGTTTGCAGGTGCGGCTCGGGCACAGCGGGTTGGGTATCTACCCCACGCACTTGTATAACGTTGCACCACAGCCTTTTTATCCTTGCAAGGCGTGGCAGCCCCTGCTAGCGCCGGGGAGATTAAGGCAAAGGCAGTCGGGTAATTTAATGTAAGCTTTGGTGGCACGGAAAGTCCCAGGTGCACGATTGATTTATTCCAGCCCAGCATCTTGGGCCCGTCCGCTCGGCCTTAGATGTTAGGATTTCGGCAGCTCCATAGGCACAGTTCCAGTTTGGAGCCGGCACAGGCAGCCGCCACCACTGACTGATTCTGCAGTACGGATTGTCCGAGCTTAGGGCGGGGCGGCGGATTGTTGTGCTTACTTCCACCAACAACGCACACGACCCGGCACAGCACCTCATTGTTTGGTTCCTGAGGAGTGAAGAGACAGGTCAGTCACGTTGGCCAGTATGCTCGTGAGAACGCTAGCTAATAATAGGAGGAAATCACTGAGAGGCTGAGAGCGGCAAGAGTCAACATGGCTAGAAATCTATTTTAGGACCAAGTGCGGTTGGGGCGACTTAGATGGTGTTCCAGAGATGTCTGGAATTTCTGGAATAAAAGAAAAACATTGCCTGCCGCTGAGTACTTCCTCTCTACCTATCTACCCAGAAGAGCAATCCCGTTCATCTGATGCAGGATGTACTACCCCCTTTCCAACATCCAAAAGAAAAAATCCAAGGAACTGGCCGTAGTTCTCGGCCTATTGCGCCTGCTCCGCCTGCTTCTCTCGCTCCTTTTCCTTCTGCTTCTTCCGCTCCTCCTCCTCGTCCTGCTTTCTCTCCCACTCCTTCTCCTTCTTGTCCAGCCACTCGAGATACTCGCGATACTGCTTCTTCGGAGCAGTGCACTGCTCGTCCTCGAAGACGATGTACAGGTGGTTCGCCGCCGGGACGAGCGCGCGCAGCGCGGCCCGCTGGTCGAACCAGTGCTTGTCGTCCTCGCCGTCGCGCAACGACACGATCGATGTGATGCCGTGCTTTGCAGCGTCGCCGTCGACATGACGGTCGCCAAGTCGCCAATGTACAGGCCCGGGCGGGTCTCGGTGATGTTGGCCGGCGTAACGATGCCGATGCCGAAGCGGTACTTGTCCACGTACGGGTACTCGGCCGACTCGGGGGTGGGTTTGCGCGCAGACCACCATGTTGATTCATCCGCTTCTTCCGATGGTGTGGGCTCGGCGTTCGTTGTTGCGGCTGGCTCCGGCTGGGGGGTGGCTGTTTCCGCTTCTGACTGCGGCGGTGGCTCGGCTTCCATGTCCGACGACGACGGAGTGGCGATTTTCACGCCTGACAGCGAGAGTAATTCGGTGTCTGCCTCGAGCGATATCGACGGCTCCGCGTTTATCTTCGCGGATACATGGGAATTGCCCTCAACTTCTGGAGATAGCTTGATGTCAAGCTCTGTCTTCAGAGGCTGCGATGGTTTAGTTCCATTATCTGGGGATACTCCATCTTCAACACTCGCTATCAATGTTCTTGTAAGGTATGGGCGCTTCGGCTGGTGTTCTTATGGTTGGTGTTCTTGTGGTTGGTGCGAAGCACGTGTGCACATTGGTGAAGAAAGGACAGGAGCAGCATTTTGGTATTTATAGAAGTTAAGGCTGACCCTCCCAAGAGCTGTCGCAGAACCTTCAGGCGTGCTGTGGGAGCATGTGTGGTTCAAACTGACACGCAGCCTAGAGATGATTACCCTAAGACAGTCACAGGGTGGACTCGAAACCCATTGTGGCAATTGGCCCATTGGCTGCTAGTTTCACATCGAGCCCTGAAATTCGGTGTGTCAAGGGAGTCAATTCATTCACAGAGACCAGCATACACCGGCTGCTCGAAAACTTCACAAATCGCCATCCCATACTGGCAATCAAGTCGTCGCGTGGCTGCGTCAGACTCTCCACGCCACCCCCGTCACACCACCAGCCATCGAGCAGCCTCCTCGCCTCCCACATCCATAACATGGAATTACCCCAGGACCCGGCCGCACGCACGCGAGAACCCGCAGTGGCGTTCTCATCTACTTTACCCATTTAACTACTTGGCCGGGCCCTTCCACGCCACGCCCGAAAACTCTTGCTCAACTTCCCCAACACCCCGTCAGAACGTGCCCTCGGCCTCGGCAACGGCGGCAGGGGGGGTGCAGCTCGCATCACAGCAAAACTCGCTCCACAGCCGCAGTTCCGCCCAAAATGTGTCCCGCGGGTTGGCACAGGGGCGCGCGGATTGGATCATTTGCAGCGCCTGCGCTACGTTGATCGCGCGGCTCTTCATCAGGTACGCGGCGACGGCGGTCGGCGAGCGCGACCGGCCGGCGACGCAGTGGACGAGGATTCGGGGGGTCGGGCGCGCCGGGGCTTGCGCTGTTGGTGCGGCCGCGGACAGATTGGTTGCTGCTGCGGGCACGAGAGATGATGCTTTCGTGGCGTGGGCGTACGATGCTTGAGTTGGGGGGGTGCAGTTCGTCGGTGTCGTGCCTAGCTGGCTCTCGATGAAGGCGCAGATGCCTGGCAGATGGGGCAGCAGGCGTTGCTCGTCCTTATCTATGCACACGACCACGTGGTGCTTGTCGCCCAGCTTCTTGAATTCGTCCAGCTCGGCCATCTTTGCCGCCGTGATGGGGTCGATCAGCGTCACGACGGCCGTGATGTTGTGCCTCTTGTGGGTGCCCTCGAAGTCGAGGGCCGCGGAGAGGTTCCCGAGCAAGATGTCCTCGGTGATCTGCGAGGCCGACGGCTCCCATACACTCGGCCTTTCGAGGTTGAAGTGGCTGAACTGTTGCTTCAGGTCGGAGGGTAAAGGCAACATTTTGGCGGATCTGAGGCGAGATAGCTCGATGGTCGTGGAGGGATCCGTGTTTTTTCTTTCGTTGTTTGGAAGAGGGATTGAGGCGGTGGAGGAATATCTGGGCGGATCTGTCCTGGAAAGTGTTTCTGGTGGCCCTGTCCAATGCGATTAATTTCCGGCTGCAGATGGAAGAATATCAGACCAGGCTGAACCAGGTGAGGAGGCAAGTTTTATACCTGCTACTAGGTCCTGGTTTTGCCTTTCAGAGTTGCTCCAAGCACAGAGTCACGGGGCAAAAGACGCTGTTCGGTACCAGATGTTCGGACAGAAGGCTGGAATAAATTCTTCCTCGAATCTTGTAACATAAGTCACGGGAGTAGCAATGGGACGGCAAACCCATTGTTAAACGATATCACCTTCCAACTGCACAACGAAAAGCATAGATCCATAAAGTATCAATACCGAAACATGCGGGGGGCTCCCCTAGATAGGGTTAACGAACAAGAATAAAATATTAAGCTTCTCGAGGGATACTCAGAGTCTAAAAGGTTACTTCCAAAATAGGGTTATTCAATAATAACATTATCATGGATCTAGGAGGAAATTTGAGAAAAAACTCCTGTGAGAGCAATCTCGAAGAGGCTGATTCTCTGCCCGGCGTGCTTCCTTGGCGGTTTGTGCGGAAAGTCGTACCCCTTGTGCAGCTGTTGCGGGGCTTAGCCCTAGCTGGCAGGCGCATGGGCCATATGCCCGCGCACCGGTTCTCCCCCACACATTTAGTACCGGGATTTCCCCCTGCTAGGGTCAGCTTGCCAATGCACATCACACATTGTCACCCCAACAGCATGGCTTTGTCCTTGACTACAAACTGAAGAGGATGATGCGTATACGCCTAGGCAAAACGGGGGTTGGCAATGTAGTACACTTTCGTAGCATGATCCATGTGGCTATCGATCGTTCAACCGATGGCAAAAAGGACACAGGGCGGCAAAGCGACTTGAAAACTATGTGTTCAAGAAGGTTCGAAACGAAGTCGTCTCGTGAGTGTACGGTGGATAGGTATCCATCCCTGTCGACAAGAAAGCATGGGAGGCTAAATAAAGCAAATATCCGGAACATGGAAAGAAAGAAATAAATAAGCAAACCAGTTATATTCTCCAACTAGCTAGTCTAGTGGTTGGGTTTGGTTCGAAAAAAGATATTCTGCTAGGCAGAGCATCGAAGAAAAATTTGAGTTAAAATAACAGCTCAATGTTTTACGCAAAAGTTGCCCTCAGCAGTTTCCATATCTGTGTGTGGCCCTGAGCTGCTCTGATATGGGGTGGGCTATGGGCGACCTCAGCCTTACCTACAAAGCCGCGTGGCCTCATTTTGACGCCTCGACTAGAATTGCCATTCGCCAAAATGGAGATTCTGGCTAGTAGTGCGTTCCCCGATTGTTAAGTTTATGTAACCATGTCGGGCGGGCACAGCAGCGGTAGCGTCGGTCGCTTAATACCTGTAACGATAGGCCCCACGGTAGCCTTTAGCAGGACTGCTAGTTCATTTAAGCTCAGAATTCTGGCTCGTACAGCCAGAGTGAGTGCAAAGGTTATTTCTCCCACAACCAAGGCCAACCCAACCTATCACCGTCACTCCCGCGCCAGCGATCACGAATCGAATTCACGTTCGCAAACAGCCGGAATCAATTGTCTCCCACCACACCTTGCAAATCCAGCATATTTACTACCACTGTTGTACCTCTGCAGAAGGGACTTCCACAGTCAGATCTATCACAATACGAACGTAACAAATCTACGAGAATGCGCATCATAGATGGCCAGCAAAGCTGGGTAAGGTGGGTAGTGAGTACATTGAGCCCAGAATGGCAGACTGCACACCCCCTTTAGAGAAGTAACTGCCCATCCCTAGTGCTTACCCATCTACCTAGCAGGCTATTTATGGCGAGACATCCCCACACGTTACTCACGTTCTAGTAATCCCTCTGCCGCATCTGTGGTCTGACGCGCTCCATCTGGGCCTCAAGGGCAGCCACGCGAGCTTCAAGGGCCGCCTGTGTGTCGGAGGCGAGCTCACCCTGATTGGGAGCAGGCGAAAGGGCAGTGGGCGGAGCCTGATAAAGAGAGCGGGCGGCTAGGATGCGGTAGGCGTCATTTCTAGAATGATACAATTAGCGGCCAGATAACTCAAGGGGGCAACTAAATATCAAGGGGCCAACACATACTGCTCAACCAGGCCAGCGCTAACAAGCACCTCTAGAGCCTCCATAACGGCGTGTGCTGCATTGAAGAGGACCCGCGTATTCAGTGCTGCCCTTTGCGACTCCAAACTAAACCTGCGGTCATTTGCGTCCTCGGCAGCCCTCTAAGCTCCGTAGGTTGCAGTGATCAAGGGAGGCGATCGGACGCAGCCGATTCCGTGGGCATCGCAAAAACCACAGGGGTCGTTGAATATGTTGCCACCGAGCGGGAAATGGCACGGGCGAGACGCCTGTAAACACCCCATGCAAGTTGCGGCACGCGGTGCGGGCGCGGGCGCGGGCGCGGGTGCGGGCAAGGCAGGCGGCGGCAGAAGACTAGGAGTCGGCGCGGCCCGCGGCGAACGCGCGCGTCCCCTGGCAAGAGCTTGGTGATAGTTGCGGGGCCGGGGCTAAGAGGAGTGAGGCAGGCTGATGACAGCAGATTGGCGGGTGGAAGGCGGATGGGGGAAGGGCCGCCTCTATGAGCAAAGATGTATCAGCAACATGCGTGTGTGCGGTACATTCAAGTTAGCCAGGAAAAAGGAAATACTCACGCCTTCACGTTCCTCCCGAGTCATTTCACTGTAGTAGTCGTTGCGGTGGCGGCTGCTGGCCGGGGGTGCTGCGGCTGCGGCGGCGAGGCCTAGGGCGACGGGGGGCCTATGAGTGCGAGGGAGGCCCCGGTCACTACGAGGGAAATCCTCCTCGCTACTGGTACGATCGAGCATTTTGCATTGTGGCGATTGGACGAGAGCAGGAGGAGGCAAAACGTTCTTGCCCAGCTGGGGATCGAAATCAAATGCGGGACCGTTGCCGAAGAAAGGAAAGGAGAAAAGAAAGAGAGCCCCGCAGCCAGGCAGGTGGAGTATTTATACCCGGGGATTAGTCCAAGATGGGGCCTAGGTTCGTAAGCAGCAGCTAGAGCAACTAGGAAGGAGAAAGTGGAGACTTCGAGGCAGGAAACTTGATATTGTGCTACCGTGATTTGATTCGGTTGTGAAGGGACTTCCGTTTATTGTGACAAGCAGGATGAAATCCCAGTTTTCACGCCTAATTATTTTGATTCCGGCACCAAAATCAATCACACAGGTACCTAAATCATCTAACTGGACAGAAAGAACGCAACTACATTGCACAAATACGAGCACTATTGTGGATCTGGAGAAGCAGGGAAGGAACCTTTGTGTAGATAGGTACTCGGGCTATTCAAGCTGGTAGATCAAGTGGGCTGATTCTGAGAATTTCTTGAGCCAGGCATGCCATGCGACCCAATCAGAATGCTTTGCTGCTCACGTCATCAGTGACCATTACCAGGCACCCAACGAGACCTGGGGAGTTTGCAAGCCTGAGAAAGTTGCCGTGGCTGCGGGAGTGATTTTGCACTATACACACCTAGCTACTACTGAGACGGGCTGTGCAGTGCACACGTCCAGACACCAACCCTGGCTCCAAAGCACACGGCTCCCTTCCTTCCTTCTTTCCTTCATTCTTCATTCTTCATTCTTCTTTCTTCTTTCTTCTTTCTTCTTTCTTCTTTCTTCTTTCTTCTTTCTTCTTTCTTCTTTCTTCTTTCTTCTTTCTTCTTTCTTCTGTTTGGCAGAGGCAAGACCATCGACATCGAATCCTTGGAAACTGCCACCAAAAACCTTGAGGGGGCATACAATAATCTAGGCAAACCATTAAGCCCAAACGCAAGGCAGGTAGACCCACGATGCTCTCGCAAGCCTTGGTATCGAATGACGAGCGGTCGCCACGGAGCTATTAGAGGCACTGAGAAAACTATATAGCGGGCCGATCATATTGACGCGCTGGAACGGAGACTGGACAGACGCTGGAACGGAGACTGGACAGATTTTGGCAGCACCTGATTCTGAGAATGCTGGACTCTTTCGGTAAGCTCTTCATCCCGTACATATCGCCGCAACGAAGGTTTCTTCGCTAACCTCACATCATTACAGAAAAGCTACGAGACTTGTACGACAAACTGTTACCAAGAAGCCCCCCCCTCGACGACATGGAAACTGGCCAGTGGCACCTGCAGAAACTTCGAATGTCTGAAAAAATGAGAATACAAGAAAAGCTGGCGGTGGGTATTGAGAAGAGGTCAATGTGCGATCCAGGCGCAACAGGAGGCAACACGAACAGACCCCTGGCCCATATCCAGCTCGCCACAAGAGGTGTTCGACAGACAGACGTTCAGGCTCCTGCGTAAGCTTGAAGTTTATTGAAATGGCTTATAGCTTGGGAGATGAACAGCGGAACGGGAGAGAACCTCCAGCACTGGTCACATTCCTTGACTCGCGTCAGCTTCTACTTTGCAATTCTGGAACCGAAATTCAGATATCCAACGAGGGCCTGGCGCGAACGCTGATCCACTAGATCTACGAAAACAAACATGAACTCATCCAGAGCATCTCCCCCGACAGATGGGAGACCTTGACCCTGTCCGGTGCAATGCATAAGCCGTGGACCATGGCCGCGCTTCTGCGAGGATGCATACACGGGCAGACTTTCTCCAATGAAAGTACATACAGACGCTCTTGTGGGTAGGTGGGAGGGGCAAAGGGACCATTGAAGCAGAACCTAGCTATCAAACGTTTGCAAGTTGAAAGAGAAGGGTTCCGCCGCCCACTTACACATGTTAAATGCGGGCGGCTAAATTGGAAACCAGCAACGGCGCTGCTGCTTCACTGTGCCGTCTGGTGCTAAGCGTTTATACGCGGCTCCGAAACCAACAAGTGCGGCGGGTTTTCTTCATCTGCGCTGACTTGCTTCACGGTGACGTTACTTGAACAAGGTGATTGTTGGAATCACCAGGTACCGGTACTGGAAACAACAGGGCGTGCTGCACGCCGAAAGCTGGTGGTTCAAGTGATGGTCATTGTTGTCTATATCTGTGTAGAAGAGAGAGGTGGCCGTAGGCCACTTATATGGAATCTGGGACCCCTACGCCTCCACCGCCGCCTGTCTGGCTGATGAATGCGTTGCTACAGCCACCTCTATGTGGCTGGAATGCGCGTTGTTCCAACAGTGATTGCGGCGGTGCTGAGCAAGGGATAATACGCACCCAACTCTTCTCATCCTCTCCATTCTCCAAAGAAAGGATTCTGCGCTTCACAGCAAGCATGACAGAAGTACCAAGCGGCAAGCCTGGCCTCGGCGCTTGGCTTCCAAGAATCGATAACCTTCCGAGATCCTGCCCCTAAATACGCGTGAGCGTAAACTGAATCGACCGAGACAGGCCGGCCAGGCCTGAGCACAGTCTAATAAGAAACAACGTCAAGTCACTTGGCGAGGTCAGCCAACAGCCAACTAACGCCAACAGCCGAATACGACGCCTCGACATTTGGGCGGCCTGATGAACAACAAACCCAGTTTCGACAGAATTTGGGATGGTTGTGTCATCGCCCTCGCAACTGGGTATTTAATCCCTTCGTTTGGCGTCTTTCAAGATCTAAGTCTTCCCATCCCTTTGTTGATACTTCAATCTACCTACTGCAGGACTCGCGCTCAGCACCGTTATCTAGTCAGTTATGCGGCTTCTTCACACATCTTGTAGGGGTTGATCCAACCAGTTAGTTCCTCGCGCAATGCCTGCTCTGAAGTATCTGAATTGGAAACGCGGCAAGGCTCTGCCGAAAGATAGGCTGGGGGCCAGTTTCACCATGTGGGCCAACACCGGCGACACTAGCGCGACATTTTGTTGTCGTGGAAGGCACATAAACCAATTCATAAAAGCAAACACGAAGCAATTTCAAATATTACAGGGTTTTCTCAAGCTCCCTGAACATGTAAGCCGCTCATCCCCACCTCTGCCTCCCCAGTGGTGTGTTCATCGCGACGAATGTACATGTTAGCAGTTTCATACGGAAATCGAAGCTATGGTTCTAATGTGGTGCTAGAGACATCTTTTCCGAATTTGAATCAAGACTAGCTATTCCCCCTCTCGTGGGCGGACCACAACTACACATTGTAGTTTCAAGGCATTACGCTGACTTGCCCGATTTTGCGGAGTGGAAGATTTCTAGCCTTGACGACATACTGTACCAAGCCGCTTGCGCCCTCGACTTCCAGCACGACAAGGGGCAAACTCACGGGTCGGTTGGCCCGCACATAATACGCGTCCAAAGTAAGGACCCTCTCATCATTGAGGTTGCAGAGCATGGTGTTGCCCGCTTATTGGTACCTCTGCTCGAGGAGAACATGAGAAACCCCAAGTACAGGCCGTTCATTCGCCCGGAAACGAAGACGTTTCTCGGACATGAGGACGACGTGTACGCTCTGATTATAACGGTTGTTTACGTGCTGTATGGAAGTCTACCACCCTGCAACTTCAACAAGACTTTGGAAGCCTATAAAAAGAACACGATGGAGCGCCTCAGGGCATCGGCTGACAACCACAGAACACCGCCCGAGAGAGTTCGAAGCGTTAATTGGTGTCTGATCGAATCTACTACTAGACTAAACACATGTATCTCTTACTGGCGGACTCACTTGAACATAATACGATGCGAAAAGGCTAGCGGGTGAGGCTAAACAACTCCTCGAATCAGCCCTTGAAGCGGAGAATGAGCAGGATAAGTACTGTCGGAAATATAAAATGACTACCCAACCTCGTCAGCGCGTCTATCATGACTAAGTCGGAGGCGGCGGCAGGGCCAGCGAAAGCTCTCTGATCAGGGAGTTAGGTGATAGCCTCTACTTCTAGTCATACGAGTTCACTACGTCCTAAATAACAGACACTTGACGCGCAAGTAATGATCGATCCGCTAATTAAGAATTATCTTCGCGGTGACACCGAAACCTGGCGAGATTGACACCATGATTTGCACTTTGAAGTCTTCGCCAACAAGACTGCAACTATGAATGGTAGTGTAGGGCTGTGCCTCTCACCTCCCCAGCGTTCCACGGATCCGTCGGATCGAACCAGTTCGGGAATGGGCCGACTGCCCCACATCGAGCGATGTCGTGATCGCTCACCATCACCATTTGTCATCACGGCAGCCACGGATAAGTAATTGCGAGAGGCTATATTCACACAGCACGCAAGAATGCTGAGGCGGTCTAGCTGCATTTTGATTCATTTATATAGAGAAACAGCCTCCTGTTGAGCACCCTTCTCACCAAAGTCTGCTAAATTAACCACAAACCCCTTGACCAAACAAGCCATGGCTGAATCCAAGAAGCTGCACCTCACGGCCTTCATGCGCCCGGTGAGCCTCCACACGGGGGCGTGGCGGTACCCGGGGGCGTATGCCGACGCCAACTTCAACCTAGGGCACCTCAAGTCCTTCATCCAGAAGCTCGAGGCGGCCAAGTTCGACGCCTTCTTCATGGCGGACCACCTGGCGGTGCTGAACATGCCGGTCGAGGCGCTCAAGCGCAGCCACACCGTCACATCGTTCGAGCCCTTCACGCTGCTGTCGGCGCTGTCGGTGGTGACCGAGCGCATTGGGCTGGCGGCCACGGCGTCGACCACCTACGACGAGCCGTACCACGTGGCGCGGCGCTTCGCGTCGCTCGACCACCTCAGCAGCGGCCGCGCCGGCTGGAACATCGTCACCACGGGCAACCCCGAGTCGTCTAAGAACTTTGGCCGTGACGAGCACCTCGAGCACAGCGAGCGCTACAAGCGCGCGCGCGAGTTCTACGACGTCGTGACTGGTCTGTGGGACAGCTTCGCCGACGACGCCTTCGTGCGCGACCCGGCCTCGGGCGTCTACTTCGACCCCGACAAGCTGCACGTGCTCAACCACAAGGGTGACGACCTGGCCGTGCGCGGCCCTCTTAACATGGCCCGCCCCGTGCAGGGCTGGCCCGTCATCATCCAGGCCGGCCAGTCGGACCCGGGGCGGCAGCTGGCCGCCGAAACCGCCGAGGCCGTCTTCTGCTCGCCGCGCGACCTCGCGTCGGCCAAGGCGCTGTATGCGGACATCAAGGGCAGGGCGGCAGCCGCGGGCCGCAGCCGCGAGCACCTCAAGATCCTGCCGGCGGCCTTCATCGTGGTGGGTGACTCGGCCGAGGACGCGCGGGCGAAGCGGCTCAAGCTCGACAGCCTGGTGCACTACGACAGCGCCATCGCGTCGCTGTCGGTGGCGCTGGGCAGCGACGCGACGGGGTTTGATCCGGACGCGCCGCTGCCCGTCGATCAGATCCCCGACACCAACGCCAGCAAGACCAGCCTGGCCAGCGTGCTCAAGCTGGCCGCCGACGAGCAGCTCACCGTGCGCCAGCTCGCCGGCCGCTACGGCGGATACTCGGGCCTCGCCTTTGTGGGCACCCCGCAGACCATCGCCGACGAGATGGCTGTGTGGTTGGCTGAGGAGGCCGCGGATGGCTTCACTGTCGTGTTTCCGTTCCTACCCCAGGGCCTCGACGACGTCACGCTGAAGCTCGTGCCCGAGCTGCAGCGCCGCGGGCTATTCCGTGAGGATTATGAGGGCACGACGCTGCGCGAACACCTCGGTCTGCCGCGGCCCGAGAACCGCTTCTTCCCCAAGTCGTAGGGCTGCGCGGTGGTTCGCAGCAGGAAAATGTTAAATGGTGCTAGGAATAGTTAATTACAAAAACAGTTAAATTAACGTCCAATGTTGAAGGACTGTGCCAGCTTTCGAGTCTGCAGTGGCTGCTATTGTTCTTTTTGCCCTTGGACGTTTAATCAGCTCTGACGATTTGATAAACCTTGCCCGACGTGTTCTTCTTTAGACAAGACGGAATGGATATTTAATTCAATGAGTTTAATTGGGCCTTGATTAGATAGAATAGAACACGCGGTATCCAAGTGCCAAAAGCATAAAAGAGCACGAGAACGGAAAAGCTTCGTAGGAGTTCTTTTCGTTATCTTCACCTTATCTTCACCTCTTTACCTTCACCTTATCTTCACCTCCTTATCTTCACCTTATCTTCACATCCTTTAAGAAGCAACCTTCCATAGTCTTGGTTCTAAACCCAACAAGGATTACAGAGAATTCAAAATTATGATTCTGCAATTGCAGCATTGCCTGTCGGACCGTCCGCGTGCCTCAAGTATTCGCATTCATATTCGTGTGCCGTCGAGAATCCGCACGACTTGAGCTTCCTCAAAACACAAATTCATACAAGAGGAACATTATACGAAGCTGCACCCAAGGAACCCGGCCATTCGGCAACCTGCGCAATTGTGCTGTGCAATATGAATCAAGTGAGTTCTTCAGTGCGCCCCATGCCTTGACTCGAGCAAGCACTCTCCAGACACTTCATGTCTCCATCAACTCCACCGCGTCCACCTTCTTCCCTGCACGCATTCTGGGCTGCTGCATAAACCCTTCTGTGGATCAGGCATATCATCAAATCATCTGGTCGGATGGTGTAGTTGGTTATCACGTCAGTCTAACACACTGAAGGTCTCCGGTTCAAGCCCGGGTCTGATCATGCAGCGTTTCTTTTTGCCGACTTCGCGCATTCCATTGCCCTTGATATTTCTTGTCCAATTTGCCTCCAGTATTTGTCCATATCTCCACACCAAGAAATTAAGGTGTTCTAATCGGATACGCAAATGTAGCAGTACATTTTCTTCCAACAGCGTGCTCAGTCAACCCCACACTGATGATATGCGAGATCATCGAGGGAAGTAATGGATAACAATGGCCCCAAAAGGCAACTGGCTCGAATCCTCCCAGGCTCCTCTTCCGAGCCCCTGCCGGGGTTCTCAATGCGGGTGGATACGCGGCAAACTCGCTACGGGTTCCCGGGATCTGGGGTACGGCCCGCTTAAGTTCTTGGCGGATGCGTGTCCCGCGCCACTGACTGGCGGATGCGTGTCCCGTGCCACTGACTGGCGGAAGACGGTGTTCGACCTCCAATGCTACGCTCCTCAGGTACTGTGTATATGAGCAGTACCCCACAATCTTGAATCCAATACCACCCAGATCCACCCAGCCAGACGGCTCATAGAGGAAGTAATCTGGATTTACATCTTAAAGGCTGAGTGAAGAGCGCTATTTACCCGGCAAAGCGTTATATGATGAGGAGACAGACAACTGCGGAGTGAATTTCACCTTGCGGGTTGGAATAGTACCAAGAAACCCCTCATATTGTGTATTTCGTCGGCACGTTGCAATTCACACCTGGAGATGATCTCCCGGTGATCTGCAAAGTCGATCTTACTAGCTACTACCTAAGAAATACGCTCCATGGATGGGACTGCTTCCGGCATTCCTTAGCAATTCTGAAACAATAAACATGCCCCTGTCTATCTCGCTCCATCCACGGATGCCAGTTCTTATGGCCAACTGTGCCTCACATGCCCGGAAACCGGGTCGAAAAGAAGGACGGCAGCGATATGCCGCATAAACAAGCGGGATCGGCACGGCCAGAACAGGTTGTGGACGAAAAGGCAAATGCGGTAGGTAATTACAGCTCTCTCCAACACCAGGAAAGCGGCATTTATGCCGTCTGTGGAACAGGTTCTTCCATGTTCTAACAGGAATGGAAAAGTCATAAGCAATAAGGATAAATACGGCACGGCATTCCCTCCGCTGCAATCAATTCTCTGCCTTCTCCATTTCTACCCGCCAACCGGGCACCCTCCTCCAACCCCCCCCCCGCCCCCTTCCCTCCCTCCCTCCCCCCCTCCCTATAAGCCGGCCGTCTAATCCCATCTAATCCCATCTAATCCCATCTAATCCCATTGCTCCTATCTCTCCCTAATTTGCAACCCGCCGGTATCCCGCCTCTTTCAACGCTTTCAAGGACAAGACACAGCCATGAGGCCGTCCACCCGTCTGCGCGCCTGCGGGCTGGCAATCTCACTCCTAATACCATCCGCCCTCTCCCACTCTCTCCTCGTCGGCGTCGTCATATCGGGCAAGAACTACCACGGCTATGACCCGAGGCCGGGGGCGGTGAACTTTGCAGACCGGGTAGGATGGCTCACGACGGCGGCGGACCAGGGATTCGTGTCCCCGGCCAGCTACAACACGCCCGACATCGTCTGCCACCGGGGCGGGACGCCGCCGCCAGCACACGTGCCGGTACGGCCAGGAGACCGCATCAAGGTGCAGTGGAACGGGTGGCCTGAGGGACACCGCGGCCCGGTGCTGTCGTACCTCGCGCCGTGCGACGCAGCTGCAGCAGCAACAGGTGATGGCTGCGCGTCGGTCAGCAAGACCAGGCTGGCGTGGACCAAGATCGACGAGGGCGCGCCGGGCCTGTTCCTTCCCGACACGCCGCCGCCCGGCGACTGGGCGTCCAACCACCTCGCCGCCAACAACAACAGCTGGGAGGTCGGGCTGCCGCTGGGCCTGGCCCCCGGACCATACGTGCTGCGCCACGAGATCATTGCGCTGCATTACGCGGCGCAGCCCGGCGGCGCGCAGAACTACCCGCTGTGCGTGAACCTGTGGGTGCAGGGCGCTGCGGCTCCCGGTAATTCCAAAACGACGCGACCGTTTGACCTGGCTGCGGGCATCCCGGCGACGCAGATGTACAAGGACACGGACCCGGGTATTCTGATCAACATCAGCCAGCCCCTGACCAAAGCCTACGTGATTCCCGGCCCACCCGTGGGCGCCAACGCCAATTCCGTGCCCGTCCTCTCACAGGCTGCGCCAGGGTACACAGCCCAGGGCGTGCCTGTCCTTGTCATGCAGGGCAGCGTGACGGTGCCATACAGCCCGGCTGTCCAGACTGAAGCGCCTGTCCCGGCGCGGTAATCCCAGGAATTTGTGGTTCAGGCGGGCACGGCGAGAAGGGGGCTGATATGGTCTTGGAACAACCTTTTGATGTTCCAGTGCATGATTATGGCCCGCCATGCGAGACTCCCGCAGTTAGAGAAAAGCCTAAAACTTTCGAATGTAGATGTCGTTTCAATCCAGTTCTTGCAAGAAAAAGAAAAACTAAGCACTCGGCGACCCGCCTAGACATTGCTTCACATTGTGGTCCTTCGGGCCTCACATCGTGGACCTTCGGGTCTCACATCGTGGACCTTCGGGCCTCACGGGCAGAGTATGAGGTTTGATAAACATGTTCTCTCGACTTGGTTGCCCCTGAAGGCTTGCACCGTTCTCCCCTAAGATACCGTAATCGCGTAGGTATTACATATCTACCGATTGGGGTCCGGTCCAGGGGCGTTCAGGGAGAACCCAGCAAGACTGGACAAAAACCCCAGAGAATCTTGATTCCCGGCCTACCCGAGTGAAGTAGGTTTCTTTATCACCGGCTCTCGGCCCACAACCACGGTCAAGGTTCGCGAAACGGGTAAGCCGAAAAGCCAACATGACGTGCAAAGCGAGAGACGTGGACTCTCTTTATTTGTTATTTACTGCACGTACAAAATTCCATTCTTTCCTTCTTCCCACATTTCCAGCAATCTTGCTCTGTCTGTACAGCTACTAGCCACCAACATGACTCACTTTCCCACGAACAAGTCACGATCCTGGCCACCACGCGAAGCACCACCAGTGCACTCCAGTAATGCCTCAACCTTGACCACTATTTCGGAAACACCTACAGTCGAGAACGAAAACACCGAAGAGAAATATGCAGGATACGGACAGCACCTCGACGCCCCCAATCCAAACGCAAGTAAGCGGCTTCGACTTCGCCATACCACGACGCAGGGCAGAAACACCCAGAACAGCCAGGACCAGCACAGACCCAACTCACAGCAACCCACGTTCCTCGCGCTCCCCGACCTCCTCCTCCTCCTCATCAATGGCCACCTGCCCGCGCCATCCCAGACCGCGCTAGCGCTCGTCAACAAACGCACCCTATCCGTGCTCGTCAACAAACGCACCCTATCCGTGCTCGTCAACAAACGCACCCTATCCGTGCTCGCCTAGGGCGGCAACCTAGTCCCGCCCATGGGCCCAGAGAGCCGGCACGCGTTCCTCAAACTCCTCGACCGCGACCTGACGGTTCTAGTGTACTGCACCGTGTGCAAGCTCA
The DNA here is from genome assembly GCF_030549165.1 of Lasiosphaeria miniovina. NCBI lineage: Eukaryota > Fungi > Ascomycota > Sordariomycetes > Sordariales > Lasiosphaeriaceae > Lasiosphaeria > Lasiosphaeria miniovina. The sequence goes on along the minus strand of NW_026848223.1, from coordinate 3,408,765 downwards.
TCCACAGCCCGTTCCACGACCCCGACAAGCCGTACGCCGCCTGGCAGGTTGACGACTCAGTCCGAGACGGCTGGCCCACCAGCCAGTACACCATGCTCCCGTTCAATATGGTCCACAGCATCACGCGCAACCACCGCGCCGGCAGAAACTACACAGAGCTGCTGTCGATAGCCGATCCCGGCCTCGGCGCAAGGGGCTACCCCGAGGCGAGGCTGCGTCGCGGCGCATTCTGGTCCAAGACTCGGTTCGCCCGCGAGGCCAGCGGCAGCGGCAGCGGTGGCAACGTTTTACAGATGGTGCAGAAGATCCTGCCCGTCTCTCCCGGGGCCGGCGACAAGAAGAGCCTGCGCAACCTATACGAACTTAACTGGTACGTTCGGTGGTCGTCACGCATCTGCGACCACCGACGGTGGAACACGGAGTACCCGTTCCTGCTGTTCAACAACACGGAGGCCGTGTCGGCGCTCAAGCACAGCAGCGTATACAGCCGGTACGTGCGCGGCAAGGACGGCTGGCGCAAGTACGCAGCCTTCACGCTAGAGCCGGACACGTTCCACGCGGCGACCGACGCGCTGCCGGCCGGCGTGCTCAACAAGTCCACCATCGACCCGCGGCTGTACTGCGCGCTCGCGCACTACCACGACGGCAGGTTGCCGTGTTCCTGCCCGGCCAACATGCAGGCCGGCGTCGTGCGCAGCTGCGACCGCTGCGACACCGACTTCTGCTTCACCGTCGTCACCACCGCGACCGCGCCCGGCGACCCAAACAACAAGAAGGAGGAGTCGTTCTGGGTGTTCACCATGTGGAAGAACTACGGCGAGGGCGCCACGCGCAACGACCCCGTGTGGAAGGCCCACGTGTCCAACTATCTGTGGCGCGAGCCGCGGCCGTCCACCTTCGCGCGGTCGTCGGCCGTGCTGTGGCCGTATACGCAGTTCGGCAAGGCGTGTCCGCAGTCGGACGAGTACGGAACGCTCGTGTACAAGCCAAAGCCCCCGGAGCTGGCTGTCCAGAAGGCTCGCGCCGATAAGGACCAGGAAACGAAGAAGGGCACATAGGCCATGCCATGCCATGCTCGGAGGACCAAACGATGAGATATCTAGGAATATAGACAAAGCCGCTGCCAAACTGGTTTTGCTGTAGCCTTGAGACGCCAAAGTCAATATCTGGCAAACCAGGTCCCGTAGCAACAATCTTGGTGGGATTGATAGGCTTCGTGCCGAGGAGAATCAACTGGGCGAGAGGACTGGAACGCCTCCGTACGGGAACTTTGCAGCACCATTTCTTCGTGTTGTAATATGAATTAGCAACCGTCGAGTCAATACCTCAAACATTTTAGCTTATCGCGTTACTATTTAGAGAATTATTCGGCCTTGCACAACATCTCCTAACGCCGTAGAAGAATAGAATAGAATAGGGGGGGGTATGAAATGAGGGGAGCTGGTACAGGGGTTGGCAAATAAACCAGCCCGGGAAACGGTTTGCCTTTGCAACATGACTCTAGCAGTGTGTTTTCTAGTGTCATGCAAGGAGGACCGAGTGCTTTTTATTCTTTCCCCTGCTAGAATCCCGTCAAAAATTTCACTACCAGTCTCACTGTCTAGTTCGTAACGCTACGTCCAACCAGTTTTAGCCCATGTCACGTTGATCATGAGGCAACCTGTTGATGTCCTTAATATCTTAACCCTCTCCTCTATCCTCTTGTGCATCAGTGTCGTCGTCCAGCAGAATCTAATTAGTCCCCTTTCAGATAACCTGCCCTCTCAGTGTCTCCCCATATTCCAGCGTTTCAACGTTTACTTAGCGTAAATAAAATCACGGCCCGAATCTGCTACAACTGTGAATCAGACAGATAGCACCAAGCTCAGACTCACTACAATATCTAGGGAGTAGCGCCGCTAGGCACTTGCGATATACCGAACATGTCGGAAAAGGGTGTCAGGTGTCAGCGTTGAAATATCTAGTATCTAACCCGATACCCCATGCCATGACCGAATGACGAGTATCCCTTGATCCCCAGCCGTAAGACGAAGAAACACCCGCTAAACATGCCGATAGGAGAAAGAAAATTGCCGCGTCAGCAGCGGGTATGCATGTATACAAAACACGCCAACAAGGAACAGGAAAGAAGCGGGCGTCACAGTCCAAACTTATCCCTTAGAAACGCCCGCACCTGCTCGTTTCCGCCCATCCCAGCCATGAGGCCGTTAGGATTGCCCTCGACCTTGAGACCCTCGAGAGACGTGGCCCGCGACAGCGCGACGTAGACCTGGCCCTCTTCCCACGCGCGAGAAAGGTTGACGATGACGCAGTCGAGCGTCATTCCCTGCGATTTGTGAATCGACAGAGCCCAGGCAGCCGCGAGGGGGACTTGGGTCCGGCATAGCAGCGAGTACGGCTCCCCGTCGCCGAGCTCGCTCACCTGGCACTCGGGATAAATGACGCGCCTCTCTTTGCTTGCCAGGAAGAAAACAACGGGCCAGCCAAGGTTCTTGGACTGCTTCTGGGCGAACCGCTTGATATGTCCTTGTTTGAGGGCCGCATACTCGCCCACCAGGACCCCCTCGCCGCGCACGTCGCCCTTGGCCGCTGCAGACGGTAGCTTGGCCTCGTCATACGGGTCGAACCCGGCGACGATGCCCTGGCTGCCGTTGCACAGACCACTCCTGAGGTCGAGGTTGACAAGCAGGACAACGAGCATGCCGGCCTTGAGCTCAATGCGTCGGTCGAACCGATGGTCGCGAAGCTCTCGCAGTGATCCGTCGGGGAGCTTCTCGCCCTTGCGTTCGAGATGGGGGTGGTCCTCGCGCCGCCACTCGAAAACATCAAAACACTGATAGGAGAGAGGCTGCGACTTGAGCCGGGCAAAGGCAGCCTCGTTCGTTAGGCGCACCTCGTCACGCGTCGAGAAGAGTTTTATGGCGTTGGTAGTGATGGAGTGGTGGTTCATCAAGAGGTCGACCTCGTCAGGGGTAAAAGGGGTACCGAGGCGGCATTTCTGTAGCATCGAGATAAACCCGGCGTCGCGTTGGCGGTGGATGGTCTTGAGATGCACATGGGCAAACTCGCATTCCTCCCACGCCTTGCTGCGGAAAGCCCACTTTTCTGTATCGTTGTACCGCCTGGGGCAGGTAGGGCATGTGTGGATAGTCTCCCCGCCCACGGACTGCGCCTTGAGATCGCTCCCGCAGTCGATGCAGTGCTCGAACGGCTTCACGGGGGGTAGCTGACAAAAGTCGCCCGTTACGATAACCTGGACGCCGCCAAATGGGAGGTGGCGAGCGTCAACGCCAGTGGCCAATGCTTGTCCCTCCATGTACCGAGCCGACTTCAAGGCCTCGTTGAGGCGCTCAAAGTGCAAATTCTCGATCATGCTGATCTCGTCAATGATAATCACGTCGGTATCCCTGAACCGCTTCCGGATATTCTTGTTGCCTCGCGCCATGCTTTTCAGGTCGTACAGCTTTCGTTTGTGGTGGCCAGGACTCCATCCGGCAAACACCCAGGTCGTCTTCCCGTTGATGGCGAGAGCGACTTGTCCAGTGGGTGCCAAGACCTCGACTCTCAGCCCCATCTCCCTGAGGCGCCGCCTGATAGCATGTAGCACGGTAGACTTTCCGCACCCCGCCGACCCAGTGTAGAATATGTTGCGCCGGCTTGCGGCAAGCTCGACGATCTCGGCTTGCTCGGGACAGAGAGCCGGTTCCTTCCGCGGGGCTGCGAGTGCAACTTGTGCGCCTGACTCGACCTCTTCGGGCGGGAGGTCAAGAGAAGGAGGCACGATCTTTTGCGCCTCCACATATGGCGGCTCGTAGGTCCGCGAGTTCTTCTGGAACTCCTGAGCGCCTAGCACGAGCATGGTATAGGTCCTCCTGTGGCGCGCCATGCGAATGAGTGGGTCGATTGGTGTGGACCTCGCGTCTCTTTCTTCAAATGTATGGAGGTCGACAAGGCGCTGACAGTCCCAGTATTTTCGGGCGACGGTGAGCGCCGCGAGTGACAAGGGCCGTCCGAGGTGGTCGAGAGGGACGTCGTTTTGGCCGTCGTTCGGCTGCGGAATGTGCTGCTGTTTGGGTTCGTGATCTTGACCTCGGTCGGGCAAATCGCGTGGGCGGTCGTTTGGGGCGCCGTTCTCCTCTTCGATATCACCATGGTCTTCGCCGTCTCTAGAGTCGTTGTCGTCGTCGTCGTCGCTGTCGCTGATCACAATGACGGGCCCAGCAGGTTTAGAGCCGGGCCGGGTCACAGCCATGGTCGGCGTCGCGGGAGGGGGCAAGGTTTCGAGACGCCTTGCGTTGGCATGATAAATCGGGTCCACATCCGGCCCGGTGTTCATTCTTCTCTTCTTGGCCGTGGGGGCGTGGGAGCCGACATCGCCAGACCAGGATACTGGCTTGGGCGGCGCCGATGGAGACGACATTTGGGGTTGCGTTTTGTGTGGAGAGAAGGAGGTAAGCTGCGATTGACGGCCCGTAGGCCAACACGAGCCTGCGTCCATGCCGCATGGGCCTTCCTCAAAGTGTGGTGCGGTGGATTTGACACGGCAGATGGTGCGCGCACACCCAAAAAAACCCCCCCCGTTGAGAGGTGGGTTCCGGACTGTTCTTGGCCCGTGCGACGCGTGAACCCTCTGAAGGGGTAAGGCGCATCCCAGGGAGCCAGGGACTGGTAATAAGATGTGGGTCAGGGTCCCCGGATATCAAGGCCGCCTATCAAATAGGTATGGAAGAGGATGCCCCAATACGCAGAATGCAGGCGGCCAAAACAGGCGCAGTATGTACTACTATGTGCAGGATGCAGCCAACAAGACGCAACAACCCTAAATCAGCAGAAGGCGAGTTCCAGCCTTTTGGGAGTACCTTTGGTTCTTGCCTATTAATTGCGCAGCGCCGCTTTCCAGTTTCCGCGGAAAATTCAGAGTCAATTTCATCTCTTCTCTTACTCATGAGGTGCGGAAGTACAGCCCACAGACCGAACCAGCAACTATGATTTCTTGTCCAAGCAACTATCTAATTATTGCGCCAGGACATCAGATTCGCACATTCGGGCATGTCCAAACACATTCGCAACGCAGCCTCTGTTCGATCATCGCCTCCGGGTTGAGGCAACTTTGAATTCTTCGGCCATTCCTCTATCACCATTTTGCGGAAATTCGACGACTTACTCACAATCTGTCACCGGCAAACCTCGTGATATGGCGCTCGTCGGCCTGTTGTCCCTGCCCGTCGAGGTAACCTGTCTCATCCTCCAGGACTGCGATAGCTTCGCCGACTTGTTCGCGGCCGTTACGACATGCAGACGCCTATTCGCCGTCTTTGAGGCCAATACGGGTTCCATCGCCCGGCCCATCGGTCTTCGCCGTTTTGTTGCCTGGGACATGGCAATTCTCGCCATGCGCATCACCAAACTGGCCGTGGATGCTTACCGGGCCGATACAATGCTTCGCCCCCAAGACATGTACCCGTTGGAGCAGTTGAGCGGCGCAAATCGACCCCCTTCCCTGCCCGAGTTTCGAGAGCTATTCCCTCTGCAACACTTTTGCCGCTGCGTGGAACATCTGATGCTCGTCAAAACAACCATGCCGGCCTTTGTCGGCAACGTCCCGGCTGACAAGACAGTCCTCGAGGCGGTGGTGGGACACTGGCCTCGCAACGATCCGGATTTCCCTGCTATGCACCGCGCCTGGAAGGAGAGGCTGCACACGACAATATACCGGCTGGTCATTGCTGGCGCAGCGCTCTCGATGGCCTACAACGAGCCGTTCATCCGCGCAGACAGAATACCTGACTTTCTTGAGCGCTGCACTGACGAATCGGCGCCGCAGCCTGGCAGCTACTATTCGCTGCTCCGCACGGGTGCGCAACATGCGTGTATAAAGCCGGAAGACCTGCGATATCTTCGCCAATTCCCCGTCTATCGCACGTACAAGCAGTTCACGCCCTACGACGTCGACGAAGAGACTGCCTTTGTGGGCCTCGCAGGCTGGCTGGCCCGGGATATGAGGAGGCTGGCAGATGCCGAGAACGAGACGCTGCCTCACGGCGGTGGATTTATGGGACCATGGCCAATTACGTTACAAATCATGCAGACAGTCCACGTGGTGGACCTGCTGAACACGCTGATCACGCAGGCGGGAGGTCAGAGAGGTTCCCTTCGCACACCATATACACCAATAATGAGACCGTGTCGTCAAGGCCCACAGGGCAAGACCAGAAAGGTCACGGTAGTTCTCCACGGCGTATGGCGGCCCGAGGAAATCACCATGCCCGCCCGGCCCGGGGACGAGATGTGGCTAGGGGCCGGATTCGCCCGAACCCATCTATTCGCGGAGCTGGCCGCCACGGGCCCGGACATGGGCAGGGGATGTCCCTCGTATCACAAGACAATCAACCTTGCGGTGCTCCTCAAGGATTTGTCGCAGATTAGGTTCGATGGCAGCCTCCAGGCTTGGTGGACTGATCCGGAGTACCGGCTGTTCCATTTCATGCTCCGCGCACATGCAGGAATCGACTGCGCCGAGGAGTTCTTTCTGCAGCACACTGCGCAGTGGGTGCACTTCGTCACAATACTCAGCTTCCGCCTTCCGTTCTACAGCAATCTTTTTAGCCACATGATTGCCAGCTACAACCCAACCGAGACGGCTGATGCCGCGGATGTGCTTGACGGGCCAAGTAGATAGGCTTGATACGTACATGTAAATCAGTTCGGCTGTGAGCATATTTACCCGACTAATACGCCTAGAAGACAAATGCGTATGACAAGGTAAGTCCCTATCGTGATAGAACACAGCAAATATGTCCCTGTCAGAAAGACCTACCTAAATCGGGTATGGTGCAAGGCAGGGCCTGCACAGGCCACTGTAATTAAACCACCTTTTCCACGAGGTCAACACAGGCCCCGGCCTGCAGGCGCAGACCTTTTCTCCTAGACACATCAATCAACACACACACTGCGAATACCCTCATCCTTAACTGTTTTGCATGCTATTTAGCTTCTGAGATCTCCACTAGGCAGTCAAATACCTTTCGGTAATCCTACATGGCGTGTTTTCATGGGGCCGGGAGCAGACGCCTTAGTTTTCAAGGCATATAGCCTATATCACTTAGTTCCGTATCAAAGTATCAAATGAGTGGATACGGTACTACGGACACCTAAACTAGAGGCGTGTTCTGAGGTGATGAGAATTATCGAGCCATCTACAACTTAAGAAGTCACTAAGAGGATCTCATATCGTGCCTAACGTAATTTAACATCGCGCCGAACATAACATCGCGCCGAACACTTTTTTGTGGGTCCGACCACCACCCACCAACTTCAACACCACCGCCATCACCAACACCACCACCAATACCACCACCAACACCATGCCTGCTCAAATCCAAGAAGCTAGAGTCGTCTTAGCCATTAACGCGATACGTGCGACCAAGAGACTGTCGATCCGTCAGGCTGCAAAGGTGTACGACGTCCCTCTAACCACCCTTTACGACAGGATAAAGGGACGCGTTGCAAAGGCTGAGAAACGCAACGGCCGACATCAGCTCACCCTGACGGAAGAGGAGACGCTTGTACAGTATGTACTTGACCTAGATGCACGAGAATTTCCACCCCAGATCTCTGTTGTCGAAGATATGGCGAATCTCCTTCGTGTAACGCGTTATGAGAAGTCTGTCGGCAAGCTATGGGCCCATCGATTTGTACGGCGCCGCCCTGAGCTTAAGACGCGTTTTTCACGCGCCTATGACTTCCAGCGAGCTCTCTGCGAAGACCCTGAGCTTATTGACCCGTGGTTCCGGCTGGTAGCCAATATGCGAGCGAAATGCGGGATTCAAGACGCAGACTTCTACAATTTTGACGAGACGGGCTTTATGATGGGTATGATCACAAGCAGCAGCATGGTTGTTACCCGTGCTGATCGACGTGGGCGAGGGAAGAAGCTTCAGACTGGTAATCGAGAATGGGCAACAGCAATCGAGTGCGTGAGTGGCGACGGCTTCGTACTGCCGCCGTTTCTTATTGTACAGGGTAAATACCACCTTGCCCCTTGGTATGCTGATACCGACCTCCCGCTCTCTTGGGTTGTCCAACCCTCGCCAAATGGCTGGACAGATAATAAGATAGCTATGGATTGGATTCGGCACTTCGACCAGTATACATCCGTACGGCGGAAGGGGGTATATCGTATGCTTGTCATCGACGGCCACGAGAGCCACGTTTCGGCCGAGTTTGAGCTGTTCTGCAAGGAGAACAACATTATTACCCTCTGTCTCCCTCCTCACTCTTCACACCTTACCCAGCCTCTCGATGTTGGCTGTTATAGCGTACTCAAACGCATGTACAGCAAGGAAATCGAAGCTTTCATCAAGGCTCACATCAACCATATCACTAAGCCTGAGTTCTTCATTGCATTCAAGGCTGCCCACTTTGCGACAATGACGTCTGAAAACGTCAAGGCTGGGTTCCGTGGTGCTGGGCTAGTCCCGTACGACCCCCAGGCTGTCTTATCAAAGCTCGATGTAAAGCTTCGGACGCCAACACCAACAGGACCCCCCCCCCAGAGGCCGACACTTGGGTCTCCCAAACCCCCCACAACGCAGCTGAAGCTGTATCGCAGTCGGCATTCGTACAAAATCGAATCAATATCCACCAAGAAAGCTCACCAACGTCAATGCTTTCAGCTGTAACGCAGCTAGCGACGGGGACAGAGCTGATTGCCCAGTGGATGGTCCTTATGGAGGATGAGCTCAAGTCCCTTCGGAAGGCTAATGAGGCGCTTGCAAAGCGTCGAAAGGCCAAACGTACGCGTCTCCAGGCAGGGGGTGCACTTACTGTAAAGGATGCACAAGCTTTGCTAGCTGCAAAGACTCCTGGTGGCCAGGAATTGGGTAGGGAGCCGTCGGGAGGTGGACCATCAGACACTAGGCCGGCGACGCAGCCGCGCTGTAGCGGCTGCGGTAAGACTGGCCATAATATACGAACCTGCCAGGAGATTGAAGAGACGTCTGAGGAAGGCAGCTGCATTGAGTGCAGTTAAATTTTCAGCGTTGTGGTGGAGTAATTGGGGTTGGGATCGGCTTGGGGGGGCGAAAGTGTTCGGCGCGATGTTATGTTCGGCGCGATGTTAAATTACGTTACCTAATTTACGCTATTTAGAAGTAACTTGAACGGATATCTTTTGTCTCCCAATAATCTTCGACGCTTGAGGGAATATACAGCGAAATAATATTTTTAAAGCAAGATTCAAGCTAAAACGGTATATCAAGACAGTAGAATATAATTATAGTTGGTGCTTCTTGTTTATACTTCCCGGTCTTATCCCGGTCTTAGTATCACATGTTTAATACAGTCATAAAGCCCTATCTCCGCCTTACCGGTATCGCTCGTCAAACCCATGCTTCGTTCCAGCGTCGTAGATACCAAAATGTAGGTAGACGTTTTTACTATTCTCGCTGTACCTTTTCTTTTACGAACTAGAAATATTCGCTACTGTGTCTCTCAAAAGCTCAAGGCTTCAACGTTGTGAATAAAAAGAAGAGGGCTTTTACGTGAAATATCTTTTAAACGTCAACGTCGGTTCTCAAAGAAGCCCTGGAAGATGAAGACGTAAATTCGTGCCGTGTCTTGACACTACCCCCTTCTGCAAGCGTGTCTGATAGGGTTAGGGTCTCAACCCCACCAGTTTGCGGAGTCTTGCGGAGCATCCAGCACCCTTTCCACTGTTCCAGGCTCGCGCCACAGCGAGTCACACTCCAACATATACAGGCTCGGAAATGAACTTCCTCGTAAACCCGTTCAGGGCGCCATCGCGGGCAGACGCCGGGTGGTTTTCCGCCGGGCTTGCCTCGTCGTTCCCCAACATCGAGTCAGGGGACGATGACGACGGCAGTTTAATCCGGCCCCGAGTTTGCAGCAGCAGCAGCAGCAGCAGCAGCGCCAGTCCCGGTGCAAGCGTCGGCGCCACAAGGCCGGCGTGCAAGGTTTTCCACGTCCCGCCGCCAGCTCCTGGCTTGTCGAGCTCGCAGGCTACTGAGGTGCCAATTGGAGACGCACGAGAGCCCGCGGCAGCTTTATTATCCACGGCAATGGAACTAGACTTTGCGACCGCCGAGCCCCCCGATACCGGACCCAACCCGGCGGACCTGACGGACCAGGTGCTCGTTTTCCAGTTCAGGGGCAAGTTCCACGCCATCGACCACGTGAGTTCGTACGGCTGCGACTAATTATAGATGAGTTACCGAGTGACTGACTGACCACTCTCACGCGCAGAAATGCCCCCACTCGTCGTATCCGCTTTCCGACGGTGCGCCGTTCGACATTGAGGACTTTGGCATCGCCCTCAGCGCCGGCATCACGTGCCCCAAGCACGGCTGGTCGTTCGACCTGTTCTCGGGCATGGCGGACCGCGGCAGCTACAGGCTCAAGATGTGGGAGGTTCAGCTGCGCGACGCCGGGGGGGAGCAGGAGGTCTGGGTGAGGAGGAAGCAGCGGATGGGTTGAAATGACTAATTAGGTAGGGGGCGAGCATGTTGATATCTGACGTTGTCCGTTTGGTTTGGCTGTTCGTTTGGTTTGGCTGGAACTAGGGGTGACAGTTGGATTCGAAAGTGGAGAGTCTTCAATGTTCGTTGCTGTAAGAGAACAGGTGACTGCCGAGCTGCGGTGGCCCTCGCGACGGTAATTGAATGGAAACGGAGTTTGGGTGAGAAATTTCGTTAATTACCTAGTGATTTTAAGACGGTCTCCAGAAGCCTGTGCTGAGAACCTTTGGCAAATAAACAGATTCTGCATAAGGTGCTCCAAATCTCTCCTTCTGTCGCGAAACGGTTTAACTAGGTAGGTGCGCAGCAACAATCATTGGGGAACCGTCGGACGGGGCTGTATCCAGCAGGTGCCTGTCAGGGGCCTAACTAGCCAATACGGCGCCTTCCTGATCGTTTCCTTGCATGAGGGCGCTGCTAAGCCGTGCCCAGTGAGGCAGCACATGGATATATACATCTAACAGACTTGGAAAGAACCTACCTGGTACCCCCCGGGGCAAGAGCGATAAAGACGGCGAGCCTGTCGCTCCCCGAAGACCAGGCTCTGCATTTCACCATCGACGGTACAGCCCTAATTCATTAGCCTTTTATCATCCCGTATTTTTGGCACACTGTCTCGGGATATCACCGTACAATGTATGACAATGCAAATCCTATCCCGGGCAATGTATGACAATGCAGATCCTATCCCGGGCATTGTCAAGGCAACGGGCCTTTCACAAGCAATATGGCCTTCGGCGCGGCCAGAGCTTGCCCTCGCGGCGCTCGTCGGCGGCGCCGCAGCCGGACTCAGCTGGCTGGACCGGTCCAGCGCCGGGTGCTTGACCTTTGTCGACTTGCTCTGGGCGGCCTCGGCGCCTGGGCGGTGGCCAGTCTCCTGTTGGCAAGCCGAGGGGCGCAGGTTGTGTGCTCAGTGCGCACAGGTCACACTCTAAACACAATGCAGCCAATAGAATCAATCCTGTCACGTGAGCCCTGTGGCGACCGTGACAGTTCCCCACTGAGTCCTTGCTTTCACGCTGCGCTCACTGTGACTCTGCCTTGGCTTGTCCCCCCCACTTTAAGCATTCCACCCTGGCCGTACGGGCCTGACACGTCTGGAAGAGTATACTCTATTATGGCTAATATTAGTCGATATGAGTTAGCTGTTTCGTTCTCCTACTACTATCTCCCCCTTTCCCTTTTTCTCGCTCTACTATATTCCTCCTCCCACTATACTTCTGTTTTCACTTGAAGTACGTATAAGTACGCTAAGATTCTGTCAAATTCCCATGCGCTTGACATGCCATTATGATAAGCAATAAGCATAAAAACGGGTTAATTTTCCTAGGTATTTGTGTTTGTGTTCGAAATAAAAACGATTAGGACGGTCGTATAGCTGTAATTGTGACAGAAGTTAGTTGCAGTCTTTCTCGGCCCGGTAGAGTAAGGTGTGCTTACGTTGCGCCTGCTACGACTAGCTCAATAGTCTTTGCTCTAGTTAAGCCGGACAATACTGCGACGAACCCAGTGGTGGCAGCTACAATGATAACCAGTCTGGCTGCCAAGTTACCGACCAAGCTGCAGATGATGACGGGAGCCATAAGCAAGACAACGACGAACGGCGTCATCAGCATCCTGGCGACCCACGTTATAGATGACCGAGGAAATATATACACGTTTGGGTCTCGCGAGGCGTTGAGCCGGGGATCCTTTGCCACATGTCAGTATCTCGAATACGGAGATAAGTGTAGGTTTCGTACATAGCCGATACGCGTGTAGAGAGAGACGCGGCACCTCTCGGCCCACACCCCCAACCACGTCGTGGCTCCGTCATCCGGGGACGTTACGCTGACAAGATCTCGGGCTCGTGAGAGGTATGCCGTCTCCTGTCGAGCTATGCAGCCATTCCCATCTACCCAGTCCTGCAAGCTCGCCACGTCTCTATACGATGCGTCTTCTAGGCTAAGGACCCTGTGGTTCCTCTCTATCAGTGCGTCTGTGCCGTTATCAGTGCTTGCTCGAGACCGATGGTTAGTGGCGTACCGTAGTCGGCCAAAGCCGCGTCGATCTCTACGAGAATGGAGATTCTTTCACTGTTTGTATCGTCCCGGCTACTTCCCAGAGACAGTAGTTCGACTTCTTCTCGGTCGATCTTCTCCAGTCGCTTTTCCAGCAGAGACAATCTATCTTGTTTAAGCAGGAGTAGGCGCGCCCGCAGGTTGGAAAATCGGCGGCAGAGGTGGAAGGAGTCGTGAGATGCAATAAGCGCCGAGAATCGGGGGTATCCAAGCGGGTAGTCTTCGACTGAGTCATGTCAGCGTCAGGTCAATCGTGCAACACCCGGGTCATGCCGTACTCTGCATCAGCTGCCTCCCGTGACCTTCTTTTCGAGGAATGCCACATATGATTCCTAGGATGTTTGTATCCCGACACGGCGTCGAGGAAAAATCGCTGCACTGCCCCAGTTCGATATCGGCTGTCGGATGCGCCATGTTTTTACATTTGGTGCATCAAAAGTTCGAATACGTTGAGAGGGAAGAGCCGGGGGGGAGGGGGAGTGGCGGAGTAGAGACATTATTTTTGCCAACACGTCAGGCAGACTGCCAGCCCGCCATGCTGAGGCGAAATAACGTTGCACAAATTGATTGGCTATTGCTAGAAGAGGGTGAAAGAAACTAGTGCCTGAGGCAGGCGGAAGGAAAGAGCTGGAACGAATGATAAGTAGGGACCAGGCCCAACCACTTTTGACTGCAACTCCTGCACTGCACCCAAATCCTCCCCCTCCCCGCCTCCCCCCGACGACCATAACTGCCAAAATCCGTTTTTTTGCGAGAAGACTGACAACATGGACACGAATGACAAGTAAGGCCCCTTACCAATATGAGCTGTTGCGTATTCTTTCCGCAAGATGCTAAAATACCTAGCTTCTCTTTCTGCGAAGATGGTGATCGCCCCGTCTTCAAGTACACAAACGTAGGCATATCTTTCCGAGTTGCGTCAACGTTGCTGACTGTCGCTAGAAAGCAAAATTCCGCCCAGCTGACCGAGTCTGGGTACTCGTCCCTCCAACATCGACTCGAGCAGGACCCTATACGGTGGCTGCTGTGCAGAATGGACGCTACAAGCTCTGCGGTGAGAATAAGAGCCCGGTTGGGGATGATGGCTGGTTTAAGGAAGAAGAACTGGAATTTTATAATGACTTCGAGTAAGCTAGCAGTACCGTCGAGCTCGAGAGGCTTATGAGAATGGTCTTCCCCTCCTATCCTGTTGCGGGTGTTGTAGCGGGATGACCTAGTTAGCCTGTACGGCCACAGGCTACACCCACACCTCTTTTTCCTTCTCGGCGCCCACCTTTCTTCTTCCATAGACCGATCAACAATTCAAACCACACACTACTGTGTGGCTTCACTCCCCAAATGTCCACTTCACTCCATAGCGGTGTATATAATGAAGTTCCGACTGAACCACTCCTCCTGCGCGTGATCTCGGCCTCGAAAAGGCGTCGTCAGCTCCGAAAGGAACGTGAGCAGCTGGTCGTCCTTCCCACGAGTTGCTTTCTTACGAGACCTGCCATGGACGGGGAGCTTGGGCAAGACCATCGAAGGAAAGGAGGTTTGCTTGCTGGTGATGAATACCTTTATAATGTCTTCGCATTGCCTTTGGCCCCCTTGAAACAGCGGCGGTACTTCCATCTTTAGCCGTACTTCTTCCTTGCCGGCACCATCTTCGTCTTTGGGTTGCACAACCAAAGTGGTGCCATCGCTTGCCTGTGACACAAGGTTGGTAATCTGCCAGGACGGCGTAAAGTCGAATATGGCCAGATACAATGGCCGGTCTCCGCGGTTCTCGACCCTAAACCCCCACGTATCGCCGTGCTTGACCTTGAAAATGCTGGAAGCTTCGGCTCCGTCGAGGGGGGAAAGAGTAAATGAGTTTTCGAAGGAGGCGTTGGGTATCTGGTTCTCGATTCCCTCGAAGAATTTGAACGTTGCTATGTGCTGCAGGGTGTCCATGACATGGTTGGATGCTCCAGGTATATCTAGGGATATGGCTGGCAAGCTGGCGATCCTCTCGAGCGACCCGTCCAGTATTTCGTACTCGTTGTGTTCGTTGACCGCGACGTGGAAGATGCACGGTTCCGTGTCCTCGCCCTCGGTGCAGAGATGCAGAAAACGCTGCTGTTTTACGGCCTCTGTCCGCTGGAGCTGGGAGGCGGCGCTCGCCATGAGGCGCACACGAGTCTTGCGGGACGAGAGTTGCGTCATCGGCCTCGCTTTCCAACCCGTCCGGATCTGGGCAGCCGCTGCTGTCGTCTCTTCGACTCCCACCACATCTGAAGTGAGGCAGTGAACAGTCTCAACTCTTAACAATACTGATGCTCCACCAGTACCATCTTCGGGGGTGTCAAACGGATAGGCAAGATACTCGTCGCCCTGGTGCACGCCGTGCGCCTCCCCCGCGCTCAAGCAGAGGCGGGCGCCATCTGCTCTGTAGACGGAGGTAAAGCCCACACTTGGTGCAATGCAGAGCCCCCCGAAGAAGGAAAGGTTTTGCTTGCCGTAGCGCATCGGGGTCTGCTGCGGCCAGGATGCGTGGAACTTCGTTTGAAGATGCTGGTACAGGGACTGGTGCGTAAGCGCGACGCCGCTCTTCCTCAGGGCGCTGAGAGCCTCGACGAGGAAGTAGCTGAGTGCTCCTCTTCGCTCCCCTCCCTCGGTTTTGAGCTCCCATGCCCTCTCGTGCGGACCGCAGGCCGTGAGGATCGTGTACCTATCTCCATCGGGGTTGATGAACCATGGCTGCAGCAGCATCTGGGCGCCGCGTATGGCGCTATCCGGACCAAATGGGTCTGGATCCTGTGGCGATGTTGCGTCGACGGCGGGATTGTAGTCGATGGCCCGAATGTCGGCGCCTTGCACCCTGCCAGCGCGGAGGACGCTTCCCGAGTGGCAACAGTCGAGAACAAGGGTAACTAGGAGCTTTTGTTCCACCATCTCGCGGAGACACTTTGCTAGCGTTTCGCCCCTAAGGTATCTGCTACCGTATTTGTCATCGAAGAGAACAAAAGCCAGGTTCCCGGTCGGATGAGTGAATTCGTCGCCTTTCCTCCGCGTTCCGTGGCCGGAGTAGTGAATGTATACAAAATCTCCTCCTTTCGCCTTCTCCAAGACTCTTTTGAGTTTTGCAAGAACATTGTCGTATGTGGGCCAGAGGACGGGCCCCTCAGTTGGATGGCGAGAGCCGGGGTCCGAAGGCGTCGTTGCAGTGAGGATGGCGATATCTACAGGCGTAGGTCCTGCCTCCAGATACTGTTTGGCCGTCTCAACGTCCCGCACGCTGCCTTGAAGGCATCGCTCTCCCACATAGAAATCAATCCCGATCAAAACCGCCCAGTGTGCCGGGGCGACACCACCTCCGCTGGCCATGATGACAATGATGAATGACACTAGGGTGAATTCTGAAGAGGACAAGTAACGGATGCTGCACTCGGGGCACGAGTACATCCAAAGCCCGGGCTCGAGAACCGCGCTGCCGTATAATAGCGCATGGTTGTGGCAGACGGGGATGGTTGAAGGGTCAACTGGTGTTAGCCAGACCCATCAAATTGAGCCTGAAAGCCCAAGGCAGATCCAACGGGGCCCAGGCCTTTGGCCTATGCAGTGTAACACACCCCCCCGCGGCGGTCAAGCGATACCTGCCTACCATACGCGGCCAAGATGCATGGCCCCTCGCCCACGTCCGCCTCCCGAGTGGAGATCGTGCGCAGCATTCGGTCAGGCAGTCCAGCACATCTCAAGGCGCATGCATCGTTGGGCGCCCACAAAAATGCCCTGCGACAGCTGCATGAATTCGCCTCTAGACGAGGCATTCCTAGACCAAGTACTGTACCGTGGCACCAGTAAACGAGCTTCCCTGGAGTTATGTGATGCTTGATACGCTGACTTGGTTGACTCTTATCGAAACCAAGGCAGATTTCAGTCAGCTGGGCGCGACGCCCGGAGCAGCTGAGGAGGCAGACAGAGCAGCGGGCCAGTAGTGGCTAGCAGTTAGGTAAGACGACCTAGTTCTGCATTGTTTCGGGTGAGGCTTAGCCCAGGGCAACTGGTCATGTCGACTGCCGGTGATGAAAGGGAAAAGCGGTGTGGAGGATAGAGGGCTATGTGGAATACGGGACTTGCATGGCGAGCTTGGCCAGATGCTAGCTTTCTGCAACTTTGCGAGGCGTATTGGAGTCATTGCCCAACTTTGCTACCGACGGAGAAAACCCCAACGCAAGGCAGACCAGATGAGTTGCCAGTACCACATCCTCCCGAGCGCGATAGTGCCATCTATTTACGCCTTGTCAACGCTTCTAGAATCTGTTATTAGCCATCTTGTTACCGCGAACAATTTGCAACACCGCAGTTTGCAAACAGACATTGGGACCTCCCGAGCGCGATAGTGCCATCTATTTACGCCTTGCTAAACGTTTCTAGAATCCGTTTTCCACCACCTCGTTACCGCGAACAATTTGCAACACCGCAGTTCTGCAAACGGCCTCAGATCATCCGACAACCATGGCAGCCAGCCACCACATGGCCGACATGGAGCTGTTCAACGTTGAGGCCGACATGGCCTCCTTCCTCAACGACCTGAGCAACGAAGATCTTGATTCTTTTGCAGAGTTGCAAGATCCCACGAACGATGACCAGTTCGAATTATACGTCTACACCTGCTTCCTCGTCTCCAAGAAGTCAGGTTCAATGGGACACCTCGAACAAGCTATTCAGCAAGCAGAAAGATGGGTTGCAGTTACACCTACAGACCATTCGGATCGCACCCGGCGAAGCCATATTCATGAGATGATGTTGGCCTGGGGATACCAAATTAGGTTCGCCTCAGAAGACATTGTGGCTACAAATCTGGGAGATGAGTGAGTTACAACTTCCCTAAACCTTTCTAGGCAGAATCGTTATGATGCTTCTAGCGTAACCTTCATTTATGATGTAGGGAGGCGCTTAATACCGTCAAAAGGTAGTGATATCCTAGAAATAGCAAGTTGCTAACGTGATGATGACTATTAGCCGAAGAACAGACCAAGAGCCAGTAGTTAACGAAACCGGCATCCAAACACGTCATTTAAGCAGTCAAGCGGTAAGACTAGCGAAGAGTTACGAGCAAATCGGCCACCTCGAAGATTTGAAAGAGGCCATTAAGATTATGGAACAGGTATTAGAGCTAGGAGGAGCATATATCGAACCCGATATGTTAAGCAACCTAGGGGCGATGCTTGGTTTGCAGTTCATACGGATAGGTTCGATAGACGACCTCAACCGGGCCGTCGATGTTACCAGTACAGCAGTAGACGCCACATCTCAAGACCACCCCAACCGAGTTACTATATTCAACAACCTTGGAATCTGGCTTGATACGCGATTCCGCCGGACCGGTTCGATAGACGACCTCAACCGTGCCGTCGACATTACTAGTATAGCAGTAGACGCCACACCTCAAGACCACTCCGATCGAGCTAGCCTGTTGAATAACCTTGGAACCTAGACGACCTCAACCGTGCCGTCGATGTTACTAGTGTCACAACCAGGGCAAGGCATTGAGGTGAACTCAGTCCATTGGGTGCTATCGACGAAGATTCTAAACTGAGGAAGGAAAGAAGGAAAAGTCCAACGACGCGTCGCGTGCTCGCGAATAAGTTTTCATCTATCAGTGGGGTAGGTGGGGCCTCGAGGCGGCTTCTGATAGGCCCGGGGTTCTGGGCGGCTCTGGCTGCTTGAGGGCCAGTTTGGTGGACGGGTCCTCACAACTAGTATAGCAGTAGACGCCACACCTCAAGACCACCCCGAACGAGCTAGCCTGTTGAATAACCTTGGAACCTAGACGACGTCAACCGTGCCGTCGATGTTACTAGTATAGCAGTAGAGGCTACACCTCAAGACTACCCTGACCGAGCTAGCTGGTTGAATAACCTTGGAAGCTGGCTTGGTACGCGATTCCGCCGGACCGGTTCGATAGACGACCTCAATCGTATGCTTTCATTGTATAAAGAAGGCTGGTCTTGTCATACTGCCCCATCATCTCGACGCATTGAACTCGCTCGAGCTGCTGCTAATATTCTTACGTCTCAACGAGAGTGGGACGAATCAAGCAAGCTGCTAGAGGAGTAAAGCTTCTCCCAATTGTGAGCCCACGGTCTCTGAACCATACCGACAAGCAGCATATGCTCGCAGGGTCCGCTGGCCTGGCCTCAATGGCAGCCGCCACGGCCCTAAGTGCGGGAAAGAAGCCCTTTCACGCTTTGCAGCTCCTTGAACTCGGTCGCGGCGTTATTGCCAGTCTGCTGATGGATACACGCGGAGACATTTCCGATCTCAAGCGCGAGCATCCCAGTTTAGCAGACGAATTCACATCCCTTCGAGACGAATTAGACTCGCCATCGGACCGGTCAACTCCCATTTCCAACGACAACACGTCTTCATAGGAGTCGCGGGAAAAACGGCGTCGTGAAGCAGACCAAAAATTTAGTCAACTTATTAAAAGGATTCGTACTCAGCCTGGGTTTAAACGCTTTCTTCTTCCGCCAGCTGAAGATGAGATGATGGGCGCGGCGGATCCAGACCCTATTATTGTCGTCAACTTGAGCCTGTATCGCTGTGATGCGTTCCTGGTTGAGCACAACCGGATCACGGTACTGGAATTGCCTGGCCTGACAACGAAAGAAGTCCAGGAACGGACACAGGATCTTCGATTATCTCGTGCAACAGGCTTTTTCCACATCACACTCTCCTGGAATGGCTCTGGGACAGCGTCGCACGTTCTACTCTTGGCGCGCTTGGTTTTGAAGGCTCTATCTCCGATGATAAGTGGCCCCGCGTGTGGTGGATTCCTACAGGACCCCTCAGCCAGCTACCCCTTCACGCAGCAGGACGACATATACGTAATTCTACCGAGACAGTACTAGATAGAGTAATTTCGTCGTACGCCTCGTCAATCAAGGCCTTAATATACGGGCGTCGACACCCTATTCGAGAGCCTGCTGGACCATTCACCGATTATGCGTAAGGACAATGTGCTCCAACACTTGCAGACGTGCAAGATATTCCACTTCGCCGGCCATGGGCAGACGGACCCGAAGGAGCCTTCACGGAGCTGTCTGCTCCTCGAGGACTGGAAAACCAACCCTCTCACAGTAGGAGACCTCCGCGACTACAGGCTCCAGGAGAACGGGCCGTTCCTTGGATACCTCTTGGCTTGCTCGACCGGATCCAACGAGGCTGCGAAACTTGCCGACGAGGGGATCCATCTTGTCAACGCTTTCTAGCTCGCAGGCTTCCGGCACGTGGTCGGAACACTCTGGGAGGTGTCGGACAAACACTGCGTCGATGTGGCAAGGGTGCTCTATGAGACGCTGCGGGACGAAGGGATGACGGATTTAGCGGCCTGCAGGATTTAGCGGTCTGCAGGGGACTCCATCGGGCGGTTCGCGCGCTGCGTGACGGGGGATCGAGGATGAAAAGGAGGAGATGGAAGAGGAGGAGGACGAAGAGGAGGAGGATGAAGAGGAGGAGGATGAAAAGGAGGACGAAAAGGAGGAGGATGAAAAGAAAAGGGACAGAAAGGCAAGAGATGCAACTCTGAAGCTCTCCGGGTTGCGGGTGCAAAAGATGGCAAACCCATACTGGATTCCCTACATCCACTTTGGCGTCTAGACGCGTCAAACGCGAGGATTCTCATTTGTACTCAGGAAAGTCGTAGGCAATCGTTTATTAGGGCAATGGCATGCAGCACTTGTAGAGAATTGGAATGCCTCTCCCAGAGAACCTCTGCTGCAGTGTTGTTATGATGTGTAATTACATTGAGGATAGGCCATCAGAGTACCCAGGCGCGTGCGAGGGCGCACGGTGTAGGCGGCTAGATACATAAAAGGTCCGCGCGTCGAAAAGATATAAGTGAGAAAAACGGAAGCCGATTTCGCTAACGACTGTATTCGATTTTACGAGACTTGTTTTTTTCATTCTGGTTGACGACATCGGGGGGGAGTGGGCGCGTACGTAATTACTCCTAGGCCACGTGACTTTAGTTATCTCCTGAGGAAGGAAACTTTCAGAACTTGTATTTTCCTATGCAATTAGTGTAGAAGCTTTGGAGCTACCCGCCCGTAAGACCTTGTTGAACTGCGTGCCTGACAGGCCTATAGGAGAGTACCTGTACAGGGTGCTACAGTGGGCTCGGTACTGTAGCTGGCGGGGCGGAAGCGGTAGCGAAGGCGGGAGCTAAGTGCAGGGTAGGTCGATAGTACTGCAAGGGTAGACTGTATGGAACTGTGCCCTACGGTCCAGTACAACAGTGCTCTGTGCAGGGCACCGAGGGAAGCAGGCTGACAACTACAGGTCTGTAGGACTCTGCTACAAGCCTGCCACTTAGACTGTGAGGACTCTGCTCAGCAGTCTACCTCGTAGACTATAGGGGACTCTGCCCTGTAGCCAGGGTCTTCGGGGGGCAATAGAAGTATTGAAGAAGACTGAGAGGAGTTGTATTATACATCATTCTGCCGCCGCGCGCGGGTCCTTCGACGGGGTCTCTTGTATTATTGGTTGGTCCCGACGAAATAATGAGTTATTAAGACGTAAAATCCGTAATTTGGTTAGTTCGGTTTAGGTGTAGCTGCTTATAACACCCTATATAGAAGGCGATGGTAGAATTTTGCCGATACCGCTGAGGCCGACGAAGACCACTCGGGCAGCTGGCTTGGAATGTCGCATGTCGATTTGCTCGAGATTGTCTCCGCGGTCGGCAAAATCGCGGTCGGCCGCGTGAGAAGGAGATGATCGCGAACGGCGGCGGCGGTATTTCCGGTCGTTCTGGGCAGGTTAGCGGCGTCGCGACGCTGCGAAACGGCTGGAACTTACCCGGTAGCAGAGAAATTCCGCTGTCACAGGTGCGTAGCTCTGCAAACTGAAAACATGGTCCCCAGGTCTGAACGATGCGGGATGGCATCTGCGCCATGGCTAAAGTCAAGTTAATTGCCCAAGCAAAGGATGGCTGGCCGCTGCTGAACAGGCGCACTAAAATTATGATACAGACGGATCGTGGCTTGAGTGGCGTAGGTCGATGCATGTAGCGAGATTACCTCCTCAGCCTCAGTTGCGTTCTTCACACCAATAAGCCGCACAATATCACAGCACCCGATGGTTCCATAACTCGCTCCGTCCCAACGTGAACAGGTATATGCTACGATACTCCGTGAAATGCCCAATAACGTGATAGCCGAAACTGTCGAGTACAGTGAGCGCGCAGCCCGCAGAATCCGATCGAGACTTTGACGATTTGGAACCACGACAAGCCCCTCGAACCGCGTCGGCCGCGAGGCGAAGATCACCCCTCTGATGCGCGATGCATTGGTTGAATAGCTAGTTAAATGACCCGATATATTTCGATACGAGATGTGTTCGTGGTACTCAAACTACGTAGGGATCCTACAGGTCGAAGGGTTGGTAGATCTACCGGCGGTCATGTTGTGTCTATTCCCCCTCTCTCTCTCTGCGGAACTAAGGTAGGTTCTACGTGCGACCGGGGTTTTTGTGTGTGCATGTGAGAGGTCCGCGCGCCGCACGTGCCTACTTGCACGTGCGTACTCGCGCGATCTCTGCTTCCTCCCTGCTAGTGTGCGGTCACCAGTATCGCTATTCCAACAAGATGATCCACTTCTTATACGATAGTTTCGGCCTCGAGGTGTCCCGACCACCATTTCTCGAACCCTGAAGATGGACTAGAAAGACCAATGGCCGTGAGCGAAGCAACGGAACTGTCACGGCGCGCAACGGCCGTAGCACACTATAACCCACTACAGGTTGCAAGTCGACGACTTGCAATTCTGGCATCCTTTTGGGGGTTCTAGCGCAGTGGTAGTGGGTGCTGTGAGCTGGCGCCGTCACAGGAACCCGGACCTACGGAAACTATATCTGTATAAACTGGTACTCGTTTTAACTAGTATTTATTGACGAGTCTGGCCATGATAAACGGAGTAGGCATCGACGCTAGGGCTCGGCGCCGAGCGGAGTAACGCCGTGTAGGTTGACGAGTTCAACCACGAATAACGTTTCAGATTATTGCTGCTTATACACAGAGTGGCGTTAGACTAGCAAGTATCTACCCTGGATCCACTAATGCCGTTATATTTGAAGATTCTATTGGACAGCTGCTGCTTTGTTGTGGCAAATGGCCGGAGACGAATTTAGTCCTTGTTATGGAAAATGCCTCTATCCATCGCTTAGAGAGGCTTGAGTAGATACGTATCGACGCTGAAGTAAGACTATTTAAACTAGCGGCCCACTCGCCAGATATGAACCCGATCGAGGAGCTCTTTACAGAGATCAAGACATACATCACACAGTAGCGGCATTATTACGCCGACCTCTTTGAGAAAGACTTTGAGACGTTCTTGAAAATGTGTGTTGATATTGTGGGTTCTCGGGCGGCGAGTGCTGAAGGTCATTTTCGTTACTCTAGCATTTCCATTGAGCACCCTCCCGAACTTTCCGAATAGTGGTATAGAATTATCACAGAAATAGAATACGTACACCCGACTCAATACGTCTACGCCTCATCTAGCCAAGCCTTGATCTTGCTAACAAACTGGATGGCGATCCCTCACTTGACCCCTTCTCAGAAAGTGTTAGATGTAAGGAAAAGGACACCCCAAACACCAACTGCGCGCACAGGGTGCGCGCCCACCACTTGTCACCAACTGGCTAGAACACTGCCAGCTGGCATACGCTACGCCGTGGCGCCACGACCGCAGACTGATGCCCGGGCCGAACCCCTGAGCAGGTATATAAACAATGGCCCTCGCCCATCTTCCTTTGCGAGGGCCAGGTTGAAGTCTTACACCAATACAAGTCATTGCTCCCCTACCTTCTTGCCTGCATTGTGACCACCTTGATCAGGCGTACCTACCTTCTCTTACATTAGAACAGCGGCATTCATGACCGTACTTTTGGTGCAGGAGGGGGTTAGCGCCAGGCACGTGCCGGCTCACGTGTACGTGAGCGCACGGGAGCCTGCGTGCCGATCCACTAAAACCAAGCCCACCCAGAAACCTTAGTTACTTCTGCAGACAATCAATGAACACCATTCCCCCCCCCACAGTATTACTACTACGAACTATTCCGGAATACCACGAACAGAAAGAGACCTTGCTTCAAAATTCTAGGCGGAGTAGAGCCGCTCTATAAGCTTCAACAGTCTTCCTTTCTTTGATAGCATTTTCCACTTAATGGAGTAGTGGATGCATGTGGATGGGGATTCGTTAGATGGCAGGCTAGGGTTCCAGTTGACTAGCTGGAGCAGTGGCAGCCCTGGTCTGCTTCTCTGCGGCTGATCATGCGGGGCCGGACTCGCGCCGCGGCTGCTGTAGGTAAGTTCGGGAGTTTGGCAATCAAGATCATTCTCGTTATACCACTGGCTTATATCGAAACTTGGGTTAGCCCTGGTGGCGACTCTCTACTGCAATCTAGTGCTGGTGATGACTCGAGACAGCCTATGGGGCATGCAGCACTCTAAAACACTAGCTTGACTGGCAAACTGGTTACCCCATTGATTTTAGCTGAAGATCAGCCCCCCTGACCTGCTTGCGACCATGCAGCTGCTGTTGTGTTGGAAAAAAGCCTCTATTTTGATACAGCCAATTGCGCCCAGACAGGCTTACAGGCCAATGCAGCCAACGGAATGGGCCTAGCCCAAGGCAACCCCTCTTTTTGGGGGTAAAATGGGGTCCCCTGCTGGCATGTCCCCAGGACCTACCTTTTGGACACTACACACAATCAGTCTATTGCATCTGCCCAAAAACTTTGGTCCACTTTTGTGTTTTCGAACAAGTTGGCGTATTCCTACTTCGTCACTATCGAGAATCGACTCTTCAGAAATCGTCATTATTAAATATCAACTCTTCAGCAATCGTCGTTATTAAATATCAACTCTTCTGCAATCGTCGCCATCGAGAATCGACTCTTAAGCAACCGTCCACGGCACATAATGCAATCCACGTCTCTCGGAGCCGGAAACCGGGGCCAGCAGGTGGGGCAGAACTACGGGACGGTCAACGCGGAGTTCAATCTCCCGCCAGGTAACGCTAGCGCCGTCCGTGCCTGCGCCCAGCCCACGCTGACGCTTCCACAGAACGAGCCGAAACTCCGCCAGCCCCCTTCGCGATCATCCCCTTCTCCCGCGACCCCGATTTTGTCAACCGTGGAGATATTCTCGACCAAATTGACCAGCGATATTCCAAGCCCGCCGCTCGTATAGCCCTTGTGGGCCTGGGTGGCGTTGGCAAATCGCAGCTTGCCATCGAGTTCGCTCACCGAATTGCCACGGGGCAGCCCGATATATGGGTATTCTGGGTCCACGCCGGGACGCAGCCGCGTATCGAAGAGGGGTTTAGGACGATTGCCGACGCCGTCAAGTTGCCCGGCCGTAACCAAACCAAAGCCGATATCCTACAACTTGTGTACGGCTGGCTGTCTAACGAACGGAACGGCAAATGGATTATGATCCTTGATAGCGCCGACGACCGTGACGTGTTGTACGGCCCGACTGGCGGTGACACGCATAATAGGCGGCAATTTACGGCGTACCTACCACAGAGTCGAAACGGATCGATTCTTATCACAACGCGCAATAAGGATCTGGCTTCCAGGCTGACTGGGTGCCGCCAAAACACTATCGATATCGGGCCGATGACGCAGACCAGTGCCCTCAAGCTCCTGGAGAAGAAGTTGGGGGGTTTCCCAGATGCTACTGTAGCCGCCGATCTCGTCCAGGCGCTCGACTTTATTCCGCTAGCCATCAACCAAGCCGCCGCGTATATACAAGCAAGGGCGCCGCGAAGCTCGCCTGAAATATACCTAGCTGAGTTCCGGGAGAGTGAGTACAAAAAGACTAGGCTTCTAGAGCACGATGCCGGGGATCTACGGCGGGACGAAGGTACGCCGAATACAATTTTCACGACGTGGCAGATATCTTTTAACCACATTCGGTCTAAGCGGCCATCTGCGGCGGATCTCCTATCACTTATGAGCTTTTTCGACCGACAAGGTATCCCCGAGTGGGTTCTAAAACCCTCCAGAGCCATTAACGTTCCAATACCAACACCGAGAAGACATCATTGGTGTCGCCACCCATGGCGCTGCCGCCGCCATTTAACTCCCATATATGGGCCCAATCTAGATAGCACGGAAGATAAGATAGGCAGCGGATTTGAAGATGATATAGCGATACTAAGGGACTACTGTCTTATCGTTACGAACGAGGCGGGGGACCAGTTTGAGATGCACGGGCTTGTGCAGCTGTCGATGAGGAAGTGGCTGGAAGCGGCTGGGCAGCAGGAGACATTTAAGCAGAAGTGTATTGAGCAAATGGCAGCGTCATTCCCAACGGGGAAGTACGAAAATTGGGCGATATGTCGAAGTCTCTTCGCACACGTTCAAGTAGTCCTTAGTTACCGGCCTAGTGAAGATAAGGCTGAAATATGGGCGACTCTGTTATATAATGGGGGATGGTATGCTTGGTCGCAAGGGAGATACGAGGTTGCAAAAAACATGCTAGGCAAGGTGAAGGAGGTTCAAGAGAGGAGGCATGGAAAGAAGGATATGGCGACTCTAGCGAGTACATCACTATTTGCAAGGGTCCTTTTGGGCCAAGGCCGGTGGGAGGAGGCCGAGAAGCTAGAGGTGCAGGTGATGGAGACGAGCAAGACCAAGCTCGGGGCCGATCACCCTTCTACGCTGACGAGCATGGCCAACCTAGCGTCGACATTTTGGAACCAGGGCCGGTGGGAGGAGGCCGAGAAGCTAGAGGTGCAGGTGATGGAGACGAGCAAGACCAAGCTCGGGGCCGATCACCCAGATACGCTGACGAATATGGGCAACCTAGCGTCGACATTTTGGAACCAGGGCCGGTGGGAGGAGGCCGAGAAGCTAGAGGTGCAGGTGATGGAGACAAGCAAGACCAAGCTCGGGGCCGATCACCCTTCTACGCTGACGAGCATGGCCAACCTAGCGTCGACATTTTGGAACCAGGGCAGGTGGGAGGAGGCCGAGAAGCTCTTTGTGCAGGTGATGGAGACGAGCAAGACCAAGCTCGGGGCCGATCACCCAGATACGCTGACGAATATGGGCAACCTAGCGTCGACATTTTGGAACCAGGGCCGGTGGGAGGAGGCCGAGAAGCTAGAGGTGCAGGTGATGGAGACAAGCAAGACCAAGCTCGGGGCCGATCACCCTTCTACGCTGACGAGCATGGCCAACCTAGCGTCGACATTTTGGAACCAGGGCAGGTGGGAGGAGGCCGAGAAGCTCTTTGTGCAGGTGATGGAGACGAGCAAGACCAAGCTCGGGGCCGATCACCCAGATACGCTGACGTATATGGGCAACCTCGCTTTTACTTGGAAAAGTCAAGGTCGACACGCCAATGCTTTAGCTCTGATGGAGGACTGTGCCCAGGCTCAACGGCGGGTTCTTGGCCAAAAGCATCCCGATACGCTATCGTCTTTGGCCACCGTTGCAAATTGGACTAGCTAGAGTGGGCTTTGTTATTACTTTGTACGTATCTGGAGGATTCTTCTAACTTTTCCTTATAATGAGATGAGTGATACGTATAGTACGTACAGAACAGTACTATAGATTAGGTATGCAATTAGCGGGTTGATTTGCGCCTTGTGACCTTGCTTATATTTGATTGGTCGTTCATTACAGCACTTATTCGCACGTGGTGGCGCGCGAGCCAAGCGCCAAAAGCGGTCAATGCATTTTTTTTCCCTAGGCTCCCGGCTCCCGGCTCTAGCAAGTTTTGGAGCTGACTTGTTTCGGTACAAAGCTACCTGCGATGCACTGTGTGACCCACTGCTAGTGACAAAATGGCCCGTGCGGAGAAAGTTTTGAACATTGAAATCGTGGACATTGATTTCGTTCTTTACTGTACTCGGAGAATCTAAAGCCAAGGAAGGAAAAGAGGAAGCTATCGCAGGCGCCTGCCTGCAGCAGCAGGCGGCGCTAGCAGGCAAGCGGTTGGCAAAATAACACGAACTACAAAGATGGATTGGTCTGTGCGGGCGGCTTTACACTAGCAGACACTACCAATTTTACAATATTCGATGGCATTCGACTCACACCACCACTGCTGGCAACGTACGTAGATTCCATGGTAAGGCGGATGCAAGATGTGTTAGAGGGCGATGGTCGTATGACAGGGTGGTAACAGCCACTACATAGAGATATCTAGATTTATATGTAAATCTGGCCCCCAGGGATGTACCTTAAAGTAATGAGTTCGTCTTTTTTTGTCAACCGCTTGGCAGGGTAACAATATCGGTTACAAGAGCCTGCATGGTACCGCTAAGAGATCCACGGTATATTCCGTAGCGTTTTAATTGGGTGCATTCCATTTTACGTGTCTCTGCGAGACAGAGTAGTGGGCGTTTCTAAAAACGGCATTCTATCAGCTAAACTTGATACAAAATTCGTTTTAATCAAGAAAGAGATAAGACGCCGCATTTTTATCCAGTGCCCTTCTAGAGCCCCATTTTCGACTCCTGTGTAGCCTCATTTTCAGCTATTTTAAGTCCTAAAGATAAGGCTTCTGACTGCCAGACTAGTAGTTGGGTGGGTGACCACTAGCGAATCCCTGGTGGGTGCTGTATGTTTCTTTGCCACCTTTTTGGATTTTAGTGCCCTTTTTTATTTCGGAATTACTAATGTTGATAACCCAACCCCCCCCCCCCCCGTACTTAATTAACTCCTATGGAGCCCCACATTCTACACCTTCAACACCGAGAATGTCAACTTTCAAGGTCCCAGACTCTGGAGTGCGTCTAATTTTTGACCTGAAATTTAAAAAAATTATATTCCCGTTCCCAGCCTGTACAACCTGTTGAAGGCCGGGCCCTTTGTAATCCATTGACAGACCCGTCTTCGCAGCGCGGCGACACCCGTTGTGGTCTGGGCCTCTTTTGTTCCCAATTGCCACCCGCAAAGGAGAGCCAAGGAACGCCAAGGCGGAGTAAGCTACCTGCTTGTAGAAGGTGTTACTATAAATTCGAAGAATATCTAGCATCCAGTCTCCCGCATCTACCCAGCAAATCCATCTCGCACCTCCTTCTACTCACTTTAATCGGAGATGGAGCATCACCGACATCAGCAAAACAATAGCGACATAGCCCAAGGGGGTTAGCAGAGCGTATTCTACTCACAGACTCCACAGCCATCAACGCTACCTCTTCAATAGCCCGTTGAGACCTGGGGACAGCATCCGCAAAGCTGGAATGATTATGGCTCAAGGGTCCAGATGCGGGTCTTGGCGCTTTAGAGAGCTGCCTCATACGGCCACTGGGTGGGGCTGTCAGGTCTCACTATCGGAGGATGCGATGGTGACATTCGGTATACAATCTGCTTCAGCACCTGGACTGGGAAGCTAGTCGGGACAACACTATGTAAAAGGCTGCGGGTGCCCCCCGTTCCCCTCGTGTCTCGACTTGGACAACCTCGCCCACGTCTTCGCCATGTCGGACACCAAGAAGAGCCTGGAGATGACCCAGGGGACCAGCATGGTCGAGCCTGCGACTGCTCTGAGCAGGGTCCATTCCGAGGCCGAGAAGGCGTCGGTGGGCAGCAGCGATCCGCTGAAGCCATATCCCACCGAGGAAGAGTTCGCCACCCTCCCCCGTGTGCCCGGCTCCATCCCGTGGACGGCGTGGACTGTTGCGATTGTCGAGTTCGCTGAGCGCTTCTCATACTACGGCACCACTGCTGTCTGTGAGTCAACTTGGATCCTGTCTGACCTTGTCCACGTTTTCTGACCTTTGGTAATCAGTCGTCAACTTCATCCAGAAGCCGCTCCCCGTCGGATCCCACACGGGTGCCGGATTTCTCATCTCCCCCGGCTCGGGAGCATTGGGCCTCGGCCAGCGCGCATCCACCGGGCTCACCACCTTCAACAACTTCTGGTCCTACGTCACTCCTCTCGCGGGCGCCTACGTCGCCGACACGTACTTTGGCCGGTATCTGACCATCCAGTACTCCATCGTCTTCGCCCTCGTCGGCCACGTGATCCTCATCCTCTCGGCGATCCCGCCGGTCATCGTCCACCCCACTGCTTCCGTCGCTGTCTTCGCCGTCGGCCTCGTCATCATGGGCATCGGAACCGGCGGCTTCAAGTCTAACATCTCCCCGCTGATTGCCGAGCAGTACAAAGACGACCACGCGTACGTGCGCGTCGACAAGAAGGGCAACAGGGAGATTGTCGACCCCGCCGTCACCACGGCCCGCATCTACATCTACTTCTACATGCTGATCAACGTCGGCTCGCTGACGGGGTCCCTGGCCATGGTGTACTCGGAGCACTACGTGGGCTTCTGGCTGTCGTTCCTGCTGCCCACCATCGTCTTCCTCATCGCCCCCATGATCCTGCTCTACTACAAGAAGTTCTACACGCTGTCGCCGCCGACGGGCTCCGTCATGGCCACGGCCTACAAGCTGCTCCGGCTGGCCTTCAAGGGCCGGTGGTCGTGGAACCTGGCGCAGACCAAGCGCAACTTCAAGGACCCCGAGTTCTGGAACGTGGTCAAGCCCTCCAACTTCGCGCCGGCCGACCGCCCGGCGTGGATGACGTTTGACGACGAGTGGGTCGACGAGGTGCGGCGCGGGCTGCTGGCGTGCAAGGTGTTCCTGTGGTATCCTCTGTACTACCTGGCCTACAACCAGATGACGGGCAACCTGGTGTCGCAGGCGTCGACCATGACGCTGGGCGGCGTGCCCAACGACATCATCGCCAAGCTCAACCCCATCTCCATCATCATCTTGATCCCGCTGATGGACTTTGTGCTGTACCCGCTGATCGCCAGGTGCGGCGTCAACCTGACGCCCATCAAGAAGATCACGGCCGGCTTCGTGCTGGCCGCGCTGTCTATGGTGGCTGCGTGCGTCACCCAGTACTACATCTACCGCATGTCGCCGTGCGGCGACCACATCAACGCCTCCGTGAAGGCCGGCCGCAAGGACTGCGCAGCCCCCTTCACCGTCTGGATCCAGATCTTCCCCTACGCCCTCATCGGCCTGTCCGAGGTCCTCGCCTCCATCACTAAGCTTGAGTACGCGTACACCAAGGCGCCCAAGAACATGCGGTCGACCGTGCAGGCCATCGCGCTCGCCATGTCGGCCATCTCGAGCGCCATCGGCCAGGGCCTGACGGCGCTCTCGGAGGATCCGCTGCTGGTGTGGAACTACGGGTCGGTCGCGGTCATCGCCATGATCGGTGCGATCGGCTTCTGGCTCACCTTCCGCGTGGCTGATCGCGACGAGGATGCGCTCAACAATCTGAAGCACAGCAAGTACGAGGGCGATGCGGTTGTCGTCGAGGTGGATGCCGAGAGTCTACAGAGTCGCCAGGTCGGTGCCAGTGTTGATGAGAAGGCTGGTGTTAAGAGTGTGCCGTAGTCAGGGACACAGCGTCGGTGATGGTGGTGGTGGTGGAATGGGAGATATTAGATACCCCGTAGCAGGGAATGAAAGAAAAGTTATTTATTACTGTAAATACGTCGTGCCACTTCAACGTACCTAGCAATTACAGCCACGTACCTAGCAATTCCATCCACCTAGCTAGCAATTCCATACACCTACCTAGCAATTATATCCACGTGAGCTGGCCTAGAACCTTGTCCCCCGCCCTCGGGTTAAACTTGACAGGTACAAGACCCAGTGGCCATTCGTTGCTTCTCATGATCAGTCAAACAAGAGCAAGGCCCTGACAGCCCCCGGTAGAGACATTGGTGCTGTACTTCTTTTTTACTTTATTATTTCTCATTTGCTCCACATGTCATCTCTGAGCCTTATTCAACCCCTCTGGCTTTTTCGTTCCGCCGTCTTTACGCACCCGCGGTAGGGCGTGTTTGCTGTTGCTGTGGAAACAAACTGGCCGACCAAACCATTTGACAGAAAATGCGACAGATAATATGGATGTGGTCTTTGTCAAAGTTCTTTGAACGTAATCGTTCCACTTGTGCTTGCCAGATTCACTCCCCTCATGTTATTCCTTCTTGTCACGTCATGAGAATGGAATTTGCAGACCCTGTGGGGTCTCCTGCGAAGCTATTAACTGGTTTCAATCTTTCTAACCGGCGTGCCACTCTCTGCTTTATCCCGAGCTGATCCCGAGCTGCAGCCCTCAGTACCTGGTTCATCTTGACGCTTCGCAAATTAACCCATCTCGCAATTTAGTTAGCCCGCAACGACTGGTATCAATCGCCGCCCGAAACTCCAAAGCCAATGCTCCCACGTGCCCTGACTCGCTACTTCTTAGCCGGCGCATTGGTCTCGACGCCGCCGTAGTTCTTGCTCTCGGCCAGCATCTCCCACGGCGCAAAGACATTTTTGCTGCGGGCGAGCGTGGGCACGAGCTCGGGGAAGTGGCGGCCGAGCACATCCTTCATGCCCGAGTCCTGGACCCAGCGGAAGCCCTCGGGGGTGTACGTGTCGGCGTTCCACGCCGTCGCAATGAACCGGTCCGACTTGAGGCGGCGCGAGGCCATGAGGATGAAAACGCGGAACGCCGTCTCGCTGAACCCGAACCCTGGGATCACGGGCTCCGAGTGCGAGCCCACTAGCGCGTCGACGAGCGCGATGTCGCCGCCGTAGGCCTTGGACAGCGCGGCGGCCAGCTCCGGGTTGTGTCCGCCGACCAGCTCGTCGAACGTTTGCGGGACGCGCAGCCGCAGCAGCCGGCGGAACTCGCAGTACCGCGGCACGCCGCGCTCGCGGTCGCGCAGGATGTCCACCGTGCCCAGGTCGCGTGTCTGCCCGTCGGGTGTCGTCAGCCCGCGTAGGAAGTCGGGGTAGTTGTTGTTCGTGATGGCGCCCGGGTAGTTGATGCCGAACGAGTACAGCGCGTCGCCGAAGCTGACGGCGGGCTCGGCCCCGACGAGCGGGTCCCGCGCGTGCGCGAACGTCAGGTCCGGCAGCGGGATCGTCGACTTGTGCGCGCCCGACGTCGCGTCGAAGAAGGCGATGTTGTCTGGCAACCGACAGCGTAAGTATAAACAAAAGCACGGCGAGAGGGGAGGAGAGGAGAGGGGAGAGGAGAGGGGAGAGAGGAGAGGAGAGGAGAGGAGAGGAGGGAGGGGAGAGGAGAGGAGAGGAGGGGGGGCAGAGGAGAGGAGAGGAGAGAAGAGGAGTTTTTACCCGGCATCAACGAGTGCATGCGGTACACGGACACAAACTCCTCGGTCAGCGAATACGGCGCGCCGTCCTGCTCGGCGCCGCTGCCCGGGATGCCGCTGATGATTTCGCTCGTCTTGGACAGGCGGCCGACCAGCTTGGTCAGCTTCTCGCCCACGATCCCCCACCAGTTGGCCGACATGGCCACCTGCAGGGCCGGATGGGCCAGGATGGCCGGCGTCCACTCGACCGTGTGGATCTTGGCCATCAGCGCACAGTTGACGAGCCGCGCCTTGTCGAAGATCTGGTCGCTGGTGTGGGTCACGGGTGTCAGCTCAGACTCTCAGTCGCGGGCGAAACAAAGGGGCCTGGCCTCACCCCGTCCAGCTCGGATGCGCGCCGCGTAGCTTGTCGCAGATGGCGTTGTGCTCAAGGGCAAACAGCGTGTGCAGCAGCTCCATGCCGATCCACCAGTTGCTGTTGAAGCCCGTCAGGGGGTTGCCGCCGGGGTCGCGGGGCAGGAAGGCCGCGCAGCCGCGCTCGTCGAGGGCCAGCTTGCCGTCGGGCAGCCTGGAGCGCAGGGTCTGGGTGACGGCCTCGCTCGACCCGTAGATCTGGCTGCCGTCCCACCAGGCCGTGTTGAGGTTGCGGTAGCCCGGGCAGGCCACGTCGGACGGGTCGAGGACCGCGTCGGGCTGCGTGCGGTGCAGCCGCATGTGCTCCTGCACCCACGGGTCGCCGGCGTCGGCGGGCAGCGGCACGTCGAGCGTCTGCGTGGCGCTCTCCTCGTGGTTGAACCAGTCGTGGATCTGAAACTGGATCCACGCCGCCGCCAGCAGGTTGAGCGTCGTGGCCGGCACGAAGCCGCCTTCCTTGCGCGCCATGAACAGGTTGCTGATGGTTCGCGGGTTGGGATTCATCAGCTCCTCGTCGCTGGGCCGCGGCGTGAACTGGCGCGGGAAGTTGCGCCCCAGCCGCATGCCCGCGCACCCCATCAGTGGCATCTCGAGCGAGTTGAACTTGCCGTCCGAGTTGCGCGCCCCGAGGAACCGCTCGTCGAGCAGCGGCTCCGAGGCTACCGAGCCCTGCGCCACCCCCGACGCGTAGCCGTCGTGCAGGTTGAACTGGCGCAGCTCGATGCGCAGAAAGGCCAGGTTGAAGGCCCCCAGGAACCCCGGCAGCTTGTACCACGGGATCACCTTGTTGACCAGCCTGAAGGCGCCGATGCCGAGCCGGTCCGTGAAGCCGGGCTGGAACGACGGGAGAGGCTCGGCATTTTGGTCCTCTGGCTTTTGCTTTGTCACGGTAACGTTGCCGACGCTGTTGTTTTTCCCGTTATTGCTGACGCTGTTGTTTTTCCCGTTGTTGCTGTTGCTGTCAGATGCAGGGGCAGATGCAGCCATGGCTGACCGGAACCAGCGACGTCGTCCCGAAATATGTCTTGAACTGGGCTCGTTTTGCTGGGCGGCTCGATGACAATATGAGTTGGAAAAAAAATAGGATGTGATGAAGGTAGATGCCCGGATAAGCTGCCAGACACGGGGCCACGCATAATTATACTTTGTCTCTAGGGTGGCAATGGTCGATACCCCCCCTCACAACCACCTCCTGCCGAGCTTCCTTCACGCCAAACATAGCTCGGCAGGGCTGACGCGGGCGGTGCGGCGGGTGCAGTGCAGTGCAGGCTGCCATGGACGACGGATGAGACTGTGGCGGGCTGGACTCGGATCCAGCCCTATCAGAGGGCCTGTCAGACGCGCACTTCCCGGCATGTGTGCACATGGAGTGCCTGACGTGAGCATGCTATGCCATACCATGGCATGCCCTGCCATGGAATGCCCGGCCATGCCAATTCCGTGTATTTACCCCGGTCACGTCCGATTCCCACCGTCCCATGTTGGCGTGGAATTTAGCGTGGTAAGACAGCCACCCCCCACTCGACACATGCCGGCGGCAAGGTCCGAGAGACTGGCAGGGGCAGTCCGAACGAGACCGAGCGGAACTAGTAATAAGGAGCGGCCTAAAACCGAGCCGGCGAGCAGCCACTGCGCCGGCGCCATTTGTCTACTACGAAGCGCCTTAAGGGGCACTCGCAGCGGCCGCATCTGCGTGTCTGTTGTGCGGTGCTTCGCAGACGGTGCGTGCTGTTGGGCTAGCCATGGCTGTGCGTGCGTCGTGAAGGATGTTAGTTCGCTACATGCGCAGGCCCCCTAAAATGCGGCAAATGCGAGCGAACCACACAGCTGGGAGAGCCGGAGGGCGGTTGGTCGGTCGGTCGGACGAGATTGTGATGAACCTCAAAGGGCTGGCTGCATGGGTCCGGGGGGCTGATTACCATGGCCTCGCTGCCATTGGCGGGGAGCCTACTTGCGTGTAGCCCCAACCGCTTTAGCGTGCCGCCACTAAGACTGCGAGACATTAGGGGTCCTTGGCTTAATTCGCCGGTCCCAGACAGACGACGGGCCGAGCACCACAGATGCGGTTCTGGGCCACCTGTCGAGGGATAAGGCCGTGGTAACCGATGAGCAAGGCTGACGTGAGAAGTTACCACCCAGCTCAACATGGCTCGGAATGCAACCACACGCAAAATGTGCCTGCCACTGGCATGCTCACGAGACTACTCTCGTACGCACTTGATTCCTTCCATAAACTCGCCTGGTCGAGGTCGCCTCTGCCGCCACTCTGGGTATAAACCCGAACAACTCTCCCTCGCCATCACCAGCCGAGGTATCCTGCAGCCGTTAGCAGATCACAATTAAACAAAGATGCAGCTCTCCATCTTCCACGCCCTCCGGAGCCATCTGCCGTTCGGATCTCGCGAACGAGACGAAGAGGTTGCCAAGATCCGGGCCGAAAAGGACAACGGCCATGTGAGGGGCGACATCTCGGCGTGCGGGCCGTGTCCGGCCCTGAACGCGCTGGCCAACCAGGGATGTCTATAAGTCCTCTCCTCTCTTTGCACTCTGTGATACTTCACTCCCCATTCCGTACTTGTCACTTAACAGGAACGGAAAACAAAGGAAAGAATAAAGGGGAAAACACCTAACACCCCTCCAGCCCCCGCGACGGCAAAAACGTCAGCATCGCGCGCGCCGAGGCCGCACTCATGACAGCGCTGCACATGGACGGCGTGCTGGCACACACGCTGGCCCCCCAACTCAAACCCTTCCGGCACACCAAGACCAAAACCTTCGACCTGGCCGACATGCGGCGGCACGGCGTGGTGGAGCGCGATGTGTCGTTCACGCGGCTCGACTTTCGGCACGGCGACAACTACACGTTCCAGCCGGCCATGTTTGACACCATGCTGGCCGACGCGGCGCGGGTGAATGGGGACGAGGGGATGACGACGGTGCGCTCGCTCGCTGCCACGTACCGCCGCTGCGAGCGCGAGAAGGCCGATAGTCCGCCGTCGCCAGGACTGTCGTGGCGGCTGTACTTTGTGAGTCTGGTGCAGACGGTCAGTTTCCTGCATACCGCCGATGTTGGGGGCAGGTGGGTAGGGACGTGTTGGCGGAGTTTTATACGCTGGAGCGGTCCCCGGCTGTCATGTTGGAGAATCAGAGCACGCGGCACCTGACGGGGCTCGTGGCGAACACGCTGCAGCTGGCGTATTATCTGTGGTTCGGCGGAGTGAAATAGTTCAACTTCGCACTCACCCGATTAGGGCATGCATATCGGAATTGAGCACGGGTTTGTTGTTGACATTGTTTGTCTTGTTGACATTGATTGTCATGTTGTTGATATTGATTGTCATGTTGTTGACATTGATTGTCTTGTTGTTGACATTGTTTGTCTTGCTGTTGACATTGGTTGTCTTGTTGTTGCTGAATGCGCTGGGTGACATGGTGGATATTGGGTCTAGTCTGCCATGTGGAAAGGTCGCTCGCTTTGCCTCTGCACCCACAAGACGGATTTCACAAGTTGGCTTTGAGGCACCTATTTTGTGCAAGTATTCCGTGGCTCAGGTGTTGTCGCTGCTTGTTGCTAGCACGGTGGGATTCTCCAGTAGGATTCTCCAGAGAACAGCCAACGAACTTTGACCGCTCTTGGATGAGTCGAGACGGTCAGTGGAGAAAACAACCAGATCGGCTTTGAAAGGATGTTGATTCCGAGAGATGCAGGCAGAACCTGATACGCCGGAGCGTGGCACCAAAGACGCGCCCCCTTCCACATGGCTCTTATCGCCGCAATCTCCGCTCCCAAAGTTGCGTGGGGTGACTGAAGGAGACCTGCTTAGAAATTTAAAACTGAACAAGACTTGCTTAGAAATTCAAAATGTGCGGGGCGAGAACGGGTTCTATTGAATACAGCAGCAAACTCTGGTACCGCGGAGGTATGCGGGGGGGTGCGGATAAATACTGTCTAGGAGGAGGGCGTAACGCCGCATTGCGTATCCGTATGCTGAGGCCAAGCGACAGAACGGGCCGCTGCGCCTGCTGACCAATCCACTGCCCCGGGCAGTGGCGCGGCAACAACAGACCAAACTGGACCGTCCCGAGATAGGAAGCCAATGCCCGCACATCGAGCGTTTGAGACACAGGTCGGTGACTTTTGCGAGAGATTCGGTCAAGGGCTTGGCTGATGCAGGGGAGCTGCAATCAGTTTCCTGTTTCATTCCATTCGCATTCTCGAGGCTCCTGTTCATATTCAAATCCAAATGTGGCGTGGCGTGGTGGGACGGTTGCGCCGTCCCGTTATGGCTCGCCCGTCGGCCTATAAGAAGAGCTTGCCACCCGCCTGCTGGTGGTGTCTTCGCCAGTTCAACTCGACATCCCCCGCTCGCTCGCCTTCGTCCCCAATACGTCTACCCAACCAGCCACGGGACCGCAGATACCGATCAGACACCATGAAGGCCATCAAGATCATCGCCAGAGGCAAGGCCGAAATCCAGGACGCGCCTATCCCTGCGCTTCGGGACGACTACGTGCTCGTCAAGGTCAAGGCCGTTGCCCTGAATCCCACCGACTGGTAAGGCGCTTTTCTCCGTCCAGAGTGCTCTGCTAGCTCGGCCGAGGTCTAATCTCGATCCGACAGGAAGCACATTGACTTTGGCGGTCTGGCGGGCGCGACCTCGGGCTGCGACTTCGCCGGCGTGGTCGAGGAGATTGGGTCCAAGGTGACCAAAGCGTGGAAGAAGGGGGACCGCATTGCGGGCTTCGCGCACGGCGGCAACGCGTTGCAGCTCGAGGACGGCGGCTTTGCCGAGTACCTCGTGGCCAAGGGCGACCTGTGGCTCAAGGTGTGTGTTGTTGTTGTTGCATCCCCAAGTTAATAACCCACAGTCTAACAAGTAACAAAACCCCCGCGCCAGATCCCCGACGGCGTTTCCGACGAAGACGCCAGCACGCTGGGCATCGGCATCACCACCGTCGGCCAGGCCCTCTACCAGTCGCTGAAGCTTCCGCTGCCAGGCGCGAGCACCAAAGCCGGCGTGCCGCTGCTGATCTACGGCGCGAGCACCGCGACGGGCACGCTCGCCGTGCAGTTCGCGCGGCTGTCCGGCTGCTCGAGCATCATCGCAACATGCTCGCCATCCAATTTCGAGCTGGTCAAGTCCCTCGGCGCCGACGCCGTGTTCGACTACAAGGACCCTGAGTGCGCGGCCAAGATCCGCGCGCACACGGCGGGCGCGCCCCTGGGCCTCGCGCTGGACTGCATCGGCGACCAGGCGAGCACGGATGTGTGCGCGGCGGCGCTGGGCCCCGCCGGCGGCGTCATCAGCAGCCTGTCGGCGCAGGGCAAGTCGCCGCGCCAAGATGTCACGGTGCAGTTCACCCTCGGGTACATGATCATTGGCGAGCGGTTGAAGCTCGGGCCTACCATGGACATCCCGGGCAACCCCGACGAGTTCGAGTTTGGCAAGGCCTTCTGGCCGCTGGCCGAGGCGCTGCTGGCCGAGGGCCGCATTCGTGTGCACCCGGTGCAGGTTGGCGAGGGTGGGCTGGAGGGCGTGTTTGAGGGCCTGCAGGCTATGCGCGAGGGGAAGGTTAGCGGGAAGAAGCTCGTGTATCGGATTGACTGAGGGCGTGCGTGAGGAGGTTTCTTGTGGCTTGGCTGCGGTGGCAAGTTGCTTGAGTATGAGGCCTTGCGAGAAGCTGCGGCACCGGTGACCAAGAGGTCTGGACAACATAGACGGCAACACTGCACGGCGCGTGTATCGTCAGGGGTCTGGACAACATCGATAGGCGGCAACACTGCACGACGCGTGTATCGTCAGGGGGGGAGCAGGTAATTAATTTATTATCTATTATTGTCCTGGTATTTCCTTCAACCGCTTCCCGTCGAGGACTCGAAGCACCCCCTTTCTCCAGGCACACTGGCAGTTATTAAATCAGACATTAACAATAGCATCCCCCTCGTAAATGGGATAGATCTCCGCAATGGGCGCGGACGGGCCGTCGAACGCAAAGAACAGCTCGTCGAGCGACACGGTGGCCTCGACGCCCGTGTGGTCGACGAACCTAATCACGGCGAACTCGGCCGTCGGGTCCGCGGCCAGCGTGCCGACGGTCCACGACGTCTGGATGCTGTTGTCGTAGGTCGTGACGTGGAGGGCGGGGATGCCGGCGGTGCTGCCGGCGGGCGCCTGCACGTACAGGCCGCGGTAGCGCTGGGCGGTGTTGAAGAGGAACGAGAAGCTGCTGGACGGCGTGTTGGCGGTGCTGGGGTCGTAGTCGTCGATGTAGTCGGCCGTGCCGATCAGGATCGGCGACAGCGTGAAGCCGCCCGAAGTCGTGCCGGCGACCCAGCGAGCAAGCGTGGCTTCGGGGTGGCCGGGCACCGTGAGCGAGGCGGGCGGCTGCGTGGCCGTGCCGGTGGGCCGGGCCGTGGTGGCGGAGGGGATGGCCGTGGTGGTGGTGGTTGCGGGCGGCGACGGGCCGTCGGGCGGGCACGGCACCGTGTTGCCCGGGTCGAAGATGGAGTCGCCCTGGTAAATGGGGTAGATCTCGTTGACGATGGCGTTGCTGTTAGAGCCTAGCGTGTTGATCACGTTGACGAACATGGTGGCGGTGCGGATCCACGGGTTGCCCGTGGCCGGGTCCGTGAAGGTTATGAGGGTGAAGTTGGACGTGGCGCCGCACACGCGGCCGACGACGGGGTCCGTGTTCCCTATGACGGCGTCGACGTTGTAGTCGGTGATGAAGTTGGCCGACGACGACTGGATGTACAAGCCGGCATAGTTGTCGTAGTTGTTGAACAGCAGCGAGAAGCGTGCCCGGCTCAGGTCGACCGACTTGAAGGTGCCCACGTTGCCGTCCGTCGTTTCGGGATACCCAAAAGAGGGCTGCCGCCAGCTGTTGAGCTGCGGCTGCGAGAGTTGGCCGGCAGCGGCGCTGCACAGAGCCAGGAACGGCGCGGCGAGTGCGAATTTAAAAGGCATGGTAGCTGCAGTCTGAATTAACTCTTTGGCTGAAGAGAGGAGTGGAAGCTAAGGAGTGGAAGCTGAGTGGAAGCTGAGGAGTGGAAGCTGAGGAGTGGAAGCTGAGGAGTGGA
Source organism: Lasiosphaeria miniovina (assembly GCF_030549165.1). Lineage (NCBI taxonomy): Eukaryota > Fungi > Ascomycota > Sordariomycetes > Sordariales > Lasiosphaeriaceae > Lasiosphaeria > Lasiosphaeria miniovina. Next base: position 3,368,555 of record NW_026848223.1, on the reverse strand, counting down.
AGCTGAGGAGTGGAAGCTGAGGAGTGCGTGATTCGAAAGTTCCATTCGTGAAGGGACGGCAAAGGACCAAGTCTTTATGCGTGAAGCCGCCCAAGACTTGCTAGGCAGCCTAGGCAGTGAAGCCGTTTATTGTTTTGTTTTCCGTTTTCAGCACAAGGCAGAGAGTCACGCGTATTGGCTGCATCCAGAAACTCCTATCGTGTGCAAGGCAATATGTTGGCTCTCTGAAGGATTGTGCCTGTTGAATACGAGTTTCCGGGTGGAGGGTTACACCGAGGCAGATACTACACAGGTTTCGCCGGCTGGTTGCCGACCAGGCGGGCGCGTTGACAACTCCGCGTGACACGGCCAATAGTTCCTGGGAACGAGACGAATTATATTAAAGGCGGTGGCTAGCATAACCGGGCGCAGTGCCGCAATTGAGGAAGGTGCCTGAAACTAGTCAAAATTCCAGCAAAACTCTAGGCAGCACACGCGCTTTGGTTGCATGGACGGCTCGATTAGTCTTGACAGCCATGTTACACTGCTGTGCCGTAGCCGCGACAACACCAACAACATAGTCATAAGATGGAGCCCCACCAGGGGTAGCAGCGGGGAGCCGGCCAGCTGCACCAAATGCAATTGGCAGCCGCTCAACCCGGTCAGGTATCCATTCCACGCCGAGATGCCAACATGCGATGCAACTGAGTGAAAGAGGGAAGACGCACTCGCATTGGTTGGGGGCCGTACATGCATCCTGTATGCTGCGTTGGCCGTCACGGATACGCGTAAAGTTGTCTCTATTCGTCAATAGTAACCCTGGTTGTGGGGTGGCATCGTGGCTCTCTCGGATCTGACTCTCTTACAGGTTGACGCTTGTCCCGGGTCATCGAGGTGTTTCCCGGGACGTGTAATGGGAATTATGCAACACATTTTAGACTCTGTTCTACACTTTAGTGGATTCTGGGATTGCGTATCACACAGAAAATGTCTTTGAGCTACGCATTACTTAAATTTCTAAACTGCCTTAGTTCTAGAACTACCTTGATTTATTGCAAAGTATACAAGCGCATCTTCCATCGGCAATGGGTGAGATGTGGTAGGGTAGAGGGGAGGTCGTGTCTATTCGTGCATGGCGGTGATGGCGTGGCGTCACGACTCTTAACTACCATGAAGTTCTACAAGGTTGTTCCATCTAAGTGGAGTCGTTGGTAATGCCATCAAGCTCTATTCCATCGCGGAAATGTGCCGTCCCTGCGGCTAGGTAGGTAGGTGCCTTAGCCAATCAAAAAAAAAACGATAAACCGCAGTCGTTGCATCACGACAAGTATCTGTTGTGGCACGAATGTGGCGATGTCGGGCCATATCTAACTCGCAACCTAGACCCTCATCGCCTGCCCATTATGGACCGAGTCTTCAAGTCATCTACGGCCTATATAAACTCGCCCATCTTCTAGATAGATTGAAGACAGCTAAGCAAGTAGTGTACTATCTATCTCCCTACACGAGGTCCAGCCAGAGCTCCTTCGACTCAGCTTTCCAGTTGCGCTTAGGGACAGTTATTTCACGGCCTTGTACGTTAGTACTCTCTAGATATTTCTTTCTCTAGTGCGATCAAACCAACTACGTGAAGGGCAGCTACAAAAAGTGTCAGTATGGTAGTTGCCAAGCCCTGAGCTAAATATTAATACATAACTACGGTAGATAATTACTAGACAGGCACATATCAAAGATCAATTTCTCAAGACGCGGACACCGCCACGATCAAGGAGCCTAAAGGTTACCAAATATCTGATGTGGCTAGCCCCGCATATACCAGGCTGACCCGCCTAGTGCAGCCGAGCCGAGGCATATCTGGATCCTTGGATTCCACCGGTCCAGACCATCACCTTCCTATATATATTCCGCCGTGGCCTAGATAGCTAGACTTCCTTCCTGCAAGCAATACAGTCGTCCATTTCCCGTCCAAATCTGAACATCAACAAGACTCCGTCATCTCAATACTACCAAATTTCACAAAGGCCTTTACAGATGTCGCTCGAAGTTAGCGCCGCCTTCAATGCCTTGGCTTCCGATTTTAGTGTGTCGCCCCGCCAACTGTGGCGTTTTTGACTCCCATTGCTAGCCCCTGAACTTGGCAAAGCCCCTGAATTTTCTTTGTTCTTGGTTTTCGCTCCTTTATTTGTTTCTCTCATTTTTTCTCCGCGCAGAGGGGGAAAGGTTATTCCGTGGCAAACCAGAACCGGATATTGATCATCCTTTGTAGTTTGCTGCACACTTGGTGGGTGAGGACCAACACCTCGGCTCCCGCAGGATTGGGTAATTGCCGAGGTTGGGCTTAGAAGCCCACTCCTGTGCCGGAACACGGAACATATAACCGCAATCAGAAGCCGCCAGTGGAAAGGTTGCGCGCAGCCATTGGTCAAGGATGGCTTTAGACGGGTGGGTGGTACTTGCTTACTACCAGGCGTCGGACGCTGATGTGAATTAATACAAAACGGCCAGAACGGCTATAATTAAATGGGTTAGGTGTTGAGGTGCTAGATAGAAACGGAATGATTACAGGCATGATGACGAGCTACCCCCCGGGAAAGCGAGGGCCTCATCAAGAGCCGAGCCCCCCTGGGGCGGGAGTGCATCTTTTTGCCGGCCGTTGGCATGCCATCATCCTGGCTTGGCAACACATGTTCCGTCATTGGCTTTCCGAGGCAAGCCCGTCTCTTCCCCTCACCGCCGGATGACCTGCAGAAAGGCGGCCCAGCCGCCGCGCGCTCGGGCGGGAAAGCCGGTTTGTAGGGCTGGGCCAGTACCACCACCCACCCACCACACTCTTTTGCCACCCTGTATTTGGTGTGGATGGGCTGATCTGCGACACGGACATAATGGGGGGTGGTGCCTGCCTGAGATATCCGCCATTCCTTTTTTTTTTTTCGTTTTTTGTGGCAGTTGGCAGTCAGCCAGAATCCGTATCACCCGATAGGACAAGACGAATTGGGCGCTTACTCACTGTTGTAATTATGTCAGGCAGGCAGGCAGACTGGCAGGCAGGCAGGCAGGCAGGCAGGCAGGCTTGCAGACAGGCACGCAGGCTGGCTAGCTTGCAGATGGTTCCGATCCCGTGGGTTCAACCACCATTGTCTCACTTGCAGTCCAATGTGGTTCGTCACGCGTGGCTCCTGTGGTCGGAGATAAGATAATTGGCGGCGGAACCGCCCTCGACTTGCAAGTTGCGAACATCGGCACAGACTTGGCACATGAGGAATTAGGCGCGAACCTCCATCCAATTTATGGGTGGTAGTATTCTGATTGACGACGATCACAGCAGGGGATTGATGCGCGGTCATTTGGGAATTCATCACGTCGGCTAATTCAAGGAACTGGAAGCGGAGACTGAGAAAAACACACTGTGCATCACAGAAAATCTCGGGATTGCAGATTTTTCAGCGATCGGAACTGAATGATTGCATACGTAACACTAGTAACAACAAAACATATCGGGCCTATGCCGATGTCCAAAAATGCAAAATGCCTCGCAAGCCCTGACCCTCCGCCTCTATGACGGTCACATCTATCTAGTGGTCTGGGGTCCTTATTCGTTACTCGTCCATTCATTCATCTCGTGAATCCCTTTTTTGAAATGCCAGGGCGTGATAGTTTTGGTCCGCCGTTCCTTTTTTTTTTTGATAACCCAGAGAGCATCCAGCGCCTCGTGAAGTTGTTGAAAACATATGTAAAAGGGTATCAATATATCACAGCATCCTCTCATCCCCGCCACGCAATAGGATCCACTCTACCCAGCATGCTAGCAGCTCAGGTCGGTCGAGCTGCCCCGCCGAATCCTCTCTTTCCCCACCTCTTGCGGCCGCACAAGTCGATGTGGCTGATGTGGGCGTCCTTGTTGTCGTCCTCCTGGAGGCAGCTGCAGCGGTACATGACCTGGTACCCGAACGGGGCCGGGGAGGGATACTTGCACTTCTTCAGGTGGCGGCTGTAGAGGTCCTTGCGGGCCTGGGTGTAGGTGCAGGCACACCGGTAATATCTGACCACGTCCGAGGTCTGGCTGGCGGCCGCGAGGTTGTCCGTGTGTTTCTTGCTCAGGTCGTGCCGCTGGCGGTTCTTGTTGGTGGGGAAGGTGTCGCCGCAGAGTTCGCATGTCAAACCGCTCGTCGATGAACCTGGTGCTCGGTGGTGTCGGTGCGACCGGTCAGCTTGCTGAGCGGCCTGGTCGGGCTGCTCATATCCGCTGCTGCCCTCGCCCGACGGCCCAGCGGCGTCATAATCATACTCGTAGCCGGCAGTCGGGCCCATGTCGTGCGGCGGCGACAGCGAGATGTGATTGATGTCGTTCTCGAGGCCATCCAGTTCGGCTTCAGGAATTCTAGGGTCATATCCGACTGAGTAATTGTCGCTCTCGACGCCATGATTGACGTCATCATGGGGAGCCGAGTACTGGTGGCCCGTGGCGGTGCCCAATTCATTTTGGTCGAAGTGCGGCGGCCACTGCTCCGCGTAGGTGGTGTTGTAGGTGCCCTGCCAGTGGTCATGTTGATGGTATGCATCGTGAACAAAGGTTGCGGGGGGCTGATAGTAGCTGTTGACGTTGTTGGGGTCGGGAGCATAGGCAAATTCCTCGTTGGCGGGGCCATAGGGGGGGGCAGCGGGGTCATCCCAGCCAGGCGGCCCGGTCTCGCTGTGGTCAGGGAGCCCCGCAGCGCCTGGACCGCCCTGGCCCCAACCCGGGATTTGCTGTCGTCGGCTCATGATTTCTATGTCGCGCGTCAAGTGGTTCTCGTTCCGCAACAGCCTTTGGAAGCCACCTGAGACATGCTGCGAACACTTCACGCTCTAGACGGCCGACCTTTCTACACTTAAATCTTCTTTGCACCTGGCCAGGCGGCTCAAGTTGGGCCTCAAATCTTTCCATTTTCATCGAACGTCCAAGTCTACGCTTGCTGTGTCCTGTACGGAGTACTGTCTGAAGTGCCCTCGGGGAAAAGGGCGCCACATGCACTGCCCACCGGTGCCGTACTCCGTCACCAGGCTTTGGGCACACTCCCGGGTCCCTTAACTGCACCGCATGCACAGAAGCTTAAATCCAGCCATCAATATAATTAGCGGCAGCGCGAGGTACCGCAGTGTACCTTCATGGGCGGCGCAGAGCCAGGTGGTACGGGCTAGTACGTACATGATGCAGCCGCATTGTCAGATGGTCTCTTTTTGCATCTCGCAGCTCGTTGGGCAAAATGGAAAGCAGGGAGTGCAGTTGTAGGGCTGAGGAGAATAGGGGATGGCAGCACGCCCCACCAGCCTCCAGGCACCACACTACCAACTGTCAAGCCCTGTGAGGGCTATCCCCCTGTGAGTCACTATTGGACCTTCAATGACCCGTTTCAAGTATCGGTGGGACACGGTGATGTTAGGGCTCCACGTGTTGTACGACGCGCACACAACCGCAGCCAATCTTCATTTCTAAATCTACCGGAATGCAGGTAACTGGCTTCGTGTGGAAGGAGCAACCTTAAAGTCAACCTCGGGCTTCTTGGACCGGCCTGCTCGGCTCTGTTGCGGAGCCCTTCAAAACGCAACCTTCCACCACTGACACTGCACACTGACACTGCACACCACTGACACTGCACTGCACTGCATCCGTGCACCATCCCGAGGACCACCCGAGGGCCGTCCCGAGGCCACAAGCCCTGTTGTACTTTTGTTTCCGTCCCCTGTTTTGAGGCCAAACCCCGAGGCAGTGACTAGCTGAGCAATTTGCGTCCTCCGTGTGATACTAGTAACTCTCGTCACTGTATCCGTAAACGGAGGAGTCGTCGTCGTCGTCGTCGTCGTCGTCGTCGTCGTCTGTACCTACTCTACGTAATTGTAAGATGAAGGACCCGGCGAGCCGTTTTTGGTTAGATCATGGGGGACGCTAGCCCAAGTTACCTACTCCAGACTGGAAAGAGAGAATTGCAATGCGCCGTCTCTCATAAATTTGATCAGTTCCTTCGTTGTTACGATTACGCGGCTACCTGCGACGCCTTTGTTTAAAGAAAAATAAGGAAAAACACCTGGCTTGTATTTACTCGAGATACTTGCGTTCATACGACATCCGTACCTTTTGTACCAAAGGCACGTCCCTCCGTGTGGGTATGGATTTGACGGAAATTACGCACTGATTTTTGCTTCAGCGATTCAGGCTTGAGGAAATTGTTCCCATTACTGTAAACCCAGCCCTTCAGTGGTCACGGCTTCTGAAGGGGGAAAGGTCCAACGCACTGTCCTCGATTGGCCTGTTGACGGGGCAAGAGTGGGTGACGGGACGATGCGCACTGGTGGGCCCTTTCTTTGGCCTCAGCCTCCGTATCGCCGGCAAGTTCCAGCCAGTGGAAAAAACCTTGTACAAGGCGGGGGTGCCTGGCCTGGCTGCCACACCTGGCATTGGCACGCCCGGACACCAGCGACGCTTCATTGCCCAATCACCCCCGTCCATAGCCCAAGGCGCTTTGGCTTTGGGGCCGTGCACGCAGCACCACCCACTGATCTGCCATGATAGCAGCACGAGGCGGACGGTCCACTGTCGATTTATTCCTGCGCATGAGTTGCAAGATAGAAATCTTACTACCTTTTCCACCGGCAAATGGTTAGCGTGGAGCGACGCACAGCTGGGTATTCGTGGCGGCCCCCAAACGTGGCTCGGTACTGTAGGAGCCTAGGTAAAGAGAGACGTTTTCTGTACTGATGTCGGTCAATGTTGAGGGCCTTGCAAGCCCCCTGCCGTTAACTGCCATGTTTCGTCCCGCCCTGCTTGTGTGGGGGCGGCACCGATGCCTCGGGTCAGCAATTGGACCTGAGAATACTTGAGGCGGCTTATGATGGAGGCGCTCTGCGGAATAGCGAGAAAGCGGCTTCGCTGACGGGATTTCGGCGGTAGAGCTACGCACAAGCTCCTTGTTGGCGTGCCGAGACCGGGGTGCGGAAGCCTGATTGAGGAAATTGGGATCGGTGAGCACGAGGCCTCCCTGAGGAGAAGCCTGCGACTACAAGGTACACCAGGTTATTGGTGCCGGCCGCTGTCCAGCAAGAGCGAATGGGCCCGAAAAGCAAGGGACGATGGTATAATTCAGCTTTGGTGCTTCCGTAAATTGCTACCCAGGTTGCCGTGATGGGGCCGGAGACCAGGGCAGTCGAGCCTGGGCCCGGCCGCCCGGAATAGCCCCGCAGGTGTGTGAGTACCTGTACATACAAAACCTCGGCCATACTGGCTGTCATTCCCAAGAAGCTGCCAAGCCGCGTCATGGCTCTTTCCCGTCCTGCCCTTCTCCACGCCCCACTTTCCTTCAGCTCGAGGACACGGTCACCCCGAGGATGGGGACGGGCAAGGACTGGTGGACAAAGCGCAAGGCTCGGGCCGCCTTCATCGACGCTTTTTCATCGACGCTTTTCTATGGCCGCTAAAATGACGTTCGGGTATTTGGCACTCACGGTTTTGGTTGAAAGGAACCGGTGTGCGGCTTACCCACCCACCTGTGCTGCGTGTAACCTTACAACCTGAGGCCCGAGGAGTCAATCCCGTCCGAAAAACAAGGTTGGGTTCCAAGATAATGCGGGCACGCTGCAGCATCCCTGGTGCGCTGAGAAGGCGGGACGGTAATCGCTGCCTTCCATGACCCTGCACAGCACCTCACCGTGTAACCACCAACCATAAGGGGGCCTGGGGAGAATCCATGAGCCTGGGCCGGCAAGTCAGCCAGCCAGGCCAGAACCGACGCCGACAAACACAGTGGGAAAGAATGGAGTCAAGGCGGTTTCTGGCGGTCTGGTCACGGGCCTTCCCTACCTGATTTGTCATATCATCTCTTCACCCGTCCCCGCGCACCTGTTCCCCGTTCCTTCTCTTTCATGTCCTCCCTTCTGTGCAAGCGCACACCAAGCATGCCTTGACCCAGAGCCGGCTTCCCAGGGTTGGGTTATTAATTATGACGGACGAGGCTTCGTCCTCACTCCTCACCCAGTCGGCCCGTATCGCAGTCTAAGCGCCCACCGTCGCCTTTTTTCCCGTCTTGCGACGCTTGGGAAATAAAGAAAAGAAAAAGGCAACGGCGCCAAAAGTGCGAACCACGGACGGTCCAACCACCTTTTTCGCCACCAAGGTCCAAACCACCACGAAACTACCATCGTGGGACCTCGGTCCGGCCGGACAATCTGTCTCGACGACAGCTCATCAGGCTTGTGTCGTTTCGTTTCGTTTCGTCTCCCGCGTCGCGTTGGTCGGCGGTCGGTTCCCCCGAGTTGGGCATCAACCCAGTGCACCGGTCGGTGTACTGATGCAGCAACCTCTCACCCCCGAGGTTCAACTCTACGTCGACCCGACAGCAGGGCATTAGACAGCCTTGCGCCGCCATGTTTCGGGGCGCAGACAAGGGCGCCGATGACAGCATCACCAACCGTGCCCGCGACACGACGTCCGAGGCTGCGCGCCAATCCTCACTTGCGCCCGAAAACCGCCTCGGGGGGAGATGCGACGGACGATGGCCTGAAACTACAAGCGCGGCGGCCTCCTTGTGGTTGACGATCAGGTGCGCCTTGAAACTCACCTGCAGCCGGCCGCCAGCAGGCTACGATCACCCTCAGTGGGTCCCGCTCTCGTCGCTGCACCGGTCCCCCAGTCTCTGTCGTCACGATACGGCCGTCCCGGGGGGACTCCATCCCCGCGAAGGAGCCCGCCCCGATTCTGGTTCTTGTTGTCTCGGCTGCGATCCTATTTTGCGACGGCGGTTGCGACATGGAGAAATGAGTCAACTCGCCAACTTGGAGGCCGCCCGCTGCTTCGTCAGTAGAACAGCTGGCGTCCCGCACAAGAACACTGGAAGAATGGGACAAGAGTTGGCTGACGACTTCCGAGGCAAATGCAGGTCACAGGCACCTATGTGCTACGCCGAGCTCCCACATACCTCGGCTCGAAAAAAAACCTGAGCACCTCGCCGATGGACGCGACGGCGAGAACAGCGACGGCCACAACTGGACGTCCACACTGGACGGCCACCCTGGACGGCCACAACTGGATGGCCGAGAGCTCGGGCAAGACAATCCGAGTCTACGCGGCATTTTCTGAGGCACTTCTGGAGATGACGGTAATCCCGTGCGACACGGCAGATTCTCTTCAGTTTACAGCCATACCGCCAGTCATTGTTATGCAACGCTTGATCCAGACGGCCATTGAATGCGCCCTGGACTACCAGCAGCGAGGCGCACAAAGCGAATGACGATGCCATCGCCTTGGAGCTCTTCAACTGAGCTACAAAAAGGTCTGCACTCGGCGTGTCATCGCCGGTAGCGACGCGTTGAGAAAGAACCGCCCCGCCTTGGAAAGTATGTGACTCTCTGCAGGGTGTGGCCGCAGGCGCAAACCCTCTGACTCCCACCTGTCGTGATATATCTGCCGGTGAATCCCTTTTTAGGTGACCAGATTTCTCTCAGAGTCTTGATGTTTTTTTTTCCTTGACAGCGATCCTGCCTAAGAGTACCGAACAGAATCGATGTCCATCCCGCTCAGATCTGGAGAGGTGCGCATGGAACTAGGGCAGCACAGGAAGAGCCAAAGGTGAGTCGAGAACGATCTGTCGGTGAACATAGGTACCTAACTGAGAGATGGATGTGGATTCGCATGATCGAGTACTAAAGTGATTCGTGTTTCGACAAGCAGAGTATCCGTAGATGGATAAGTATTTAGAGCAATACAAGAGTATAACATCGCTGCAAAAGTCTCCGAGTTCCCCATGGAACAATACGATAATCTGTGACTAGACCTAGTATCACCAGTACACCTTGCTCGCCGGCGATCCGGCAAGGCATTTTCGGTTGCTCTTCTGGTTGCAGCGATCGAGCGCCATTGGGCGATAAGCTGACGCCTTGCTGCCAAGAAGGCACTTTCCTGCCCGCTTTGCAAGTCGTACTTTCCAGGAGACCGATTACCGAATGCAAGCTTTTTCCGGGCAGCTGCGCCCCTCCACCGTCAAGCCTTGCAACAAAGCGCGCAAGTAATCCATCCAAGTCGTCGCGCCTGTCAATTGACGCATTCCGTCAATTTCGCTTCTGCTGTCCTGTCGCCATCGTTGTCGATTAGGATAAAACCATGAAGCCATTCATTTATCGACCCATCAACCGGCCCAGGACCATACGGCTGCTCAAGATCTTTCCTGGGAAACTTGGGGAGCCGGTCAATGTTCTCATCCGGCACGCCTGCATTGACGACAGTAACTTTCCCAAGTTCTCAACTCTTCCTACACCTGGGGTAGCAGCGAGCCGACCCATTCAATCGAGTGCCGCGGCTCCAAGATCAGCATCACGGCAAGCTTACAGGTCTGCATGATGAACGACATCTACCGAAGGGCCGACGAGGTCACTGTGTACCTTGGAGAGGCCCAGGGTGGTGAGGATCTGGCTATACAGTTGCTGGGGCGTATCTACGACCTCGCGAAAAAGCTTCGGGAGGAGAAATACGCCGAAGAGCAGCGACAGGCCAAAGTCGTGCTTCCCGTCTACCAAGCAAACTAGCCGCCGGATCCGCGACAATACGGGCTGCCGCCATTCAATAGCCCCTACTGGGAGGCGGTCGAGAAATTACTTCTCCGCCCTTGGTTTACACGCGTCTGGATCGTCTAGGAGTTCGCGCTTGCTGGTGTGCCTCTCCTCACCTACGGGAATGGACGCGCCGTCCTGCCTCACTGGTACTTTGGATAGCTAGAGTTCAATCTCCGGTGCCTGGGCCTATACAACCAGTTCCTTGTGACTTTGAAACCCGACGAAATCCGTGAAGCCCTCCAGACATCTCTCTACTGTATGAACAGACTCGGCGCATTGCGTTCCTGCAGAGAATCGGGAAAATGGCCCACAATGATGAGTCTCCTGGGGCGTGGGATCGGTCCGGCCGCAACAGACGCGCGTGACCACGTCTTCGGCTGCCTCGGAATTACCGAAGACTACGATGCGCCCGAGTTGCAGCCCGACTACACAAAGTCGGTTGAGGATGTGTTTGCGGACTGTTGCAAATACTCTGTGCAGGCTCTAAAGAAACTAGACTTCCTGTACGAGGCTGGATGTTACCAGAAGAATCACAGGTTACCCTCCTGGGCTCCAGACTGGACAGCTTGTCGGATTACTGCCACTCTCGGGCGCAACGATTCAGTTGAAAACAAACCAGCCTATGACTCTACGCGGAACATGCCACCCGTGGCCCATTTTGATTGGGACTGTGACTACAAAGCTCTCGTCGTCCGAGGCTCCACCCTTTCAAAGATAGCGACGCTCGGATCCAGTCTGTTTCGGGATCCCCAGTCTGTGTAGCTTCCCGACAGTCCAGAGGCATCCGATTGGTATAAACAAACCGTCATGTTTGCGTCGGTGACACGACCGGGAGGCGTGGAGTCCCATGCGGGGTCCCTAATTGTAGACAGCAGTGTTGCCCCTTTGGGGCGGGAACCGCTCGGTCTCGACCACTACCGGCTTTCGCTCTGAGTTTCGAGTACCACAAAGGTCTTCTTTCCGAGCGGCCATGTTAATGGCAGAGCTTTTCGGAACACTGGTTTCTCGAGGCTGCTATCGGAGACGGTTCTGTATCACCACAGACGGGCTCCTGGGCCAGGTTCCCGTCGAGACGCAGAAGGGCGATGAAATCTGCCTGTTGTCCGGCACCCAAGTTCCGTTTGTTGTGCGCAACGTGGGAAGCCGTGGCGGTGGCGAGCAGCACTACCAGCTCGTCGGCGAGTGTTATATAGATGGGTTGATGTACGGGGAAGGTCTGGATCTGTCTGGGTTTTCCCTTCAGGATATCGTCTTGGTTTAATTAGTAGCCCAGCTACTTGTTCATCCATTTTCACTGCTATACTGGGCACAAAAAGACGATGTTCAAGAATTTGGAAAACAATTTAGCTTGAGGGCTTGCAAATTAGCGCAGGAACTCAGGGGCTTGGCCCGTGAGGTTGAAGAACATATCTCTAATAGTTTCTAAGATAGGCCGAAACTATTTATCTCCGTCCTTCTCCCCTCTCTTCATCTCCCTATCCTCAGTCCCCCTTCCTTGGTCACCCCTTCCTTGGTCACCCCTTCCTTCGTCTCCCCTTCCTTCGTCCCCCCTTTCTTCGTCTCCCCCTCCTTCGCCTCCAAATATCATTCAAGCACGGATGTTTTTCAACTCCTCCTATGCAAACGTCAACACCAGTGTCTCTGCCTCTGTTCAGTCGTGTTAACTCGAGAGCACATACCTCTGTCAACTTCCGCGGCGTCGTAATGATGTAGACGTCGTCATAGAGCTCAACTTCGAAATCTCCCTCTTCGAAAGCGGCTCGCAAGACTTGGAACATTTGAGCCTCGCTCACAGGAGCGGCGTGAATCCTGGTGGTTGCTGCAATGATAGTGGTTTCGGCGGAGTGTTGCTGGGTCAGACTGGCAGTGGATGCAGAGCCCTCGGTCGATTCTTCGTGGCCCAGCGTGGACATGACGAGAAGACTAAGAAGGTCGGCCTTGTGAAGACTGAGAAGAGGGAGATAGATAACTAGTCCTGCCGATCTGGAATACCTAATTCACGAAAGAATTCGGAGAGAGATATTGCAGACGGACGAGACGCCGGTACAAATACATTGTGTCCGCGGGCCCAGACTGAGCTGAGGAAAGCAGATTTACATGAAACCAGCAATCAATCATATCTGCATAGACATGCGCAAATCCAGTTATTGCAGTATGATAACTTTTCAGTAATTGGCAGTCTTCAAATTGTTAATTTGGGTGGCGTGGCCTCTTTTGAGGCCTAACCTGATCAAACGTTGATCAATAGCCGATCGCTACCAAATACGAGATCGATGGGCTAAGTGCCACAGCTTGGCGATCGGCCGAATGTCAGCCAGTAATTATCGAGAGCATCATTTGAACAAGGCAGTCAGACTGTGTAAATTGTCTACCCGACACGTTAAAACTCGAACAAATCATTTGCACCGGGCCGTACTGGCCTATCCAAATGGCCGGGGGTGTGGTTGCCGAGACAACGGCCAGCCAGCAATGTAAACAATTGACACTGGTAATTATGTCTCGCCCTGGGGGGAAGGAATAATGAATGTGACACCGCTAACTCCTCGATCGACATTGGCTAGACGACATGGCGCGACAGTTTCGAAGCTCTGCGAAACAGAACATTCGTGACCGGCGTCCAGCAGAAATAAAGCCCAAACACGAGCCCCGTCAGCGGCACAGCCGCAGCAAAGTATGCGTACCACAGCGGAGAGAAGACCGCCTCGCCATCCTGGGGGTTCCAGTTGAACATCCCCATCGACATAAAGGTCTGGTGTGAGAGAGGGAGTCAGCAAAGGGGTTGCACGCTCAGGGGGGAAGTAAATAAGGAGTTAGAAACACAAAGACTCGACTGGGGAGACTTGTCGTGGGGGTTTACCGCGACAAAGGTTGCTGGCAGGAAGATCATGGTTAGAAAGGCGAGTGCCTTCATCTTGTTGTTTTCGCGGCGCGCGATGCTGGATGTTTCCTTTTTTTTTGCGCGCAAGTAGCCGGAAGTATCAGCGAACATTCAGTTTGTTTCGTCTCCTCTTAAGTATACTTCAAGGGTCCAATTGGCAGCACACACTCTTGCTCCCTCCTGCCATAACCCCTGAGGAGTGTGCGTGGGCAACAGCCTTGAATGGAAATAGAATGCGACAAAGGAGGTAGATAATCAAGCAGTCTCTCACCATCTGGAACGTCATAGTCACGAGCTGCACGAGCCCGTCGCACTTGCGCACGGCGGCGCCGTACTCGTCGACCATGCGCAAGAGGTACTGTCCGGCGTCGAGCAGCGGCAGGCCCGGGTCGTTGTTCACCATAGCAGGAAACAACGTCAAGCCGCCGCCACCGCCGCCGACGCCGCCGCTCGATGTCAAAGACGCAGACGAATACGCGACTAGCTGCCGCAGGCGCTCCATCTCGCCAGCCCAGCTGACGAGGCTGTTGCGCAGCAGCGCGACGTCGGCGCCCATGCCGACGAGGTCGCGTGGGTCGTCGTCGTGGGCGCCCGGGCCAGCCGATGTCTTCTTCTCGGCAGTGGCAACGACGCCGAGCTGGAAGTTCTTGACCAGCGCCGCGACGGCGTCGGCCTGCCGCTCGACCTGCTCGAACCGCGCCACCTTCTCCATCTGCAGGAACGCGTTGATCAGCATGAACGGCTGGCACGCGCCGTGCTCGGCGTACGCGAGCCGCTCGAGCACCGTGTGTGTTTGCTGTGGCGTGCAGCCGAAGAATATGGCGTAGATGAATGGGTTTGACGAGGGGGAGGTGGGCGAGGGGATCACGGTCAGCGACAGCGCCATGTCTCCGTCGAGTGAATTGGTCGTGCGTAGGTTGTAGACTGACATGGCGGTTAGCAAGGGTTGGCATTGCAGGTGTGTCAATGGACAGTCGTGGTTGAGGGTAGGAGAACCAGGAACGAGTACATGTTTTGCGGTGCGGCCCCGAGAGTTCTTCGCTCTTGAATATGGCGGGCCATCCGCGGTTGATGATGACCTGGATGGCTTGGTGTGTGTGCAGCTTGTCGACGACACGTCTGAAGACGCCTTCGCTGGGGAACGGGAGATACTTGAGGTTTGATGGGTTTCGGAGCTTTTTTCCGCCGTGAATTAAGTCTGGCTGGCGGGGGCATATGCTGACGGTGTGCGTGTTAATTGATCTGGCATCATTGAGCCATGGTACCATGGTAGTACCAACTCAGTCTTGTCCTGTGACCACCACTTACATCAGGCTGAGAGATGCTTCGATGTCTGTAGAATCGGGGTTGGGGATCTGTCCGGGGGTCAGCATTTTGCGTTGGAGCAACCCCTTTCTTCGCCTCCTCTTCCCTTCTCCGTAATTTTTCCGTCTCGCGACGCCCGCAGACACTGCAGGTGTGTGAATCGCCACTTACAGCATCCAGCCAGTCATTCCACTCTTTTTCAGCAGTGAGTTTGGTCGAGTGCATCGCCCTATCAAAATGCGCCGGCGGCCGTCCGCGCATCTGGCGGATCTGCACAACTGATGTCGGTCTTCCGTCGTAGTAAAACAAGGGCGGCTTGGATTGCTTGCCGGTCCGGTCCCAAGCGGCAGTCTTCCATGCAAGATCCATGGCAAGAATTTGAGGACAACTTGAACTGGTCGGGGGGGCGGAATGTTTAGTTGCACTTGCAGGGGTTCTGATCCCGTTCTCTCTGACGGTTTTTGTCGCGGGACATGACGTTTTCATGTCTTCAAGCGAGGTAATGAGCATGGCCGAGCAAGGCTCTAGCCCAATATTAGGCAAAAATGCATATGCTGCATATCTGTCAAGCTTGACGCATGTCTAGCATGCGCGTGCATGATAGTGTCCAATTGGACGTGGGCGCAACCTTGATTATTATCGCAGCCTGCCTGTCGTAGCGTGCGCCCAGACAGAAAAAATGACCTGATATTCTTATTGTGTAACGACGACGCCCGGTACACACCATCTCCATTGCCCTCCTTTTTGGTCTAATTCGCACAATCGAACGGTGAGTTGAGAGTTGAGGCTCTGTAGGGAAATGTCGACTAGCTACCTACATAAGGCGTATCGACTGCGGTGGTGGGCACTTTCCTCCCAGCCCGCAAGGCAGATTCCCGACAACTTTGTTGGCCCTAGACACTTCGAGACAAACCATCGCGGCAACTTGATTAGCTCCGAAAATGAAGAAGCAAGCTCTCCCGTTCCGCCTAGCGTACCTCGATACGCGTCTACTGCTGGTATATCTGGTGGAAATCTATGGAAGCCAGCAAGCATTTGAGCTCGAGGTAAGAGTAAATCGTGGCAGAGCACCAAGCTCCCTGAGTACCAGTTGCGCGGTTTTCCTTTTGCTAATCTGACCAATGAAAGTATTCGAACGACAAAGTCATCTTGTGGGGAGTGCGGAAGTTGACAGAGGCTCGTGCCAGAACCCGAAAGCTCCTTCTCCGCCCTCCGGAACCATCAAGACTAACATTAGTTTAGGAGGAGATTGAGTACTTGCGTTCTCGTCCTGGTGTATACACTCACTACGAGGTTCCCGGCGGCACGTATTAGTAGGGTGTCTGGGCATCGCGCGTAGCACTGCGGGGGCGAGGGTGAAATGTGCTTGGCACAGGCCAAGCCTGGCTAGCTTGGACCACATAATGGTCCATGCGCCACGAGCTTATCCCACCCATAGACTTTCGCCTGCGGGCAGATAGTTTAGATTCTTCAAGTAATAATCAATAATATCAGAAAGACTATACCATTTTCGGCATGATCTAGGGAGCCAGGGCTCGGGCAGGGCCCGTACAGGGTGCCTAAATTCGACTGCTTTTTTATAGGGTCAACATGGCTAGCTCCCTGCCCTGCGGGCGCAGGCCTTTTCTTCTTCCATACATCAATCAATACACACACTGCGAATACCCTCTGGGCTGCTTTTGCATACATCTGGTTTCTGACAAATGATGTTTTCCTAGTAACAGTGCACCTCGCATATGAAAGCTCTATCTCAAGCGGTGGGAGAGCACCTATTTATCGGTGGTTAAATTTGGTTCTATACTTGGTAGTGCAAAATAAACAATCATTGCTCCTAGTTAATCTCCACCATGTTCAGCTTTGAAGTCCGCCGCGGCTCCTGCTCCTTGCGCCTTGCTGTCCATGGATTACGTGCGGCCCATGGACTGTCTTTTGACCTGTATCAAGCTCTTGGCTGTTTGGGGGAGGGTGACAGCCCGAGGCAGCTTCCCGTCGGGCCTTTGTGACCGTGGGCTTGACTTGACAAAATACTCGCTGTTCGAGTCGCCCTTGCCAAGAATAGCGGTAAGCCTGGATGTGAGCTTGAAGGAGTCGATGCGCTTGTTGCCAGTGGTCGTAGTTTTCACAGGGATGGATCCCTTTACGTCCTCGATGACAAGCATCTCGTACAGGATCAATTGCAGGAAGTCCCTGATGAAGTCGGAATACGCTGGGTGCGATTTCACCTCCTTGATTAGCTGTGGCTCTCGGGCTTGTTGTTAGCTGTGCTGCCTAATTACCTAGACATATCAAAATATGGCAGGCTTACTTACATCCTCGACGGCTGGGTTAACTTCGAAGCGGGTATTCTTCTCGCCCTTGACGACATGGTAGAACGTGTCCTGGATAGCGCCCTCGACGCTCTTGTTCTTTCGATCGAGATTCCGGGCCTCGCGGAAGGTATCGACTGGGTCGGGCTTGTTGCTGCCATCGGCGAAGACCAGCCAGCAGATGAACTCGAGGAACACACAGCCTAGGCTCCAGATGTCAAACGATCGGGAGCAAGAGTCGCCCGCCCACTCGACTTCTGGTGGCGCATACGTCTTGGTGGCCTTGGTCAGGTCCGCGTTGGATCGCGAGTCCGTGTGGTGGATCCTAGTAATGCCAAAGTCTGCCAGCTGGAGGACGCCCATAGATTCCATGACATCTGCGACGCTCGTGTCTCTATCCCACTCTTTGAACCACAGCAAGTTAGCTGGCTTGATGTCGCCGTGGATCCCGTAGTACGGATCACCGCCTCCGGTCTTCTTTTCTTGGGCTTGGGCGCTGTCGGCCTCGGCCGTCTTGCCGTGGCTTTTCATCTCGTGAAGATCGTGGAGCTTCGAAAGTGCACGTGCGACCCCTAGACACTGTCGGCAAACCCACTGGGCGTGTTTGGAGGTGGAAACTGTGCTGTGCCAGTACCGTCGTAGGTTCTTGTCCGCGAGCGGAAAGACGAGATAGAAAGCGCGCGTCAGCTCTGTCTCGGGGCTGCTGTGGAGGATTTCCATAGTGAAGATGAGCTTCACGAGGTGAGGGTCCTTGCACTCGTTAAGCCTCGTGAGTACCGCGACCTCGTTCTTAAAAGCCTTTCTGTCGGTCGAGTATAGCTGCTTGATGGCGATGCGCGGGTTGTCGGGTCCATCCTGCCTCGTTGATAAAATCGATTAGTTGCCACTTGAAGCCGAAGTGAACTATCCGGATAGGTAGTCAAGTGAATGGGAGATAAGCAAGGTATGAGGGGACTCTTACCCGCACTCTCATGCTGTGATGTTGCGGGTTGATTGTCACCTTCTTAACCACTCCGTAACCTCCCGACATTGCCTCTCTCGACTCGCCGGAAATCAAGTCAGCCTGGTTAGCGCCTCCACCGAGCTTGATCTTGTTCGTGTTGCCATCCGCCTCCTTGATGATGTGAAACGGAAGGGGTATCCGTATTGAGAGTTCATAGTGGGGAACTTCGGAGTCGTTCTGGGTTTCTATGGAGAAGTACGGAGCTTGCGTTTCCCACTGCCTGTCCTCGAAATTCTCAACAAGGCGGTCCACCCATTGCACAAAGAGATGAACTGGCGTCCCGTCTGGGCTGAGACCCAGGCGATAGGGGCCCTTGGGACCCGTGTCTAGCTTCATCAGTGGAAGCTTATCGTCTGAGATCTCCTCGTCCATGAAATCCACAATAGTCTCTGCCTTTCCGATCAAGACAAGAACGGCAAAGACATTGTAGAACGATGGAAGCCCCGATGAACCCTCTTGAGTTAGGCTCAAGATTCTATTGGCCAGGGTCCCGAGCGTGTTCGTCGGCACTCTAGATTCGTCCGTTATGGCGGGAAGGACTGCTTTGATTGCATCGTACGACAAAATGCTCTTCAAAGTGGAGAGCGGGATGAAGTACTTCGTCACGGTTTCATTGAAGGGAACTTCGCGAGCGTTTCGCAAGGCGGCCTCCATTTTCTTTAGGCTCTCTCTCGCCGTGACCTTATGGTGGTCTACGACGCCCTCCTTCACCTCCTTCTTGTTGGCCAGCGGGCGCGTCTCGTCGCCGGAAAACAGCTCGCCGGCATGGAGAACCGAGGTACCCTGGTCAGCGTTGGTCCTGGCGTGAATAGGTTGGGTTTCGTCCGAGGTGAGGTAGAGGTGGTTGCTCCCGTCGTCGCAGTTCTTGAGCGACTTCTCGCCAGGGACCCCTTCGGCCCCCCCAATGATATTGCCGCGGATTGCGTCCGGCGCGGGTTGAACAGACAGGCATATATTCGATTCAGTCGAGTTCCGGGGCTGAGTCTGGCTGGCTGGGGATGACTATTCAGACAATAATTAAGCATAGTTGTTAGTTCTAGATCGAGGCCGATCTCGGACCAGGCTTCCTTTCCTCACCCTGTTGAGTCTGCGCCATATGCGCCGGGCTTTTCTGCCTAGAGCCTTCATGTTTTGCTAGGCTGCTAGGCCGTTCGATCTTGGCAGATTTTCTTAGTATTGATGGCCGTGGGGTTTATTGATTGAAGCTTGGGTGCACGTAATCAAGGAAATTGGAAGACTGAGATGGTTTATTTAGCTAGTAGTATATGTACATATGAATAACTGTCTCTTGAATAAACCTACGAGGCCCCTCGCAAGGCTTTTCCATTTCCACTTCACTCTTTTCTCACTTCGGGGCGCAATCTGGGTGGGGAGCCTATCCAGCAGAGACGCCTACCCCGGTTCTGGAGGGGGGGCGGATGTGCGCGAGATTGGCTATCGAGCTAAGGTGTGTTACACGCGACGCAAGAAATCTCCTCAACCCCCAAGAGGCCGTCTCCGAATCCGCCCAGGGCGATTTTGTCTCCTCAATTGTGTGTGGTCACCCCCAAAATTTCCTCTTCTCCCACTGCACGAAATCGTTAGCGGCATTCCGCATCATTTCTTTTTGAGAACTCGCCACATGCCTCTGTGAGCCGACGCGGTGCTGTGATGGTGTAGACGTCTTCGTTCAGTTCCACCTCGAATGTGCCCTTGCCGAACGTGCTTCTCAGTACTTCAAACATGTCGCCCGCTTTGACCCGCACAGCTGGTATTTGGTCAGTCTCCCATATTCCACGTGTCGCATGAATCGGAGCTGTCTGCTGAGTGCTGACAATTTCTGTAGCTGGGGGTTTTGGTCGTCTTCGGTAATGCTGACGAGGCTCCGCTTTGTGCTGCTGTCTGTCGTGCCGCAGAAACGGCCAGGAGATGGGACAGATATGCATCTTTGAGGCTTTGTCAAGAAACAAGTCCCTATATCTAAAAGCCCCTCTTCTCGATGTCGACGCAGCAGTGAGGGAGAGGGCAGTACAGCCGGCGGGCCCTAGTATTAATACTCGGCGAGACGCTCTATTCGGCCCCTTCCCTCCCTCCCTTACTGTTCGTCATCGGCACCCTCTTGTCGGTGAGATGGGGGGGGGTTTGATCCAATCGAGCCACGCATGCATGAGCGAAATGCACTCCTGGGTGAGCACTGCCCCTCCATGGCTTTTTTTGGAAGTTGACAGCCGATGAAAGCCTCCGACTGCTGAACCAATGGCCAATTGGTGAGTGGCACGGGGTCGTGTGCTGCCCGGTTGAAGGGAAGTGCCGTGGCAACGGCTATTACCAATGGATTGATCTTTTCAATAATGCGAGGTGGGGCGTGGACCACATAGGAGGAAGGGAAAATATTAACGGGCAATACATCAGAGCGCGTGGATATTAGGCAGCAGCACAAAGAAGCATAATCAATGCGAATTAATGCCATTGAGCCGTAAGACATTAGACAGGTTGCTTTGCGAGTTGTCCTTGGAAAGTTACAAATCAGTCTAAAACGATGCCTAATTATTGCCAGAGGTAATAGAGGCAACCACCTGGTTCCAATTACAAAGAGGTCTCATTACAAATAGCCCTCACCCAATAGCAAAGCTCCGGAGCAAAGAGTAAAAGAGTTTGACGCAAAGTAAAAATGGACACGAATCCAACGCTGTGATGATTACCATTATCATAAACTATTGGCTCCCTGGGTAGACACTAATGAGAATGTGCTAGCACGGTGGCGACATTCGGGACGCGGGTAGCGAGCCTGTGTCGTAAGTCGCGAGCACAAGCAACTTCCAGTGCCACAATGCACCCCTAACAATGATAGATCATCAATCGCCACTATAAGGATGATCGTACTCCTGCCAGTTCTGGCTTCCGCAGCCAGGCAAAGCATCCACACCTTCACTTTCCGCCTTTCCCAACCCAGACGCGTCTACGTGGAGGCCTTTTGGGTCTTAATTACGAAGGCCTGATAGGTTTACTATTCGGCCCATGGTTCGTATTTACTAGGTACCTTAGGTAGGTACGTAGCCGGGGTTCGACATTCTTGTTCTACTGCTGACAAGAGGTTGAGTGGCCAAGGAAAGGAGGGTTCTTTAAACACAACTAAAAGGGGGACACGCCCCTAATTAAAACAGATTACATTTTCTCTTCTTCTCTTCTTCTCTTCTTCTCTTCTTCTCTTCTTCTCTTTATCAAGCTTTTATGCTTTTATTCGATATCTTGACTACCTGTATAACTAGTTTCTATCTTTGAGGCTAGCCTTTGACTCGCCTTGTGTCTGTTTTGGTGGTTTTGTGGGAGATGGACTTCACTGCCGGACTACCGGGAAGTGCTATCTCTAAACTGATATTGGCGTGATATAGGAAAAGAACAGAGTGCTCGCAAAGGAAAGCATACTCTTTTCGGAAATACAATTACCTACCCAGTTAGGCCTTTCGCGTCTCAGAAAGTTCTACGCCGACATTCATTAAGGGATTAGAGGTTTAGACGAGACATATAGCCG
Source organism: Lasiosphaeria miniovina (assembly GCF_030549165.1). Taxonomy (NCBI): domain Eukaryota; kingdom Fungi; phylum Ascomycota; class Sordariomycetes; order Sordariales; family Lasiosphaeriaceae; genus Lasiosphaeria; species Lasiosphaeria miniovina. The sequence continues at coordinate 3,346,998 of NW_026848223.1, read as the reverse complement.
CTGCTAGGCCTAGACGAGACATATAGCCGCTGCCAGGCTAGGCCCATGATACAAGGTGTGCTGGGGTAGCCTACAGCCTACTACAGCCTCCAGCCTACAGCATATATATGTACTGTTGCCCAGACCTCTAGGCAGCAGGTCTCCGTTTTGTCTAGCTGGTGGAGCGGTAGCTCACGACACAATGTCGTTGAAGTTACTAGCTGATAAGGAAAATACACGGGGAGCAAGAATTGTACAGAAGAGAGGTTGAGAATTTTGTCTGCGAGGTAAATATTGAACAAACCCTTAACTCCATGGTTCCGGGTAGCCTATCACTTACGTTTAACTTCGGACCTTTTTTTCCCTTTAAAATAAGTAGATTTTGGAAGTCGATTGCTGAAGCTCGCCGCAACCTTCCAGAGGCTCGCCAAAGGAGACATGTTCAGGTCGAGATAAACCCATGTCAGTGACTCGAGGATTTTTAGAGCGTGCATCGAGTCTACAGCATGGAAAGAAGCCAACTCGCAGCCGTGAACGGTGGTGGGCAGCTTAGTCTCGAAGATGCTGCCTTCACAGCTGCACGTGACCATCCATCCAGTAAAATAGGTACGTAGGTACCTTGCCCTGATAGCTCAACCCAATCTAGCCTCCTCATCTCAGATGTACACGTACACGCTCCCTCACTTGACCACGGTGCTCCAAAGCGAACAAGGCGGAAACGTCGGAATTTGAGCCTTAATCAAAATTTTGACTCGCCTAATTCGATGATCTCACAATGTCTTCAATACCTTCCGCCATAGACTCAGACTCGTGGTCCGACTCGGAGCTGGACGCGGAAGACGTACTGGGACTCGCAGTGCCAGCGCCACTGAACCTGACCATCAAACTGATAACAGCCACGTCGACCTGGACGCTAGTTCTCCTCGCCGACGGACTGTTTGCGATTTTCTGCGACCCCGACTTGTACCCGAGCGTTCTCTTGGGCCTGGCCGGTATCGGCACCCATTTTGTCGGCCAGCCGTGGCGAGTCTTGATGACGAGCGTGCCCTTCGCTGTCGCCGCAGGCCGCCGGCTGACCAGTGTCGGAGCGTTTAACTGGGCTATGGCCATCTGGATCGCCGCCTCGTCCACCGTCCCCACGCTGCTGGCCATGGTCCCCAGGGCCAGGCTCCCGACGGCACCAGCAGCAGCAGCGGCCATAGCCGTATTAATACCGGGCCCAGAGCTCAACGAGGACACGTTTTGGCTGGAACGCACCGACCGCGTCGTCCTCACAGCGTACCAGCTGGCCTGCGTGTACACGGCGCCCAGGGTCGTGCGCATCTTTCCTCGCGTGTTCAGCGACTGGGACCGCGTTACCTGGGTCGTCGGTTCTGTTGCCGTCGTCCAGTTCTGCGCGGCAGCCGTTTTCGCCGCCCCCATGCTCGGCCAGCTGCACCCGGGCATGCTCGCCGCGTCGTGGCGCATCATGTTCGGCCGGCCCCTGGCGTTCATATCTCGCCTGTCCGAGACAGCGGAGCGCAGAGCCCATCGGCTGGTGCTTTGGGCGTCGTATCCTAGCGTCGCGGCGTTCGGGTACCAGCGCCTCGACAGGAAGAAGTTCGAGGTCCGCCTCTTGAAGCTGCTGCCGGGAGGCTTGCTGGCCCCCGTGCAGGCGACGCTGGTCGTGTGCCAGATCGGCAGAGCCCCGCGGTTCGAGGCCGTTTCCTACCGCTGGGACCCGGACAGCCCGCCCCAGCCGATACTCCTCGACGGACAGCGGTCTGTGGTCTCTGGTTCCCTGTACACCATGTTGGCCTGTCTCAGACACAGGGATTCGCCTCGGCTGCTCTGGGTGGATGCCGTCTGCATCAACCAGGCAGACACCGACGAGAAGAGCTGGCAGGTCATGGGCATGGGGCGCATCTACCGCGCAGCTGACGCCGTGCTCGGCTGGCTCGGCCCGTCCACCAGGGGCTCCAACCCCTTGGCGACCATCTCACTTCCTGGGCCGCTTCGAGAGCTGCGCAAGAGTGTTCCCGCACTATTTCGCGGGCGCCGCAACCGGAGGTGGCTCGACGTTGTTCTCCTGCTGACCAACGAGTGGTTCTCTCGCGTCTGGATCGTCCAAGAGGCGGCGTTTGCCAAAATTCTGACCCTGAGACTGGGTGATACGGAGGTCTCGTGGGAAGCCTTTGAAGAAGTTGTGTCGATTTTCAACCAAAGAGGCGCCGTCTTCGAAGGCCTGATCAATGGGCCAGGCAGCCCAGAGCGGCTGGCCACCGCGGCAAGAGCGGCGCTGCAGAACGTAGTCTCCCTGAACGCCATCCGAGTCTGGGTGCGTGAAAACCGCGATACTCTTGTCTCGAGCTCGAGATCGCCGCATGTTCGAGGCCTTTTGTTTTATGAGGTCGTCAGGAGATGCGGCATGTTTGCATCTACAGACCCCCGGGACAGGGTCTACGGGCTTCTGGGCCTTTCGACCCGGCAGGCCCGACAGACCGTCTCCATCGACTACACCAAGGTTGCCGCCGCCGTGTTAGCAGACGCAGCCCGCTTCACTCTCCTCCATGAAGGGTTCATGGAGACGCTCGACCTTGCGGGAATTGGCCATTACAGGCATCAGCCCTCACCCTTTCTCGAAGCCGGCTCCCAACTGCCGAGTTGGGCACCCGACTGGACAAAGTCAAACCTTGCTCTGAGCCATTTCTCCACGGCTAATCTCACGGTGCCCGCCGGACGTTATTCCTGCGCCACGGACGACATCTCCGTCGCGAGACAGCTGATCCAAACCGTCCCCGGCCACCCCGAGCTTTTGTTCTTCGGGTCGGTCGGGCTCATAGACACGATCCACGCCGTATCGCCCGTCTGGGAACCGCCCGCGGCCCCGGCAGACCGCGCTTCGCTGGCCAACGCCATGACGTCGTTCCTGTCCGGGATCGACATGGGCCTGGACATGGCCGAGCGCGCGTCTTGTTCCTCTCGATACCCGAACGACAGCGGCGGGGAGAAGCTCCTCTGGCGCACCGTGCTGCTCAAGGAGCAGCAGGGGGACGACGGAACAGTGCAGCTGGAAAAAGATGCCAAGGTCATGAGAGATGACATTTCTAGCTTACGACACAACATGGGTGGGGATAGACTTCGCTTCCAGGTGCACTGGATGGCGTTCTTGACGTACCGGCTCAGGATCCTCACGTTGCTCCAGTGGGCCATTGGGAAGCGGTTTTGCCTCACCGAGGGCGGCTACTTTGGGCTGGTGCCGGCGTTCACGGAACCGGGCGACCGTCTCGCCGTCGTCGCGGGCGCCGAAAACCCCTTCGTATTCCGCCAGACCCTCGAGACTTTGATGGGTACCAGTACTCTTGATATTCTTCTTAAAGGAAAGCAGTCGGTATATAGGCTGGTTGGCGCTTGCCATATCGAAGGCATCATGTTTGGCGAGTTGGCCGATGGGGATATTCCGTTTGAGCCCGTGATCTTGGCATGAGGTCTTTTCTTCACGAGGGCCAACTTTGGGAGCAGGGTGAGCAGATGCCGTGGGTGCGGGGGCGGCGGCGGCGGCGGCGACGGGCGCCGTGGCGGACCACACGCAGGCGCCGCTGCGCCTGACGTGTTGGCTAGGCCCGGCAGACTTCGTCAAGGGGTGGGACGCGAGCTACAGCCGAGCCGAAGCCGAGGAGAAGGGGCTTCCATTTATCGAGTGGGTGCGTCCGCGCCGGGCGCATGTCGACCGCTCGCGCCGCCTGCTCGCTACTGGCCGCTACGCCGACGAGGTCAAGGAACCTCTCAGTCGATCTGTTGCCAACGGCGAGGGCCGCGGCGACGAGTCGCCGCCGCAAAAGAAGACGCGAACCGACTCGCTGACGGCAGACTCGAGGGTGTCAAGTGCAGCGGCAAGGGATCCGCCAGCATTAAGACCAATGCCTAACTGGCTACCTGGGCAGCTGCCGTCGCTATTGGCAAAGCAGAATAGAAACGCACCTAGGCAGTTAGACAGCATCAACCGTGAGGGATTTGCTTGGCTGATAACTTTGACCTATCAAATCTCAGGTACCGTTGGCGATAAATATCCAGGGATTTGTAGGCTGCTAGTTTGAAAGCTTGTTGATATATTTGGAAGAATTTCCAGAGCCCGAGTCATCCCGGTGTTGTGTTTTCACTGCATGTCAGCTCGAAGTGTGAGACAAGGTTGTAGTTGTAACCCAGCCTCAGTTACGACTGACGAGGCGCTGTTACAGAACTCGAATCAACCAGAAGCACCAAGGCAGGGAAGCAACGAAGAGATAGACGCAGACGCCTGTGATCTATTCTAAAACGTGAATAAACAAAGAAGAAAAACCTCAACAAGAGAAGCAGACTCCCGGTCGCGATGCACTCTCCGCAATCTTTTAGTAGAATTATAAAACAAAATAAGACAACACCTCAAAAATCCCCATTATTTAAACCCAACAACCCCTGAGAAATGCGCGTTGTCTGTATGTGTTCGTGTCCAGGCGATATCAGAGCGAACAGGCAATTGAACGAACACTGATCCAGCCAGTCGAAAATCCGGTACTCCCCAAAGCAAGCTCCCCCAAGGCTCCAAAGCCCCCCCTTGTCGCCGCTCCAAAGCCCCCCTCTTGTCGCCGCTCCAAAGCCCCCCTCTTGTCGCCGACTGCGCGCGCACCCTAATTTTCTGGGCAACTACCGACGCAGAGCCGGCGGACGAAGAAACCAAGTCATAATAAGGAAATTCGTAGCTCACGTCCCGTAGAACGAGCGCGATTAGGTCGACGGGTCTGCCAGCGACGCCGACAACTCAGATGTATCCTCCAGCCTCAACAGCCACCCCACTCTGCCGCAGAGGCGGTCTGCTCTCGAGCATTTCGATGCCCCTGACACCAGCACCAAAGTCCAGGATTAGGATCTTGGGGTCCTGTCCGGAGCTGATAATGCGGCGGTAGTCACTTTTGGCGCTCAAGACCCAGCTGCTGTGCCACTTGGGGAAGTCGAGCAATGCCTCTCCAGACTCCATGTCCCAGACTTTGATGTCAGAGTCGTAGCTGCCGCTAATCAGCCGCCCAGACACGCTGTCGACGTGCAGACTGCGCACGAGGTTATCGTGGGCCTTCATTTCGTGTACGCACTCGCCCGTGTTTGCGTCCCAGATACGAATGACCTTGTCGTTGCCAGCCGACGCGACGTATCGTCCGTCTTCCGAGAACTGGCTGCACGCGAGACCCTTGTTGTGGCCCAAAAACTCGCGAATGTTTTTGCCCGTGTCAATATTCCACAGCTTGACGCGGAAGTCGCCACTGCACGACACAATGGTGTTTCCACGCATCTGAACCGCGTTGACCGGGCCAGTGTGCCCTCGCAACTGCTTCAACAGGTTCCCGGTGGCACGATCCCATACGCAGATAGAAATGTCTTTGGAGCACGTAACAATGTGTTTATCGTCAAAAACCAAGTCGAGCACCGCTGCATTGTGATGTTTGAGTCGTCGGATTGGACGGTATCCGGAGTGAATGTTGTACACGATGCATGTGGAGTCCGAGGAGCCTGTTACCAAGATTCGGTCGTCATATTGCAGGCAGAGAATCGAAGCCTTGTGGTGGATGGGTGGAGCATAGAGCGCTGGCGTTGAGTGGTGGGCACGTATTAGGTTCCGGGGCTGCCCGTCGGTAGTGCGTAGCAGGTCCGGGACGGTAGCATAATGGACTGGGTTGCCGTTCTCGTCGTAGAGCAAAGCGAATGATCCGTCGTTGACCACTTCCGGGGGACCGATGACGAGCTTGCATGCGAAGGTGTGAAGGTCCCAAACACGGATTGTCCTGTCGCGAGAGCCAGTGATGATCTTGGACCTGCAGGTTTGTCAGTACGCTGGCAGCGGAACCAGAAGAGAAGCCCGCAGCCCCGCTTACTCGTCAAATTGGAGGCAGTAAATGCTGTCCGTATGCCCGTTCAAGTAGACCTCTTCCGCCTTGCCCTTCTTCCATCGTTTATCCAGTTCCGACTTGGCCCTGTACATCTCCCTCCAGTCGTTACCCGGTTGGATGGCGGGCACACCCAAGCCTGTGCCTGGCTTGACGGGCCGGCTTGTCGCATAAGTCGTTGTATGCTCCCGCAAGAAGGACTCGCGCCAGATGTGTTGATTCCTCACAACCTGACTCCAGTCTCGGCTCACTCGACTGGCGGTAGACAGCGTTGTGGCGTCCAACTGGGCAAGGATCTGGATCGCCAGCTCGGTGGGAAGCTGGGATATGAAGTCAACCTTGACAATATCAGTCTCGGTGATACCAGGCGAGACGCCGACATCCACGTCCGAGTCCACCTCGTCGGCCGGGACATATGTCTCCATCTCGGAGCTTGTAAGAGCAATGCCAATTCCGCTCTCGCGATCGTCAAGTCCGTCTTCGGCTAGCCAACCCGGCCGCGGCACAACAGTCTCCATGAATTCGTATCCCTGCACGCCATTGCATGCGCTTGCAGCTGCCTGCCGCGCTGCCGCGCCCGTATTGCGAGGGATGATGGGCGGCTGCTCGCCGGAGCCCGGAACGGGGAACGTCGGGGATTCGATCGGACTGGGGTCGAGTTCGAACGTGCGCTCGCCGTGTCCGGTGTAGAGCATGCGGGAATGGCGGTGGAAGCTTGTAGCCTGTCGGAGGCGGTGCCACGTCGAGTGGGAGGTCGTGGGTCGAGCAGCGGCATGGGGCGAAGCGCCCTGGCCTGGCGAGAGAAATAAACGGGGCCGTTGCTGTTGGCCATCGGCGTCCAAAGCAGCCGCAGCGGGGACCGATGTTCTCTGGTGGACGAACCCCTTGACTCCAGACCGCAACGAAACCGAGGCGCGCCGGAGCATCCGCTTAATGTTGTGGTGGTGTTCCGGCTTCGACGAGGAACCTTGGCTGCTATTTCCATCGTCATGCCTACCCCCAAAGCCGTGGCTCTTGCTCTTCTCGAGTGCCAGGTTCTGTCCCCCATGATCGTCCTCGAAGAAGCCAGACTTTGGCCGAGATCGCCAGGCGAGCGAGACACTCATGCTCCTGAACCGCGATTGAGTTGGGGTTGCGGTCCGATTTTCTTCTTCGACGAGTGTCTGGTTGGCCACCCCCGACGTGGATTCTTCGAACATGGCCTCTTGGGCAGGAGCCCAATCGCTCATCTGGACGACTCTGCGGCCAGTCGTCTCCATGGTCTCGACGCGATCGAGAGCTTCCGTAGGTAGACAAAGGAGTTCCGAGCAACGGGGGAAAGCACCGGAGTCGCAGCCGAAGTCAATTCGGACGGGTCGTATTCCAAAGTGTATTCTCTTTATATCATCGGCCCATTACCATGGATATGGCTGTCTCCTCTCCCTGCAGTGGCGAGTTCGTCTTGCGCAAGTCGTGTTCAGTGGCTTTTGTCGGGATCCCACACCTTTTCCTTTTTTCTCTGCAGTAGTTTGCGGTGGCGCCGAAGCGCAAGGACCCTAACAGTGTTTTGCTTGGTTCGACACCCGTCAGCGAATGTGGATGGTAGGCGTCCTGCAGGTCGGGTTGCCCAAGACAGTCAGTCGGGGGAGCGATGGGTGATGGCGTGGAGCCTGGGGGCGAATGAAAATCGAGAAGGGAGCGTCGGGGAAGGTAGAGTCGTGACAGTCGAGTCGATCGAGTCGCAGGCGTCGAGTCGGGTCGGCAGGGCGTCCTGACTTTTGGGGCTGCTCGAAAGTCATACAAACATACAAAGTCAGAAAAGACAGGACCCCAACAGGCGGGAAGGCATGCAGGTTAAGGGAACCAGGGAGCGGCAGGAGGCGAGAGGAAGCGAAGCTAAAAGAGGCGTGTGCGGCGATGATGTCTGTTTTTACATCAAGGGGGTGGTGGGCTGTTGGAGATGGAAGCGGCACAACACGGGTGTAGGTTGCGAGTGCGCTGAAAAGAGGGGGCGAGATGCGCTGCGAACCGGAAAGCTCGAAAACTTTTCGGTGGTCTGGCCCTGGGGGCGGCGGTCAGATGTTGAGTGCTGGGCTGGGTTGCCCTGCATGCGGCAACAGGAACTTGTGACTAGCGGGTTGCAAAATTGCAGATTCGAGACCGACAAATTCTTTGTGATCTTTCGGGGACAAGCAAAACTGCCAGCGACTTCCTCCCACGGATTCTCCGGCCGCAGGCGACCGACGAAAGTAACAAAAAAAAAAGTCGGCTTGTGTCAGCCGACGCGGGTGCGCACTGTAGGTCGGCGGGCGTGTGAGCAGGCAACAAAAATTTTAATGGGTCTACAGATAGGTTTCGACTTGGTTCGGTAGCGACGCACAGCTGCTTTATCCAAAACCTCAAAAATCCGGTCAATGGACCGCGGTGATTGAGTGGCGGGAAGGAAATGCGAAACTGCCCATCGATAGATGGAAAACAGGGGCTATAAGAGGGTTCGCTATCGGGGCCGCGCTTTCCCCGTTGTTTACATCCAATCTGGGGTGCCAGGGCCATGATCTCATGGGGTGTGCCTGCCGTTGTACAGTGGCCGACCCCCCTACTACGGTGGCCTGGCACGGCATGGCCCCCAGCTCCCCTGAGCAACGCCGTCGCCCCCTACCCCTGTCCGTGTGTTCCTTTAAGGAACTCCTCTCGAAATCACTCATCACTTGGCCTAACCAAAAAAGGAGGGATGATTCACAACAACGGAACAATGCAATTTCTCTCGGCCTTCCCTGGCATTTGCCCCGCGAACCTGGCATCGATCTGCGAGCGTGCATTTCGGTCTTGAATCTCCATCATTTTTCTCTATTTTCTCCCCTATCTTTCGGATTGAGTTGCAGTCCCGCCTTTCTTAGTTCGTTTGTTTCACGATGGGAGGCAACAGGCCCCTGCCCCACCGTAGGGAGCGGCGCTCTTGCTGCTTGGACTGGCTCCATCTTTTTTTTAGTGTATTTCCGCCTGGATGCATCTGACTTTCTGACGGGGCCTGGTGCGGCGCGGAGAGTGCTGTGATTGGCTTTTGCTGCGTGGCGCAACGGCTAGGCCGAGCGCTCGCGTTCTACAGTGTCTAGTGGGTTGTCTTCTGACGCCGTTCATTCGCTATGCTCCTTGTGCGCAGCAGCTGGCCTCGTATTACAGATGACGAATTAACTGCGAATCACGTCGACCACGGACGGCGAACGAAAGGTGTGACCGTGGACACCGGACTGCGTGTGGTGGACCGTGCCCACCCAGAAAAATCAGCAGACGTGCGTGGGTGAGGCGGACCTAGCTGAGCAGCGGAGTTGCCAACGGCCTTCCCCATACGTCAGGGGCGTTCAGCCGCACCCTGGGTGCTGTCCTCCACTCTTCTTTCTAGCGCTCCGGCCACCCCACCAGGCGACCGGCATTCGGGCATCCCTCGGGCTGAAGTTAGACGACTTCAAGCCTTGATTGAAGTCCTTTCGTGAAATAACCCCTTTGAGCGTCAAGCTTTTACTAGGCTGGCTGACTTCCACTAAAAGGGCTTTTTTCAGGTTCCGTGTTTTTACTCCCAGTCTTTCTTTGTTTTGGCGACTTCTATTTCCGGTTTCCAATTTTGCTCGAGTGCAGCCGGAGTGGAGACATTTCCCAGCCCGTTTCACATGTCGCATTTCACTCTTTTCTTTTCTTCCTTTTTTTCTGGATCATTTTCAGCCGCACTCTAGCTGAACCACGTCTCTCCTAGCTTGAGTTGCTCGGAGAGTAGCCAAGTTGACCCGGCGGGAGAGTCTACTAGATGTTTTTAACATGTGATATGCTCAACCTTTCGGAGTCCTCCAATATCCCCTCCCTCCCCTCCTTCCATTCTCTCCTCCACTTCGGGGTGGAATGTTTTTCGTCTCTAGCTAAGATATCTGGCAGATTCCGCGTGCTGCTAGAAGTACATTGCGATGGCTCTGTGAGCCACAGATGATAGGTGGCAGAATTGGTCACATCGTCTCGATCCTGTCACCGCCGCAAGACAATTTCTCAATTTCCAATGTGTCCAGTGATATCCAGTTGTCTTTTGGGATCGGACCTGCATTTGCCACGAGTTGTGAAGAGCGGTTTATATTTTGAGGGGAAAGCATATCGATATTCCCATTCACACTCCCTCTCCTACAACGAACTCGTCGTGGAACAAGCGATTTTCGGGTCTCGCCTCACTCATCTAGCGAAAGTTGTGTGCATATGCACATCCGGCGTTGCCCGGGAAGTCCGCGAAATTGGCCATAAAAGTATCGGTACTGCAGCGCCACGACCCTTCTTTCGCGCTCGTCTCGCGCCAGATGCGACAGGCTTGCGACAGGCCTGCGAGATGGCCGAGGGTTTCTCAGAGTTCGTCACATAGTGCAGGCTGCCTGCAATCGTTCGCGGGTCAACAGGCAGATATGGCCACCTGACTAGCATCGAGGCCAGAAGTGCCATGATCATAATGGCCAGTATCCCGATGCTGGCCCTAGCGCAGACAGGATACGATACATATGTCTGCTGCAGCCTGTAGGCCACGTTAGATATGATGATGGGCAGGAAGTTCGCCAGCAGCGCTACCGCGGCAGCCATGATGAGAAACGGGTGGCGCCTGTAGTGTCGAATAGAGGCGGAGAGGCTGTAGAACTCATTCGTGGGCCGTGGCAGCAGCAAGGACGCGGCTGCGGGCTGGCCGTCGGGGGCTTGCGCCATGAGGAAGAATGGGCTAACAGTAGCGACGCCTGACATTGGAGGAATCATATCAGTCCGCCGGGCCGGAACAGGATGTAGTTGAGGGGGCTTAGTGGACCCTCTCGAGACAGACGAATGGCGTGCCTCGAAACTTCTCCCTTCTAGTGGTGTCACTGTCGCGTCGACCTCGCTCCAGGCTCTCCTCCTTCCCGGCAGAAGGGGCGTGGTGGAGTAGCGGTTCCGCCGCGCCGCCGGCCTCCATGATCGGAATTAGGATGGAAACCAGCGTAGTTTCGGTGCCGTTTTCTATCGCCGTGATAAACGCGACTGAAGGGGGCTGCGTGGTGGGTGCGCTGGGTGTCGACGCGTCAAATGTCGTGTAGATGACGAATGATATGATTGCTGACGGGCCGCTGATGGCGGCTTCCAGGGTCATTGTTGATGTTTGCGTGGGAAAGACGGTCGTGAGGGTCTCGGCAGGAGGCGTCGTCAAGAACACGGATGTCAGCCCATGTTGGTTGGTGGTGGACGTAACTCGCGGTTTCGGACTTGTGGTCATGATAGCTTGTGTTTCGGGTCGTGTGCCCGTCAGGATTACGGTCAAGGCCCCGGAGCTCATGGCGGGTTGAACGGATGGCGTTAGTGTCAGTGTTGTCGTGCGGATCGCGATGAGTGTTTCGGTATATGTTATCCATCTTGAGGGGTTTGCACCAGTGGTTATTTCGGACGTTGTTTCTGTAGTCCATTGTCCCGACACGAATATTGTTGGCCGCAGAACCGTGAATGTCGTTGGAAGAAGAACAGTGGTTGGAAGAAGAACAGTGGTTGGAAGAAGAACAGTGGTTGGAAGAACAGTGGTTGCTTCTCTTGGGCGGTTGTCCTGTTCTCTACCTCTCCGTCCGGGAAGGTCTGTCTCTGCGGCTCTTGCTTTGAGGTATGTGGCCTGTCTGAACCAGGCTTTAGATGCCAAACGTACACAACCGAGGCGAGGGTATGCGTGAGAAGAAATATCTGCGTGACGATAAATGGCCACCGCAATGGAGTGGGCTTGTAGCATCTCGGTGGTTGCTCTGCTCTGGCTGGCAGGTCCGTCGCGCCAGACTCAAGCTCCCAGCTCGCTTGCAGACTCTTTCGGAGTTGCTTTTGGGTCCATAGTTGGAGGTATTAATTATGCCCACATGCTGGCATAATTACTAGTCAAGGGAAGGTGATTTAAAGAGGAGGGTCGACTTGCCAGAAGTTCGACAAGATCATCATGTTGTTAAAAGGACTCCAAGGATCAAGCCGTCCAATTAGCCTGATTCGATGAACTTGGAGGTCGTGGCTGAGCAGTTCTCTATCCCGAATATGCCTTGCTCGATATTAATAGCTGCAAGACTCGCCATCTTGTGGGGAGATGTGTCACCGTATATTGTATCCGATATGCATTCAATATGGGGATGCGAATCTGCGAAAGGCTCGTGTCACCTCCAAGACGGCCGTCATTGCAGACCCACTGACCCAGACCTGAAGAATCAACCCCTTGCTCGTATTCGCTGCAACTTCGCTTGACGGTCCTGATCGGTAGGCAGCGGCCGAGATGTCTTCTTATTTCCGGACCCACATTCAAGGGCCGCCCAAGCTGACGCGACAGAATTTCGGCCGTCAGCTTCATCTCTGCACGGTACAAACACAAAGCACAATGAATTGCGACCGCTTGTCTCGACGGGTGCGATGGCTGCTCTCGGCGCTGCTCGTGGCGGCGCTGGGGCCGGCGCCGGCATGGTCCGCTGGTAACACGACCATGGAACTCGACCTCATCTCTCCCGTCGCGGGCAGCCGGTACCGCGTCAACCCAGACACGGGCCTAGCCGTCATCATCGCGGTGCAGAACAAAGCTGTCGGGGACCCGCACAAATGGAGGTTCGACTGGACGGTCAGCTCGACAACCTGGACGTCCTCGGGGCTATTGGTGTTCGCGGACACCGGCAGCATCGGCACGCCGCAGAGCTTCTACCAGCCAGCGGTCACGGTCCAGGACGGCGACCCGTTCATTGGGCTGTCGCTGACCTTTGTGCCCAGCACCGGCAAGCCCCTGAAGCCCATGCCGCCGGGCGACTACGTGTTCGCGTGGACGTTCAGCATCGGGCCGTGGTGCGAGTTCGAAGACCGGTCGCGGACGTACTCCATCTCCTGGCCCATCAACAACGGCTCCTTCCAGATCACCGTCGCCGACGACGCGCCGTGGCCCGACCTCCAGCCGGCCAATACCTGCGCCTCGGCGGCCGGCCAGGTCAGCTTCGGCGCCACGACCCAGTACGCCGCGACGAACCAGGCCACGCCCACAACGCTGGCGTGCGTCGAGACGGACGCCGTCACCGAGAAGCCCGACCCGTGCCGGGCTACCGTGGGGAACGCGGCCGCGGCCAACATCTCGAGCATCATGACGTGGTCTGGCGGGGACTCGGCGGGGTCAGCGACGACTCCGGGGACAACATTGGCGCCACCGTCGGGGAGTGCTGCCGGCGCAGGGGTGGCAGCGACGACGCGTCCGAGTTCGGGAGTGCGCTTGCCATCCAGCTCCGGCCTAGTGGGCTTTTTTGCTGTGTTGTTACTTCTAATTTGATTTTCTGTGTATTTTTACTTCCCACGCACTCCTCCGGGGTGCCTTTCTCCATCTTTTGTATTCGTTCACTGACAATTAATTATCAATTTCTTTTTTCTTTTTTTGGCACTGCAACATGTCCAGCGTATTGGAATGACAAGGTCATTCGTAATGGTCACTATAGTAACCGTTGCGAAAAGGGGGGGGGGTTTCTGGTGTTGTATTCTTCTATGTCTACTAAAACGATCACGAACTACGGGGGCACGAAGGCGCTCAGTTAGAGTGCCCCGCGGTCACGTGCTGCGCTACGTGTTTGGGCGGGTGTGGCCCGTGCGTTGAACCTGATTGATCGGTAATTCCTACACAGTGTGACAAGTTTGTTACGCCGAGGCCCATGTTATCCCCAAATGGTGACTACTTCTGAGACTTCAACTTACGAAATGTAGAGCGACGCCACGTCAAATTCGCCACCGTGACCTATCCCAGGTTGAATGCAATCGGGCGTGCGCACGCAGCTGAGAACCTGAAAGTCATTATCAACCACTCTCAGAACAGACACTTTAGGCAGATGGTTGCTTTGTCACGGCGCATTGCAGACGACAGGCGACATGACTAACGCCGCCGCGCCAGCCCCGTCCAACCACCGAACCACACAGCCTTGGCGATAAGTGTGCGGCATGTCAGCTACGGACGATATCTGGGCCGACTCAGGCGCATTCCCCGCGCACCATGCTCTCTTTGTCCCGCAAGAGCAGCCCACTAATATCCAACGGCTTTTGTCTGTTATCGCCGCCCGGTGTTTACGACTTCGCACCCTTTGCCGACGGTGTTTGAGGCAGCTTGCAGATCCCAGGCTTTCTCGTTGTCGTCATTGCCCTGTTAACTGGCCGTCCATCGATACCGCAAGGTATTGTTGACTTGCGGTTGAGCTCTCAGAGCCTTGTGCTGATGACAAATATTTAACATCGCCAAGGTCCTCGCTCCTCCTCGAAACAGACTTGCTTCATCACCTTCGGTTTCAGCGTCCCAGCAGCTCCTAATACCCGAACCACCTCTTGCCATCAACTTGAACTCATCATGGCCACCCAAACCGGCATCACCATCGCGGGACCCAACCAGCCGTACACGGTCGTGGACACCATCCCGCGCCCGACTGTCGGCCCCAAGCAGGCGCTGGTCAAGAGCCTCTACGTCGGCTTGAACCCCGTGTACGTCTAACCCCTCCCCTTCCCACAGCCAGACTGTCAGCCAGCCCGGTAACAACTAACCCAACCCCCACCTCAAACCAACAGCGAGCCCTTCATGCAGCACTCGGGGATCCTGATCGCCGAGTTCCCGGCTGTCATCGGCAGCGACACGACGGCCGTCGTGCTCGAGGCCGGCGCCGAGTGTACCAAGCTGCGCCGCGGCGACTACGTGTTCGGTTGCGCGCCCGTGGGGCTGAACCGCTTCTCGCCGTTCCAGGAGACGTTCCTCGTCGACGAGGCGTGGGTCTTCAAGAAGACCGCCCGCGTCGGCCTCGAGGAGGGCAGCACGGTCGGCGCGGGATCGCTGGTGGGTTTCTGTCTTTGCCTCTAGAAGAATAGAAAGATGGGAGTGTGTGCTGATGAGTGCCTGGGCAGACGGCTGGCCTTGCGCTTATTGACGGGCTGAGGCTGCAGCTGCCATCGCCGGGCACGGCCGCGCCGCGCAGGGACTCGTGGGTCGTCGTCATGGGCGGCAGCGGCACTGTCGGGCAGTACGCCGTGCAGATCGCCAAGCTGTGCGGATACAAGGTGTTAGCGTCGTGCTCGCCGTCCAAGGCCGAGGTGAGGCCTATCTATCAGCATCCGCCGCGCTGTCACCTCTAGGCAAGCAGGCAGGCAGGCAGGCAGGCAGGCAGGCAGGCAGGCAGGCAGGCAGGCATTATGTGTTCCGTCGCTGATGTGTGAGGCGGGTTTGTTCGCGGCGGACAGATCGCGCGTAAGGCCGGCGCCGACGCCACGTTCGACAACCGCGCGCCGCTGGACGAGCAGCTGGGCATCATTGAGCGCGTCACGGGCGGCGGACAATTTCGACACGTCGTCGATGCCAGCGCGCAGGCGTTTGAGCTGTCCATCAAGGCGCTCGAGACCATTGCTCGTGAGGAGGACAAGTTCTTCGCGACTGTCGATGATTGGTGCGCTTTCCCCTGTTTACAGTATCATTCCCTCTTTCCGTCTTCTTCCCCCTTCAAGGGTGCAGAAACTATTTAGTGCTTCCAAGATTTTATTACATGGTGCCTCCATCGTGATTGTCCGCTAACGAAAACAACATCAACCAGGTCCGAAATGAACGTCTCAGACTCGATCAACGTCTACCGCGTGCAGTTCGGCACGCTGGGCCGTCTCGAACAGCCTCTTGGCAAACACGTCACCGGCGTGATTGCCGAACTGGTCGCCGCCTTCGAGGGCCACATCGAGACTGGCGCCCTCCGTCCGCTGGACTACCAGCTCGTGCCGGGGGCGGGGTGGGACAGGATCATGGAGAGTATTGCCGATCTGGAAGCCGGCAAGTTTACGAAGAAGCCCGTGGTCAAGGTACAAGAAGAGTGAGGAGCGAGGACAAAGATTTGCCGCCCTGAGTGGCAGGACCGATATGGGCCGAACCACGAATCACTTGGAAGGTTGAATAACGGTGGCTGAGGTCAAGATGATGCACAAGACGACGTTAATTACCACGCAAATTACTCAATTAAAACCCTGGCGCTACCACCCATTGTCCTTGCCCCGATGATCTCTCTCCTGGTCTCCACGTTGAGTTGGAAAACCCCGAAAACGTTGCCGAAGATGACGAAACCATTTGCAAGAGAGGGCCTGTCCCCCCACCCAGCGAATTCCCATGTGAAAGATACCGGGTAATGAGGGCAGAGGGTTCACGATCGAGCCAAACTCACACAGCCCCAAAGCTTTGATCAAAGCTTTCACCATAAAATTCCGTGCGTAGCAAATAAGCGAACCTTCCAACCTAATATCGCACTTCGCTAGCTGAGCGGCTTATTCGTGTATCCACAAGCCCCTTTCTTTCTTAGCGATGTTGGTCAGCTGTCTGTCGATGCATATATCGATGAGTCATTCTCGCGACAATCTCTGCATGGCGAAGGGTCGTCTCCTCGACAAAATCTGCATGGCGCTGAACTGCTACCTTGACAGCCTCAGCATGACGCTGATCCAGTACCGCGACAGTCTCTGCATGGCGCGGATCCCCTAATTTCGCGACAGTCTCTCTATGGCGCCGAACCAGTTCCGTGATCATCTCTGCGTGGTCCTGAACCAGTCCCGCGACAACCTCTGCATGGCGCCGAACCAGTTTCGCGATAATCTCTGCATGGCGCTGTATCGGTTTCGCGGCTGGCTGTGCCATTCGGTCATCCATTTTCGCGACAGTCTTTGCGGGGTTGCTAGTAATCCCCTGGATGCGGATGAAGCTCTGATCAAATTCTCTTTGGAGTTGGATGAGGTGAAAGCCCTGGCCTAATTTCTCTTGCATGCGATCCAAGCCCTGATTAACTTTCACGAGTATCGCGAGTACCTCTGCTATTTTGTCATTTTGTTTGGCGATGGTCTCTTCAAGGCCCTTGATATCCCCTTGGGGGCAGCCAAGGCGCGGATCGTTGTGAGGATGTTCCGTGTTGAGAGGGTTGTCAGAGAAGAACCGTGCGTTGCGGAGTTGAATTATTGAGGAAGTCGTAGTTGGGTGAGTGCAGCCGATAATTCTGAGCAGAGATCGGGTCTTTACCAGGGTGCGAGCCAGGGCTAGCGGGAACGAGGTGGTCTAGTTGTTTACTTTAATTGTCCAAAAGAAATTGCACAGAGGTCGGGGCATGTTCTTCATACACAGCGGCCTGAGGGGCGCTAACTTTTCCAACCTGCTTTAACTTCGGAGCAGTAAAGTGGACGGGGTGCTTTTAGGTTAAGGAATTTAAAAGCTAGAATAAGGCATCCAAAGAAAATAGCCGAGGTTCTTCTACGATAACGGGTTCGTAAACTTAAATAAGGCCCGAAACTAAACAATACAGGCGCGACTTCACGGAGGCGTTACGATAGTTTCAGGAGGAATTTGGGTAGCTAATATTGAGACACGTGGGATAATAATTTACAAAACAAGTACAGAACTTGCTGTTGTGACCGCCGAATTTGGCAGGGCAGTGCCGCCATTCTCGGGGACCTCGACAGTGCGGGACTTACTCAACTTACTCCACGTGGACCAAGCGGCCCATTCTACACGCTTGACGTCATAATAACTTCGGTCGGGCCTCGGTTAGTGTTGAAGGTAATTCCTTCCCGACAAAGAGGAAACTCCAAATAGCCAATGAGAAGGTCGGGCCCCGCCAGTTTTTCACCTAACAACATACTCCTCAGTGGACTGGCTGCCGCAATTACGACCGCACAACCTATCCCAATCGACTTGTAGCCACGCCGGCACATCAACCACAGCACCGAATCTCAGGTCAAGCAAGTACATTATTCCGTCGACGACGTCCTAGGCTATCCCTTCTTTTGACAGTTAGATGGCAGAGCTAAGCTACGCTTACCACGGGCGGCGTGCACAAGGGAATGTCTGCCCCGTACCCCGATAAAGAGCGCGGGACTTTTATCACTCACACGTTCCCCTACATCTTTGACAATACCATCATCGTCGCAGCAACCCACCCGACAGTCTCCTCCGGCTCCCAGTTTGACGAAGGGTGGTTCCTCTCCGACTTTTACGCTTTCAACTACCTCCTGAAAGGTTCAGTTACCAACCAAGTATGGCTTACGGCTGCCGAGCCTAGCAAACTGTTGAAGAAGTATGGCCCTTATTACCACGGTACCGCTTCTGAATGTCCCAAGGTCGTCCTCAGCCCTGAGCTTCTCGAGTCTGAGATCACTCCTGTAACGGTCGTTCCACCCGCCAAGATGGTTGATAAATTTCTCGACGAGGTCTCCAAAGCCGCTGCTCGCGCCAAGGACAAGCACCCAATCCTTCTGATGGTATCCTGTCACGGGTCACGAGACCACAGTCTCCTCCTCGACCATGGTAACTCCGGGAAGGGGTTTAGCCTTGTACGGCTAAAGAGCGCATTAGGAAATACCCGAACAACCTTACTCGTAACATCATGTTACTCGGGTGGATGGGTGGTTGCGCCCGACTTCAACAGCACAGCATTAGCAGCCGCTACCTTTAATGACGTGTCCTTATCGTTCCCAGTCTCAGCAAGCCTAGGACGAGTTTGCGGATCCCTCTTCGCTGGAGCGATCATCGACGCGCTCTCCAGCGCCTCTTCGCCGTTGCTCACGCAGGAGGCGAGGAAGGAGCTAGACGACAGCGAGGGCTCGGAAAGCATCCAGCCCGAGGAGCCAACCGAAATACAGACAGAAACGTACAACGAGTTCTGCCGCTCCGTCACGACGGTATTAAAAGCGCGGGGAATCTCTGACGTCCTGACCAAGGATTTTTGCTTCAGCGCCCAGGACGACCAGTGGACTTTTTCGTGGTCTAGGAGAACCGCGATTCCTTTGGCCGGCTTCAAGGAACGTTGGGATTAACTACCTACGTACCCACGCCATATATTCCCGGACGCTGCTGGTTCTATAGAATCTGTCTCTCTATCCGGCGGGGTTCAGTTCAAAGACCAGGAGCATGCGCGGGTCTACAGCATGGCGCAGCAGTTTCAGCAACTCTGCTTGGGCGATTGGAACAGGGGCTATGGCAACCAAGTAGCGTCCGCGATTTTGTTCTTCCTCAGGGGCGACCCACGCGCGCCGTCCGTCGCCAAGATGGCCGCCATCATCGAATTTCGCCAGAACGTCTGCTTATTGGCCGATAAATTTGTCTAGACCTACAAGGTAGGGCGCCCGAACGGAGAGAGCTGCGTATGGTGCCGTATACACGACTTCCGGCCGCTTGGTGAGGAGGGTGAGAACCAGGAATACAACAATCGACAATTATTGGTATGGCGGATAATGGTAGCCGATCGCACAGAGATCAAGCCAGCAACACACCAAGGACCCTCTTTCCCACGCCCTTGCATGTACGTATCACATGCTATTGCTGAAACATACCAAACGCCAGACACAGAGGAGGAAGCGCGCCGCACAGCACAAGCATACTGCGATTACATCGAGAGCCAGAGGCAACACTTCCTCGACAAGGTTATCCACTCTTCGGACATTCGACGCAAGGGTCGAGATTGGCTGCGGTGGGTTGGCAGAAAGATCCGCTCCTTCTCTCCTATCAAGGGCTCTCGGTCATTAGCTAGACATGGGGAGATACAAAACCAACCGCCTGGGACTACGTAAGGCCCCTCTCTACTAACCCCTACAGCCGGGACCGGGAGATGACGAGCTGTGAGTTAGGTCGAGGGAAGAGGGCTCAGTTGCTTTGATTGGCCAGTCTACTACGTGTAGCCGCGCTAAGAAAGTAGACCCCTAAGACTCTCGATGCTCCTCAGCCACGTGAACGGTCTGTAGGCAGGCCAAGGAAAGAGAGGTAAGATTATAACCATGGCCACGATGTCATATCTAATTAATTATATCCATAGTTATAATACACGTTGCGGGCAGTTTCGTTTAGACTTGTATCTGACATTTGGGGGTTGCCTCATATCATACTGCTAGGCTCACCTAAGGTCAACAGGTGTCTCACGTCCTTGACCAGGGCCCGTAGTAACACGTGCATACACTCACACATTATAACCAGCGAGCAAGCGGGTCTGGCGCGGCGCTATACCCGATCGGGAGGGGCGCCTTTCCCAGCGGGTGCAACAGCGTGTTCTGCATTACAGGAAAAGGAGCGAGGCGTCTTGATTGAAACGCTTCTCTTGCATGTCTCGACATCACAACAACTAAATAACGAGGGTTTGTTTTCTTTGGCATTAAAATGTACAAAACAGCGCCGTCAACTTGTAACATGCCTCATGCAGACCAAAAAAACACCACATCAAACTCCCAAACCCAAGCACATCCACCGTAGCACCATAGGGCCATACTCGTCGTACGTCTCCTTGGGAATGGCCATGTGCCGGAACGTGCCGAGACCGGCGAGCATCGACGCGCCGCGCCAGGCAGAGTATTGCGCGTCGTGCGGTGCGACGACATTGACCTGTGCGTCCCGTGGGACGGCAGCATCCAGCTCCTTACGCAGCCGGTCGCTAAACCCCGGAAGCAGGGTGTTGCCTCCGGCCTGCCGGCGTAGTGAATGTCAGAATATGGGACTGCGCAGCTCGGAAAGCCAAGGCAAAGTATCTAATGGGAGAGACATAACATACTAGCACAATATTTCCCAGCAACTCGCCTCTCAGCTGATGATCCACCCTGGCGACGGCCTCAAGGACTGCAGACTGCAACCCGTGTATGGGGGTAAACATTGGCTCAGGGGCGCGTGACGCCAGGGTCTCACCAACGGTAATTGTCTGGCCGTCGGGCAGGGTGTATAACCTCTCTCCCAGTTCCGACTTTTCCGGGTCACTACCGCTGGCGACGGAATCGGCGGAAACCCCGAGAGACACGCCGCAGCGCGCGTGCTTGATGTCGCGGATGACGGCGAGGTCGTCTTCCCATCTCTCCGTCCCTGTAATTCTAGCCCGGGCAGTCCCTACCCCTCCAGCAGCGGGTGGGCGTGGTGAACCGGCACTGGAACCGAGCATCATCGACCGCAGGTGCGAGGTGACATCGCGCCCGGCGAATGCGAACGGGCGCACGGCGTGCGGCAATGGGAAGCCCGCGTACACGGGCATCACGCTGGTGGCACCGTGGCCCGAGTCGACAACCAGCCCCGTCGTGCGTCCCGACGCGTACAAAGCCAGCGGGGCCGTGGTGGAGGAGAAGAGGGCTGGCACGTCAAAGGTCTCGAACATGATCATGGCGAACTTTTCTCTTTCGTGGCAGAGGGGGTTGATGGTTAGCAGTGCAGATTGACACGCTTTGCGTGGATAATTGACACGCTTTGCGTGGATACAGATGCAGATGATGGGGGATACCTGTCCCTAGGCCCCCAGCCAGCCGGCTCCGTCATGGCGACGGCGTGGTCCTCCGCGTTGGCATTCAACTCGCGGCCGAAGGTATATGCCCAGAGCGTTTCGAGGCTGTCCCAGTTCGTGACTGTTATGTCTTGGAGCGGCGAGACAACGTTGAGCATGAAGCGGTTGGAGTCGGTGATCTCGGGGCCGGTGAAGTTGCTCTTCCAGTTCATCCCGAGCGTGCACACTCTAATTACCGCCAACCAATAAGTTCGAATTCGAGCGTGATATCATTCGCAACAGGAAGCGGCGGGCAATCACGCTTACGGGACGTGTCTCGGATATCCCACAATGGATGCTGAGGACCACTGCAGTTAGCAAGCGAATCCCAACTATATGAGAGGCTGTTGGGAGCATCGACGCACCAAACTCGGACGAGGGCCTCACATCGCCGCCGAACCCTGCTTTTACCGTATACGATCTGCCCACGCGGCGAGATGTCAGCCGATAATTAGTGTACGGACCAGCGCTCGCTACGGGGACGTACCCGGTATCAACGACCAAGACCCGCCGCCCAAACGGCGACGCCTGGCTGTCTGCGGGACATACTCCAGAGGACGACATTATCACGCACAACCCAAAATCTGAAAAGCGTTCAATATGTGATGCGGTAACTGTTACCTAGTTATTAACGGTCAAATTCGGGCGCCTGGGCCCGTGTCGGCGCAGCAAAGGCACGCCGTCGGACCAAGGCGGAGTGGCGGTGGCTGTGCCAGGCAAGCGTATAAATCGTACGTCTAATAAGCCCGGATTGGCTGCTGGGGATCGTAGGCGTGCAGTCGGTGTGACGGCGGGGAAGCCCTCGATTAGCGAGGGGTCGGTCGACCTTGGTTGAGGGGGGTGGGGGAAGGCAGCTTCATCGTGCGGCGCAACAGAAGCGGAAAGGTGGTGTTGATGCATGGAAGGTTGCCGCGGCAGTCGTTTGGGTTTACCATCAGTCGGTCCACTCCTCGCACGAAAGGGGCTTACACGAAACCATCCTTTCCCTCCAAGAGCAATAAAAGTTTTTACACACGAATACGATACGGGTAGTAAGTATACATTGACAGCCCGAGTCCTTCTCTAAGCAGCGGCGGTGGCGTCGTCGTAGACGGCCTTGGCAGTTCCGTGTGTCTGCCAGTGATGCGGGCACGTCTCTGCCCACACGTCGGTAGCGCCGTTGATGCCCAGGCTGAACTTCATGCTCGGCGCCGCGCTCCAGTGGATGCCGCCATCGGCGTCAATCGACCAGCCCGTGCTCGCCGTGGCGCCGGGGGCCAGCTTGGTCATGTCGCCCGAGTAGGCCGGGAACCCCTTTCCGCCGCACTTGATGACGTCGGCCGTCAGCTCGCACGTGAGGGCCTTGGACACATCCTGCGTGCCCGCGCCCTTGCTGGCGAGGTAGTATTTGCCCTTGGTCGGGTCGTCGACCAGGAACTTGAACGTCTTGGCCGGGTCGGCCACAGGCGCCGCGTTGACGCTGTCTTTGGTCAGCCACTGGTCTGTCTCTCCATCTCGGGCCGGGGATCCTCCTACCAGAGCGCCAGGATGGCTGCCGAGAATACGACCTTGAAAAACATCGTGGACGGTCTTTTGGTCGGATGGGTGCGTAGGGATGGTAATTACTGCGACGACACAGGGGACACCGGTCTCCTTTGAACGAGGGATCCCACTTAAATAGCTACGTGGCTTGCCTTGGCTTGCCTTGGCTTGGCTGAAGTGCCGGGTATGATTGCACGTCGTGTTATAGGTAATAAGGGATATAGATTGCCACTCGCCAACTTCAACCGAGCGTCTGTCGGGTAAAATATGCGCGGCTTTGGAAAGTCCCCATCAGACGGAGTGTCGACGGCTGAAAGACGGTCGCGCCCAAATGCCGGATAATCAGGATGCTTTTGGACCGCTCCCGAGCACCCTCGCCTCGCCTCGGCAGTTCCGACTTTTGTGTTCTGCTTGGCTGCATTCTTACACTTCTCACTGCTTGCTTACAGGGTAAGGTACTTTCCGGGCCTGTGGGTTAGTATTCGGGTTTTGGGATCTTGGCCATTGTTATCCGAAGAAGGTTGGCTGAGCCCAGAAAGCCTCGAAGAGCGAAAGTCGCGGACTTGGAGGTGAGCAGTTTGCAATGTTCAATGTCCCCGGTCCTTCTAATACAGCTAGTCGTTGCGGCGATTGCCTCTCTAGATTAGCCACTGCCGTGCAGTTGGCGTGTGAAATAGGAGACAATATGTTATGAAACGAGCGATGATAAAAATAAACAGGTTCTTGAAGTTGTCTTACTTGTCATTGACGACCTATTGGCGTTGCTGTAGACAAAGAATACGAATCAACAATATAGAAACCCGCCTTGGCGAGGCATGTATGTAACGCTTCCCGCAACGAGAGCCGGTTCTCGGAGACGGACTTGGGCCCATTCGCAATGTAATTATCGTTGCCCCATGGCTTTATCTTGACGAGCACGTATACGCTTCGGCCCGTTGACAATAAAGTCATCTCGTGCACCGGGCTTTACCTTGATGTTTGCATACATGTTTCCGCTGAAAAGGTATGCTTCGCCATTTCCCTTCGGGTGCGGAAGGACGGCGTAAATATGGGTGAAGTTGGCTGAGCGCAAAGAAGGCCATAGTAGTAGTTGTGTGTAGGCCGTTGACGATGAGGCGCTTGTCGGTATCGATGAGGGCGTACTTGTCACCGCTAAAGAAATGTGCCTCATTTTCAGCTACTAACGACACCCGATACACGTAGTAGTGCGCAAATTTATCATGTTTTGGTGTTTCACTTGAAAGGTGCCCACAGGCGTGACCACACTCTGCCCATTCCACGCTCCACCTTCCTTTCCTTTCAAGTTCCTTTTCCATAACACAATTTGCTCCCAACAAGCCCACCCACATGGCATCGAACCTTTGAACTTGCGCCTCCGACACTAAACCTGGTGGTTCTTCTCGGAAGACTCCGTCGGGAGCCAGTTATTTCGATAATGAATGGGCCAACGACTGTGGCGGTAGGTACGCTGCGATTCGCCGAACCAATGGGGGATTTGTTGTAATACATGTAATGCAGTGGTATTCGCCTAAAGTGCTTTATCGTGGGGCTATTCTGGGGTACGCAAGAATGTATGAAATATGTTGGGGGTCTTTGTACACCGGTTGCCACCCCCGGCACACGCGCCAGTTGGGATTTTCTCCCACCTCTTTTTGCGGCCCAGTTCTCGTCCGTTGCTGCCCTGCATGATACGGATCAGCTAGGGCCAACAGATAGTTCCACAGGCCGTGGCTACCAACATTTGCAGCCTCGCTGTGGCGACTATTCCGCCGTCTGCGCTAATCCAGGCCGTACACGCCGGTTTCGCCTGCCTTCAGCTGCTTTATGCTTCGCACAAGCAAACCGCAGCGTCGCCCCGCGGCGAGGCTGGCCGCGAAGAGGATATCAAGTCGGTTTCAGGCGGCCTTCATCTAGAACTATATTGTGACGCGAATCGGTTTTGACTGTCAAACTGCAGTTTTTAGGCCATGTCGGCGTAATAAAGGCAGCAAGGTCAAGTGGTGGTGGCAGTGCCAGGCAATCCTGTGAATCGCACGTCCAATAGGCCCAGAAGTGGTTGTCACACCTCAAATTCTCACAACTTTGCCTATCAAGTAGTTGGTTTGTCATTCTGAGCCTATGACTAGCCCTGCTAATTGAAGCTATCGTACGGAGTACCAACTGCCTTGACCATGCAATTCTCCATGTGTGTTCATCTACATCTTACCAGCAAGCGATGATCAGAAAACCCATGTGCGTCTTCTCAATTCCGACACAGTCGCGGCGAATCCTTTTGTAGAGCGCGTTCAGAAACGCAACTGGACTGGCACTAAAACTGCATTCCTCGTATTCACCAGGACGGCTTCCACGAACCTGTCTGCGGCGATGTCCATGCCCCCCGTGTTCAGAGTGTACGCAAGCCCCAAGAAGCGGCAGAGCCTGACGTACTCGCTGTATGATGCAAGGCAGAGCTGGCCTGCGAACAGGTTGAGCTGCATTATTAGCTCGGGCGAAGCTGCCCAGCCCTGGGGGTGGAGCGGAGGGACAGTGTACGCGCGGAGGTCGTCCAGGGAAGGGAATGTCAGGCTTGGCTGGGGGAGATAGGCGTGCAGCGCCACCGCGCAGGCCTCGGCACCGTCGGTGTTCGCGATGCAGGACTTGAGCTGGTCTGCCTCCCATTGGCTGACAACGACCATGCGCATCCCGTAGCGAAGGCTGTTGTCATCGTTGTCGTCGTCGTCGTCGTCGTCAACATGGCTCGTGAGAATCCACTGGACAGGGCGCTGGTACGTGTCGGAACAGACCGCTTGGCCGTCGCTGTTGACAACGGTTCGCGCGAAATCGGCCGTAACGAGCAGATCCTGCTCGTCGCTGGGAAAGCCGGCGGGTGAGAGGTATATTCTGCTGCGCTGGAATCTTGCATCGCCGTGAACGCAGGCATGAATGCTCTGCTGTCGGGCGGGGTGCGCCCGGTACGGACGAATAGGACGACGTCTTCGTGGAGACGGTGGCAAGCCGCCTTTCGAGGAGCCGGGCGCTCGATTTGCCGCTCCTCCTCGATCTCGGGGGCTAGTTCGCGCTCCTGCTCCTCTTGGAGACTGCCAGCCCATGATTCCGTCATCCCAGGTCGGAATTCCTCGCATTTCTGTGGGGTCTTCTTCTTAATCTCTGCTAGACGAGAGTCCACCTCCGGCATTGATTCGAGCCTGGAGACGAAAACAGAAGGCCCGGCTCGGCCGGTCTCGGCAATACGCGGCCGATAACGCCGATCTAGAGACTAAGCTTCGTCCTCCAGGTGCGCATCCACATCCACGGCTGTGAAGTGCCCAGTTTCCCTGACCCTGTCCCACATCGCCTCCCAGTACTGGTGGCGGCATCCCTAGGCTGCCCAGAGCGGTCCGCTTCGACCTATCTCGGCCAATGTCTCCGATATAGACCAGGTCAGGACGTCGGCCACCTGAAGCGGTCGTTCGCTGCCGAGACCTCGCAGCTTGCGGATCCTAGTCTGTATTTCTGTCGACACGCAGAAAGTCACGGACTGGTTTCCGCATTCGCATGCAAGCTAAAAGAGTAAGAATTACGTCAGCCACCACACAAGAAGAGTCTTTGGAAATCAGGAGTAAGCTAACCTTGGGCGAGAGTGTCTTTGGTGACGCCAGCACCCAGCGTCACAGCAGGGCGGTACGAGTCTGGAAGCCGCAGGTCTGTTCCTCTGGTATGGGCCTGGTCCAAGAAGACAAGGCACCGGTATGTATGCGAAGCAAATTGCGACATCAAACTGACTGTCAAGTTCGAGGCAATATCTCAGAGAAGACCGCCAGAACAATGATCAGCCGCACCATCAATCACCTTCAAACACCGTAGCGGACAAAACATCTTTTGTTTCCTCCTGGCTCTTCAGAACTCGTCGTGCACGATCTTGTGAAATTTGGCAGGGATCGGGAAGGGTTAACGAAATCATCGCCCCCGATCACACCTTAATTAGTAGTACCCTCCTGGTCCTCTTCCTCGCCCTCGCTGTCGCTAAGAATCGGCGCCTGTCCCAGCACCACAACCTGCGCAATTGGCTTTTCTAGGCGATCAACATCGTCCTCGGGCGTGCCTTCAACCTTTGTCGGCGACTCAATGCAATACCCCCGGTGGACGACACAGAGGCGGAAACCGTTCTGCGGGCCGTGACGGCCCGTCTGGCAGATGAAGAGCAACGACTGGCGCAAAATGTTGGTTTTCTTGTCGCCGTTGCCGTTCCAGTAATCCGGAGTAATACATCCCATCCCGTGTTCTAGAAAATCCTATCTAGCTGGACCCTGTTTTGCTGATGGCGCAACGACACACAGTTACAAATTTGGGTTAGTTCTTTATTTGCCCTGTTCTCCATTCCAGGCAAATATCCCGTCACTGTGTCCGCGTGCAAAACATGTGCTCTTTTGCCTACAACGCTTCGTTAGATTCAGTGAGAGAATTATCTATGGAAAGAGACGGAATTTGACACTACGGCACGGCGTGAGTCTTCTCGGTGTACGTGTCATCGGGTCGTAAATCTATGGTTATGCCGAACCTTGAAGGTTCCGGGCCGTTCAGAGTTCGGGTGTGTGGAGTTCGGGTGTGTGGAGCGGAGCGGCCGGTATGTGATGCGCTAGTTGTAGCCGGATCCGAGAACCTTTGGTGTTGGACTTGTGCTTCGTGCTTCCGCCGGGTATTGGCTTTTTTCGTGACCAACTTTAATCTATATATCGAATTCTTCAGATGAAG
Source organism: Lasiosphaeria miniovina (assembly GCF_030549165.1). Lineage (NCBI taxonomy): Eukaryota > Fungi > Ascomycota > Sordariomycetes > Sordariales > Lasiosphaeriaceae > Lasiosphaeria > Lasiosphaeria miniovina. Next base: position 3,319,589 of record NW_026848223.1, on the reverse strand, counting down.
ACTTCGGCAATGGGGTCCACTTCGCCCGGGGCCTGAGGTCCCGCCAACCCACCCTACTAAAGGTTAAAAACCCCTAGTCAAAATCACTGCACTAATGTTTTTCCATTCCCCGGCCTTGGAGCTAATTAGGCACAAAGTAGAGCTCTCCTCTCAGCCCGGAAGCATACTGAAAGCCCCGCCAGGGGAGATTGATCCAGCATTCGTACCTCAGGCCTTCGGCCTGGGAACTTAGAAAAGACAACCCGTTCTATCGACAGTTTTTCAATACCCCACAACCACTGTCGCGTCAATCAGGCACACACACCGTCACCAGACAACAACATCAACAAAAACAAGAAAAATTGCTGATGTCGATATGGCCGACGCAGAAACGCCTCCTCTCTGCCAAGGGGGGTTTGGATTGCACCGACACGTGCAAATGGTGGCCAACACCGAAGATCGCGCAACTCTCAAGAAGGCTTACGACGGCCTCCGGGCTGCAAACGAAGAGCTTGCGGGGCTGGAACGTGATCGCGAGCGCTGGATGGCTACCAAAGCGATTTACTTCCAAACAGGGAACAATCGGCCGTCTCGTCGTGAACGAGAGATTTGGGAGAGCTTCAGAGATTGGTGGTCCCACGCCGGCCGAAACGCTGTCCTCGAGTCCGAAACCAGCATCGACGAAGAGCTCAGCAGACTAAACGTTTCGAGCCACAGCCCTCGAGAAACCCAAGACGCTCTTCGCCACTCGATCAACAAACTCTCGCGCCCGTTTTTTAAGAAACCTGTACATCCTAGACATGCCCGACGAGATTCTTCTCTTGGTACTCAACCTTTTGCGCGGCTCCCAGCCCGACGAGTGCTCAGAATGGCATATCGGTACAGAGGATATTCGGAACTGCCGTCTGACCTGTCGGCGTCTTTGCAGCCTCAGCGACCCGATGCTCATTCGTCTTATACGCCTTAGACTCACGCCTTCGTCTTTTGAGCGCCTGGGGGAAATTTCCCGTCACCCCACTATTAGAAGAGCTGACCCAACAACGAAATCGCCCATCAACGAAATTGACCCACACCATACCCACACCCACTCCACGGGCGCAAATCATCCACTTCTACAGAAAATAACTAGCCAAAAAGTACTCAATCCTCTTCTTCAGCCTCTCTGTATCGCTCGAGCCCACGGGCGATTATTTCCCGGGCTTCTTCGACTGCATGTGGCTGATTTGGTGCCCGGGCCGGTCTTTTTCGCTTGGGGCATCTGCCAGGCTTTTTGGGCGTTGTCAATGTCCTGAATACCTGCAAATTTCTCATTTCCATCTTCGTATACCCTCTTACGCGTGCGAGGCTTTAAAGCCTCTAATTCGGTCGTGAGATGCGTAATTTGTGCCTTCAAAGACGCGATCTCCGTATTCTTCAGATCCAGGGACCTCCCTACCTTGGTAAATAAGGCCCTCACACGCCGGTAAGCCGGACTGAGGGCATTCCGAATACTATCCTGGTACTTCTTAATGTCCTGACTACCATGAGGTGTTTTGAGGAGCTTGTCGTCGTCGTTCGGGGCCGCCGTCGGCGGCGTTGAAGGCCTGGCCGGGAGGGCATCTTCGTTGACGAACGCCTCGGGATCATCCAGTATACGGGCCGGGTTGTACGGCCAGATCCCCGTATTACTAAAGCCCGAGATAATGTTACGGGCGTTCATGCCCCGGGCCAAGGCATCTCTATAGCAAAAAAGGAACCGTTACTTGTTGATAGGCGCCGACGAAGTGAAGCCCGCGAGGGCCTTGGTGTTTTGCCTAAAATAGTTCTTCAAAGGTGAAAAGACTGAGCGATCGAGAGGCTGGGACTTTTGCGATGTATATGAGGGCAGAAAGACAAACTGGACCTTGTTTCTCTATTCCGTCAATATGAATTCTTCGTCTACATCGCTCGAATGTTCGTCAAGGATTAATAGACGCTATTCGCCCGGCGTTTGGGGCATTGTTTGGATCAGGTAGACCTCCTTGAGCCATTTTGAAGCGATTTTGGCGTTGCTCCAGCCTATTATTAAGTAGTCATACTTCCAATCCGGGAGTTCGGCTTCCAGGCTGAAGTCATAGGGAAAGTATTACCCTTGAAGACTGGCCCTGGTAAATATAATTATGGGCTTTAAACGAATACCCCCTACAGTGCCGCATTCGATAACTATGACCCAGGCAGTTACATTAGAGCTTTATAGGTAGGTTCGGTTCGTTAGGGAGCTTCCGATGACCTTTCCGGCTCGGGTCTCAAGCTCCTACATACCGTGCTCGTCCGTATTGGCGATGTTGGCCGGTTTGACCTTTTTGTCCTTGATCTGGAAGTCCAGGCGCTTATAGAAGTCTTCGTAAGCCTCACGAGTAGAGCCTCTGACGCGAGAGGATTCCGACAAGGCCGAATTCTTCATTTTTACCGCCGGGTTGCGGCGTAGGAAGCGATCCACATATCGCTCGCCCACCATCTTTTTCGTGCCAGCCTCATCAAGTATAGCCTGAGCGAATCTCTAGACCTAACGACGGCTAGGCGCACGCCCTACAGCTTCCTCATTAAGGTAACAGTCGGCTAGGAAGCTTTCCTGCGCATCGGAGACATTTTTTTCCGTCTGTTACTTTTTGCTCGATTTTCTGCGCCATGGATGCGTTTACAGAGGGTCGAGGCAGGGATGCCATGTAACTTGGCAGCGTCCTTCTGCGAAGCGCCCTGCTCAACAGAAAATATTGCAGCTTCAATGAGCTGCTCGCGACGGTCCGACATGGCCTATTTTGAAGCAATTTGGGCTTGATTTGATGAAGTTATGGTATTTTAAAGCTGTAGGATGGGAAATTAGATGACAGGGGCAGAGATTTCGTTGTAGGGCGATTTCCTTATTGGGTCACCAGGTCTAGTAAGGGCGTCGAAGCCATCCGAGTTGTCCTTTAGTCTATACTTACAAACAGAGATTCAACGACGATATCAATGAGTTGATTGATTTTCATCTCGAGGAAGTCGAAACGGTATTAAGTGTACTCGAACTCAAGGAATCTTGGGTGCACGGTGACGGCCCTAGTGAGAGGCGAATCTTTTCAGAGGAGCAATGGCTGGAGCTTGTTACAAAGGCCAGAACAACTCTCGCTGCCTGGCGTCAATTCCGAGAAACAGGTTCTTGCGACGACGAGCAGAATCGAGTATTTCTAGAAGCGACACATCAAAAGTACTAGAGACTTTACGACGTGCAAGAGTCGATCAGATGGTACACGGTCCTCCCCCGAGGTGTTGGCTATGCTGTGGCTAGGATGCCGCGGGTAAGAAGCCTACAATTTGACAGTATAGACGATTTGCCTTTCGAATCACGCTCGTTCATCAGTCATAGAGGAGATTTTCACGGCGCAGTCTATGATAATATGCTACAACCAACGGAAGGGCATGCGGATGATCAGGGACTCGACGTGGACACCTGCATGCTCATTCCCAAGACTACATTATATCCCCGAAACCGGAATACGGCTGCATAGTATCGTCATCAATTTATCGTTTCTGAACGATATTCGGCACCTACTACCGCGCCCGAGGTACCGAGAGGGCGTTTTGTCCACGATGCAGCAGCTGAGAGACTTTCAACTCCAAATAGTCAAGTGCGGCTCAAAGAACGATTCGGAACAGGTTTTCAAGTTTCACTTGGATACTCTAAATCTAGAACACCTATTCTTTTCCTTGTGTGAAAATGAAAATAGCTGGGGGTTAGCCCTAATGGGCCCGGCCTTAACCTCACACCCGTGGCTGAACCTTACAAACATTGAGATGCGTAACATTACTCTCGACCTGTCCGACCTTCGCATCTTCCTAAAGAGAATACAGCCGACGTTGATCACGTTGGGTATGCATCTCTTCGAATTGCGAACTGGCACCTGGGAAGAGGCCCTAGACGCGTTGCAGGAGAAATCCTATCGGAGATTCAGGATTAGCACGCCATCGGGCGCCGAGTGTGACGACTTGTCAGTGGAAGAAATTAACTATATATTCGAGTATGACTACGGTAACTTTGGCTTGCCTCTAGTGGAGCTGTACGTCTGCAAACTATTGATAGACAACCCTTTTCGGGCTATCCGAGACAACGAGTAAAGCGTGGAAGATGACGCGGACATCACGGAAGCCAACGTGGAAGACACGGAGGGATTGGAAGGCAACCTAGAAAACACGCAAGGCGGCACTACTTGAGGGAGACAGGTAATCCCGGATACCTACCGGAAGTTCTCCATATCGAAGCGGTGACAAGGCACCACAATACAAAAAACCCAAAAACAACACTAAGGCGAGCCGCAGGGGAGCCTTATAGAGTACAGAAATGGGACTCCATAGCCAGATAGTCGATATAACGAAGAAAAAGGCACTACTACGTACACTAGTCCGGGGATCTCAATTTGTGGTAAAAAGACGTGATTTCTAAAAAATAAAAAAATAAATAAGAAATGGCTAGAAAAGAAGGTAAAGGGCGAAGCCGCCCCTCTGATAAGAGGAGGGCGAGCTGCCCACCTTATATGAGGTGGGCAGGCCAAGTAAAAAGTAAAAAAGCACACTGGATTAAATTGGGCAAGGGTGTGAATAACCCCCTTTGTTACCCGGCCCCCGAACCCCTGAATCGCTGCCAGCCTGTCCTCGATGCCTTCAAGGGCCTCCCTGAAACCCTACGAAACACCTCAGGCGGTATGCGCTAATTCGGAACGAAGTGTTCAAGTGTCTTCCACTTGGATCAGGTGATTGAGACTCCCCAGGAGATCCTTAGAAGTATTAGTTCGTAACGCTGAGCATACCAAGCGAAGATTTTCATTATACTCAGCCAACGTCAACTTTGCAAAGAAGGGACCTACGCCCGCTCGGTCTGTGAGTTCGGGTTAGTTGAGTCTGTTCTTGACCTTGTCCTGTATTAATTTTCGACAATCCACCGTCGACTTCAATGCTTCAACAGCTGGGGGGCACTGGGAGCTGCTAATGCCCCCGTCCGTTTCTATCTTTTGGTTGAGCCGGTACAATGCGTGCTCCACGCCCTCGTAATATATTAGTGATATAAAGATGTTGAAGATGCCAATACGAGAATAGGTTTTATCTTCTTCCTCTTTTTTGTCCGTTTTTCGGCCCATGCCATTCGTTCCTCGACGCTGAAAGAGTCGAGGGGTTCCCCCTCGGAGTACTGTAGGAGCGATTCCCGTGATATTGACGAGCTGTTGTTCTAGAGATCTCCTGCCGCCGTCTGACGAGAAGAACTCGACTGAGTCGGCAGCTATCAGTTTCTGAAGTATCCATCCACGGGTGGCCCATCGAAATATCGAGATGATGGCTTCAACAAGTTCGGCATAGTTGGACTTGTCAATGCAACGAGTGCCGACCCAAAAGTATCCCAGTCCGTTGCTAGTAGCTTGCCTCCCGCAGAATTCGATCTTATGATAGCCTGCCTCCAGCTTCGCTTTCTCGGGCTTTTCCTGAAGATCCTTGAACGTAACTTCTTCATCGTCTCTACCCCAAGTATGGGACAGAATTGCGTATGCGGGGACGTCGCGTAGCTATGAGATCGTTAGTCAAGCTGATGTTTCCATCTCCCGTGCGGTGCAAGAGGCGCATTTTAGGAATTCTCGGACTTTGCGAAGTCGAGGCGAGGAACTCGGTGCGTTGACTAGACTTCAGACGGTAAGTCAGGATCCGTACCGGCATCCTGAAATAGATGCGCAGTATTCAGACATACTTTTGGGGTTTCTGAAACCCTCACAAAGGCCCACCATTCGAGACAACTCTTATATAGGCTGGCCGATCGCCCTCTAGCTTGCCGTGGAAGGTAGGAAAAGCAGTTGGAAGTAGTAGCCTTTTCTAACTGGTTTTCGCAGATGAGCCTGAACTTATTGGCGTAGTAGGGCAGGTCCTGTTGTGTAGAGCCCGTTATCTCAGCCTTCACGATCTCCATCATCACGGTGCTCTTCCAGTTGGCGTCATAGGCTCCTTGTAAGGAAAGAGCACCAACTGGCCAGGCCACTGAAGCCACACTATGGCGCCACACTCCCACAAGCTTTCACAAGCACACGCAGGACTGAGCCCCTGAGCATGTATATAAACAGTGGCCCGAGCCCCTTCCTTTGCGAGGGCCAGGTTGAAGTCTTACCCCAATACCAGTCATTGCTCGCCCTTCTTGTTACCTTCATTGTGACCACCTTGGTCCGGCGTACCTGCCTTTTCTCACACTCTTGCAGCCCTGAAGAAGTCCTTGAGGGCTAGGGTTCCTTTGATCTCTTCGATGTTGAGCCTGACGGCCTCGCTGTAGGCTTCCTATTACTAGAGCAGCCACTTAAAGGGTGATAACGACTTCCTTAGCTTCTTGAGGACCGATCGGTATGCCTCCCGGGCTCTTTCAATCTCTTCTCCCGTAGAGATTGAAACCAGGGTGTGAATCTTCTTGACGATGTCCTTCAGGATCGTACTTTCCGGCTCAGCGACGTTGGCGTATGTGGCGGCCGTGCTGGAGCGAATCCATTCCTTGATCTCTCGAATCAAGACTCCCTGCTTCTCAAAGGCCTTGTCATCGCGAATTTGTCGGGCCTCAAAGGACCGCCAGGCTTGCGTCTGCTGAGTGGTTGCGTTATCGGCTAGGTCACGCTTTTCTTTAGCGGTGCTCAGTGTGGCTTGAGGGTAGCGACGATCGAGGAAGTCTTCGTAGTCGTAGAAGATGACTTCGGGGAGCGGGAGCCAGTCAGTGTTGTTGATGTCAACGGCTTCACTGAGTTTCCTGTTGCCAGCGACCTTCTTGAGAGCAGTGTACCATGCGAGCCATTCTGACGAGCGTGTCAGAATGGGCTTGTAGACGGTGGTGGTAGTTGTCGCTGTAGCTGACGAAGCCATTGCTGGTTTGACTGATCGAAAGAAGGAAGAAAAGAAGGAAGGATTGAAAGGATTGAAAGGTGTTGAGAGTGGCCTGTTGGCTAAGAATACGAGCTTGGAAATGAGGTGCCGAAATGCTGTGGCGGAAGTGATTTTTGGTGGTTAGGCCGGGCTCATAACTGTTGCACGTGATCGAAGTCGACAGCGCATTGAATTGTCTGGTTAAAATCAGGTCTAGCAATACACGGAAGAAAGCCTTCTTATACTCAAGAAAAGGGACAAAGGAAACACCGTTCAGCAAGGGAGCCAGCCGTACGAAATACGGGAGAAAAGAGGGCATTTGGAGGTCCAAAAAAGGGCTGAAAAGTAAGGAAAGAAGTGATATGCATTGTTTGAAGGGATATGCGTTGAATGACGGAACATTCGACTGCGGCTTGAAAGGTGGCTCAGAGTGGCTCAAATCCAGGCGACATCTTACTTAGCCTCCTGACCCGCACGGCAAGAAGGAGCAGAAAAGTCTCTTTCGCTATACACATAGTCGCGCGGGTAGTCGCGCGAGGTCTGGGGGTTGAGGAAGCGGTTCAAGTTATCATCGTCCAAGGGACAGATGTCTTCCCCATCCTGCGGGTCCTTGCTCGAGCGGCGGTCTGCGGCGCGCTGCTGTCTCCGGTCCTCGGCCTCACGTTCGCGCTTCTGGCGTAGCTCGTTTTCGTGCCTCGCCCACTCGTAGCGGTTCCGCGTGATTTCGCGCTGCTTCTGGGTCTCGCGCTGCTGCTTCGCCTCGGCCAATTCGACCTCGCGAACTAGGTGCTGCCCCTCGGCAATCTGGCGGTCTCGCTTGAGCTGCATCAGCTCTAGCTCGCGCTCGTCGCGGTACTGTACGGCCTGGAGCCCGGGTCCAATTGCGTTCATGGCAGTTGGTTTGTATTTTCTCTTTTGCCCGAAAGCTAGATGCGAGATAGATGTTGGAAGTTGGTGTCAGTGATGGATGGGTTGAAATGCACAAGGGACAAAAGTGGTTGTGGCGAGCCATACTCACTATGATATTCAGAACAGTAGAAAGTGCGTCTGGCTGCGACAAAGGTGAGTAGGGAGGGATGAGAGGTGGCCTGGAAATGAGGTTCAGGTAAGATGCGGGGTATACGCGGACCTATATGTGTCACCCCACCCTCTCAGTGGGCTCTGAGGTGATTTACTAAGCCAATAGATACCGTATTACCTCGACGAGTGCATCAAGTGGACAATTGCACGCTAACCTTACTAGTGATGTATAGATGAGGTCGTTCGAGTTTCCTGCCATCGCTAAAATGAAGAATCTAGACGATCTATCTCAACGACTCGAGCACTTATTATAAGCAGAATATTACCTACCATAATTAGCAAACAGCAAACCCGGGAATAGGACGCGCAGATATATGCTCAACGCCCTCTCATCTGTGACCGGGCCCTCTCATCTGTGACCGGGCCCTCTCATCTGTGACCGGGAGGGTTTGTCGTGTGTTTGTTCCGCGGAAAAGATATTCGGGCGGCGAGGTTGATGCAACTGGTGTATGTTCGCCATTGTCGAGACGCCTAGGAGACGGAAAAAGCGGAACTGGCGACACATGTGCTGGCTGTGGCGGGGCATCAAGACGACCTTTGGCGCTCGAAGATGGCTTGCAAGCGCCCCACGGTATGTCGCGCCTCTGGCGGTTTAGACACGTGCAGAGCTCGTTGAGGCGCTTTGGTATGTCCATAGCAGTGGTCTGTGCTCGACCGCTGGGTGACGCTAAGCCTGGGCACGTGCTGCACCCGGAAGATGTTGCGGTGTTTCAATTACGACCTGTACTAATACAGGTAGGCATAACGTTACCCTGATTTCGCATTTTCCTTCCAGTAAAGTAGCTGAAATTAGATACGGGCGTACCATATACACTCTGGTCGAGCGGGTAAGGAACTGTTACGAGTTACCGTTCAAGATGACCCTTCGCTCAGTAGTAGGGCCCAGGTTTGAGCTTGGGTTCCGCCATCATTTTTTTATTTTTATTCCGTTATAATATCATTCTTCTTCTAACTTCAATACTACCCTTGAATGGCGGCAGTCTTACGTCATGAGACACAGTGGAGCTCACATGTCCCCAGTTTCTGGCGTAATTAATAGCTTGATGCGCCGAACAACCTTCCGAGGTTAAAGTAATTTAGGTTCGGTCGGGAAAATTAAAGTCGACTTGCCCTACAATGGCAGTCTGGTATTAGATTACCGAGTTGCGGAGTGAAATCATCATAGTTCACCTGCTCACTCCGTCTTATTCGCACACGCACTTCGCGTATCCACTATGTCTAACGTAGTAGGCAACTCTTCGTTCTAACTTGAGAGGTCGGCATCACTGCGGCAAGATCAAGTTGCCTCTGAGCTGTAGCCATATTAAATGTGTCTACAATGTCTCAAGGACGCGTGGCTGTGCCACGCTGGTCTAGACGGGTCTGGCCGCCTTTCAGCTTGTCCCCACTGGTTTCCATCTAGAGGCTTAGAGCTACCCGCCATGTGATCTAAATACTGGCATTATGCCAATATCACAGATACCAGTGGAGTCGTCAATCCAAATTATAAACAATAATTAATGATGACAGCGGCCGTACGAACGATAAGGCATAATTAACAACCTGGAGATTTGAGTCACTGCGATATCGCCACGCGGAAGCTGGTTATCTTGCGCTCGATATTGCAGCAGAAGATTTCACGGTATAAAACGAGGCGTTATTATATAAGCGTGGCAGCTTGTCGTTGGGATAGCCATAAGATCAGCGCCCGAGCGGCCCGACCAGGAAATAAGGCGGGCAGTCGAGAAGCCCAGAACGTGGCGGCTCGCGGCGGCCAACAGGGTCCGCTCCTGACGGACAGGGGAGGTTTGATCGCCACCTGTGAGCACTTGCAGGTAACGCATGAATGACAGACACCAGGTCAACGCAGGGGTTCGGATAAATGGCAACGTGTAGCTGAACAGTTGGACGTGATAGAGCGTACCTGCATTTCGCAGAACACCAGGCTCGCTATTCGTTCTGCAACGTAACTGCTGTGTCTCAGGGCTTCGGTAACTGAGTCGAAGTGTTGGATGGAGTGCTGTGGGGCCCGAGGGCGGGGAAGGGGTTAAGAAACTCAAACTGCAATAGACAACTCTAGACTCCAACCCAACACGGAGAAGGGATGTTTATTTCCTGTTTTGAACTGTGGATAAAGGCAAAGCCACGAGACGCGGCATCGATGATGAGGCAGAGACTCCTGAAGAGAGCTACCGGCGCTGCATTTCCGTTGTCTGATAGACTCGGCGGAGGTTCTCACCGTAGTGCGACGAATGGAAAGAGGGCAACGTGACAACAGAGTTGGACAGTTCCTGAGTAGGTTGGCCGAGATCGTACAAACAAGTCGCCAGCGACCGCGTCAAAGACAAACAAGGCCCAGAAAAGGGGACTAAGATAAGAAAAGGGAATCGACAATATACGTGAAGCAATGTCGAGATGAATGCTGGGCTGCGCCCCACCGAGCTTCCATATGGTCCCAGGGGCGGGGCCCGGAGGCGGGGGACCAGCTCCTTCAGCGGTGACCCCTCTTGCTGTTAAAAAGTTTGTACAGCCTGGCTGGCGTGGGTACGACTCAGCATGTGATCTGGCCGGTAAATATAGTTCAGAGTGGCCACGGTGATGTGAAGAAGGCATGGCGAATAGAATCTGGCAGGCATCCCGCAGCCACAGCCTCCCTGTGTACAACAGAAGCCCATGTTTGACGTGGACGTCGCACGGCAGACAGAGACAAGCAAGCTGTTTGGCGGGCGCAGAAGCACCAGGGAACTCTGTGGGAAAACGTGCCGAGCGGGTGCAGCGCCTCACAGCGCCTCACAGCGCCCCACAGCGAGCCAAATTTCCCGAGTCCTAGGGAATTCCTGCCCTTCGCCTAGGGTTGCAAGTCCGGCCACTGCGCATTTCATGCTTGACGCCAGCGAATATGCCTGCTCGGTGGTAAAATCGTGGAGACACTGTGGCGATCTCGAATCGATTGGCGCGGGGGTATTACGGGCAGCAGCAGCAGGGGTCACCGGGAAGCGGCACGGGGAATGCAGCCACACACGAAGGACGACAGGCCTGCAAGGAACAGAACCTCAAACTAGCTTTACAGTGGAGGCCCCTCCCGCCGTGGGGCTCTGGAAAGCAGAAGGGACGAGAGAATGGCGCCAAAATCGGCCAAGGCATGCATGCGGCTGGTTCGACGAAGTCTGACCCACCGACTCGTTTTGAAACACGAGGCTTCTGCAACGGGGTAAGACTTCCCGCCGAAGTCGTCCCTTCTCAGAACCCACCGACTGGATCCTATGGCAGGAGCTGGATTCAGCTCAGGTCATCGTCGCATGTTCCGGCCTAGGTAATTCTAGGAATGCAGATGCAGATGCAGCTGGAGGGAGACGTGGATGCAGCACGAAGGCTCAAGCAATGCTATTTCGAGAAAAAGTCTGCTCTCTCGAAAAATGTAGTGTATGGCGGAGGGGCGCCCAAAACGCCACTTCCAGTTATGGATGGCCATGGCCCAAGCGCTTTCCTCGCGGAGCACAGAGCGCGATCGCGATCAGCCCCGCTGGGGGGCTTGCCAAGCAAGACTTCGCGATTCGATAGTCGGCCTCGTCCCGTTCCAACGTAGCTGGGCAGACATCACCATGACTGGAAATTGCATCGATTTGCCCCAGCCAGCTTTCCGTCCTCAATACCCTGCACGCTCCTCGAATTTACCTGTCTAGCACACGCAACCGCCTGGCAGCCGCCTATGACAACACGTAAGACAGCCTGTGAACGTGTCGCTTGATCGGCGCATGCATTGACGAACCCCTGATTTGGGCTGCTGAATTGGGTGCGTACGGCCCCGGTCCCTCTCGACCAGACCCTCGCTTTCGTCCGATGCTCTCTCCCCCTTTCGTGCCTGTACGGGACTGCCCCCGAGGCACAGTTCCCAGTTCCCCCAGTCGGGCGGCTGGTTTTTCCTCGCGCCCAAGTTTGCGTGGGCCAAACCAGGACTTGGCTTCTGGTGTCGCTAGCTCTGTTTGAGCCTCTCGTGCTGCCAGCCAATTGCGCAGCTGGTGAACCTCGTGTTTCTGCAACCTGTTCTCGGTTCTCGCCGAACAAGTCCCGACTGTGGAAATGGAAATATTGCTGGAATGCGAAGACGTCAGGGATCATCTGCTCGCACTGATTCACGGCGCGGCCACCCTAGAGTCATCCTTTTGCCTTCCCTTCCCAGTGGCGGTGGCGGCGTAGTGCAGGGTGCCGGGGAGGTTTTAGATGCCTACCAGATAGTGCACACCACGCTCGCACTTACGAGAGCCTATCGCATTTGTACGGATCATGTTCGCATATGGGAAGCTAATAATAATGGACGGAGTCAGGTACCTCGTTACACGGCGGCATGTCCCTGCGCAAGCTTGGGTTTCCCCACATGGAAGCTCCCTCCACCACATGCACCATCGAGCCAGAACCCTGCGAGGCGGTTATCGCCCGCCACCACAGCGACCACACCCCTCGCCAATCTTCACTTGAAACTATGCTGGGAGAAACATGGCCAGCGAGGGAAACAAGTGCGGAGACGGGAGAGGCGCCGGACGGTCCCATGCCCATGGGTGCCCAGGACGGGCGTGAGAGTTGCATTATAAGGTCCGGGGCATCCCACCCCTTCTGCACCTCCGAGAAGCTTTCCACCACCTCCATCGGCTCCCTTTTGGCTGGCCCTCACTCCTTTGCTCACACTATTCTTCTTTCAGCACTCTTTTCTTACCTCCGGTCTTGACTGACCGTCAGAATTCTTTCTCAAAAGCTTTACCAAGGTACGTTTGTTCTGGTAGCCCCCCGGCATATGTGCCCCTGAGGAACACCACTTGCGCTGCTTTCCTATTTGGGCGCGGGCTCAGTGCTCGATGACCTCAAGTGAGGTGGTTACTCTTTGTGCGCCGGAGCCAATGATGTTGCAGCATTTTTACCCTTTGCTATTGTCGCCTATTGTTCTGGGTCACAATGCGCACTGTCAAATGCAGAGCGTCAGACAATAGGGACATCGACAATACCATTTTCGACAATATAGAGGTCGCGTCAATTGTTCGCGAGCACTGGTTTTGTGTCTATTTATTACAAACCACCAGCGCTCCTTCTTGCCATCCCCCCCACATAACACATCCTGCGTGTCACACTTCCCATAAATACCTGCGCAAGCTGCGAACCGAAACAGACAAAGCCTGTTGAAACGAACTCAAAACTATTTATATAGCTCGTCTTGCGCCCACCAGCTAAGCTAACGCAACTTCTGCAGTCTCCAAACCTTCTCGGAACATCCTCACCACAAAAGGCCATCAGCAAATAGCTGGTACTACATCATGATGGGCCTTTCAGCAATTTTCACCTTTTTCCTTTTGGCTTTTCGCCTCCTTTCGCCAGCCTTCGCAGCTCCATCACCAAGGGCGGCTTCGGGCTACTGGTTGGCAGATATCCAGCGCCAGGGCACGGTAGCATATGGCGACGCGAGTTACAAGGTCTTCCGCAATGTGTTGGATTACGGGGCCAAGGGCGATGGCGCTACCGACGACACGGAGGCAATCAACGCAGCCGTTGCCGACGGCAAGCGATGCGGCGAGGGCTGCTCGTCTAGCACGACAACTCCTGCTCTCGTCTACTTCCCCCCCGGTACCTACCTCGTCAGCAAGCCCATCCTCCAGCTCTACTACACGCAGCTCGTGGGCGATGCGGTCAGCCCGCCGACCCTGAAGGCAGCGGCTAGCTTTGCTGGCATGGCGGTTATCGATGCCGACCCATACGACGACCAGGGCAACAACTTCTGGGTCAACCAGAACAACTTCTTCCGCCAAATCCGCAACTTTGTCATCGACTTGACTGCCATGCCCGTCACATCCGGTGCTGGCATTCACTGGCAAGTCGCGCAAGCCACCAGCCTGCAAAACATTGTCTTCAACATGCGCACTGATGGCGGTAACACCAACGGGCAGCAAGGCATCTTCATGGACAACGGATCTGGTGGTTTCATGACGGACCTGACCTTCAACGGCGGCAAATACGGTGCATTCTTTGGCAACCAGCAATTCACAACCCGCAACCTGACATTCAACAACTGCCAAACCGCCATCTTCATGAACTGGAACTGGGCATGGACCTTCCAGGACGTCAAGATCAACAACTGCGCGGTTGGGATCGACATGTCGAACGGCGGCAGCACTGGCCAGACAGTGGGCTCGGTCTTGGTTGTCGACAGCGTCTTTACTGGCACGCCGGTCGGCATCAAGACTGCCTACGATCCTTCCCTGCCCCAGACCAACGGCACCCTCATTCTCGACAACGTTGATATGACGGGCGCTACCCAGGCCGTTTGGAGCAACGCCACTGGTGCAGTCATCCTCCCGGGCGCGCAGAAGGTCGAGTTCTTTGTCCAGGGCCGCACCTATGGTGGGGCGTCTGGCAGTGCCGGCAAAGCTGTACAGAGCCCTCAGACTGCTGTCGAGAAGCCTGCGTCCCTCCTGGACTCGGCTTCTGGCAAGGTCTTTACGCGCAGCAAGCCCCAGTACGAGAACCTGCCTTCCACTGCTTTCTTGAGCGTCAAGTCCAACGGTGCCAAGGGTGACGGTGTCACCGACGACACGGATGCCATCCAGGCCATCTTCGACAAGGCTACTCCTGACCAGGTTGTGTACTTTGATCACGGTGCCTATCTCGTCACCAAGACCGTCAAGGTTCCCAAGGACATCAAGATTACTGGCGAGATCTGGCCGCTCATCATGGCTGGTGGCGACAGCTCCTTCAAGGACCAGGCCAACCCGCAGCCCGTCTTCCAGGTCGGACAAGCAGGCGACAAGGGCGCTGTCGAGATTTCGGAACTCATCTTCGGGACCGCAGGCCCACAGCCAGGAGCCATCATGATGGAGTGGAACGTCGCCGGTACGAGCCAAGGCGCCGCCGGTCTGTGGGATGTGCACACTCGCATCGGTGGATATGCTGGCACACAGCTGCAGCTGGAGCAGTGCGCCAAGAACCCCAACGTCACCAACCCGGTCAACCCCAACTGCTTCGGATCCTTCCTGATGCTGCACATCACAAAGACGGGCAGCGCTTATCTCGAGAACACCTGGTACTGGGTTGCCGACCACGATCTCGAGCCTGCGGCCAACAACCAGCAGATCGATGTCTTCAACGGCCGCGGCGTGCTGGTCGAGGGCCAGGGGCCCGTCTGGGGCTTCGGCACGGCGTCTGAGCACTCGGTCCTCTACAACTACCAGTTCAGCGATGCGTCGGAGGTCTACCTGGCCCTGATCCAGACCGAGACGCCCTACTTCCAAGGCAACCCGGTCTCCGTGTCGCCCTTCACCAAGAACGACAAGTTCGGCGATCCCGACTTTGCCGCTTCGTGCCCCAGCGGCACGGACGGCGGCTGCGAGCGGTCGTGGGGCGTGCGCGCTGTCAACTCCAAGGACATCTTCATCTACGGCGCCGGCCTGTACTCGTTCTTCGACAACTACGACCAGACGTGCCTGGAGACCGAGTCCTGCCAGACGAACATGGTCTCGCTCGAGGACAGCACGGTCCACCTCTTTGGGCTCAGCACCAAGGCGAGCGTGAACATGCTCACGGTTAACGGCCAGAGCGCGGCGCTCGACAAGGACAACCGCAACAACTTCTGCGCCACGCTCGCCTTTTTCGCCTCTACGTAGGCCCGCCGAGCATCACCCGCCAACATCACCTAGTTCTTTAGTTATTTCTTCCCTTCTTTAACATGGTCATTGCGTTGAAGCGACGCCAGTGTGGTTTTGAACCCGACTTTACCTTGACACGAGGTTTTATTTTTCTCTCTGCTTTCTTCATTCGTGCTTATATTTGGGTTTGCATTCTGTTTCTTACTCTCGGCCCAAGTGGCATTGCACGGGTGGTTATTTGTGGCTTTTGGGATATTGGCGTTTACTGGATACCAAATGGTGGTGGTGGATTAGATCTTTGGTGGTGGTGGAGGTGGTGGTGGCAGTGGTGGTGAGGCACGGGGCGGCAAGGCAAGGCAACAAAATACCATTCATCCATCCATCGGCATGGACATAGATATTCCTAGGTAACTAGCTGGCAACAAAAGGCATACTGATGCCAGAGGCGGCTGCGATGAGCCGGCAGCAAAAGAGAATACATATTTTCCTCTTTCCAGTATGATGATGTTAGAGTTTTCAGTGAAGTGAGCACCAGTGATTTTCCTTTTAGTGTTAAATGCCCCGCGAACGTAAGAGCTGAGGCAGACTGGGGCCGCTAAAGCAACTGGGGCCGCTAAAGCAACTGGGGCCGCTAAGCAGACTGGGGCCTAAAGCAGACTGGGGCCGCAAAAGAGAGCCGAGGCGGTTTTAGGCAGCAGCCGCCGTCTAATCCCTGGATGTTTGCTAGCGGGGGACCTTTCAGATCGGAAAGACGCCGATATCGTACCGCTCGTGCTGTAGTTCTTTTGACGAGCGAGGTAATAGCTATTAAAACCATCTTGAAAGAAGCTCGGAGACCCTTTCTTCTCCAAGAAATACCTTTGAAAGGCTTTTACTAGCCGGTTTTAATGCGATGATCTGGTTCTCTTTCACAGTACCCCCCTAACAGGACATCCTGGGATCGCACTGTGTTTAGACTTACAGCGGCCGCAAGCGAGGCGAATTGGCAACGTCATAGCTCCAGTCCTCCACTTCGTCGGCGCCTTTTTTTTTTTTTACCTCGCTCCAGCAGGGCGACGAAGAACGAACCTCTGACCACAGAAACGGCAAACTACGATCTCTATCTCTGTGCCTTTTTTCCTTGCAAGCTAGCATCGCTCTGATTTAAACCACCACTCATTTTTGCTACGGACGAGCCTGCTTCGAGAGAGACACCTTCCGCCCCGGTTTCCGTCTCGTTGCTGCCCTGTCGAAAAGGGCACGCCGCTTGCTCCGACCAGCGCTCCCTGCAACCGACTGAGTTTCCAGCCACCGAGACTCTCGCTCCTGCCACACTTTCGTACTTAGATAAGACTGGAAATGGAAAACTTCGACTCCCCCCCCTCGTCGGGCACGCGCTCGTCCTCTCGCCGCCGAAAGACGCCCGCGCAGATGGCGCCCTCCCAGACGCACGCGAAGCCGGCAAACAGACTGCTGACGGCAGAGGACGTCGCGACGGCCGCCAGAGCCGAGTGGGACGCGTGGCATTCCGCTCCACCACCACCAGGGCGAGAAGCACCACGACAAGGACGAGGCGGAGGCACCAACAACAGCAACAGACCAACCCACCGCCCCCGCAACACACCCTACCTGCCCACCCCGACCGAGCGTGTGCTGCTGGCCGCCTACCCCGCGCTCCTCGTCTTTGGCGCCGTCTTCTCGCTGCTCTCGCCCGAGACGCGCGCGGCGCCGTACGACGCGGCGCGCCACGCGCACACCCAGGACCCCGCGCTGGCGCCGTCGTACTTCGCCCGCAAGGACAACGTGTTCAACGTGCTGTTCGTCAAGCGCGGCTGGGCGTGGGTGTCGGCGGCGTTCTTCGCGTTCGTGCTCTCGCACCCGGCCGTCGCTTCCGCCGCGACGAGGGATAGTAATAACAATAATGGGGATAATGGGGGAGGGCTGCCGCTGCGCGGCCGCGCCGTGGCGCGCTGGGCGGCGGTCACGCTGTGGTGGGTGCTCGTCACGCAGTGGTGCTTTGGCGCGCCGCTGATCGACCGCGGGTTCCGGTGGTCGGGCGGCAAGTGCGACGTGGCGCGCGACGCGCTGCGCGGGGGCGAGGCGGACGCGGGCGATTTCTTCACCGCGGCGGCGTGCAAGGCGTCGGGCGGCAAGTGGAGCGGCGGCCACGACATCAGCGGCCACGTGTTCCTGCTGGTGCTGGGCAGCTTCTTCCTCGTGCAGGAGGTCGGCTGGGCCACGGCGCGGTGGGCGGGCGTGCTGGCCGAGGAGCGGAGCGTGGTCATGCACGACGGCGCGGTCAAGGGCGCGGGTGCGGCTGGTGCTGGTGCGGCTGGGGGGAGAGCTGGCGGGGACGAGACCGGCGAGGCGGGAGCTGCGCCGCTCGGGTCGCTCGTCACGTCGCTCGTCGCGTCGCTCGGCCATGGCGGGCGGTTCGCGGCTGCTGTGGTTGGGCTTTGTGTGTGGATGCTGCTCATGACGGCCATCTACTTCCACACGTGGTTCGAGAAGGTAAGTGCGCTCCGGATCCCCATGGTCCCCGGCTGGTTTGTTGCTCGTGTGCTAACGTCTGCGGTGTAGCTTACTGGGCTCCTCGTCGCCTTTACTGGGCTGTACCTCACCTACGTCCTCCCGCGATTGGTGCCGGCACTGAGGGGGCTGGTCGGGCTCCCGGGCATCTAATCACTGCTTCAGACACAGCGTGGAAAGGAGAAAAATTGAACGCGAGACTGCTGTACTATATCGTGGCAGAGTACATACACTAGAATACAACTACACTGGCCGGACATTCGCTGGCTCTCTTATCTTGCTACCTATTTACCTGGACGCCGACTCCCGTGTCTTCTGGACGAGCAACCCTGCTCCGTAGCCCGAGACGCGGCTACCTGCCACGGCTCAAAGGCCTATGGATGGACAATGGGCAGACGGGTAGCTGTCTGGTGGTGGTGATGGTCACCGCCCGCCCTACCCTCCATTTCGTCTACCTAGCAAGGCAAAGTGCTTTGAACACTGACGCCGACAACCTGCTTTCCATTCGTGGACCACCTTAGCTGGCTGCATTCGACTAGCCCACGCATGCGCCGCCGCCTCAAGAAGGGAATCTGTTGCCCAAGGTAAAGCTCCTGTCGGTGATTCGCCGAATCCGCGGAGGATTGTTTGACTACCTGGATAGTGGGGTGAACTGGATCCTCTACGTTAATCACGCATTGCCCCGACGGTGCCAGGAATCGCATCCGCATATTCCCAAATATCCTCTGAAACCCACAGAAGCTCAAGAAAGCGAAAGCGAAACTAATGGCGGGCGTGCTGAAGGTGCTGTCCGAACACGGACTGGGGGACATGACAGCGCAGTATGTCACCGACGACGCGGGGCAGGTGGGGCTCTGGCTGTTTCCCACAGCGCTGCGCGGGCGCCTGGCCCAGCGGCGGCCCACTGTAGCCAACGAGAGCTGGGCACGCCGACCTGCGCACCGCGCTCGCCCCGCCATCGTTGTCGAACCGCTGGTGCACATCAAGATCGCCGGCGATGGCGAGGCGCCGCAGCTCGGGCCGGGGCGCACGTCCATGTGGTCGCCATCGACCGGCTTCTTCCGACTGGCCGGCCAGAAGGTCGACGCAGCGACGGGCGCTGTGGTCACGACGCTGCGCCACGACCACAAGAACCTGAACGAGCCGAACCTCGAGATCGAGCACAGCCTCGCCCCCGGCTTCCGCGGCCACACCGTGACCAGCGAGACCGTCTTCACCAATGCCTCGCTCGACCCCGTGCGCCTCGAGCTGCTGACGTCCTTCTCGCTCGGCGGCATCACGCCGTTCGCCGCCGACGACGCGCCCGGCCGCCTGCGCGTGCACCGCTTCCGCTCCGTGTGGTCGGCCGAGGGCCGCATGGTCACCGACTCCATCGAGAACCTGCACCTCGAGCGGTCGTGGGCCGGCAACATGAACTTCGCGGAGCGCTTCGGCCAAGTCGGCTCCATGCCCGTGCGCGGCTGGTTCCCGACGGCCCTCGTCGAGGACACCGACGCCGGCGTCGTCTGGGGCGCGCGCCTCGCCGTCCCGACCAGCTGGCAGCTCGAGGTCGGCCGCCGCTTCGACGACGTCGTGCTGGCGGGCGGGCTGGCCGACTTCGAGTTCGGCCACTGGGCCAAGACGGTGGCGCCGGGCGAGTCCTTCGCCACGCCGCCGGCGTACCTGACATGCGTGGCCGGGTCGCCAGACGACGCCTGCGACCGCCTGACCAGCGTCGACGTGCCGGCTGCCGACGCCCAGCCCGCCGCCGAGCAGGACCTGCCCGTCGGCTACAACGACTACTGCACCAGCTGGGGCGAGCCGAGCCACGACCAGCTGCTGGCCGTCGCCGAGAAGATGGCGCCGCTCGGCGTCCGCTACCTGACCATCGACGCCGGCTGGTACATGCCAACGACCACGCCCGCGGGAGAGGGGGGGTCGAGCGGCGCGCACTGGGCGACGTCGCTCGGGGACTGGCAGGCGCACGCGAGCCGGTTCCCTGACGGGCTGGCGGGCATCGCGGCCGCCATCCGGGCGCGCGGCCTCGTGCCGGGCATCTGGATGGAGCCGGAGCACGTCGCCCGGGACTCGGCCGCGTTCCACGAGACGGACCACATGCTGACGCGGCACGGCCAGCCGCTGACGCTCGGCATCCGCCGCGCCTGGAACCTGCACGACCCGTTCGCGAAGGCGTTCCTGCACGAGCGCGTCGTGCGCATGCTGCGCGACGCCGGCTTCGGCTACCTCAAGCTCGACTACAGCGAGACGCTCGGCGTCGGGGTCGACGACGGGGCCGGCGACGGGCTGGGCGAGGGCCTGCGGCGGCACGGCGAGGGCACGCACGCCCTGTTAGACAGCATCCGCGCGGCGCTGCCCGAGCTGGTCATCGAGCTCGTGTCGGCCGGCGGCCACCGCATGGAGTCGTCGCTGCTGCAGCGCAGCGCGCTGGCCAGCTACTCGGACGCGCACGAGACGGTCGAGATCCCCATCGTGGCCGCCGCCGTGCAGCGCCTCGTCCTGCCGCGCCAGAGCCTGATCTGGGCCGTCCTGCACCGCGACGACTCCCCGCAGCGCATGGCCTACAGCCTCGCCGCCGCTTTTCTCGGCCGCATGTGTCTGTCGGGCGACGTCCTCGCGCTCGACGCCGACCAGCTCGCCCTCGTCAAGGCCGCCATCGGCCTCTACAAGCGCGCCGTGCCCGTCATCAAGCACGGGAAGAGCCGGATCGGCGGTGACATGGGCGCCAGCTGGCGCCACCCGACCGGCTGGCAGGGCGTTGTCCGGACCTGGGCCGACGCCGTGCTCGTTGTTATCCACGCTTTCGACGAGGCGCCCGCCGAGTTCTTTGTCCCGCTTCCTGCCGGGGAGTGGCACGTCGTTGCGACGCTCACTCCGCTCGCGGTGACCAAGACTAATATCGATGGGCTTTGGGTCGTCGGGGTGCTCCCATGGGACAGCCAGGTAGTGCTTCTTGAGCGTGTGGACGCTCTGAGGTTGGGTTAAAAGAGAAAGCGAACAAATTGCTGTGGTGCTGTGGTTTAGATCTATGTGCCTGGGCCTTCCATTGATGGCTACGAGTGAAGGAGCCCTTAAAGACACTGGATAGAATGCCATTATTGCTATTGTTGGTCCTGAAGACATGATGTGAGGAAGTGATATGGGCGTGTTTATGGATGCTCGTCAGGGTTACAAAAACAACCTGACCAAGTCGCAAGCTCCAAGTGTAACCCTGGCGAGTACAGCGTTGCCATGCCTTTTCTCCACCTCGTTAGCACTTCCCAATGGCCATGACTTGGAGTATCTGTACCAGCTTTGGAAGGGCATTAAATTGGAGAACACGCCGCGTTTGACTCTCGTGGGATTCTGGGAATCTAATGATGATTTTTAATGCCATTCTCCACCCTTCAATTCGTGGCGCGTACCTACGCTTTAGCTGACTAGGGTCTGTGCACGGACCAGCTCCGATGACCTCATCGAAGCTATTCGCAGTCGGCCTCCCCCGCTCCCGCAAACAAACCCCACGCACTCTTTGCCAGCTGTGCTGCAGCAGCCATGTCGCCCCATCCCAGCGCCGTACCACTCCTGGCTCCCAAGAACCTGCCCGAGCTGGTCCGGACAGCTTTCAACAGGGCGCGCGCCAGCGGGGACGTCAACTTTTACCCCACCCAAGCCGCCGTCCTCGACTTGAATTCCGTGCCAGTGTGTTCTTTCTTGCCCTCTTTCCCATCTCAATTGAACCTGCCTACGTACCCCATTCGAAGCAGACCGGCCGACCGACCTACTAACAGCTCGGCAACAGTTCCAACTGCGCTTCGCCCCGTCGCTCGCCAACAAGCCCAAGGGCCCCCCTCCTCGTCCTCCACAACACAATGCACCCCCCTCCCCAGCAAGGCCCTTCGACCCCTTCGACAACCCACCCACACCGCTCCTCGTCACGGGCCTCGGCGCATCCCACATCCTCGTGCTGAACAAGTTCGCCGTCGTGCCCGAGCACGCCATCGTGGCCACGCGCGCGTTCGCCCGCCAGACGCACCTGCTCGCCCCCGCCGACCTGGCCGCCGTGTATGCGTGCATCGACGCCTACGACTCCGAGGGCGGGCAGTTGTTTGCGTTCTTCAACTCGGGCACGCACTCGGGCGCCAGCCAGGCGCACAGGCATATCCAGCTGCTGCCGGTCGAGCGCATGCGCGATGGGCTGCCCGACACACACACTAGCAGCAGCAGCAGCAGCAGCAGCAGCGGTGGCGGCGATGGAGAGACGGGCGATACAGATGCAGCGGTGGAATGGGCCGACGTGCTAGCCAGCAGCCTGCTCGACGAGACGACACGCGCACGGCTGCCGTTCCAGACCTTTGCGCACCGCATCCGCAACAGCGGCAGCCCAGCGCCTGACGCCGACGCGCTGCACGCCGCATACCTCGCACTATACAATCAGGCGTGCGCCGCCGTGTCCGCTCACGACCACCACGACATTGACGGTATAATACCAGAAGAAGGAGAAGCAAGGATCAGCTACAACCTAGCTATGACACGGGACGTCATGGTGGTCGTCCCGCGTCTGGCTGAAGGGGGCGAGATTACTGTCCCTTCGTCGCCAGCAAGTGCTGGTGGTGGTGGTGGTGCAACTCCTCGGAAAACTGTTGGCAAGCTGGCGCTCAACGGCACGGTGCTGGCGGGCACGGCGCTCGTCAAGAGCGCGGCCGAGTGGCATGCGCTGCGCCAGGACCCGGGACAGGTGCTCGACATTCTGCGGCGGATAGGTGTGCCGTGGGGGGAGGACGGGCCTTCGTCGTCGCTGTGAGCTGTTATATTGCTGGAGATAACGTGTAGCAAAGTTTCTATGGAGAGAAAGACGGACGATGTGATGTGGTAGAAGGTCCTCGCGTCACGGGAGTCAGGCTGTGGAGAGAGAGAGAGACAGAGAGAGAGAGAGAGACAGAGAGAGAGAGAGAGACAGAGAGAGAGAGACAGAGAGAGAGAGAGAGAGAGAGAGAGAGAGAGAGAGAGAGAGAGAGAGAGAGAGAATGTGATGCAGAGAAGAGGTGCATGCTCCGTCTGGCTATGATATCCATCCTCTCGCTAGCTAACGTCGACTATCGTTGCATCTGCCCGGCGTGTCCCTGCGTTCTGGCCACGGCCATTGACTACCTACTTACTGGATAGAACCGGCGAAGCCCCCAACAGAAAACCCCAAACAGAAAAGCTTTCGAAAGATATTATCCGACCCGCCCAGCCCATCTCTCGCGACGCCTTGTGCCTAATGCGCCGTCCATTGTGGTTTGAACCCCTTTTCTTTCTTCCCCCCTTCCCTCCGTGGTATCATTGTGCCCCTGAAAGAGCCCGCCGTCATTATTCTTACCCCCAATTACCCCAGTGTTCAGTTACGCCTCCCCCTCCCCCCTCAGCCCAGTTGTCTAAGCGATCTCCCCCAGTGCTTGATCCAGGAGATGCCATCACCACCTTGTTCCCATTACAGGTATTCTACTGTACACACACAGCGCTTCCACCGCCAGCTGCACCCCTCCGCCCACCACTGCTCACTAGGCCTTGGGACCCCCATAGGTGCCCACGCCGACGGAGCCCTGCTCGTAAAACGGCAGGCGCACGTCTTTGCCGGCGGCGACGTGCGTCGCCACCAGCTCGTCCCACTGCTTGCGGCACGTCGAGTTGCCAAACAGGTACGTACCGTCGTTGTTGTAGATGTAGTCGGCCACCTGCTTCCACGAGATCTTGGCCCGCACCTTTGCCGTGGGCGACAGGTCGCCGCGCGCCAGCGTGCGGACGGCTTCTTCGAGGAGGCGGAGCTGGACAAGGACAGGCGTTGTTAGCTACTATCACAGCGACGACAGGATATTCAAGTGTGGGGATGTAGGCAGGCTTACGTCCTTGTCGGACCACTCGGGCTTGCGCACGCGCTTCTCGCGGCTCTTGGTCAGCGCGCGCCACCGCCCGCGCAGCGTCGACTCGGCCTCGGTGAAGCCGCCCTGTGCGCGGATCTCCCGGTACTTCATGCCCACGCGCCGTCCGTGGATCAGGAATTCGTTCTTGGCGTCGCGGTCGCGGTCGCTGTCGTTGGGGGATCCGTGCCCCTGCGGCGAGGCCAGGCTGGCCGTGGCCGACAACCCGCCCCCGTGCTGCTGAGACGCACACGAGTCGAGAGGTGTCTCCACCTTCCCGGTGCTATGGAAGCCCTCTGGTCCGGACCCAGGCGCCGGTGCTAGCCTGCTGAGCACGTTGCCGCCTTCGCCCTGGACGAGCGAACGGCTTCTGCGGCTTGACGGGCTGTATGGATGGTGGTGTCGGTTTGACCGCCGCAGCTTGCCGTCCGTGCACGTCATGTTGACAAAGTTGTTGCTGCTCCGCATAACGGGCGGGAGGGCTTGCCGCAGCGCCTTGTCTGGCAGCTGCTTACGGGCCTTTGGAGCGTCGGATTGGGGGGCGAGAAAGGCAGGCGAGTTGCTGTGTGTCGACGAGCTGTCAGTGCGAGCTGGGCCGAAGGAGATGGAGTCGGTTGTCGAGCCACTTCCAATGAAGAAGCGGGTGTTAATCGAGTCTGTCGACGTGCCCGGGCTCGGCGCTGGCGGGACCCACTCCGGCTTGGGCGACGCTGGCTTCGCTTCGACGCTGTGGTCTGGCGACAGCCAGGGACTGCCGTCCTGGAATTGCGGGTTTGGGAGGGCCAGCTCGGGTCGGAGGCCATTGTAGAAGGTGCCGTCTGCAGGCGACGGACCTGGCCAAGGTGGACTGCTGTGCTCGTTGTCCAGCATCATCGACTCCATCAAGTCCGACGCCCCTGTCGACGAGAAGCTGCCGAACGGGGAGAAGTTGTTGGCGTCGACATCGTAGTAGTTGATGCCGGTGGGTAACCCGTTGATTTCCAGGCTCTCAGGCGACACTGCAAGGTCGTAGGACGCCTGGGGAAACCCGCTGGACAGCTCTTCCGTGGAAAATTGTTGATAGTGTGGCAGGGTTTGCATGACCGTGTTAGCACCATGATACGACTGCTGCCATCCTAGACCCTCCGCTTGGTTGGCAAACGAGAAGTCGGGGGCAACTGCCGATGTTTGGGTCAAATAATTCTGCTCCGCAAGCTCGGGATTTGTGGAGAAGGATGCACTATAGTAGCAGCCCCCCTTCTCTGGCTGTTCTGGCAGCAGCTGATTCGGGCTCCGCGTGAGGGGGGATATCAGCATCCTGGAGTCTGGGACGGCGAGGCCGTTCGTCGTCTGCCCATTAGCCAACACGAACGTGCTTCCCGTTAGCTTTCCTGTCTCGGTTCGCTTGAACAAAGAAAAAGGGGGGGGGGGGGCTGTCGACGTACCAGAAAGGTCTCATCTCGTCCAAGACCTGCCTGCGATGCACTGCTAACATCATCAGAGACAGTACGGCTCCGTTTCTGCCCTTGCTGTAGCCGCAGTCGAGGATCCGGTTTTGGCAGCAGCTCGGGCCATCCTCCGGCCGGGCTCGACGAGCCGGGCGCCATGTATCCAGACTGTAGAAGTTCTTGTGGTATTGGCTGGCTGAGGAAGAGCTGTGGTGTTGCAGTCTTGTCCAAGATCCACTGGTCAAAGGCTTCAAGCGCAACGGCGGCGGCAGCAGTCGAGGCAAAGCCATCCGCCTCGGGCCATACTACGTTCGTCTGGGGCTTGGTGCAACTGATAAACATTTTTTCTTCGTTATTCATCGCCTCCAAAGCAGGGATGTCGACCTCGCCCGATCCGTTCCAGACGTCTTCCCGCTCGCTGCCTTTCCGGTGCTAGCGACGTAGTTGTCTGCGCCCGCCTTCTTCTTCTCCTCCTGCCTCCCCCTCGTCCTCACCGCCGATTCCTGCGATGGTCTCTCGGAGAGGGATGGGGTGTTGTTGTGGCCCCAACGGTTCTCTTGCCCGCTCGATTTATCCCCGCCTTGCGCCGCCTTGCGGTTAGATCCTAGTGTTGGAGTGCTGCCCGACCCGGTGGAGTGTTCGTCGGGCTGATACGTCTGAGCGGTCAGCGATGGCAATGGCAGGCTTTGGTTCGTATGCAGGTCCAGTGTGGCTTCCCGATGGCTAGGAACACCTCGGAATGGTTGAGGGGTCTCTGAGTTGATCGTGCCGGGTTTTTATTGGCAGTGCCCCGGCGCAGCATTGAGTCATCACTATATGCTGGCCTATCCTGTGACAATGCTTAGGTGGCAATGCAGCGTGGGTTTCGTTTCAGCTTTGGGGTGTGGTGATGCCTGACTTTAAGCATCGGATGGAAGCGGAGACTGTCAGGGCACAAGTTTTGAGACGGTGGTCGGTGACGGGCAAGCGGGCAGACCATAATGGCAACGGGCGAGAGAAGGGTGATAGGGGGACGTGGGGAAATGTGACATGTTCCCATTCCTGGTCATCAGCTGGGGGTTTCTTGTATCTCCGCCCGGCTTGCCATTGAAACCACTCACTCCAAGGCGGGAGCATTGCAAGCCACCGACGCTTGACGTGCTAAGTCTGAGCCATTGCTGGTCTTGTCTCTCCCTCTAACCACCCCGCTAGCGCCTAGACATCCTGTGATTTCTTTGTCCCCGTGCAGGAGATTGGGAAGGGGGGTAGAGATGCGGCTGTGGAGGGTGAAGCCGGAGACCTTGCTGAAAATGGACGGTGGATTACCATATGTGATCGGGACTCGTTCCCTTCCCGCAACGGACCAGCTTCAGTCTCCCATTCTCTCCGTGCCTCTGTTTCTCTTTCTCCCCGTCTCAACCCCACAACGGCAACCACCAGGCGCCCGTCCTCTGTGAGAATTTTGTTTTCCTCCTTGAGTCCTCTGGAAAGACCGATATCACATCTCAGTCCTCATATTCGGCTGGAACAGGGTAATTGGTGTGAGTTGCGGTGCTTACTCGCTCGGAAAATAGCGAGGCTCGGTGGTTTGCGGTCCCACTTGTGGCGACTGGCGAGCAAGGTCTAGAGCGCCATGCATGGGGAGTTGTTGCGGTTAGCCACGCCCGGCTTTCCTTGACCCAGAAACCTCTCTGGCTTGGCTGGCCAATTGCCTGGGCCCTGGTCCTGGAAGAGTCCAGTACGAAAGCCACAGAGTGCAAACGGTGGCCTGGCGTCGTCTCGCGGCAACGCACCTCAGACGGCTCCCCTCACCTTCGCATTCGCCCAGGGCCTTCGTCCCACTCTACGTCCTGCGTGGGTGGCGGCTCGCTCTCCAGTCCCCAGGAACCCCCACCTTTCAGCAGTTTAATGCGATTTGGTTTGCCAGATGACTCTGCGTCTCGTCAAGCAAGCAATCATGGGGCTGCATGGGAAGACCCGCTCGCCGCCGCGTGGTTGGCAGAGCCGATGAGCTTCTATTGGTGGCCCAACAGGGTGGGTGATGCAACTCTGCAGAGCAGATCATACTAGTCTAGACTAATGGGCGATTTGGGTGATAGTCAAATGCAAGCAGCATTCCTAACTTCTTGGTGTCCGGGGGGGCTGGGGGTGCGGCTGCTGCCGCTCGCTGTTACGGCGTCAGCCTACTGCGGCTATTATGGCGTCGTGAGGGCAAACAACGGAGTCGTCACATTTCGGCGTGTCCTCGACGCGGCGCATCTCTGGTGTGTAAAACATGAACGGCAGCAAGCGCTAACGCGACGGTAGCTGGGACAAAGGGGACGACTTCGGCAAGGCTGCCACCTGTCAGCTCAGTCCTCGCTAGGCCCTTGAAGCCGGAGAGGCGCTCCCGCTTGCCATTCTGGGAATGCCTCGCATGCCGGAACACCAGGAGCAATCCGTTGCACTGCAGCAAACCATACCTTTTGGCTGTCTTGCTTGCGAAGAAGGGCTTCTTCATCGGTTAAGTGCGCAAGTTGGGCATCGACTGTAACATCTCAAATCGCCGCAACGACAGGGGGTGGGGGGGAAGACCCGGGTTGGCAAGTGCCTCGCTGTCGACAGTAGACCAGACTATATGACCTATCTGATGCTTCATTGTTTTGGCTGTGGTCCCGGCCTATCCGTCCGCGTCTTCCCTTCCTTCCGAGAACAATATCGGCTCCCCATTCGAGGGGACTCGTCACAGCCAACTTGGTCGGGATGCTTGATTGCCTTTGTATTTGCCCGAGTGGATGCGATGGGAGCGGAAAGTGACAAAACCGCTTGCCGACAAATGATAGAATTTACCCCCAAGGTACATCTGGAGAATTGCGTTTGATGCTCTGAAAGGGAAGAGTGGGGTAAGGAAGGTATCGATGGAAGTCCAGAGGCGCGGACAGAGAGTTAGGCATGTATGCAGCTTCGATCGCTCGTCCGCCAGCAGAAACGAGCCAACCCTCTCTCTCTCTTGTCAGCAGAGCACCCCGCAGTTCCGTCCTGATGATGGAGATCGTGCATCCATGGCAGGTGCGATCTCAGCACCGGCCACCGGGAAGAGCGCAGGCGACCAGGATTGTGGCTTGTGCCCTGTAGACACGGTCGACGGCACGCGGGATCCAACGGCCAGCCGTTTGAACGGCGATCCGTGCCTGCCGTTTCCAGATAGCTCCTGCCCCACAAAGAGGCCTACGCTTTCATGCGACTCAAGTTCAGCAGATGAGCCGTATGGGGAGGAACGGCCGGCTTTCAGCCAAGTTCCAACGAGGCCTTTTCGATTGCCCCCCCAGAGAGGGAGATCGAAGGCATTCTGTGATTTCTATGTAGCGCGAGATCCAAAAATATTCAACACGAATCATCCATAACCGTTGATAGAGGCAACGTCTCGGGACACTTTCAATCTTTTTTTTTCCCCGAGAAGACACCCCGTTTCATCCGTCGTTTCCAATCTGCAACCCTCGTCATTCATTCCTGCCACTCTACCCCCTCGTTCAGTTCAGCCCACTCTACCGCCTCGTTCAGTTCAGCCCACTTTTTCTCCGCTTCACTCTGGACTACGTGGGTAAGTTGCACGTCAGTACATGCTCATCTTAATTTGACAGCACGCAATAGATGTGAGTGAGTGGGTGAGTTGAGGAGGCTCACAGGGTGGGGGGATGAATCCGTTAATTTTCCAGAGCGCTCTCGGCGTCTCGTCGATGTGGAACTCCCAGCCATATCCCTTATCGGCAATGTGTGGCTTCAGCACAGTGTCGATATTGTTCACCATCCTCAACTGGTGTTCGGGATGGCCCGCACGGTGGACTGCGATGTGGTCGATGGCGATCCGGATGTAGGGCTTGTCGTGGTTCTTGCCTCCGACGAAGATGCTGGTGCTGGGCAGCGTGACGAAGTTGACAATGACGTAGAAGACCGGAAGCCCTAGGCTGGTGTAAATTTTCGTGATGTCGGCTGCCAGCGCCTGCTTGGACTCGGGCGTCGGGAAGGAGTCTTCGGGGTGGTAGATTACCCAGAGAGGCATGGCGGTTGCGGATGAGATGAGTTGGAGGGCAGAATAGATAGATTAGGTCTAGACAATGGGTTGTAATGTGAAAGATGTTCTAGCTGTCACGGTGTCTTAGTGTTTCTTAGGCCTTAATATTTATATACCAGAAAAGCGCTTTGGGAAGAGCTTGATTACGGAGAGAAAAAGATGGTATATATCCCCCGCTTCTGCCACGAAATACAACCGGAACGACGGGGTCTCGGTCATCCTCGCACAAGTATCCGTATCAGGCATACGCGTTCTTACGTAGACGATGAGGGCAATACATGTCAGTAGGCGTGGGCAATGTATTTTATTTGGCTCGCTGGGTAACACAGAAGCTCGGTCAAGTCGTGATAAGTAATCACAAAATGACAAAATGGTCAAGCCGAGTCTGATAAGTAATCAGAAAATGGTCAAGAAAGAACCAAAGAATCATATTGTCGGATCCGGTTATTCCCGTGAAAGCCTTCAATTGCCAGAAATGGTGGCCCTGGTGCCGACTCACCCGACAATGCGGAATCGTAGCGTCGTACATCTCGTAGATGCCTGCGTGACCAAGCCCAGACATGTTCATGTAGTTCTATTGGGTCAAAGATGCCTAGGCGCCAGGATCTTGGCATTGTTATCATGGACCGAGCCAGCCGAGCTTACAATCTCGTCCATGACGTTAAAAGACAGTCCATCCCACCCGAATTTTGTGTGGATATGGTACAACGAAACAATCAGTCCTACACGAACAGCGAGAACTCAGCCACAGTCTCGCACCGACCAACAAAGATATTAAACAGTAGTTCTAAAGTAAACGGAATACATCACCACCAGACCGCCTTCTACCACACCATGGCCGCCCCTATTACATCCCCCCTATTTATCACCGGCGCCAGCGGCTTCATCGGCTCGCAGGTCGCTTTGGACGCGCTGCAGGCCGGCTACCGCCTGCGCCTCTCCGTGCGGCGGGAATCGCAAATCGGCGAGCTCCAGCAACGGTTCGCCGCGCACGCCAGCCAGCTCGAGTTTGTTGTCGTGGCCGACCTCAGCGACAGCGCCGCGCTGAGGGCGGCCCTCGCCGACGACGTCGAGTACGTGATCCACCTTGCCTCACCCATGCCCGGCAGCGGTGACGACTTCGAGACCGGCTACCTCCGCCCCGCCGTGCAGGGCACCGAGGCCGTGTTGAACGCTGCCGAGGCGGCGCCCACCGTCAAACGCCTCGTCGTCATGTCGTCCCTGCTGGCGCTGCTGCCTGTAGGCGCCCTACGCGTGCCGGCGTACGAGATAAAGGGTAATTCTTATCTCGTCCCTCGGGGTGTTTGACACCTCCTCCCCAGACCCTAGCCAGGACTAACATTTTCTCTCCCTCTCCCCCAAAAAGCCGGCTCCAACCTCTCCATCCCCGTAGACAAGGACATGGTCTTCCCCCCCGGCCCAGCTGGCCACGGACTCAAGTACTGCGCATCCAAGGTTCTGGCACACCGGGCGACGCTAGAATGGACAGCGGCGCACCAGCCGCGCTTTACGCTCGTGGCAGTGCACCCGACGTTCGTCGGCGGCCGCGACATGGCGCAGACGGACGCGGCAGCGCCGCGCGGCGTGACGGCGTTCCTGCTCAACTCTCTGGCGACTTCGCCGCCCGGCGGGCCCGCCGTGCCTGCGTCCCTGGTCGACGTGCGCGACGTCAGCCTGGGCGTGCTGCGCAGCCTGGACCTGGAGGTGGATGGTTCCTCTGGCGCCGTCACCGAGGTCCTCATGCCCGGCGAGCCGACGACCTGGGACGCCATCACGGCTTTCGTCAGGACCAAGTATCCCCAGATCGAGGTCAAGCTGCAAGGCCCGTTCGACGCCCCGTTCACGGCCGACGGCGGGCGTATCCAGCAAGAGCTCGGGATCAAGAAGTGGCAGCCTATGGAGGAGATTGTGTCGAGCATCCTGGACCAGCAGCTCGAGCTGCGGACAGCTGCTGCTGCTGCGGCGGCGGCGGCGGGTGGTGTTCATTAGGGGTGCAAGGGGGTGTTTTTGGTGGCTAGATCTTATGTATTCATTGGTCATAGCCATTGTGCTGTTCTCTGCATTTCCGGTCCTTTACGCTTCTGTTTGTTTTTATGACTAGCGGTTTGAAGGTTCGCTCCTTGCCGGAGACGAAAAACACGTAAATGCATGTAAAACCTTTAGCGGGAGCTATCAAACGTATAAAATCCAGTTTAAATTTTCAAGTGGTTGACTTCTCTGGGTATTTTGTGCGTGAAGACGTGCTGCGGTCGCCGTCTGTTCGGACATGAAGCGCTTCGTACCTAGGTGCGCTTCAATTATGCAACATCTAGGCGAGAGCGAAGAGCTTGAAGAGCACTCAGATTCACATTACTCGCTCATGAGGTTGGTAGTTAGATTCTGATAGAAAAAATGAAAGCCATCAACAGAGGACGAGTCGAACTTGGGTCATCCAGCTTTCTAATTAAGGGGTTAAGTTTCTTGGGTTTAATTCACATAAAATCCGCAAATACATTAGAGGTTAGTGCACTGGCAACTTAGTCTCAGACTGCCCTGCACTTGGCCCGTATCAGGCGGTTACTGCGCCTCCACAACCCGCACTGCGATAATGCAAAGCGTTGGCTTGCACGTGACGGCTTCGAACCAGCAGGGTGCGACATTTTTTTTGGCGACGGCTGTTCCCGTGACGGTGAGTGGGTGGTGGGTAGCGGCGTACCCCTTCACCGTCGCTCGCAGCCCCCCAGTCATCTCATCACGAACACCGCGCCAAAAATCAATCTGCACTAATCGCCCGCCTACTCCTCGTCCGCTATCTGATACGCACTTCTTCTGCAGCCTCTACTACCCATTCCTTCCAAGGTCTTGTAACTCTTGTGGTATTTCCTGCTGTCTGCTCAGCCTCATGCGCTAAATTGCTTTCTTATGGGTAGCAGATATTTGGTGTACGACTTTTTCGAGCGTTTTATCTCCCACCATGGCTACCCATCCCATTCCCGACAACCGCCACCAGTTCGAGATCGCCATAGTGTGTGCGTGGGACCGCGAATACAATGCCGTCTGCCGTCTCGTCGACCGGTTCTGCGACGAAGACTATGGGAGGGCCGAGCGAGACCCGAACGTATACAAGACTGGACGCATTGGAGGCTTTGACGTCGTCTTGGTTCTTCTCTCGGGAGTGGGCAAAAGAGCTGCCGCCTCTGCCGCCGCGGGCCTTCGATTGAGCTATCCAAACCTGAATCTCGTTCTTCTGACGGGCATCTGCGGCGGTGTGCCCCTCACCAAGATGGGCGAAGAGGTTCTGCTTGGTGATGTGGTTATCAGCAAGTCTGTCGTCCAGTACGATCTGGGTAGGCAGTACCCGGATACCTTCGCCACCGAAGATTCACCCGAAGACCGCCTCGGCAAGCCCAATACGAATATCCTAGACTTTGTCGCTCTGCTCGAGACGGAACCTGAGCGCGAGCGACTGAGGCAGAGGACCGACTTTTTCTTACAAGCCATGCAAAGCAGCAGCGAGGCCCAAACGTCGGGTGGAGCCTCATACCAGTACCCCGGGGCCGCAACGGACAGATTGTTTTAACCTAGCTACCCTCATAAGCACCAGAACCCTTCCTTACAATGCCTTTGCGACGATTGGCGCAAAGTCTCAGACCCGGTTTGTGAGGAGTCGCGCCGACTGTCTTGCGGTCAGGTCGGATGCGACGATCGCTTTCTCGTGCGGCGGAAGCGTGTCGTTATGAATCTGCAGCTAGAGCGTGAAGGGCGTGGCAAGGAGGCACAGGCTCCTTCAATCTTTGTCGGATGCGTTGGATCGGCCGACACAGTATTGAAATTGGGCGAGTATCGCGACCGAATTGCCAAGACGTATGGCATTGTGGCCTTCGAGATGGAAAGCGCCGGTGTTTGGGAGTAGCTGCCATGCATCATGGTCAAGGGCGTCTGCGATTACGCCGACAGCCACAAGAACAAGTCGTGGCAGGACTTTGCCGCGGCCACGGCGGCGTGTACAGTGAAGGCGATGCTAGAACGATATCCCCAGACGACGGACAGGCCACAAATCAGGGGGAACGAAACCAACAACGTCCTCGAGCGCCTCTCTAGCCTGCAGAACGAGGCCCACAAGAACAGAAATCCGAGACGGGCCGGCGGAACTTGCGAGTGGTTCACCAGCCACGCCCTTTTTCGCGGCTGGCAAGAGAAAACCTCTGGCCTGATTTGGGTATCCGCAGATCCAGAATGTGGGAAATCGGTATTGGCAAGATATTTGATTGATGACATCCTCTCCCCTTCCAGTACCAGAAGTACCTGTTACTTTTTCTTCAAGGACGACTGCGAGGAACAGAAGACCCTCGAGAGCGCCTTGCGCTGCATCCTTCGCCAGCTTCTCTGCCAACGACCTGCCCTTCTTTCACCCAAGACCATCGACAAGCTAAAAGGCGGTGGGGAGTTTTGGACTTCTCGACAATTCTGGGACATCCTCCTTGACGTTTCTAGCGGCCCTGACAGCGGTGAGATTATCTGCATTTTGGATGCCCTCGACGAATACAACGGTGGACAGTCTGAACTGGTAGAGTGGCTGGGCGAGCTTTACAAGTCCGAGCCAAGCAGCTCGAGCATAAAGTTCCTCATAACTAGCCGGCCATATTTCCACATTCGGCGGGGCTTCTAGGATCTCGAGGACCGCCAGCCGACAATTCACCTTAGTGGTGAAAACCAAGCCGAGGCCGACATGATTTCACACGAGATCGAGATTGTCATTCGGAAACGAACCGAAGAGCTCGGCAAAATGCTCGAACTCGAGGCCGATGACAGCCAGCTCCTGGGAAACGAGCTCATTGCTGTCAAAAACCGAACATATCTCTGGGTTCACCTGGTGTTTGAGGTCATGAAGAAATACGTTCCTCTTACGCAGGGCGACCTCCTTACCAAGATACGCAGCCTTCCAAACACGGTCGAAGCTGCATATGACAAGATTCTTCGCAGCAGTCCGGACAGGGGCCAGGCCGAGAAACTTCTACACATTATTGTAGCAGCGAGGCTGCCACTCTCTCTTCGGGAAGTTGCTACAGCACTGGCTATCGAGGATGGCCACAAATCACGACGCGACATCAAGTTCATCTCGGAGAATCAATTCCATCAAACCATCAGAGACATTTGCGGCCTTTTTGTCTCGGTTATAGACTCAAGACTCTACCTGCTCCACCAAACGGCAAGACAATTCTTAATCCGACCCCCTTCTCCTCAGCCAAGCACGTTCGAGTGGCAATACTCACTCTGTCCAGCAGAATCGCACCACATCCTCTCAGAGATATGCATCCGGTACCTTCTCTTGGATGACTTTGCGGAGCCAGCATACTACAAAAACCCCGAAACCCTCGACAACGAAAAGTCATGCATGTTTCTAGACTATTCCGCGAAGAACTGGGCGGCCCATTTTCGCTAAACAGGAAAAATGAGTGGCACGAGGACAGTGTCCACGGCTCACCAGCTTTGTGCGGACACTAAAAGATACCGGGCATGGCTCGGGACATATTGGACAACGACGGCATATCAGATGTCAGATTACCCACCTTTTTTTAGAGACATTTACACCCTTGATGGTTGCGTCGTACTTTGGACTGGATGAAGTTGTCCGCCAGTTGTGCAAAGCGAAAGACATAGGCCTAGACGGCCTAGATGGGATCTACAGTCGATCCGCCCTGTCATGGGCGAGTGAGAACGGACACGGCTCTGTCGTGGAGTTAATTCTTGGTCGAATACCAAAGATTAAGATTGCCCTAGGATTATCAACTGTCGTGAACAAAAAGGATTCACGCAGGCGATCGCCTTTATGGTATTCCGCGGTGAATGGTCATGATAAAACTGTCGGCATGTTACTCGAAAAGGGTGCAAAGATCAACTCCAAGGACGTCTATGGCCAAACGCCGCTGTTATGGGTAGAACACAATAGACACTACCCTGTCATGGAGCTTCTGCGAAAGAAAGGGGTCAAGCCGGAATTGAAAGAAGATGACCTAGAGTTGAAAGATGGCTTGGGCCGCACGCAGCTATGGAGAGCTGCTTTCGAGGGCGACCAGGCTACTGTAAGGCTGCTTCTAGACAAGGGTGCCAAAATCGAGGCAAAAGATACATGGGGTACAACACCGCTAGCCATGGCTTGTAAACACGACCATGAGGATATTGTGAAGCAGCTTCTCGATAAGGGCGCCAACTTCGAAGCAAAGGATGATAAGGGCAGGGCACTACTAATGGTGGCTTTTACAAGTGGCTCCGATGCCAGTTTCAAGCTGCTTCTCGATAAGGGCGCCAACTTCGAAGCAAAAGATAACGAAGGCATGATGCCATTGTTATTTGCTTCTAGGTTCGGCTACGAGGTCATTGTAACGCTGCTTCTCAATAAGGGCCCGAGATCGAGTGTCTTATTACTTAGCCAGACTGTATCCCGCATCTACCACAGTACCGGCACTCGCAAAAATCGCAAACCCAGCCCACGGCCCACCCTCAATGTAATAACGATAGAAGCCCGTAATGACGCCCTCGTCATTCCAAATAGCCGAGCCGCACGTGCCGTCTGGAGGTCGAAACTTGCCTTCGTTGCCCTCTTCCTAGCCCGTATATGACCAGTCGTAGAGAGTATAAGCTAGCTGACTCTCGGTAAGATACGGGAAGGTTTTAAAATATCGTATTGAATTGGCCACCAAGACCGCGTCCACATTACCCGTATATGGGCTGTTGAAGCATAGGGAACCGTACGACAGCTCATTAGTCGAAGTCTTTAGGCGAGTAAACTAGGGCACCGCGCCGGCATCCGTCTCAAAGGTCTTATTGACAAATACGACATCGTCCTTGAGCTTGAGTAGGCTGACGTCGGTAAAGGGGATCTCAACCACGGCCTCGCTAATTGTGCGGTCAGGGCGGTGGGCATGCCACACTATCTCGCCCTCTCCGATCCCGTGCGAAGCGCTCGTCATGAAGATGTCCCCCGATGTGGTGGAGAAGACAGCCGGGTGTGCGTGGTCCCGAAGCATCTTGCTCCGGATCAAGACGCCCGGTCTCAGGACATCGTAGGTCGTATCGTCAATAACGCCAGTCATAGGATGCGGCTGAATCTCGCGCTTGGCTGGCAGATCAGCCCAAGACGGCCGGCGGAGCTCCTGGTTGTGGATATACCCGACGAACCGGTTGGCAATCTTGCCTGGCATCCACGTAGCTGGTATCTTTACATGATCGTCCAGGACGACGTAGAAAGTGCGTAGCACGTGTGAATTAATTCCAGCATGCGGAAACCCGGAGGCGCGTACTTGAGGAAGTAGGCATTGACATCAGACCCCAGCCGGCAGAGAAGTGCGTCGGAGAACGTGGCCGCGTTAGTATAATGGGCTTCGGAGCAGATCGAGATGCTACCGTTCCCAAAGATATGCCTCGGGAATATGAAGGGGCGACCCTCCGCAGTCAAAACGTCCCTAATCACAAGTGTGATGGGCAAGCCGCCGACCGTGAGCGGCCAGGGGGGGCTGGGCCACCTACTGAGCTGAAAGATGAGATGGGACCGGGCCCTGGCGACGTTATAGGCCCCGGGAAAGATGCTACAGAGTAGCTTCTGTATTTCTTCCGAGTGAATGTTGATGCTGAGGTCTCGCAAGTTATATGGGAGCAAGACGTGCTTCTTGTGCCAAATGGCATTTTTTTCTCCATCTTGCCTCCATGGTGGTGGTGGCGGATGACTATGCGTGTATTGCCGGGCTATCTTTGCCTCGCCATGTGGAAAAAGCTGCTTGGGGGCAAAAAGGGGTTGGGTGGAGAATGCTGCACCCGGGGAGACGTTGGATGGCTGCTTGCTTGGGGTAACTAGGACCGAAATATGCTTTGGCGAGGACATCTCGGCCGACGGTGAAATCTTGCGTTTGCTTCCTGGCGTGGAGGGGGCGAGGCTGCCCGATCCGGAGGGAGTAACAGAGAGGACGATAAGGGACGACATGTTCAAGACCTTGTTGCTTTTGGCCACTCTGTGCAGTCCTTCGGAGGGCTATTTGAGAGACGTGTTTCTTGCGGCAAGAGGAGATTTAGTGAGGATATAGAGGAGATTTGGTAAGGAGATGGGGGAACGAAAGGTATTTAAAGCAAAACCCGGCCACCTATGGCGGTCTCGCTGGATACTTTATGAGACAACGATATGGAACGGAAGCATATATATACTTTAGACAGGACCCCTTGAAAAAAGTGGAGTGGGACAGGTGAGGTGCAGGGGACTTGCACAGTTGACCTGCACACTGAAAACGAACCAGGATGTGTCGCGATAGATGCACACCGCTGTTGACCGTGGGCCTTAGAATGATGAACCAGAAAAATACAACTCTTGCAATCAACCGAAAAGTGCCGTATACTGACAGAAGGTGCGCTCACATTCGCACATGCACCTGCACCTGCACCTGCACCTGCACCTGCACCTGCACCTGCACCGCCGGCGACACCATCTGTCAATCAGCGCCATCTGCGACTATCGGCAGAGTAGCTAACACCGCCCCCGTGCAGATGCTATTCCTTAACGCAAAATTTGACTTTCGAAGAAGCATATAATCTAGCAGAGAGATAGGTCGCTCTATTTTTTCACACTCCGCTCGACTAGACATCAACTACAGAAACCTCTATTCGTGCGAACCTTCCACCAGCTAGGGAGTGGAGGTGAAACCGGTCTACTCTGAAGAAGCAAACCATCCAATTGAGGAGCGGAATCGTCCACCATCGTTTGCAAGGTATGCAACAAGTCTTTCTCTAAATCGTCCAACCTCAACCGTCACAAAGACAATGTCACGACAAGGCCAAACTATATCCATGTCCAACTATATCCATGCTCAACTATATCCATGCCCACGTGAAAGTTGCAGTCGCTTCAGCAAGCCGTTCTCACGACAGGATACCCTCAGCTATCACATGGATCATGTGATGCACGGGACCGCCATTGCACCGGCGTTCTACCGGTAGACCTAGCGGTTAACCAGAGAGCTTTCAATTCCCTCCGTCTCGAGGGCGGGATACGGCTGTGGGAGGTGGCGTCGGCGCAGATTGTCAGGGATCTCACTAGTAATGCATTATGAGTAATTTATTTTAGCTGCACTTTTGTTCTATCAATATTTTTTGCAGGCTGGAGCGAGCATACTTGCGGCGATTCGCGGTGTATTAGGGGCAACTCCTTGGTTTTGATCAGGGGTTCAGGGGCCAGGCAACGAGGGGGTTGTTTACACCCTTACCAATTATAATCTAGTGTACTTTTTCATTTTCTCTTGGCCTACCCACCTCGTATAAGGTGGGTAGCCCGGCCTCCCCTGGAACAGAGTGCGGCATCGTCAGAGGGCGGCATCTTTCTTTTTCCCCGGCTCTCTTCTTTTCAGGAGAAAAAGGGACGTCTTGTACTATGAATTGAGATCCCTAAACCAGTGCACGTAGTAGTGCCTTTTCCTCTGTTCCTTTTTCTGACCTCCCCTGGCTATGCGAACTCTGTACCTTTATTCTGTAAAGCTCGCCTACGGCTCGCCTCAGTGCTGCTTTTTGTGGTTGTTGTGTTGCGGTGCCTTTCACTGCTTCAGTTTCCGGCCTTTTTATTATTGCCTTGTCGTAGGCCAGCTTCTCTTGTAACACACGAGTGAGCTGCCACTGCGCTGAATAAAACATGGCCGTCCTCTTTCTGTTTACGTGTTACTATAGTAGCAGGCCCGGCCGAAGAACCGCACAAGGTTCATCTATAACGGCTTATCGGCTCATCAGTCCCAGATTCTTCACTCGTTATGACCAAAACAACATCTTTCGATAAGCAACCCAATAATCCAAGCGAGTTAGTTTCTTTATTCCACCCCGCTGCAGCTATCTACAATTGCAACACGGCAAAACTAGGAAATAGCTATAACTGAATCATAAATAGTAGTTAGACGATTCTGCAGTCTCCTTACATATGCGTACATTATAGCCAAGCTTATCACCCACGCTACAGTACTGAGCTTTCAAACACCCCCTTTGTCCCCCACTATTTCTATTGTATTTCCCACATTACATGCTCATCCACGGCCCTCTAGTTTCATACATCACTGTAGTGCCCTGTAAGTTACGACTTTTCAGGGTTTTCCAGGACCTTCTAGGAACATCTTAGGGAGCCTAGAGAGCACCCAGGGGTCTCAATCGTCCACCTTCGCACAAATTTAGCAACACATAACCATTGTAAATCTAGAAGTCATTTCCAGTGTTTCCTGCCGCACCTAAGTCCGGAAACTCTCACAGTCGCGTAATGGGTCTACTAAAACTACTACACGACCCTCTAGACTATTGAAGAAAGGTAGAAGAAGCTGAGCGGCGGCGACGGCTGGTGAGCTGCAGGCGTCAATACGAGCGAGTGTGCTAGACAGTCCGCTTCGTTGTCTTCCAAACTTGAACATCTATTATCGTACTACCTGCCTAGAAAACAGGTGATCCGAGGTAAGCAGGTTAAAATTAAGAGGCGTTATGGACGAGTCTAGACTGAGCCAGGGGATTGGGAAACGCGGCGGTTTGAAAACGCAGGTAACTTCCAGTGGCGTGTGCTTCGACCCATCTAACCATGATAATAGGTCCCGGTTTGGGGAACCCAATATCTTATCCTATCGCCCATCCTCAATCTCAACTCATCTCATCACCCATCACCCATGATCTCGGTTTGACTCCGAGCCGGCCTAATTTTTTTAGGGGCTCTTTCCCAAATGATAATACCAACCCTTCTAGCCTTTTTTTTTGTGACGGTGATGATAGGTAGGTAGGCAGTGTTGAATCCGCTCGGCTCAGGGTGGTGTGCATCAGATGTTGACGGAAGCACATCAGGTTTCCTAGCTCTACTTGGGTACTCAGTCGGAGCGTGGATAGGATTCGTCTGAGCAATGTTGTCCCTTCGACCTCTTTTGGCCGAAAGTCATCCTAGGATGCATCCCCACACTCGCTTTCGGTATTCTTCAGCCTCTTTCGTCTAACGTTATCCTCGGATACATCCTCAGAGGACTCTGGTGTATATGACTGCATGTTTGACCTCTTCTTTGTTGATGTCAAGACATTGGCTTCATTTGTCGAGTCGTAGTTTATATCCCACATGTCCATTGGGTCAGCGACCTTCAATCTGGCCCGTAGTGAATCGGCACTCTGGCTTTCAATACTATCAGATGAGTACCACCAGTAGTCCGTTAGTCTTGAATTGCCCGAGGAGTGCGCCATCTCACACAGGCGCGTTTGTAGAGTTCGATAGTCGTCACTGCCAAGGTCGTAACGCAGCGCAGTCTGGACATTCTTGACCACGTCGGGCATTCGCAACCTACGGCGGATCCCCTCAAACATGAGGTTATAGGCAGGTTTGCGACGTTTTTTGAAGATGAGATAAGCTAGGGTCTCAATAGCTACCGACCGTGGCGACAGGTTGTAGTCGATCGGAATCTTCTCGGAGCAGATGCCAAGCAAGCCGAAGACCCGATCTACCGTTTTCTCGCAGCGGTGGTGGCGATAATCCTTCAATAATGAGACGAGCGATGACCCGCGATCCATTGTTGCTCTCCCTCCATGCCAGTCATTCCTTGCAATGTGGATACTGGGAAGGGCCCCTGCGTCTGCGAGATCTGGGAACGGAACGACCCAGTCTGTGGTAACAAAGAAGACGTGACGGCCGAGCACCAGTTCTTGAACGACCCATAGACGCATCGCATAGGGTGAGCTGTTGATAACGCTGGCCACATTTTGCATGACATATCTCGGACAGCCTTTCTCAGCCCAGTTCTGAAGGAGTTGCTTGTTCCTTTCGGGGAATAGGCCGTCGATGTGGCGTTGTGCGCTGGGTGCATCAGGGCCGATGTGAAACAGGACATGCTCGGCCAGGCTATATATCTTCCGCATAAGTCCGACTTGGTGGTTTCGCTCGTTGGGGTTGGACTGGTTGATGCAGATGCTGTCCATCCACATCCATTCGAGACTACATGCAGGGGGGCCATGGTCCCTTCTCCATGACCGCGGGACGGATGAAATTTCCCGCGAATTTCGTAGCGGTAGACTTTCGGCCTCTTCTTCAATTTGGCGTTTCTGGTGGCTTCGCAAGGTGGTAAGGAATAGGAATGCGTTGGGTCGAACTTTTTGCGGCGTCCCGTTTATGGCGACATCGTGATAGGGAGCATCAATTCCCCACATGTAAGAGAGCGATGCAAACGGCGGACATTCAGCCGATTCGAGGCAGAAGGCCTTTAGCTCGAGCTCGAGCTGATCTGCGGGTCCATGAGAGATGCGGAATAATCTTATCGACTTTGTGCCGCGGTTGAGAGGGATGTAGAGCTTGGTGGACTCATCTGGGCTTTCGACTAGTGGCCCCGCTGGTGGTTTCACTACTACTTTAGACATCATAGAATTCGGCACTTCGTAGCGGGTGACGCAGAATTTAGCTCAAAAACACCCGAGGAGGGGGGATGACCAAAGGAGGGGCCATGGCCTTATACTGTCAGCTGCTGACTGAGTGCATATCGAGCCGAGTCAAGCATTGCACTCGTCGATGCCCAATGAGAATGATTCGGAAATCTACCTAGCCAATGAAGTAGCTATCTGAGAGAGGTCTTGCTGTTGTGGCACATCAGGCTGTCACGCGTAATCAAGCTGAATGCTGAAGTATGCCTTCCACAGGCAGTGTGGTTGCCAGGAGCGAGTCAGGAGCGAATCAGGTACAGTACCTGACAATCCAGAGGCAATCGATGGATTCCCCCGCCCCCCCGCCCCCCCTCCCCCTCCCCACCAAACGCTCTGTGGCAGTGTGGCTCCCTCATATGTAATTACGGGACAAAGGGTACCTAGGTTGCTACCGAGAAGTGGCACGTGTCAGCCCGGTCGGCCAGCAGAGCTGGACGGCAGAGACGTCGGTTCTAGGCCCCCCCTGCCGTAGCTCGTTCGCACACACCACTAGAATAGAGTTCAATGGCGTCTTCAAACCCCCGCGTTTCCCAATCCCACAGCTGAGTCCAGATCCGTCTACGGCGTCGTAATGACATTGGCACCTTTTTTGACGCCTTTGATTAGCCATCCACATGGCCCGCGGAACCCTGTCAGAAAGAAGGGCATTCTAGCCTCGTCAGAAAAAAGGGGTAACCACGGATTTGTAACCATTACTACAGACACGCAGTTGTCGCCGCAGAGCTTTCCACTTAGCTTGCCACCATTCGCAATTATGAGGAGAGCCGAGAGGAGGAATGCAATCACACAATTGTAGGTAATAAAGGTCAAGGCAGAAACGAAGACGGTCCAGGGAGGCAAGGTGGTGTTGCAGATGGATAGATCTTATCTGGTTATTCAATGATCATAGCCATTGTGTTGCGTGACGGGAGGTGTGAAACGTATACAATTCAGTTCAAATTGGAAGTGGTCGACTTGCAACTGCTGCATGATCAAGGTGTAATCCGC
Organism: Lasiosphaeria miniovina; assembly: GCF_030549165.1. Lineage (NCBI taxonomy): Eukaryota > Fungi > Ascomycota > Sordariomycetes > Sordariales > Lasiosphaeriaceae > Lasiosphaeria > Lasiosphaeria miniovina. Next base: position 3,276,796 of record NW_026848223.1, on the reverse strand, counting down.
GATTAAATCAGAGGTCGGTTATTATCCTATATTTTCAATTCCCGTCCTTCAACCCCTCCTCCCTTGAATGCCCATCATGCTCGCCTCCAGCCGCGCCGCCTCTCTCACTAGACCGAGACGTCGCAAGACATAGACTAGGTGCTGCACCGTGCACGCTGTGTCGGCGTGGCGCGGCCCCAGCGCCATCGCCAAGCGTCTTGATCAAGCCGTCCCTAGCCTTTTGGATCATGTTCTCCACATCATCGTCATCATCATCATCGCCATCATCATCATCATCATCATCGCCATAATCATCATCATCATCATCATCATCATCATCATCATCATCATCATCATCATCATCATCACCGCCATCCTTGACGTCGGTCGGCGGCGTTTCGTCGTCATCTTGGCTCATTTGGTCGAACTTGAGATGGCCGAGGCGCAACATTGCCTCAAACACCTTGGCGTCGTCGGGCCCGAGCTTGCTTCTCAGGCCGTCTAGCGCAGCTCGGATCTCCCTCTAGGCCTTTCCATCCTTTCTGTAGTCGCCCTGCAGCCGATACACCTCCCCGAGCTTGAGGCGAGCGTCGAGCGTCGGGACGGCCTTGATACCTTCTCTCTCGGTAAACCCCTGGACAGCGCGCTTGTACATGTTGGCGGCTATCTCTAGGTTATCTGCGTCGCGCATCGCCGTGCAGACCCTGCCCATGTCCATGGCGGCCTGCAGAATGAGGGAGCTGTTCTTGTCCTTGAGCACCTTTTCGAGCGAGGTGAAGGCGGCGTTGCACATGTCCCGGGCGAGGCTGAACTTGCCCTGCTCGAGGTAGACGGCGCCGAGCGTCTGCGCGGCTTCAGCCGTCTGCCGGCTGTCCTGGCCGTTGGCCTTCTGGAAGCCCCGGTGCGCGCGCTCGCACTGGGCCTGCGCATCGGCCAGCTTCTTCTGGCCCAGATAGAGCGACCCCAGCAGCCGGGCGACGGATAGCGTGCTGCTATGGTATGCCCCCTGCACGGCGTGGAAGCCCGCCAGCGCGTCGGCGAGCATCTTCTCGGCCTCCGGCCACTTCTTGGTCGCGCAGAGGAGGCTGCCCAGCCTCTTGGACGCCTGCAGCGACTTGACCGACGTCGGGCCGTCGAGGAACTGGAACCCCGCGAGGCACCGCCGCAGGGTCAGCTCGGCGCGCGTCAGATCGCCCTGCGTCTCGTGCAGACGGCCCACAAACGACAGCATGTCGCACTCGTCGGCGTCATACCCCTGATATAGGCTCGGAGCTGCCGCAGGATGCCGTTGCACGTCTCAAGCGTCGCCCCCACGGCCTTTCGAGGGTCGACCTTACACAGGCCCGCAGCGGCACGGAGCGTCAGGCGGTAGTGCTTTGGTTCCAGCGTCTTCTCCAAGTGCTTCTTGACGGCCCACAAGATAGCCTCTGCCTCCTCTGGGGCTGGCGGCCGCTTAGCTAAGAGATTCTGCGCTACATCGAACCATGCAACGAGCATCAGCAGCGACTCGGGGCCGACTTTGAGCATAAAGCCTGTCTGGGCGCTCTTTAGCTGCTCTTGGGCGCCGTCGAAATTATGCCGCAGCGTGAAGAGAATGCCGAGCTGATGGGTGGTGAGCAGTGTCACCATGTGCCGGAGACCGAACGCGCTGGCGTCTTTGGGTCTGGGCTCCCCGGGCCTGATCCCGTCGAGCAACTCCTCGAACCCCTCGACAGCGCGTTTCAGCAGGCCCTCGGCCTCGAGAAACTTTGAGCGGTACGAATAGTTGATTCCGAGATTCGCAGCCGTGACCATGCTCAGGACGTGTTTCTCTCTTCGGAATAGACTGTCGAACTTGCGTAGGGCGCCCTCGTAGATTCGGCCTGTCTCCTCGTCGCGCCTCTTTTTCTCCTCGTGCGGCTGGCTGAGGCGGGACTCCCACTGCCCGGAAAACATTTCGACCTTGCCGTCGGGAGGCTTGCCAAACTTGCCCAGCGCCTTACAGTAAGCCCCCGCGGCCTGTTCGAACTCGCCGTCGTCGGCGTAGAGCAGGGTCAGGTCGGCGGCGGCCTCGAGCTCGAGTCTGTACCATTCGTCGGCGTGGTCGGCAGAGTTCGCTTCCTTCGCTTCCTTCGCTTCCTTCGCTTCCTTCGCTTCCTTCGCCTCCTTCGACTTCTCTGGCTTCTTGTCCGTGGACCCGGCCTTGTTACCCTTCGACCTCGAGTCTAGTTGGATTGCACCCGTCGCCATCCCGATCCCCGCTGCCGCCGTGGTGGTCGTGGTAGGTTCGTCGGTATTCTTTGCTTTTGATTGCGCCGACTTGTCGGACTTCTTCTTTTGCCTCCGGATCACCTTCTCATTGCACTTCTTCCAGACGTCTTCTAGGAGGCGTTTTGCGTCGTTGAAAAGCTCCTTGGTGTCCCGGTTCGTTGCGGTACCGACTGGCCTCCACGGGCCGCGCTCTTTCTGCTGTTTTCTGCCCGCTTTCACGTACGCCCTGCTCAAGGCGTGCCGGGCCTTGAGGTGGTCTAGAGTCCACCAGTTGGAGGGACTCATACCCACGGACAGCCTTTTCGTACGTCTCGATCGCTAGAGACAGCATGCCATGCTCTACGTAGACATCGCCCAGCATCTTGAGCTTGTCAAAGGTGTACTCGTCGTCTCGGCCAAGATTATTGACAAGGTTCTCCTTTTGCTCGTCTGTCAGCCTGACCCCGTAGCTAACGAGATACTGGACAGCCTTTTTCTTATTCCTCCGGATGGCAGTGAGGAGGTCGTCCGGGACAGGGGCGCTGGGCAGGGATACGGCCGACCCGGCGTCGTCCAGAGCGCCGGAGCGGCTGTAGACGAGGGCGTTTTCGGCCTTGTACCACGCCTTGTCGGTGTTGGTTGGAGGAGAGTCGGCTATTTCCTCGTCTGACGACTGCTCGTAGTCTGAAAGCTCTGGTTCGAGCCTGCTCTTGTCGTTGTCGTCGTCGTCGTCGTCGTCGTCGTCGTCATGGTCATCGTATTCGCCATAGTACTCGTCCATCAGCCGCAACGCTTTGCTGGCGTGAATCTTGGCCGCGGCGTTCTCGTCTTCTCTCCCAATGCGCACCCAGTGCTCGTCGTCCCACGCAAAATCGTCGTGCCCCTCCTCGAGGGTCGAGGGTTTACAATCCTCAGTCACTGCACCCACATAGTGGCACTCGAGGAGGGGGTCAGCCCGGACCACTCTGAGTGGCACAGCCAGGAGCGCGGGGTCATCGGGATCGAGAGAATGCCACAGGAGGAGACAGTGCTTCCAGTACCGGAGCGCATTGCTGACCTTTGCCGTGGCTGACACGTTATTCTCCAGGGGCTTGATCTTGCTGCTGTTGACCTCGTCCTTGGTCAACCTCCGACACCGCCAGTAGCCCTCAACAGCGCCGCCCTCGTCGATCTCGAGCAGCGACGAATTTTGGGCGCCAGCCCCGCCTTTCATGTCGACCGAAAGGTCGATGGGCATGTCGTCGAGCACGGCCGGACACCACGAGAAGGCCCCAGTGTCCCCCATGGTCGGCTTGCCATGTAGCAGACAAGTGTAGGGAATCTTGCCCACGTACTTGAGGATATCGCGCGTGATGTGACTCTCGCCCTTCTTGGAGTCCAGGTTGGGCACGCCGGCAAGCAGGCCGGCGATGATGGTCCTGTCGCGCACCCAGGACGTGGCGCGAGGCGCGAGGATGGCGAGGAGATCGCCGATGTTGTCGATGGGCCGGCGCAGACGCTGGATCAAGCACGTCGCCAGCCAGTGGGCGCGAGAGACGAGCGCGGGCCCCTTTGCGAGGATATCGTCGTCGAGGTCTTTGACCAAGGGCGGGGCACCTTTGGGCTTGGTAGGGTCTTTGAAAAGCACCTTGACCCTGTTGGACATGAGCAGCTCCAGGGCCGTCCACCCGCGTGTGAACCACGACGAGAGGACCAGGGCGAGGCACGGGCTGCCATCGCTCCTCCAGTCGAAATGAACGAGGAAGCTGTCGTGCATGACTGTGTGTTTGGCGTGGGCGTAGTTCCAGTGCATCCTGCCCAGCGCCTTGCTGCGGGTGTCGGACTGTTGCGGGATGGACAAGGCATCTCACCACACGGCCTTGCAGCCGAGTTCCGTTGTCGTCGCCAAGCCGGCAAAGAACCGAAAGAGGCACTGGTTCACGGTGCCGGGGTTCTTGGCCCCTACCCCGGTGCCGTCGGACCAGACGTGGGACATGACTATGTATTCGTCGTTGGGGCCGCTGAGCAGGGCGCGGTTGCACAGCCAGGCCGTGCTCTTGCCGAGCTCCAGTGACGTTTCCAGCAGGTCCACCGGATACACCTGCTGCTTGCAGGCCTTGCGTGCCTCCGAGTCCCTCTCGCCGCATTTGTGCAGCGTCCGACCAGTTCGCTGTTCATGTGCGACCCCTGGCACTTGCTTGGCGTGCAGTCTCGGTGGTCGTTCTGGCCGTCGCCTTCCTCGCCGAAGCCCGGGTGGGACTCGATCATGTCGATGATGTCGGGCAGATCGCTCTGCTTGCGGTCGCTGACGTTGACTAGGTTCCAGAGGCGATTCTTGCACACGCTCAGGTCCCGGATCCTGAACAGGGCGGCCTCGACTGAAGGCATGGTGACCCTCGGGGGCAAAAACCGGTGGTGCCATGTTCCAAACTTCCTGGGCCCGATGCCCATGTCGGCCTGGATCTTGACCATCCAGTAGATGACGTTGGAAACACCGACCAAGTCCACTCTCTTGTATGGATTCTCGTCGAGGAAGGGCACGGAGCGGACCCTGCTGTCCTTGGCCGTTACGCAGTCCTTGAGGACAATGGAGCAGCCCGAGGCCGCCTTGGCGAGATGGGTATAGGCCTAGGTCAGTTTCTGTTCGGGGCTCATGGTGGCCTGGTAGGACATGGCGATGAGGGCCTAGTCTCGGAAGTTCTCCGAGTCGCACTTGGGAGCAGTGAGCTTCATGGCATCTCTCTGGTTCAAGCATTCCGAGTTGGTGCATTCCCGAACCTTGGCTTGGATGCAGATCTGGGCCAACTGAGACAGAAACCCCATTTTGGAGGTCATCAAGTAGAAGTTGGGATCACGCGCCCAGAGCCCGTCTCGGAGGCCGGCGTTTGCACATCCGCGGTCGCGGCCGTGTCCGCGGCGGCGTTGGAATTCAGACATGGTTAGGATGTCGTCGAGCCCAACTCTGGTGAGAGCTATGGTTGGCTCCTTTGGTTCCGAGCTTCCATCCTCGTCATCTTCGTCGTCATCGTCATCGTCATCGTCATGATTGTCGTTTTCGTTTTCGCCGTCTTTCTCGTCTCCAACTAACTCGTCGTCGCTGTTCTCGTTTGCAGACAGCTCGCTGTCGTCGTCGGAATCATAGTAATCATCGTCACTCGACTCCTTGTCGGACGCGGCCAGCATGCCATGGTACGAGTACGCTGCGAGGATATGTGCGAGGGCAGCCTCCCTCGCGCTAATTGTCTGTAAAGGAGATAAGTTGTCGCGGCTACAAGCTCATGGAAAGCAGCTGAACATACCGAGGACACCATCTCTCTAAAGCTAGAGTGTGCTTGAGCGATAATTGCCGCGGGAGGGCCAGCAGCTTCGCAAGTAGGGAAATGGTCGATGTACAATGTCGCTTGTAGCGTCGATGATGGGGTGATGGAGGACGAGGTCATTAGTGCCTCTCCCAACCGGGGGACCCAGAGAATTACACTCACCTCCCTGATCCATGTTTGCACCGAAACGGGTAGTGCCAGCAGCCACCAAGAAGAGGGCGGCTCTCTCGAAGCGACAACGCGCAGCCTGACACGTCTGACCTAGCGGCCAGCGTATCCAGTAGCTGCATAGTCGACTCACCTCAGACGCCTTGCGCAGTAGTGAGGAGCATTAAGGAGCAAAGTCGATGCCCAACCATGACTGTTAGCCAATAGGCGGCTATCCCCCCCCGAGGCACTTCGTGAACTAAACTTGCAGCGCATGAGGTGTGGCCAGCATCAGCGAGATGGGGTCCGGTTGAACGCCTCGCACCGCCTTCCCTGTCCTAGCCAGGCTATGCGGAGGACCCCGCGTTTTCTGCTTTCTCCTGCTGGGACAATTCTGCTTCGTAGCGCAGCCAATCGGCGAACCTAGTTGCGGGAGGTGCGTTATGATTAGAGGGCGCATTACATCAAGTTTGGGTTGGGCAGCGATGAAGCTTGCGGCGGTGCATCTGCCTGTGAGGGACATTCAGAATTCAGCCGAATCCATGAGAAGCCCGCGATTCTATTAGTCTGTGAGCACTGGTTAGTGTTTGGTCGGCGGTGCTGCTCTCGATTGGCTGTGGTTCCCGTTTTCGCCATGGTCTAATCTGCTGCCTTTCAGGGCACCACCAACGTCTTGAAATGTTTTCGGCTGAAAAGAATGGTGTGGAATGGGTTGTCCTCTCTAAAAACTACAGACCGAAGGCCACCAGCTATGAAGCGCGATTCTAGGTGTGGGGTATACCCTAACCCTAAGAATAATCCTGTAGTGGGGCTTTTACGGCGCAGCTGTCGGAGCTTGGCAACGCATTAAGTTAGGTTTCACAATCCCTGCACACAATCCCTGCACCACACTGTGCCTTGCTGCATCCAGGACGGCACGGACGTGACAATCGCAGTGCAGCTGGAGGCCTGGAGTCCAGGCCCCTGCACGGCGGGCTGGCTTCCTTGCATCAACCAAACATTTAAATACAGCACGGCCAACGGCCCTCTGCCTAACTCGCGTAACTTCTCTTTCTCGCAACAAATTGGCTTTATCAACGTCTGCCGCAGCCTTTTGTTAATGTTTGGATGCAAATCAGGTAATCATGGCGATCCGACTCATCGACACCGAGACGCTTCGCCTGACTTGGTTCATGGGGTCGAGGATCCCCAAATACGCCATCCTGTCACACATGGGAGGCGGAAGGCGAGATCTCGTTCCAGGAGATGGAGGCCATCGGCCAAGACCCCGCGGCCCCCGCGGCCAACAAGTCGGGATACGCAAAGGTCGTCGTGGCTTGCCAGAAAGCTGCCGAGTATGGCCTCCGCTATGCGTGGGTCGACACATGCTGCATTGACAAGACGAGCAGTTCCGAGTTGAGCGAGGCCATTAATTCCATGTACCGGTGGTACCAGAACGCCGAGGTCTGCTTCGCCTTCCTAGCCGACTTGCACGCCGAGCCTGGCGCTCTCGAGGTCGACCTGCCGCGATGTAGGTGGTTTACGAGAGGTTGGTGCCTGCAAGAGCTTATCGCACCGCGCAGGGTCAAGTTCTTCGACGCCTCTTGGAATCACATCGGCACTAGGGCCGATCTGTCGTCCGTGATCTCAGGCATCACGCAGATCGACGAGCAAGTCTTGATCGGTAGCGGCCTCATTTGTTCGATTCCCGTGGCCCGGAGAATGTCGTGGGCTGTTGCGAGGCAGACCACGCGCGAGGAAGACATGGCCTACTGCTTGCTCGGTATCTTCGATGTTCACATGCCCATGTTGTACGGAGAAGGCGCCAGAGCCTTCATGAGGCTACAGGAGGAGATCATCAAGACGTCCAATGATCTTTCCATCTTTGTGTTTCTAGACCAGCCGATGCGAGGTGACGATCCCAGCTCTTCACTGGTAGACAGCGCGCTAGAGCCCTACTGCGACCTGTTCGCCGCGTCACCGAGGGACTTTGCAGGCTGTGAAAAAGTTGTCGACATGGAGGAGACCAGCGTGCGCTAGAACGACGCCATTGCCTTGACAAACAAGGGCCTCTATTTTCGGCGGGCGAAGCTCCAGGCCGACCTCGGACACGGCTCCTATAGCATGCTCCTCAACTGCAGGCCGTCAGAGTCTGCCACAGTCGCCAGGATGCATCTTCGCAAAGTAGGCCCCGGTCTCTTCGCGCGGTACGAGGATCGTCGCGTCCTCGATTCGGGAGACGCAGCAAGCCCGAAAACCAACGCCGAGGATCACAGGATAGACGTCGAGGAGATATATATCATCACCAGGGTCGCTGGTCCACTCCAGCTCCAGCTCGCACGAGCGGACGAGCATGCCATCCACGTCGTGTCTCGGGATTACCATCTCTCCCGGGCGCTACAGGTCATCCAGCGAGCGTCCGCAAGCGACCACTGGGACGTGGCGCGGATGCAGTTCCTCACCAAAGGGGAGACGGTGTTCGCTGGGTACTAGAAGCTCTTCCCCAGTCTCGCACGGCGCCGAGGCGAGGCACCAGGGGACGACCGCGAGGTCCCATCCGGTCACTGCTACGTCGTGGGCGGCGTGGAGCATGTCGGAGAGAGCCCCTCGGACATGCGAACGTGGGTGCGCCTGTATTCCCTGGAAGAGTGGAGGAGCCTCGAGGCCAAACTGGGCATCATCGCGCAGTCCAACAATGCGGCCAGCCCCCTGAACAAGGGCGGCCAGGCCGACCGATTGACGATGAAGGGCAAGGGCTCAGCGAACCCAATGACCATCACGGCCGCCATTCAGCCAGAATTCAGAGACGGCAAACTGCGTCTCGAGCTGAAGCTAGAACTGGAGTTCGAGAAGACGCCCGAGCCAGCCGTTGCCCCGGTTGAGGAGGTGCTGGTAGTCGAAGCCAAGGCCGAGACCGACGTGGAAAAGGCTAAGTCGCCAGCCAAAAGAAACACCAGGTAGTTTATACTCGCTCATCTTTGCCGATTTGACTGTATATTAACTTCTGAACCGAACATGTTGGACCCTTTTCGATTGCTTCTCTCGTGAAGACTCCGTTGAGCGCATGCGTCTCAACGGGAGCGCTGGTGGCTTAAAGTAACTCTCACTACCAAAGGTAGACTAGAGCACTAAGAAAGGAGGGATGTGCCGGAAACAGGAGATTCTTCCATCCGAAAACTGGCGACGATAATTTCCGTTTCTTTTCGTGGCGCTCTAGCCACGATTATGCCTAAGCGTTGTGTCCCGATGCAACCTTAGGGGGGGTGATGAATAGTCGTTGATTCATGTTCTGTGCTACTTATGGTTCCAGCTGTGGGGGCCTGATGAAGCAGGTGCGGGGCAACGCCCGCGCAACACGTTCCTCCGTCACGTGCCTGCGCACCTGACCTTCTTCATCCTTCGTTGCATGCCCCAAAGTGTCGCTATTCCAACAGTTCCCCTCTTCGGAGCTAAGTCTTACAATCACGAGTAGTAAAGCCGCGAGAAGTCCGCAAATAACCCTTCATTTTATTAGATACTAGGTGTAGGAACTACCAGTCAATCAGAGGATGCAGTCGCACGTGATTGGTCAACAGGCTGCACAGCCCCAGTGGCTAACCAGCGCGCGGGCCGCTATACGGCACGTGCGCAAGGCGCACCTCTCACGTGACCTCCGGCATCGCCAATTCCAACGCGCATCCTGTCCCCGTAGTTCGTGACCCTTTTGAGATAGAGCAGGACCAGAATACAGCCACCACAGCCACCCCATTCGCATCGGTTACTGCAGTGACTATGGAACGAATGACCTTGTCATTCCAACACTAGGTCCTTCGCTTGTGCTTCTTTCTTGCCTGCCCCGTTCGCCCAGTGCCAGCCAGCTGCAATTCATTGCGAGAGCGCGTATTTTAGACTTTAGAGAAAATTTTTCTGCCACGTCTTTACCATTAAATGCATGCAAGCAATATATATGAGGGCTCCTCTAATAACCACTGGGGTCTCGATTAGTCTATAGCCCATGTTACAGTAATAACTGTGCTGATTGGGCATATATATCGAATAGACCTTGCGATAATTTTCCAACCTACGACTTCCCTAGCCAATCCTCCCCTGCTTTGCTCTATTACGCTCAATTTGCCACTCTTCGCGACTATGTCAAGCCACCCTGCTTAGCTTTGGGAGGCCGCCCCCGACCTTTATCAGCCTTGAGCCCGCCCCGAAACAAGGCAATATCTGTGGAAATATGAAAAGTGTCACGAGCACAGCACGTACTAAGTGCCTAGCACCAGCCAGTAGACTAGCCTTGCACAACAGCTCCATGGGTATGAATACCGGCCTGGAGCTCCACCGTAGTTAGCTTCCCCACACAACCACGTTGCATTGTCATGATTCGCATCTGCACTTGGATTGGGCGCCTGTCACTGTGAGCAGGAGAGCAAGGCTCTCGTTGGCTGCTCTGTTGGTCAGTGACACAGTTCCCTTGGTCTTCTTTCTCTTACATATAGGTATACGATGATCGTGGCAATGGTCCAGAATAGAGTTTGCTTGGTTCCTCGAGCGAGCAATTCCACTCTTTGTATTCGCATACTACGAGTAGCATTAGTTTGACTGTACCCCCGTACATTAGGAGCTTGCCCTCTGTTCATCCATCTACAAGTATAGCCAGTGTATCCCTAGGACTCACCTCGGCTCAGCGTGATGCTCAGTGCGCCTCAGCTTTTGCTAGGTTCTAAGCCTAATACGGATTTGGCTAAAGAATGTTGTCGGGGGTGACTATAGGGGTAGGTAGATGAGAAAGGTTAATAGTTGAAACGAAAACTGGTTCAGATTTCACTGATATGTACTTTTACAGGCGTCCTATTTAAATTTCCTGCCCTTGTATCCAACTTTTTTTATTTTCCTCAGGTGAACTGGGTGAAAAAGTCCCAGGTGTTCTGCGGCGCGAATATTACGCTACCGTCCTTCTGACTCGGGTTGTGGTCGCCGCCGTGTATGACCCAGGTGACAGGATATCCCGGCTTGCAGTTCTGGTACACGGTCTTGACCGACCGGCCGCCGCTGGGCTGCGTCTCCGCCACGGCCGTGCACCCATTGTTGCGCACGAACCGGTCGCGCAGCTGCCGCCCTCCAGAAACATTGAGCACCGAGTCCGACGTGCCGTGCTGGCCGTAGTAGGCCACGGGATCGTTCCCGCCAGTGCATCCGCTCAGCTGAGACCCCGAGATGACCGCCACGGCGCGGATGTCCTTGGGCCGCGCGCACGCGAGCGCGTACGACATGGCGCCGCCGTAGCTGAAGCCGGTCGAGAAGCGCAGCCGCGTGTCGACGCAGAGGTCGGCCTCGACGGCCTTGACCAGCTGGTCGAAGAAGGTGACGTCCTCGCCGCCCTGGTTGCCCCAGCCGGCGTTGAGGCCCTGCGGCACGACGAAGATGGCGCTGTTGTTGGCGATGGCGTTGAGCCCGTAGTACGGCAGCGCGCCGCCCCGGCTGGTGTCCTCGCCGTCGACGATCTTCTGCGCGCTGCCGCCAAGCTGGTGCCACGTGAAGACGAGCCGGTGCGGCCGGCTCTTGTCGTAGTTGTTGGGGAGTTTCATGATGTACTGCCGGCTCTTGCCGTTGACCGTCATCGAGTACTGCTTGCTGGTGATGGTGGGAGTCTTGCCGCACCCGGCCGACGATTCGCCCATGACGGCGCCCACGCAGCTGAGCACCAGGAGGGCGAGCGCCACGAGGAAGTTGGGCCGTCGGTCCATTTTGATGCGATATGTACCGAGTTGCAAATTGTGTAATCCTCTGGCGGTGTCTGGTTCATTTTCCAGAACAAGTCCTGAGACAGGTACGTTATATACTGCTCACGGCTCTAATTCCATGCGGCCCAACCTGGCAGCCGGACTGCCGAGTTCGATTACCGGGATAGACTCGAATAGCTTCACGTGCTAGACGCCAGGTTCGACATAGATTAGCAAACACCGAAAGTGAGGCTTCATGGTGAGCCAAGATAGAAGGTTACAACGGCTCACAGGAGCGCTTAACTTGCCACGGAGGGATCCGACATGCGCGCCAATGAGATTCCCGCCAAAACCAATGCCCAGACCCTTGGGACACGGGCGCGCTAGTTCGGCTGAATCAGGTAATTTACAGCCTTGCATCCGTGGACAGCAAGCGACCGTGTGTCCCGGTTCCGAGTCGCTGGTTGCCTGATGTAGCCATATCTCCCGGATGGTCGTCCGAGATCGATACTACATACACCAGGATTCGCGCACCAATTCACGACAAACTATCGAATCGTTAGCACGGCTAACTCGGAGCCCCAAACCCGCTCAGAGATTGGGAAAAACTCCGAGGCTGACTGCCTGTCATGCTGTTGGCGAGTGTAGCACGGAGTCAGACTCCGTCAGCCAAGTATCCCATTGTTGCTAGCTTGTCGGGAACCTTCTGAGAAGGCAGCCGTACTCTGATACACCTCTTGGCCCGTAGCCCACGTCGTTGCCGGGGATAGGCCATGAAGACACGGCTCCATTTTGCTGCATCGCCCTTGGCGGGCCTGGCCTCGGATGCTTTGCGGTAAAGGTTCGTTCGCACTGCGATATGAGTGGGTTTCCTCATGTCGTGAATCATGGCAAGTCTACTATCGTATGTACCTAGCAGCAATGAAACCCCCCCGGCCTTCTCTGCGTCCGAAATTAATGGGTTGGCGCCGAGTGTGTCGAGAACTTGAATAAACACGTGCCACTGCACGACAAATGCAGCCTGCCAGGCATTACGCTTGAGCTGAGGATTGGACTGAAGTATGTTGTACTGTTCCAGTAGCTTGTATCGGAAAGAGCCATATGCCTACCGCAGTGCAAAAGACTGACAAGCGGCCTTTGCGCACACCGCTTATGCCCGGTGCTGTATTGCTCAACAATGTGATTGACGGGAGCAGTGTTACTGGGGTCCGTGATGATCATTTCCACCGTCCATCACGCTGATCGGCGCTTTAGCTCGGGCTCTCGCGCATTTGCATGACGAATCCGTTTGCTCTGCTCGAGTTGCTGTAGGCCTCAGTGCAGAGGCGCTGTCTTGGTCTCCCTGGTTCGCTCCGCACAAATTTCGAAAGCTCGTATTCTAGTTCTGTTTCGTTTGTCGCCAGCCACTCCTATCCCGTGCTAGCATTCTGCGTTTGTCGCCCGCCTCCCTGTGCCGGTGCCCAATTTTACACAAACACACCACAAAAGGGGGAGGGTCAGCAGAATCACGTCGGCAGCAATCCACCCCTCTCACCATTGTCACGAATCTAATCACACCTGGCACCCAGAGACGAGAGTAACCAGCTTGAAGGTCAGGCGACAGTATCAGCGACAATGGATACGCACGACGTATCAGGCACTCTAGAGCTTGCCCAGTCCATTCAAAGGCGGGAAAAGACACTGGCAGATTCCCAAGCCCGCAAGGGTCAGCGCCCGGCACGACATCCCCGGAATCAGGTCATTCTCCGGTTCCAGCTGCATCTAATGGCATTTCGGATCAGGGTCCTCTCCAAGGGGCCGCAAGATTTCACGATAAAGTCATCCTTTGTGCCGTTAGCCTATGTTCCGTGCGTGGCCCCCCTCTCGGCTCTCAAGAAAACCATGATCGATGATCTGCTTCTCGAGACGCACCACAGAGGTACCTACTTACTGGTGCGGGCAGTCACCCCTCAGAATTACATCACTGCAGTGATGGCCATTGTCGAAGACGAGAAGGGCGACGTCCTCATGGCGCAGTTATACCACCAAGACGATGGTCGGGCAGAGGATATTCTCGTCGAGGGGATGGTCCTCATCATCAAGGAACCATACTTCAAGTTGATGTCGGACGGGGGCTACGGGCTTCGTGTCGACCACTTGTCCGACGTCGTTTTTCTCGCGGCGAATGACGAGCGGATCCCGAGCAGCTGGCAACAAGAATCCGCTCAGCAGAGCGCCACTGCCCTAGCCTGGAAGACGAAGGGGAACAGCCATGTTAAAGAGTCGTCGTATCGGTCTGCTATCGCGTGGTACGTCCATCGAAGCTGCTATTTCACTGCGCAAACACTAACATGCGTGCTGACAGTTATACTCGGGCCCTTGTTTGCGCGCCGACACCAGAAGAGACGCACACCATCAGACTCAATCGATCTCTTGCGTTCTTGAAGACCCAGGAGTACGATGCTGCTCTCTCAGATGCTGAATTTGCGATGACTTCGGCGTCGTCGGTCAAGAAGCCAGTCGAGAAAGCCCTGTTCCGCAAAGCCCAAGCCCTGTACAGTCTCGAACGATACCGAGAGTGCTGCGAAGTCCTCAAGGACCTGCGTCTCGAGTATCCCGACAACACGGCAGCCAAATCTGAGCTGACCCGTGCCATCAGCCGCCTCGCAGAACAGACCCACGGGAAGTACCCATTCAAGCAAATGTATGCTGAGGCAGCCTGCCTCCAACCGCCGCGTCTGGACCGCGCCACCTACCTGGGTCCAGTCGCCGTGCAGCCGGCAGGGTCTCGCGGCCGCGGGCTCTTCACGACGAAGGCAGTCAAGGCCGGCGACCTGCTCTTCTGCGAGAAGGCCTTCGCGCACGCGTTCGACGACCAGAAGGCAGACAGCGGCTGTAACACCACCATGCTGATCGACCCGGAGAGCAGAAGCGGCACCATAGGCTCACAGTCTGACCTGATCAACATGACAGTGCAAAAGCTGCACCGCAACCCCTCGCTGCTGCCGCTCATCACCGACCTCCACCACGGCGCGTACCAGCCTGTCGACGCCGCGGAAGTCGACGGCCAGCCCGTAGTCGACACGTAAGAACCCCCCCCCCCCAAATATCTTACTACGAAACATCAACCTAATATCCCACAGCTTCCTCATCCGCCGCATCATCGCGCTCAACTGCTTCGGCTGCCCGCTATCGACACTGACCTCGTACCAACACGACCGCAGCCTGTCTTCCAGCCTCAGCACCACCAGTGCTTTGGAAAAAGAAAAAGAAGAAAAAAACGCCTTCCACTCATGCGGCCTCTGGCCAACGGCATCGTACATCAACCACAGCTGCGACAGCAACGCGCGCCGCAGCTTCGTCGGCGACATGATGGTCGCGCGCGCGACGCGCGACCTGCCGGCGGGCACCGAGCTGACGTGGTGGTACCAGCAGCCGTGGCCGCGGCAGCCCGCTCAAAGCAAGAACAACAAACTGCACAGCCACTGGGGCTTCGCGTGTGCATGCGCGCAGGCAACGTCCCCTGCAGCGCTGGCGAAGCGGGACGCTCTCGCTGCTGGGCTGCGGCGGTATGTGTTGTCGCTGGGCGCACGGGAGCTCAGGGACGGGGATGCGGTCGCGGTGAGGATTCAGGGGGCGGCGGACGCCATGGCGGCGACGTACGGCGCGCCGGCGAGCGACGTGCCGCGGCTGGCGGTGTGGATGGCCGTGCAGAGCGCGCTGGTGAAGATGCTGAAGGCGGGCGGGCTGGGCATGGGACCGGTGGTGTTGAGGCCGGTGCGGATGGTCGAGTTGCTGCTGGCGGCGTTAGCGGCGCTCGGGTTTGTTATTGACGCCGGGGCGGCGCTCGTGGTCCGCCGGTGGGGGCTGCTGGCTACTGATGTGGTGGATTTGTGGCTGCTCCTCCGTGACGCGTACTATCTTGCCGCGCCGGAGTTGGTGACTGCTGCGGAGGGCTATGCCAGGACGGCGCATCGTATTGTCTTTGGCGAGGACGAGACGTTTGAATCGTATGGGGGTGTTTAGGTTCTGGATGTTTGTTTTCTGCCGTCTTTGCTTTTCTTTCATTTTATTGGCAAATTAATGGCCTCGACTGTCTATGAAAGTTAAACTTGGATTCGACCCAGGGGTGTTAGACGACCCAGGGGTGTTAGGGTAGATAGCGTACGGTAATACAGCTTCAATACCGTAATGTGTGTTAGCCGCATCATACTTAGTACTAGCAACCTATTGTTGGGTGATGAAAGGAGCGGCAGCCTGAGAACCCGCAGGTACATTACTTACTGTGTAGGTAGTCTGTTTCGCCCAGATTAGTGCTCCCCCCACACTCTAGAACCTAGTCCCAATTTCTTTCTCATGACTGATGGTAGCTGGGAACCACGTGACCATCGTGAAAGACCCTCTTCCACCTTAACCGAAGCCGACACCTGCATTGGCGGGTTTCTCCAAAACCAACCCCGCGTTTTTGTCCCAACGTACCCCTGTCTTGAGGACATGCATTCTGCATTTCTGCAGGGACTTAGTCATTCTGCTCTACCCATCGACTCTGCCCCGCTCCACGCTCCAACAGCAGTTGACGATGCGAATACCCATGCGGGCTAGAAGAGCTGGATGGCTTGGCGACGCGACGACATCGTACCCGAACGAGTCACGACGCGGTCCCCTCGACCGTGCTTACTGATGCGCTTTTATGCTACGACGGAATCGGACCATTTCTCGTCAAGGCGAGCGACTGGTGAGGCCGGGCCGCCCGAGTACGCGTCTGCCTGGTAGATTCACTTGTCAGGACAAGTATAAAATGTCTGTCTGTAGACAATTACAACCATGTAGAGACGTCGGCGTCTAGCTACTCTCAGCCCGCCATGAACGCCTTCAAAGTCATCGTCGTCGGCGGCGGCCCGGTCGGGCTGACGGCTGCGCACTCGCTCTCGCGCGCCAACCTCGACTTTGTCGTGCTTGAGAGCCGCAGCAAGATTGTGTTAGACGCGGGCTCCAACCTCGTGCTGCTCCCCATCGGCCTGCGCGTGCTGGGACAGCTCGGCCAGCTCGGCCTGCTCCCCGTCATCGAGCGCGTCAGCTCGCCCATGAGCCGCTTTAAGCGCATCGACCACGACGGCCGCAACCTCGGTGACACGCTGTGGTTTACCTATTTCAAGGTGAAGTAGGTCTGCTACTGTCTCGCCCTCCCCCCCCAACCCCCCCCCCAACCCCCAACAGTAATGCTGATCGGCTATACGCAGCCACGGCGCCTACCCCCGAGTCATTAGCCGCCACGACCTCATGCAGACGCTGCACGACGGACTGTCCGCCGAGGCGCAGGCCAAGCTGCTGCCCAACAAGCAGGTTGTGGACGTGGTGACAGGGCCCGACGGCGTTAAGGTGACGTGCGCCGACGGACGACGTACGAGGGCTCTGTCGTGGTCGGGGCTGACGGCGTCCACAGCAAGGTACGGGACCTAATGCGCACGGCGGCGCTTCAGTCGGCCACGCCCGTCGAGGTCAACGACGCCAAGCCCTTCCTGACATCGCATCGGGCCATGTGGGTCCGTTTCCCGACCGTGGCGCCCGTCCAGCCCGGCGACGCCAGCGAGACCCACGGCTACGACTGCACCCTGCAGCTGTTCGCCGGCGAGGACACGTCCGTCATCGGCATCTACGAGCGCCTGGACCGTACGCAGGCTGGCATGGTCAATCTCGAGGAGGGCATCCTCAAGCGGTGGAGCTGGGACCGCATCGTGTTGGCGGGCGACGCGGCGCACAAGTTCACGCCCAGCACGGGGGCGGGCTGCAACAACGGCATCGTCGACGTGGTGGCGCTCGCCAACGAGATGTACCACGCCTCCCGCGAGGTGCGGGGCGCGTCGGGCGACGCCACAGCCTTCCCTGACCGCGACCGGCTCCTCGCCGCCTTCGACGACTACCAGCAGGTCCGCTTCGGCACCGTCAAGGACGGGCTCGCCGCCGCCAGCCAGGCTACGGGCTCCGCCACCTGGTCCGACATGACCCACCGCTTCGTCGACTGCCACGTCCTCTCCAAACCCTCGCTCCAAAAGTTCTTTGCCACCTGGAACGCCCGCGCCCTCGCCCGCACCCCCGTCTTCGAGTACGTCGAGGGCGAGGAGCACATGGTCGGCAAGTTCCCCTGGGCCCAGCCCATCCGCGAGGCCACGGCCCGGGCCGAGCCTGCCACTCTCCCAGTGTGAAATTTGCATTGCCCGCGCCACCTTCCTCGTTCTCGCCCCGTGGCGGTGACAGCTATATCAAACGATTGCAAATATGTTCGCCACGGCGAAGCCTAGCACCGGGCGCTAGCATGGCCGGCACTAACTCCGCGGTATAGTTCGACCAACTTTCATTTACTCTTTTCGGCTTCTGCTTTCCCTACCACTACTACTCCGCCATAATCTTATATCGTAAATTAGTATTTACGCCAGAAGTAGGGCTACCTTATCTATAATATCTAAGCCTGATATTCTTGTTATTATTACTAGTCGAAAAGCGCGACTTGATGAATAATAATTCCTTTTCATCTCGTTCGTGAACTGCGTACATGGGTAGTCGGCCGCTAAAAAGAAAAGAGCCTCATCCGAAGACATGCTCGACTCTTGGCTCTGCTCAATCCCTCAGAGACACCATATATAACTTATCGACGAGACCTGCAACACCATGATCGCCATCCACGCTGCTATCGACAGGACCCTTGTTATGTATCTGGCGCCAGGTCTGTTTATACCCTTCAATAAAACTCTTCCCAGCATCGATGCTTGAGAAGGACTTGTGGCAGGCGTGGCCGTATCGGTTGACTCGAGGCTCCGCTTCGAGGCTAATTGTGGATTGTTACCAACAACTCTTCTAAAGCTAGACATGAGGGCAAAAATTCCCACCTGTACTCTGAGTATTGTCCAACTTCACGACCGTTTGCGACAGCATAAGATGATGGCTTCCCGCCATCTAGCTTCGATACAGACTTTTCACCGTCTGTAGGGCCGTTGAGGAAGTAGAATGTGTTGCAACCAGAATTCAACATGTACCGGACGGCCTTTTCTAAGGTGCCAAAGCCCTTCACTCGGGAATTGGGAAACCCAGATGTGATCGGTTGCGCAACGCCCCTAGTTCGGTCAGATATTTCAATGTACCTGACACGAGTCGGCCTCGACTGGAAAATTCTGGCATCCATACCAAGATGTGGTGATGCCCGGGGCCCCTCCGCTGGGATGTCCTCGAGCGATGGCATAAAAGTACTTTCGCTCTCCCATCTCGATTGTTTTAGGGGATACACTGGTCGAGTTCTTGAGTAGGGGGCGATTCAAGCTGAGATTCGGAATCGGGCATCAGGCTGTGTTACAAGGGTCGACTGACAGGGGATGGCCCTAAGGGTTGAACCCTCCAAGATCTTGGGGGGGGGCAGGCCTTCTTCTTATGCTACAATCTGAGGGCTTCGCTTGGATTCCATGCTCCTTGTCTTCCGCCAATGGTCACAAGCCACGTCGGCTGTTGGAGATGAATGGAGGACTCTCTGACCAATCCCTCACAGTTTTTGAGGAAAAGTGACCACCAGCCTGAGGCATACCTATCCCTAACCCCTCACCGCAACCGTGTGACAGGCTGGGACATGTTTGGGCAGGAAGGCAGGTACGCCCGATCGAGGTGGCCACAATGGGGCAACGCGAGCAAGAAAGGTGCAAGACTTCAACCTGGACTGAGCCAGGTGAGTGAGGTAAATACAAGGTGGGACAGATGCACGCGCCATCGTAGGTGAGGCGCACGCGTGCGCGTGCGTGTGCGCTTGGGGTTTTCCTTGCACGCCCGATCGGTAACGAAGAAGAACAGTGGGAAAAAAGGTTAAGCGAAGGACTTCCAATCAATCGGGGTGGGAGTCGAAACCCTCTATCGACTCGTAGTTGGCGGTGGTATAGCACTTGTGTAAATTGCGGTAATTAAATGGTTGGTTTTCAGCTACTTCGCTGGCATGCCACGGCACACTAAATTTCACTGGCTTACGCGCAGTGGTTCGTAGGTATGGTTGTATTAGAGTGCTATGGGGAAGGAAGGAAGTAGGCCTAGTCCTAATGCTGTGCTCCTTCTTGCCTTATCTGAGATTGGCACATAGGCCCGCATGAAGGCAGTAACAGCACATAACGCGCGTCGATAGTTACTTCGTCTGACTCCCGTTATCTCCCGGCCATACACATTTACATTTCCCACCTAGCGTAACATGCCACACAATTAACGGTCCCTAACACACCATCCCCTCAACCTCGGAGAAATCCCGAACTTCTTTATTTGCGATATATAAATCCATCAAATCCTTCCTCTCAAAGAAGGGGCCTGATTAACCTGTCCATGTTAGACCGACTCACACTGTAGCCACTAAATAGTTCTCAACACAATGACCGCCCGCTTGTCCAACGAAGAAATGACCACTAACAACTATACCTAATAGGCTCATAAAGGAGGCCTTCCCAGCTACCTTAAAAGGTTATAGAATCGTAATAGTCTTCTCCACAACCGATATAGCTTCCACAACCTTTTTCCAGTCGTCCAGTGGTATACTCCGGTATTCCAGTAATAGATGCCCTTTCCGAGTAAAACAGCCACTTCGTCCAATTACAGGCTCCAAGACAAGATCCTGAACCTTGCTTCCCAGCCCCTGTGACGGCCCGCCTTACGAAGTAGGGATGTCAATAGTTGAAGGCAGTAACGAATGTGGATTTAAAGCTAAGGAAGAGAAAGGAATCTATCGCGGGGTCCGCGCAGAGCGCGGGGAAATAGTAGTGCTGAGCACGTAGGAGGCAGTGCGCACAGGCCACACTCTAAACACAATGCAGCCAATAGAATCAATCCTGTCACATGAGCTCTGTGGCGACCGTGACACCCCCAGCTTCCGAGAACTGGTAGGAACCGGCCGAACTATGGTCCGTGGTGCCGCAACCATGCCTGACTGCAGGCTCCACCCCGCAGCCCCTATTTCCAGTTGGGACTAGCCCAATTGCCCCTCTCCCCACCACAAAACCACGGCCTGCAGGAACCGCAGGCTTTCTTCCTTTCCTTTTCCTTTCTTTAGCTTAGTTATTTACGAATTCAGTCATTCCTTACGTGCAGCCTTGACTCTCCTTTATACCTGCCTTCACAACGAGACTCTCTTCCTCGCTGTCCTTGGGCCGCGGGATATCGTGGGACAGAATCATCTCATAGTTGACGTCCTTCCGATCAATAGTTACAGTCTTTTCTGACACCTCTGCCGAAGTCCGGTTGCGGAACTTTGCTATCTGTCCTCTGATAGTAAGAGAGCCCTCTCGCAATACCCCATACGGGTTGCCTGTGGCTGGTGTGCAAGGCGCGGCCAGGACGTTGCATTTTCTGAGATAGATTTCCTCTGAATGTCATGGGCGGGCAGTCTTCTGGCGCGCACTAACAATGGCTCAAGCAGCGTAACGGCCAGTCGCGCCTGGGCACGTCTCATACAAATACGGTTCATCCCCGTCCTGACCAATAGCTATGACGCGCGTGGGCTATGACGCGCGTGGGCATGACCGACGGGGCATCTCTCCCACAATTCGGGTGGTTCGACTGGCAATCGTGCAGCCACGAGGCAATGCGCGACCGTGCATCAGGGAGGGAAAACTCCGGCCGCAATGGCAGGGCTGTCCTGACAAGCGGCCAGAGCTGGCCCTCCGGGAGGGCCATAGTGAGGACTGGGCTGGAGCGGAATAATTCAAAGAGCTCCGTCGTCCCAATGGATGAAATCTGGAGAATCAGCGCCGTGCCCATAGTGTTGTAGAGAATCTGGCTGTCGGCAACTAGGAAGCGGAGCTTGAAGTAACTGAAGAGCGCTTTACACGCGAGGCAGGTGGATGACGCAGCCTGCATCTCAGCAATGGTAACATAGCGATAGACCTAGCCATAGGAATTTCGGTCCTAGTGGCGGCCGTCGAAATTTCCACATGATTGGCACACATCCTCTTTCTTCGACATATCGAGGTCGGCCGAGGTCCGTGTCACGGCTTGCTGAGAACCTAGGAGGGGCGGAGTTGGTACATCCATTTTGATCAAGACCACGGTCTGATCGAGGGGCTGACGGGCAGTGAATCAATCACTGAATAAAAGCACAGAGGACAGAGGGGTAGAGATTGAGAAGTGGGAAGTCGCGGGGGGCGTTGATGCGGGGTCCCTGCCAGGGGCAATTTACCTACCTACCTCCGTAACGCATCCCGTCTCGAGCTTCCCGGAATCAGGCAATACGCGGAACTCACAACCGATGTCTAATCCTGACTTGGTCAGAAAATGTTGTGGGGGTGACTAAACAGGTAGCCCAGCCACGGCGGCTGTCGAAGGCAGTTTTCTGCTTAACGATAGGTTGGCAAGGTGCGATGGTGTGACGCGGGCGCATTGACCTTCTGCACTGCCATTTCCCCTCCCTGCGGGCTCTCGACTGAGCCACCGCCTCACCGAGTTGCATTAACAGGCTCCCGCTTGACGGTCCAGTTTCTCGGGCCTTATCAACTAGCCCAACAACTTTTTGTAGTCCTTTCTGCTTTCTGTGCGACTTACTTCTCAATGCCGCCTCTTTTCCCATTATACCTACTACTACTTAAGAATATGGCAGGCATTGAGACCGGCGTAGCCATCCTTGGCATCATTCAGGTCACTGCACAGATCATTAAGCTCACAACAAACTACATTGAAACCGTTCGAGGCACGCCAGGAGATGTATTCGTAGTTCGGATCGAGGTTCTCTCGCTGAGAACCACCCTAGAGAGCCTGCAACATCTCCACGAGTCGAATGAGTTGGTCCTTGACAACCTGAACAAACTGCTCCCCGGTTGCCGGCGTGCCCTCGACGAATTGGAGACGCTTTTACGTCCCTTTACGAATAATAGGGATGAGTGTACACAGCCGAATGGTTCCAATATTTCATCTTCGCGTAATTCTATCAAACGAGCGTGGGCCAGCCTCAAATGGCCCAGCAAACAGGAGAGAGCGAGGAAGCTCCTCGATGATATCTCGCGATACAAGTCAAGCATGGCGCTTGAGCTTATGAAAAGCAACAGGCAAGGCTTCTTCGCACCAAGTCAGTTTGTTACCAGATGCATTCTAACCGAGCTGCAGTGGCGATCTCCGTGACGTCAAAGACGAGATCCAACACCAGGGGGTCATGCTTACCAGTATCCAAGACACGCTACGCGAAAAAGAGGAAGCAGATCTACTAGGCTGGATCTCACCCTTGAGGGTCATGTACCGGGAGGTGCACGAGATGACCGTGCGCAAACGCTTTGGAACAACCGGAAGCTGGCTGTCAGAGCATGGGGCCTACCAACATTGGTATTCCCATCCCGACGGCGGTGGCGACTTCTTCTGCCTCGACGGCCTTTCTGGGAGCGGAAAGTCGGTGCTAGCTTCTGTTGTCATTGAAGACTTGTTAAACCGAGCGGAGAACGATGGTCACGTTGTTTTGTATTTCTGCTTCGCCATGAAGGATGCGACGAGAAACTTTCTGGCAGCCCTTTATGACACCATCGTCCGGCAGATGCTTCTGCACAGCTCGGTCGGGTATGAGGATGTCGCGGATCTGAAGCGGAAGTTTCTAGGGGAACACCCAACACGAGACGCCTATTTCAACCTTTGCAAGAAGCTACTGGCACAAATGGGAAGAGTGTACCTGGTGGTGGACGGGGTTGATTCTTTCGAGTGCCGAGAGTTTGGGCTTTTGCTGGAGTTCCTTGACGACCTCGTCTCGTTTGCCAAGGCAGCATCGACCATGGACACATCATCTGGTACGGCAACAAAAGGTTCGCAGTCAGACATGTCAACGACAGTCGTGTCAACGACAGTCGTGTCAACGACAGTCGTGTCAACGATTGTGGACACGGCCAAAGAGCAGTCGCTACGCTCACCACCAATCGCGTCTGGCCTCGATCTGAGAACCTTTATCACGACCCGACACCTTTCCGAAATCCAAAAGCGACCCAAGCTGGCCCAGAAGATCGATTACCACCTCAGATTAGATCAGCACCTCATGGAGTCCGACATACGTGCCTTTATCGAGAACCAGGTCGAAGAGATGGACAATGAATGTCTTGATGCCATGGGACCGGATTTGCAGCAAGCCGCAATCGATCAGATCGTTAAGAAGAGTGATGGCAGGTGAGCAACCCATATTTCTCCCTGTACTTCAAAATGCATCAATCTGATGTCTCCAAGGTTCATTCAAGCTGTAATGCATGTCCAGCGCATCGGGGAGCTCTACACAGTTGAGCAGATTGAGGATGCAGTCGAAAACATGTCTAGCGACCTGGGCGCTACATACAAGCAGATCCTTATAGACATTCTGCCCAACTTTCCAAAAGCCGAAGACCGCCAGGTTCTTAAATGCATGCTCATTTGGCTCTGTCAAGCTAACTACTGCTTGGACCTTCCCGAATTTGTTGCCATGACGAACCTCAAGGCCAATCTCGACGGCACGATCAACAAGAATGCCATTCCAATCCGACCCGAGGCATTTTGCTGGCGCCTCGGTCCGCTCCTGAACCTCGACCGTCA
Organism: Lasiosphaeria miniovina; assembly: GCF_030549165.1. Lineage (NCBI taxonomy): Eukaryota > Fungi > Ascomycota > Sordariomycetes > Sordariales > Lasiosphaeriaceae > Lasiosphaeria > Lasiosphaeria miniovina. The sequence continues at coordinate 3,252,939 of NW_026848223.1, read as the reverse complement.
CGTGGATCCTCCCGAGGTGAACCTCAGCCATATGACCATGGAGGTCTTCTTCCCCTCAGGAGCATTGCTGCAAACAGACCCCCTGCATCCCGAACTTCGAGAATTTCACGTGGATCCCCTGAAATCACAGAGATTTCTCGCCAAAGAGTGTCTCCGGTTTCTTCGAATGCGCGATTTAGACAAGACGTTGGCGCCCCTGGCATCGTCAGCGGATTACGAGGAGAAGACTAAAAAGAGCAACCCCTTGGCAGGCCTCCACGGGGGGCTAGGGGTTTTGAAAAGCCATGACGAACACAAATGGGTGTTAGCAATGGGCGAGAGGCTCCAGCCACGGCATGGATGCCTCGGGCTCCAGTACGCGGCTATCAACTGGCCGGATCACGTCAGGCGGGCTCAGTACACTCCGCAGGAATTTAGAGAGCAGGTCTTGCCCCTTTTGAATGACTGGTTCAAGATCGGTCAGGGACGCTATCAGAGCTGGCAGGAGGCGCATGCCTACTATTGCTCGTCTTCGACGTGTCCCTGTGGCGTGTGGCAGAAGCCTGAGACCTTTCTCGATATCTTTGGCCTATCGGAATTGAATCGGAAGGCCAATCTAGGGGCTGGTGGAGAGGAGGAACACGAAGGAGATAGTGGTGGACTGACAACTTACATTAGCGTTCAAGCACCACACGCCAACCAGGAAAGCACAGAAGAGTCAAGATGCAGAGCGAAAGTCGAGTGCCAAAGCTGCGGGGGCCGTCACTCAACGCACGCGCCGGCAGGACATATCCCTAGCCAAACAGAGGCCTATGCTGTCGCGCCAACAGCGCGTATCATACCAGAACTTTACGTCTGCCCGATCGCACCACGGCCGCACGTGCGGGTAGGAAAGAAACAGAGTGATCCGCGACAGGAGCAAATCAGACGGGCCCTGCAAGACTCGAAGCGGAGGAACATTTCGAATTGTTAAAGAGATGAGGCACACGCACATAGACTCGAGGTTGCGGGTAGGAGAATGCACAACGTATATCCAACCCAACACTCGGCACGTCAATCATGATTATCCTCTTATCGCAGTAAATCTCAACGCCCTACGACAGTCAGCGTCCACTCTCAATTCCGTTCCCACGACGAAGGAAACTTGCAACGTCTTTTCCTGGCGTCTCGCAAGTCGTATTCAGCGGGAAATGTCTCTGGACAGCACAAAGCATGCTGTTGGAGTTGCAATTAAACAAGATGGAGGCGCGCGGCCGCGGTCGTTGTAAAGCGCATGATTTCTGCAACCGAGAATTAGACGCGAGCTCGAATGATGGAAGTCTCTGTCGGGGATCAATCCCGTGCCAACTCACCCTCGACACGAATAACGAGCTCCTGCTTGGTGGCAGCCCTCACACCTCCGCCTGCGCCATCGCCGTGCCAGTTGATGCTAGGCAGCCGACTAGCCATGACAGACATATTTTGTTCCGAACCCATAAGAACGCTGCGTTTCGGTAATTCCGTTCTTATTACCTACCGTATAATGATTCTTTTTAATAAGGTAAATAAAAACGTAATTCAGTTAGCTCTATTACCTACCATGTTATTGTTCTCTCTCGTATCCCTTTTATCCTTATGACTTTGACTACAAATACACGACTAGGGCAAAGGAAAAGGAGGCTTACTGGTTCCTTCGAGCCACTCGCGCGTGCAACTAACCCCCATGCAACGTCCACGTCTATGCCTGACGACGGCGTGTAGCTGAATAGATTGGCTTGCCGTAGCTTCTGGGCAATAGCCAAGTAGGATGCCTCCGGCTTCTCGCGAGTCGATCTAGAAGGTGGCCTTAAAGGTGTTACGATGAAGTTAGTGATACCCAAGCACCGTCTGCGTCTTTCCCTAGCCCCCTAGGCCATGGAGAACAAAGCAAGCGGGACTTAGTTGGCGAGAAGAACTATTTAGGGCTAGGTGATACTAGATCTGGTCAATCTCGTGCTGTCAAGCTACAAACAAAGGTTGGGCCCGCCCAGAACTATCGGCAGGCGAACCGCTCTTACTTCCTAAGTAGCAGGCGAGCTTGGGTTCTGGTCCTTTCCCAGGTCGAGGCCCAGACAGACTGTGATGGCGCTTAACGCCTTGGATGTCTAGATGTCGCGAGCTGTAACAGCTTCGCGATCTGCCTGTTCGACTGCTCGGAGGAAACGCTTCTCGTGAACTTTGATGTTCTTGGTGGCCTTTGCGAGTGCCCTCTTGGTTCTAGAGGAGTACAACCTTTTGAGCAGATTCATTACATTGACGACAAGTTTGTTCCTGGTTAGCCAATCTCAGACACCTCTCTGAGTCTCGAAGACCTACCGATCGGAATGAAGTTAAGTAAGCGGTGAGCTCAAGGGCGGTGAGGATAAATTTACCCGGCTGCTTCAATTTAGGGCCTAGATCAAGGCCGCGCTTAATTCCTGGGCCGAGGAACTGGCCCCTGTTAGAAGCATGGCACTTTGGATTGCACGAGGGTGAATGTCTTGTATTGTGTTCTGTGAGGTACCTCGTCCCTGCTTCGGTGTGCTCTGTCGTATCTAAAAGCTCAGTGGATTGATGTCGGCTGGCGGTAAACCCGGTGAACTTTTATAAAACACCACACATCGCAAGAATAATAGTGTCTGAATCCTCCTCGGCGTTCACGTCACCAACGTATCCGAGCCGCCCATTTCCAACTCGTGCAAACGCGACCGGTGTCTCTCCCATATCGTCAAGGCCAAGATCTTTGACCGCCGAAATCTCATCAGCGTGGTACCAGATATCGCCATGTGCAACATTCTGCACACTCAGATATCGCCATGTGCAACATTCTGCACACTCACAGCCTTTGGCCCATACCACGAAGGGAGTTTCACGGCCAAGTCCGGTCCCATTGTGCTTGGCTTGAGCGCGAGCGCTGCCCGGCGGTAGGAGCTCTGGTTCCAAAACAAGCCCGCCTTTGCGAAGAACTGCTTCATCAGCAACGGTTTAACGAAAGAGCTGAAATCACCCATAACCACACATGTTCCTCCCTCTCGCACGTATTGCAAGACCGCCTCCCAGACCTGAGCATAGTCGCTGTTGTTGGCCTCGTCAGCTATCATCGCGGCAGAGGGCGACTGGGCCCAAGGTAATTACGTGTTTGTTTATGTAGGGCTTTGCTCCTGCTAATGCACTCTTATTTTAGGCATGTTTCTTTACGCAAAGTTGGTGATGCACAATTTTCTACAACAACCACAGCTTCCAGACCTGCATCGAGAATTGAGGAACAAAGTCTTCCCCCGGGACATCGGCAAAGCGTAGGTGCCCCTTATCACCAACTCTGAGCAATGTCACCAACTCTGAGCAATGTCACCAACTCTGAGCAATGTCACCAACTCTGAGCAATGTCGCTCAAAGGAGATGCTCTCTGCAGGTGGTATGTCTTCAACTGACAATTCTATAGATATGAAAGAGTTCTCGCACGCATCTTGGACCAGCCCGTGGAGGCAGAACGGAGCACTGCGCTCAGGATCCTGTCTCTGGTGATGTGCGCGAAGCGGGTTCTGTACTGGAGAGAGATACAGGCAATATTTTGCATCGATTCCGCGAATGGAACCGTGGACTATTCTGAACGCCTGTACGCCAGTTGTAAGGATCTGTGTGGATCACTTTTAGATCTCCGCCACCCACCAGGAGCGACAACAGGTCCTGAAAGTACGGTCAGCGTTGTTCATCCTACTGCTTGCCAGTGAGTATCCTCTGCTGCTCTGAATGGATACTCGAGCTGTCGGCTAAGCGCGTGGTCATACTAGGTATCTGTCTCGGAGAGGAGAGATCAACATGAGTCTCGGGAACGCACAGTACGGAATTCTGTGCCTGCAATACCTGACTTCCGAGCCATTCAAAAAAACCGACCATCACCAAATCTCAGTGCACGCCAGGAGGGGGTACTTTGCCCTACATGACTACGCGGTCCAGTGCTGGTACGTCCATCTCCTCGACTGGGCAGAGCCCCCAGAGCCGGAGGACCCATCGGTGGCGCAAGCCCTAGGCCGGCTGGGAGGGCTTTTTATGCAATCGTACGGCCTGGTTTCCAAAGCCGGTGAGGCGGTAGAAGAGGTCATGACCCCTACGGAGTTGCAGGCTGCGATCCATGCGCTGCCAGAGGATGATAAAGAGCGAAATTCCTGTCGAAACATCGAAGCCCGGACGCTCGCCATTCGACAATGCATTGAGATGCTGAGAGACGGGCGAGTCACCTCGGAAGCCGAGGAGGTTCTGGACAACCTATACGGATCGTGGAAGACATACAAGTGCTCCAAGCCCTGGTGCGGTTCTTTCACAAGCGGCATGAAAACGGCCGAAGAGCGGAAAAAACACAATGCCCGTCATGAGCTGCCTTTTCGCTGCCATTACGAAGGCTGCTTCGCTTACAGCCTGGGTTTAATGGCCCGTCCAAGCTCTCACAACACAAGAGTCGCTATCACGACACATCGGATGAAGCAATCATGTTCCCCGCGCTTGCCCGGAAGAAACTGATGACGCTCCACGCAGCTGCCGAGAAAGGGTCGATTGGCATGGTTACGGCGATCCTTGATACTGGCGTTAATGTCGACACACCGGCATCTCGAAGGGGCCGCACTGCGCTCTATTTCGCTGCACAGAACGGCCACATTGAAGTCTGCAAACTGTTGATATCTCGTGGGGCGTCATGCAATACGAGAGAGGGCGTACTTGATGTGGCTGTCGGCATGGGGGACCTGGAGCTAGTTATTGTCCTGCTCGCCGGACTCAAAACCCAAGAAGACCACAGAGTTCGCGAGGGGACGATAATTACTGCGATCCAGTATGGATATGAAGCAATTCTGAAAGCACTCTTACAATATGGAGACATCGAAGCTCACCCAAAGCATCTAGACCGCGCGATCCCGAGCGGTCAGCGAGGAATTATAGAAGAGCTCGTAAAGCAAAAGGACTACGAAGTCTTTCTGCATCGTAGTCTGCTTATGACGGCCTCGCGTCATATCGACTTTGATAGTAGCCTAATCAAGGCCATTCTTTCAGCCGGGCAGATTCAAATCATCGGCGACCAGGAGGTCGTGGAAGCACTTAGGTCTGGGAAGGAATCAGATGCCGAGGTGCTCCTGAGATACCGAAACATACAGCTGTTGGATGACCATCTGAAAAGGTGTAGAGATATCGCTCAGGAGAAGGCCTTTGGTAGTATCGTGACCATAATTGACGGAATGAAAGGATTGCAGCGTGAGTTACTCCCTGAGATATTTCCGCGTTGTGGTGCGGCAGCTGATATCTTTATGCTGGCTAAGCCGGCGACCCTAGATACGAGGCCGTGGTAAGTTACGAGAGAGACAAAGAGAGAGAAATGCGAGATTACCAAATGCAACTGATGGCAATGGAACAACAGAATAAGAAGAGGTTAGTAATGGCCAGACAGGGATAGAATATGCAGGCTACCGAAGGCCAGGAGTAAAATACGGGCAGGACGACTCTCTTGCGTTGTAAATATAAGAATGTCATTTCACTCAAAACGATCGTTGCTGCTTGCTTAGCGGGAGGAAAGGGCTCGGCTGAACAGTTAACGTCTGCGGCGGATGTTAATTTGCGTTCCCCACTGAGAGTGGTTGCTCTGACGAGCAGCCAGGGGAAGACCAGTAATGCCGGGATAGCATGTGCCGTTCCATTCAATGCCACGCTCCCGGCTCTTAACCTCAGCCATGGTCAATATCCCGGGATGGTGATCAGGCCCGGCCCGCACGGGGTAGTAAGCAAGCAAAAGAGACCGAGAGGGTAAAAGCGGAACATTTTACCAGGGACCTACCTGTATTTTTATCCTCCAAGCCCTGCTCATTGTCATCCCATCTCCAAGACGTTGAAATCGACGTTTTTCTTTTTAGGTTTGGCTGATTCTGCTGGAAGCGATGGCATTTCCTCTTCCTCGGCTTTGTTGTCCCAGCTCTTACTTCTCTCTTCAACTTTATACATGTGCATCATCCTGATCGCGCTGGCAGCCGAACAGGCTCCAAGCGTCACTATCCTGGTAAAGTGGCTGACTAGCTAACTAACTCGGAGCAGCCCGGGATTTCAAGGAGAGCGTAGACTACCTAAAGAGTTAGCATACCACCACAGAAACACACGGGACGGGAGAACAACTTGCCGTGCCAAGGTCCACGTAATAGTTCTGAGCTGCCATTTCTGACAAGCACAACCTCTTCGCCGCGCCAAGCGACTGAGCGCGCCAAGCGACTGAGAACGTGTGAATTGAACCACAGTCTTGGCATGAAGTCCATTCAGCTTAATAATTAACCAGATGTTCACTAATCAGCGGGCACCTGTCTCCATCGCAGTTTGGTTTTTCAGTAGGACGAAAATGCATCAGTGGGTGGTTCACCGGGCTTGGCTGAATTAATGTTTAGTGAACAGCCGTTTCGGGTGTGCACGAGCGTGTTGTAAGCTGGACTTTGACGGCGCCAGTCAGGGGTAGATAACTGGGCCGATCAGTAATCGCGACGCAGCTTGGTAAGCGCCTTTCCAGTCTCGAATCTTCAAGCGTCGGGAAAGCTAGCCGGATGTGGAGACAGGATGTCGTCGAGCAGGAGTTAGTAAGCTGGCAGTCTCACTCAGCTCGGCATGGAAATAGAATCGGTCCGTGGTTGCGGAGGAATCAGTGGCCACGACACCGAGCTAGCCGAGAGACTAACAAGTGTGCAGAGAAGTGTGCAGAGACAACTATATTTAAGAAGAGCTGACGGAACAAACAGCCATGATGATATCAACAAAGATTTCCGCGTCTCGCTCAGTCCATCTCATCGTCAACCGCCACTCTCTCCCTTCACCAACACACCCACCCCGATATAACCCCTGCTCAAGTTAAAGTGACCAACCTCAACATGGCGACCCACCAAACAGCCAAAACACAATACGTCTCGACGCCGCGCGGCACCAAGTTCGCGTACCGGCGGCTGGGCACAAGCGGGGGCACGCCGCTAGTCGTCCTAACACACTTTCGCGGCGTCATGGACAAACTGGACCCGGAGCTGGTCAACGCGCTAGCAGCACAGCGGGCGGTCGTGCTGGTCGACTACGCGGGCGTGGGTCTGAGCACGGGGGCCGTGGCGACCACGGTGCGGCAGGCGGCCGACGACGTGGCCGAGTTCCTTGGGCTGGTCGGCGCGCGCGAGGTCGACGTGCTGGGCTTCAGTCTCGGCGGCTACGTCGCGCAGCTGCTCGCGCTCAACACCGGCAGTGACGCTGCGGGTGTGCGCGTCCGCAAGCTGATCCTCGCCGGCACCGCGTCCAGCGCCGGGCCCGACGTGGCGGCCTCGCGCCACACTGACGTCCGGGATCACGCCGCCGCGCAACACATCACGGCGGCCGCGTTCGAGACGCTGTTCTTCCCCAAGACAGCTGCGGGCGCTGCGGCGGCCGCGCAGTGGTGGGCCCGCGTCCACGAGCGCTCGCGCGCCACGTCGGGCGAGGAGCCGGCTGCCTGGCTCAGCGAGGGATATGTTGATGGCGCTGCCGGCCTCAAGGCGCAGGTCGCGCAGATCGCGGGGTACGCGGCGCCGGAGACGAGCCAGGGGCTGGATGGCTCATATGAGCGGCTGCCCGAACTGGGGATTCCCGTCTTGGTGGTGAATGGACATGTGAGTTTGTCGCTGGCCTTTCTTCTCTTTGCTGGGTGGCGGGAACGTGTGTTGTTGGAAGGGCGGTGTGCGGTTATGGTGTTGCTAATCAGTGTGCCAGGACGACTACATGATCCCGACCGCCAACAGCTTCGTGCTGCAGCAGCGCCTGCCCAACGCGCAGCTCGTCGTATACCCCGATAGCGGCCACGGCGCGCTCTTTCAGTATGCGTCGCTCTTTGCCAAGCACGCTGTCCTGTTTCTCGAGGCTTGATCAGGGGCTTTGTTGAGACGAGACTCAATAACTAAATGGGTATTTCAGGGGGGAAATACGCTAGGCGATCGCAAAGGTTTGGTTGTTCGGGACGGGGTTTTTTGGGTAGCAATGATAAACGATATCAGGTACTTGGTGAATCGTCACACAACTTGACCAGCTGCACGCAAGAGATCCATGGGATGCGCTGGAACCTGATGACTTTCAACTGAACAAACTGGTTTCAACTGAACAAACAACCGTGCCTCAGCAGCTCACTGATAGACGCGCCCCCTCTGGAACGGTTCCAACCCCTCTCCCGCGCGCCGGAGCAGCAACTGGCCGACGCCGTCACGCGGCTTGACATCGACATACTGCACGTCGACGGCCTCGCACGACTGCATAAAGGCGCCCTCAGTAGCATTCGCGAAGCCGGCGCCATAGAGATCGGGCCTCGCCGCCTTGAGCAGCCACCAGCCTCCAAACTCGACGCGGTTGATCCAGTACCCCAGGCCCCAGGCGGCGACGCACGCGCGGGCGGCCACGGCCATGGCCACGGCCAGGGCCGCCGCAGGCAACGCAGCCACCAGCGTCGCCGAGACGAACAGCTGCTCGGGCCCGGTGCCGGCGAACGGCCGCTCGAGCTTGTAGTACGTGTGGCGCGAGACGGCGTAGGCGGCCAGGGCCCACTGGTTGCGGATGTACGCGGCCAGCAGGTGGTGGAAGGCGACGCCGGGGCCCGTGTTGTTGGCGATGTACGCCACGGAGCCGCCGGGCACGTCGTTGTCGCTGACGATGGTGTACTGCCACGAGGCGCCGTAGTTGAGCATGGCGGTCGCGGGCGTCGGGCGGTCATCGACGAGCGCGCCCCACACCGTGTTCGTCGTGTGGTTGAGCGGCGGCCACAGGGGGCCCGGCGGCCAGCCGCCGCCGGCGTCGGCCCAGAAGGTGCACCGCGCGGCCGCGCCCGCCAGCGGCTGTTCGATGGCTCCGTATCCATACAGGTCTAGCACGGCGGAGCCCAGCGGCGTCACGCTGGCCATGTCGAGCCCGGGCATCATGCTGCTGCCGCCGGGCTGGTCCTCGTCGCGCCCCAGCATGATGACGTCGTACTCGCCGAGGCTGCTGAACGCGCTGTCCGACTCGTTGACGCGCAGCAGCAGGTGCACGGCCGCGTTCCACTGCGGCATGGCGCCAATGTCGAACACGGCCGCAAGGTCCCCGTCGAGGAACACGCTCGCGTTGCTGCGGTAGCCGCTGCCCGCGAAGCCCACCGAGATGGCGCGCGCGCGGCACGACACCGACATGGCCATCCACGGGAGATTGTTGCCGCTGCCGCCGCCGCCGGGGTCGAGCTTCCAGCCGGCCGGCAGCGTGGCCAGAGTCACGTTGGCGCCGAGCGATTCATCGCCGACACGGCCCTGCTTGGCCACGGTGCGCTGGCCCCCCGAGTTGACCTCGCCGATGTAGTCCCACGCGTGCAGCGACGTGTTGGTCAGGATGTTCAGCCTCGATCCGCCCTGGTCGCATATAAAGAGCCCTGTCTGCGCGACCTTGTCCGCCGGACACGCAAACGCGACGTCGGGCACCAGCGCCACTCTGGAGCCTGCCGTGGGCAGCGAGTCGTAGCGGAACGACGGCGAGGTCGCGACCATGGCCGCGAGACACAGCCCGCCGGCGGCCACGTGCAGGCGGAACGGCGCCGGCAGCGCGCCGAAGCTCTGCAGCTGCTCGAGCGATAGGAACGGCCTGCACGCGGCCACGAGCTTGCGTGCTGTCATCGGCCGCCCGCGCACCACGTCGCCCACGCCCGACGCCCACGCCGACCGCGCGAACACGAGCCCCATGACGAGCGTCGCGAGCTTGCTGCTCGCCGAGATGATGGTGCTGGTGATCCGCGTGTCCTGCTGCGGGACGAGGACCGGCCCGTGGACGGCCAGCGCGACGATGGCGCCGAGACAGGCCGCGAGGAAGAGCAGGCTGAGGGGGAGGAGGAGCAGCACGGCTACGCGCTGCGTGTCGTGCGAGTTCTTTGCGCACTCGGCTGCCTGGTCCATTGGCTGCGATGTGGTTGAGTGCCGGGAGCGGGCGTCGCTAGGGGTATCCGACACGTACCGGGGTGTCCGGGCTGCATTCATGTTGTTTAATTGATCTTGACGGGCGGAAAGCGGATTTAAGTTTGTGTTGATTATCGGCGCCTAGGATGAGCGATGGTGGAGCCGCTCCTTCTGAATAACATTTAATTAATTTGCAGCAAATCAAGCAGTTAATTGATTTGCAGCAAATCGAGCATTTTAATACATCTTCCGGCCGTGGATGCTGTTGAACTAACCCATCACGTTACATTGGAACAGGTCACTCCAGCGGCTGTCAGACCATTTGCCAATCTTCAGGGCGGACAGACTCAGCTCTGCAGGCGCCACCGCCAGCCATTGGCGGCGTGGGCCGCACAGAGCTAAACTCGCTGCGAGTCTCATGACCAATGGCTGTCGCCAAGCTTGTAATTATTGGCTCCCATCAGACCATCCCATCATCAGACAATGGAGCGTGAAGCCGAGATTTCACTCTGCCGAGAAAACATTATTGAAGCGTAGGTTGGTAGGTGTCTAGACGGCACTGGCGTGAACTATTCTAGATGCTAATTTCTTATCGACATGAGACGCGTGGGTGAAGTTTGGAAAGCCAAGGCAAGCTTCGTAGCCCATAAACAGACTTTGTCAAGCGAGACCAAGCCAGCGAGCGATCCCCTGGGAAAGTAAAAGAAGAGAATGCGAATGGCGCGCCGCAACGAGAACTGTAATAAAGACAGTCTTCAGAGACCAAGAGAGTCAGAGTCCCGGAAAGTACTGGTTTCCATCACGGCTGCTGCCAACAGAGAGCCAAAGCAGCCGCACAGAAAGTCCCTCCCCATCGCAGCAACTCGACGCTCTCAGAAGCAGAAGCCAGTGCCCGGGTTGGTGCGACCGTAGCTGGCGGCCCATCCGGGCTTGGAGTACCAACTTTCTATAAATCAACTTACGAGAGGCTATTGGTTAGCTTGTTGCGGTTGACCATAGTAATGTAGGTAATTAGACACAAATTAGGAACAGGGCGAAGCCGAAAAGAGAAGAGCGAAAAGATCTTGACAAGTGAAAACTTGGGGTCAGGGGTGAGCTGAGTGCTGTGGGTCGGTTATATTCGCAAGAAATGAGGAAGGCTTTCACCGGCTTTGACTGGCTTTCGGGTTGTTGATCGAGTTAAGAGTTTGACAATGGAGCCAGCGGACAGGCAGGTTTATATGGATTTTATGCGAGGCACGGCGATGTATGAAACGTGATGAATTGCTTGGGGAAGCTAAAATCTATCGGCCCGTAGGCGGGATATCTATGTGGCATGGATAGGGTGGATCCGCAAGGGCTATTTGGTGGACCCGGCTGGGCCAGGTTTGGCCTGTGCCCAGCACAGATTTCTGCTATACTAACGAAGCTAGCAAGACATAAAGTCGACCCTATTTGCCTTGGACCTAGGGCACGATGGTCTTTCCACCCCCTTGTCCCTCATCCCAAAGTAAGACCAATGATGCGAATCTCAGTCTCTTCACACGTCTCCAGGTCGTCGCCTGTAAGAAACTGCCCCCCCCCCATCACCAAACGGCACATCCACAAATCTCATCACGTCTTGGTCATGGTTTGTCGAGTTCAGCACCTGCGCTAGTGGAATGTAAATGCGTAAATCCGTGTGTAAACAAGAACCCAGCACCTGTGAGACATCTTATCAGATGGCGGGGAGGCGGCGAGTTCGCGATGTTGAACCACGCTAGATTCATTCCTTCTTACTTTGGTGGCGGGGGCTCCCTTTTGTCCAAATTTTGTTTAATTAGGTCTAGAATAGGGGCTAACATTCGAGGCCAGGCATGCGTATTCTTGGCGGAACTGACTTCACCTAACAAAGCCAGCGCAGGATAAATCCAGCCGAATCAGGTCTCAATGCACTTGGCTGTACCAGACCAGTGGTCTCTTACCATTGGTCAAACATGGTCTTGCATCTGTACTGTTGAGTCGATGACGGCGCTGCTTGTTGCGGGCAGTTCTCCTATTTCCGGCAAAATGGCATAATTACCTGTCCAATTCTGTCCTACGATCAGCACGGCGCGCAGAGGAAACCTTAAAACGCCACCATCAGCTTTCAATAGTCTAGGCTGTTGCTGAAGTTGATTGGGTGTCCTAAGTAGAAACACTAACACAAAAGCTCAATTTTGCCGCCGCGTTGTACGGCTGCTCGGTCAGCATTTTGGTCAGGCCCGCTTGCTTACCTGCAGCCCTGAAGACTCTAGGGTGCGGACAGACACCCTACCCAGGTATAAACCCTAGGTATTATACCTATGTGACACTAACACGTGGTAGCTTCCATTGGCAGCTTGGGAGGCGGTTGTCACCATCTCAGCTCTGCACTTTGCCTCGCCTTTGCATATGGCTAACTACCAACCTGACCGATTTCCCGTTTCCCCGTTTCCCCGTTTCCCCGTTTCCCCGTTTCCCCGTTTCCCTCATCTCGGCTGCAGCCTGCCCGATCCACTTCGGCCTCAATAATCACTGGCCAGCCCTAGCTACCGGCTTCACGAGACGACGCCAAGAGTTGGCGCAGCGTGCACCACTGCACCTCGTCACAGGCCACGTCTAATTACAGCGCCGCGCCGAGGGAATTAAGCCCGGTACAAAGTGCAGCCCCTCGAGGCACTCAGCGAGCGGCCGTTTTATGCACATGGCACATGGCACATGGCACATGGCTTTCCACACTCACTCAGACGACACCCAGTCGGTAATTATTCCGAAAACACGAAGCCCAAGAATGTCCGCACAGTAATTATGGCTCGAGTAGGTGCTATTTTTGCCCTCCTACTTCCGCTACCGTGACAATCGAGAAACGGAACTCAAACGAAGTGACGGATGCACTCGACAGCGCGTGTCCGTCTCCGTGAGAAGGCGGTGCGTGCAATGACCAGATACCATCCGTTGGGGATCCGCACCACAGCTCCGCAGGCACACATGCTATCGTATCAGACCTGCTTGCTCCACATCCTTGGACAAGACCTTCCAAGCTCTAGCCAAGAAAGACCCATGTCTTGTCTGCGGGCCCAACTCCACCAAAACCCTAGACCTAGGGCAGAGAATCGGCGCACAGAAGTACCCGCCTCGATATGGATACGCAAGAGTCGTTGCTTTCAACAACAGCTGGTCGGATGGTGTAGTTGGTTATCACGTCAGTCTAACACACTGAAGGTCTCCGGTTCAAGCCCGGGTCTGATCAATAGATTGCGGCAGGGGGTTAACGTCTTCTGGCTTTTCATTTTTATACTTTTCCTTTTTGGTCATCCGCCTTTCGGTAGTGTTGGCGCCCCGACTTTCTCTGTTTTCAAAATTGCGAGAAAGTGGGAAACTCTAGTCAAGATGAGATGCATCTGGCACTGCACTGCAATAGAGGCTGAAAGTTTCTGAAACATACACATCGTCCCCGCTGATCAGAGACACATACGACAAGGGGAATTTGAGAGAGCAGCATTCGAGAGAGCAGCATTCGAGAGAGCAGCATTCGAGAGAGCAGCATTCGAGAGAGCAGCATTCGAGAGAGCAGCATTCGAGAGAGCAGCATTCGCCAAAGCACATGCGCTAATGGGTACCGTTGGTACGTGCAAGCGAGCTACATGTATATTCCCGAGAAAGAGGACAAAAGAGAAAGGCGCACGCCCTGAACATCACCACTGCTGCACACAAAAACAAAAACCACGCAACCGCAGACAACTCCACCGCTGCGCTCACTCGTCGTCGTCGCCGGGCTTCCAGTTGGGGTCCTTCTTGTCGTCCTTGGCCTTCCACGTCTTGTTGAGGGCCTCCCACCACTGGTCGCCCTTAGGGGCGGCGACGCGCTGCTCGTCGCCCTCGTCGGCCGAGTACTCGAATTCCTCGTTGGGGATGTGGTCGGCGAGGCTGAGCCTCGGCAGGTTCTTCTTGAGCTCTGCGGCGCCGAGCTTGACGCGGGCGAGCTGGGCGGCGCTGTTGGCGCCGCCCGACGGCGAGTCGATGCGCGTGCCGGCGCCGTCGCCCGTCCCGGGGCCGTAGAACATGTTCTCGCGCCAGTCGCAGATGGCCGCCGCCGCCCAGTCGACCCACACGTCGAAGGCCGGGCGGCTGGTCAGCGGGTTCTGGACCTGCTTGAGGAACTCGTCGGGCTCGATCTTGAGCGCCTTCGTCACGCTATCCAGCCACGCGAGCACCTGCGCGCGCGTCATCATCTTGTTGACGATGACGTCCTCGATGGCCTTGATGATGCGCCCGTGCGGCACGTAGTGGTTGTACACCCAGTGCTTGGGCTTGCCCGACACGATGGGCTCCGGCTCGCCGTCCTTGGCCTTGACGTAGGCCTTCATCTTGTCGCTGCCCAGCATGTCGGTGCGCACGTATACCATCTGCAGCACGGCGCGGTCGCCAAAGGCCTTCTTGGTCGAGCCCAGCTTGAAGTCTTCCTCGTCGTACAGGATGAGCATGGTGGCGGTTGGGGGGTTGTCTGGGGGGAGTAGGTAAATAGGCAAGGTATGGGGATTTGTGGAGAAAGTCTGTCGCAGCCAATGGATGTGTCGCAGCCAATGGATGTGTTGCAGCCACGATGTGTTGCAGTGAGAGGCAGAGGTGGTTGTTGAGACAAGCTTTTGGGATTTGGGGAGTCAAGGCCGGGCCTTATATGCTTTCCCCTTTCCTTTCCTTTCCTTCTTCCTGTTTTCCGTCTCCCATTTTCCATTTTCAACGTCTCTTCTCTTCCCTTGAGGCCGGACGTTCTTTTCCGAGTTCCGCTGCCAGAGCATCTCCAGAGATAGCAGAGCAAGACACGATAGCGTCAAATCGTCTCGTCTAGCCTGCATAGGGCTGAGTGCCTAGCCGCTAGAACCTAGGCCGAGGACGGTCTAGACCGAGCTGCACCTCGCGGGGCAGCGGTGCCATTGGCTCGTCCGCCATGTAACGGCCGCCCAGGCAGCCAAGCCATCCCCCGCAATTCGGGCCTACCGCTGCCTCAGCCAGCCACGAACCCGGTGAGGGGAGGGAGCCTGTTGCCAACATTTGCTGGGACGAGGGCCTGCGCGCAGTGCGCGGCCGCGTAAGGCTGGCCCAGGGGCGTCTTTTGTCCCAAACCAGCAAGCCGGGCTGCATGGGATCGCAAGACGACGACGAGTATTGGCAGTCGCCTGCAGTCTAGCCGCCTAATGATGCGACGTGATTATCATGAAGGTGGTAGTTGTCATGAAGGTGATGGCTATCATGAAGGGCTATGTGACGGATTGTGAGCCCGAGTTGGGAAAAATGTCCCGCTGCAACACAAGATTAGTGTTTTTGCAGTCGGTGACGACCGAAGTGGAGGTCCTCCTGCGAGTGCTGTCTGATTTGCCAGAAGCCATCTTCCGTCCCTTGTCGCCTGGTCTGTCTAGAGTCTGGTCAATACCGGCAACAACTACAGGCCGACTCTGGACTAGGGGCACGCATCGTGGTCGTCGTCGACTTCGTCTAGCATGCCGGGGACGTGCCGTATTCCCGTTGTCTCTTCGTGCTTGGCCCAGGAGAGCAACCAGCACACTGACACTTGACAACGCCGTATTAGTACGAGGGTGGATAAGCACCAGTTTCCCCGGGCGGTTGGTTTCCCGGCGTGTACCTCAAGCAGCGGTGGCTCGTTTTCTGTTGTGGGGTGCCACACTTTTCACTCTCCCGCAACTGCTTTCCAAGTTCACGCCTTTGTCTCCTCACTCGTCGTGGAAAAAATCACTCGTCGTGGAAAAAAATTCCAATTGGAACCCCGTCCACTCGAGAAAGCTCCGCGATTGGATTTGTGCATGGATGGTGACGTTCGGCTCGTCGGGGCGTCTCGACAGCGGCAAGCTAAACGAGTCACTCGCTTTGCCGGTGAGTTCGTGTTTCCCCCCGTTTGTGACCCGCCGGTCGGCGAACTGTCGCAGTGTTTGTTCCTTCTTGTCTCGCCCTCCATGCCCGTCGAGTTCGTAGAGTCTCGATTCCGCAAGTTAGACAACGGGGGAGGCGGCGTCCCACAGCGCGACTCTCGGCGCGTCTTCTCCCGGTTAGGCTGCTTCCCGAGCACCCCAGAAAGCAAGCACCCCCCGACGCTCGACATGTATGCCGAGCTCTTTGAGATACAGAGTTCCGCAAATCCACACTCGTGCGGCACTGTCAGGCACATTTAGAAACCTGTTTCTTTCGTACCCTATGACGCTTGTGGGGGATGTCAGGGGCGGGAACCCTACCACGGCCTCCATATATGGCTCCCCGGTGTTCTAGTCGGGCTGGATGCGGAACATTAGAGGTGGCGAGCGCCTGGCTCTTTCAGGCAACCCTTGGTGGTGTGTCATTAGAGTGATTCTTTGCTCTACCGAACCGACATAGTCGATGTCCACTATTACCGTCGGTCGCAAATTAGTGTTTGATCGGAAGGGAACGATTTGACAAAGGCAATAGAATCTCACGTACACTTCACTTTCCGCGACTGGGTCCAGCGGCCAATCTTCAGTTCGACTGCCGGCTGCCCCGTAATGGGAAACAGGTAGTCATGCCATACTCTCTTGAACAGCCCTTGTATCCCGAGCACGCCCTCCGCCAGAATTCCCGGTCTGCAGAGATAGTTGTTTTCTAGGTGTCCTTCCAAGATCGCCAACCTCATGGCCTGAGTACCGGGGTTGTTGTCGTTGACGGGACAAAGACGGACGTCTAGCGAAAGGCCCGCCGTACTCAGTGACATTAGAAGTCGTGACTTGGAGAGAGAGACGTCGGCCGTCTTGCAGAAATAATCGGGCGAGGGCGCAAAAAGTGACTCGGATTCGGTGCCAAGGAGTCGGAGAGAGGGGCTCTTCCAGGCCAATATCGACTGGTCGTGCTGGAGCTTGATGATTTCTTCCTGCAGCCTGAAGAAGGCTCGGTTGCCCTCGCCATAAAGTAAAGGCATGTTGAAGCCAAAAATACCCATAAGACAGTAGGCGATATCTTCTAACCGAGTCGTGTGTCGGCCTGCAGCCCACGACATGCGCTGGGCAACACTGACATATCTGAGCGTGCTCTGGATTCGCGCCCGGTGGTCCGAACCCGACATGTGGAGCAGTCTGGAGTCGATGGAAGTGATGCGCGAGAGGTCTTCGGCCAGCTCTGTCCGGGACCACAGAAAAACCCAGTCTGTGTTGAAAAAAAAGACATCGCCGGGCGCTATCAGTTCCTGTAGAGTCCAGCCGCGGGAAAACCATCTCGAGCGTTTGTGGTCTTCAGCCAGGGTCCAGTTGACAGCAGTCACGTCGGCTAGATAGACGTAGCACACGGCCGACTTGCGATACCACTCAAACATGGAGTTGATGGACTCGGACAGCTCGGCGCTGCTGGACTTGTCGATGCAGCACGTGTCGACCCAGATGTACCCAAGCGGCTTGGACGTCGCTGACCGGGCAACCTCGCAGCTCTTGACAATCTTCCGATATCCAATCTTGTGGGCAGGAGTGCGATCAGACGTGAACTCTTGGAACGACACTTCCTCGTCGGTCCACGTGTGCGAGAGGATGGCGTATTCGAGCGACTCGAGCGCGGGGCCCATGAACTCCCCTAGCTTGAGCGTCGTCGTGTTGATCAGCTTCACCGTGCTTGACGTATCGAGAATAAGCTTAAGCGGTGATTGGCGGCCAAGTAAAGGCCGCGATGTGATCCAAAGTCAAACCTGTCAGACGAAGGAGCCGAAAATGGGTTTGATTCCCTCCCCTCACTCTGACTGCAGCCTGTCCTCAACCGCCCGGCAGAAACAGCCCGCTCAACAAGCTCAATAGGGACAGAGAGAGAGGGTGAGGGTGAAATTAGAAAATTTTCAACACGGCAATAACATTTTGTTTCACGCCATGACCACGTGGATGCCAGTAACCATTACCTCCTTCGGCACAGGGCGAGCCGTAAGGGGTGAAAACCTTCGGGTGAAAACCTTCGTATCATGGAAAGGCGCTGCCATTGCCAACAAACATTTGGCTGCAATAAGGCTAATTTATCATGGGATCCCTTTCATGTAAAGAAATCACTAAAGGCGAAGACATCAAACAACCTGACCATTGCCCCCGGATGGGGACTGGGGAAGAAAGGGCGTCCTAGGCAGAGGGTGTTGGAAATGTCTGTAAAAAGAGAGTTTTAAGTTAAAACTCTATTTTTCTAGGGCTAATGGAAGGATTAGTGTCTAAAAGTATTTGCTTCAACGACTTGGCATGACCAGACAGGGAACGTTGAAAATGAAACAGTTACAAAAGACGGTAACAGTCGTCGTAAGATACGCATGACGCAAATGAATGCAGGACACACTGTTTTCCTTCTCATCTCGTGTATTTCAAGGTTTCAAGGTTAATTACATCTCTGCATCTTCCAAGTCCCAACTCAACCACCCACCTACCCAATTTAACAAATAACACCGTCGAGAAGGGGGAATATCTCGCATCCCCACACGCTGCCAAAGCAAAGAGCAGAAACAAAAGTCAAACCCAAACCGCAACCACACCTCCCTCCCAACGCCAGCGTCCCTCGTGACCCAGACTCAAATCCAGCGTCCCTTCAGACCCAGACCCACACCCAGCGTCCCTCCAGACCCAGACCCAAACCCAATCAATCCACAACCCCCCAGATACATCCGTCATCCACCACGCCAAAGCCGTCAAACGCACCCGGCTCGGCGAGCCGAAAGTCGCGCGCGCCGCGCTGCACGAGCATCTCCTCGATGCCGTCCGCGTAATGCTTCTCCCGGAACAGATCATATTGAAAACAGCGAAAATTGAAACTGCGACACACGTGCAGCGGGCTGGCTCCGTGCAGATCGTTAAAATAGCTCAACGGATGCTGCGAATCAAACGGCACGCCGTCCGGCGCGCCAACGCCATTCGGATCCGCGCCGGCGTCCAGCAGGATCCGCACGGCGGCGACGTCGCGCCGCAGCACGGCGACCTGCAGCGGCGTGATCTGGAGCCCTTGCGGCTCGACGCTGGCGCCGCCCGCGATCAGCTGCTCGATCACGCACCCCCCTTCGTCGCCGGGCTGGCACCGCGTGCGGGCGTCGCGGTCGTCGTCGTCGTCGTGCGCGGGCAGTGCCGCCAGCAGGATCCCGGGCGTGCGGCGCGCGAGCGCTGTGATGGTGCCGTACGTGCGCAGCAGGAACACGAACGCGTCGCCCAGGTCCGACTGCCGGTCGACCATGCCCCACACCGCGGCCCACTCGGGCAGCGTCCCCGCGAAGCCGTACAGCACGCGGGCGCGCGGGTGGTTCGCACTCGTAGTGCGGTGCACGGCGAAGCCGACGTCCCAGCGCAGGCGCGCGCACAGCAGCGCGGGCGCGCCGCCAGACACCCGGTGCGGCGACGCCAGCAGCGCGGCCGCGAGCGCGTACTGCCGCGTCGCCAGCAGGCACATGGCGATGTACGCCGCCGCGGCCGTGGCGGGCGGCGTGTCGGGGTCTTGCGCTGCGCTGAGCGACGCCAGCCAGAAGAAGGAGCAAAACGGGTCCGTGGAGATGAACGCGTAGATCTGTCCCGCCGCCCGCGTCAGGCACAGCCGCATTGCGGCGTTGTGCGTTGCTCCCGGCGTGAAGTAGCGGTACACCAGCTCGCGCGCCGCGGGCACCTGCGCGATCTGGTCGCCCCAGAGCACGATGGCTTCGAAGGCCAGGAACAGCACGTACTGCGCGAAGGCGCCGAGCTGCTGCTGCTGCTGCTGCTGCTGCTTGGGCTCGTGTGAGTCATCTTCGGGTGTCGGGGAGGGCGGGGAGGGGGCGGTCGCGTCAAGGGCCGACAGCATCAGCGACGTGAAGAACTGGGCGCTGGGCAGGGGCTTGAAGAAGGCGGCGGGCCCGCTGGCGATGCGGGCCGAGCTGAGGTATTCCGCGATGGAGAAGTGGCTCAGCAGCACGAAGCCCAGGCCGTCGTCGGGGAGATACGGCTCTTTGTCTGGCGTGCAGTACGTCCTGCGCTCGTAGCGGTCGTCCTTGGCACGCTCCTCGAAGCGCACGAGGCAGCCCAGCAGGTCGCGGACCTGCTCGGCGCGGCGGGCGAGAACGGGACCGAGCGCGTCGGCGTGGTCCGGGTACACGACGGCCAGCAGGGTGCGGAACGACATGTACTTTGACCGGTGGATCTGGGTGTTGTACGAGATCCAGGCCAGCGCCTCGGTGACGAGCTGGCAGTCGTCGGGCGGCGACTGCTCGAGGATGCAGCGGAAGATGCGCTCGTACGTCGACTCGAGGTCGCGCGGCAGGTCGTCGAGTGCCGCCGCCAGATCCTCCTCGTCGCGCCACCGCAGCCGCCGCACCACGTCGAGCTGGCACACGGCCCACCGGGACATGCCCTGCGAGCGCGCCGCGATTACCCGGCAGGCGCGCGCCAGGAACTCGTCGCTCAGCAGCCGGAACGTCGTCGCCCGCTGCCGCCGGACTGCCGCGTCGACGTACTTGGCAATGTCGGCCTCGACGAACGGGTTCGACATGGACAGCGGCGTCGCCACCGCGTCCATGACGGCCTTGATGTCGACGTACACGCGGCTGACGGCCAGCAGGCGCATCTTGGCGAAGCGGAAGTCGGTGGCCAGGTCCTGCACGACGGCCAGCAGGCGCTCGCGCGGCATGCTCTCGTCCATGGCGTCTAGCACGACGAAGACGGCGTCGTAGGGCGCTAGGGAGGCCTCGAGGGCCGAGAGCAGCTGCGGCAGGCTCGGCTGGCTGCCGTCCTTGTAGAGCTGGAGCAGGGAGCCGGCCATCTCGTCCGACTGGCGGCAGAGCCGGCTGATGGCCCAGCGCAGAAAGTGCGGCGCCTCGTCGTGGCGGCGCGTGTGGTGGCAGTAATAGTATATGCACGGGGCCGACACTGAAGCCAACGCGCCCCCTGCTTCCTGGGCCTCCAGGAGCTTCGAGAACAGGCGAGCCGCCAGCACTGTCTTCCCCGCGCCTGGGATCCCGTGCAGCCAAACGCACCGCGAGTCCGGCTTGCTCGGGTCCAACCACTGGCCCCACGCAGGGTGGCGGAGAGCCCACTCGCCCGTTCCCTCTTCGTACTGGCTCGTGGCCAGGTTGTGGATATCGGAGGGGTTGGTCTGGGACAGCCAGTCGTAAAACTGGAGGCGTTCGTTTGCTATTTCTTGCTGTTAGCCAGGAGCAGGCAGAGATTCTGTGGGGGCAATTAGAGGCGACTATTTACCGGTCAGAAGCTGTCGGACTGTGACGAGTTCGCCCTTGATGGCTTTCACGTCTCTCCTGCTCTCCTCGTCAGCACCGTCTTTGCTAGGCAACGAGGCCAGATAACTCATGAAATGTCGCCACAAATGACCAGCGACACGCTCGCCTTGTGCCGCTGGAGGTCGTCCAGCAGGGCCATGACCTTGTTTCTTTTTAGGGGCCAAGCCAGACGCAGCGAGATGGCCTCGGCCCGCCACTTGAGCGTCATGGGGGCCGGGGGCGCCGGGCGGGGATCAGTCGGCGTCGGGACCAGGTCCTCGAGCCGCCTGAGGGTCTCGAGGCAGCCTGCGACGGGCCCGTCGGCGGCATAGAGGGCAGACAGCTCGGTTGCCGACTGAAAGTCCGGGTCGCTGTCGAGCAGGAACCGCAGGTTGTCGACGACGCCGTGGAGCGAGCTCGTCTCGATCAGCACCCTGCGGAGGTCCTTGCGGGCGTCCTTGACATTCTCGATGTAGAACCTGCAGCAGTACGTCACCTTGGCCGTGAGCTGGACCACGGCAATCACGCTGGCCACTAGGCCGACCACCTCGGCCATCGTCGCACGCAAGAATTAGGGACCCAGGGAAGGAGTCGGGCTGAGCGTTCATTTGGGAAGTGTGAATCAATGGAGTTGGATATGCCAAGCCGATGACAGGCCTGTTGCATGCAGCCCCATCCGATTGGCTGGGAGAGATTCTGCCTGGGGCGCAAGACTGCTTCGCCTCAATGCCACAGCAACACCGTGCGGTGAGACTGAAAAACAGGTAAAAAAAAACATGGCAGAGTATAATCTCTTCGTTGTGCCCAAGTAATTACAGTCCATGATCAAATACGAAAGAAGAAAGATGAAAACCCATTATGCACAAATGACGATGAACCACACACTCGTTCTTCGAAATAGCCACCCCAAAAAGGGACATTTGTGGCAGACAGAGTCTGTTCACACTACTAGCAGACTAAGGAATAGCGTTCCGCGAATAGACACTGCTACATAGGTGAGGTAACAAACTACCGAGGTAGGTGCTTGAAGAAATATATATAGATATATATAGATATATATAGATATAGATATATAGATATAGATATATAGATATAGATAACGTGTTTGATAAGCGAGTGGCAGTGACAAGCGAGTGGCAGTTCTCACTACCTCATTACAACTACCGAACGAGATACTAATACTACAAAGGAAATAATTAACTAAAACTACTCAGAATCTGATTCCTCATCCATTTTCGTATCTTCCTGGCACGTACGAGAGTTGTGTCCTATTTTGCCGCAATTGCTGCAGTGCCTTACCTGTTGCGTTGCTCCTCGCACGACCACCCCTCGATCGCTTTTCCTCCTCTACCAATGCGTGCGCATCCCTTTCGGCCAAAATATCGCTCGCATCCTGCATAGTTAATGGTCCTCCTACCCGGATACGACTTTTTTTTAGCTCTCCGGCGTTTGCTTAAAGCTGTATTTGCTTCCTCAAGCTCTCGTACCCGCGCTTTCATCAACACCATCTCGTGCATAACCTTTGTCGTACCCTTTACAATCTGATCAAGTGCCTCAAGAATTGGAGTTGGTGAGCTACCTTGATGTCTGGTAATACGATCCTTGATGTGTATTGATTGTAGAGAGGCCTCGGTAGCATTTCGTGGCGTTTGAGAGACCCAGCTGTCGTACGAGACCTCGGGGGGGCTAGTCGGTGTCGGCGTACGAAGCTTGATATCCAGCTGGGAAATCACCTTTTCTGGGTCGAACGGAACAAGGCCTGCCCCTCGAAAACCTCCTTTTACGTTTTCAGGTTCAAATGTTGCTTGGAATGCGTTGAAGAAGGCGAGGAAGAAGTCGGGCTTGGTGATATGGTGAATATGGTTGCGCATTAACTTCTCAATTTCCTTGCCGTAGAACCACTTTAATATACGAAAACACCCAATATCAAGGGGCTGAAGTAGATGAGATGAGTGCGGAGGCATGCAAAGTGTAATAATGTTATTTTCTTTGCAGTAATCCTCAAATTCGGCCGAGTGGTGGCTCTCATGCCCATCCAGAATTAGGAGTCGCTTTCCACCTATCGTACGATGGCGAGAATGTTGGTCAAAGTGTTTGATCCAGTCAAGACCAATCTGGTTATTCGTCCATCCAGTTTCTGAGAGATCAATTGTCCACTCGGGTGGGAAAGGGCTGTTGCGATACCAACTTTCGAGGTGGACTTTACCTGCAACCACCACGTACGGAGGGATAGTATCACCACCCGACCGTACGGCCTGAATCACCGTAGCCCATTCCCGATTACCAGGCTGGATCTTCTTCACCCTCGCACGGCCTTCGGACGAGGTAACAACAAGGGTTGGTGAGATCTGGCCCATCATGAACCCAGTCTCGTCAAAGTTCCAGATATCCGACTCGAGGATCCCATATTTCGCGATTGTATTGCGAACAAGGTCAAACCACGCGCTAATTATCTTCGGATCTTCGCATTTGGCTCTCTGGTAGTCGTACGGACGCGTTGGACGCGTCCGAAGCTCTGGCTGTCGTCGTACAAAGTTTAAAGCCCAACGCTTTCCGACGCGTGACGCGTCACGCGACGCGCGTAGCAAGTTGGCCATATCTTCCACCATATCGTATCCAGGCGAAAATCCTTGCTCGTATAGGTTGAGAACCCTTCGTACGATAACCTCCTCTTCAAGAGGGTCTAGTTTCCGAGAGTTAGCGACGGTATCTGCTCGAGAGGAGATTCCCTTATATCGCCGCTTGAGTGTGTTGTAGGGTACCGAATAAGCCTTTGCAGCCGTCCAGAGATTGAGTTCCTCATCGCGCTCCATAGCTTGGAGGGCAAGGATGATTTGCGCTTCATTTCGTACGATAGGCATATTGTGTTGTGAAATTAAATCGTGATGTTGCGCAAGAGGTGAAATTGGTGAGGTGGAGCTGCCACTCGCTTGTCACTGCCACTCGCTTATCAAACACGTTATATATATTTAAGTTATGTCGCAGCCCCTATTCTTTGCAGCGCATCTCTTACATCAAGAATCGACTAGGTATTCCAATACGTCACATGTTTCCATATAATTATCCATTAAATACCAACATACCTCAGATAAGCGACTCAACCGAACCATAAACCTGACCAGAACCCCTTGCCATCTTCCATCACGTCCGTAATGGTGGCGCCGACAAACATCAAGACCTTGACCTGTTAATTAGCTATTTACTTCCGCAGTTCCTTCAGCCGCTGGCGCACGGCTTCCTGTTCCCTCTGGAGCCTCTCGTCCCCTTGAGGAGGCGCAGCGCGGCCTGCAGCGCGGCTCGGCGATCTGCCAGCCGATTCTCCTCCTCGACCAGCCGCGCCGCCTCTTCTTCTTCTTCTTCTTCTTCTTCCACCTCTGTTCTTCCTCCACGAGCAGCAGCGACGGGGTTATATTTAGAAGGGGCCTTGTTGTCCGCTGCTTTTCCACCCGCCGCCGCCGCCAGTGGTGTCTCTTCTCCTCCTCCGTCCCCGGCCTTTGCCCCTGTTGATAAGCCGCCTAGAGGCTGGTCGATTGATGTTGCTGACCCGCTGCTCGAAGTCGACCCGCTGCTCGAAGTCAAGATGGTTGGGTATGTTTGTTCTCCCCCGGCAGCGGCAAGCAGCGGAATATCGGAGCTCTGCCGGCGTACCATAATTGTAACCTGATGCGCCGTGATGAGGTTGCCTTTGATGTGTTAGTGGGGAGGAGGGAGAGCTCGGAGCATGGAATGCATGTTCGGACTGACACGGGTGTCTAGAGAACAGAAAAGCACTCGGCCGACGACGAGAGTGGCGGGGTGCCGCTGGCTGTCGGGGCCGTGAATGACGACACTGCGTATCCGCTGCGGTGAGGGGCGGCGGCTGGTCAGGTACTTACAATACATACATAGATTACATTAAAGGATTGGGTGCTCATACGGGACAATATGCCGCAATAGACTCCCTGGGAGATAGAGCAGGTCCCTCCCACGGGGTCTCGAAGCCGTCAAAAGCGACATACCACCCCGACGGGCACAGTCCCGGCGAGTAGAAGAAGTGGCTTTGGACATCAAAGGCTTTGGTGGAAGGCAGAGTGCCTAATTGTCGCCATCAATTCTGTAGATGTAATCGAGGTCGTTGGCTGGCGCGTAAATGTGGTCTGTCGTGCATGAGGCGCGCCGCGAAGACGGTAGTAACGGGTCCCGCGTCGCCCCAGGACAGAACTGTCGTTGTCGTTGTCGTCGCCATGGTGGCGACTGCGAACGGCCATGCCCATGCTCAAAAGCCGTGTATGCGTGCGTGCGGGGAAGAGATGGTGAGACCACCTGTGAGCTGAAGGTAGACGGACTCTTAGGTATTGGAATAAATCACCTATGAGGCGAGGCTATGACCAGCCCGGGTTGGGTTGCCAGGCCATGCCAAGCCTTCGCACTTTGTCCCAATTGTGCAAGTTGTGGCTTTCAGTTTTTTGCTCCAAGATAGGGAAGATAAGATCCTTGCGTAGTAGTCGACGGTGACCGAAGTCCTTGAGGTGGCTCTGCGAAGTCTCCAGTTCGGTACTGAGGTTGCCACAAACCCAGAAGCCACCTCGAAAGAGAGAATACTTTACCGAGTTAACTCACAAGATAACGACTATAGCCACATGCATTTCTGTTAAGACTGAGTCTGCTAGGACTTTTAAAGAAAAGTCTATCCAGACCGTCGACGAGATAAATATAGAGTTGATGGCTACCGAGGGGGCAAATTATAAATGAGAAAGGGATAAGAAAGGAACAAGGACAAGAAGAAGAAGGAGAAGAAGGAGAAGAAGGAGAAGAAGGAGAAGAAGAAGAAGAAGGAGAAGAAGGAGAAGAAGGAGAAGAAGGAGAAGAAGGAGAAGAATGAAAGGAGGATGAAAACTAGCAAAAAAACGAAATGGAAAGAGATTAAGCGAAGTGGTTCCTCGCTAGGCTTTACCTAATTACCTACCAGTGGTTCGCCGCGGTTTCTGCTAATTAACGTTCCTGAAAGCAGCCGTAGAAACTTACATTCTGTCTACCTACCGTGTCTACCTACCGATGATATCTCAGTTCCAAAAAAAAAAAATGTGTGTGTGTGCCAGCCACTACTTGTAAGTAAACTAATAAACGTGCAAACGAAAAGGTCTCAAGTTTGAAAGGGCTCACTCACATGCACCGAGACAGGAGAAGATGCCTGCCTACTCCAGATCTGAATTGCGACGAAACCGACGAATTCACTCAAGCTCCCTCCCCGCCTGAACCGCTGCAACCTGCAGGCTGAAGTACTATGGCAAGTACACAGGAATGGCTCAATTCCTGGCCGACGCCGAGCGCGGACGAGTCGGCGAGGGTCCTGTCTGACCCATCGTCAAGTCAGACTAATCATGTCTATCCGGATGCGATGCATCCAAGGAGCAAGTGAACGAATGCAAGGCGCGGCACGCACGACAACCCCGCGAAACATCGATTACATGACCCCAAAACCGACAACAAGAGTTTCCATTTCCTCCTTCGGAGCTGAGCAGTTGCCGCCTTAAGCTGAGCCAGGCTGAGCCAGGCTGAGCGAAAGGTCATTTTTTGGGCTACCCCGGTTATACTTACCGTGGTTTGAAAATGGCATTCTGAGCCCAATTTCGGGACACTGGCGCCCCGCCGCCTGGCCACCCTGTCTCTTTTTTCCCACCCTACCAGAGTAAACGATTACCCAGCTTACCTACAATTGAATTGGAAGGATGGAAAGGATGGCGCAGTCATAGTTGCCTGGTGTAACTCTATGCCGAACAAGCTTGTGAATACGAGGATGAGTTCTTCATTGGAGAGTAGAGCAGGTGCCACAGCAGCTGCCTATTGAGGGGCAAGAGAACCAACCGCCGATCTAATGACGCGTATGAAGGCTACCTAGACAGACGCATGACGCTCTCGTGATTTCGGCTGATCAGTGGCAAAGAGCCGTGACAGGGGTCTTGCAAGCTGAAGATATTGAGATGGCATATAGGCAACCGTGCTAAGCCCCTAAAGACTACAACTTCCTAGGCATGCGAGATTAAGGGTTCCATGAGAGGGGCTGCCTTATTCGTGGGTCCGCTCGTACAGTCCTGCCCGTCGGGCAATCCCCTTGGAACCATCTTTTATCTGCTTCAATGCTCAAAAGCGAGGCAATCCGGGGAGATGTTACGATCTTGGTTCAAAGGTGCAGAGGGCGTTGCCCGCCCGCTGCGGATTGGCTGGAACGGCACTTAGGGTGGGGCTCTCGCTAAGAGAAGGTGCATCCAATTAGGGAGTGCTCAGTGGGGCCATTGCCAAGGTGCACTGAGCATGGCTGAGCTCAGCAGGATCAGTGCCGAGACCCACTGAGCGCACTGAGCAGGGAGCTCAGTGGGGATCAGTGCGTCTAGGACTGAGCACGACTGAGCATGTAAGGCAGGAACTCTGATTGGTTGCTCATAGTTCTATATAGGAGCTGGCAGCACGCTCTCTCTGGAGAACGGTTCTGCAGCTATCAGTGCATCTGGTTAAGCATACATTGGTTGTGTGTTGAAAGCCTGTCTTTCGCAATCTGTGCACGATACTCCTTGTCTCCTGTCATCTCCTACCTGCCGTCCAGACCCCCACAATCCTAGGCCGGGCCTAGCTCCGTGGACCTGTTGTCCAGATTGTAACAGGCAGTGTTCCGGCCAGTTGGTAACAGGTGGTGAGCGCGCACCCTGTGCGCGCGGCTGGTGTTTGGGTTGTCCTTTCCTTACATTCCGGTCCTACTACCTACTACACGACTGTTCCTCAATACGGTAAATAAAGAGGCAGCTCGTTCGGCCTACTACCTACCGCACGACTGTTCTCTCTCTTATCTTATATATTCCTTACATTCGTACCTCCTTATTACTAGCTAAACCTTCTGTTTTTCTACTCCCATTACTTTCACTTGTTACTTCAACTCATACTAGACGTGTATTACAAACCACTCGACTGTAGGGGTCAATTGTCTGTAAGGGGGTTGGTTGGGTTTGGTAAACAATGAAGAATGAACAAAGAGCAAGCTCCTATCGCACGGTGATCACAGTCAAACTGGAATGCTGTCCAAAATGTATGAACACACAATGAATGTGATTGCTTGCTTGAGAGATCAAGCAAGAGCTATCTAAGACCGTGGGTACGGATACGCCTACCAAAAGTCTTTACTCACCGCCTTCTTGGCATTTCAGCCAATACAGGGCCTATCCACTGTAGCCCACTAAAATTACAGGGCTTCCACCAAACCCCACCATTACCATCACTACTATTGTAGTTTGCGCGTAGTCAAAGTCAATTGCGGGTATCTATTTATCTACTTTCTTCTATTTGATCGCCGTAGTGGCGCTGGTGCCGGCGCTGGCGCCGGCGCCGGTACTGGGGCTGGCACTTCCTCCTCACAACGAATAACCTCTTGAATATGGTGCATGATGCGCTCAATCCATGTGCGAATCTTCCACAGCGGCAACTCCTTCCAAGCCTTCCTCCAAGCTTTCTCCGCCTCCTTCCGACTCTGCGGGGCGCCATTCTTCGTCGTTTGCCTCTTCATATAAAACCACGCAGGCTCGATCATGTTGAGATCCGGAGAGTTAGGACACCATAACAAACGCTGAATCCTCGAGACACTTATCACCACCACGTTAGCGCGGTGTACATGAGCCGGCGCGTTGTCCTCCATCACAAGAGCGTCAGGGCTGCATTCGCGCGCAAACGGGATCAACTTCGGCATCAGTACTTGTTTTTGGTAGCGATACCAATCGATTCCTTTCCCCTTGCCCCTCGTTAGCTTACCGTTTGCCTTAGTGAACTTCCACTGAGGGACGCGGCCGGGGTTCTTCCGATCAATCCGAAGGCGAGACATCGGCTTGTTCAACTCCCACTCAGCCTTACAGATAGGCTCAAGCTCCTCGTTCATCTTCTTCAAGTCCTCATCAGCCACCTTCCTCTCCGTAGTAGTTTCCGGCTTCCAAATATGGTAAGGGCCCTTCCGATTATAAGTAAAAGAAGCCCAGAACATAAACTCCGTAAATCTTTTCCACCGCTCACGAATACAGCTTCGTAGGTGCCGCTCAGTCGAATTCCTCCATAGTCGATACCCTCCACGGCGATGACCAATAATAATAGATGTTTCATCGGCCCAGATCACCTTCATCCAATCTTCGAGGGTTTAATCTTTATGATTAAGACATCACTTTAATCGTTGCGCCCGCATTTCCTTCGTTAACCCAGGCTTTCGAGTGGGCTTCAACTTCTTCAGGCCGGCCTTACGCAGAATCCGCCACACCGTCATTGCGGAGATCTGCCCCCCTAGTTCAAGAGAGATTTGAGCGCATGACTTCTCACGACCGTAACGATTACAACGAACCTTGGCAAGGACCTCCTCCTGATAGCCTTCCTGGTTTCGAGGGCGACCCGACTTCGGTGCGTTGGCAACGTGGGAGCTTTCGAGCCGCCCAGGAAGACCGTTAGGAGTCTGAGAAACGTACCCTGCCTGGATCGCGCGGTCAATGAGGGTACGCGCGGTGATACCGGTCACTTCTTCGATTTTGTCGTTTGACCAGCCGATGGCTTTGAGGGTTAAGGCTTGAGCACGGGTTATACTGTCAGTATATGGCTTCATGGCTGAAAGATGGATAAGGTGGTAGTTGTAATAGATAGGCGAAAGAAAAACAACCCTTGGATTTATCTTACGACTTGCGCATCTTTATATATTTTCATCTTGAGCCCAGTTTGGTTCCAATGGATTTCCACGGCAACCGCCACGACAACAGGGTTGCCACAAGCCTGAGCGCTGGCCCCTGGTTACTGGCTGTACGTGGCTTACAGCGGCTTACAGGTGGTGACGTGGCTGACAGGCTGCATCACGGCCTAGTACGAAGCCTCAGGGAGCCTGCTTTGATTGGCTTGGACCGAGCCAATCCCTTACGGTGGTTTTAGCCGCTGTGGCTCCCTGGAAGGCTCACTGAAGGAATTCTGCCGGCAGAAAAAAATGGAAAGCGGTGAGAAAAGACTTTTGGGAGGCGCTTCCGTACGGTCATCGTATATATCTATCTGAGACGGGCTAGTAAGAGCTGCGCTCTTACTTGCCCGGTAGGAAGGACCTGCCCGGTGCCGGGCACCGCTAGCGTGCCGGGCAACTTGCCTGGTGCCAAGAGGGGTCTTGGCACCGAGTACTCCCTGATTGGCTATCCTTCCATTTGCCTGGTGCCAAGACCCTTGGCACCGTGCACCGTCTAATTGGTCCGTCCGGGTGAAGGCCCCAGTCTGCCTGAGGCGCCCGCCTCTTGCAGCCTGTGCAGTACGAACCAGGTTCGTCACAAGCCGCCCATCCGGCCCAGGAAGTGAGCCATTCCTGCCCCCCCCTGCCTGGAAAAAGACGTCTGAGTTTACTGAGATAAGGGACGCCAACGGGGAAGTAGATTTTGGGTAGTGACCACATCTCTTTCAATCTGAACATTTTCTCAATGACAAGCTGTTGAGCGCTTCACACTGTGCAGGGGGGCTAGGTCAAGGTTGCCCTGCGACATTTAGCCCACCTTACATCTAGCAGCCCTGGATCCTCTCTCGGATGGCTCTTCCTCTGTGGATTGATCCCGCATGCCTTGGCCGATGGGAGCTGCACTGCAATGTTGGTGTGTCGGCAACAATCTGCGATTTCGCCCGCCGCGATGCTCAGCCGTACGGAAACCGCGCTAGGTAGCAACCCCGCTCGGCACGTGCGCGCTTCGAGAGCCTTACCCGCGAGCATGCTGTGCCGAACGGATGCCTTGGGCTGGCCGCCCATTTGCTTGATCATCGTAAACTTCTAGCTACCCCTTGCGATAGAAACTCGTTAGTCATGTTCTAGAAACCGGAGATTCTACGAACTTTCTAGGTAGCGACTCCAATATTCCACTCACAACGATGGCCACCCGACGGCCGGCAAGCCGCGCTGGCTTCCGTTTCGCCATAGTCTGCGCATTACCCCGCGAATATGATGCGGTCAGTCTCCTCGTCGACGAGTTCTGGGATAAAAATGGCGACCCGTACGGGCGGACTTCGGGGGACCCTTATACTTACAGAACCGGACGTATTGGTGATATCAGCATCGTCCTCGTCCTCCTTTCGGATATGGGGAAAGCCAGTGCGGCTAGTGCTGCGGCCAGCGTCCGGTCAAGCTATCCGAACCTGGAGCTCGTCCTCCTGACAGGCATCTGTGGCGGTATGCCCCGTACTGACGCCAACGAGGAGATTCTGCTGGGAGATGTGGTCCTTGCCGGATCGGTTGTCCAGTACGATTTCGCCAAACTGTATCCTGACGGGTTCCAAACAAAGAACACCGTGAAAGACATGATCAACCCCCCTAAAACAGTCCGCAACTTACTAAGTATATTGGGGACTAATCACCGTCGCGAGGATTTTCAGAGGCGTATCGCAGTCATTCTTCAAGAACTACGAAGTGCTAGTCGTCCGAGTCAGTCAGCGAAATACCAGTTTCCCGGAGCCGCGCTTGACAAGCTCTACCAGTCGCGCTACCGGCACAAACACCAGGTTCCGACCGATTGCTCTCAATGTATGGACCCACAAAATACCTGCGAGCTGTCCCGCACGCAGACATGCGACGAACTCAGCTGTAGCGATACTTTTCTGGTGACGAGGAAACGCGAGCATAATCCGGAGTCCCCTGCTCCCCTTGTATTCTTCGGGCGCATCGGGTCAGCCGATATAGTAGTCAAGTCCGGTGAAGACCGTGACAGGATTGCTAAGGAGCACGGCCTCCTCGCATTCGAGATGGAAGGTGCTGGAGTTTGGGATGAGATCCCTTGCATTATCATCAAGGGTGTCTGCGACTATGCGGACAGCCACAAAAACAAGCGGTGGCAGTACTACGCGGCGGCGACGGCAGCATCTACCATGAAGGCGTTGTTGGAATTCTATCCAAAAACAGACGAAAACCGAGGTACGTACATTATATTATATCACTAGAAGAGAGGATACTGAACATCTTCAAGCGCTACCAAGGCGCCATTTTATGGTCCCGCTCGGTCGAAACGAAGGCTTCGTCGGACGTCACTCCATCCTAGAGCAACTCCTTCAGCGCATCCCTCCAAATACGAACAAGGATAATTGCCAGCGTACTATCATCGAAGGCCTCGGTGGCGTTGGCAAGACTCAAGTGGCTCTCGAGGCAGCTTACCGGGTGTGCCGCGATCATACAGACTGCTCCATTTTCTGGGTGCCTGCCGTTGATACAATAAGCTTCGAGAACGCCTACCGCAACATCGGTCAAAAGCTGGGAATAAGAGGGATCGATGACGATGACGCAGATTCTAAGTCGCTTGTAAAGAGGGCCCTAGGAGAAAGCTCAGACAGTTGGCTCCTCATCGTTGATAATGCCGATGACATAGAGCTGGTCTTTGGCAGTCGAGAGTCACCAGGGTTTACCAAATATCTCCCATTTAGTCGCAATGGCTCAATACTTCTCACGACGCGAAACCACAAAGTCGCAGCCCGATTTGACCAGAAAAATATCATTACTTTGGCGCAAATGAACCAGACTGAAGCAATAGAGCTATTACAACATGGCCGAGGAAACCAAATTAACGATGCTGAGAGCATACGGCGCCTAGTAAACTTCCTAGACAACTTGCCTCTTGCAATCAGACAGGCATCAGCATATATGGCAGAGATAGGCATGTCAGCGGCTATATACCTTGATCGTTGCCGCTCGAGTAATAGGACCTTGATCCGACTACTCAGCAAGGACTTTAACGACCAGGCCCGGTACGAAAACATCAAAAATCCTATAGCTACCACCTGGCTAATTTCCTTCGAGCATATTGCGCGAGACAATCCGACTGCTGCACGGTATTTGCGATTCATCTGCTTCCTCAACGAAAAAGACATCCCCTTCTCATTGCTGCCGCCAGCAGAAGATGAACTGGAAGTAGACGAAGCGATTGGCACCTTAAAGGCGTATGCATTCATCATCCCGCGGGGAAAAGAGTCATTCGACATTCACCGACTTGTTCGGTTAGCGATGCGGAACTGGTTAGAGGAAAAAGGAGAGCTAACGGAAAGCATAACTGATGTGATTCAACGGCTCGCTATGGCATTCCCCTTCCCAAAACACGAAAATAGAGAGATCTGGATGAAGTACCTACCACATATGCAGATTATCTCGGAGTCTCCAGGTTATTGTACAGATAAAGAGGCTGAATCCGATCTCCTTTTTAATATAGCTGAGAGCTATTATCAGATAGCTAAGTACAAGGAGGCCGAGCAGATACACCGGCAGGCGCTGGAGCTCAGAGAGAAGGTGCTCGGCCGCGAGCATCCCGATACGCTCACTAGCATGAACAACCTTGGGAGTGTACTCGAGAGCCAGGGCAAGTACGAAGAGGCCGAGCAGATGCACCGGCAGGCGCTGGAGCTCAGAGAGAAGGTGCTCGGCCGCGAGCATCCCGATACGCTCACTAGCATGAACAACCTTGGGGTTATACTCAAGAGCCAGGGCAAGTACGAAGAGGCCGAGCAGATGCACCGGCAGGCGCTGGAGCTCAGAGAGAAGGTGCTCGGCCGCGAGCATCCCGATACGCTCACTAGCATGAACAACCTTGGGGTTATACTCGAGAGCCAGGGCAAGTACGAAGAGGCCGAGCAGATACACCGGCAGGCGCTGGAGCTCAGAGAGAAGGTGCTCGGCCGCGAGCATCCCGATACGCTCACTAGCATGAACAACCTTGGGGTTATACTCGAGAGCCAGGGCAAGTACGAAGAGGCCGAGCAGATGCACCGGCAGGCGCTGGAGCTCAGAGAGAAGGTGCTCGGCCGCGAGCATCCCGATACGCTCACTAGCATGAACAACCTTGGGGTTATACTCAAGAGCCAGGGCAAGTACGAAGAGGCCGAGCAGATACACCGGCAGGCGCTAGAGCTTAAAGAGAAGGTGCTCGGCCGCGAGCATCCCGATACGCTTACTAGTATGAACAACCTTGGGCTTGTACTCGAGAGCCAGGGCAAGTACGAAGAGGCCGAGCAGATACACCGGCAGGCGCTAGAGCTTTACGAGAAGTTGCTCGGCCGCGAGCATCCCTTTACCCTCACTAGCATGAACAACCTTGGGGTTATACTCGAGAGCCAGGGCAAGTACGAAGAGGCCGAGCAGATGCACCAGCAGGCGCTAGAGCTTTACGAGAAGGCGCTCGGCCGCGAGCATCCCTTTACCCTCACTAGCATGAACAACCTTGGGAGTGTACTCGAGAGCCAGGGCAAGTACGAAGAGGCCGAGCAGATGCACCGGCAGGCGCTAGAGCTTAAAGAGAAGGTGCTCGGCCGCGAGCATCCCTTTACGCTCACTAGCATGAACAACCTTGGGGTTATACTCAAGAGCCAGGGCAAGTACGAAGAGGCCGAGCAGATGCACCGGCAGGCGCTAGAGCTTAAAGAGAAGGTGCTCGGCCGCGAGCATCCGTCTACGGTAAGGAGTAGGAGGAACCTTGCAGGCTGTCTTGCAGAAAAATATCGTAACTTATAACCGTGCGGATGGTTTCACAACTACATTCGCTCTACTCTTATATTTTTCTTTCATAGCGGCCACAGGAGGGTCTGGGAGCCCGAGTTACTATATAGTACGTCGTTATATTCTTGCGTTTTCCAGAGTCTTCGATCGCTTTCTTTTATACTTGCTAATATTATAGGGATTAGATAATCAAATTTGAATTACATAGTTGTTTCGGTTTATAAGCGTAGACAACTAAACGAACATCTCTATCCAATTGTGATTTAGCGCCCTCTTAGCATACCGTAATTAACTTGCAGTTCTATCCGCGTAGTAACAGTTTTCTTTCTCACATTGAGAAATCACTCCGGTGGTCTGGTGTGGGGACGTAACATTCGGATCCTACCCCGCGGTGGGGCAAGTGGACTGTGCACCTTCATCAGAGATCTTCAGAGCCGGTATTGAATGGTGGTCGCCGATGTCGTATGCTACCGAGAACGGACAGTGTAAGTGGCGGGCGGGCTACCTTTCTGTAGGAAAGCGGTGCAGAGGCAGAGCCGCGTCGAATCTACGGTGCGTCTCCTGGTTCGGTTCAGGATACGCAGTGAGCTATCTTGCGCCCATTCTCCATCCCAAGTTGCCCGGCAGGTTGCGAGCCCGGCTAACCGTGGTATTACCGTAGATCGAACAAGACGCAGGAATCGTGACGGGTTACCAAGGTGGCAACGCTACAGAGCGTTTGAGCGAGCTGCTGGAGATCTACATCTCCTTACGATTGTCTAAAGAGAATCTTTGATATGGGAGCAGCTGAGATCGCTGGTTAGCTTCTGTCACAGCAGCGACGTTGAGAAGTTGACGGCGCATTCCGTGTAGTTCTGCGAGAAGTGCGGCAAAAAGAGAACCAAGTGCGAGTGTCCAGGTCCCTTCCAACAGTCTTCCCCCGCCCCACACACTCAGAGTTGGGTGCAGGTGCGACCTGTTTGGTAGCCGGACGACGGACTAGGATGGGTGCTCCATCTGTAGTTCCGGTTCGAAAACTTTCGACAACCCAGGCACAAGACACCCAAAGGTTGTGCCGCACCTGCGAGGTCATGAAAAGCAGGGTCAATGTGGAGCGGTGCACTAAGTGCCTGAGAAAGGTCCAACAGTGCAAGTGCCACGCTCAACTAGTGAGAAACGACGCGAAAAAGTGCGACACCTGCAACAAAACCCCAAAAAGCTTCCAAACTCCTGAAGCACAGTACAAAGTCTCAGACCTCCCAGGTCGCAAAGAATACAGAAACTGTCACAATCTCAGGTCCAAGCAAGGAGGAGTTTCCCAAAAAGTGACAAGCGTCTCCCCCCCCCGGTAGACCTGGAGGAGTGCCAAAGGGCGGCAGAGAAGATGTGGGTCAGACAGAAACCAAAGAACTACACCCCTGGGTTCTGGCAGCCCTGGCCGGCCAGGAGCAAGAAAAACACGACAGAAATCAGGAGAGGTTGACCTTCCCAGAGTGGTGTTTGCCACCCTCCTTAACGAAAGATCGGGTCTAAGAGGAACTCTGCGGAGCAAGTGGAAAGACCAAACAAGACAAAGAATATATATATACAACCTCCCGAGGGCCAGAGGACACATCTTCAACTGTGTCACCTCGGGGTGGTCGAGTAACAAAGGCGCAGACAACCCAGAAACCTTCCTAGAATGGTACCGAAGGACCAATGAGAAGCAGGCAGAGTTGAGGGAACTCAAGGCGGACTCAGGCAACGGAACGTGGATTATGGTCGACACCAAGGAACTGTCCCGGCTGCTCGGTGCAGCAGAAACCGAAGAGAGCCAGGAGGAAGGTATTTCTAACTAAGAAGTGACCGTCCAAGCGGAAGGATAAGAACCCGTAGTCCCGAAGGGAGTTTTAGGGGGTGTGCTACGTGAGAAGTATAGAAGCCCGGGTAAAGCTCAGGAAGGAGGAACAGCAACGAAGGCTACCTTTTCTCTACCCGGACAGGATAGATTTTTTAGTAGGACAAGACACCCACGCTAGGTATATAGCAGATGCTCGTTCCCATAGTGACGGAGATAGCATTAATAAAAGTGAATTGAATAGTTCTGCGGGCCGGGCTGGGGCTGAGCTGCTCGGTGGCTGTAAATAGGCGAAGTGAGAACCGCGGCCGTGCCATGAACGAATGGCAGCAACGTGCTTCCTCTATCGTCGCGAGATCGCTGTGCAAAGTTCGTCGAAAGCTGCGCGTACCTCTGGACCGGCTTGGATGTGCCCGGATCGTTAACGACACAACCCTCCGTTTCTGATGGAACGGACCTTTGCGCAGACGGCGCGGACGTGTCGGCGCACGCACTCGTGGTCGTTCCCCACTGCACCGCAGCGGTGTGGCAAATACGACAGGAGCGCTTTCCCGCCCCACGTACAGCGGCTTTTGGAAGACCGGGGACGCCAAGTGAGGTTGTGCCCCCAACTAGTATGGTCGACGCCGGCGTGCCGCCCCACCACGATCTTGATCTGACATTGTGCAGGCGGCGCAACGTCTCGACGCGCCACGACGCACGCGTCATGATTAACAAATGGCTTTGCGCCGTCCCCGCCGGAGCTGGAGCGGGGTTGTGGTTATCAATGGAATGGCTTCTATATGATGGTATTATTAGCTACGTCCTATGATATTTACCGGCTCTGCCCAGGAGATATTGCATGGCGAGTCTCAGCGTTGGAGAGTTGTCCGTAAGCCTCGAAGATAGTGGCCTTTTCAGCGCCTAAGTGAGCATCGCAAGCTGACGGTATTCGCGCCAAATTGAGTGATTTGCGAGCAAGCTCTTCCGCAGGCCAGCGATTCCAGCTGTACCCACGGCTGGCCTTAACTGCCGCGACCCGCCCCATCATTCACTACCATGACCCAAATAAGCAGCTATTCCTGCAAATCGATGCCTCAGCTCAACGAGGATTCGGCATTATGCTCTACCACCTAAAAGACGGAGAGACCTGGGACCCCTCACAGTGCACTGTGATACCAGTAACCAAAGTGCTCCCAGTAATGTTCCTCAGCAGATTCCTCGTGCGAGCAGAGCTTCGATATGGACCTTCGGAACTGGAAGTTGCGGCCCTGGTCTGGAGTGTTAAACGTCTTCCGTAGTACTTGATTAACGTCAAGGCAAACAACGAGTTCGATTCAACGCAAGCCAAGGACATTGCGGACGTGAAGCAGTCAGAAGAAGCGGATACGTCCGGCGCACCTGAAGATCTCGCAGCAAGACCTTCTATTGTGCCGCCCTCGAAATCAGGGCCCGAGACAGTAACCAAGGCAACGGACAAACCTGGTAGGATGGGAAAGCAGAGAAAGAAACGTAAGGGGACGGAGGATGAGTGGCTAAAGCAATGGGAAAGGACTTTTGAAGTCGGCTTGAAATTAGCAGGGCAGGGGTCTTCTCCACTCATTGAGTTCAAGGACTTAAGGAAAGGCATTGTAAGTGGAGATAAGGAATGGCTCGAACCAGTGATGTATAAGAACGAGGTAAATTAGCGAACTAGTCCTAATTCAGATCCGAACATATATCTCATACTCAAACTTAATAGACAAGATATCTCCTAGTATATCGAACTAGCGTTCTGACTTTTAGTCATAAACAAGACACCACCTAGCTTTTTGCTTGTATGATATGCCGCTGAAGAAATCGTGCAGCGGCGGCACGGTCGTCGACACCAACACTCATGCTCCAACTCATAATTGGCAGAGCAACCACCCGTTATCGAAGGTTCTAAGCCTAGCAAACCAGCCAAGCAAAATATCGCCATAAAGCGTATTCGCCTTATTGCATGAGACATCTCAGCATGCTGGAAAGTTCTAGAAATATAGTTGTTATCCCTGAACTTGAGGTTAGATATCAAGAAGAACGTACCCAATCCACCCATTGATATACAGAGAAGTCTCTAACCAGTTTGAAGTTAGCAGTGCATTATAGACAGTCCACAGTATGTAGAATCAGTGCACAATTAGCAAACTATATCATGTTACGATCCTGGTTCAAAGGTGCAGAGGGCGTTGCCCGCCCGCTGCAGATTGGCTGGAACGGCACTTAGGGTGGGGCTCTCGCTAAGAGAAGGTGCATCCAATTAGGAAGTGCTCAGTGGGGCCAGTACCAAGGTGCACTGAGCATGGCTGAGCTCAGTAGGATCAGTGCCGAGACCCACTGAGCGCACTGAGAAGGGAGCTCAGTGGGTATCAGTGCGTCTAGGACTGAGCACGACTGAGCATGTAAGGCAGGAACTCTGATTGGTTGCTCATAGTTCTATATAGAAGCTGGCAGCACGCTCTCTCTGGGAGAACGGTTCTGCAGCTATCAATGCATCTGGTTAAGCATACATTGGTTGTGTGTTGAAAGCCTGTCTTTCGCAATCTGTGCACGATACTCCTTGTCTCCTGTCATCTCCTACCTGCCGTCCAGATCCCCACAATCCTAGGCCGGGCCTAGCTCCGTGGACCTGTTGTCCAGATTGTAACACTGAGTAATGACTGGTATTGGCGTGAGACTTCAACCTGGCCTAAGCTAAAGAGATGTGCGAGGGCCATGGTCTAATATACATAAAGGGGTTATGAGTCATCCTTGCGTGGCCCTGGTGGCGGTGGTGCGTGGCCCTAGTGGCGATAGTACGTGGCCCTAGTGGCGGTGGTGCGTGGCCCTGGTAGCGGTGGTGCGTGGCCCTAGTGGCGGTAGTACATTGTGGCCACGCGGGTGGTTTCCTTACATAAGAATAGAAGTATAGTGAGAGGATGAATGTAGTAGAGAGGAAAAGCGGGGAGAGGAGTAGATGGAGGTAAAGAACGACAATGCTAGTCTATAATAATAATTTTTAGTGATAATAGAATATATTCTCCGTGATTCTCAAGCCTTTAAGTAAGAATTATTCTTGATCGCCGCCTTGACTAATTCCTAAGGTCTTTTCATTAGCTCGGTATATATACTAGTCTTAAATTCATCTGGGGCTTATGTATTACAAACCACTCGACTGTTAGGGTCGTCCGTCTGTAAGGGAGCACGGGCTCCACAGGATGCTGGGGTTGGTAGTTATGAAGATAGAACAAAGGGCAAGCTCCTATCGCACGGGTAATACAGTCAAATCGGAATGCCACTCAAAGTGTATGAATGCAGTGAATGTGTATTGCTTGCTTGAAGAACCAAGCAAGAACTATCTAGGACCGTGGCTACGGTCGTCGTATATATCTATCTAAGGAGGACCAATCAGAGTTCCTGACTCACATGCTCAGTCGTGCTCAGTCCTAGACGCACTGATCCCTACTGAGCTCCCCGCTCAGTGCGCTCAGTGGGTCTCGGCACTGATCCTACTGAGCTCCCCGCTCAGTGCGCTCAGTGGGTCTCGGCAATGGCCCCACTGAGCACTCCCTCATTGGATGC
Organism: Lasiosphaeria miniovina; assembly: GCF_030549165.1. Taxonomy (NCBI): domain Eukaryota; kingdom Fungi; phylum Ascomycota; class Sordariomycetes; order Sordariales; family Lasiosphaeriaceae; genus Lasiosphaeria; species Lasiosphaeria miniovina. The sequence goes on along the minus strand of NW_026848223.1, from coordinate 3,212,992 downwards.
TCCCTCGAGCGAGAGCCCCCCACCTTAAATGCTGTTCCAGCCAATCCAGAGAAGGCGGGCAGCGCCCTCTGCACCTTTGAACCAGGATCGTAACATTATGTACAGTCTTGCTAATGTATCTTTTGTTAAGTGTCGTGCCGACGAAGTAGAATTAGGAGAAGCAGGATGGTGGGAATCATGGTAACGGCAAATTGCAGTAGGAGAGGCGCAGCAAAGTTCACGGGGCGTGCCGTCCACCTAGAGTGGTCGCTATCGGGCGGAAAGTCTAGCTCTTCCCTCCGTGCCCCTATATTGCTGAGGTTGCCTTCTAGTAGAGCCTCTCCTCTTCCGAGCTGCCCTTGACCATTCTTCATTCCGCCACTTTCGCCTTCACCGAGGACTGCTGCCTGGTCTGCAGCAGTTCATATATCCGAAATCAGCCGCCCCCGAGCTGAGGAGTAAGCTAATTCCTAGATCTGCGGTGGCAACATTACCTCGAACAGTATTCTGCCTCGTCATCACGCCGTATTATCTTTGAAGGATGAACTAGGTGATCACCGGCCTGGGCAAGGTAACGTATATTGGTGTGACCTTCTAGTTCTATGTTCGGTGTCAAAAGGTGAGAGTACCTTGTCCGTTTCTTCAGCTTCAAGCACACCCAAGTAAAACAGGCATGAATTATCCCTGGGTAGAGGTGGTATTAACTCGACGCATTCATGCCGATGTAACTACTGGTTAGGGCTGCAGATACAAGGAGACACTCGATGGTCGGGGGAGAGGGACCGTTGCGTGAACGAAATCGAGCTGGAGACAATTGCCGGATAAGTCGATTGGGAACCCACAGTCATTGCATAGAACCATTGGCCATTATACGGCAGGTCCTGTAAATCGATCTTCCCCTCATAAAGGTGGCCGTTGTATCATTATCGGCAATGCCGGGAAAGCCTCAACACGCCCCTTAGTAATATAGGAATTTAAAGTGCTGCCTACAAGTCTGGGGGGCTCTTACGGGCATGAGTACGATGGAGGGGTAGAGGACCATCCCCGGTACTGTCTAAGGAAACTTCTTAGTAGCTCTTTCAGCAGTTCTCATTTTCGCCTACCCATATCCTTAGGCTCGCCTACTGTTCCCTAGTTCATGTTCGACCACTAAAGGGTAAGATAGAAACGTTACGAAACGGAAATCTAGACTAATAGTTACAAAGTCTCTAGTCATCTTTACTTTCTAAATTATGAGGATAGAAGCTAGATAGATGTTTTGCGAAATAAAATTCGTCGTCTCATCGTTTTTAAAAGAATATGGGCAAGTTGGCATATACTAGTTCTCAGTTTGAATACAAATAGTGGTTCTAATTAGTTTGATAACGGTAGCTGATTGCACCCGTAAGAAAAAAACGGAAGTTGTGGGTTGGTGTCCCAAAACTAGGATTAGTTTGGACACGGCAAGTATAACCGCGTCATCTCTGAACTCAGCTCGGCTCAGCGCGATGCTCAGTGCGCCTCAGCTTCTGCTCAGGTTTCAAGCCTAATACGGATTTGGCCAAAAAAGTTGTCGGGGGTGACTATAGAGGTAGATATTTGGAGTTATCGCAGCCATACCACCAGCCTAGTGGTGTGTTGGCTGCTTTGTTGATGGAAATAGGAAAGGTGGCTTTTACTTCGATTTCCCTTGTTTCGTGGCTTCTTTCACGTGGGTTCACTTGCGCAGGGTTCAGTCCTCTAATTACAAGTAGGCTGGGACAAACCTGGCTGCACTTGAGACTGGCAGGCACGACAGTTGACTACAAAATAAACAAATGAATGACCCTATCTATAGATAATCTGCACAGACAAACGTGCCATGCAGGTCCATGACATCAGCAATAGTTGCGTTGGGGAGTATGCCCGCCGACCACAGCGTGTGGTTGAGCGTCGTTACGGCCCCGCCCCCGTCGTTGAAGTAGTCTGTCAGCGCCGTCGTGATATTGCTGCCCGCGTGCGCGAGGCTCGCGGCCCCGGCGCCCCCCAGCGGCGAGGTGCAGGAGACATTCGAGCCCGGAGCGCTGTCATGGCCAGAACTGCTCGCAGCCGGGGGCGTCGAGTTGGCCGTGGGGACGTTGGGGCCGCCCATCTCCGTCAGCCGCGTCGCGAGGTCTTTAGACTGCCACAGCCACCACAGCCGGTCGAGCCAGGCGTGGTGCAGGTAGAAGAGCGGGTCACCCGGGCTGAGCATCGTGTTGGACATCTGTCGGCGAGCAGACATGTCAGCGTTTTGCTCCTCGCCTTGATGCCCTGATTAGGGTTGTGCGAGGCAGAGACTGAAATAAAAGCACTAAAGAAAAAGAACGTACAATCCCTCCCACCCCCCAGTGTCCGGCAATATGCGGCTTGGCCTCGAGACAGTGCCAGACGTCCTCGTACGTGCGCGCCGCAAGGCAGGTGTCGAGGGTGGTCTGCGCGGCGTTGGAGAAGGCGCACTCGCTGATGTTGCGCACGAGGCAGTACCCCGGGTCGCCGGCCGGGACCGTCGTCAAGTCCTCCCTGAAGCGCAGCCTGAGGTCGGCGAACGGCCCGTCGGCGATGCAGCCGCCGCCGCCAGCAGCAGCTGCTGCTCTGACGCTAGTCTTCTTGCCGTCGCCGCCAAAGCCCGTGGCGCTGTCGAACACAGCCGCGCCGCGCAGGTCCGCAACGTCGGCCAGCTCGTCCCAGTACCTGTGGTGTTGTTAGCCATGGCATGTTAGCCGTTTCGGATTCCGATGGGATGACGGGGAGAGGGGCTACTGGGATGGTGAGGAAATGTGCGTACGGCATCGGTCCCCTGTACCCGCACTCGTCTCGCAGGAGCGTCTCGTGCGCGGCCAGGAAGTAGCGGTGCCACGGCAGGAAGGCGCCCACGAAGTGGATGTACCCCGACTGCGCAATGTGCACGTAGTGCAGCTCATCCCAGCGTGTCTGCGCGCCGGCGATGCCCAGCCGCGCGGGCGCCTTGGTTAGGCACAGCGTGGCGCTGATGTAGTCTGCCCTTTCGGAGGGTGTGAGGGCTTGCCTGTACGAGGGGAAGTATCAAGTCAGGGTGGGTTGGTTTAGAGGGCATAGGTTGGATACAAAAGGCTGGCTGGCTCGCTGATGTGCTCAGCGTTGCCCGGGCACTCACCAAGCCTTCCTTGGGGATCTGATGGTGCATGGCTTGGCCTGCTTCCCGCCGGCGGACTGCTTGTGAGGGAAGCCGCATACCGCGCCAAGAAGCTGGGTGAGAAGCAGGGCGATGACGCCAAGGGTCATCTTAGGGGCCATGATGGCTCTGGAAACCGGGGAGACGATGCAGAATCTTGGCCAGCTGTCATCTGCAAACTTCTGGGCTGGAGATCCCAAGTCATGATATAAACGCCTACCGCCCCCGCTTCCCCATACTCCCCGGTGATTAGATGACGGAGGATTCCAGGGTTGCTGCGATAGGGCCGTGGAGATGACTTTGAGTAGCCGGGGTCGATGACGGCAGTTTTTCGTGAGGCTCCCTCCGGACCACAAGGACCGGTCTAGACTCGACTTACAGGAGCGATATTGCCTGTCCTTCTGGTTGGGGTAGCTGTGGGGCCCCTACACTGGTTCCACTAATCAGGACACGCCCCCGTTGCGGTCCTGGCCGGGCATGGATATAATCAATAGGGGACTGTGTTGGGCTGGGCCAAGCCAGACGGCGTCGCTTCAGTTGGTCTGAATAATGTTAATTAACCGGACTAGAGTGAGCAGACTAAGCAGGATATGAACAAGCGGTGGCCTTCCATGGTTGAGCGTCATGCGAGGGGAGGCAAGGGAGCCAATCGGCAGCCAAGCCCTTGAGGGGGTGCCGTACTGGTTTGGCAGTTTTAAGCAGCCCACACTATATTCGACGCCGACGACTCATGCAGCGGTCGGCATTCGTGGGGTCATGCGTGTCGCCCGCCTGCATATAACACACGGCCATTAATAAAGCGGAGGCGGAATAAGCTTGCCTGCCTTGACCAAGTCCGAGGGGCTACATCCTATAATATGCTCCTCCGTGGTTTCAATTCTCGTCTGGCTCCTATTTATGAGCCTTGTCGTTGGGACAGATACCCGAATCAGACTCTTGGCGGAGCCCTTCTCCAATTTCATCATCTCAAAAACTCTGCAGCCAATCTGTCTTTCTGCCGCTGAATTGGTGGATGCCACGTTTCACTCGCGTAGAGTAGGTAGACTCCTAAATGTGCGCTAGTTAACGTGATAATCTTTCTTGAGGGACAGATTTGCCGTGGATTAGCTCCAGAGAATCAGCTTTTCAATATTTTCCATTTCTCCTCACTCTCCAGGGTGGTGTTCGAGGTAGTCATCGTTTTTGGAAGAACTCCCCACCCCGACACCATGACGCCTTCCATTTCCAAAGTCAATTCAGAACGTGTTTCTCGTGTCTCTTGGGTTGCTCTTGCTGTGTGAGATTCTCAGCCCCAGGTTGCCCAGGATGACTAAGCCAGAGTCGCAGAGCTGAACCTGGGCAGGTGCTCGGCGTTTGGCTGCTTCCCCTCACCGCGCGATGCCTCGCTCATTTCCAGGGCTCCACCAATTTGACTTCGACCTTGGAATCTGAAGCGCGTCTGTAAAGTCTGCATTCGACCTCGGGCTTTGGATTGGTAGCAATTGCAATGTCGGGACATCAGGGCGGCCACTCCAATGGCGTCCACGGACCAGCGACCAACAACGTCAGTCCCAGCCATGGCGCCCACGAATCGACGTCGCTCCTCCCCACAGCAGTCGGCCGCCTCCCACTGCTGAGCAATGGGGTTGCCCACGAGGGCGAGAGCGGCCGCAGCGGCTTCCATCTCCGCCATTTCCTCCGCGTGCTCTGGAAGTCGTCGTGTACCGTGTCGATGCTGGTCAACGTGCTCTGGCCCTTTGTGCCGGCGGCTCTGGTGCTGCACTTCGTCGCGCCGACGGCGCACCTCTGGATCTTCGCCCTCAGCTACATCGCCATGGTGCCCGCGGCGAACCTGCTCGGTTTCGCAGGGCGGGAGTTCGCGCGCAAGATGCCCAAGGTGGCGGGCATCCTGATCGAGACGACGTTTGGCTCCATTGTCGAAATCATCCTGTTCATCGTCTTGATCGTGAAGCACGAGCCCGAGGGCGAGGACGAGGGCAACGGCGACGAGGGCAACCTGATCCCCATCATCCAGGCGGCGATCCTGGGCTCGATACTTACGAACCTGCTCCTGTGTCTCGGGCTGTGCTTCTTCTTTGGAGGCCTCCGGCAGACGACGCAAAAGTTCCACGCCATCGTCTCCGAGACGAGCAGCGGCCTGCTGCTCGTCGCCGCCTTCGGCCTCCTCATCCCCAGCGCCTTCTACTCGGCCCTGAAGCCAGAGACGGTGCTGGTCTTCTCGTCGAACACGCTGCATGCTCTGCACGACAAGCTCACCGAGGCGAAGCTGCGGGCCGACATCCTCAAGATCAGCCAGGCGTCGTCTATCGTGCTCATGGTCGCCTTCTTCCTGTATATCTGGTATTGTGCCAGTAGCCAGCACAGCATCTTCGACGAGGTCATCGAGCAGGACGAGCACGGCGACGCGGACCGCGAGGCGGATCTGGCCAAGGAGAAGTTCACCATGACGGAGACCTTTGTCGCTCTGTTCATCTCGCTGGTTTTCGTCACGCTGCTGCTCATCTTTTTAGTTGACGAGATTGAGCATGTTGTGGCCTTTGGTGTCCCGGATCAGTTCCTGGGCTTGATACTACTTCCGCTTGTCGAAAAGGCCGCAGAGCATTTGACGGCCATTGACGAGGCTTGGGGTGAGTCTATCCTCCTTTCCATTTGGAGCTTGTGTTACCGATCAGAGACTAATCATCTACAGACGGCGTGATTAATGTCGCGCTTTATCACTGTCTCGGCCCGTCCATCCAAACCGCTCTGTTCAATGGGCCTCTAGTGGTCATTGTCGGCTGGGCCATTGGCAAGCCCATGGACCTAAATTTTGAGATATTCATGATTGGCCTGCTCGTGCTGTCCATCTTGGTTGTAGGAAATTTCTTGAGGGATGGAGAGTCCAATTGGCTTGAGGGGGCCCTCCTGGTGGTATGTATCATAATATGCACCAAATATCTGATTATGCGATTTTTACTGATGCTGCCGCAGATCGTCTACATCATCATCGCCATCGCGGCGTGGTACTATCCTAACCCAGATGTGGCGACCACGAACGACTTTAATGGCTTGGAATATGTCACGTCCCGAAGACCATCATCTCGTTATTGATTTCAATGGGCAGTGGAACGTTCAAGGTGTATAATCAACCCACTCTTAAAGCCTTTTTTATTGATCATCCGGTAATACCACATCGTTTTAAACCGATTACCTGTTGGTACGGCTACCGTTTAGACCACGGTCAGGTAAAATACCAGGTAGCAGATATGTTGCCTTGATTACAGATCAGGAAACATTCACGACCCCGTCGCTACTACGGTTGGCCGCTCCGACTTCGCCATGATCTGCTCCGCCCCGTCAAGCAGCCCGGAGTCCTTCCCCGGTGCCGCCATAACGTCGACCACGACCGGGAGATACCCGACCCTGCCCGTGATTCTAGAGTTGTACGGGACGTCCCCGACGGGAACCACGATGTCGAGGGCGCCCAGGATGGGCGGCAGAAGAGCTCGTCTAGGGCAGACTGGTTCTTGGGCGCCGCGTTGGCGACGGGCAGCACAACCAACGCCTCGGCCTCCCTCGCCGCAATCAAGGTCTCGTGCAGCCACGTGCTGTACACGCCAAGCTTCCTGCGCGCCTCTTGGTTCTGCGACGGCGTGACGGCGGCACCCTTGGCCCACCGCCGCTGCACAAACGGGATCACGTACGGTAGCTGCCGGCCGTGCGAGTCGACATAGCTCTTGCGGAACGCGTCGCTCGAATGGTAGAAGTCGTAGTAGAAGGTCTCGGCGACGAGGTTTTGCAGGTACGCGTCGACGTCTTCGGGCGTCCCCGCCGGGTGGCTGGCTTTCTAGGCCGAGCGGATGGACAGCTTGGTCACGGCGGCCGGGAGGCTGCGGCTGGCGTCGGCGATAAAGGCATCGTCAGCTGCATCTGCTACGGGTTGGGTACGGGTAGGTAGTCGAGGAGATACAGGATTTCGTATGGCTTCTTGGTCTGCGGCTTCGGGTTGGCGTCGTCGCACTTCTCCATGCTGGCAAGGCGCGCACCAAGCCACGACGGTGTGACGGGGACTCCACGCTCTGCGGGAACCAGGGTGACGAGGTAAGGGCATGTGGCGGCGGTGATGGCCGGCGGCACGGCACAGAGCGGGAAGCAAGCCTCATCTTACCGGGACCGAGCCGATCGCGGCGTATCTCACCCGCTCGAAGCCGAAGAACACATCGGCATCGTGGCGAAGGGAGCATCGATGCAAGGTACATGGGTTTTTTACGATAGCCCCCCTGGGTCTGAGAAGGTGCGCTACGTACTCGAGACAGCTTCGCGCCATAGACATGTCTATTAAACTCCCTAATCTAGGGTTTTGGGTTTTTATTTCGGTTTTAAAGAGAACCTATATGCCGCTGAATCAGTGGTTACTATGGTGGGGCTCTAGTTGAAGTTTGTTATCGAGGCTGTGGCTGTAGTTCCGTGTTGGACAACATACACACCTAATTAATACTTGAAGAAGCTTTGACCGAGGCCGCCAGCGCACAGCCATTAGTACTACATTTTGTTGCTCAGACCCTTCTGCTGAAGGGTGTTTTTTTAGATGTATCTTTTGGCCCCATCTCACGCCCTACCACCCCCAGCCAATCAGAACGCCCAAAAAACCCGTCTGAGGACCTGTTATAACGTCATATCAATATTTTCAAATAATATCCATAGATTTAAGACGTTATACGTAGGTACTTATTTTTAATTATATAAATATATTCAAGACGTGTCATACGCTGGAAAATACGCAGGGTACTAGGATTTGGGCAAGCCACCACTTCTGGGTTTTATCCTACGGGGAGCTCCTTAGGGGTACTTCATACGTGTCTAATGCCCTGGTCACCCAACTCCAACTCGTCACATCGGAGCTCGGAAATCTTTTTCTCGAAGGCTGCGCACAAACTGTCAGGCCGAAAACACTGAGCAGACTCCACTCTTACGATACAATAACAATGATAAAAATAGCTCCAACCCCAGTGGGCAGCAGTCTCGCAGGAACTGGATGGGCACTAGACCATTGCCGTATTGACAACTCTCGGTAAGATTCTCTCTCCCGCGTTCCAGACGCAGACAGACGGCTGCTAATTAACGCTCTACGCTGTACCCCAGCCGCCCGCCCGCTCAGACAGACTCAACTATTGTCGCAACCCTCACCGCTGTAAGGAAAGGACAACCCAAACACCAGCCGCGCGCACAGGGTGCGCGCTCACCACCTGTTACCAACTAGCCGGAACACTGCCAGTTGGCACAAGCCACTACGCCACGCCATGGCGCCCCGGGCCTGAGCCCCTGAGCACGTATATAAACAGTGGCCCTCGCCCACCTTCCCTTGCGAGGGCCAGGTTGAAGTCTCACACCAATACTACTCGTTGCTCGCCCACCTTCTTACCTGCATTGTGACCACCTTGATCCGGCGTACCTGCCTTCTCTTACAACCGCAGTCATCTCGACGTCCTTTTCGTCCTTCAACAACCTCTCCTAGCTTAGCACCGCATGCCTCGTTGCTACCGCGGCGACACAGCCGTTAGCTGGACGATGGACAGACATGTACGGCCGCCGGGGGGGGCTCCTCGCCGCTGGGCTGGCGTTTGGCATCGGTCACGAGCGTGGCCTCCATGGCCTACAGCCTGCTGATATAGCAGAACACTCTCCATAACAGCCTTGCGAGGCGGTGAGGTTGCGAATGGCGTGAGATGCTAATACTACACGGTTGTACGTATCAACCTAGGCCCCTAGGTAATTGTCAGAAGTATTGCACTTCTAATGGTAAAGATGATTGGGTTTAAGATCTTGTTTCAATTCTGTCTTCTCTGGCTGATCCAGGGTGCCCATAATATTGTACAGTGGGTGGCGATAACAGGTGGCGATAATATGTAAGCATGCTGACAAAATCCAATCTAGTTCTTTCTACCCCTTTCCATCTGACAGTAGTCTAGTTACAAATTATGCCGAGGAACGGCCTAGGGCTGGGTATCTTGGGCTTTCACTTTTACTGTGGTAGAGAACCAACTTGCATAGTTTTCCAGACGGGAAATAGTCCTCATCGAGTCAACTTGACGCGTATTGACAGACGAACAATGGCCAAACTCAATCAGCTAAGGTGCAGGTTACTAACTAAATAGAGTCTCTTTCTGCAAATGCCAACCAAGCACGAGTCTGAGGCCCGACAGACTGACTTCCCCGCTATTCTTCAAGCCATATTTTGCTCCAAACCCAACGAGCTTCCCGCCACATCAATCGCAATAATGCCGCAACTGGGGTTGGATTCACGTGTGATTATCTTCAGAAAGCCCCTTCAACCATTGCATGCAAATTAATTGCACCGACATGGACCATCCACATCGCCAATACAATCCGACAAACAATCCGACAAACAATCCAACACAGAAAGATGTCTTGATCCGCACGTGCTGCATTGGGCTGTGGTCAAGTAGCCCGATCAGGCTCCTGGGTGACAACATCAAGAGAGCGGCCCTTGACTATTCTGTTTATAGCGACAACCTAGCCTATTTCGAAGCAGTATCGAGGGCTACAGGGGGCCGCTGCGGCCTTGTCACGCTACTCCTTGGTCATGGCGAGCCAGTAGGCTTTCCACGGCTGGGCCTTGGCAGCTGTGGCGGTGGCAGTGACAGTGGCAGTGACAGCGGACTCCATGTTACGTGTTCGCTTTGTTGTTTAGGCAAGCAGACAGGCAGGCAGGCTACTGAAAAGGACCTTGTTAGCGCCTGACGAGGCATTCCTGCGGGAAATGTCTGTTTGTGTACATGCATACCTAGTAATATCTGCAGTTATTATGGGCGTGTTGCCTATGGAGGAAACAGCATCTTGAGTCGAAGGAGAGACTGGGCTGGGACGGTGGGAAATGCGAGGAGAGCCACGGACCGCGCGGCTTTTATTCCGGTCTCTTCTCTCTCATCAAAGCAGAACGGCAATATCCCCCCCCTCGAGCTCCCGCCGCTCGCCCAAGCAGCTAATATGGATACCTACTAATTCGTTGGAGCAACAGCAAAGGACGGAACACCATGCTACACATGCCCACCAGCCAGCACACGAAGCGTTGTCGGAAACAGGCCCCGTAGCCTTATGAAACGGGACTTTTGCTGTAGATGGTACTGTCGTGTCACCGTCGGATAAGGCTCCAGGGTGGTGCCGACGAAGACAATTCGTTACTCTCGGATCATGGATGCAACTGCCGGGTCGGGCTCGACGTTTTTTTTTTTGGGTTGCGGATAGGGGGTTGAAAAGTGTGTTAGGATTTATTTGCTAATGGGCGGTAGCGAATGTTGTCAACCCGGAAAGGATTGAGGGGTTTTCTGCATGTTGCCGCCCTCGTCCACGTTTTGTCGCGTTGCACAACTTGTGCCTTGCTATAGTCACCACTACGGGATCCACGACCCCTCCGAGGCCAACAGGAACAGGTGAATGTGGTGGTGGGATAACCACAAGGGGCCAGAAATCCGATGGTACCAAGACAGGGCTCCAGGACAGATACGCCCGCCAGCCTCAGACAGCTGTGCGTGGTTAAAGAGTCGACTCTGAAAGTCTGGTAAGGAAGCCACAAGATCCTCTCTGCCTTTGTAGAGTATCAATAATTAGTAGCCGTCTTGCAAGCTCCAGCGTTATATTGGTTCCTGGAGTCAGAACGGCAGCATGTGACTCGTGGGCCACCAACGAAGGTTAATGGGCCAGCGGACTACAGGGCCCTGGCAGAAGAAGGCCATCCGCACCAACTCATTTGAGGTGACGTATCTGCCAACCGCCTTCCACATACTGGGCGAGGCTCTCAGGGGCTGGAAGCGAAAGGCCACCGTGGCCGTGGCTTGAGGCCATGGCGGCAGCTGCCCGGGGGGGGGGGGGGGGGGGGGGGGGGTGAAGGGCCTCCACGACCGCTAGTACTACGCTGGACGACTACCGTGGCGCGCTGGAGTACGCAGAGGCGCTGGCGTACGACTGCGTGCAGGGCATGGGCATCGTGGCGCACCACGCCACGATCCAGGAGTCCAAGAAGGCCATGGCCGAGGCGCGCGGCGTGACCAAGCTCACGCGCCTAGTCACGCTGTTCGTGCCGCTGACCTTTGCCACGTCCATTTTCAGCATAAACGTGCGCGAGATCAACGCCAACGACGGGCCCCCCCATCTACGTCTGGGCCGCCGTCTCGGGCCTCCTCGGCTTCGCTACCTGGCTCTTCTTCCGCTTCGAAATCTCCCACGTCTCGCGCCGGCGCGCGGGCGCAGCGTCTGGTCGAGGGGCCAGCCGTACACGAAGCAGGCGCCAGATGTTGAGCTTCATTGATCTTCATTGATCAGGACACGCGGTATGTGTGTCTTGTTTTGTTCTCTGGATTGGCTTACTCTCGGGTACTGTTGCATCGTGGGGCACCTCTTTGGATGACGCGGACAATAACATCGGAGAGGCTGACGACTTCCCTGAAGCCGATTCCACGAGGCGATCCGCTGGTAGAAAGCGGGTTCCATTTTTTCCATCACAAGTCACGAGTCACGAGTCAGGTAGTCTCTGTACTGTAAATATTAATGTAAAAGAAAGGCAGTGTTAAGCAAAGCCAGCAGTGAATATTAATACCTCCATTATGGCACTCGAGATCTCCAAGTTAAGACGCAAATCATGTGTGCCCATCCACCCCCGTAAAGACAAAGACAAAGGAAAAGAGAAAGAAAAGGAAGATTTGCCAATCTCATGCGAATTCCTGTCGTATCCTTCGCGTCTTGTCACTGGACCTGTTGCAACCATCTTCACCGTCAGACCTCTTTGTTCGACTGCGACAAGACTGGAGCTTGAGCTGGCAGGGGCTCGGCCGTTTTGGACTTTGCTTCACCAAACTTGTAGCCCGAGACCGTCTCTTTGATGACTAGAAATTCCTGTCTCGTGGCCAAAACCTCTCTAACAATGGCGGGCGTTATGGGGACACAGTGGTGCTTCTGATGCCACTCGTTGAAAGATACTCGCTCCAAGAAGCGATGCCGAACGGCACCGTACTTCTCGGACGCGAGTTCTGCAGAGCAGATACTTTGGTGCAGTTTGGCGGCATATTCGATGATACCCTTGGGAGGTTTTCTGTGTGCTGTTTGAGATTTCAATTTGAAAACCCCGCCGAGGTTGATTGGCCAAGTGTTGACCATTTTCGTACAGACCTGCTCGATATCCTGGTTCCTCGCCTTGCTTCCCTTGTCTTGCTCGCCAAGGAGCTTCTGCACGGTGGCAAAGATTGAACCTTTCTCGCCTATAGCGCGGGGATTGGATCATCCAGACCCAAGACGTTAGCCAACAATTTGTGATAATCATTGAGGAGGAGCTCGGGAACCCACCTCTTCACTCACCTTGCTCGACAGAGCTGCCAGGAAGCCGAGTGCCGATTGGGTCCTTTTTGGGGAATACCTGATCGTGAAGAAGTCTCCAGATGACGCGAAAGACAACTTCGTAGAGATGCCTGTCATCGTTCCTCAGCTGAGTCACCCACATCTCTTGCTGAACAGGGTTCGAGGCGAGTAACCCCATCAAGTCCTGCTGCTTTGTGGGGCTCAAGCGCTGCTGCAGCCGCTGAAATACGGCATCGTCAATGCTGTTCTCCTTCAAATCTTCCTCGACTGTCAAAGCCCACGACTTGACTTTACCGTACGAAGACTTGAAGCCTTGTTGAAGATCGGCGTCAATGTATTGGAATCTGCAATCGTAGGGCCCGCAAACTCCCACGTGTGGGGTCTCGAGCTTCTCCTTCCGAGTCTTCTCAGACAACTTCCTCGACTCGTGATGTTTCGTATGCGATTTCTCCATTTTTGCTGCCTCTTGGATGGCCGCCTTGGGCCAGTACTCTGCGATGTAGGACATATCTCGGGAGTCGGCGCTTGTGCCGGGCGTCTCGTGATGGGTAATGTCTTGTGATGGGCAATGTCTTGTGCTGGGCGTCCCAGAGACGGAGAATCGTTTGTGCTGTGTGTCCCGACGATGGGCAATACCTTGCGTGTTGTGTCGTATACCTTGGCGCTTCCCAGCGCCAGGCCACGCAGGTCCGTCTGAACTTCTCTGGACAGCACGACCACCAGCCGTGTTTGTTTACCGTATCCTGCACCTGCCAGATCGACGAGAGAGTTTCACTTGCCTTTGTCTCTTCTCAGCCATGGCGCCGCACTGCCACGAGGTGTTACATCAGCTGTTTCCGGCGGTTCCGAGGCTTGGGTCGAGGATGACGTATGCCATGAGAACGAGCAGAACCGGCGTGCATTAAGTCCGTGGAGATGGGATCGCCAAAGCCAAGCAAGATGCGAAAGCCAAAATCCTTTGTGGAACTGTCACTTCTAGGCACCCCGCAAAACGGGAGGACCCTTCCGTGCTTGGCACATTTGCATGTTGCATCCACCTCGCCGCCAAGAGCCCAAGACAGTGTTGCGGACGGTGTTGTTCCCGATGGAGCCGCCGCTGACACAGGCTCAAATGCTGCCCGCCCCTTGAACCTTCTACCTCCAGTGCGAAGCTTTCTCGACGAGCGCCGCTCTTTATTGCCTCCACTACAAGTTGCACGTGTGGAACTGTTTGCGGGCTATTATTAGCAGCAGGTGGGCAGGTAGGGTCGATCAGCAGCATCGTGGTGGATGTCTCGGGCCGTCATTCTGGGCCTGAGTAGGCCTAACCTTAATTTTCTCCCAGCTCCCCCTCGTTACCTACCTTTCCCCGTCACCCTTGACGTGCGCACATCGTTAACAACCAAAGCAAAATTTATCTAGGTTCTCGCCGAAAAAAACCATGCGTCTCGCCGCCGTTTTAATTCTTGCCAGGTGCGGAAGCGCAAAGTTCTTCGCCGGCAGCAGCCCATTTTACTGACTTGGCAGTGCACGACAGCGGCTTACACGCGAGTCGGGCCTTGGCGAAAAGGGACGACGATGGACCCAGCTGCTATCCGCTGCCCGCCAGCCCGACGTCTACTACTTCGAGGACAAGGCATCCGCCACCCCTGACTACCACCAGCCTCGCTGCATCTTGCACATACAAGCCGACGCAGACCTTCTACTCCAGCAGCGGGTGTCCCCTAACCTGTGGGAACGAATTTTGCGTCATTGACGGTGCGCTTCTTATTAAACCGTGATGACTGACAAGAACAGCCAGCTATGGTCAAGAAAAAAGAAACTGACGTATCCCCTCAGCGGCCGTCACCATCCCATGCGGCTGCCCTAGAGTTGATATCCAGCCCACAACCGTCACCGTCTGCCCTACCCAAACTCCGTGTTACCAGTGCTACACGGGCTGGGGTACTTTCTTGGTCACGCAAACTTGCCCACAAACGGCCTCACTGCCGACTCATACTTCAGAGGCGGTGGAGATGGATGAAGACTGAAGCAAGTATGTGATCGGTGTACAGCACAGCTATCAGGGTGGTGGCAATCGGCGTGTGAACATGGAAACCAGAGGTGAAGTACGATGTTTGTTTTGGGAACTATGGTTGAGATGTACATGAGAGGGTGATATTGGAAGATATAGGGCCCAGACAATAGTTTGAGATAAAGATGAGCTTGTAGGAAACAATGTGGTTTTTCTTTGTAGATGGCGTGTGTACTCCCCTGCTTGACGGTATTGTATTCTTTACCGACCACCTTAACCACAATGGAAAGTTTGTTTCAGTTATCTAGGAGCGATATATGAGTCGCAAAAGTCGGAGAAAGGCCCCAATGCAACCATTCATCTAAAATTCTGAGCCACTCAAGTAGCACACCACTCGTCCTTTTGTGCATTTGCTAACAATTCAATTGCCAAAACAGGCCCACTCAACCTCTTGAAAAATGTGCCCCGGAACTGTAACCGTGCTGCTAAGAAACAGCATGATTGCAGTTAAAACACAGTCATAATTGAGTGGGCGTAGCATGTAATTGACACTGTGGAGAAAAGCCCTATTGCGAAATAGATTTTATATTTCAGACGAATAAGGGACCGGTCATCTTTTCCCACCTGCTCAGTATGCTTGTTCTCGTCCATTATAGTAACACCCGCACCTCTCGCAAAAATTCACCTATAAGAGCACGTCCCCTATACTTTTCATACCAAATTTGGGAAGTCGCTCTGCCTTCTCAGATCAGCATTCTCGGAGTAGCAATTCGGATCAGCAATTCAGAGCAGCAATTCGAGCAGCAATTCAAGCCGCATTTCGGAGCAGCAAGCGATAATTCGATATGGCAGTCACGGCGCTTCCGAACATACCCAACCTCAAGTTCATCACCTCAGTGACGAAGGAAGAGATGGACGCCCAGCTCGACGCCATGCGACCCGAGGACTTTGTTGTTGGCTCGCCTTCGTCGGTCTTCCAAAACATTGACGAATCATCCACCGCATCGCAGCTCGCTGTTCAGCCTCTGAAGAAAAACCAGACCCAGGAGCAGCGTCCAGCATCGGAGGCTCAGGGACGGAACGAAGCATAGTAGGCTCGCCCAATCATGTCTCCGAGCGGTAGTGTATGATTACCCACCTACTGAAATTGTAATGTAGTCCGCCTACCAACCAAGGACATGGTGGCATTCGCGCACAGAATAATGGATCCATCCCGTCCCATAATTTTCCCTCTGATGCCAACCTTCACCCCCAAGGCTGTCAGAATACCGTAGAAACAACTGTTCCACCGTTCCCCTGGCAACCTCTTCCTCGAGCGTCCGCGTGCGGATTCCATCATCATCCATCAGTACCCACCAGCCAAGCGCCTCACCAAGTGAATAACCCGCAGCCCACTCATTGCGAAAGCTATTACAATTTCGGAACGAGAAGCGACGCAGCCCTGAATACGACGTCAGGTCCTCTGCATCGTTACTGGCAGGGCCTGACTCTGCCGCCCGGTTCCGCATGTTCCCTATTCCCATCAACCCCCGATCCCGCTAGATCACGGTCTTGCCCGAGGGATGAGACCTAAGAGAAGGAAGACATACGGGATACGAAACGGAGAAAGCCGGTCCATTTTACGGACTGATTTCTACACGGAAGCTAGCAAGATGGGACATTCATGAAGCAGAGAAGAGGAAGACTATTCCATGGACTGAAGTGTCGGAGGAAGGCACACGGGATACCAAGCGGAGGAAGAAAGTCAGTCTATTATTTCATGGGCTGAGTTGTAGTATTAATGTATCACAGCACCGGAATAATCACATGTCACCAAAACTTGCAAATTATCGCCTTTGACATTGACTCTGCGATATGATGAACCAACCAATCCAAGTATCATTTGGACTCAGAATGATACTGGTGGCGCGATTCAGCATTGATAAATCCTCGGAAATACAAGACCAGCAGGTGCCAAGTATTGGCACCTCGGAAATGCAAGACCAGCAGGTGCCAAGTATTGGCACCTCGGAAATGCAAGACCAGCAAGTGCTAAGTATTGGCACCAGTCAAAGCTGGAATGCTGAGTTTTGGAGACAAACCCCGTGAAAATGAGACGACTCGTGAGATGAAGAAACTCGGGCACAGAGCGACGGCAAGGGCTGACCGGAGAAACAAATAATTAACCGACACTCCCCTACCTATGCTCAAGCTTTCAACGGGTACATTTTGGTACGGTTTAATTATGTGCTGAAAACTTTGATCTCGCATGGCGCGGTAAGGCTTATAGGTCGGCCGATATAAGTCTATCGGTGCCGTTGAATTGCTTGTTTGGCTCTTTGCTGCACGGCTGCAAATGCTTAACCATGTTCTTAGGAAGTGCGTAGTAATTAGTAGGCATAAGCAAAATGTACTTCTGCGATACATTAAACTGTGAAAGCCCCTCCTTGAGCAGACAAAATGCAATATAAAGCACCTAGCCAAGATACCTAGCTAATGACATAGCCATCCAAATAGGTACCTATTTAAGCAACGGATTCAGGATCCCGCGGATGACGCAAGCATGAGCGCCAACGTAGTGTTTTCGTGCCAAAAGAAGACATAATAAGCGGCACTTTGAGACACAACACAGCGGCAAAGCGTCGTCAACCTTCTGACTGGGGTCGGATCAGGCATTGTTCTGGCACTGTAGCACAGTGCAATATAATAAATGTGACTCGGCCAAAACCCGGGCCCGTGACGCCGCACGGAGCGGAGAGACCTGACGCAGAACAGCAGCAGCAGCAGCACTCACTGGACGGCCACGTTAGCCTCGGCGCTATCAATCGCATAAGGGGATAAGGTAGGGTAGGGAAGAGACAGGGTAGTAATTTACCACCACAAGCAGACGTAAGACGCAAGGGCGGGAACAGTCCGGTTTTGTTCAAATTACTGTATTGGTACAGCCAGCCAGCCAGCCAGCCAGCCAGCCGGCCAGCCAGCCGCCAACCTGCGAGGCCGAGGCCGGGGCAAAAGTGCCTACCCAAGGGCAAAAAGGCAAAAAAGCTAGCTAGACAAAGGATTTGGTGTGACGGCGGTGCAAACACCCAGGACCACAAACACAAAATTCGGCATTGCCAACAGATATCCTCCACCCTAACCGTTGCGTCTCTGTCTCTCTACACGTCCAGCGCAATTAATCTTGTCTTCAAGAAAAAGACATCAACAAAAACTCCAACCCCCAACATGAATTAACTCCCTCAAAAAACCACCAAACAAAAACCAGTTTCGCCATGCTTTGCTTTTCTATTCAGTACGCTGATGAATGTCGTTGTCCCCTCCCTGCCTCCCCAAGACTGATACCGCCGCCAAGAGAAGTTCGCTCGTCTCCCAATTATTGTTACATTAGATACAGTGAGAAAAGGTGAGTGGGTGGTGGGGTGGTGTAGCCGAGACATTTGCAGAAAAAATGTCAAAGAACAAGAAATTGCTTTGTTCGTAGCTGGCCGTGTCAAAAACGGGGGCAGTCAGGCCCCCTTCTCCATATATAATTGCGGTCGTTGTCGTAGCGTATGAGTTGTGTGTAGGACAGCTTGGCATGCTTGCGGCTGCTATCCTTTGAGCAGCATGTTCCTCCTCTTTGTCCGCCTGACGACGAAGAAGGCGACGGCCACCCCGCCGACCAGTATCACGGGCAGCCGCCACGACCTGCCCAGCGTGACGATCAGGGCGGCGTCGTATGAGTGCCACGACGAGCTGCCGAGGTGGTTGAATATCGGGGTCGACACGGGCCCGTTCAGGCTGTGCATCCGGAAGTTGTCTTTGGTGCCGGCGAGGATCTTCAGCGTCGATCGGTCGCGCTGGAAGGCGTGGATGGTGCTGGAGGCGCGCGGGTGTTAGCTCTCATGTCATCTCTTCTCAGACCGATTCTTGTCCTTCGTCTCGGCCTCTAGACTCCCACAACGAGACAGATCTCCGGATGGAAGGGGCAAAGGGATGAGCCTTACGATGCGTAGTGGCACCCCGTGCTGAACATGACAGTGGGATACGGCAGGAATATCCAGCGCCTGTTGTACCGCCGCAGGTTGGCCACCAGGTTGCCGACAAACTCGTTGCGCTTACTCGCCATCATGAACCCGATCGAGAAGCCGGCGGGGTGGGCCTCGGGGGCAACGAACTCGAATCGACGTAGCGGCCCGAGGGCGCGCTTGCACTGCAGGTCCATATCTAAAACGACTCCTGGAAATGAATGACATCATGTTAGCACATGGCGAAGTTTGTTGGCCGCCTAATCGCCGCCTCGTGCATCGCGCGGAAACCAACCTCCATAGTGGTATAGTACCATGTAGCGCAGCGCGTCGATTTTCTGGATGGGGTACGGGTACGACTCCCACATGTCCTTGAGCTCGGGATAGTGGTCGCGGACGAAGGTGTTTGCCGTTTCATCCGTCCACAGAAACGCCTCCCAGCCCGGGTGTATGTCGAGGCAGTCTTGGCGCACGGTCATCCATCGCGAGTGGGCGGCGGCGCCAGTGCCGAGCGAGATGTGGTGCAGGACGGGCGGGACGCGATCCTCAAAGGGCGCAGCGCTGACCTGGTGCTTGCTGTAGTTGGCAAAGGTGAGATCGAAGCCGTCGGCCTCGGCGGAGAGGAGGAAGCGGTCCGAGTAGGTGAACCACTTGAAGGGGAGGGCGGCTAGCGTCCAGGAGTCGTAGAGGACATGGCGTGCACAGAAGAGGGCGAGGAAGAGGAGGGCGGTTCCACACGTGAAGAGCACGGGGTGTGCGCGGTGCACACGCGCTGGACGATGTATTACCCCCATACTTTAATTCTGGGTTATGATATCATGGGGGGGGAGAAGAGGAATGTGACCGGACGAAACGAAGAACGGGAATCGGGAGAAGAAGAAGGCATCCAGAGCAGTTCCAACAGGCGGGACGCCAAGACGGGGATGCAGGGCATAAGCTTTTTTTCCTGGTGAACAAATGGGGATAACCAAGCGGTGGCACCCCAGTGGAAGTGAAGCTGCCCGTAATTAACTGAGAGTGCAGCGCCGTGAAAGCCGCTTCTAATTCGTACTGTGTAAGATTGCCACGGTCTGCATTATAATCTTGGGGGGGTGTGGAGAGGGGCCGCCGCCATCGATTTTCGAGTCTTACAGCGGGGGCGCTCTAGAACGGCCGGACAGAGCACGCATAAGGCTAGCAAGACAGGCAACAAGCAAAAGCGGGGCGGGTCTGGCTCTGATTTGAGTCGAGACCAACGGGCAAATGATAATCGCACCTGCGCCAAGCACCCCACCGACATTTCCGCCGGCCAAACCCGCTGCCCGTCTAGGCGCTGCTGGACCGACAGGCACCGAACAAACCAAGCACGGGGTCGGTCCAGAGGGTCGCGACATCGCGTGATAATCAGATGGTATCGCACCAGCGATTAATGGATAAAGATTCAACTTCAATTGTGATTGTGATGTTGTATTATGCTGTTGTTTACAGAATGCTGGTCTAATTGCTAGCGGATACATGGTGCATACGATACGCCACAAGTTGATGACTGAGCCGCTTTCCCGCACGTGCAGCGTGCATGACCGCTAATCACCGCTATTACTGTGGCTGGTCGGCATTTGTGGGCAGTCTCTTGAGGTCGTTGAACCAGACATAGCGGCTCACGACCATGTAGAGGTGGCGGTCCCAAGTGTATTGGCTTGAGTGCTGAGCGAAAGCGTCGCGGGTGAGGAGGTAGCGATGCCAGGTGTTTGCGACCAGGGCGCGCTCACCGCCGTTGGTTGTGGCGGTCGAGGTGGGAAAGGTGAGTGCGGCGAGGATGCGCCAGAAAAAAGGAAGCGCTGTCAGCGGCAGGTCGCCTAGAATTGTGTATTTGCGAGGGAGTGCCGTGGTCGTCAGAGCGAAAGCAACAGGCGCATTGGGATTTTTTAGGGCGTAATTGCTAGTGAGACACGCGCCGCACCGTCAGCGATATCTTTGGCTGGGCACATCGTAGGGCATGGATGTGGCGATTGGCAATTGGAGGGAAGGGACGTGGGAAGGGGCTAAGGGGGGGGGCGTGGAAAGCTTACCTGACGGCAGCGCTGACAGCTCTGTGGTTGATGTGCCCGCTGACCCCACCTTCGTCGAACGTGATTATCTAAGGTGCAAGTCAGCTCGGTCAGCCGGCGGAAAGCGACCCAAGACGAATTCTGTGCTTACCGCATCGATTTCCCACTTCTTCACGTGCTTGTCGACTATAGACTCGATCAGCGCCGTGTCCCACCAGACGGTGGGGCTGTCCTGCAGAGCGGCATCGTCGAGAGCGACGCATCGTTTCTCAAGGATGCCCAGGGCCTTGCAAGAACCCAACAGTTCCTGGCGCCGTGTCTCGCCAATGCCGTAGTTGTTTCCTGTGGGCTCGGGTTAGCGAACACTCCGAGAGGGAAGCGGCAGATGGAATGCAAATGCAGAGTGAAGAGGGGGGATTGGCGCTTGCCGAAAGTGCGGCCCAATAGCCCGAAGGCCGATAAAAACCCCGGCGTTACGGTGGCGCCCCAATAGCGAGGTATGCCGTGATAACGGACCCCGAGCTCCCGTCCTTACCTGTTGACATGACCAAAAGACCACCAGTGACGGCTTTGTTGCGGTCTAACACGCCCAATATGCTGGGCGAAAAGAAGAGGCACTCGTCGTCTGGGTGTGCCGTCACGATCAGGAGGTTCTTGGCGGCCAAAAGTTGGGGCGGGAGGATGCGGGCATCGTCGCCGACCAAATAGGCGATGATCCACTGAAGAAGCAGTGGAATCACCAGCGCCAGCAGGGCGATGCGTACGAGCCAGCGCCAGGCGCGCCGCGGCACTTTGCTCAGTAGCTGCGGCACTTTGCTCAGCAGCTGCGGCACTTTGCCTAGCAGCTGCGCGGGCTTGTTTGGCAGCATCTTGAGCACATGTGTGTGTTAGGAGAAGCGCGACATCGCTGGTTGAAATGCGAGACCCGAATACGCTCGCAGTCTGAAATGAACGGAGGGTCAGGCCTGGACTGGGCAGAGTTGGATGGTCAGAGTGGAAGCGGCTCAAGTGGGAAGATTGAGGCCCGCGCGCGTGACGGAAAGGCCTCACATTTCACGGGCCTAGGCCGAGCCCTTTCTGTTCTAACTTCAATGCGCGGGAGTGTTGGTCATCAAATCCCTTGGGCATTTTGGTGTTGGACAGGGGTCTTTCAAGTTTCGCGGGTGAGGTGTTTGCCACACTGTGCACCCATCCGCACTTCGGCGGTCCACATATTGAGAGCACTAGGCCCTGATGAGCACCAACGACGGGGCGTCTGGCGAGGTCGCCAATGGAATCGAGGATCAGATGGCATTTGCGCGGGCGGCCTGAAAACGGACCACTGGCTAGCGTGGCGCGGATTTGCTCAGGTTTATCCTTGCCCACCCCACTAATCTCAGCTGCCAGCACTGCAAAAGATTGGGAGCTTCCTTCAGCATGGAAGTTGCTGGGGGAAACCCGGCCGGGCTGCTAGACACTTGGCAGAGGTTTGGTGAGCACTAAGACAAAACGGCGAAGGGAGCGATTCACCGCAAACCCTGAGAGCCAAGCCGCTAGACAATCACTAATCGGATCGGTCCAAGCGACCGACGACACTCGGAAACCTGGAACCTGCTCCGGGAATCTCCACTTCCGAATGTTAGGTGACAGGGTCCAAGAACCCACCCACTCCAGCCACTGGCTTGAACAACCACGAAACTTTCACCTCCACTTCCGACGACTGTGGGCGAACCTACACCGGCGCGGCCACACTGCTCTGGATCGCGACCTTTGGATATCGGACGGCCAGTCGACATAGGGCCGCGATGCTTGGTTTCGCCAAAGGCCATGGCGACCCGCGTCGGTCTGCTGCGGGGAGCTTGGCTCAAGCTCCCCAGCAGTACTGGCAGCTGTCGGTCCAGCGTACATCCCTGATACTAGTGAGCTTCAGGAAACAAACCACGACGTCGTTCAAGGCGTAGACTGACGTGCATCGGTCGCCCAGCTGGTGCTCCAAAACTCTGCGCTTGTAATGGCAAGTCGTCCCATCTGATCTTGTCGGGCGCTCCTTCGGCCTGCCTTGCAATGACGAAAGCTGACTCTGCGCTTTTGCTTGCGCCCAGGTAATGCACCATTCGCGCAACAGTCCGACAAACCACCAACCCCGATACCTGGCCTCGACGGCTGTTTTACTCGTCGAGATCATCAAGCTGGCCGTAAGCCTGTCCCTCGCAACCTACGATTTGCTCCAGTCGCACCCGCCAGCCCGGCAAGCGACATCTCCGCGTTGCTCTGGCAGTCCATCTTCGCGCCGGACTGCTGGAAGCTCGTTGTGCCTGCCGCCCTCTACACATTGCAGAACTCGCTTGTCTACGTCGCAATCAGCAACCTGGATGCCGTCACCTTCCAGGTCACATACCAGCTCAAGATCCTCACCACCGTGTTGTTCAGCATCTTGCTGCTGGGGAGATCCATCTCCCTGCGGCAGTGGCTCGCCCTCGTCCTGCTCACGCTCGGCGTCGCATTGGTGCAGATTTCCGGCCAGATTTCTTCCGAAGACTGGCGGGAACGGCTTTCGTCGCTTATCCGGGGCGGCGCCACACTCAACGCGCCCACGTCGAGTGCCTTTAGGGGATTTACGGCCGTCGTCGCTGCCTCCGTCACGTCGGGACTGACCTGCGTGTACTTTGAGAAGCTTGTCAAGGATTCGCTTGCGTCGGTGTCCCTCTGGACGCGCAACGTGCAGTTGTCCTTTTTTAGCTTGTTTCCCGCGCTATTCATTGGCGTGCTCTGGCAGGACGGCGCCGCAATCGCGCGGGACGGCTTCTTTGCCGGCTACGGCCCGATAGTGTGGGTTACCATTGCCTTGCAGGCGTTCGGCGGGCTCGTTGTGGCCGTGTGTATCGCCTATGCGGACAACGTGGCTAAGAACTTTGCCGCGAGCCTCAGCATCGTCGTCAGCTACGTGGCTACGGCGTTGCTGTTCCGAACGCCCATGACTGGACCTGTGAGTTTCTTTCTTCCGTTTTGCTCAGCCCACATGTGCATTTTGCTTGGCACGTGCTGACGAACACCCGCAGTCCACGGGAGGCGCGGCCATCGTGCTGGCCGCTATGTACCTGTATAACAGCCGCCTGCCGCCGAGAATGGTGCTCCTGCCCACAACCAAGGAGAGGCACATACCAGAAAAGGCAACTAAGCCGTTGCTGTATCAGCTCATGTCCCCCACTAGATAGCACTGGGGATAACCTATACGAGAAATAAAGTAAAAATACCCGTTTCATGCAGCGTCGAAGCCGGTCGAGGCCGAGCGTCCCAGTGCTGTACGTCACTGTCTTCAGTCCCATGTTGACAGCCCCCACTAGAGTTTCGTCTGGACGAAGTAGGTAACACAGGAGAACTTGCAGGCACAAGTGGGGAACTTGTACGGTGCAGCAAAAAACTTGCATGCACGATCGTTCCGCACCCTCTGCTTGGTCAAGCTTAAAGTGACGGGTCGATCCAATCGGACTTTCCCGTTTACGAGTTACGCACGCATACGCAAAAGCAGACCGATCCGGCCGCTCCGGCCATACAACCACCACCGCCTTAATCGTCAATTAAGTGCCTGCCCGCCGTATTTAGAGCGGACCAGCCGTCATCGTCGCCTGGTCCACTAGCACTGCAACCGAGATATTTTCGGGATTTAGGCCCTCTCGTTGGTCACTCCGTGCCTGTGCTGCCTCTTGCCAGGCGAGGCGGTCCGCCCTAACATGCCCAACAGACTCAAACGCCGAATCAATGCGGCCCAAAATCCTGTGCCTGCACGGCTGGGGCACTAACGCCGAGATATTCCAGATCCAGTCGCGCCGGCTGGCAGCCCTCCTCGAGCCTCACTTCGAGCTCGTCTACATCAACGGTCCCGCCGAGGCCTCGCCAGGCCCCGGCGTGCTGCCCTTCTTCGAGGGCTCCGGCCCCTTCTACGGATATCTCAACGACTCGAGCGCCGCCGCCGAAGAGGCGGCCGGCGGCTGGGCTGAAGGCGACCTCGACAAGCTGGTGAGCGACTTCCGGCGCGAGGGACCGTTCGTGGGCATCCTCGCTTTTTCGCAGGGTGCCAAGGCCGCGTGGCACCTGCTCCGGCGGCTCGAGGAGGAGTCGGCCGCGGCCGATGCTGGACGCAGTCTCGTCACGCCACCAAACTCACAGCAGCGACGAGTCGGCTTCGTCGTGGCCGTCTGCGGCACCGCGCCGTACTTCCAGAGCGCCCCTACCGCGGACATCAAGCGCGCCGCGGCGGCCCACGTCGTCACGGGCGTCGACACTATCCACGTCATCGGTGACGACGACCTTTACCGCGCTGAGAGCGAGGCCCTGGTCGGCTTTTTCGACGCTCCCTCGCGCCTCGCCGTGCGCTTCCCCGGCGCACACCACATGCCGGCTGACCACGCCTTCAACGCCAGCTTGGCGAATCTGATTGTTCACACCTTTGACGCCACGTGAGAAGGGACTGACTGGGGGGGTGCTGGGCGACGTTGCCCCCGACTTTCACCTCGTTTTCGTTCGCCACTAGAATTTCAGATCGGGTTCCTCGTAGATAGAAGAAGGCCTGGTAGATGGATGGCGGATTCGTTTCCACTTTAGGAAGGCGGCTAGCGGATCAGTAAAGGCAAGGCGCTGTCTCTGGTGTTTCATGACCCCAAAAACCGACAACCCCCTTCCCAAACCGGCCAAGCTCACCACGTGACCCCTCGCCGCTTTTGCTCAGCCCGATCAGCCCCGGCTCAGCTTCGGCTAAAAGCTGGACCAACTGGCCCACCACAGTTTCCCCAAAAGTGCAACTTTTACCGGAGCCCAAAAACAGTCCTCGTATGAGAGCAGGGGTACAGAACTGGGGCACCTGAACATTCACAACTTCACAGGCATTAATCTGTCCCATTGCCGCCGTGGAATACTAAACTTGAACGACGCCCGCGGCGTCCTAACGTTCTGCTTCAGCGTCTTCATCTCGCCGTTGACCCCCGCCTGCAGCCCCCCCTGCTCGAATCAGATGTCGTACGAGAACAGGGTGCCTAGCGGCACGATGGCTAGGTCATGGTCTGGCTGCATCCCGCCGACTCGCCCAGCGGACACCCGGCCACGCCCATCTGGACGACGCCCTTGCTGTCGTAGTACAGCTCTGCGAACGGCTTGTTGCGCGCACCCTTCCCTGAAACACCTATCCGATGTACACCTTGATGCCACGGATGTCTGTTAGCTTGATGTATAGCCGGTTTGTGGGCGCGTTCGGGTCCCAGTACGCTGTGCACCTAGCCCTCCAAAGATTTGACCCGTGGTTGCAAGCAACAAGCTTTTGCAAGCAGCAAGCTTTCGCAAGCAACAAGCTTTTGCAAGCAGCAAGCGTTGGCAAGCAACAAACTTTTGCAAGCAGCAAGCTTTGGCAAGCAACAAGCTTTTGCATTGGGCCAACAGTATAAATACCAAGCACTCTTCCCCCGCTCCTTTTCTCTCTTCTCTTTTCTAATCTTTTTTTTTCTCACCTCAAGGTGTGAGTATCAACCCCCTCCCCTCCCCCCCCCCCCCAAAAAAAAAACTCGATCACAAGGGAATGCTAACAAAAAAATGTTGGTGCCTCAGAACTAATTTTTTTCATCACTTGTCTGATCCTCTCTACAGGGGCCAACAGACTGGGAACTAATAGTAGCCAGGTAAGCCTCTGAGAGGCCCTTGAAATATTATTTTAAAGCGTCTAATGCGTGAATTGAACTCGCACGATGTATTAGATCGTAACAAGTCGTTTTAGTTTCATCATTGGCAATGACCACTGCACCACTTGGGCTTAAATGCCAGTCCGGTTCGCTCTGGGGAAAAGACCAACAGGAAGGTGGGCTTGTCCGAGATGTTGGGGAAGGTACGAGAGATCATAAGAGGGTGCTGAGGACAATGATGAAAATGGAGCTGCCGCCATATTTTGCGAATGACATCAGCTCTGATGGAGTCCAATTATGCGGCCAGGCCCAAGATCTGAGTCCACTCGAGACCGGAGGGGTTTGACGGAAGGGAGTGTAGTGTCAAATACAACAATGGGTAAGCCAACGCGCGCATACCACGTCAATTGTGTGTAATCTGTAGTGTTTTCCGTGCCTGATACAGGCCCGTCTTCCATGCCGGGCCGGAAGTGGGCTTATTGTGCCCAAAGTCAGAGCACCACTCCAAGCGACACCTCCTGGCTTCAGGCTTTTGTAGGCTTGTTTGAACAGGGCTGCCCAGTCGGTGATGCTGCCAACAAGCCAGCGCATACCTGGTAGACAGGCCACATCCTTTCACTCGTACGTTTCTTTGGCAACCAAGATCCAAGTACCGACAAACTGACAGGCTAGATAAATCACATAGAGAATTTGGCTGGATGGGAGCACATCATTCAATTGTGCTTTTTGGTGGAAGGGCTCCACCAAGATTAACTTGTTTCGAGCAGCCAATAGAAGAGACAGGATCTCCAACATCGCCTCGCTTAATACCAAAGGGGTCTAACTCAGCCATGCCACAACGGGTTTCCGAAAACACCAACGAGGGCGATGTCGATGACTATGAGTACATAAGGCCATCGGAGTTGGCAAGATACGATTTAGACTCTGCACGTCCACGAGGAACGCGGGGACCGCGCCCTGGCAGCTCTCACCCTGGCCCTCGCCGAGATTGGGACAACGAAAGCGCCGATGGGACTCCAGCACGCCCAGAGGAGCGGCCAAGCACCTACTCCGAGTTTGATGACTGGAGGCGTCGTGGTCGCAAGACTTACGATACCGGAAGCCGTATACGTCTCTCTGAGCCTGAGCGTCAGGACTACCACGGCCACTCTGATGTTCTCTCTAGCGGCGGAGATGATAATATCGAGAGCGACCAAAACAGGGACCGGAGCCTGGGGCGGCGAAATCCATACCGTGAAATCGTCATGCCGCCCAAGCGCGACGGTGAAGTAAAGAAGCCCATCAAAGGCATTCTCAAAAAGCCGACGCCAAAATTTCCAGAGGACCCCAACCCAACCCGACCAGGCGTTGCTCCTCACAAGGATGATAAGACAAAGAAAGACGCTCCTGCGGAGGCCCGATAGACCAAGATAAACCGCAGATTTGTCAACCCAGAGGCGTTGACAATCGGGAAGGAGCGGTTTGAGGTCCGCGACGACTTGGTCATTGTATTGCGCGTTTTGAGCAAAGAGGAGATCCAGGCCTATGCTACGGCGACGGTGGAACTGCGAAGTAAGTTGTTATTCCCTTTCATAATTAAGCATAAAGTTGAGCGAGAGTCGCCAAAGCGTGATTCGGTATGGATGCTGACATTTTCCGCAGAAAGGCGCAGGCAGGAGCAATCGAAGAAGGCGGTGGCCGACTGGGCCGACACGCGCGATGATAGGACAGTGCCGCCTCGTCCTGCCAGTCCAGGACCAGAAGAGGATATATAAGACATATAAACGAATAAACGTATACGAACTTGGAGAACATTGAGGTCAGTGTTTGCCCCTGGGTGCCAAATGGCCGAGTCTACATATCAGCAACACGTCTCAAAATTACGTACCGCGGCGCCAGCCCCGCGCGCGCGCCAGTGCCGCGTCGAAGCTGTAGCTGCACCCGATCAGGAACCCGACGTAGTCAGTAGCTTGACATGCCGCGGTGATGTCGGAGGCGCTCCGGCCGCGCCACCAGGTCAGACATCCCTCGCCGCATCAGCGTCTACCTGTAACCAGCACGCTGTACCCACTACCAACCACCCTGCGAGATCTCTGGGAAGAAGCCAAGGGCAAGCTGGACGAAAAGGACCAGCTAAGGCTTTCCAAAACAAGCGATCAGCTCTTCCACCGATGACATCGATGCAGTCATCTCAAAGGCAAGGAACATGAAGGATGAAAAGAGAAATGCCTGGCAGCCGGTAGGTTTTGCTCTCTATAGTTGAGAGTCTTTCGCCTTTGAATAATCTTACTGATGACGCTCTCATCAGCATATCGACAAGATCGTCGACGCCGCTGTCAGTTTCAAGAAACTGGGCGATGCTGCCATGAAATTTGACCTGTCAGGGTACGGAGCCTTGGCTTGGTCCGTCGTGTCTTTTGGCCTTGAAATTGCGAAAAATGCCAAGGATGCCCACTCCATCATTCTTACAAGCTCTGATACCATCGCTCAACTACGGTCGAGATACACTGAGTACGAGAGTCTCTATAGAGGCGAGGTAACCGACAGCAAGTTTAAAGACCGCATTGTGGACGTATACAAGGCCTTGTTCTTGTACATGATAGCAGTGAATGACCACCTCTAGCAAAGCGGTTGGAGTACGGCCTCCCGCGTCATCCCTCCAAGCGCAACCTGCTGACCTCGAATTTACTTAGGCCGCTCTGCTCACGCAACCGTATCAGCTGGTGACCGAGACGTTTCGGCCAAGAAGAAAGAAGTCGAGAGGGTGGACGAAGAAGTTGCTAAATACGTAAGATATTACTTGGCTAGAACGGAAATTTGGTCAGAGTTATTGACGCACTTTTTTAGATAAGCCATATCGTCCGGGAGAAATACGCTAAACGTCGAGTCGAAGAGATAGTAGAACGGATCGATGCTCGTGAACAATTCGAGATTCTCGAATGGATCTCCAAGATGCTGTACGGATTAAACCATATCACGGTCAAGGAGGCTCGGGCCAAAGACACATGCGACTGGCTGTTGCAGCGTGAAGAGTTCGGTGAATGGTCGAATGGTAGCTCCATGATCCTCGCGCTACAAGGCTCTCGTAAGTGCTGTTCAATCCCTCTCCGAATCTTCTGTTATAATGCTGACTAGATAAATTACCGTAGCTGGCGCCGGCAAGACATTTCTTGCGTCAAAGGTCATCGATTATGTTCAAACCCAGTCCGAAACTTCACCAGCAGAAGGGTTTACTTATTTCTACTGCAACCGGAACGAAGAGGATCGCAGCTAGCCACTTTCTGTCCTCCGGAGCTTTGTCCGCCAGCTATCGCACGAGATGGGCCGGCCTGGGGACTTACGCAGAAAGCTCCGAGATCTGCACCGCGAATTGAAGCTTGAGGGCTCGGACCTCAGCTTCGAGAACTGCAGAGAGTAGCTGCTCGAGTCGGTCAACCTGTATCCAAAGACTACTATTGTCTTAGACGCACTGGATGAATGCAAACCTGAATCGCGTTATCGGCTCGTTGACACGATCGATTTCCTCATGGCCAATGCCCGACATCCCCTCAGCGTCTTTATTTCAAGTCGGCCTGATGCCGACATACGGGACCGTTTCCTCTCCCGGCCTCACATCACAATCCAAGCAACTGACAATCAAGATGACATCGAAAAGTTCGTCAACAAAGAGATCGCCGGACATCGACGCTGGAACAAGATGTCGCCGGCCCTGCGTGAAGATATTCTCAAGACCCTTTTAAATCAGAGCAGCGGCAAGTGAGTGTCTCGAGAGAAATTGGGAAGCAACCAATGTATCCCTGACTTTCTAATACCGGGATAGGTTCCAGTGGGCAAACCTGCAAATCAAACAGCTGCTCGGGCTCCAAACCGAAGAAGGGATCCGGGACCGGCTTGGAAAATTGCCTCCTGACCTCAAGGAGGCATACGACGAAATATACGCCAAGATTGCAGCTCGGAACGAACACGACAGAATCCTAGCAAATCGTGCCTTCATGTGGGTCATATGCGCCGCTTACCCGCTGGAGAGCTCCGAGCTTCTCTCTACGATTCTTTTAGACCCGGACAGAAAGAGCTTGGTCGTGTCTGAGGAAGTCGACGATGACGTCCTATTAGACATGTGCAATAATCTGCTTGTTCTCGATCCCCAGAGAAAATTCTGGCAATTCCTACACCTGTCCGTCGCTGAGTACTTTGAAGAATACCACTTCAGCCGTCTGCAGGCCGATTACTATGCCACCAAAGTTTGTCTAGTGCTTCTCAAATCATGCGATTATCAGCTCCTCGGTTCCGGTAGCGACAGCGGAAGCAACAGTTACAGTTACAGCCACAGCCGCAGCTACAGCTACAGCAAACCGCGCAAGTTGCAGCATCCAAAGCACAATATTCAGATATACGCCCGGCATCGCTGGCTTATCCATATCAAAACTCAAGTCTCACCGGAAGCTGATTCCGTATTGATTCAGCTGTTGAGGTCCTTCCTCGGCTCCATGAACCAGTGTAGTTCGCAATGCCGATATTGGCTCCAGAATACAAAATCATATCCAGAGAGTCCTATGACATCTTTTCTTAGGATGCTTAGACTTGACGCAATCCCGAACGAGGCGACCCCTTTGTGGGCCATGTGCCTCTTCTCCAGCCATACCCTTTTGTCGGACTGGTGGGAAAGTGGAGACATCGCGCTAATAGCGCAGCATTTGGGAGAACACACTCCAGTGGGCCTTGCTGCCAGAACAGATCTCCGGCCTGTCTGTGAAGCACTATTGAAACAAGCAGCTGATGTCGGCCTAGCAATCCAACCTAGGCAATACAGCGGCTTTTTAATGGAAGCTGTAGATGCAATACAGGTCGATATGGTCAAGATCTTCCTTAAGAGGGGTGCCGACGCGAACCTAGAGCACAAAGGGATCTTTAGTAGCCCGTTGGCCGCGGCAGCAGCGGATGAAAATGCCGAGATCGTTGAGCTCCTTCTCAAGAGTGGTGCCGACGTAAACCAAGTACTCCAGACTGGAGATTACGGTAGCGCGTTGGCCGCGGCAGCAGCGCGTGGAAATACCGAGATCGTTGAGCTCCTTCTCAAGAGCGGTGCCGACGTAAACCAAGTACTACAGACTGGAGATTACGGTAGCGCGTTGGCCGCGGCAGTAGCGCGTGGAAATATCGAGGCCGTTGAGCTCCTTCTTAAGAGCGGTGCCGACGTAAACCAAGTACTCCAGACTGGAGATGACGGTAGCGCGTTAGCCGCGGCAGCAGCGCATAGAGATATTGAGATCGTTAAGCTCCTTCTCAAGAGCGGTGCCAACATTAACCAAGTACTCGATTGGAGATGACGGTAGCCCGTTGGCCGCGGCAGCAGCGTATGGAAATATCGAGGCCGTTAAGCTCCTTAGGAGCGGTGCCGACGTAACCCAAGTGCTCCAGAATAGACATTACGGTAGCGCGTTGGCAGCGGCAGCATACTGGGGATAGAAGAGATGTGTGAAATATTTAATAGCCGCCGGGGCCGAAATCAATCTCAAGCTAGAGAACAAACGTTAGGGGACGGCGCTCCAGGCAACGCAGTTGTACATCCCAGACGACCGCATAATACAAACGACTTGGCGGGATCCACGGGACGAGGAAGAACAAAAGAGAGAAAAAGCCGATGTAGTAGAGCTACTTGAGCACCACGTCGCAGCTACTGACGTTTAGAATAGCAGCATCTTAGCCCTTTGAGGATATATATCATAGGTTCGAATTCCCGTCTATATTCCTTAAAAAGGCGCCGAAAAAGGTTGAAGCTCTAACTTTCATAACAACATACCGGCGAGCCAAAGGCAGGCCTTGTCTCAAAAGCCAAATAGTGCACAGAGCAGTCAGGCGCATTCAGAGCACTCTGTTGACCCCCTGAACAAAATGCGGTCAAATTGCGTTAGTCTGTGCCGGCCCTGTTGTAGAGGCCTATTTAGTATGACCTTTCTAACACCTTGCAGTGTACTGAGAATTTATAATTGCATCAACCGTCGTGGCCGATTTACCTCCGCCCCTACACGGAAAATGTCCGTGACTTGCGCGGCAGCTTCTTAATCTCCATCGACATCCCCATCATCACATTATTCTCGCCAATTTTCGGCCAAGAGGTCCAATAGCCGAATGTCCGTCGTGTCGTGTTGTTGCATAGCCCGTCTAGATACAAATGTGCGCAGTATCCATCAACTTCTAGTAACAACTCACTCACTCACTCACTCGACGACGTATCCAGGCTGTTCGACTTTGTTGACACGCTAGCAAGCTTCTCGCTGCAGCAAGTTGAGCGCCACTTACCAAGCCCGCTTGAAACCGCCATCTAAGCGGTGCTGCATGTGCAACCCTTGCGCAGCGCGGGATCGAAGCTCGGGTACGGCACGCAGAGGTAGCCCCTCGGACGCACCTTGCCCGAGGCGCCGCAGTTTGTCTCTGAACAGGGGCCCGTGTACTGGGTGGACGAGAGAGTTGCAAAGATGGGAAGCGACAGGACGAAAACTCTTGACCACATTTTGGTGAATGGCTGGGATCGCGCCGCGGGTGTCGTTTCAATGTGGGAATTTCCGTCCGTCGACTAAAACAAGACTGAACCACCGAGAAATTCGCATTTGAATATTATTCCGTGGAGAGACGTGCGTCTTTGTATTTGCTCGCTGATGCAAACTGTTCGCTAGCTAAGTGATGCCATGCCCGACTGCGGAATGCGAGGCCTATCAGAATCGCTCTCGCGTCGTACTCGAGAGCCGCCA
The DNA here is from genome assembly GCF_030549165.1 of Lasiosphaeria miniovina. Classification (NCBI taxonomy): domain Eukaryota; kingdom Fungi; phylum Ascomycota; class Sordariomycetes; order Sordariales; family Lasiosphaeriaceae; genus Lasiosphaeria; species Lasiosphaeria miniovina. Next base: position 3,180,135 of record NW_026848223.1, on the reverse strand, counting down.
AGCGAGCGTTCAAACAGCAATCGCCCGGCCGGCTGCTTGGCTGCCGAAAGTACTATCACCATGTTAATTATGGTTCATCTGTATAGCAAGACTGTAATTTGTACGAAGTACTGCTGCGGCGGAACTACAAGCCCCTTGGGTGTCTCCCCGGCTTGGGCCGGCTTGGTTTTGTATTCGTCATCTTGTGCCTCAGCGGGAAGTTTGCCGCAAATTCACCTATTTCTTGGAGCTCGCGTCTCGTGGGCTAATATCGGTCCCGGCCTACGCGGTCATAGTCGTGCTAGGCCGTAACCCCCGTCGCTGCTATCAACAAATAATGAAGTCAAGTCGACAAGCCACAGACATCAATCCACGATATGTTACGTAATAATGCCCTCCTGACGGGATTTTGCCACCAATTAGGCCACCAACGATGATCTTCGCCACCAACCAGGCCACCAACGATAATCGGCCCCTATAGGGGCCTTGATGCCTACATTGTTGCCTAATACCGGTTTTTGATCGAAGGATAAATAAGCCCTACTTTTCTTTCATTTTTTCCCTGCGAAAGAAAAAGACTTACATACACTTCAATTGAGCTGCATCGTGCACAACACGATACCCAGAGGTGGTGTGAAGGCACGGCAGCGACACGGGATCATGCACGTGTTGAATACAGATTTTGAAGCCATTAATCACTTTACAATTTCTCCGGGGTTAAACTTGTTGCCTCGACACCATGCAGCCCCGGTTATGATTCCCCAATTCCCCAGCAGCGCCGAAAACCCATCAAGTAGGGGTAAGCGGCTTCTTCTGAAGCGTCTGCCAGAACGCCTGGAGCGTGACCTGTGGCTGGTAGAACGGGCTGCAAGGGATAGTCAGCGAATAGCCATCTTGGCAAGAGAATGATCATATCGCATGGTTATCGCAGGGATGTAAGCACTCACACTTCGTGGCCAGCCGCGTACACGCGCAAAGCAACAGCGTCTACAGCAGCGAAAAGAAATCCATCCTCTACAACGGCTTGAGCCCGCCGGAGGCTGCTGGAACATGACTTGGCGAGGTACAAGAAGAGAGAAGAGAAAAGAGGCGAGAGGAAGCCGATGCAAGAGGAGGAGAATGTCACCACCCCCCAAAAAGAAAGAAATACTGGAATGCAGTCAAACGACGCAAATATCAGATAAAAAGATTCATCAGTCCATCCCGACCGTGGTATGGTCTGCTTCTAACGTCGTATCACAAGACCTATCTCGGCAGCAACCATGTGAAGATGATCTACCTGAGGTTAGCGAACTGCTAATGTGGTACTCGTGGTTGGTGCTTCCGTTCTGGCAAAAAGGGCGGGTAAGCCAAGCGCGTTTCTCTAAGCTAGAGAGACTATCCAAAGTGAAGATGTAGAGAAGTATTAAGTCTACCAACGGCTCAAAGCCGATATTAGACTTGTTAGTGTACAAATAGTCTACACCAACCGGTTTAACCTCCGCTAACTAGAATACTAACATTTATTAGCAATGGTGAAGAGAGTAAAGATATTGACAACAGTGAGGGATAACAGCAGGTGACCTAGCATAGGAGGCGTATTTTATCTAAGGACCGGATACAGCGAATACTGTGTTACAGTGAGCAGCTACTAGGCGCATGCCGGATATCGCGTGGTTACGGGCTTCATTTAACTAACACAGAATAGAAGTCTAATGTATTAGAGGATTGTAGCTGTAAGGAAAAGGACACCCCAAACACCAACTGCGCGCACAGGGTGCGCGCCCACCACTTGTCACCAACTGGCTAGAACACTGCCAGCTGGCATACGCTACGCCGTGGCGCCACGACCGCAGACTGATGCCCGGGCCGAACCCCTGAGCAGGTATATAAACAATGGCCCTCGCCCATCTTCCTTTGCGAGGGCCAGGTTGAAGTCTTACACCAATACAAGTCATTGCTCCCCTACCTTCTTGCCTGCATTGTGACCACCTTGATCAGGCGTACCTACCTTCTCTTACAGTAGCTATGTTCCATATAAAACTAGCCTGATGCTATGGTACCGCGCTCGACCGTTAACAACTTGATGCACGAAAAGTGTAAATAGCTTCATTACGTGAAGCGCTGGTGGGAGCCCCACTAATAGCGTTCGGCGCTAGCACGTGACATAGCGGGGTCTGGGGATTTCCTACCTTAAAGAAATCCGCCGCGCCCACCTAGCCTTAGAAAAAGCATCACCTTTCACACTTTTTTGCTTCCTTCTCGGTTTTACCGCTTCACAACTTTAAGTAGATTGATGTTCGTCTTTGCGAAAATGGTTGTGACCTCTTTGAATCTAACTAGCTAACGTCCTTGGAAATGCTGTGTAACAAAGCTAAATTTAAACTAGTTGGTTTACTAACTCGGGTAGACCGACCAGTTCAATCCGTGTACCACTAGCTCTGGGCTTACTGTAAGAAAAGGCAGGTACGCCTGATCAAGGTGGTCACAATGGTGGCAGCGAGCAAGAACTAGCAAAGGAGTTCTGTTAAGGCGTTTAACTACATCCAGCTCTCTAGCACTCCAGCCACCAAACACATCAAGGGAGTAGTTACAAACTTAGCTCCTAATGAGTGGAGTAACTATAGGCTGAAATTATTATACTACAAATTAGGAGCCTTCCCAAGCTTCTTGCTCCCCCCCTGTAAGGAAAGCGTCATCGGTCTCGCTAGTGATCGGACGAGCCGCCATGGAAGGGCCAAGACTCTTCGAAGGCGACAACAAGCGGTGGAGGCGCCTACCGACGGATCCCAGCCACTTCTGGCCATTACTCCAAACAGCCGCCGACTCGACAGCACGGTCGAGGTGAAATTTCCGGATGCTCGCAACGTACTCGCAGTACTCTCAAACCATCCTCTTTGTCTCCTCCTCGGTTGTACACGTTTCAGCGATAGCTGACGCTATATATGCGAGAGGGCGATAGAACACGGGCCCTTGATGATCTGCAGGTGGAATCTTAGCGCCGCCTTCCAACAATGCCCGCCACACGGGGGAATAACGCGCACTCCATCCCTCTCGGCCATATCTATCTCGCATAGCCGCAGGATACTCCTGAGAATCCCACATAGCGCAGATCTTGCCGTCCGGACGATGTAGGCCATGATCGTCGACAAACCTGTCGATAAGGAGACACGTGTCCCATCGGAAACAGATGATATCGGTAATCTCGGAGGCAGACTGGGCGTCGGGGTGATTGTGAAGGAATTGGAAGAGCCCACCCCCAACAGCGACATTCTGCCCCCTATTCCAATCACCGGGGCAGAGAATCTCGAAAAACAGCTTTGCAATGCTGGCTACTCGTGAGTGTATCATTGCGCGCGTCATCTTATCGATGACAGTGTCGGCGTTGGCGTCGGCGCTGCCCGTAAGATGGGTAGTAGGCGCGGTCTGATCGTCGTCGGCACTTAGCTAGTGGGGGTACGTGAGCAATGTTTCCCATCGGTCTCTGAAACGAGCCAGTGGGATCCCTGATCTCCTAGTCCAGGAATACTCCCAATTATCATCCTGAGCGCTAAATGTGAAGTCCTCGGATAAGATGCGAGAGAATCCCCGCGCCCCTAAGACATCCGTGATGGAACGACAAAACTCATTGTACGTTTGTGCCTGTATCGTAGTAGGCTTACTGGGTTGGAGGCAGGCCTCATGTACGGTTAGTGTTACCGAACTGCTGCCCTGCTGCTGTCCAAGTAGGGGCGTCGAAGCGTCCGAAAGCGCCGAGATAGTAGCTCCAGCCAGTGTGGCCAACAACAATCAACATTGATAAGCTATCAATCGATAACGATAACAACGGTTATCAACACTATCAACAGAGGCTCACAGACCCACTTTTTTACCCCTCCCCCCTCCATCCCTCATTACTCCTGTCATTCTTCCTATATCTACAGCATCAAACCCTTAGTCTTTTCGTTCAAGATGTCAGACTCTATTCTATCGAATGGTTCGACGAATTTTCCCTCTAGTACCGGGACTGGGACCGGGATCAGGACCAAAGGCCGTCAGAAGAGGGCTGTCGCCACATGGGACCATTCTCGACCACCAAAGCCGGACGAACCCAAACACATCGGCAAGCATCTTGTGTGGTATTGCAAATACTGCCCTGAATACCGCTGTATAAGCACAACTGCAGCACGAGGCCATCTTGTGTCACATCATGGTATTCTAGTCGACAAGGTTGAACGAGATCAGCAGCTACCCAGTCCGGCTTCGATACCCTCGGCCTCCTCCGTTCATCAGCTACATCAGCTACAAGAGCGAACCAACAAAGCTCTTCTCCAACTCATTGTACGGCACAACCTCCCTTTTCGAGCTGTCGAATGGCCAGCGATGCGCGCAGTTTTGTCTCTGGGACATCCTGAGGTTGAGAAAGGGGTTATCTCCAGTCATTCATCGGTCTCGAACAAGATTGACTCTCTCTGGCTGTCTGCGAAAGACGACCTACGAATGCGCCTCCAATCGTCTATCTCGATGATCCATTTCGCGGCTGATATCTGGACCTCACCAAATCGCCATCTTTTCCTCGGCATCTGTGTCCATTTTGTTGACCGAGAGACATCTCAACTGGCACGAGTCCTTCTTGGCCTCCGGCCAATTCTCACCCATCGTGGAGACGAACAAGCGGCGGAAATCTTCCAGGTCTTCGAAAGCTTTGGGATCGTCAACAAGATTGGGTATTTCATTGGAGATAATCACCCATCGAATGACGTTCTCTGCCGATCGCTTGAATCGAAATTCGCCTTGCCATGGAATGCTTCACAACACCGGCTTCGATGTACCGGCCATGTCATCAACCTTGCTGTACAGGCCTTTCTCTTTGAGACTTTCGATGACGACAGCGACAGCGATCGGCAAACACAATGGAGGCAGCGAGGCCCTCTCGGCAAGCTGCACAACATCGCTGTGCATATCCGTGGCTCTCCTGCTCGAAGTCGAGAATTCGGTCTACTTGCTGGTCGAGGTCTCCCTCTCGATAACGAGACCCGATGGAATAGCTGGTATACCATGCTCAAGGTTGCAATCGAGATCTCTAGCTCAATTCATACGTATCTAGAGAAGTGGCTTGACGACCTTCGCGACGATTATCTCGACTTGGACGACTGGGGCTATCTCAAGGACATTGCAGCATTCCTCGCTCCTTTTCATCGCGCAACACTCGCGACTCAAGGCCACAGCGGAACACTTGATGGTGTGCTTCTCTCGATGGATATTCTGGTTCAGCATTACGACAAATCCCTCAAGCGTTTTGCGAAGTCACCACTTCAGTCAAATATCGTACGAAGTTGGCAACTATTTGACAAGTATTACGCGAAGACGGAAGCAGTTGTGGTGTATGCTGCTGCACTTATCCTTCATCCATCTCGTCGACTTACATACATCAAGAAGAACTGGAAGAAGGAGTGGCAGAAGCCAGCGTTCACAGGGGTCAAGAAGCTTTGGGAGTTGTACGAAGACCGGGATGTCATCGAAAATCCTCAGATTGACGAACCTGATCTCGATGAGTACGACCAGATCGCAAGAAAGCTCGAGGCTATTGATATGCAAGACAGCAACGAGTACGAATCGTACACACGAGAGAAAGCGATCCCAATTCAGATGTCTGCACTCAACTGGTGGCTAGCGGAGGAGCGACGTACAACTTGGCCAAGGTTATCGCAAATGGCGATTGATATCTTATCGATCCCTGCGATGAGCGACGAACCTGAAAGGGTCTTTTCAGGTGCACGGAGGACGATTTCATGGGATCGAATGCAGCTAGGAGTGTCTACTATTGAGAAGACGCAATGCTTGAAGAGCTGGTTTGCTTCAGGGATTATTTCTGAGGGGGAGGAGGGAGAGGGGGGGGAGGAGGTGGGGGGGGACGGCGGCGTACAGGGGTCCGAATAGTGGCAGGGGTTCTGTTGATAATTTTTGACAACGTTATCAACCTGTTGTTATTGGTTGATAGTGTTGTTGGCCACACTGGCTCCAGCAAACACAGACCCGCAGGCTCGTCCCATGCTCCTAGATAATTGCCACGAGACTGATTTATCGTCGGGCTGTGCGGCAGCCATTGCCGTAGTGTTAAGCTCAGGGGTGACAGCCCAACCTCCAGAGAAACAGGCTGTCGTGAATAGGGTGGCGGATACGCCTGGCTCCAGGGCTGCTTCCAGCTGTACGATAATGATGCCCTTATGTCGAGTGCCGTTGTCAAGGCAAAGGTAATGACCTTCGATACCATGGCAGAAAACCATGAGAAGAAGCGGATACCACTATTCTTGGCGCGAAGAGATTCTTCGTTGACCTCGCTGAGAAATCTGTCGATCATCTCGGCGGGCTCAACGAGGGTGACTGGGGTGATTTCCGAGTCAAGGAGGTCGTGGTTTAAGACTACTTTGCGATCTCTATCGGGGGAACCGTGGAGAAAGTCACCATACTTCTCCACTAGCCTTGCTGGTTTGGCAGCCGTAAGCCAGGTCTGATCCGCAACGGAGCCTTTCAGCAGGCAGTTGAAGGCGTAGAAATCGGAGAGGAACCACCCATCCTTAGTCTGGTCGCCAGTTTGGACCGTGGGGTGGGTCGCTGCGACGATGACGGTGTTCTCGTGGATGGCTGGGAGGGTGTGGGTGACGAAGGTTTTGGGATGCGAGAATAATCCCTTGCGCGTTCGGCCCGGGACCAGCGGGTTTCGTTCCGCCATCTACAGCAGGTTAGCAAACTTTGGGGATAGGTTAGAGATAGGTCGTGCGTACGGTGATATCGTCAGGCGATATGTCACGAGGCTTGACAGGATTGCGGTAGTTATTCTGGTCAATTTGCTACGATCCTCGCATGAGGAAGGAAAAAGAAGAGTTCAAAGAAGGTTCGAAGCTCCAGGGCTCATTGTGCAACGCAGGGGCCAATTACTGGCACCTACGGCAGCCAGTGCCAAGGGCGCTCAGTCCACCACGAGGACTGGAGGCCAGCCTCCTGACTCGATACAACTATGATCGGTGAACGATTGACTTGGTCTTGCGAGCAGTGGGAGTTAAACCAGTTGGTGTAGGATATATCGGTATACCAACGAGGGCCGTTGGTATATTCCCTGGGAAAATGGTGTTTGGGAAGAGGCTGGCAGTTTTTTTTTCGTCAGGAGGATAAAGTATTGATTCAGCGGGTCCATGGTCATGTGCCTGGGCCTGTGAGAGTTATATGAGCCCAGCGCAATCAGCGAGCCGACGCACACTTGCACACCCTAATTCACCCTCGGCTCACCTCAATTGGTGGGTCCGGGTGAGCCGAGGTAGCCCCGAACACAAATGCTGCCTGATGGCATCGCAGCTTGCAACGGCCTCGTCTCGTTGCTGTCTAGCGTGGCGAAGCTCGGCTGCGACTTTCTCGAGCTCGGCCTCGGCTTTTCTGAGAGGCAATGCACTCTCATTGAGTCCGCGGTCGACAAGAGCTTTGGCAGCTACAATGGCATCGCGACTTTGAATGGCGTCATCTCGTTATCCCCTAGCCTAGACAAGTGCATCTTCTGTGAAGACATCTCTGACACTGGTGATAGCCTGTACTATGGCCTGGTGGTTTGCCGTGGTATGGTGGTCTCGGAACAGCTGGATCAAGCTGTCTAAGCCTTGGAGTTTGGGATGGATCACGATCACTATGTCTTGCACGTGATCGTAGTTGACAGCGCATTGAATTGTCTGTCTAAAAAAGGTCTAGAGATACCGGAAAAGAAGCCCCTATTTATACCCAAAAAGTAAATAAAGGAAATCTCGTGATACTAGGAAGTGAGCGTCATAGAGGGCCTTTTAAGGTTCAACTCGGTTATGGCTCGGATGTGGCTCAAATCTTACGTGACACTATGATAACCATTTTCAGCGGCGCCATTGTGCTGTCCTCAGTATCAGTTCACGCCGATACTTGTAACCCTGACAAACTACAACATACCTGGATGATAACAGCAGAGTTTTCTTCGTTGATGGCTATAGCTGGAACAAATGAAAGTGGACTATAGACGCAAAGGCCTTGATCGACTCCAGACGAGAAATAAACAAGGAAGGGGCCGTCAGAGTTTTCGCGGGGAAGAAGTGAGAATGTAACTGTCTGGGTCTCCGCAAGGAAAGAGTGGGTAGGAGATCGTCGGTGTCGTTATGGGAAGGAGCAATATTTGGAGACAGACAAGGCCCTCGCAAGGAAGGAGCAATCTCTCGCATCGGATAGCCCCAGGTCGATCATTGGCATTCACCAGCGGCCCGGTGCCAGGCAATACAAGGAACCGCGACAAGTCGCCGCGGAAGAAGCTGAGGGAAAGGTGATTGTTTCTAAGCATAGCCACGAGCTTTGTGGTGCCCCAAGCGGCCCTAGAGGCCCTCGAGGGGTTCTCGAGGCACCACGAAGCGTTTAGAATCCAACGTACGCCACACGCACATATCAGCTAGCAATGGGCACCGTTCTCCGTACCCTCAGCGACGGGATCTGGGCGATCTCAACGGCGACCGCAATAGTAACCATAACAGCAACAACAGTAACAACGTCAGCAGACTGGGCGACTTACTTTACATACGTCAGACTGCTTTGATGTTGGCTGCGCAGTACTGCTTTCGCGATAACCCCTTAACACTAAGACTTGCATCACGGTGATACATCACAAGATGGTGTGTGGCGTGGCGGGCTGGCGGATCTGAATGTGGGACAGGGAGGCGCGGCCCCAGTTGGCGCGGGGGCTCCCAGGAGTGATACTTTCCAGGAAGGTGCTGATTTCTTCGAGGCAGGAGGGGCAGATTTAGGAGGGAAGGAGCGGCTACGGTACCTCATGGAGGGGCGTATTATTCACACTGTTGTTATCCTACACGTAGCCATTGTTATTACTACTGAATAGATGCAATAAACTTCACCCTCCATATCTTGCTCTCGCCGCGGGAACGCGTTTCTCTTCCAGAACAGAACCACACAACCGCATCTTCAGCGCATCACACAACCCCATCTGGAAACCATCTCCGTCGATCCCTAAGAAGCTCACAATGCCTCCTGCACCCCACCCCCAACCCGCCGAGCTCGCAGTACCATTCCGGGCTGGCTGTGACGCTGAAGGCCTTTGAAGATCTCACCAACGATCAGAAGACACGCTGCGATGACCTCATCATCCAACCCGCTCGCGCCAACTTGACGGACGACACTCCAGACGAAGCCACTCGCAAAGGCTCATGAGACAGAGTTTTCTCAGGTTGGGACACCGACGACAAAATCGTGCCTCCAAGCGACGCGCCGCGCGAGCGCGTCGCCGGGGACTCACAGCTCGAAGTCGGCTTTCTGAAGACGGACCTGCCGGGCAATAACGGCGGCATGTCCCGCTGGCGCAAGGCAGGCGCCAGGGTTTTCATCAAGCCAAACGTTACCTAGGATAGCTATGGCGCTCATTAAAACTTGGTGGGCAAGAATGGCGCCGGCGTGCCGACAGGGAGCGTGGTCTTTGAGACGCGTTGACACCGCAGCAAGCCAGGGTGTTGGTCTCGACGCAATATGACCGTAACAAATTCAACCGCATCAGCTCATGGAACACTAAGCTTGTCGTCTTCTGGGCGCGTCATCGCCTGGTCGATTCAGCCGAAGCGGGCGAGTCCAAGCCCACTGCCGCCGCGTCCCAGAGCGCCGATGACAGGGTCAAACCGGCCGTCCGCGTACGCATCGCTGAGCGCCATGACCGTTTGGTGCAACCACGACAAATCTCGACGATCATCCAAAGGATACAAGAGATCGTTCAAGATATGACGGCGATGGCGGCTTCAGGCAAGGGAAAGGCAACGCTGCACTCGCTTAAGCGGACCATCTGAAGAAATTTCGGTAAGGCGATCAATTTCTTGGTTGTAATGTCAGCTGCTAATAGGACATCATAGGCGGCACGGCATTGGAGAACGGGGATGATATGGATGAGGGAACCAGCTAGGCACATCAGCAGTTGAGCATTTATACATACTTCGGTAGCAATGGTAGTCATTTCTTCACTTGTCCCAGGCGACCAGTGTAAATTGAGAAGCTCGATTCTGCAATTGCGAAAAACCAGTTTTTCGCCACAACCATCACGATCCGCTTCAACGACCTTGCCCTTGGTACCGTCGTGACCAACTAGTTCGAGGCCGAGAGGCTGCTTGCTCTTCACGTCGCTGTGCGCTGTGGTCCGCGACCTCGATACCTTCGGCCACGCGCTACAGTCGTAGCACCAGAGCACCATCACGGTGCTGTCGACGCGCGTTATCCGCGCCCGCTTCGTCAATCCGCGACACTCGCGTGAAAGGCCTACCACGTATTTGTGTGTGTGTGTGTGGTGTGTGTTTGTTTGCATTCACCAATTCACTAGTCATTTGTGATTCCTGGAAAAACACCGAAGCCATCGGAAATTGCACCGTAATGCTGATACTTGGCTGATTAAATACCTCCTTCTAGGTTAATAGGCCCAGTTTCAGGTTGTCGAGCATTGCTCCCAGATTTGATATTGCTTGGGGCTAATCGCAGAAAGGGGACTAAGCCACACTCCGTCAAAAGCGGCCAGCAACCCGAAATGCTCATTGGCCTAAATCTGGGCCACAGTCCCAAATTTTGGCCAGAATATACCAGTACACGCCGTTGGACGGTACATAATATCCAGATCGGAATTTGGGATGGTACATGATATTCCAGCACTAATGGAACGGTACATGGTACCCCAGCTCGAAATTTGGGATGGTACATGATGATATACCAGCACCGATGGGATGTCCCACAGTATACCAGTACATGACCAGCTAGTATGTACATTTGAGTAGGTCTGAATTGTTCGTAGAAGGATCTGACTCCCTTCATAGGCTCAGAGAATCGAAGGAATTCACGAGAAAAATTTGATATACCGCGATATCAAGCCAGAACATTTCGTGATCGAGAGACCGGGAACGCCAACCGCCAACATAATACATGTTATCGATTTTAGCATAGCCAAGTAGTACCGAGATCCAAAAACCAAACAACATATTCCCTATAAGGAAGACAAGTCACTCTTAGGCACCGCGTAGTATATGAGCATCAATACTGACCTTAGTCGAGAATAATCGCGGCGAGATGACCTCGAGGCTATAGGCCACGTGCTCTTGTAATTCGTGAGACCCAGACTGCCGTGGCAAGGGATAAAGCCGGCAGGAACGCTGAAATACTAGAAGATTGGCATGAAGGAAAGTCGCTCCAGGAGATTGCGGACGACGTTCAGATCTTGGTCTTGGCCGATAACAGGCACCAGTGCACGAGCAAGAACGCGTGTCCTTTCCGGCAGTTAGTGAAGGAGCTGCAGGGCGACGTGCCCCAGATTGTCGACGCCAACATTATCGAGCAAGAGACCTGTCTTTCGGACCCTGGTAGCTCGCTCCCTCTTGTGGCTGTGGACGTTTTGGGGCTGTGAGGGAGGGGCGCTGATGATGGGTTCGTCACAGGCGAATAGTATCGTCCATACCCGTAGTACTTGTATGTACAAGGGTCGCGGGGCTGGACGGCATATGAAGGAGTAAATAGTATTTGTCGAGGTATTTGGACTGCAGGTGTGTATATTCTCAAGGACTGGGAAGCACATAGCGTTAGGTAGTGATCATTCCATGCATGAGAGATAGCATCATAGCCAATTCAGTCACTAATCGTTATACAAAAGATGATGTGTAGTTTTGGTAACTGTCAATGCGCTCTTGATGGTTGTTAATTCCCCCATGAGATGCAGGGCGTTTTATTGCTCTCGTTATCGGAAAGCTACGTGTTGGGGAGAAACAGACGAGATCCAGCAAAAAGAAGAGGAAAAAAGAGCACGAAGCGAAGGAACCCGGATCCCAGAGGCCCTCCCAACCACTGTATCTCTCGGACGGGTCTGCACACCAATTGACCATGCAGAGGTAACCTAGTAAACTACTTCGCTAGGAAAGTGATCAGCTAAAGGGGTACATATCACCTGCCGCTCGTTCAATGTTCAATGTGGGGAGAGTTGGGACGAAAATTAGTTTAAGATGAAAAGGCAATAAGGCAAGATGGCCGAGGCAGCCCGCGAGCTAATCTGCTTAGCCCCTAATACACATAAACTAAACATGAAGAAGCAACGCCAAGCTGGGGGACAACCTAGTTCGTTTTCCCATGTGTGACCACTAGAATACCCCGTCGTGCTTTCAAAAGTATCCATCCATCCATCCATCCATCTCCCAACTTCAACGAGCCTGGCCAGGCGTATTCAGCTGATGCTGGTGTGCGACTGCTTGGGGGTCCGCCTGCTTGGCCGTGTCAGCCACCGCGTCCGGACGCGCCATAAACTACACGTACAGAGCTCCCGGCCGAGGGCTCCGAGACCAAACCAGCTAGTAAATTCCAATAAGCCGAGTCAGTGCAGTTCCCTCCCTTGGCAGAAAAAAAAAGAGAAAGAGAGGGCGAGAAAAGAGAAGGAGCATAAATTACATCAGTTGCTTGTTCGGGTTCGTGCCGTCCTTGTTGAACTTTCCGGCCGTGCCCTTGACCTCGCCCACTGGCTCCGACGACTTGGGCTGCGTGTTGTCGAAGCGGCGCTGTGTTGTCGCGAAGGCCCTAGCGCTGGCGTGGGGGAGCTGCTAGGTGGCAGTTCGCAGTGCGGCGCGGATGATGGTGGTGTGTGAGGCGATCATGTTTTACGAGTTTTGGTTGGGATTTGTTTTCTCGGGGAGGGGGGGTTTTTTTTAGGGGGGGGAGCCGGGGGGGGACGGCGGGGGGGAACGTGATCTGTCACCCCATCTCGTCAGCCCCGCGTCCGAAGGATCTCCACAGACATTGTCTGCACACAAGCCCATTCAAGTCGCGCAGGTGTCTCGTTTTTGGTAGTTTAGCCCTGTGGGAGAAGGGACGAGGTACCCGATCGCTAGGGGATCACTAAAAAGGGGGTCACGGGAGCCGCTGTTCACGATTCAGCTAGAAAATGAGGAAAATAAACAGATTGGTTCCGCGCAATGAACATTTAAGGGATTATTAGCCTATGAACCAAACAAATCTTCATATCCCCTTGCCCTTCAAGTTCCAGTTGGTCATCGTATCGATGAAATTGCCCAATCGGCGCTTGTGGCTTTTTTCACACGCTTCCGCACCACCATCCCCCGAAACTTCCAGCGGGGGAGAACGCTCCCTTTTCTTCCCCTTTTCTGCGCCTTCCACATCATTCTCACCAAGAACCATATTCGTGTCAGGAGGGCTTGCTGGAACGTTTGAGCCAGGAGAGGACTGCGAAGGACTGCCCTGTACCCCCCAACACTGGACGATGAACCCAAGCTCGTTCCCAAGCCGCTGTCCTCAAAGGACAATTCCATCTCCTCCGTCTCCTGGTCTGGATCTCCTTCTTCCGGCACCCCGCGGTCCTTCCACCGGAGCGGAAATCGTGAGCTTTGGCCAAAAAGAATAGCCCCGCGTGGCGTTGAGCTAAGATCAACGGGACTTTTAAAGCCCCTGGCCCAAAGCTTGGGGAATGAAGCCGGAAGGAGCACTTGCACTCGATCGTGTTTTCCTATCGAGAGTTTGTCGCATCTGCAGGGCTCAAACATCTTATCCGGTGTGTGCCAGTAGATATCCTTGACCAGTCGCCAGGGCTGTGTGCTCTTGCTTCCCTTTTTCTACAGGATCTCTTGGATTTCCGAGACACAGACCGCAAGATAGTCTTAGCCCTTGGGCACCTTAGCGTTCAGCTGACAGCAGTCCCTAGCATTGTTAGCCAACTCGTCTGTCTTTAGGCAGATTAGTTCCCCAAACCCGGTGCCAAACAGGGTAATGGCACTGATGGCTCTGGTGAAGTCGACCCATCCCCTGCCGGTGCCAAACAGGGTAATGGCACTGATGGCTCTGGTGAAGTCGACCCATCCCCTGCCGGTGGCTTTGAGGGTAGTGATGCGTGGCCAGAGCGGATCTTCGCTGGTAGCCACGTCCATGAAGTCGAATCCTTCCAGTTGCCGGCGACGGGTGTACTTGAGCCGGACTCCCACCCCATCCTCACTTGAGACATCGGACTGATTTGCCACGATCTGCTCCAGAACGTCGCAAATGCTTTCGATCCTTTCTCGAAGCGAGTAGCTTGTCTGTGTTTTGGTGAGAACGCTAGATTGATTGCCCGCCTCGTTTGTAGTCACCGTTTCTTTGGTGCTGTCTGGGTTGCCGTAAAGCGGGAGGTTCGTGTTGTGTTTGTTGGTGATGACGTGGATCGATGCATGTTTCCCCGTGTGTGGGACGGGCGCTTCTTGAAGCAAGGATTCGTTGTACAGAAACAAACTGCTAAACGGATCTCCTTGGTCGTGCTTGAGGGATGCCCTGACCAGGTGCAATAAAGCACTGACACCGTCGACGAGCCAAGCCCTCCTCTCTTGCGTATCGTAGAGCACCACGAACTTTTGCGCAATCCACTTGAGCCGCATGATGTAGTCGTCTCGGGAGCGGATGTGGATTGGCTTGTCTTTCTTACCAAGCAGGCAAGAGACTTCGGCTGTGATGAACATTCCACCAACAATAGAAACTTTCTCAAACGCACAGCCGGCACGAGGTTGCATTAAACCCGACCAACCAATCTTGTAGTTGGCATCTGCAGAACCTAAGAAAATGGGTTGTCAGGAACTATGATCTGCATTCTCATTGATTCGGATATGTTTCTCACCTGTGAGGTTGTTGGCGTTTGAACACCAGCCAAGAATATGCCGAGATCCTTCCAGCTCACTGACTGCCAAGTCTTTCGGGTAGTCCTTGAGGCATTTCTTTACACTGGCGTCTGTAAAGGAGAGGTAGCTCCCATCCGTGTTGAACACCCGATGCCAGAATATGAACCCGAGATGGCGGCGCGTGGGCACCAGGATTGTCGAGAACCCCTTGATGAGTATTTTGCCGCCAAACAGACTGATCTTGCGAGTATTTGCAAGCTTAGCCATCACATCGAGTGAAATCTCCAGGCCGGTGTTTGCGTTGTGGCGTATCAGTATGGGGTAACCCTCCACTAACACCGGATTGCGAAACAAGTTCATCCAGCAGCTTCCGGTACTGCCAGGAATATTAGTGATACCGATCTCCCCAGGCGTAGTGAGCCAGCAGACCTTCTCGATGCCCGGTTGGTTACCATCTAGTTTCGGCATCCAGTATGATGGGAATCAACTCATGATGGCATCCTTGCGATCCGAGGAATATAATGCGGCGGTGAGCCATGCTATTTGTTCGCCCACCTCGGCAATGGAATACACTGAGCCGGTCACTGTTATAGTGGCATTCTGTCTCTGAACGCAGGTTTGCGCAACCAAATGCGTATCATCAAACAAGACGCCTGGAATCCATTGTCAGCAGATTATGGAAGGGAAAATATCGGAAAGTACTCACATTCCGAAGGAACTTCCGGGTCATTCTTGAGAAGGGATGTGTACAGATCAAGGACTTGAGATCCGGTCTCAGGCCACACCATCTCCATGTACTGTTGGCACGAGGAAGCCCAAGCATTAGAGCCAAGGCCCGTTAAGACAAGGACGTGGGGTAATACTTCGTGCGCCGGAACACCATATTCTTGGGTCTCTAAGAACTTATGGATCCAGCGGGCTTGGAGAAGCATGGTATGGGTAGTCGTGGAGACTTCTCGGCTGATCCGGGCCGGTTCGCCGAGGATGGAGATAATTTGGTGTCGGATCAAGGCCTGGGCATCTTGGCCCCCGCAAGTGTTTAGCTTGAACTGTCTCAGGGCCGAACTCAGTAACCATCTGAACGCTGGAGAATTCAGAAGCACGTAGCGGTATTCAATTAGCTCGGGGAATTCGTCGAACTCATCGTCCGTAACACCATCGTCCCACGACGCTCGATCGGCAATGTTATATTCTGCGTCGCCAGCCTTGGACGTCCACAGAGACATCTTCCCGGCGATGGGCATGGATCCATCCGCTGCTGGGGCTAGAGGCCTTTCGTCGTCTTGTTACTCTCCTTCGACGGCAAAGTTAAAAGCTTCCAGTACCGCCTCGGTAATTTTACTTAAGGATATTCAGCTTGTTAGGCAACCTAGGCTCTCTGTGGACGTCGTTTAACTCACTTTCGGTACTTGTAGACCAAGTACATCAGGCGCCTGTGAATTTCTTTTGATGGGCCAGCACTGTTGTGGCCAATCATAACCGCAAATGCCTTGAGAAGATCTGGAAGCGTCTTGGAAAGACCGGGTAACTGGTCCCTAGAAATGCTGCGCGGAAACGCGGCTGCAATCTCCTCGGCAAACTCCGAGACGTATAAATCCAGGCTGGAATCTCGAAGACTTGCGGCATCCGAATATTCGGTTTGGGGTCTTGTGTCCACAGTGCTTCGTGGAAAGTCTTGTACGGCTTGAGTCGTGATGATTGCTCGCTTTCTCCGCCGATTCCCCAACGATCCGTAGCCTGAGTCGGTGAAGGTCTCTGGTGGGGTTGAAATAGAGCCGGCATGAGAAAAAGAGGGAGATTGAGGTCTTTGGGGTAGTGCGGATGACCAAGCCCCTCCACTTGGCGGGTCCTTGATGGGCAAGCGTTTTTTTTTTTCGTGGGGATGCTTGCTGTTGCTCCATGCGACGGAAAGAGTCCTCTACCATTGCTAATTTACGCCTGTCCTCGTCCGTAGGCTCGGTCATTGTCGTGAGATCATCGAAGGAGAAGAGGTAATCTCCATGATGTATATCGTGGTCAACAGATCTTGGAGGCAGGGGTGTATCCATGGGGACACTGGGTCCGCTATGTGGTGTCTGGATCTCACTAGAAACATGTTGGACAGCTGGGCGATTGATGATGGCGTCAATGCCCATGTCGCCAACGCTGGGGAGACGGTTGCCATGGCCCAGATACGGGCTTATCTCTTCGTGTGGTTGTCCACAGGCAGTACCGGTGCTGAAGTTGTTGGTGCTGTGCGATGGTGTGGTTAGTATCACCGAAGTTTGGAGAACGATCTGTTACCATACCTAGTACGACGGGATACATTCCGGCCTGGGAAATTTAAAGTCAGTTGTGGCCCACTCCTGTACAAAGGCAACCTCACAACCAGATAGCATACCGCTTTCAGTTGGACTTGGCGAACTAAGATCACGGTTGATGGACAGCAAGTTTGAATGAGCTCCCCCCTGCAACTCTGCGGGTCTGAGAGGAAGCGGCGCATCACTACTTGCTAAGTCACCTTCTTGTTTACTAAGAGCCAATCAGCTTCCAACCAAAGACAATCGAAGTCATTTGGAATACATACTGTCGATGTTGGTGCCGAGCGAGAACGTCGGGTCTATGGAAGGCCCTGTCGCAGCCTGGGTATGTGCAAGGAAATGCCGGCGTTTGGTGGCTCAATTGATGGCGACTGTGCTCATGATTAGAACATATCATTCACGAACTACGAGGCAAATTCATACCGCAAATGTTCGGCCCTAGTGAAGGTCTATTCAACTAGTGTGTGAGATTACAAATCTCATTTGTATGCAATAGTTGTAGGAAGCCTCACCTTGGATGGCTTGCGTATGGCACAGACATAGGCAGCTACGCCCTTCTTCGCTCTCGAAACACGACTTGTAATTAATGTCAGCCTCATGGGAACATCTGGTGAGATCCCGTGTGGCGGCATCGGCCTCCTGGAAACATCTCGGTTATCGGGGTTTAATTGGTTTCCAGAACCATTGGCTGACATAGATGCTGCCGAAGTCGGATTCAATAGCACCCCAGATAGGCGCTCTTCAGAGTCGGGAACCATCTTTCCACAGTGGCAATGAGAGATATTTCAACGAGAATGCGAGGCTCTGTGAAATGAAGGAGTAAAAAGCAAGGACCCGGAGCTCGAATATGCGGCGGCTAAGCATATTATACCGAAGGTGGCGACAGTCGGCTTGGGCACCATTTCCGCAAACTTTGTGTGCTGCATGCAATCTCTTGCATCAGGCTAATGGTGGTTGCTGTTTTACCTACTGAACAGGGGCGAGAAATAGGCAACCCAGCTCAGCCCCCAAACAGGCGTGGGCAGTGCTCATTGCCGATCGGTAAGAGATGATCCGAGAAAGCAAGACTGATTTCGCTTCATGATTAACAGAGACATTTCCAGTAACGTTATATGGTTGGGAGATATCGGCAATTAAGTTGAAGTAATTGGGTATTGTACTCGATTCTTCAAATACCAATTGCACAGCCAAATTGAACTCAAATTTAATACCAATTGCTAGGTTATAGAGCTAAGATTCTGAATTTTAATACTTTATAGACCAACCACGCACTGCACGGACGGCCTTTCGCCGGCGCGGCACCGAGTCCAAAAGGCCATCAATAAAGGCCTGATTAATATGCTCCCATGCATCTAATATCCACTCTTTGGCCATAGCCTTATCGGCTTCATGGTCTTTCAAGTCGGCGAATTTGGGATGTAATTCGTAGATAAGATCTTTCAATCGTTTCCATACGTGCTCAATTAGGTTAAGATTAGGGTTGTAAGGTGGCCAGTCGATGGGGGGGACTGTCCAAGTCCGAAACCACTCTTTAGTAGCCCTGGATGTTCGTGGTATTCCAACCATGTAGGTGTTCCAACGGGTCAAAAAGTGGTAGTACTACCGGGGGGGGGGGGGGGGGGGGGTGTAAAGTTGTTCTGATTCATTCTCTCTGGAACTAAGGTAGGTTCTGCTTGCGACCGGGGTTTTTGTGTGTGTGTGTGAGAGGTCCGCGCGCCACACGTGCCTACTTGCACGTGCGTACTCGCGCGATCTCTGCTTCCTCCCTGCTAGTGTGCGGTCACCAGTATCGCTATTCCAACACTGGATTTGTGTATTTTAGCCTTGTCTTGTTGGTATAGAAATCTCCGCCCTCGAATTCGTCGGTATTGACATCGAAGGACTTGATCTGAGGCCTGGATGACTTGCTTGAGTACCCTCCCCGGGGGGATTGGGGACAGGGTGGGCGGCGATATATTCGTTCGCTGACAAATCAAATATCGCATATTCGTCAATATTTGCTGACACATCAACGAATATTCGTCAAATCTGCTTAGTAATCATTTCAATATTCGCCAAGCCCACCAAATCCACTTAGTCATCAAGATCCATCTCCTCCAAGCCACTATTTACAAGCCCTGACTTCATCCAATGCTTCAAGCACTCAAGAAACTCAATAGTATCTTCACCTAGTTGCATTCTTTCCCAAGAGATTGTACGACGAGCCCCAGAAAACACTCGCTCTGGCTCAGCACTCATTGCCGGAATGGATAAAATGTTGATTGCCAGTTGAGATAGCCTTGGCCAGCGTTGTTGTTGTTGTGTATTCAGCCACCAGGATAATGCTGAAGTTTGGATCGAAATTGCAGCTTCTGAGATATAATCTTCGAATTCATCCTTTATTTGTTGTCGTGGAAGAACATCAAGGTTTTGAGCAAGGATGTCGAATTCATCAAGATCATCAACCTGCATTGATGGCGGTGTTGGAGAGGCGTTTGCTGAGTGATCTTTATGCCTTTCCCAGAGATCTCTGACAGAGTTGATTGCTGGCCGTATCCATTTCTTATCCCAGTTTTGTTTGAGATATAAGGTTCGCCGTGATGGATGGAAAATTACTGCTGCTGCGTAATATGGAGAGTCCTCTGTCTTTAAATAATATTTGTCGAAAATAGCCCAGCTATTTTCGATCCGAGAAGATAGAAGACTGTTTGACTGATGTGTTAAAAGGCTTTTCTTGAAATGCTGAATAAGGATGTCCATTGTGAATAGAACTCGGTCAATTGTCGCTTGATCTCCCTCTGTAGCCTTTGTTGCTCGATAAAACGGATGTAAGAAAGTCGATATCGCTCGAAGATATTCCCATTCTTCCGGAAAAAGAAAATCCTTCTGAAGATATTCATACCAGGACTTGGTATATGAATAAATTGAACCCTCATGCTCAATAGCAACTTGAACCATTAAATACCAACTGTTCCATCGTGTTGAATTATCTGAAGGGATCATTCGACCAGCAAGCTGAGTAAATTGGCGGATTCGAGCAGGAGATCCTCGGATATGGCGGACAATATTATGGAGTTTAATCAGAGGGTTTAGATCATCAGAGATCTGAGCCTCCTTATCTGCCCCTTTGTTGTGTTCATCGACTGCTTGAAATAGAAATGCCTGGATAGCAAGATTGATAATATGCCCATTACATCGGATTCGATTATCTGATGATAACCAAGGGACTGCCATTTCGCTGAAGGTTGCTTCGAGAATTTTGCAAAGACTGTCGTTGGTAGAAGCGTTATCGCTAATAATTGCCCCAGCTTTTGAACAGATATTGTAATCCTTAAGAATACAGATGAGGGCTTCGTATTGTGTTGCTGCATGATGTGACTGGATAGATGGAAGGCCGATAAGTGCTTTTTGAAGGGTTTCTGATTCGAAATCCACAAAATGAGCACAAACTGCAAGGAACAGTTTCTGGTTTGGAGAAGTCCAAACATCGAGGGAGAGGTGGATTGTTGAGCGGGATGATTGAAGTTTCTTCCGAATAAGATCCTTATTAAAAAGCCAGGATTTTCTGATATGCTCTCTGATAGTCGAATGTGATGAAAGGATCTCGTTTGATGCCGTTGGATTAAGAGCTTTGCAAAGGGTGTGAAAATAGGGGCTTTCGACGATCCGGAAAGAAAGATTCTCAACAACAATAAGCGAAATAATCGCCTGTGTGATAACCTCTTTATTTAACGCTCGTTTCAAGATTTGAGCATCAAACTCAGAGGTCTGATTGATCACCATTGCTTTCTCATATAGAGATTGCGGTGTTGTATGGCTGGAATCGTCGGCTTTCCTCGATTGGCTGATAATTGCAATACCATGCTTGGATTGAATGTGTTGCCGGAAGTTCGATGTGTTTTGAGCACTCCATGATGGGCAATATTTGCAATAATACATGCGGTTTTTGCCTTTTCGTGCCGGTTCTTCGTCTTGGGGTGGTCGTGTGTGCTCTGTGATTGGGCTCAGAATTCGGCCCGTATCTCTGGATATTGAAGAATCCTCAGAGATGAAAGACATCTTTCCTGATGTGAATTGGAAGGATTTGGTAGAATTTGTGGTGGTTAGGTTAGGTTGGGCAGCCAAATATTTGTTGGCTGTGCTGGCAGATTAGGTAAGCAGACGAATATTCGTTGGCTGTTTTTGGGCACTTCTGGCAGGCTGACTAAGCGAACGAATATTCGTCAATATTTGCGATATTCCAAATAACGTGTGTGATAAGCGAGATGAACAGACAAGCGAGTTGAACACTTTTGACGCGACGCGCCTCCTCTCTACAAAACACCAAATTCCTCAACAAACTCAAATGTCTCTTCCTTCATACGAAGCTAGGGTGAATTTGGCCCTCAGGGCTATTCAAAACGACCCAAAACTCAGTATTCGAGCTGCAGCAACAACATATCAAGTCACGGTAAATACTATACGCAACCGACGCGACGGCAAACCTGCACGACGTGATACTCCAGCCAATTCGCGTAAGCTTACGGATTTGGAAGAGAAAACGATTGTTCAGTACATCATTGAGCTATGTGCGCGCGCATTTCATCCCCGGCTTTCGTACGTAGAAGATATGGCCAATCGATTGCTACGCGAACGCGACGCGCCCTCTGTCGGTACACGCTGGGCTCACAACTTCGTCAAGCGCCAGCCAGAACTTCGGACGCGTTTTACGCGTAAATACGACTACCAGAGGGCCAAATGCGAAGATCCAAAAGTTATTCGCGAGTGGTTTGCGCTTGTGCACAACACGAAGGCCAAGTACGGTATCCTTGACGAAGATTTGTACAATTTCGACGAGACCGGCTTTATGATGGGCATTATCATCCCCGCTATGGTAGTTACTACCTCTGATGGCCGTGGTAGGGCTAAGCAAGCCCAGCCTGGTAATCGAGAGTGGGCTACAGTCATCCAAGGAGTGAATGCTCTAGGCTGGACTATCCCACCATTCATTATCTTAGCTGGGCAATATCACCTTGCTAACTGGTATCAAGAGTGCAACCTTCCGGGTACCTGGCGTATCGCAACAACCGACAATGGCTGGACTACTAATGAGAAAGGCATGGATTGGATTCGGCACTTCGATTTCCACACAGCATCTCGTACGAAGGGAATATACCGACTGTTAATTCTCGACGGCCACGATAGCCACCACTCCGAAGAATTCGAGACTTACTGCCGGGAGCACAACATCATCACACTCTGTATGCCTCCGCACTCTTCACACCTACTTCAGCCATTGGATGTTGGTTGCTTTGGGCCGTTGAAGAAGGCGTACGGCTGTCAGATTGAGCAGCTGATGCGGATGAACATCACACATATTAGCAAGCTGGAATTTCTTTGTGGGTTTAGAGAGGCGTTTTTTGCTTCGGTTACGGAAAGGAATATCCAGGGGGGGTTTGCTGGAGCCGGCCTTGTGCCGTACGATCCAGAGAGGGTGATATCCAAGCTGGATGTGCGTATTCGGACTCCAACACCCCCAGCTACAAGCCCAACTACATCGCTACCTTGGGTCTCCCAAACGCCACAAAACCCGAGAGAGGCTGCCTCACAGTCAGCGTTCATCAAAACTCGAATTTCCAACCATCAGGGCAGCTCTCCAACACCAATGCTGACTGCTGTGGATCGATTAGCCAAAGGTACGATGGCTATGATGCACGAGGTGGCTCTTTTGCGTACAGAGGTCTCAGCACTTCGGAAGGCCAATGAGGGGCTTAGTAAGCGACGGAGAGCCAAGAAAACACGTGTTCGGCTTGGAGGATCACTTACTGTACAAGAGGCACAGGATCTACTGGATCAGAAGGCTGTGGGTGGGCAGTTGGTCCAGGAAACACGACAAAATGGTGGTGGTGCAGGGGGGTCTCGTACGAAGATTCGATGCTGTGGCGTATGCGGCAAGCCTGGCCATAATGCACGTACGTGCAAGGAGGCTGCAGAATCGTCTGATTCATCTGTTTCCGATTCAGTTATTGTTATTTCCTAGTGTTGTGGTTGTGTAATTGAGGGTAGTTGTGGTGAGGTTGTGGAAATTGTTCAACTCGCTTGTCTGTTCATCTCGCTTATCACACACGTTACGGAATTATCCGCTGACAAATACGCGAATATTGTTATTCGTCGCCCACCCTGATTGGGGATCCCTCTCCATGAACACAAGCGGGCTCTTGCCGCCTGGACCCTTACGGATCCAGGCATACACCATGAAGGATAAATCAGCGGCCTGTTGGGTCTTATTTACGAGGTCTTTTCTGAACTTCTCGTGGCCGTAGCGAAAGACCCAGCCTGTGCCACCGTTAGGGTTGTTTTGTACGCTGCACTCATCACTGTATATGGTGTTTTCCACAAGCTCTTGCTCCCTAGGCTTCCAAGCCTTGCAATGTGCATTCCGTTGGCGGGCATCACAATCGGTCAACGAAGGCCGCCGTGGACTACGCCACTTCCGTTGGTCGAAATAGTGGCGCAAAACGGTCCGGAGGGTCCGAATAGTGCATTCAAAGGGCTTAGAGCATTCGAAGGTATACTCGCAAATATATTTAGCAAAACCAATACAAGCTATCAAGCCAGAGCACGCCTCCGCAAGCTAAGACAAACCAAGTCTGCGGCGGAGTATATAGCTGCGTTCCAGCTAGAAAAGGATAATACCGCCTATAATGAAGAAGCTTTGAAAGAAGCCTTCTACCAAGGGCTAAAAGACAACATCAATGTGACGGCCCGCCTTACGCAGTAGGGATGTCAATGGTTGAAGGCAGCAACGAATGTGAATTTAAAGCTAAGGAAGAGAAAGGAATCTATCGCCGGGTCCGCGCAGGGCGCGGAGAAATAGGTAGTGGTGCTCAGTGCGCACAGGCCACACCGTGACAATCAAGGATGGGATCTTGAAGATTGATCGAGACAAACACAATCTCCAAAACTATGTGCTTAAGGCTACTAATATCAATAATCGACAATTCAAAAGACGCCAAGAGAAGAAGGGAGATGCAGGAAGAGGACGGCAAGCGGCCGAGAGCGCTTTTCCACCTGCAACAACTGCGGCAGAAAGGGACATTGGGCGAAAGACTGCCGCAACCCCCGAAAGAACCTAGGACAACCCAGGTCTACCGCCTCAGGGGTACACCCAGGACCCATGGATACCAGTGCAGCCCAACGAGAAGTACCCCACGATCGAAAAAACGATACGTGCAATCGCTGTGGTACAAAGGGACACTAGGCGAAGGACTGCCGCCTTCCGAAGGAAGGCCAGGATTGGAAACCGGTCCCTGAGCAAAAACGTGTTAGTTTTGCCGATGTCGATCGACGCGTTCGAATTGTCAACGAAGAAAACCTCTGGGAGGACCCAGGACCAGGGTACGACGCCGACTACCCCAAGATCTAGAAGGATCCGTAGTAGACCTAGAAGAGGTTTTTGAGTACTCCAGGATCGAAATCTAGGAGGAATTCGAGGAACAAAACAGAGTCCATGTGGTAGGGCTTCGACTCGAGCAGGTAGACCTATATCGATGGATCCGACTACAACACCAGCCCCACTGCTAGAATACCGATAAGATGGACTCCGGCAACCCCCAACATTACACTATAATGTAGTTCTCCTATTACGATAATGGATGCTACTTTCACCTACCCGATAAGCTTACGCACGATTGCTTTCCCCAAAGACCACTGGGACCAAGTAGAAACGCCCAGCCTGTGGCTAGGGTATTCCTAAAAATGGACGAAGCAGCGTTTGAAAGGGTTGAGGAAGAAGAGACTGGCGGAAGCGCCCGAGTTATCCGAGTCTTCCGAGTTAAAAGGACCGAACCGAGAGGACGCCTGCGAGAGGGCGCTGAAGGCACTCTATACAGCTATCCGTCGCTCAACTATGCTATCCACAGAAACCTAAAAATCCAGGAGTTCCACCGCCTGCAAGCCGAGCAAGTGGAATTTCAACAACAGGCCGCCAGAAAGTGGAAACAAGCTTTTGAGGGGTTCCAGGAGGACCCCGACAACGTAGAAGCACGAATGAGACTGGCCGCCGCCTTGGAACAAGCTGTTGTGGATGTAGTAGAAAAATATCTACCGTCTCGGCCACGAGAACCCCGAGGACACAAAAGCAAGGCCCAAGAAGACTACCCAAAGAGAGAAAACGGGTCATTGTGACGAGCGTGGCAATACCTGAGGCATAAAGGGCGCAAGCGGTGCTGGCCAAAATAGTATATTTGTAGTATGAAGAAGGAAAGGTTTCTTTACAGCATGTGGCGCGGGGCTCGAAGGTGGTCTTCGAGCCTTATCGATAAGCGTGCCAATGTAGACTACATTAGGCTTAGCCGCGATCTATCACAAGCTTTGAGACGTACGGATAAGGAAAAGAACCTCGACCCACACTCCCCGTGCGCACCCACCACCTGTCACCAGCTAGCCCAGTCACCAGAGCCACACTGTGGTACCACGCTTCCACAGCACACACTGGACTGAGTCTCCCAACCATGTATATAAGCAGCGGCCCTCGCCCACCTTCCTTTGCGAGGGCCAGGTTGAAGTTTTACATCATTGCCAGTCATTGCTCTCCCTTCTTGTTGCCTTCATTGTGACCACCTTGATCAGGCGTACCTGCCTTCTCTTACATGAGACTTCTCTTTGCGCACACCATTCAGATATCTATTTAGGCAAACTTTATACGCGTCATTAGATCTGCAGCCGATTCTTATGCCCCGGGTAGGCAGCTGACTTGGCACCTGCTCTGTTCTCCAAGGAAGGACTCATCCTTATATTCACGAGTAGCAGCGGGCGAGCGATAATAGGCATATAGTTAGAGCAGGCAACTGTGACTGCGTCATCCTTTCCCTATCCCTTTCTCCATTGCACACTTCCAAGTCACGACCGCTAGAGCTATGTTAGCCCGTGTCGCTAGGCCGTGCCGTCGTCACACCGAATGGTTTGTCACAGGCACGACCTGTGCCATGCTCTGTGGCACGTGCGTTAGCACGTGCCGCAGCTGACCACCAGGCACTAGCGCCTTGGCACCAGTCGCCTACATCTGGGCTCCTGGTGCCCCACCATAATTGAGTTCCTCGTACAACCACATCATACCAACCAAGGACCTAAGGTCGCACCGTGATATGGCTCATCCATTAGTAGGTAGGCCGGGTAATTGTTTGCTCTGGTAGTAAGGAAAGAGACGGGGTGGCCAGGTGGCGGGGCACCAGTGCCCCGGAATTGGGCTCAGAAGAGCATCCCCACAACTCCACTGCCATTTTCAGACCACGGCAAGTATAACCGGGGTAACCCAAAAATGACCTCTTGCTTAGACTAGCTCAGCTTAAGGCGGCAATCGCTCAGCTCTGAAGGAGGAAATGGAAATTCTCTTTGTCGGTTTTGGGGTCATGCAATGGCTGTTTCTCAGGTCCAATACGCGGCCGCAGTCCTGAAGCAATGGTGCTTGGCCATCAACATCCGGTCTGCCAATACCTGCAGCGAAGCCCATGTGTCAATATGACAGTGCTCAAACTGTAAGTTCGGAAACATGGCAGGGACTCACCGAACCAAGTCGTGTGACTTCATCAGCACGGTGAAGAGTCTCTCGCTGGTCTCTCTCCAACGGTGGCTCCAACGCTCTGCACACCATCTCAAGGTTCTTATTGACCCGCACCAACGGTGATTTCTTGGATGGAAAAGAGAAAACGGTAGTTACGTGGCGAAGCAAAGCAACCGTTACGTTCAGGGGGGCAAAACTGGGGCCAGGTTCGCCCTTGCAACCACAACCACACCGGCCCAATTTTGGTCCCCGCAAGTATAGCCGTGGCAAATTCCTTAGACTCACCTCGGCTCAGGCAGCCCTCAGTGCGGCTCACCCCTTGCTCAGGATCTACGACCAATACGGACTTGGCTAGAAAGAAGTATCGGGTGCGACTATCAAGGTACCTACCTACACACAACAATAAACTTGTAGGAATCACCAGGGTACCGGTACTGGAAACAGCATGGCGCGCTGCGCGCCGTAAGGTGGTGGTTCAAGTGATGGATTCGTTTTTGTCTTTCTGTCTTTTTATCTATCTGAACAGGTGGGCGTAGGCCAATATATATGCATCTGTCAGGCCCGCTCCTCCACAGACGTTGCTGTGGCCAGGAATGCGGAGCCGCATTCCTTGGATCAGCGCGTCATTCCAGTAAGAGTCAGGTGGGGGACTTTTGGAACACCCCTGCCTATGGAACAGCCCCTGAATCGGACCCCGCACAACACCACAAACTTCAATTGCCAACAACTTTGTCAATTAATTAGCTACAATGATGAAGTCTTCAGTATCGGATTCTCCTGATTCTTCTCTTTCAGAATAACTAAGGTCCTCTCTGCCAGCCTCTCTCTGTGAGGCACGAACCTCCTCAATTCCAGCGAACTGCGTATTAGGGTCGACTTGGACCTTCCTTCTCTTTCGGCCTCTTGTGCGTTCTAGGCTTTTTTCTGCAGCCTCCAATTGATGCGCCGTATTGGCTAGTTGGAAAACCACGTAATCGAAGGCTTTTGCGGCCTTGCGTATGAAAAGTCGGTCGTTGGCAGTCCGTTTCTGGCCGGCTAGAAAAACCTGCCCCTGAATACGGAAATCCTTCGGCTTTTTAGGGGTAAACCATATAGGCCGGCCCTCCGAATTCTTATTTAGAATGGGGTTATGGACCTCTTGAAGGTCTATAGAAACCGTAGAGGTCAGTTGACCAACGTCGCCGTTAGAATTCTTAATAACAAGGCCGTTGCTTAGGGGCTTCCTGAGGCTGACCGGCCAGAGGCCTGTAGCTTTCCAGCCGGCTTTGATATTAGATTCAGTCATTCCATAGACCCTGGCTTGCCGGTAGCATTCTAGGAAGGCCCTCTTTTCAGCAACAGTGCCTTCGTCGAAGCCGGAAACAACCTCGTTATGCTTGGCTCTGTACCGGGCTTTTAGAGGGCCGAAAACCGATAAATCCAGGGGCTGGAGAACGTGGGAGGTGTGGGCTGGTAGAAATAACAATTGTACGTTATTAGAAAAGGCTAGCCACATGAATTCTTCGGTGGTATGACTACCGTGGCCATCTAAAATAAGGAGGCGCTTCTCCGAGGGGGTAGCTGGCCGAGTCTCTGGAAGAAAGATATTGCGGAGCCATGCGACGGCAGTATCATCGTCAGACCAGCCGTTTTCAGTGGGTTTCCACTTCCAGTCCTTAAATGGCTGTAAATCGCGTGGATACCATTGTTGTTGAAGGCTTCCACCTTTGAAAATGACGACTGGGTTCAAATACCGGCCGTCAGCGGAAATACATTCGATAATCGAGGTCCAAATTCGGTCTCCTTTCTTCTTTTTCTGGAATTTCTTTCTTTCCTTAGATCCAACAACCAGGCCGTTATCTCCAATGCCAGAAGCAATGCCAGTTTCATCCATATTATACCTATGCTTGGCTGGAATAGCCTCCACGCCTGGAGGCTTCAAATAGTCAAACCAAGGCCGGATAACGGCCTCACAGGCTCGATCAGCACGGTTTGCATGGATTCTCCGAGGCCTAATTGTAGAAATAGATGGATTTCTAGCCAAAAACCGGCTAGTCCAGCGTTTTCAGAGGGTCTCGTTATCTTCGAGCATTCTTCTAGCTAGTTTCCGAATTTGGGCGTGGGTTGGAGGGTGACCGAGCGACCCTTGGAATAGAATCCATTCGGTTAAGCGTTCTTCCATAGCCGGAGAAAGCTTTTGATTAAGAATTTGGGCCTTGGAGGCTGGCTCGGAACCACGAACCCGATTAAAGAGAGTAGTAGGGGGGATGCCGTGATTTTCAGCAGAGCTACGGAGTAAGCCGGTTTCTGCATACTCTGCCAGCGCATTCTGCAAATCCAACTAAGTATATCGCTTCATCTTTCATTTCTCAATTGAATGGAGAAAAGAAGATAAGTATTGAAGCAGAATTGGTCGAGTTGCAAGCGATTGAAATAGGTGAGTTGGGTGGCGAGCGGCAAGTCCTTGATGACAAACCTTGTTCCAAATCCAGGGGTGTTCCATAAGCAGACCACCTGACTTATGTTATTCCAACAAAACTACATAATTGTTAGAAAGTGACTAAAGCTAACAACACGGCCGCATTTGCATGGCCAAACCCATGTTGTCTGTACCGTTGCTTCCCAACCATAAACAGACAGGGAAAAAGAAATAGCAGCCCCAATCCCTCCCCTTTGAGCAACCTCTCAAACATCCACCATCAAAAATCCAATACACACCAATCAATTACTCCCCCCCAGGCTACAATCATCCACATCCATCCCACCAGAAGAGACCAACGCCTCCTCAGCCTCCGCCTCAACAACCTCAACCACCGACCCCCCTCCACCGCCAGCACCCCCAACCTGCTGCCCCTGCCCCTGCTTCCCCTTCCCCTTCCCCTTCCTCAAAACCTCCGCCCTCTCCCTTCTCGCACGCTCAAGACTCCGCTTAGCCGCCGACTTCTCCTTGGAGCGGTTGCGGCACGCCGTGCAGTGCACGAACCGGCGGTTGTCGTTGGGCTTGCCGCAGTTGACGCACCGGCCTTGGGCCTTCTTCTGGTTCTTGCGTCGCCGGTACCGGTCCGTGCACGCCTGGCAGTGCAGGATCCCGCCGGGGCGGGCCGGGTTGGAGCATTTCTTGCATTTCCTAACCGGCGGCGGCGGTGGTGGTGGTGGTTCCGCTGCTGCGGGTGCGGCTGGGACCGGGGGGTTGTTTTGGGGGGGGAAGGGAGAAGGGATGGGTCTGGCGGGTGCAAGTTGTGGTCTGTATCCCCCGTATGTAAGCGGCAGTGGCCATGGTGGTGCTGGCACTGGTGCTGTTGGCTGCGGCGGCCTTCCGGTGGTGATGTTCTGGTTGTAGTTGTCGTGGTTGTGTGGTCCAAGAAGAGGCCGGTGGTGGGCTGCCGACGCTTCCCACTGAAACGGCGCCGGGCCGCCCGCCACCAGCAGCTCGCTCTGGTAGATGGGCGCCATCGTGCTTGTTGCAAGCTGGGCGGTGGTAGCAGCTCTCTGCCGTTGTTGCGTCGCCCCGCCTCTCCGGCTATCTTCTTCAGCCCTGTTATTGATGCTTGTCAGTACAGGTTGCTGTCGATGCAGTACGGTGTTGAGGTTTTGCTGTTGCCCCTGGCCGGCATTGTTGTTGCTGCTCTCGTTTGAACCTAGACCCGGCGCGTCCACGCCGTACATGGCCTCCTCGAAATGGCTCGGATAGAACCCGCCGTCGGTTCCCCCCGGCGTCTCGTCGAGCCGCCGCTGGAAACACGGCCCGCACAGCTGTCTTCCGTCGCGGTATTCCGTGAGCAGGACCACGTCGATGGCCACGCCGCAGCTGTCGCAGTCCTGCTTGGGCCTCTGGTATGGGTTCTCACGCGTCAGCGTGGTGTTCATTTGTGCGGTAAGTCACCTTCAGTGCGGCTTGGGTGCCTGCCTTGCTTATTATGTCGTCCATTGAGCTCTTGTCTTCAGAAGTTTCGGAAATAGAGTAGCTAGAGCGGTCGGCTGTCTGGGGTGCTCCGATGCCACAGCTGGCTTGATACCCAAGTTGTTGCATGCTTTGGACAGAGGTATTTTGGAAGACAGGTGGGAAAAGTAGTCATGGATCAGGTATTTGAGATTATTTTCCGGATTGAGATGTTTGAAGACCCAAGCTGTCGAGGTGTAACCCATGATAGGGATAAGTTCGGTACCAGTAGTGTTAGCCGCGCTAAAAGCCGAAGTGCTCGGCGAGAATTTCGATCTGGTTATTTGCCTCATCAGTCTCAGTTTGATAACTTCCGCTGTTAGTTGATAGTCTGCTGTCGCTTATGTCTGGCGGTTTCCGAGAGTTTGGTCTACTCGTCGACTGTGTGACAAGGTCAGATGAGGCGGAGAAGCGGAGATATCCCGTAGAACTACCAACGCGGAATAATTAATAGAAGCGGCTAGTTCCTCGCCTGGTCCTCACGGTGTGTAGCGTACCCAGGCTAAAAAGGCAAAGAGGCTCAAGCGCAAATGCCACAGAATTCCTGGCGTTCCTACACGGGCACCTGGTCACACTGTTTGTGCCAGCGGGGACGCTGCGTGGCGAATGATTCGCCCGGAGCCGGCCCCCCGGGCCGCAGCCGCATCTATTGATCATATCACCTGCTCGGATCTTATGGGTACCTAGTACGAGATTATGTTGGTTAGGTGTTTATATAGCCTCTGCCACTCACTGGGTCATGCAGTGACTGGATTCGCCCTCCCCCAAGTTGCACCGGCGGTAGTACCAGAAAGACACACAGATACTGTTCTAACAAACACGGCAAGTTTGTAGAATGCCTTGCAAGTTGGGGGAGTCGCTCACGTTTCAATATCTCAATATTGCCGCGGAACTCTCTGTTTATCACGAGTGGGGCAACCGCGGGAACGGAAAAATTGGCTTCTTCAAAGTCTATCCTCGTTCTCGTTCTATTTTAGACAATCATAGAGAGCGCCTTTCCAAGTTTTTGTATTTAAACCACATAGCGTGGCTCAAATATGCCCGCTGTCACATGTCACGAATAAGAACAAAAACGCGACCTGAGAACTGTACAACACAAATAATTATGTAAACAATCGTCAGAGTCTGTCCACGTTGTGTTGCTCTTTGCCTGCATCTCAAAAACTTGATACTCACAGCCGACAACCCAAAATAGTGATATAAACCACTTCCAGGCTCGCATACGTGTGTTTCTCCCATCCGACTTCAGCTTCCACGTTCCGTCCCAACGAACCGCATCCATTAAATCTGACAGCTGCTGACAGCTGTGTGCCGCGCGGGTTAGCGTTCTTGCCACTCAAGGCGGGGTCGGGGGCGCCCAACTGACTCATCAGCTGGCCCTAGTCAAACAAAAGCCTCAGTCCGACGTCACCTGGAATTATTTTATCCCTGCAGGTCTCACTCACCATCTCTAAAAACATAGTCACGTTCGGAAATTATCTTAGCGGCCGACGGCACGCCGCACGACTGCGACAAAAATGGCGCCGACCGCGATGACGACGCCGCTGTCGCTGCCGACTCAAGCGCCCTTGTCCGATGGCTCCGACGCCAAGTTTTCGCTGGCGAGGCCCGCTGCGCGGCTCGAGTCGATGCCCACCGAAATCATCGACATGATCCTCGATTGCCTCGTGCCTCAGCCGCCCGAACTGGGCGAGACACGCCCGGTATCCTACGCAAAGCTGGTTCCCGGAGAGGCGTGGTAAGCTCGTCAACTTCCCCTCCGACAAAAAATGGAGCAAAATCAACTTGAAAGACCTTGATGTGACTTCTCATCCATTCTATAACTATCTCTGATGAAATTCAGGTATTCCCTGACGCGCAACCGCCGTGGCTTGTGCAGCCTGTGTCTCGTCTCACGTCGCTGGGCAGCCGCTGCCCGACCGCTGCTCTACCGCGTCTTGACCATCCTGGACGAAGACGCCGTGGTCCTGCTCTTCCGCACCCTCGTCGAAACCCCCTCCTACGGCACCTGGGCTCGCTTCCTGTCCTGCCACCTCACCCTGACGAGCGAGCCCGTCATCCGCGAGGCGCGCCGCGCCATCAGCAGGCTACTGCGCAGTTGCAAGCCCGCGACCGAGCTCGCCGCCATCGTGGACCGCATAGGAAATTTGCTGAGCCTCATCGACATGATACTCCCGAACCTCAACGCGAGCGCCAGCGTTTGTCACGATGACCTGCAGCGCATGCTTTTTTTAATCTTGATGCTCCTGCCCAGGCTCGAGACTCTCTTCTTGCAGCTGCCCATATCGGACAAGGAGCCCTGCTATGCGACGCTGTTAAATGACCTGAAGAGGTTTTCCAAATCGTGCGTCCACACCTGTAAGGACCCAGATCTTGTTCCTCTTCACAAGGTTGGGACCCTGCTTCTCCAGGGCGATCCCGAGGTGCAAGCCCACTTTGAAAGAAATGATTGCCATTGCGATCTCGACCACGTCTACGGTGCCCGGTTCAGCCACTACTGGCCACTGTATGACGCCTTGCCCAATCTTAAGACACTCGAGGTCAGCGTCGACGACGGCTGCTGGATCAACGCGGCACCTGGCCGCGATGGCGGCGATGACCTCTACTTGGCCAAGATTCGCCACATTTACTTGCACAATAGCGTGACCAGCCCCATCGACCTCCACCACCTGCTGCACAACGCGCCGAACCTGGAGACGCTCTACATGACGCCGCGCCGCGAGTGGGACACGGACTACGGGGTGGACCCGGGGGACCTGTCGTTAGGAGACCCGGAGTCGCTGGACGCGGCGCTGGTGCAGCACAAGAACCTGCGGCACCTGGACGTGGGGTGGCACACCCTGGCCGGCTACGAGAGCCTACTCGGGCCCGAGGGCCGGCTCAAGTCGCTGCCCGAGCTGCGGCGGCTTGAAAAGCTGTGCGTGCAACTCGCTGCGTTGTACAGGCCCTTGCCCGGCACGCACGCGACGCCGCTGGCCGACTTGCTCCCCCCGAACCTCGTCGAGCTGACCCTCGAGGACTACTGGTGGTTCAACATCCACCACTTCGACGCTATGGACGACTGGCAGCCCCAGGACATGATCTTGTACTACCAGAACTGCCACAACTACCGCGTCAAGTTCCTCGACATGTTCACGCAGTTCGCCCGCGACGCTGGCGAGCGCTTCCCCCGCCTCAAGAAGGTCCGCCTGCTCTGCAAGATCCCCCAGACGTGGATGATGAACAGCACCGAGGTCAACCTCGATTTTCACTTTGAAGATGTCCGTACCCTGTTCCGCGCGCAGGACGTCAAGTTTTTTGTCCTTTCGTAGCGCCTCGGCAGGCGGTTCTAGACAGTCATTTCTTACTCTTAATTATCGTACTAGTATAACTAAATGTTGATTTTAGGGTCGCGCGGTGAAGGTTTTACGGAGGCAGGTCTTGTCATTGGCTCATTCAAGCTTTGCCAGTGTTAAATGGCCTCGATGTTGCTTGCTCCTTATTTCCAAGCGAAACTGCAAATCCAGACACCGGTAGTTTGGTCAGTCCACGCAATTAGCTGTACGTAATTGTCCAGCGTATCGCTATCACCTTCTCTTTGTTCCCCCGAGAAATAACAGTCGGTCCTGGATCTGTCATTATTTTGTTGGTTCGATATCTCCTATGACCTCCAATACATCTGGTCTTACTACACTTAATTAAATGAACAAAATCCGTATATACGCCTCGGTTGAAGGGCAGAGAGGGAAAAACGGAGAAGACAAATTGATGGATAATAAAAAGAACAAAGAAATAAAAAAAACCAGATCAAGGATTGAACCTTGACCCTGTTGAATTGAAGCGAAGGTGGGAAGGGACTCCGTTTAACCAAGTGGCTGTTGCTACTTCGCTGAAAACCTAATGGGAAGTCGGGGTATATATGGTCCCGGACCTGTAATGTTACCATCTGTAATGTTACCCCTCTGAAGGACGCTGCGTGCCCCAGATATCAGGCACACATGATGAAATGACGGTTGCCTTGACCCTTAGTATTGGCCCATTGGGGTGCCCGCCTTGTTTTTCTTCCTTGCAGCAGACTCGCAGGTGGTCAATGACTACCAGGCCAGCTGTCGGCCAAAGTATGGAATAGCTCATATCGCTTTGCCTGGACACGTAGACGCCGTGATTTGGGTGATTGAAGAGTCGGGTTGAAGAAACACCGATCAGGCATGGACTTGCATCCTCTTGACTCGAACATTCGGCCCTCTACCCTTTTGATAGACTGCGATCCCGTTCTGGCTCCATGAATGCCAAAGGACATATCTCTCCTCTCACCGGAATCCATGACAACAAGGTCGGAGGATGCCAGTCTCGTGTGAGCGCCAACCCCTTAGACTCCCAGCTCCGATCGACAATCTCTCCCTATGGAAACGGGCCTTTCCGCCAGCGAGGCTTCTGTGGAGTGTCTCGATGACGCGGGCACAAGTTTCAAGTTTTAGTCTTTCTCTCACTCTTGCATCATTTGTTTCAATGCTGGCTTGCCAGTAGGGGGTGATCATGGAAACAATCTCCAAGGCCCAGGAGATAACTAGGTAGACAATTATATTCACGATCACCGGTACCTTGCAGCTCCTTGGCCCACGGCATCATTGTGGGTCAGATGCGTTTCGTCAGGGTTCACGGTTAGTGATTCAAGTTGCTGGGGGAGGGTCACGAGGCTCGAACACGCAACCCGTCATTTCAACCCTCAGGGATTGATGGGAATAGCAGTAGATGTTGCCTCCGATCTTATGGAGTAGCAGTGTTCTAGACCGAGAGAGATCCCAGGAACGGAATCTTGTTCCGACGAGAAGGCGTACAAACATCGCAACCAACAGCACGACGCGTCATTAGAATATGAGCGTCCCAGGAGAAGAGGCATAGACAGTACTTTTGTCCGAACAACCCCTGTCACGAATCTCACGATTCTGGCCATATTGCTAATGAATTTAAATCCGGGGAGCCTTACAAGGCCGCGGGAATAGCGTCTGACTGGTGTAACCGTTGAGAGAGACTCAGTGGATCAGTCAGAGTGGCAGCCATCATCGGGAGGTGGGGGGTTGTGCCACACGCGCGCGTTAGTGGCCCCTTTTTCTGTTCTATTTTCTTCCAGCGGGACGTGCATTGCCAGGCCCGGAAAACCGCGAATGATTCGCGCAAAAACATGCTATGGTCCGATGGAAAATCCTTCGCACATTGCGACGTAGAAACGCAAATCTTTGGTGTTTTGTGTAACCAACGAAAGGCCTCGTTGGTTTCAACTGTTTTGCTTCAATTTCCTCGACAATCCGACCGCTCAAAAGATGGAGAGGTTGGTGTCATGACGACACCCAAAGGAGAAAGCTTGTTGAACCCCCAGGGGACGCCGCAACCGTGGAGCCGAATGAAACGTGGCGCTTGCCAAGACACGCAATCAATCCTCCCCCCCACCCTTGAGAAAGCGCAGAAAACAACGAAAAGGGAAAAGAATGCACTGAAGGGCAAGAGAAAGAAAGGAGGATTGTGATCGGGCCCCGCTTCCAATTAAAGATGTTAGCGTCGGGCGAAAAAGAAGGCGGCTCGCCGTTTTTCGTTCCTCCGAGAGTGGGACAGCTGGAGGAGACATGACGCGCGTCCTTTTTAGGTCCCGTCAGTCTTGGCCGGCCGGCAGACAACTCAAAAAAATTTCATTTCCATGGTGTCGCCGGTTGTTGGGGATTGGAATTAGGACGACAGCAAAAAGAGACAGAAAAGGAGCCAGCAATTGCCGTTGCCAAAATAACCGAGCAAGCTAGATGGGTATTGGCATTTGCACTACCAAGTCTTGGATCCCTCGAGAAGGCTCGTTTGTACGGCCAAGAACCCGCACTTCTTGATATTTCTAGGATTCGCGCAAGGAAATGCACCCCCTTTCAATCACGCGACATGGAAACTTGGGTCCGGAGCAGGCGGGGGAGGGTCCTTTTGTCTCCAGGGGTCCACAGGCCATCTTGGCGGGAAGTGGATTTTGGAGAGGAAATTTTGGAGATGAAGATGGACAGGGAACGAGATTGCACACGTCATGGTTTTACGATGGGTCAGCTATCTTACCTGGGCGAACTCTTGACCCTACTTCCCGTTCCACACTGGTACAGGAGAGGCCCGGAAAAGGGGGATGGGATAATACCTCCTGCAGGGCATAAGGGGAAGGGAGCTGCCTGATTTCAGCTGGGTTCCAGGCGGCGATTCGAATTCCATGTTGCCCCAATTTCTTCGTTGTCCCGAATCACGAGCGTGCGAAGGCGACCGACATTGAGAGTGAAAATCGGAACGACGGACGGATCGTGGGGTTGTCGAAGCGGGTTGGTGGGTTGCTTCGGCGGCCTTTCTCTTTGTTGGACGCCAGGGACCCCCATCGATGTGACGGGGTAAAGATGGAGGCGGGAAAGGCGTCGACGTCTGGGGACATCTCAGTGTGAGTGCGCTGTGCAGTGGAGGTGGCACAGAGCCCGGTAGATCCTCAGATGAGCCTTGATTGCGACTACAAGATCCTGCTCGTACCTGAATGAAGATACTAGAGTCCTCTTTTGATGAGTATCCATGCTCGAAGAGCAATGAGGAATATATTTGTCTTACACCCACCGATAAGGAGAAATTAGTCGGCAGGTGGCTCTAGAAGCTGCACAAGACGATTGGAAGGATTTATCCTCGTGGCGCACGCCCGGGTGGGATAATCTTGTTCAGCGGGAACGGACAGCGACAACCAACTGAGAAAGCCAAAGCCAAGTCGGCCAAGCTTAACCTGGAACATGGGATTTGGCTGCAGTCTCGGAAAATGCGAGGCCCAACAGAGTCTGATACCAGCGTTGTGTTTGCTGAGAACTTTATTGCGGAAACCCGAATCTTGAAACGGCTGCCGTCGTGAATGGCTGACTCGTCAGCACCTGTTCAATAACTGGTAAATGAGGAGGGGACCTGGAACCTAAGCTCTTCACCTGGTCAGCCACTGTCGGGAGCTAACCCGAAAATGTACACCTCAAAAATGGGGGAGGGCCATAATGGAAGTGACGTCTCTCCTTCGGCAAAGCGGCACACCGCCAAGGCCCAGTTCCTTGGCTGCACAACTTTCCGGCCAAAGAGAGATACGGTGCAATTAGGCGGAAGTTAGGACTAACGAGCAAGGCCCGAAAGGTCGGTGGACTCTTCAGCTACACGTACGTGTAAGCTTACTTTTGGTATCTGCTGGATATAACTTTACGGTCCTTTCTTGGATGGGTGGCTGTGACGGACACGTTTCCAACGGAGAACGGCTGCGGCTCCGAGTTACACGAATTCCAGTTGGCATATCGCTGGCCCGCTGCAGAAGAAGATCAGTGCTGATAGGAGGGCTAACGAGGCTAAGCAAGGTTCCCGCGCACGAATGGCGATGAACGGCGGCATGGCAAGGCCGTCTCCGTCCCGATACGTAAGAACTCCGCAGCCGTGACCCAAGCCCCAAGCCCCGAATACCAAGCCCCATGCCAGCAAGGCGCTGTCAACTTGGCGCCGAAACCCAGTCCAGCTGCGAAAAGGGTGGACCTCGTGACGCGGCAAGTAGTTGCATGACTGAATGCAGCGTTGAGAGCGCGATAATTGAGACGAGATGGGACGATGGGCCAACGAGAATTTACCTAGAACCATACCGCGGACTTGATGCTGCGAACTCACTAAATGGACAGTGTGCTCAGATAAATGGACTGTTTACATTGTTCCAAGAAGTGGGGAAGACAACGAGCAGGCTTAACAGAGATTGCCTTGGACCAAAGCATAGAACGTTAGTGTCTCTTTGTATTCCATACTGTGTACATACCTCAAATCTTTCCAGACGTTGGGGCCATATGGCCAAGGGGAGGAGAATAAAAATTCCGAAAACTACAAAGTCCAGACCAAAAATCCAGAAATAGATATAAAGCAGTTAAAATAGACATTTAACGTGTTAACCGAAGCT
The DNA here is from genome assembly GCF_030549165.1 of Lasiosphaeria miniovina. Taxonomy (NCBI): domain Eukaryota; kingdom Fungi; phylum Ascomycota; class Sordariomycetes; order Sordariales; family Lasiosphaeriaceae; genus Lasiosphaeria; species Lasiosphaeria miniovina. The sequence goes on along the minus strand of NW_026848223.1, from coordinate 3,141,845 downwards.
CTCTGCCGAGTACAATTGTACGGAAGGAACCTCATGGCTGGGCGGGAATATCTCAGTTGCAATTGCAAACCCCGCGGACTTTAATGGATACAGCGGATCGGTCTGAGCACTGTCAATTTATCTAGAGCGACAAATTATGGGAAAGAACTTGCATTGAAGACCCGCTCTGCGTATAAACTGTGGCTGGTGAGGCGGAATAGCGGACAGACTGACAAGCTGCCCGAAAGGAGCAGCATTTACTGCCCTGTTCATCCCGCCAGGGAGTGGCCGCTGCAGTGCACACACTCGCGGCTCTCGGCATTCTTGGCGGGGTGGCCAAGCAAGGGTATCAGTGGCCAACGGGGCCCTTTTTGGTGGCCCTGGTGGGGGCTTCGCGCCTGGGTCGGCGTGCCCTCCAAATTTACGGCCTGCTTGCCATTCCTTGGCCAAGCCACTGGCCTGCCTGGCTGCATAATAACCTGAGCGGCTTCCCTGGCAGGTTCTCCCCAGGGCCCCAACCGCCACACATCCGGAGGTGTTTGAAGAAGTCTCTTATCTCGCCCGCATCTGCACCTGATTTACACCCGGAGCGATGCATTCTCGAAACGAAGGGGGGAAAAAGGCAAGCAAGACCAGCACCAACGCCATCACGAATTGCTCAAAAACAGGGCCTAGCAACCCACGAACACGGATCCAGTCGGATCGATTGACTTGAGCAACAGGGATATCCTTCGCTTACCGACAAGCAGACGAGGCCTACCTTGCTCACAGTGACACGCGTCGACGCAATCGGCTTCGCTGTCAAATTACCATCCGGTTTGCTTCGCCTTCGCAATTCGAGACCGACGACAACGCCCGTCCTCCTCCTGAGTTCCCGACATTTTCTCGGCCGACCAGCTTTGGATGACCGCCTCTACCGCCGGTAGTGCTCTATTTTCTTTTCTCTCGATCGATTCGTCCTCGGCGCGGCTCGGCACCAGGCACGATTAAACTTTCGGCGTTTCGCACCCACCACAGTCGCTCGCTCGACACGCTGAAGTCTGGGGAGGCACCATCTTCCGCCTAATATTTTCCTAGGTCTCTGGAAGGCATCAACCGGGCCGGCCTTGCTTTGTGCTATTGTTTCGTCCTCTTTTTCGATTGTCTTTGTGTGTACGGAGTAGAGGCCACGACATCAACACCCGCGACAATGAGTGCCAAGTCTGGCAACCAGCGGAACATCAAATGGGTTGAGGTGCGTTCAGCTTTGCCCCCCTGCACCCCCCCCTTCTCTCGTGCAACTCAGTCACGCGTGCAGTTTTCTAACACGGTTCTCTCCTCCGGCAGGGCCTTCGAGGCGTGACCTCGGTTCTAGTCATCACCACACACATCGCTCGAGCGTTAGATTACGCCCTGTTCTGGCCCGCAGATGCCGCCGACAAAGGGCCCAGGGTTCTGCAGCTCCCCTACCTGCGAATACCGTTCCAAGGCCGCATCGGGGTGCCGATATTTGCGTTCCTGACGGGATTCGTATGCGCATACAAGCCGCTTAAGCTTGCCTACCAGCAGGGCAATGCTCCCGCCGCTCTGAAGTCGGTCGCGCGAAGCGCCTTTCGACGGCCCCCCCGCCTCGTGCTTCCTGCTCTCATAGCGACCTTATTTAGCTTCATAATGTCGTGCTTTGGGGCCTACAAGGCGTCGACGCGATGCGACAGCTTCTGGGTCCGCTTTGACACTCCGGACTTGATGCCATTCTTTGCCAACGTGCAAAGGCTTTTCAAGTCCATGCTCACGACCTGGACGAATGGGGAGAACCTCTACGACCGGCACCAGTGGGCTATGCGCCCCTTGCTGGTCGGCGCGTTCCAGGTCTACGTTGTGCTGGCGGCCACAATTGGAATGCGTTTCAAGTACCGGATGCTTGTACATGTACTCCTATTTTTGTACTGGCTGATGAACGTGGAGCCTTTGACAGGTGAGTCTACCAACCCTTCAACTTTTAGATCCCGCCGCTTGCGCTCAACTGAACCTTGACTGACGCGTCGCAAATAGAAACCTTCGGCGCAAACCTTGCACTCGGCACCCTCCTCGCCGAGCTAGCCCAGCATCGGCCCACCCAGAACTTTATTTCGTCACATCATCGACTGCTCACGTACATCATCGCTCCCCTACTCTTGGCGATCGGAGGCTTTGTCGGGTCATACCCGCAGGAACATGAGGATTGGTCCCCCTGGGCTGAGAAACTACACAAGTTCTTGGTCGACCCGGCCGGGGACGAGTCGCGCGGCAGTTTCATTGTTCCCCTACTGTCCAATGTCCAGCGACGCAGCTCGTCGTTTTTTATCCAGTGCCTAGCTGTCGCACTGTTTGTGTCCCCCGGCATCCAGAAGCTTCTGTCTCACCGCTATCTTCTCTGGTTGGGACACCACTCCTTCGCCGTGTATCTGGTTCACGGCACCATTTTGAGGACTGTGGGTATGTGGATTGTGTTCGGCATCACGGGCGAGCCGTGGCAACCGGCCGGCAAAAACGAGGACGGTACCCAGCAGGAACAAGAGTGGTTGCAGCCGAGATCGGAAGGCCACAAGTTGACGGCCATCATCGTGTTCATCATACTGACCTACACGGCGGCATGGGCGTGGATGAGATGGGTTGACACGGCATGCGCGAGGGCCACTCAGTGGCTGGAGAAGAAGGTCTTCGACGACGATGACGGCGAGGGCAAGGCGGGATTTGCAGAAAAGGGATACTCCGGCCACGTGAACGGAAACGGGATACCACCACGGCTAGCGGAGGCCAACAGGGCTCACCCTCCACCATAACCTTTGGCCACAGCTAAGGAAAGCAACAGAGTGTGATGTTTGGATATAAGGGACGGGCGCCTCTTTGAGCACACGAACCTAGATGGTCATTTTTATACATACACTTCGTCGACACGCCACCACGATGAGAGTCTCAGAGGGGGGATACCCCTCATATGCGACGGATTTTGAAGGCCTCACGACGAACAAACATGAAAGACTCCGGCTACTGCAACCGACCAAGGGCGGCGTCGATTATCATTCTAGCCAACCTCTGGTATGCCTTGAAACGAGGCAGAGGGCAGAGATCAAAGTTGAGGTCCACGTCACCCTACCAGAGACTCAGGCGGGCGGTTGTTGTCGAGATTTTATTCTCTACATATATGATATGCTTGTATATAAGTTACTGTAATGCATTATTGGGGTGGAATTCGATACCAGCTGGTTTTATCTTGGCCAGTTCTGCTCTCGTGATATTGCTACACTGCGATCAGGGGTATTTGGGTTTTCGGTGTTCATCATTATTCAGGGTTAGGGTTAGAAGCAGGCTGGTTGGCCGCGCCGCCTCCTTTTTTCGTTCAAAACGACTTGGCAAAAATTGCAGCGATTTATTTCATCTTCCAAACCGGGGCCTCTTCTTGTGGCACATTTTTCCTCCCCCTGGTTTGAAGTCGCAGCACTAGAAACGCCAAGACGACCTTGGAAGCGGGCAGACGTTGATAAACAGTTTGTAGTCCAACACTAACAAACTCTGGCCCTGGAAATATTTAGCTGTTGCAATGGCCATTTGATTCACCAAGGAGGCGGTCTTGGCGGACATGCGCCGTACAGAGCGGCCGTAATACCCACGGGTAGGCTTCTGGTGCCTTCGGCGATTGAAGACACGACCGAGACGACCGTAGCAAGATGGACCCGGCCGCCGAGAAACCCCCCCTCTCCAAAACTCCAGCTCAACGAAGTTCTCATCGACGGTCATGTTTCTGGCTGAGTCTTGAATTTAATCGTCAAGTTTCACTGAAGCTAGCACGAAGTGCGTTACAGCTGCTTTCAAACTCACGAATTGCGCTTTCATAACTAGGTACGTTGTCTATCTAGGTGGCAACATTCCGCTGTGTCTCTGATACAAGCTCATTACAGTAGACCTACCAAGAACGTGCATGCGTATCCGGTTTTCCTCGAGTGCAAGACTAGATCCGCGCGAAAGACAACTAATGGCGGTACGCCCATGAGCAGGCACTAGGGAGAATATGCACCATCTCGGCTTCCAAATTTCAAGTTCCAGCTCACTATCTTGTATGACAAGTCTCGCATGAACCACAGATAATACTTGGTACTTCTTCCGCTTTGCTTTCTCCAACCTTTCAAAGAACAGTAACAACAAGAAGCAGTACCATTGAATCCAATAAGCGCTTGAGTTTGTAAGTTCTTTGACTCTAAACACCGATCTATAAAATTTGACCCAGTTATCCAATCTCAAACTCTTTGCGATATTACCAACCTCAAATAGTCTATACCTTCTATATATCTCATTAATTATTGGCGCAGTTCGAAATAGGTAAATTAACAGCTGCCCTGCTTTGTGTAGCCCATCTCCCATCTAAAATCTAAGACACGTAAGATTTGGAACAAACGTTTGAGATCTAATCCCAGCAACAATACGCCAACACTCTAACACGCAGTGACATTCCATGCACAAAACACAGAGAGTATGGACCAAATATGAAAAGCTAGAACATGGAGAGAACAATAATGAAAGTGGTAATGTCTAGAAAATGTACTGATATCAAAAATACTCTTTGTCTCCGTGTCTCTCCGCCAACCCCTGTCTCATGGGCCCCTCGAGGTCCATCATCCATGATCTCGCCGTATCCAACAAGCAAGTAATTACGCGTATCCAGCCGCCCAAGCTTTTGCACTAGTGCGAATAGGCGTGGGCTATGTATGGTGTATCCAAGAAAGAAAAACAAAAGTTGAGCCTATGCCTTAGCCTCAAGGCTCGAAAACTGACGATCGCGAGGACTAAATTCAGGAAAGAAAAACCAAGGTGGCGGTTTCTAAATCAGTTTATGAAAAATCGAATGGCAAAGTTTAAACGGGGAAATGGGAAAACAACTCCAAAGACTAGATGCAGTAGAACATGAAGAACAATATTGTAGGAAAAGGGCTCCAAGTATGCATATATATACTGGCGGGGTTGGGAAGAAAGCGCATGCATTGGGCTTAATCAGGGAAGGAGGGGGGCTAAAGGGCTCATGCCAGTCACTCCTCGTACCTCTCCCCTGTCAAGATAGCCGGTTTGCTCTTTTCGAGCTTGTCCTTGAGAAACTCGTAGACGGTGAAGGTGACGGCCTGGCCAGGGGCGACGCGCATGATGCGAGGTGTGATGCCCTTGTAGAAGGCATGGAACCCCTCTTGTCTGTGTTGCCCGCAGTCAGCATATTGTCACTCTTTCTGCAGCAGACATAAGCACAAACCTGAACATCTCCTTCGAAATCCCCACGATGCGCTGCAGGGCAGTTGTCCCGGCGAGGGCTGGTGTCTTTTGCAGGCGCGTCTTGATGGTGTCGATCGGGGCGTTGCTGAGGGGCCCCATGGCACCACTCACCAGCCCGATCAAGGTGGTCTGGTAAGAGGGCAAGGACTTGGCATCGAGCTCCGGTTGCCAGCGTTGCAACCACTCCTTGAAGTACGAATAGGCTGTGAAGTTGACAGCCTGGTTGCTGCCCTGGCGCAGGGCTGTTAGCGAAACGCCGCGGTACAGGGCACCGAACCCCTCCTCCTTGACGACCGTGTACAGGGCGTGCGCAGCGTTGCGGTACTTGGGCACGTCGAGAGGGTCCGCCATGCTGTGGTACTGCGCCTGCAGCCGGATCTTGATCACTTCCATGGGTGTAACCACCGCAACCGCCTCGGTCACGCCCGCAAACAGGCCTGCCAAGAATGTTGACTGTCCCGAGACGTTGCCCGTTTGCTTGTTCGCCAGCAGCTGCTTATACCACTCAAACGACGTGAAGCGTATGGCCATCTTGGGCACGATACCCGTCATGACAGCTCCCAACCCTTTGTATAAGCCGAGAGGCGTCTCCTTCCGCGCGATCTCGATACCCGTGCGCAGAAAGCCGCGCTTTGCCAGGCCCGGCTGTCGCCCGCGCCGAGAGAGTTGCATGCGCACTTTGATGGTATCTACTCACACGATAAGAGAAGATAGATCAGCCAACCAGCCAGCGTCGTCAAGAAACACTTGGTACCCAGAGGAAGAAGAGAAGCCACATACCGAGGGGATGACACACCATTGCCTCCATCATGCCTGCTCCTCCGCCAGCTAATACAGTGCGCCAGCGCACGTCAGCGTATTAACTCGTGCGGCGCAAAGCTCAGAGCTGGGAGGGAAATATGCTCCCCCTTCTAACGAGGAAGCTCACCAATGAGGTTGGTCGCTGCAGATGGCGGCTTCTTGCGATCGCCATTGGTCCTACTCGCCATGGCTGGCTGCTGTGTATGGATCTAGGTAGAGGGGAGAGGTGGTGGCGTGTTTCCTCTGAACGGCGTCTAGAGATATCTTTTGCGCACCGTCACGTCTGGTGTCTGGGTAATCGTCTATCCAAAAAAAAAAGAAAAGCAGGCTTGGTGCTCCCAGAAACACTCGAACTCCAACGACTTGTCGCTGTCGTGATTTGGCCCTATTAACGCTTCGCGAGTTGTCTTCGTGTGAACTGACTCGGCGGGTGATAGTCGGGTTGCCCGTACTCTGACCAATTGAGTAAGAATGCTGAGGTGCAGTGTCGTGAATGTGTGCAGTAAAGAGAGAGAAAAGGAGACGATAAAACGACGAAGATGTAACCGGCACTTGAGCTAGAGACGGGACATGAGTCAAGTTAACAAAGAAAAGAACAGAACAATGGAGGACCCGAGGAAAGCGACCCCACAGCCCCTTGCTTTCCCGCACTGGAATGGGACTGGAGGAATGGGGTTAAAAACGGGGAAGGGGAGAAGCGCGATACCGGGGTATCAACACGGAAAGAGACGGGAGAGGAGAAAAAGAGTCTAGACGGGGAGAGTGGTAGCTTGGATCAAATACCTTCTTAACTTCGATGACACGGGACTCACGTAGCTGTGATGTAGAGAGACTTAAAACGAAGACGGCAGGGCAAAAGCTAGACACAATAAAGCACCAACAACAAGAGAACAAAACCCATTGCCAAAATAAAGCTGAGAAAGACAGACCCTTCAATAAATCCTAGCCGTTACTAAATTCCATCCATGCTAGGGGCAGCGGGAAGACTCCATGACTGGGTCCTTGGAGCCGAGTCAGAAGGAGGGGGAGGGGCGAGAGGAGAGACGATCATGCCTAGGCAAAAAAAAAAGTAGGCACGGATCCATGCCGAACAGCTCCCCTACCTACCCTACCTACCTTGCCCGGGGTAACTGGAGCAAGAGAAGCTGGTGGGCATTCCATTTTGTTTTGGCGCTTGGCCCGCGGCAGCCCGTCTGGGGGAACGACACGGTCAGACGGCGGGGAGGGGGGAGGGGCAAAAGGGTAGCCGGGGAGACGAAAAGAAATCGGCCCCAATCTGCAATCGCCATGACGGGGCGTGCGACGGGCGGCGTGATGCGGTAACCCGAGCAGTGCAGTGCAGGGCAGCGCTGTCAATGTCAATCCAGAGCAGCCAGCACCAAGCGAGAGATGGTCCGGCCAGGAGCAAATGGAAGGCAGCTGGAGCATGCGCAAAGAGACTGAAACTAGAAAGAGCAAAAAGGAGGCCCCAAAAAAAAACATTGCCGGGATCAATTGCCCCGCTGTCGGCGCAGCGGAGGCTCTTTCTGAGCTGCAGCGCGGCTTTCCCTGTCCAACCAAAACCGCCAGCCGGCTCCCATTTTGGTCAGACGGCAGCAACATCTGACAGCCGCAGACCGAGAGACCGACAGCGAGCGAGCAAGCAAGCAGCTACCTTAACGCCACGTCAACTTGTCATCTACTTTATTATCCCCCTTTTCAACTCAAACGCAGACACAATTTCCTCCGACCTTCAGACCAACCAACCAACCAATCAACCAATTAGCCACAACCTAAAGCCAAATCCCAGAAGGAAATAAACCCCCGGCGGATAGACCAGACCGGCCTAGTTCCCGTTTAATAATAATAAATAACAAGAAGAACGAAACACAGACTGGCCTCGTGACCAGGTCTGCTGGTTCTTGGTGAATGGAAACGGAATGGAGACCTCTTGTTTTGCCGAGCTTGTGATCTCGCAGTGACGTACCCGTCCGTACCTGGGCGAACCCCTCCCCCCCTGTCTGTTCCTTCCCCAGGCCCGAACACACGCTCCAGTCTCCACTGCCCCAGAGCGTTGTTAACCGACCGCAAGCCGAGCTTGTGATTTTGCGGGGAGCGCCCAGCGTCTCTGCCCCACCACAGCCCCGCATTCGCCTGAGGACCGACGAGTTCCCATCCTGCCGTTGACGAGCCGAGGTTCTCCTGCTCTGCCCTGTGCCGAAGAACGCCTCGAGGCTCCGGAACAAACTGACATAATACACGTGGTGCTGGCAACTGCTCGACCATGATTGTAATTTTTGACACTGCGCTACCAATGTAGTAACTCTCCCATCAAAGCGCAACTTTTCCAAGCCTCCTTGGCAAGCCAAACAAGCAAGGATAGAAAGATGAATTAACAGCGAACTGGAAATTTTTTTTCCTTAACCCGTAAAAATCATCCTTTCCATCCGTCCTGCCATTGTCCGATCCCGTCTTTATCCTAAATGCCGATATATCTATATTACTTTTTCGTGATACCCATCCCAACATGCAAATTCGTGTACTCTTCATGTCAGTAGTACGCCACCACAAAACCCCCAAGGAAGCCCCAGGATGCAGCCTTCGGTGAGAACAATAAAAACGAAACAGAGAATGGGAATACCAGAACGCCTCCAAAGCTACCCTTTGAACTCCGAACCAGCGAAAAAGAGAGAGCAAGAAAAGAGAAGCGAAGAAAAACCCGAACACCAACAATATGTTAAAACATCGTTCAGCTTGGAGTGCCGACTTCTGATCCATTCCCGACAACATCCTTGAAGGAATAGATTCTGACCTCACCGTCCTCGCTGCCGCTAGCCATGCGGCTGTCGCTGAGCCCGACGCATGTCACGGGGCCACGGTGGCCCACAAACGTCGCGTCGCACTTGCCGCTGCGCGGCTCCCAGCACTTCACCATTCCATCGTTGGCACCGCTGATGACACGTATCGTGTCGCCCGCAAGTGACCACACACCTTCTAGATGGCCAAACATGGTCTTCAGGCAACGACCAGTTGCACTATCCCAGAGGCGGATCGTGCTGTCCAGCCCGCCTGTTAAGAAGTAGCGTGGCGGCAAGGGTCGTGACGGGTCATCCACAAAGGCCTCGCCGTAGAGCGCCCGAATTTCATCGTCGCGAGGCGTCGAATTGCTGGAGCGTTCAGGTTGTGTAAAAGAAATGGACGGAGTACTTCCTCGCCCGGTCCCACTCGCAACCGAGAGCGTGTCTGTGTTATCCGCGGACCCAGTAATGCCCGCCGTCAACTCTTCGTCGGGCTCATATTCCGCAGGGAGAGGGAGGACTTGTTGAACATGTCCGACATGACCCTCGAATGTCCGGATCACCCGCCTCGTGTCCAGGTCCCATAACTTGGTCGTTGTATCGTCCGAGGCCGACATCACGGTTCTGCTGTTAATGTCTAGACGGGTACTGTTCACCCAGTCGCTATGGCCTTTCAGGCAAAAGGTCTCTTGCGATTTAAAGTCGAAGATTTTGACACTCTTGTCGATCGAGCCACTTGCGAGTAGCTGCGCGTCAAAGTGCACACTGACAATACCGTCCGTGTGGTTAATCGTCGAGATGCACTCGCCCGTGTGCCAGTTCCAAATCTTGATCGTGTCTATATCCCAAGTCAGTAACAAGTATATGCCGAGAAGGAAGGGCCATGACCATACTGTCTAGACTGCCGCTGATCAATTTGGAGTCGTCGAATTGGAGGGTGCGGATTCCCTTTTCATGCCCCCGCAAAGTCCGGATCTCTTCGCCAGTCTCCGTGTTCCCTGGCAAAAGGTTAGCAGCCGTGTCGCAGTGGCCTCAGACGGCACGGAAGGAGGATGAGGTGGTCAACATACAAATCTTGATGGTGGCATCGTAGGATCCTGAGGCAAGAATATTATCGTCGAGCTGCAGGCACGTCACTCCATTGGTGTGGCCTTTCAGTGTCATGACTGAGCACCGTCCGAACTTCCAGTTGTACCCGACCTTTAAACTTGTTAGCTGCCTGCGCTGCCTTCGTGCGGGCATTGGGCTTTCATATTTACCTGCCACCGGTCCTTGTATACCGCTTTCCAACTGCGCATCTTCGGCTCTTGGTCCTGCCGCTTCTCGGCCCCCTCGCCATTAACGCGGCGTCGCTTGCCGTTAGGCGTCTCCTCAGAAGTCGATGCTTGCCTTTTCCCAGCGGGGACAAGTTGTTGGCTTCCCGACTCGCGCGAAGAGTCCATCAACTCTTGCACTCTTCCCTGCGGGTTACTCTTTGCCATTTGTTTCTGTCTGGTGTAGTTCCGAAGTTTTCTCCTTTCTAGGAGGGGTAGACCCCAGCCACACTTTGTGCACTTTCTGTTGACGTGCTGCTCACACATGCGAACCCAGACCGCATCATCATCCGCCAACAGCCGCCATCTCTGACTGACTTGGGCGGCTTTTGTCAAGCTCACTGTGTCAAGGAAGCATAATATCTTCTGGGAAATTTCGACGGGGAGCGCAGTGATGAAGTCGATCTTGAGAGCCTCGTTGACCTCTCTGGAGACGAGCGACAGCTGGGGGAAGCAGAGCTGAGCGAGTACACCTTGCAGCATCAGCTCCCGGTGGCGAGCAGGAGCGGCGGAAAACAAAGACCACACGTGCGTGATAGCTTGTTGATCCTGAGTATCAAGTTAGATTGAGAAGAGAAGAGTCGAGGACGGCAGCGGGGAGAGGGTAGGTAGCAGGGTAAAAGAAATATAAGCACACCGGCGAGGAGAGTTTGTCCAGTTCATTCTGGATCATGACCATCTTGGCCTCGTCGGCAGCCCTCCGGCATTTCGAATCAGGTCGGTGCCGATAGCAGTAACGGCTGTTGGGTTCCTTCTCCCTTGCGGTCTCTTCGTTCTGTGGTTTCCCGATCGGAGCATAGAGGCTAGGGATGTGCTCCTTCAAGAACGGCGTAACCGTCTTCCCTATCAACGACGTTGACATGTTTGATATGTTGTTATGCGAGCGAGATCGTTCCCCCTCGACTGGCCGAAGTCGATCATAACTCTTGTCCCGGTCTAAACCTCTCCGACACTCTTGCTCCTCTCCCCTCGCGGAAACGGGCGCGGATTTGTGTGGCAAGGCGGTGTGGTCGGCTATGTGGTAAGCCAGCTCGGCGTCATTCGGGGGCAGATCGATGTCATATTGACTGGCAGGCGATGGATGGCCGTTGGTAATGGAAAATGAGCCGGAGCGTTCCATGGCAGGAACGGGCGAAGGCGTAAGCAGGGCGCGGTACTTGCGTCGTCAGGGAGTTAAATGGTGGCAGCAGGCATTGGGCTCGGGTGCCAGGGCGTGCCAGGCTCAGATCGATGGCGTGCTGACAGGGAGCAGGCCCTGTTGGAGGGCAAGAGCGAGGGTGTGTTAGAGATGGACGGGAGTCGGGGCGGTGAACCGTTTTCCTGCACTCAATGCGAGCCCGAGCAGCAGCACCAGGACGGCAGAGGGGCACGCAATGCGCAGCTCCCAACTCGCAATAGGGGAGGCCACGACGTCCAAGTGCCGATCCTGGGCGCTGGGCTGGGTATCGAGATATTGGACGGGCGTTCGGAGTATCTTGAATTTCGCCTCGGGTGAATCGCTCGAGAAGCAGCACGGCGAGATTTAACGAGATTATGATATAATCGCACAGGTCCAGATTGAATTTGACAGCCTCTTGGCGCCAGATGGGATGTAGCCTGGTGGGGTTTTGCTCGCGATCTGGGGGGGGGGGGGTTTTGCCTCGACAGGCACGGTGGGCAGGGCAGGCGTTGGTGCAAGAGACTGGCAGAATGGCGAGATCAGAGCGGGTGGAGCTCGAGAGGACCTTTTTTGTTGCTTTGCTCCCAGAATTGCGTTATCGCTCGTCAGCTGGTCCGGGCGCGCGCCTTGCCCGCAACTTCGGGTGCGGGGAAGTTGCGACTGTTAGCACCTACAGCCGCATGCAAATCGGAGGCTCAAAGAAAAAGAGTGCCGCTTGTACAGCATCGAACCACTTGACACACGGCGCTGAGCTGGTTCCGGCATAGACTGAATCTTTATTCTTACGACAGCGTCACCTAATTGCACTTCTACTTTTTCCAGAATCACAATAGTGTCTCTGGCTCCCAGAGCAACGGGTCGAATGCACACTCGTCTGTGGTCTTGCACTTCTTTACCGTCATGTGTTGTTGACGCTAAGCAGCCCTAACAGGAGCGACCCGCTGAGTATAATTGTGGACCGCAATCGGCTGCATCTGTCACGTGGTCACTTCGATGTCCTGCCCAGGTCCCTGTTCAAGGTTGCGGGCATCTGTTCTGACCCGCCGCCTTCGGAGAGAACTGGTGAACCGCGCGGTACCGCCCATGAATCACATCTCCCACCCACGTCCTTCGCAATTGATGGCGTTTTTCATTTATGAGGCTTTTTTATTTCATTGACAGAGGACGTTGACTTCATCCTGGTGAGGTTTCTAAGTGACAGATAGGTCGTCCTACGATTTCGGCGTGGGGGTGCCTTTGGGGCTCTTCAAGCCTCGTCTTCGCCCGGACGAACTAACCCACACGCTTCTCATCAACCCCACTCTGTCTATGGTGCATTTCTTGCGGAGACCATGGTGGAGACTCAACACTATCCCAATTTCCACGCTTTCCAAGTCAATTGCACATTGCTGCACCTTTTCAAGTGGGGTCCAAACCAAAGCACGCCTTATGAAGTTCCATCTCATCTTTCCAGCAAGGCTACTCGGTTCAACGGTTTGAAAGACAGGGGGGAGGCTTGTTCGCCATTAAGGGGCAGCAGCACCCCCGCGGGAAGGCTTCCCATCAATTGTGCATGTCTAGCTGCATGCGCAGGTTTTTCAACATGAAGAAATCGGTCCCAAAAAGTGCACAGTTCCGTCTGGAGCTCTAATGTTGGCATCGGAGGCAGGTCTAGGCTCGGTGTTGTTTGTGCCCGGCCGTAATTCAAATCCAATCCGCGGTAGTGCATTCGCCGCTTTCGTTCATTTCCTGGAGGCTGCTTGAAGTTGAGTGACATTCGAGAGACCTGAAACCTTTCCTCCGGTATCACGCCATCCTCTTGGCAAAGCTGAACCCCCACCACAATGGGCTCAAGGGCAACGGATCTCGCGGATCTCGCGGATCTCGGGCAAAATGACCCACTCCCCGGCCGGCTCGGGGAATTGGTTCACCGTTGCCTCAAGGCTCTCGGAGTCCTGATGCCAGATTCGGCCGCCTTGGAATTGGGGCTGCGTCTAATGAGCAGCTGAGCTCGTTATCACCAGCCAAGATCGCCTAATTCAGCCAAACGATCACAAAAAGAAGGCAAGGGCAAATATTGACCATTGACCACTGAGCCAAGCTCTCGCGTGATCTCGTTACCACCCCACTCGGCTGGAGAGAAGCAGCGAGAAATTAGTCATAACTCGAACGAGGTGACGGCAGATGCATTCACAATCTGTATCACGTTGTTCTAATCCCAGTTTCATTGGTTTGTTTCTACACGTGTATCTCCTTCGGTGCCGCTGACTACAACACCCAATGGACATCAGTTGCCAAGAATCGCCGTCGCGTTGGCCATCATGACGGGGTCATTCAGCAGCTCCACCGCGATTTGAGCAAGTGCTCGGGCAACAATCTCGGTCTGCGTGTAGCTGAAATCGGTACCGGCGAGGTCACGGAAGGGCGGTTCGTGGTTGAACGCGCAGTGGGCTGTGCCAGGCGGGCAGATGCCGAAATTTGGGTGGAAGACGACACGGTCCGCGCCGATGAGTGCCTTTGTTGTCGGATCCACCACCGCGCCTTGCAGCCACGAGGCGTCTGTGGACGCCGGCGCAAACGTCGAAATCCCCCAGTTCGTCTGCGAGCCGTAGTCGGGAGTCTTGAGCAGGTTGATGAAAACGTCGGGGATGAAGGGCGTCACCTCGAGGGCCGGGTACACCGTGTCGGTGCTGATGGACGCGGCCAGGTTCCCAACGGTCGCCGTGACAACGTCGAGGACCGAGTCCAGGTCGAGCGTGAAGCGCGAGCGGATGTCGAAGGTGATGTCGAGTGCCGTCGCCGTCGTGTTACCGGGCAGGTAAAAGGTGACGCCTTGCTGCGAGGACAGCGCCTGGAACGTCTTGACGGTCAGCACCAGCGGGCCCTTGGTGCTGTCCGATGCGTGGCCGCCGGGCCCGAAGCTAGTGAGATTGACGCCGCCGTCGCTGTCGAGGGTGGCGGTGAAGGTGACCCCCGGAAACGTGCTGTCGAGGATGGAGGACACGGTCTGTTGCACTGTCTCTAGCGACGAGCCGTTGATGCCGAGCGAGATCTGCGACTGCACAATGTTGCATTCAAACATGCCCACGTCCTCGACCGCCACGGCCGTGGACGACGTGCCGGGTAGCCCGGCCGCGGCCCGGTCGCTCACGGCCACGAGCGCCTCGTACGCGCTGCGCACTACGTCGTTGTGCGAGCCCCCGCGGAAATTAGCAATCGCGTTGATACGCGCGTTCATGGGCTGCACGGCGCTGGTGCTGGTCGGGTGGGCCATAAACCAAACGTCGACACCGTCAAACGCGCCGGCCTCCAGCAGCGTGTGCTTGCCGGCCTCGCTCTCTTCGTCCGGCGTCCCCATGAGGACGATGCGTGCGGGAATCCCGAGGTCGATCACAGCCTGCCTTGCCATGCTTGCCGCCGCCAGGCCGTTCAGCGCGATGTGGTTGTGTCCGCATGCGTGCCCGATGCCGACGAGCGCGTCGTATTCCGACATGAAGCCGATGACGGGCAGCGGCGTGTTAGGCGACCGGGCCGGCACGGTGAACTCGAACTCCAGCCTCCACGCCGTGGGCATGCCGAACGCGTGGGGCGTGACGATCCATTCTCCCGGGCGCTGGGTGGTGAAATAGTCCACGACGAGGTCGTGGGCGTGGTGCTCGTCGAGACCGATCTCGGGGTTGTTCCAGATGTCGACTGCGATGTCCTTGAGATCGGGGAAGACGTCGGCCGAGATGGCCTTGAGCCGCGTGGCTAGCGTCGACACGTTGGCCGCCAGTACATGGCTGGCCAGCCCTGAGGCCAGCAGAATGGACGAACGTCGATTGAAATGCATCGTGGATTGAAAAGTTGGCTCAGTCCAACTCGCTGCTTTCTTCTCCTCGAGACCTTCAAATCAAGATGCAGGAGACATCTCTTATACCTGCTCGGCCGGAACTTTCCCGTGGTGCCCCGTCGTTGAATATTCGCCGTTCAACCCATAACCTTTCCTTCATTCGCAGGTAGATATCCGGTAAATCCGGATCCCCTTGTCCTTATCCTTGCACTTGCACAAGACTTGTTGCGGTGTGTCTAGTGCTTATGTCACGGAGGGGTTTTGCTGAGTTTAGTTGTTGAGTAAACAGTTTTGATTACAGTGAGGACTTTCTTGGGCTCACATTTGGAATCGAACTCCTGCTTCCTGGGGTGCGGCTGTTGTTGAGCAGATTATACTAGGCTATATCCATGTTTCCTGGGAACTAAATGGGTTAAAGACGTGTCTCTGACTGTGTCCTCCCTTGACTGTCATTCCCGGGTTCTTCGCTTGCAACTCGGAACTTGATATTCCCGACATGGCTCTGCGATGACCGAAGAGCCGACTCCTCCGTCATTTCTTGCCCAAGATGGCACGTTCTGCTTATTGTTGCACGGGTCCTTAGTAACAGCAGTAATTCGGCCGACTTGCTGACTGTACCCTGACGACAATAATAATCGGCCATGCTAAGATCGATGCCACGGTAGCATCACATGCAGCCATTTTGGGAGAGGGCAATACCACGGGGTCCAGGACACGTAAGATACGAGATAATCAGCAGTTCAGCACATCACTTATTAGTTTCGGAGTCAAACAGGTATCAGTATGGGGGAAAACGCAAAAGAGAAAAAAAAAGAATTCAATTTAGGTATAGCTCACAGTCTATTACTTCGCTCAACAGTGGATTACACTAACGTGTGGCTATAGCTCCCGTTATCAGAGCCATCATCAAACCAGTCATGTGCATCTACCACTTGGAGTCATCATCATCAAGAGCGATCTCAACGGCTTCATCGTCAAAGCAATCCTCTTCAGTCATGATGGGGTGCGTGTAAAACGAGCCAGAGCTCTCCGCCGCCAGACCAGTGTCGATCCAGGCGGTGCCCCAACTAAGGCGCATGGCCTCCTGCACCTGCTGGAGCTGCAGCGCGTTGTTAAAAGCGACGCGGAGCACATTGAAGGCGCGGTCGCGCGAGTTTCTGACGGCCAACTCGCCCAGTGGCGTCTGCGTCGGCGCCAGCATCGCGTGCTGATTAACCAGCCTGTACGGGGCGGGCGAGAAGGTGGGCGAGACCAGAAAGTCCTGGGCGAGGTTGAAGGCGGCGCGCGTGCGGTGCTCGCGGCACGAGTTGCAGGCCATGGGCACCTGGCCGCCCTCCTCGAGCGTCGGCGGGACGTGCTCGAGCGCATGCCGCACCGTGTGCGAGACGTCGACCACGACGGGCGCGACGGCGTGGGGGCAGAGGTCGCGGCACCGGAAGGCCAGGGACGTGTTGCACACGGGGCACTGCGCGGCCTTGCCATCTTGGGTGGCGGGGTACTGCTGGTAGAGCTTGTCGAGGCAGCCCTGTCCCATCATGTGGCCGCACGGCAGCACCGCGGCGGTCTCCTCCCAGCTGCGCACGCACCGCCCGCCGTTGTGCACGTTGAGCATGTTGGGCAGCGCGAGGGGCTTCTTGCACAGCAGGCAACCGGGCACGTCGGGCAGCGCGGCGCCGGGCTCCCGGGACAGGTGCCGCTTGAGCAGCGGCCAGAAGGCCACGTCGGTGCTTCTCCTCTCGTGCGGCACTGCGAAGTCGGTCGCGAGGGTTGAGAGGTCCAGGAAGGTTTGCTGCACGGACTCTGGGGTGATGTTAGTAGTCAGATCCGGGGAGGGTTCAGGGGGGGAATCGTCTGCCCAATCGATTGTATTATGATGGCTTGTAGGGGATGCCTGATGCCAACCCTGGGAGGCCTCGTCGTTAGCAAAATCTCCATTACCAGAATAGTTGGGTGCCATGGTGTTATACTTTGAATCAATGGCCGCGACTAAACGGTGTCACCTTTCTTCGTGTGAACTATGTCTCTTTTTTTTTTTTTTTTTTTTTTAGAAAGGAGCAGATGCAGAGTGTGTGAAGAAGGATACAATGCGACTTCAAACGGTGCGCACTCTGCTGCTTGAGTTATCTCTCTTAAACCCGTTTACATTCGTGTACTTATACAACTAATTATTCCCAATCCTGTATACAAAATACTAGCACCCTTGTCTGAGCACGCAATTGTTGACACCTGCTGCAATGTTCACAATACTATTGTCTAGAATAGAGCTGGAGAAAGACCGTTTGTGGTAAACCTGGGCTTTGTGGTATGATGAGCCAGACAAAGCACGATGGGCTTCGAGTGCCTTTGATCTCTTCGATCAAATGGGCAGCATCATTAACAAAGGCTTCAGCTCGTCTTCATCTTAGAGACCAAGCCCAAAGTACCAATTAGACGAAAGAAAGAAGAGGAAAGTTGGAAGGGCTTGTTATCATTTATGTACCTTATCGAGGAAAATATCTCTTTGTTCCACGTCCTCGGAGGTAAAACAGCATCGAAAGAGGGCGATTCCACACCACTAACACGATTTCCCAAGTTCAAAACGAAACTTGCCTAATTAGGTCGACTGGCGACGGTTACATTCATTCACTCAACTCCCACGCAAACTAATACTGGAATCACTTTGAATCGTTGTACACTCTCAATATCTGGTCCACATTATCAAGGGCTCTGTTGCCACTGACTCTCAATGCGACTTTGGCCAACCACTTCTTGAAACACCTGGTTCCATGTCTTAAGTCCAATTTCAGTTATCTTCCCAGAGGGTTCAACATAACCACGCTTCCAGCCAGATCCCCGGCCCCTTAAGTGTTATCCAAACTAACAAGGCCAGACTGCTCACGATGGTATAGTAAGTTCGCAAAAGTCCCATCGCTGTTGGCCCTCATTCTGTGGCCAATCTCTGTGGCTCGCGATAATACCCGGCCAACCCTTAAGAGCTATAGTGTTCTCCCATCAGTTGCCAAATGGGTGTATCCATCCCGGTTGCCTGCTCCGGTCGTCGTGCCGGGCGATCTGAGTTTGTGTCAAGGAAGTCTTCCAGGAATGCCACTCATCTGCAATCTTCAAAGTCCCTCGCATGCTCTAATCAAGGCTTACTGCTTGGCGCCTGATCCAGTGCTGGACCCCTGGCTTCCGCGCCGCTGTGCGACGCTGGCTTGTTCGTGTCGGAACGGTGAGATGAAACACCGCCCGTCATGCTCGGATGGTGCTCGCGCGTGGGCCATGTGGTCGGGAGCGCATCTGTTCGCTTGTCGGAGACGGCTGCGGGTGGAGGAACGATGCCGAAATCAGCGCCCGCGGCACACAAGACTGTGCTGAACCCAAAGAGAGAAATAAACGTAATGCGAGAGAAGCTCACGCTCAGCATCAATGTTCGTTGCCCGTTCAAACCCTTTCTTCATAGTCTCCTTGATCTTCTCCATCGTAGATAAATCTTCTCGAGAGTCTCGAGTTGCTTCGGCAGTGTAGGCAACGGTAAATTGCAAAGGTAAACTTGTCGAAGGTGTGCATGACAGGATTAGAAGAAATACAGAAGAAAAATTAAGAAGCCTAAACTGTTCTGATGTAATCGCTATATAGGTATGGGATACACATCTTTGAAGGGTGCGCCATTTTTCCCCATTCCATGTTCAGTCGCCGCCTCTCGTCGGTGTGATCTCATCATGATACCTTGTCCCAAAAGGCCCACATAACTACCTGCTTCTTTTTAACTCGACCTGGGTTTGCTGAACATTAGATTGGTTGAAGGTTTCTTGACATCGTCATACTTACGCAAGCCCAATAACCTGGGCCGACAAGTCAAATCTTAAGAGGAGGAAGGAGCTTCCCAGGGATGGCCCCAAGTTCGGCGACAACCAAAGCAGATTGCTCTTCCCAACTCACACTAGTCTCCTGGTTCTTTCCGCTTTCAACAACCTCGACCACACTAGCAATGCCTTCCACACATTATGGAGCTGCGTCCACAAACCACGGCCAAGGCATTCGACTCTCCATGCCCCGTCTTCAAATTACCCGGGGGACGCGACCAACACGAAAACACATAGATACACGAACGCAGCCAATCCTCGCCTACAACCGACTGTCCCTCTATACCGACATCGAGGCAGTGCTATTCACGTTGTCATTTAATCTCTAATGGATTTTACGCTACCCGAGCCTGTGGCTATTCCTGATGATTCAACAATCTCCGATGATTCAACAATCTCCGATGATTCAACAGTCTCCGATGATTCAACAGTCTCCGATGATTCACCCATATCCGGCAACAACCCAAGCTCTCTGTCATCCGAAGCTGTGGGCGTATCAGCCAGCAGCAGTTCTGAGCCCAACGCGGCCGTGCCACCCATCAACTCGCGAGACGACGACGTCGACGAAGAAGGGGAGGGAGAGAGTGCTGCAGCAAGAACCTCAAGAAAGAGATCCCTCTCGAAAAAGGGGCTCGACCGAGAGGACACGCACTGCTACAACATCATCCGCCAATATCTACAGACGCGTTCCGGCACCGCACCTCAGCCAATATGCCCAATATGCTACGACGAGTTGTACGTGCATGGCTTGCCGGAGCTGGAAGTGCCAATGGGAGAGCCGAAACACGCCTATGTGTTACCATGCTCGCACATGTTCTGCCTGGCGTGCCTGACTAGCTGTCTGCGAAGTCAAGGTATAGGAGCAGACGAGCCGGCTATTTCCCTTGAAATACCCCAGACACCACCGAGGGTGGTGGTTTCACATATCGAAAGGCCGACCCCAGACCCAAACCTAGAACGACAGCAAGACTCGTATCGCTGCCCATTTTGCCGGTCCTCCTTGAAGTTTCCCCGTTGTTAGCACTATGTATCGCCGACAGCTGCGCCCACGAAACCAGGCCAGAGTCCCTCTCGCGTGCCGCTGACGACCAGAATCGAGGGCGGCCAGATTCCCGGACGGTGCGATAACTGCAAATGGGATAAGGCGCTTCTCAAGTACCTTCCTTCCCTTTGGGCGTTAATCGTACATTTTCTGGATCCGCATAGCGAGTCACCAAAAACTAGCAATGACGGTACCACCAGTAGCCAGGGGCCTGTTCCCGGTGTGTATTTAGCTGTTTGGAACACGATGATTCATTCTTGGAAAGGGTCTTTGATCGAACGGTCGTCTTGGGGGAAATGCGTGAATCCTACCTTACGGATCTACCTGAGTGAGGTCTGACGAAACATGCACGAGGGTGTTAATATTGGTGATGCCAATTCGACATCTAGGAAAGTCGTGCCCGGGATGCTGGAGGACAAGACATACAGTCGACATACAGGTAGATGCACAGCGGTATGGTTAACTAATATAGATATCAGAGAAGCGAACCACGCACGAGTTGTGTATTTTGCGGATTGCCTGGAGGGCAAGGCAGAGATCAGGTCTGGAGCGGACAAAAGCAAGTAATAGATATCTTAACTGGAGACGCGTCGAGACAAGAAGCTCGTTGATTGGCAAATGCAAAACCGCGTGAACCAGGTCGCAAGGTGGCATGCTTGACAATGAACTATGACTGGGGCTGGAACATAACCTGCCGCGTTTGTGACAGCAAAATATTGCGGGGGTCTACACATATGGTATTGTATTGACAAGATGAGTGTCGGGGCATGGTTAACAGAGCAAACTACCCACGGCGACGGAAGGTTCAATTACGGCTTCTAGAACGGCAAACTCTTGAGCAGGGGGTTTAACACGTTCGCGTATGGCGGAGCGTGGTCTCTGGGCGGCCGTTGGGGTTCTCTATGTTCCCCAGCGCTTGATGAGGTCGTCCTTCTTCGCGCTCTTCCCGCGCACCTTGACAAGGTTCGCGCCAATGTCCTCTAGCCTCACGCGGGCATTTTCCAGCTCCTGAGAGAGCACGGCAATGGATCCGTCGATCTCGGGGTCGACTAACCGGACCTGGCCGAACGGGCTCTCGGCGAGGACCGATTCACGCGCCATCTGGATTGCTCGCTTCGCGTCGGCTATTTGCTTGATCGCGGCGCTCTCAAACGATTCTTGGACATTTTGTGCAACGTCTTTCGCTTTGGCCTGGCGCTCAGCCAGGGTCGACGCTAGGACCTTGACCTGGGCTTCGGCTCCAATTGCGCATGATGACGCATCCTCCTGTGAGAGGTTGATAGCAAGGGCTCTGAGAATGTCCTCGAGTGGCGGGCCGTCGCCTCCTAGGCCTGAGGAGCGTCTCGGACGAGATCTTGGCCCGGGACGGACCGGGGATGCCGGGTTGCCCTGGTCAATCGACTTGCGCCGCGTTGGAGATGCCCCAAGAGTCGGACGCCGTTCTCTCTTCGCTGGGATTGGAACCTGCGCGGCCAACTCGGAACGTGCAATGTTGATAAGGGCGCTGGCTGCGACCTGGTATGCCTGGAATGCCTCGACTCGGGTCGACAAGTCTTGCACGTGATCGAGGAGATAGTCCAGACAATCGCAAATCTAGCATGGCGTTAACAGAAGCGCGGATTTTGGGCGTTTGCGAACGACATACATATCTGACCGCCTGTTTCGATCTCGCAAAGCTTTGACCATTTTCCGTCGCGAGCTTTTTAAGGGCGGGTGCAAGGAACTGCTGCTCGGCAGACATCTGGGCCACAGGGAGGATTTCGGCGTACAGCGATTCGAGCTCGTCCTGGAGGGCAGAGACGTCGTCGGCTGAAACGTGTTTGGTGGTGCCCGATCGTATCGATGCCTCGAGAGACTCGAGGTAGGTGCGATCGAGTTTTGTTCGGATGCCCTCCACGGTGAACTTGATCAACCTACTACAGCATTAGCCTCTCGTTTTTCAGGGTCCTTGCAAGGCCTGCCAACCTTGCGCATGTCTCACGTAGCATGACGACATCGTTTTTCACCTCTGTATCTTCCGTGTCCAGCTCCCATCCAAGTTTCTGTAGACTCGAGAGGAGCTTGTCGTCGGACTGGAACAGGCCGGCCACGGTCTGCTGGAGGCTCGCCCCGTCGCCCTTGCCCTGCTGCTCCAGCTCGACGACGCTTAAGTGCAGCGACTGAGAAAGGTCTTCGACCTGGCCAAAGGTGTCAGCAGACCGCAACCTGGACTAATCGGCCGCCCAAGTAAACACTCACCGCAAGTGCGACAGATCTGTGTTGTGTTTCCCATTTCTGGGTCTGGCGCGACTCGATTTGGAAGCGCGCCTCGGCAGCCTTTCTGGTCCCGCTAACGAGGCGATCGAGGGCCTCTTGCTGCTGCTTGAGGGCCTCGGTCTGTTTGGAAATAGCATCCGTGCATCTGTTCAGCTCTTCAATGGCATCCTTGATCTCCTGGTCGCTGAAGGACTGAACAGCGCCAAGGTCGGTGGTTGCCGCTAGCTCAGCCGCCAAACCCGCCTTCTCAAGCGCTGCGAACCTGACGGCGGTGGCGTATCAGCGATTGTTTTGGCAGCACGGGCAGACAAGAGGTGGTCCCCTACTGGTTGAGTTCGTCGACCGAGAGCAGCGTGTCTGAGGTGAGATGCAGTGCGACCCAGTCCACGAGGCCACCCGGACTGGAACTGGAACTGGAACTGGAACTGGAAGTGGCGCTGGCTTTGGCTCTGGCTCTGGCCTTCTCGTCTTCCAACGCGACCCTGACCGACGCCGCGTCCAGAGACGTGTCGTACGCCCGCAAAATCTTAACTAAGGACTCGGAATCCATCTTGGACCCTTAGGCAAGGATTGCACAAGCTGGCAGTCATATCACGCAACAGGGACCGTGTATGATATGGCGGTGCACGCAGGGTGAGAGCAAGGGGTGTGGTGTGTCGTGAACCGCGTGGTTCTCCAAATGCGGATGTTTTGACTGAGGTTGATCCTTGGCTTCGGGACCTGGGACGACAGACCAGACAGAACCCCTCGCTCTGCCCCACCTTCCCCAGCAAATAAACGCCAAGGCCCTTTCCTGAAGCCTGGGTCGCTTGAATGAAGAGCGCCAGGCTGCAAGGAGCACGAACCACATGGCCCTAGCTCCCGACGCCTAGACCCGCCGCCGGAGCAAAAGCAAACAGTTGTGCTGCTGAGCACGGCGTCTTCTGGAAATCCTTGTTACGTCCGTAGCAGCGCTTCTCCTAGAGGCCGGACTGCGATTTCCCGGATTGACCAGCGCGCGCTCCACGGGCACGCGCCTTTGCTACCCAGCATCAAATAACTCCGCATGCGGAATATTTATTACTTGTAAGGATATGGGCATGCCTCCGCGAAGCGAAGCAGCCACTGTGCGGCAAAACGATCGAAGGGAAACATTTCGGACGAGACAGGAGAGCGAGTGACGGATGGCTTGCCAAGGGCAATCAAGGCTCCCGAACTTATCAGCTGGAAATGCATCCGGACGAGCAGCGGTGTCCTGGTCAAGTAGCAGCACTCTCTCTCCGATTCAGGGTCTGAATTGTTTCTCGACCAGTCGTGGGCGACTGCGAGTGACGCGAGGAACCAGGACCAGGACCAGGACCAGGACCGGGCTAGGCATCGGCCGTTAGACCCCCCATGCTTGCTCTCAACTACTAAGTCGGTGGACGACATCCGTCCCTTTCTGCGAGCCGCCGTCCAGCGCAAGTGAGAGCACCGGGCGTGTAATGGCAGGAGTCATTTAATCGCCAACGGACCCCGAAAATGGTGGAGCGAATGGCATTGGCCGGCCCAGCTCGGACCGTGCCGCCGGAGAAGGTTGTTGGTAAGAGCTGCCGGAGGGAGCACGGCAGCTTTCGGGCGGGGACGGGGGACGGACTCGCCGATGGCCATCTGCCCTGGGTATGGAGATCGGACTGGATTGCCCCAGATCCCCTCGGCTGATCATGCCTCAGACGCCAGAGGGGGAATCATTAACCATCCGAGTGAACTCTGGCAACCCCCAAGCAGCACAAACCAAGAGCCATGTGGGCAGGGGTCTGTGAGTTTCCGACCCTGAATCGCCTACCTTACTTCCATGGCCTTGACAAAGAACCCTCCCTACTTTGCCTACTTATTCGCCTGCCTCTCTTGCTTAGGGGGAGGTAGGCTCGCGATGTGAAACGTTTCCTCGATATATGTTCTTTATTCCAGCCCGCCGCCAACGCACAGCGACCCTCATTTTGTGTTAGACGAAAACGTGGTGGCTTTGGCAAGCATGGACCAGGAAGCGGCTTGATGCCAGCCAACCGTTGCTTCAGGGGCGGGAAGGTGCATCTTCTAAATGCCACAAACCGGAGCCACGCTCCTTCTTACTGGACTGCCCGCGGCTGCAGGCCTGCATTTTCCGCCTGGCCGCCCTTTCTATTCTGTTTGCGGCCACCCGCCCTGGGCAAAGAGGCTGCCCGGTACATGCTGGCCTGGGGCTACCTAGCTTGGGTAAGGTAGATTGCCCGGATCGGGTATGAGGGTCGATGGCTGCTGGCACGCCCAGGAACGCCCAGCGCGGGAAGGCGCGGCTCCTGCTTCCTGCTCGATTGTCATATCACATTTGACATATGCTAACGTAGCTCTGCTGGCCAAGGTGCAGGTGCGATATGCTCCCCATGCTATGGGTACCTCGCCCCCCCAAAACAGAACGCGGACGGCACAAGTACTTCCTTCGGCAAGGCAAACACCAAACGCAGCTCGCATCTCCCAATTGCAACCTGTGCCGCCGTTTGGATGCGCCAAACGGTGGCAAGGCCAGACGACGGGAGGTGTGGGCAAGCTGGGGGCTGTCTGTTTGCGGGAGGCGCTATGGTGGCGTCGATGTCGTTTGTGCTCGGCTCGCTCCCGAGCCCTGCGGATGGATCTTGGGGCAGGGGAGACGGGGGCGGTCTGCCCGTCATCGTTTTGACAGTCAAGACATGGAAGTCAGGTCGTCTCGCTTGGATGCGTGGGGCGGACCGAGCCTCCACATACCACACACTACCTACACACTACCTATACACGACACGACACACCGCACCGCACCGCACCGCACCGCACAACCACATATCCTCGCCCTCCACTGCTTCTCGGCGCAGGGTCCTCGCACTGCGCGCGCACTGCGGCAAAACGACGGGAGACGTCACAACTCGAGCCAACAGTTCCCTGCCTCGCCTTGGGCCCTGCTCTCTTCTCAGCTGCACCACATCGATAGGACTGTCGGGGTCCGCCCTGGCGATCAGAGGACTTCCAAGGTTGGAGTACCTGCACTGTGCACTGAGGTGAGTGCATGAGGGTGCAAACACGGACACCTGAGCTCGCTTCGTGTTTGGCGCGAGGTTCCTGGTCCTTGTGTCCTCGCCTGTTTGACCACAGCCATGCAGGCCATCGCGGGCCCTGGCCAGGCGGATATGTGGTCAGGAACCGCTGGCTACGGTACGGGCCTGGCACATGTTCCCCCAGAGCCAAGCTCCCAGAATAGGCCTTCCTCACCGACATGTTGACGTGTCGTCCGGTTACATCATCCGCCGCCATGCTGTGGCCCTGCCCGGAAAACGCAGAAACGCACCAAGCCTGTCCGGCCCGCCCTTCCCATCCCGCCCATTCGCTCGATTCGCCGATGAGCTCTTAGCTGCGACGGTGTGACTGGGTGACAGCTTCGTCACTGTCCAAGGATAATAGCACCGAATGACCCCTGATCAGCAAGAGCACAGCGTCCGCGTCAGGATAGCTCCGCCGCCGTCGGCTGGAGATTGGGAGGCGGGCGGGCGGCTCTTCCCATGCCGGCAGCTCCATGGTGCCGGGCAGCAGGGAAACGAGAATATCAGACGAAGCACCTACTAATGCTAAGGTCGGGCAGCAACCACATGGTACAGGGCGTACAAACGCGACACTCTGTGCCGCGAGGGCTCCCTGCAGTGTGTGTCCCAGACACCACGAGGTGGCCGTCAATGCAGTCCCCTTAAGTGCGACCTCTTGCCTTCACTTGACTACTTCTTCCAGCTCTGCTTCTGGTCATGTCTCACTGCTTGGCAGGTTCACAACTGTGTGGAAAGCAAACACATGCTCCCGTCAAGCTGTGGCCTTTTCCTTATCATAGCACGAACATTTCCTCGATTCTCGCACCGCTGCCGTGGTGCTGGGTTGCGAGATGACCATGCCGACCCCCCTTCCTGCGGCCTTCCCGCCTATCATTGACATGAATACCACGACGCAACAGCCGCGGTCGGTGCGCCGGCGACTCGTCCATCTACTATCGAGACAATGGGATGGGCTACTGGCACTGGTCATTGTGGTGGTAGCCCAGCTGCTTATGGCGGGTATTCAGTACTTGCTAGACGGGAACCGCGTTGATCTCCCCCCTTCTATCCTCGCCATGGCCGTCGTCTTTATGGGATTCGCCGTTAGTGGCTACTTCCTTCCGGGCGTTGACAAGTTTTATCAACGACGGCTACGTTGTTCGGTAGGACCCGCCCCCCCACCTTGACGGGAGTCGGTCGTTCTGGTGCCTTGGTTGTGGTGCTAACCCGGCACAGGCCGATCTCCTGAACCGCCACATGTCCATTGGCTTCACCATACCATTTGTCATGATCTGCCGGAGCCCGCTCGCTGACGGCCGGACTATTGGGTTGATCGTTTTGTGCTTTGGTAGGTCAATATAACAACATGCCCTGGAGTCCTAGAACGGCTACTGACTCGCACCCTAGTTCTCACCGGCGTCTTAAATACGGTATTTTCATACTTCCTTGCTCTGCCGTTGCAGTGTATCATGGTACGCTGGGACAAACGCTCTAGTGACCACGCAGACCCTGGTGTAGGGGTTATAGACGGGCGACGAGGCCAAAAGCTTCGAGGGCCGATCAGGTCTATATGTGACGTTGCATCATTGGATAGCTGTTTAAAACCCAGCGCAGACGAGGCCAGCGAAGAGGCACAGCCTGAGGAGAAACATTCTGTGTCGCAACACGAAGAGAGTTCGCCCAGACACAATCGAGAGAACACCAAACGACCGCCCAGATGGAGCCAGAGCCGCCAATGGGCCCTGCGGAATCCGATGTTGATCATCTGCTGGCTTCTCACGACATTTGTTGGCATCCCTCTCCGATATGCTATCCATAATGATGCGGTTCTATCAACGTGCCTCCTATTCTCGATATGGCTGTCTTTCCTTGCCATTCAGGTCGGGATCAAATCGAGTCAGCGACTCCGCCCTTGGCTCCGCGCGCTTCTGTGCGGCATGTTCAATGCGGTTCTATGGACGTCCCTGGCGATGATCACCTATGTCTTTGTGGACGGCGCCATCAGCCATCGGTCGCTCCCCTCTATGCTGGACACTTTGCAGAGAAACATCACGTTCTCGACATTCTTCCTTCAAGCCGTCAGGGGTGACTCTCTCGGCCAGTCTATGGCTGCTGGAGACATTGCCCTGTCTATCCTCAATGCAGGCCTGGTGTCGTGGGGACTCAAGCTCTACGAATACCGGCAGCAGCTCCTCTCGCGTGCGGGACTCACAGTATTCACGGTTTCATCAGTTGTTGCGTTGGGCAACGTCGTATGCGGCCCGCTGCTGGCATACGTCGTGGGCTTGGGACCTGCAAGCCGGGATCTCGCTTTCGCTGCACGCAGCGTCACCCTTGCCCTCGGCAGCCCCGTCATGACTAGGCTCGGTGGTGACATCAGCCTCAATGCGACTATGGTGGTTATTAGTGGCATCGTGTACCAGATGGGTTTGGGCTTTGGTGTGGGTGTTTGGCTAGAGCAAAAGGTCATTTCAGTCTCACGTCGCCTTACCGCGACCAGAACTGGGGAGTCTCTCCAGCAACAGCAACAACATCAACAACATCAACAAGAGGTCTGTGCCGCCGCCGCCTCTCCCGCCGCTGGGCTGCAAGCTACCCCAGGCGCAACCACTACTACTTCTACCTCGTCGACCACGCCGCGCGTCGATTACGACACAGAGGCACAGCAAAAGTGTGCTGCCGCCGCAACAGTCGGGTCGGCCCGTGCCGGCAGTTGCAGCGCGGCCTTTCGCCGAGACACGGGCGACCCCTACCAAGTCGCCGCAGGGATTACCATCGGCATCAACGCCGCCGCAATGGGCACCGCCTACCTTTACGAAACGAAAAGCGACGACGCGCCGTTCGCTGCGCTGTCGATGATAGCGCTTGGGGTAATGACGGTGGTATTTTCCACCATCCAGCCAATTGCGCACTGGATCGTAGCAAAGGTCGCCACTGGAGACCTTGCCTGATCCGAATAATTACGAGTGAACAAAATCAGTTTTGTAATTTTTTGAGGCGTACATAGTTCGAAGCATGCAGAAGAAACGGGGGCAGGGAAAATAGTTTTCTTTTTTTCTTTTTTTTAATCTTTCTTTTACGATTTGAGACGGAATATATAGCCCAAGCTCCTAGGCTCCTGGAGAGTCGGGTGGGATCGGGCGGAATGGGAAATATGTCGGATAATGAGATGATGAGTTCGACGAGAAACGAGTGTTGGCGATGACGGAGGTTTCAGCTTGGCATTTATATACCCCTTCCAATTTTCTAGACGGACGGTCGAGCACCGGCTCCCGTGGTTGGTAAAAAAAAACAAACGGAGTTTTTTGCTATGCATCATTTCACACTACAGCGCTGAAAAAGGAGTTGTCGGGGAGTTCTAATTCTGTGAGACCCGAGTATTTTTTTTTTCCACAACACGGAGTACATGCCGAACAGCAATTCCTTGGCTGGAGTACGTACAGCGAAAAAATAAAACAGGAATGTAAGAAGAATAGCAGGAAGTCCGCCATTCTCTCTCGACTAGTATCGCTCCCATACACTGCTACGCTAAAGTTTGTCTCTCCCCGCACATAAACCCCCCTAGGCTAGCAACAGAGAGAGCTTCTCCAAAGGGATTCACGCCAGCCGCGGTTTGCCCCTTGTTGCCCTACCAACCCATCCGAAACTCGAGAAGTTACTGAGCTTCCTCGATAAAATTCCCGCTGTCCTTTCCTGTTTTGTTTCGGGCTATTTTGGTTTATTTTGTATTGTCCATTCACGAAATATTGAATCAAATGAGGTGGCTTCGCTGAAGGTGGTGGCGGTATTACTCGAGTCTGTGACGAGCAAGCAGAAGAGAAAGTTAGAGATATGAAGTCGAGGGGAGCAAGTTGGGGGAATGGATGTGGACCTCTCGATCAAGTGCAGCCCGCTGGCCGTGTCCACGACGCCTGAGATTTGCTCGGGCTTTAGCGCAAAAGCAGCCTCCTCAAACTCCTTTTGCATGTCTCCGGGCCCGAAATAGCCCAGGTCCCCCCGCTTGCGGGCACTGCTGCAGTCGGACTCGGTCAGCGCCAGCTCGCCTAGCGTGATCTCGCCGCTCTGGATGCGCTGCTCGTAGCCCTTGATGATGTCGAACGCCTCGTCTTTGGTGCGCGTGATCTCAGACTGGGGTTGCGGGGGTTTGTCAGCCATTGCCCACTGCTTACTCTCTCTGAGGGACATGCGCGCGCCCCTCACACCCGCCCAAGGCCGCGACGCGCGACTACTGCCGCTCGCTGCCGGTGCATGTTTACCTGTCTCCAGCTCGACGGCCGCCGGCTGTCCCTGTGCTTTACGAGCAGATGCGCCGCCCGGATCTTACCGGGCTGCGCCCCCTCCGTCACCAGGCTGCCGCTGTGGTACTTGGCCATGTACGCCTTGAGCTTGTCCACGTCCGTCTCCGGGGGCGGCTCCCATCGCGACACCTTCTCGCGGAAGTTGAAGTAGTACGGCAGGTTCTTGCTCTGGCTGTGGCGCACCTCCCAGTCCTCGGGCAGACCCGTCTCGAGTTGCTGATGGGGTTATTGTTAGTGTTTTTGTTGTCGCGCCTCTAGCGGGAAACAAGGCGGCGGCACGAGGTGGCTAGAGGCAGGAAGAGCCAGGCACAGGTAGAGGAACGCGGGGTGTGCATGTTAGACTCACGTCGCTCATGATTGATTGGTCGCAAGGGGAAGTTTAGTTTTGTTTCTGTGGAGTGGTTGATGATACCTCTCGGGAGCAGAGCGTCTGGAGGCAGGGCTGCAGGATGGCGTCGTGACACAAGATAGCAACCTGAATGCTGCTCAACTTCTCTCTGGGAACGTCTTGGGAAATGCGCGCCAGCCGGTAATGGATGGATCTGCAGCTATGGAACGATAGAAGACCGAAACGCACACAGACCGGAAATGTGCTAAGACCTCTCGGGCTATATGTAATCGCAGGCAGGGTGACGAAAGAGCAGGTGTGTTGGGTGTGATGGGACACCAGGTGGTGAAAGTGTAAGCTTTTTGACGGTAGCGGAGTGCGGGAAGACGGGGTTGAAGGGGGGGATGGTGGAGGGGGGGCACTCGGTTGCCAGGGCACGGATCTCCATTGCAGGCCATTCCCTGATGTTCACTGGCCAGCCCGCCCTCTGGCGCACAACGGCTTGCTCAAGGTGTGGCAGGCACTTTATGTACTGTGAATCACGCGGCCCCAAAGACAAGTCGCGCGTAACTCTTTGATACGGCAACTAGAATAGGGGCGTCGGTTTGTTGGGCCTTTTCGCTCCTAAACCCAACAGCTGCTACTACAGTACAACTGCGTTTCCCACGATGCGACAGCAGCACCAAGAGTGTGGAGTGCAGAGTGCATTATGGGGTATGCACACTAGGTCCATACCTACCTTGGTGTCTAAGGTATCCAATAAACTAAGCTAGATATACTTGCTTTCTAAGGGAACCCGGTAGAATGGTACTTAGGTATTTCGGGATCGGAAACTCGATCACTCTCGTCGCCTGACCTGGCCTTCCCACGTCATACGTGCAGAACAATACCCCTCAACTTGAAACCATCTGTTGGTGATAGCCTCTCGGCAGTCAGTTATTAGGATGAAGTGAATAAAATACTCGCTCACTATCCAATTAAGGAGGCCTAGGGAGAACCTCGCTCTTTGTCCAAGTCATCAAATAAGAGTGCACTCAGTCTTGACAATGTCCTTCTAGATCTTGGTAGGTTCAAGGCCCCAAGCATGCCTCCATCAAGTTCAACATTTTGTGGTCTTTCTCCGTAGGCCGCCTCAGCATTTATTACTCACCACTAATTCCCGGAAAATGTCAATATTTCCATGTTGATTCAGACAAACCTCAAATTCTGAAGTATTGTTTACTTAATTTTCACAATATTATCAGAACTTTCGGAGGTGCTGCCGTCTAGCCCTGTAGGCCAACTGGTGAGGGGTAGTTGAGGCGGATTGATAACCTTGGATACGGAGGCTACTAGCCGTAAATAGTTAGCCCCACACATTTGTGGGTCTGGGTTTTCGGCCCGCAGTAATTCACAGTCGGCTTCTTTCTCTTTCATCTTCCACACCACAATCGAGCCAGCTTACTTCTCGCGACCACATCTCACCACCAACGTCGCTGTCACCTCACGAGGTAAAACAAGGAATAACGAGATGCTGACGTCTACCAAACTAACTCGCATGTTTTCTCAGACTATTTCGACTCACTGCGAATTCGCCTGTCCCCCCTGGTTACCCCAAGCACCTCTTTCGCGATACCCTTTGCGCCGACCCCCAAACCCGCACTTCTCCAGCCCAAAACTCACGAAGTCCTCTAAAAATGTCCTCCCCGGCCAACTCCGCTTCGGGCGCCGATGGCGCAAAGAAACCCCTTGAGCAGATCACTTTCCGATTCTGCGCGGAGTGCAGCAATATGCTGTACCCGAAGGAGGACGAGGAGAGTCGCAAACTCCTTTTCACCTGTCGCACTTGCAACTACAACGAGGAAGCCACCTCAACGTGCATTTTTCGCAACATTTTGAACAACGCGGCTGGAGAGACCGCTGGTGTCACGCAGGATGTCGGATCTGACCCCACGGTTGGTCCCCCTTCCCTCCCCACTGACCAAAACGTGGCCGATGCCGGCCCTTTTTCTTGCGAGCGTTGCGGCTCGTTTGAAGATGGGGAAGAGGAGTAGTCTTGGGGATCTGTGGATTACGAGCTCCTCGAGAGCGACGCAAAGGCTCGGGAGAAAGTTGCTCTTGAGGAGGAGCACGCCGCTTCTGAGGAGCAGGGCTCCCCAAAGGAAGCGACCAAGAGCGAGCCTTAAATTCGTCATTACGCCCACGCGTCCGTTATCACCTGGAGTTGAACTTAAATGAGCGCTTACGGGAGAAGACTGGCTTCTCCCGATTTTGGATTTCGTGTTTGCTGACTTTGATCGACTCTCTAGCTACCAAGATCCAAGAACCAAACTTGCCCCTCGTGTGGCAATGACGAGGCCGTGTTTTTCCAGTCTCAGCAGCGGACATCGGAAACGGGAATGGTCAGTACCCCCATCTTCACTGCTCTATTCTGTGATTCTAACAGGTCATAGAAACTTTTTTACGTGTGCTGCGATTGCGGAAACATCTTTCAGTAAATTTTTGCATTAAAAACGGGGTTTGCTTCCTTGGGTGGCGTTGGGATTGGCGGCGTGATTTGGCCTGTTTTATATGAAGCGCATCACGGATCATAGCGCTCGGGAAAACGGCAGATTCTCACGATTCCTCAACTTTCAGGGGATCGGTATGGGGTTTTACTTCTTTCAACTTGTTTCGTACTCTAGCTTACACGACGATGGCTAACTCCGTCGCTGTACAATTCGTCACCAAATATGACATGCACATACCCTATTTCCAGACTCTCATGGTGTCTGCTCCATGTCATTAAAGTCTTTCGATTAGGGTTGCCAAAGGTGGAAATTGTCCCTTGGGCCATTCCGTACCCACAGCCATATCGACCGTTCAACCCGAGGCCTTGACGCATCTTCTTCTTGCAGTCTCGCTCATGGCATGCTCAGGCTTGCATGGGCGCCATGCTGAGGATCTTGCTCCATTTCTTGAGACGCAACTCTTGCCCGACTATCCCGTTGACGCGTGTTCCGACGGGGTCTCCAGCCTTGTTGATCAGGACGCAAGCATTGTCGTCGAACCGCACCACGCTCCCGTCCCTTCGCTGCACCTTCTGCTTCGTTCGCACGACAACGGCGTGCCGGATATCGCCGCGCTTGACTTTGGTAGCGGCGGAGAGGCCAGACATACCCGCGGCCTGGGCATTTCGTTGTTTCTGGACGACTGCGACTATCCGATCACCTGGCGCAAGAGAGAGGGGTAAGCTAGTGAACATTGCAGAGAGGCAAGCGACAAGACAGGCCACGCACCTATAGAAGCGTGTTTCTTCTGGCCGACAACCATAACACATTCCACCAGGGATGCGCCCGAGTTGTCGATGCAGGTCAGCATCGTCTGCGCGTCGGGGGAGTGTTGTGTCAGCTGGGGAGAGATCCAATGTCGCGAACCACGCAGGGCCTGTGGCGCACCTTTAATTGGATCATCTTGATAATCTCCTTCAGCTCAGGCACTTTGCCGGAGCTGATTTGTTCTTGGAATGGCGGTGGTTGCGTGAATTCGCAGCTACTCAAAGCTCCCAGTGCATCATTATCCAGCGCGTCTTTGCAGTGCTGTTGAGTCTCGAAAATTGCTGGCCCGCCTGAACGCCTCGTATTATGTCAGCAGCTCTTCTTCAGCTGCACCTGGTCCAATCGGGATTGTTCATGCGTGCGCTTTAGCTTGTATCAAAGTACCCCGCCCTCCAGCCAATTACAATGTCGGCGCAAGACCCACTCGAGCGTGGATGGAATCCTTTCCCCCGTGAACCTTGCGTCTCGCCTAGCCCCCCGATTTTCTCAAATAAGTGCAGCCTCGAATTTCAAGAGGATTCCCACGTTGGCAATAATCCAGCGCTGTCATTCCTTTGCTTTGTGGTGTGAATTCTGGCAGAGGCGCGTGGAGGCATGCCGCGTCACGTCTCTCCCCTCATTTCCTCCCTTTCTTCATCTAATCGTCCACTGAAGAAGCTTTTCTTCTTATAGGGACACTAAGGTACCCCTTTCTTGTCATCAGCTCAAAATCCAATCCCGACAGCCCTTCTTCCTTCTTGTTGTATCCCTGCAACCCTTCATCACCCCGCCAGCCAGAAATTGGAGCCCTCTGGACATGACGACAGCAAATACCTGACGGGTCGCTCTTTTCAATTGGGCTGCTGCATTGAAAGCTGAACGCAGGAAGAATCCACGACACCCTCTCTTTCTTGCAGCCCCCATTGACCATTCCGACTGCAGCCAGAGGCTGAGTTCTCACCACCACACCACCACCCCAACCGTCAGCCTGTCGCATTGTGTTGGCCCCAATTCCTTTCCAAAGTTGAATTGCTTGGACCCTCTCGGTCGCATGAAGCACGTCGCGCATCAGCGGCTAACCTTCGTCCATTCCTTCAATCTGCAACGTCGATTTAGCGCATCGCTCCTTTTTAGAGCTGCCTGCTAAGAATAGGCGGCTTTCATCCCTCCCAATTTCCCGTGGCTCCATTTCTCCCGTCCGTCGCCGTGGCTGTTCGACAATCTACCATCCGGCCAACTAGTCTTTCCTTAATAACTAAATAATACTCTGCCGACCGACCGCTATTAATCATGCCGCGAACGCCTGCGTCGGCTGCTAAAAAACAGCAGTTGACTCTTGGTCAACTGGCTGCCTACGATGACATCCTAACCGATGCGCTCGTTGACCACGTAAGTTTCCAATTCGGCTTGTGCCGCTGTGGCAGTCACAAACGGCGCCTCTCTCGTTGCGCTTGGGTAACTGACTGGGCTGCAGACTTTCTACTGGACGGTCATTCCGAAAAACCGAAACTCATACCACCCGTCGCGAGGGGTCAAAGAGGAAGAGATCACCAAGACGATCCAGGGGCACCTCATTCTCGATCCGGACCTCGCAACGGCCGAGGAGAAGCTGCTCGCGACTGCCGGCCTCAAAAAGTTCTTCAATGGCCTTAAATCGCCCAAGGAGAGAGAGGATTTTCGGGGGCATCTGCGACGGTACATGTCAATCTACCTGCCCGACTGCCCCTTCGAGGTCAACGCAACGAACCGGTACACGATTGTGACCAACGAGGCAAGCATCACGGCTCGCCGCTACATCAAGCGCAATGAGACGGTTAAATACCTCTCGGGGATCCAGGTGGTCATTAGCCCGGAGGAGGAGGCCGAGATGACGTCGCGGAAGAAGGACTTCAGCATAATTGTGAGCAGCAGGAGCAAATCCACCAGCTTGTTCATGGGCCCCGCCCGTTTTGCCAATCACGACTGCAACGCGAATGCCAGGCTTGTTACGAGAGGCCAGGGAGGGATTGAGATTATCGCATGCCGAGATATCGAAGTCGGAGAAGAAATAGCCGTTACGTACGGCGAGAGCTACTTCGGCGAGGATAATTGCGAGTGTCTATGCCAGACGTGCGAGAACAATTTGGCAAACGGCTGGACACAGGCCGACGGCAGTTTGTCCATCAAAACAAGCATCGAGGAGGACGGGTCGCAGGGTTACTCGCTCCGTCGACGGAGACGGGACGACAGTGTTGCGGGCGCCGGATCACGGACCCCGTCGGTCACACCCGACATCCGACCGCGTGTTCTAAAGCGGTACAAGAGCCAGGTGATGCTAGGCGACAGGGCATCGACAACAGACTCGGCTGGTCCCGGGCGATCCGAGCCCTCTAGTAACCTCCGAAAGCGAAATAGGGATATCACAGCACTTGGCACGCCGCCTATCACTCCATCAAAACGACAGAAAACTACTCTCTACGACATTGTCCCCATTCCCCTCGGGTCTGCCAATTCCAGGGGGAGCTCTGTGGCAGAGCTTAGTTGCAGTCCCTTCCCGTCCGAAGGCGGCCATGGCAACGTTACTGACGTCACGTCCCCTGGAGCGGAAAGTCCTGAACCTCTCGTTCTCTCACCCGACCCAACACCAATTAAGCGGGTGGCTGAGGTTCTCAAGCGAGAAGAGGGCGCATTCGAGATAGATGTTCAACGAATTCCTGAGGCTGCCTCGACTACTGCCGAATCTCAGGCCAGGCGCCTGGCAATTCTCCCGACAATAGAGGCGACAGCGCCGACAGATCAAAGCAACATGACAATCACCATAGCTTCATCCTCGTCCATTGTGTTTCAAGCAGCAAATTCGACATCTACAGTTCCCGCGGTGGGAGCTTCTCTTCAGGCTTCTGTGGCAGCTAGATCTAAAGCCTCCAGGAAATCCGTGATGAGTGTCACAGAGATGATTGACGCAAGCGATGTTACCATGATGGAGGTGACGCCCACAAAGCCTTCTCAGCAACATGGCCATATCGCCCCGGAAACACCGACATCAGCTGTGAAGTCGAGACAGGAGTCAGCCGGCCGAGAGTCATCACCAGCTCCCTCTCGCCGGTACCGCGTCCCCGGCGATTACACGCTCACGCCGCTGCTCCTCGCGGATCGGGAGACGGCTTGGATTCACTGCACAAACTGCAACACGGCATTCGTCCAGAAAGACGCCTATTACACCAGAGCAAATTGTCCTCGCTGTGAGCGGCATTCTAAACTGTACGGCTATATCTGGCCCAAGACACAGCCGGCAGGACGGGGTGACGAGGAGCGTATCCTTGACCACCGAGTCGTTAACCGCTTCTTGGGTCCGGAAGACGAGGCCAAGATCCGAGGAAGGCAATACTGGAAGGATAGATTGCTTACAGAGAAGGCATCCTCTCAGTCCCTAGCACAATACGCGGAGGAGAGATTCGAGGTGCGGGGCAGGAGCATGGCGAGGGAGGGTACGAGCGACCAGCACCGGAGCGTGGATGACGCTGCTGCCCTCGGGCTCCGACGCAGTGGTCGGGCTCGAAGAGCGAGCGCGAAAATCACGGCCGATTAATATGGGGTGGGGGAACTCGAATAATATGACGACCATCGCATGACCCATATCCAAGTGCGCCGCTTATTGGGTCATGACCAAACCTTCGCTTGGTGAGACATTCACCGGCGTTCCCTTCACATGGCATGTCAGCGAGGTGTTGAGGCTTATTTTTCTCGTTGGGCTGCCAATCACGGCATGCAGTACATTGTTTCCTCTTTTTATTTTTGGCGTTCAGCACAGCATGGCTGCGTCGCATTATCCAGCATGAGCATATCACTTTTTAGAGTTATCGCAAGGGTTTTGACCCTCGAGGGATGTCTCGTTAGTTGCATTGTACATTACTATAGCTTGCTTGTCCCTTGCGTCAGCGTCAACCGCGGCGTTCTTACGGGTCTGTATTATTTTAAATCCGAACTGTGACCGGAAATCTAATACCTTGCACATCGAGCTCAAAGTCTCCTTCGTAAGATTGGTCAAAGTGATCCAATTAGTGGTGTTACGGTCTTGAATATCCATGCATCTTCTATTCGATTTGTAGTGTTGAAGCGGCTCTTCACAAGGACGTAAAATTTGCCACCCCTGATTGTATTCCGTACGAAAGTCACCGAGTGGTCAAAGCTCCTGTGTCTGACAAGGCGGACGAAAGCCGCGCTGATTATTAGCTGCCGAGCTCAGCCTAGTTGCTAGCTTCCTCTAGCGGCTGCTGCTACCCCACAACAAGCATGCCTTTCGTCGTTCGCGGTCAATTGGTCAATTAGCATTCCATTAGATCTCCAGCAACGGCGCTCATCTTCAACTCCCACCAGCAACAAATTTAATATCCACGCAACAGCTCGAAGCCCCCAGCCCTTCATCCTTAACCTCTACCAACCTATCCGTACTACTTCAGCATCCTCATCGCCAAAATGGCCGACAGCTTTCGCGAAGAGATACTCGACGCGCAGGTCGGCACGGGCGCTGATGTGGAGATGGCCGAGGGCGCTGGCGGCAATGAAGACAAACTCAACAACTTCGAGCTCTCCTTCGCTGAAGGTAGTGGCGAGGATCCTCTGGCGCCGCGCGTAACCTTCCTACAGTACCTGACGAGTCCCATCATTACCCTTCTGGTTGGATCAAGCGACAACGAGACAATTCTCACGGCCCATCAAGGCCTGCTGACCCAAAGCCCATTCTTCTCCGTAGCCTGCGCCGAGTTTCTCGATGACGGAAGCGTAGGCCCCTTTCCTACTGGCTCTCGCTTGGATAGGTTGCTCTTGATGGTCGCGCGCATATTGACTTGACTCTCGGCGCGCATTCAGCCCCACCAGATTGAGCTTCCCAGCGAGGACTTTGACGCTATCGGCTGCTTCCTCGAGTTCCTCTACACGGGCGACTACTTCCCCCGCAAGATCCCCGGTCAGCGCACGCTCGAGAAGGATTCGTCGACTCCCGACGTCGATGCTACTGGCGACCAGCTTCTCAAGCACGCCAAGGTCTACACTCTGGCCGAGAAGTTTGGCCTCTCACAGCTCAAGAACCTGGCCTCGAGCAAGATCCACCTCGTCAACTCGACCGCCAAGGGCGAGATTGCATACGCGCGCTACGTCTACGAGTTCACCTCCAAAGACGACACATCAATCCGCACCTCCGTTGTCAACTTCTGGGCCACGCGTAGCCACACACTCCGCGCCGAGGCTGAGGAAGAGTTCCGCGGCCTGTGCTTGGAGTTCCCGCAATTCAGCTACGACATCCTCAGTAGGTGGATCGCTCAACGTCACTCTTGTCTTGACCGTTGCAAAGCTAAACGCTCGCCTAAACAGCTCGGGTCCTCAACGAAAAGCTCAAGCGCGAGCGCAACGAGAAAATGCACCTAGATATGCCCAGCAGCGCCCGCAAGCGCCCCCGCCACAGCAGCAGCGCCGCCGCCACTTAGGAGGAAGAAGAATATCAGCAGAAGAAGATCAAGACATAATGCGGCGCGGGCGATGCCAGGCTATCTTAGTGCCTTGTGTCAGACGGCATGTGGCTTTATAAGATGGACTGGCGTGGCGCATCCAGTCCGTCTTCGTCCAAGTCCAGCACCTCATCAACACGGGGAAAAGACGCCAGCTAGGGAGCGGAAAAGCAGTCGGAACAGGATTCTCGGACTTCCGAAATACACACGAAAGAAACGTTATGAATCAAATCTTTGGGTCCAGGTAGCTCTTCTTTCCTTTTTGCTTTAGGTTAGCTAGTCTTGCTTGTTTTTCATTCAGGTTTCCGGCTACTAAGCTTGCTAGCCGTGCACACTAAGTGCTGCAGACATGCAGCGCAGGTAGTCGCGGGCGCAAAGACTCGACCAAGCCCTCCCAAGAAACTAACGGATGGACGGACGGCTGATAGCGATAATGGGTTGGGATGATGATTAGGGCTAGGGAGTTTCGGGCGAACGAGCGGAGATAAACCGTCCAAAAAAATGGGGTGAACAGAGGACTGCACCCGATCTCGTCTCTTTTTTTTTTGTCCCCTTTTTTTCATTCCTTTCATCCTTAACTCTCTACCAGCCTATATTTCATACCCCCTGCTGCTTGCTAGTATACAGCTTAGCGTGGTCTCGACCGGAAAAGTTGCTTTTATGGACTTTGTTGTTTAGTTGTGCGTGTTGATTGTATTTGGGGCAGCGCGGTTGGGGCCACGCGTCTCGTGACGTCATGTCTTGTGGCGGACTCGTGATAAGGTGGCTGCTGCTGTGTGGTGGTGGGCTGTGGCCGGTGAGTTCGTCCGAGCGAGGCTTGTTAGATCACAAGTGTGTTCGTTAAAGAGAATGGGGGGAGGTTCGGGATGAATAGACGGGAACGTGAACGCGTCAGTTGCGAGTTCCGGGGTCTCTTACCAGCCGGTAGTTACGTTGTCTGTCTGGACTCTTGAGTGCTTGTCCGTTGCCGTACGCAAACAGTCTTGTGGATGAGTGCTAGGACAGGAGAGCAAAACGTGACACGGGCTGGGGTCATTCCCGCGACTTAGCAAGCAACGGGGAGGCGGGCAAGGCTCACAACTGGACGAGTTTGTGATTGCTCTCTTGATTGCAGCTCGCGAAAACAGACGGGCGTGGACACATGACAGGAATGGTTTGCGTTGGCGGGCATATTGACAGGTAGGCAGTCATGTTGACAACACAAGGCTCCGTGACAGATGATTAATTAGGCCCTGAATTTTTGTTTCTTCCTTCCTGTCTACCCCTTCCCCTTTGACAGGAACGCCAGTTTATCGAGGTTTTTGCTGTCCAAATGAACAACAGAGCCTCACGGCGATGACGTGGATGTTCCCCCGCGGCACTGTTGAATATCCTGACACTGTTTCTCTGTTCTGTGCGGCAAGATGTTTCGGTGACACTGTCGGGATCCTCTTCCATCCCTTCGGTGTGCTTCTTCTTGTGTGATCACAGACCACTCAAGTCTCGGATCAGCTTGCCGCCCTTATTGTCTTTTCTTGTTCTTCCAAACTGGGGCTGAGAGGATGTGTAGCCGTTACGGCGTTGCGGTAGGTCAATGGTTTGGTGAGGGAGGGTATCTACTGGGTTATCCTGTTTCGTGTGCTTTCGTGGCAATGCCAGTTCCGAGATGGCTGAGACTCGCGTCTTCCTGATTGATTTCATTCGAAGCCGGTTAGTATAAGATGGAGACGCAAGCCACCACAGACTCACATTGTGTCGGATCACGCACAGCGCCTCTTGAGTGAATGACTGAGGGGAGAAAGAGCCTTTTGTTTCTAGCCAGGCTGGGTGGGATGTG
The DNA here is from genome assembly GCF_030549165.1 of Lasiosphaeria miniovina. Lineage (NCBI taxonomy): Eukaryota > Fungi > Ascomycota > Sordariomycetes > Sordariales > Lasiosphaeriaceae > Lasiosphaeria > Lasiosphaeria miniovina. The sequence goes on along the minus strand of NW_026848223.1, from coordinate 3,101,344 downwards.
TCCCCACACCCTTCCATGTGGCTTTTTCGGTCGAAGCTGCTCAGGAGGAAACTGGGGTCCGAAGACATGCATAATGGTGTGGTCATCTTGCAGATATCGAGACTCTAGCTAGAAGCCGCCTGTTGCCCTTGTGTAACGAGGTGTGGCTCCTAATTAGAAACGGACCGATGTTGAACAGTCCGTCACGCTGCTTAACGAAAACAAACGGGGAAGATATCCGGTTACGGGTGAAAAGAGGAAAACCAGCCCGAAAACCACGTCGGATATGGAGACAGACACGTCGAGAGAGGCCATAGCCGGTATTGATTGGCCTGTACTAGGCGCTACTGAGGCAAGTTGGGAAGTACAGGACGAGGAGGTGCCTATGACCATTCACGATTATCGTTTCACCATGACCAAGCAGCTTTTGATGACTCCCATTGGCCCCAAAGCTCGGCATCCGAAGAAACTTGAAGGATATTTGTCAATAGCTTGTAGTCACGAAACGCGAGCCCATCCAGTGATCCAATCAGTAGCAAAATATCAGGGGCGCTGTGAGGTAAGCCTCCATTTCATGTCACAGCTCAGAATCACGTCACAGCTCGGAACTACTGTTTTCAGCGTACAAAACTAAGCTAGGCTTGACGATGTGTTCAAGCCATCGTCTATCACGCCAACATGTCCTGTAACTGCCCGTCTCACTCACGGGTGGTGCTGGCCCTGTGAAACCCCTTCGACGGCGGCTAGTTACCAAGGACAGCAATGCCACCGCTGAGAACCTAAGCCTCTGTTTGCATTTTACACGTGCAGGGTGGGTTATCTTAATCCGGCGGCCAGCGATGATGTCCTGCGAGTCACCCGAGCAACTCCAACCACGCTCGAAAGCTCTTCTTGCCCAAGTTGCTGTTTTCAGTGTAACTCAGAGTCAACGTTCACTTTCATGGACAGTTCTCGTCACCTCAAGGAAGCCAAGGAACGAAATCAGATATGGATCTCCGCCTATGCGAACCGCCGTGCGAACCGCCGTGCGAACCACAACATGGCCTGGTGGAGCACCAGACTGACCAGAGCCCCTGGCCGCTGCAGAGGAGAGGTGCAGCTAAGCTCGGAAACAAGCTGTGCCGACGGCTTGCTCCGTTCCGGTCGTTTGGCTGGTTCCAAAGGGGAAAATATTTGTGACTATCGTCTCGTGATTTCTCACTCGGACGGTCAGCTGAAAGCCACTCGGAGATAGGCCCTTGGCCTCTTCCTCGGCCTGAATTGTTCCGATGCGGGCAATGCTCGCCGAGCACTGCAGAGCCGCAAAAGTGTCCGAGGAGATGCGAGTTGCAGTTACTGATTGACGCCGCAAATCTCCTCAGCATAGTTTCTTTTCTCTATTCTTTCTTCTTGCGTGTGGCACCGTGGCTGTTCGGCTGGCCTCTGTGTGGGTGGTGGCCTGGTACCAGGGGCGGGGAGGGAAATAGGGCGGCTATCGCCATCTACGTCAGGACTGTCGCACCGTCTGCACACACCTTCACCTCTCTTGCAGACGCCAGCTTGGTTCCGCACCCACACAGCTGGCAGCTTATTCGATGTGTCGTGCATAAGTGACATCAGCTAGGCCCCCTTGGGCTGCAACTAGGGGCTGCAGCTGGGGGCTGCAACTGGCCGCCGTCTCAGTCTCAGCCTCGGACATGTTGTCGTGGCATATTGTGTGGCGTTCAAGAGGACAGGGAATGCTGTGCGTACAGTGCCTGTTCTAGTATATCCCATCTTCACCCCACAGAAGCTATGCAAAAGGCACAAGACATGATTGTTTCGATCTAGACGTACCAATGAAGGCTAGGCATCGAAGAAACAAATCTCCGCTTCCCTTGGGGGTTTTTTTGTTATTTTTGCAATTCGGTTTTTTGGCTGCAGTTGGCACTTGTGTCACCCTATTCCTATCCGATGAGCACAACCGCAGCAGCAAATGAGCATGCGCCTTTGACACCCGATGAGGAGCCCTGCCGGCGCCTCGTCGACTTACCCCGATGACTCTAGCTCCGCTCTTCCATTGATTTTTCCTTTTTCTTCTCTGACAGGCGCCGAAGCAGTACAAGATAACGACGGAACAATGATGGAATAATGACGGTATCCACTTGCCCGTCGAAGACGCCAACACCTATGGGCCGAAAAAAGGAGGTCTCCCAAGGAGCTGCAATCTCACCACCTGGTTACCTTGGCTAGCCTCGTGACTCGCATAGTGGAAGTGGAAGGTGAACTCTGATTGCTAGAGACGAGATAGAGCATTTCGACTGACGGGGTATCTAGTGACGTAGCAAGCACAAGCTAGTTGATTTGCTTACATGCTGTTTAATAGAGATTGGCGAGTTTTTGGTGAATATATAAAGACAAAGCCCCAGATAGCATCTTAATGAAAAACATATGCTGTAACCGCAAGCACACAGAGCAATAACTGAGGTCAGACTGCGCCGTCAAAAATGAGTGTAGATATTAAGTGATAGACGGTTATACATAGTTCGGGGGGCTCCTGTCTAAATATATTGGATACTCCCCGGCGTCAAGCGCCCCAAAAAAAGAAAAGTCCACCCGAGCTGGTCCGTTCCAGGCGCCACATATATGGTTTCTGCAAGTCGGATGTGTTTCCCAAAACCTCGGCCCTTTCGGAATTACCAATGAAGAAAAAATCTGCATCAACCTGACCGGCGACCAACGCGTGTGGAAGTGCCAAGAAGAGAATTCTGCAGGGGAGCAAGTGCTTGTCGGCCTTGGTCTCTCACTAGACCTGCACCTCTACAGCTAGTTGTCGCTATGAAGCGCCTGCTGCCCCAGAAATACCAAAAAAGAAACCCGCCCCCCCGCGGCATCCGAGAAGATCTAACACGCCAGCCTTGTTTTATCCTCTATAGCCGACTCTGCGAAGATCCCGAATCTTGGCCATCTCATCGTCCGCTAGTTGATTTTCAAAGGTTTAATGGTTAGCTCTGTATTCTCAAGCTGGCTCTCGAAAAGGGAGAACCGGCCAGTGCAAGTAGACCTAAACGAGGGAACGGGAAAACATGGATGGCCGAGGTGTTGGGGAGCTTACTCGGGGTCAATGGGTTAATACGGTATGCAACGACCTGGACCACGGACTCGCTGTTTTGGCCGACAACTCTGTAACCCTGACTGTCCATTCCAATCATGAGGACACACACCCTGTAAGTCCCCGGCGTCGAGATATTCAGACCACTAATGCCATGATACACCGGGATAGAGAGGGCGTTTGGTATCTGGAAAGCCGATCCCTGATTGTATGTCACACTGGCAAAATTGGGTGGGACATCCTGTCTATCAAGCGTCAGGAGGCATAGTTGAGCGACCAGGTTCGCATTGTAACTCGCATCCCCGCTATCTGGTTGAACCACGATTGGGAAATTCCAAGCTACGCCGGCCTGAATAGTAACAGGCGGCCTGACCGACATGTGAACCTCGACGGGAAATTCATAGTCGTCCATTTTTTGCTGAAGCAAGGCTGTAGTAGCCGTTAGGGACTCTTGAAGACTGGGGCGGGATGTTGTATTGAGCGATGCCTTGGGTTTTTGGGTACCAGGTCCAGAGGCGCCTTTGTCGTGGGCTGCTTGGCTGTGGAGGTTAAGTAGGAAGGAGGGTCGAGTCCAGAATATATATACACGAGAGAGTGGAGGCCGAGGATGGAGAACAAGGGAGAATGGCTCTTTGTTCATGTCCGGTTTCACTTGGAGGGTGTGATGGATGGACGTGGTGGGCGGACGTCCCGACCTCAATGTCATTCATTCTCAAGAGCGACTGGCCTGCCCAGTCAGGGGCTGTTGGTTCAATTGATTTGGAATTGGTTTTTTTTTGGAGCTGTTACCAGCCAGACAAATGTTGAGATGACAGAGTTAGTTGGTTCTGACTGCCACCGACAAACTATCCTCATCAGATGCGATATGCCCTTGAACCTTGGTGACAATTGCGTGTCAGATCTGTAATCTGCTGCGTTCCTGGCGGGTGACCTGCGGCTCTTGATCTGAGGACGTGGTGGTCTGTCTGTGAGCCCCTGACTGCTGGCCTCCCTTTGCTGGCAGAATGACCAGAAAGGATGCGGCTCTGCTCTACTGATTAGGAAGGGAACTTCATTCAAAGTAACTGCAACAAGATACAGGCACGTCCCTAGCATGGTTCTGGGAAGTTCAAGTAACAGCCATTGGGATGGAGGTCTCCTGTTGGTCGGGTCAGAACACCTACCATAGCTCTGATGGACAAATGAGTAATGGCTGTTATGGGATTGGCTACGGGTGGGTAGCAAGACCTCCTCGTAGCTTTTACTAATTATCATTGGATTAGAAGGCTGAATAGGTATCAAGGGAGCATCTAAAAAGGGGGAGGGTGTGCTTAATCGGTATCGAGGTGTATACAGCTGTGGCCGAACTAAGTAGTGAAGAGACACAAGCACCGAAAAAGAAAGTTTAACGCCACGGGAACACCACCCGTGTATTTTCATGCTACACGACACCTCACTGTCTTTGTAGAGTGTAGAATGCAAGAGCTATCGACTACGTGACCTGTCACGGACCTTGTCTCAACTTGGTGGCTGACTTGCACTGAGCTGCCAATAAGAGAAGGGCTGTGGGGTGCAAAATTGGGACGAAAAAGGATGAAAAGAATCACAGCAACTACAAACAAGTGTTCACACGAAGAGAGACCACCCCACGTAACCGGCGCCACGGTTCGGAAATTTTGGTGGCTTTTTCAGGGTCTTTTTGGTCTCGGCCCCGGATTTTTTCCCCGATGGGCAAACGACCCATGGGAGGTACAGATCAACGGTGACAAGGGGGTAAGAGACGGCAGCTAGGAGCCGCGATAGCGACCTAATGAGACGGGGCCCTGGAACAGTTCCCGCGGGTTGAGAAAAGTCATAAGACAGTGTGTAAGACAGATAGGTTCGGATCAAGGCTGCAGCAAAATATCTTCGCCCCTGCGGCCAAGCCAAGCCAAGCCAAAAAAAAAGGGGGGGAGGCCAGCCATACCCGCCAGATGTGATTCGCAATTGCTGCACGGCATGCGCCAACAAGCCCCCATCCTGCACGATAGATGGCATCGACCCAGATTCATAGCGTTACCGGTACAAATCATCGGACGCCAGGGTCCCCCCTGGTAGACACTGGTACGTCACTGGACGCGCTCGAGAGGGCGGCCTCCTGATCCCTGTCAGGCTGGCCGTTCTGCCATCTGAAGTCCTTCGACGGAGAGCTTCTCGACCACCGCCTGGGGTAGAAACAGCTCGCAGGGCGTTTAAGTCCTCTAGGCGACCTAGGTAGTCGATTTGACAGCTCAAATTGGCGTTCAGATAGCCTCAGTATGCATTTCGAAAATGTCTCGGGCGATCAAATATCTGCTTTTCGTTGTGCTGAAGTCACCTTCGTGACCTGTGCATGGGAGGAAGCGCCCCCCCCCCGTGTGCCATCCTATACAGTGTCGCACATGTCTTGCGCTCGTAAAACCGAGGAGCCATGACCGGCTGAGGATTGGTCAATGAGATGAAATTTGTCCGCAAGGCCTGCCGAAACTGATCGGACTCTCGAGCTAGCTTCTGCCAAGCCTGGACAGCAACACAGACCCGTCGCTCAATCGGGACAAATTTGCCGATGCTGCGGTTCAAACTGAGCCAGGGCGTGACGGACGGAGATTGAGCAGCCCGCCCACCCAGAACAAAACACCCAAGTGCCCATGGCTGGCTGTGGAAGGGGAGCTGTTACCTCGGGTCTCCTGGGGAAGAAACGGATGGGGGCCGGGGCAGGGCGGAACGCCGTCAGCGCTAGATTAGTGGGTAGCACGCTAAGCACCCAGGCACCGAGCCCTACAGCAGGACTGGCCTCTAATCCAACAACACCTCATCGTTCCTGCCTGCTGACAGGCCCTTCGGCAAACCGATGACGGGACCAAAACATGGGGAGCAGCCTATGGATTCTCGGAAGCTCGAACCTCCGTCCGCGCTGACTGCAGTGTGAAAGAGGCAGGCACGCAGTCGTTCCTTGCAAGCTCTCAAAGACGTCACCGTTCGGGACCCTGCAGCACGATCTTCCAGGCGGGCAACCAGCCCAAAATGGCACCCCCCCGCCTTCTCCACCCCTAAAACGGCAGTGGATGCGCTCGCTCGCTCACTGAGCCATCTACGGCGGTGACTGCCGGTATAAGGCAATAAGCAATGGCATCGGATATCTGTCCCACGTCTCTCTCTGGAGTGGCACACAATGCTTCCATTTACGGAAGCACACACGTAGTTGCACAGACTCGCCTGCTTCCGCAGTCCCGGAAACCACGAACATGCACCTGCGCAGCTGGATGAGGGAGCTGTGCACACTGAAAGAATATCACTGCCTGCCCCACCCCATCCGGGCTCTCTCTCGTCTTTCAAAATCCCCTTTTGCGAAATAAAGTTCCATTAACCCCATGTAAATACCGAAATAAGCACCAAACAACTGCGTCTGTTTCTGAAGATAGTACATACCAAGGCAACTCACTCATCTTGTTTGGTTCGCACATAGACTGCCAGTGGTGTTAGACGCCTATCCCCGACGCTCTTCTGGAGGGACAAGATGCTGTGGAGAACTTCACAAGCCCACTTCCCGAACGGCAATGGGGGTTCTGGAACACCTCTGTGCTGGCTGTCATTAAGATCGAGAAAAAGGTATCCGTGAAAAGAGAAACATTTACCAGGCCTATAACTCTCATTATGAGGTACACGAAACGTCTTGACCTCTCACCACCTGCGTGCCTGGCCAGAGCCTGTGCACACATTCGCCTTCACCTGTCTTTGCCGCCGTGGCGACGGTGATGTCTACAAGAGAAGCTTGGTCTGGAAAGTTCGTCACATCTTGATGGGGTTAGATTAAGGGGCTGTTTAACAATTAAATACCGTATGTAATCCTAATCTTCTGTAAACTGGAATAATAGCGAGAGAACAAGATGAATCGCTGAGTACTCGCACACACAGACAGAGTCTCTAACAACCCCCAACATCGTAATGAAAAGAAGAAACATGTAAATAAATGCTCAAAGTCCGCGTTGCACCAAGAAGCAAACATCCATAATAAGTAAATGGAAAAACGCCCAAATCCTCCCAACCATCGGGTCAACCTGCGTGTATGTTGACATGTAATAAAAAATGGCCCGCCTTTTTCTCACCTCTCTCAGCCAAGCCGCGTTATACAGTACTGCTCGGCAGTCATCGCTAAGCATAGCCTTGCCCAAAAACATACCCTTACACGTGCTTCAGGTACTTGAGCACCTTGTCCCTCTCTTCCACCGGCATCACACTCAGAATCTCCCGGACACCCTTCCACGCGGAACCCTCGGCGGGATCCTTGCTTGCAGTGGAGCCAAGGCGAATCAGGTCTCGCATCTCAGCCGCGATGGCATCAGCCTTGAGGCCCTCAACCTTGTCGTGGACCAGCTTGCGATTCTCCTCGTACCAGATCGCCACCTCGCGATCGCTCTTGTCAAAGTTTGCAACGCCACACCACGCCTCAAGGAGGTGGAGGTGACGAGTGCGAACCTGCGGTGTAGTTGGGGCTGCGGCCCCGGTCGTCTTGCTGTGAAGCCCAACCGCGGTTGTCGAAGCAGCGATGCGCCGGAGAATGTACTCTTCGTTGAGCCTTCTGCGAACACGCCAATAGAAGAAGCGGCGTGCATTTTGCCACTCCAAAACCTCGCGGATGACTCCCTTGGCCTTCATGCGGCCAGCGCGGTCGTGGAGGTCAGCGAATTGCACGCTGATCTGAGCATAGACGGGCAGAAGTTGCTGTTCACGGATGTTCATCTTCTTCTTAATCGCGTCAGAGTCCTCCTTAGACAGATTGGTGGCGCCCATCTGCTTCTTGAGAGCAGCATAGACGGGATCCAAGCGAACCATGGTCTCGAGTTGCTTGTCCTTGCGATACTTGATCCCGATGATGCCCTCCGGTTCGAGAACACCACCACGAGCCTCAACATCCGCGTACATCTCCATGGCCGTCGGGTTGATGGTGGGGTCGACAACGACCCATGAGCCACCACGAAGCTCGCCAAAGGGCGGGATGTAGATGAAGACGGGCTGCTCAAACTTGACGAGGGCATCGACGATGTAGGAGCCGTACTTGAGAACCTCGTTGTACATGTCGCGCTGGCCACCGGAGAACCCACGCCAGTTGGCAAGGATCATCAGCGGAAGCTGCTCACCGTAGTTGAAGTCATTGATAGCCTGAGCAGTCTTGAAGGCCGAGTTGGGATACCAGACACCGCCGGCTTCGTTCGACACCTGCTCAATAGAATCGGGGTTGGCAGGATCGGCAGGCGTGATGTTCTCGACGGACCGTGTCTCGACAGCGATGACACCCATGGGGATGCCTCCAAGTCGAGCACGGCCTACAACAACAGTGCGCGCCCATCCACCTAGCGTCTCGACGAACGAGTCCTTGTCGAAGAGACCGGGCTGGAAGCCGTCCTCATCATCCCTACCGCTAATCATCCATCTGACGTCATAGGGCTGTTTCTGAGGCGGCATATACATGACATCGCGGTCCCAGCTGTCAACGCTCGGGCTGATGGGAACCGGGTTGTTACGCTTGTCTGGCACAAATGACATCCACTCAACAATCTTCGACACGCCAGCAAAGTCATCGTTCGCAGTTAGATGGGATACACCGTTGCGGTACATGATCTGGGTGCCGCCGAGTTGAAGGTTCGAGGTATAAACCTCGCGACCCAGCAAATTGTTGAGCGCAGGCGCACCGGTGAGAATGATGGGCTGGCCCTCAATCTGGACAGCACGCTGGCCAAGACGAACAAGGTAGGCACCGATTCCTGATAGCAGTTAGCATACGTCCTCGGCTGACCAATATGTCTTTTGTTTCTCAAACTTACCGACGGAGCGGCAGGTGACGAGAGTACATGTGAAAATGTCGTTGTAGGCTCTGCTCGTCGCACCCGCGATGAGACCTGAGCCCCGCAAGCACTCAACGCCAAGGCCATCTTCGGCGCCGACGATCGTGACGATCTTATGGCGTCTCTCGCCGCCCTCGGTGATTTCTTCGGTGATGACACTTGTCTCAAAGCGTTTCTTGGCCGCATCGTCGAGGTAGAGATACTTGAAGCCGGCCTCAGGTTTGCTGGTATCATTCCAAGCGACGCTGAAGTGAGGCATCAATTCGTTGGCGAGACCCAGACGAGCACCGGAATTTGCCGAAAGATAGATGCGCGGGATACCAAGCTTGCGAGCCAGCTCAGTGCACTTGAAGAAGTAGTCATCTTCCTTAGGGCCGAATGAGCCGATGTTGTAAGTGATGTCGTTGGCAACGACAATGAACTTGCGGCCTTTCGGATACTCGGGGGTCTTAGCATTGATGAGCCAGCCAACCATTCCGCAGCTGTTGGTGCCAGGAAGACGTGACACCTCGGCCAGATTGTCCTGGTCGTCGAGAACGAGTTCATTGAACTCGATGCATTCGCCAACAGGCGGCTGCTTGTCTTGCAGAGTGGGATGCTTCTTGACGGCCTTGGCCCAGCTGTTTTGGATGGCCTGGCGGAAAAGTTCAGGGAAGTCGTAGACGAACTGAGTACCCATCAAGTGTGCCTTGTATCGCTTCGGCTGAAGCCAGTTCTTGGTTGCGTAAGGCGTCGACACAGGGAGCAGATGCATTGAGCCAATCTTTGTGGTGCCGCCAATCGACTGGAAGACCCACTCTCCCTTCTCAGACTTGCGTTCGACATACATCTCAACCTGGATAACAAACCCAGAGGTGTTGGTGATGATTACCCTAAGAGGATACGGCATGCCGGTGGCGGGGTCGGTGCAGATGATACGAATCTCGACCTGCGCGACGCGGAGGCGCCACGCACGAGAACCGAAACGATCAAGGAAGCCCTGGAGGGAGTGCTCAACCTCTTCTGGCTCCAACGGGAAGACTGGTGCGAAGTTGATGAACATGTGGTTGAGATCCGAGTTGTTGTTGCCGATGATCTCGAGAGCATCAAAGATATCATTAATGACTCGGTCAGCCTCCGAGATCAAGTATTCAGCCGTAGGAATATCATCACGAAGTCGGCCAGGACGGATGACTGCTCGCGTAAAATATCGCTTGTCCGTGTCCATGAGCTTGCCCACAGCCTCGTACACGTGAATGTTTTTATTTTCAGTGAAGACGGGCTTGACCTTGAACTTGGAGAGACGTCCCAGTTCGAGCTGAAAGGCAAGCGCTGGCTCAATGTGACGAATGCTGTCATCCTCAATGTACTCCGGCCCACGGAAAGTGTAGTAGAGAGGGTACGACCCGTCATTGCGGCCGCAGATGAAGGTCAGTCGACGGACGCGGCGAGCGAAGAGCTCGTCCTTGAACTGGTGCACGACGGGAAGAATATCCTTGAGGATTTCATCGTCACTTCGACCCTCAGCGTCGCGAATGGCAACGTTGACAACAGCCGAGAGCTCATCTAGGCTTTCTAGACGTGGTGTTGGCACCGCGGGGCGGCGCTTGCCATTGAGATCGGGGATGAGCCCACTAGCGCTCTTCTTGCGCAATCCTCCTGCCACAGGCAGCGTGTCGAGAGCCTTGGACAACAGCTCTTCAGCATCCTCAATGTACCTGCAAGGAACGATGACTCCCTTGCGGATAGGCTCTTCTTGTGTCTTTTGAGTCAGGTAGGACATATCGCTGATGGAGTGGATGCGCTTGAAGCTGTGGTCGACAGGGGTAGCCGGAGATGACGGGGCGGCAGACATGAGAGGCAGTCCATACTCTGACTGGCCAATCTTCCGCAGAGCAAAATCCCAAGACACGAAGGTCGGCGTGTCTGTCTCGTCGCAGTGGTACTCAATTTTTTTCAGGATGTAGGCTCGGTAGGCCCGGCGCACGTAGACCTCAGTGGCGGCCAAAGAAACCCAAGAGTCCTCATGGGCAAAGAAGGCGGTCAGGACATCAAATACCGTGTACTTCGAGTCGACAACCTCCTTGATAATCTCCAAGCTGGGCTCTCTGTGGTCCCAGCCCGTCTCGCCGTAGCGTGACTCGACAACAGAAGAGCGGAGGATGTGCTCCATTTGGGCCGTTCTCTCTTCGAGGGATGGGAGAGCGCATTGGATGAGGATCTCGCGAGCCTTCAGCGACACTTTTGCCGTCTGGCGAGACTCCAACTCGGCCATTTTGCGGAGCACGGGTCGAAGGGCTTTGGCAACGTTGCCCACATTTGGCTTGTTGGGGCGGTATTCCTCAAGAATAGCCAAAACAAGCGAGTTCTTTGCCGCGAGTCTGCTGTGGGACAGAACTGTGAGAACGACATTCTGGATGTCGTCCTTGTTCTCGTCACGGAGCTTGAGAATGACCTCCTCATCCTGCAATCTCCGGCCTGAGAAGAGATGCTCCACATCTGTGTAGGTCTTCAAGAGATCTGAGATCACCTGCAGCTCCCTGACCTTCTGGCCATCGGCGTAGAGGTCAAGCACCGTGGTGAGTGGTTCTAGGGTGGCCTTCAACAAGTCGGCGTCCGCTTTAGAGGCAATGTTGTCATCCAAAAATTTCTGGAACACCTTGGCCAAGTTTCGTGCAGGAAACTCAGCTTGCCTCTGCAGCGCACGATCGAGCACCTGGGTGAACTGCGCATCGAGCTTTTGAGGCATACGGGCGTGCAAGGCAGAGAACTGTGCAGAAAACTCGCTGTAGGGAAGCTTGGGGTCGCGGAGCACCTCGATGAGCTCCTTGAGCGTTGAAAGCATAATCACCTGGTTGTCAAAGCCCATGAAGATGTTCTTGAGTGTGTTGTACAGAACAGTGAACCTCTGGGATGGCTTGCTGCCCATGATAACTGGCGAACCAAACTCTGGGAGTTGTCCGATAAAGGACTGAGCCTGCTTGACACGACTGGGGTCGTCCAGTGCCAATATGCCGAGGATGTCTCCAGCCTCGAGTGTGGCGCCCGGCTGCTTGATAAGCTGTACAATACCATCCTCTTGAGCAATCAGAGGCATGTACATCTTCATAACCTCGACCTCGGCGAAGGTCTGGCCAGCCCTGACATGCGAGCCATTCTCTACCGAGTACTTGACAAGTTTGCCGGGAGAAGGTGTCCGTAACTGAGTCGGGTCGTTCTCCTGCTCAAGGAGACATGTCTTGCTGTCAACGGAGATTCGGGTTGCGGCAACTTCCTCTTTCCAGTAGACATTGTGGCTGCGGCCGTCAAGAAGGATCAAGAGGCCACCGTCACTGAGAGCACGGACGCCGACCGAGCACTTAGAGCCATTGATGAAGAGGTGATAGCTGTCGGGGCTCGAACGAGTCACAGTGAACTTATATCTGAAGCCTTCATAGATGAAGTCCACTGGGAAGACGGACTTGAGGATATCCTTGGAGGGGACTTGGCCCTTCTCAAGGCCAGCTCGGTACTCCGCCATGCATGCCTCGCTGGCAATGTGTCCCTTGGTCACAGCGCCGCAAACAACAGCAAGCATGGGGTCTGGCCGTTCTGCAGTGAGCTTGTTGGAGATCAACTCGTCGAGCCAGCCGGTAGTAATGGTATTGTCCTCGAAAGCCTCCGTCTCAAGAAGCTTGATCAGATACTCAACAGTCGTACGGAAGTCACCGCGGATGCTCAGTTCCTTGAGTGCAACGACCATGTGCTTCCGTGACGCAGCGCGATTCTCGCCGTAGGCAAAAATATGGCCAAACTGGGAGTCCGAAAAGCTGTGGATGCCACCTGCAGATCCGACAGAGAAGTAGCCCCAAACGTTTGAGCTGGAGCGGAAATTTAGGTCGTGGAGTACACCGTTAGACGGCTTGAACCCCTCACCAGGATCTTCGGAGGTAATGCGGCACGCAGTTGTGTGGCCTTTCGGCGTCGGCCGCCTCTGGGTCTTCTCGCTCGCTGGGTCCTTGAACTCAAAGTCGATTTCTGTTGCTGTTTTGGGATCAACGCCATACAGGAGCCTGATGTCCTTGATCCTGTGCAGGGGGAGACCCATCGCAACCTGGAGCTGGGCGGCGGGAAGGTTAACCCCGCTGACCATTTCAGTGGTTGGGTGCTCGACCTGCAGACGCGGGTTGAGTTCCAGGAAGTAGAACTTGTCGTCGGCGTGCGAATAAAGGTATTCCACAGTTCCGGCGGAGACGTAACCGACAAGCCTTCCAAGGCGGACAGCGGCGTTCTCCATGGCCTTGAAGGTGTTCGGTTTCGCAATTGTCACTGGTGCTTCTTCGATAATCTTCTGATGTCTCCGTTGCACCGAGCAATCTCTGCCGAAAAGAGAGATATTGTTCCCATATTGATCCGCAAGAAGCTGAACCTCCAAATGTCTCGCACTATCTGCCAGCTTCATAATGAAGATGGGAGACCCCGGGATCTCGCTAGCCGCGGCCTTATAAAGCTCCTCGAAGCCGTCTTCGCTGAGAACCTTGCGGATACCCTTGCCACCGCCGCCTTCAGAGGCCTTGACCATAACAGGGAAGCCAATTTCCTTGGCTTTCTGGAGGCCTTCTTCCCAAGACGTAACGCAGCCCTTGAGGTAGACATCGTCTGGAACCGTCACAATCCCATCTTCATCGACGGTAACCTTGTCGACGCCTGTCCCCGACCACGGGATGCAAGGAACGTCGGCGTGTTGAGCGACGATTGTAGAGGAGATCTTGTCGCCAAGGGACCGCATAGCCGAGCCTGGTGGGCCGATAAAGACAATCTTTTTTGGCGATGCAGCTAGCGACTCCGGGAGTTTCGGGTTTTCCGACGCATGACCCCTATTTGCAACCGATCAGTATGACCACTTCGAATTCGTGTTCCGCATCTCAAAATGCAAACTCACCATCCTGCCCAGACAGCATGTACGTCCATACGCTCAGCAACGTCGACAATAAGCTCGACGTTCGCGTAGTTGTGGTTATTGGTGCCGCCTGGTACTTCGACGTAGTGGTCTGCCATTCGAATGTAGTCGGCGTTCGCTTGCAGATCCTCTGGCGTGGCCATCACGGTGAATTTGATAGCCCGTTCGTCGCCGAATGTTTCGTAGGCCCATTTTCGCACAGATCGGATCTCTTTTACGGCGGCAATACCGTTGTTTGCAATTAAAACCTGCGGTTCGGAGAAGCTGTTAGCGGTTGTCCCGTTTTACCCAGAACACTGGGCGAAACTGGAGAGCATTCTTCTGGACGAGCAAATAATGAACTCACATTTGTGATCACGGTATGCCCATCGTTGTTGGCGACGAATTCCTTCACCTTGGAGGCAGGCGCGTTTTCCAGCTTGTTGCCACCGATGAAGTGCGCGGCCACCTTTCGCTTTTCGGCATATGACGCCTTGCCATTGATGCGGGGGACTGTGACACCATTTCGACTGCTACCGGAGCCATTGGCGGCACCGTGGCTGTCTGCGTCTCCCATGATTGCGGTTCTGAGAGTTTCGCAGGGGCGTGGTCGACAGAAAGTAGTTGCAGAGCGGGCTCTAGCAGCTTGTCATGTAATAGGGACCGCAACCGATCGACGCCCGGGCGGCAGCTGCACTGAGAGACGGCGACGGGGATTTACCGAATTCGGAACCCGATAAATCCTTTGGTGCAAAGCAGGCGTGCATGCAACGCACGGCTTACGGGAGCGCGTTTGGCTGGGCTATCGGCGAAGCTGCAGGTGATCCCCAACTGGCCGTCGATATCGCGTTGCTGAAGCTGGCAGCTTTTTGATGTCCTGTAAAGCTTCAGGGTAGGAAACAGGCAAGGTGTCCTGGCGAGCAAACTTGCCAAACCGAAGAGGCAGCAACCCGGGGTATCTCGGCAAGGGATGGATACCCGTCACGACTTCGTTTAATCGACTAGAATGCAAACCCCGTAGCGCGAAAGCAAATCTACAAGAAGGGAAAGCGTTGATCGGGGGCGTATGCTACGCAAGGAGTCATGTGGGGAGAGGGGGAGAAAAGAGGAAAAGAAGTATCCCAGAACACCGGAGGAGGGATGAGTAGAAGTCGTCGGGTAGATGAAGGGTAATGTTGAGTTCGGGCAAGGCGCTTGTAAAAACCATGAAGCTGGTGAGCTGGTGGGGACTGGGGTCCTGGGCCAAATTGTCTCCGAATGCATGCCAAAAAAAGTTCGACCGCCGCTGCTCCGCGCTGCACCCTACCGTTGCTCCAGGGCCCTTTGCTGTGTAAACTGGGAAGTCCCATGCGCTTTCCCGCGACTCCCCCAAACCCGACTGCCAAGGGGGTGTGTGTTAATATTCCCGAGCACCGTCCCCGAACTAAACGGATAGGAAAACAGTATTTCTAGATAAACGAACACGCGCTATATCTAATAGAGACCGTAATAGCCCTCTTGAATCATCACTCTACTGTGTAGCACATATCACTTTGACATGGCCTAGGTCTAGACCAATTTGCAACTGGAGCACCGAGGCCTGCAACAGTATCTTGGCTATATCAAGAATATCGGTTGATAAACCAGTCGATAATCAATGTTATTGAAATAATTGTCCACGGTTTTGGTCACGGCATGGCGATTTGCGCTTCTTGGCTGGCATTTCGGGGAATACTGATTTAGATCTCGGTGAGGTCACAAAAGTCAGATCCACAGTCTCTTTACTCGGATCTTACTTTGTCGGTCTTGCGCCCCACAACGCGCCGCCATTTTCAAGATTGCGACCATTTGCATCGAAGGCAGGCGCGAATTGAGCCGGCCGAAGCGAATTAAGCCAATTGAGCCAACCAGGATGCCCGGTGGCGGGTGTTGGGGAAGCCCCCAAATCCTCAAGTGCGCCTGCCGACCACCAAATCATCCACCCAGACCCAAGCGAAAAACGTCAGCTTGCAGATTGCCTTTGAGGCCCCACTGATATCAGCCCGGCCGTCGGGCAGGTACCCCCGTCAGTACACCACCTCGAGATGCTTCACGGTCCGACAAACACCGACATCGAGCAAGCGACAGCGGGATCGACGTGGCCTCTGTCTGCCCTGCGTACGAGTCTTGTTTTGAGGCATTATTTGCAGCCGTCTGGAACGGACCTGAAAGCCAATATTCTACGAGATATGCATGGAACTCTTCCATGCTATTCCAGGCACCATAGTCTAGCCAGTGATAGGTCCCCAATCGGATATTACCCATCTTGGGTAGGCCGGCCTAGCTCTCAGAGGCTCAGAGGGTCACACAGTGGGGAAATTCTACTTCCCGCCTTCTCGGACTCCGATTGTGTGAACTGCGGTTGTGGCATCTGATACTTTTTACTGAAGCCTTGTCGCTGTCGAGGATGCATGTGTACCAAGCTGTCGAGGAGATGACTGTAAGTACATACATACTAAGTACTGTGCCACTGCACTAGCTCAGGCGGTCGTGTACCTTAATGCATTGCCCATCCTCACGTTCTAAACACAAAATCTGTGTTTCAAGGCGGTGTTGACGCCGGCGAACTTCTTGCACGAGTCATCGTCGGCTGGGCGGACGGTACCCTGAGCTGAACAGGACACTAACATGTGTGTAAGGGCCCTCAACAACATGCTGCGCCAGTTCAACCTTTTTTTCCCCGTCGCGTCAGTCGCGGGCCACCAGTCCATGGTTGGTCTAGCGGCCCGGGAAACAGTGCACATTCCATTTTAATGGATACTCGCACATCCATGCCGTGCTTTCTACACGTTGTCTCGCAGATAACGAAGCGAACCTAAAGACGGGCATGGCAGTTGGAGAATGGAATGCGGCAAAGTAAGAAATAAATCTTCTCAGTTCCCTTTGAGGAGATTGTTGGCTTTAACATGCCCAACAGTCGAAGGCTTCGAGCGGAAACCCGAGTGGTGTCAAGCCAAGTGCCGAATCGAGATTTCAGTACTGTACTAGACTGACCCCAATTTGTTGGGTTTCTGCAGTGGGGAGGCGCCCCAGCTTCGATGGCAATTCCCCCGACGATCGACATGGGAAAGAAAAAAAGACAAGCCGTTAGCGCAAGGGGAACCGGACCCGCAGATCCCCAACAGCTTGTCCGCGGACGCCCGAGCACTCTCCAGGTTTGGGACGCTTTGGAACTGGCTTTTCCTGTTTCGGAGGCGCATTTTCCCCCTTCTCGCCAACATGAATCCCGGCCCAGCTTGAGGCTCGAGATTGAACTGACTCGCCTTCTCAGAACTCAGGAGTCAAGAAACACAATGCATCCGGAATCTTGTCCGTACCGCATCGCGCCGCGCTGCACTGCACTACACTGCACTGCGCCGAACTATACTCTGCAAAGATGCAAAGTACAAAGGAGAAAAGGGCCTAGTTCCCGGAACAGTGAGCATACACCTGGTTTTGTTCCGGACGGATCCGTAAGCGGTAACACCCGCATGCCGGAGACGTGAAGTCCAAAAAGTCCACCTGCACAATCCCCATGTAACCACACTTGCCGGGACTGGGAAGCTCACCGCAAGCAAGCGCGCCGTCCCGCCGCCGGCGTCATCGCCAGGGATCAGTGTCAGCTCTACACCGAGCAATACTCCGTAGAACACTTTCTGCTCTGTGGCCGGCGATGTCCCTTGCCACATTCCGCGCTTTCTGACGGAGGGATCCATCCGTACATCATGTTTCTTTTTTGTAGCCTCGGACCAAAGCAATAGCGATAGGCCGGAGTCCAAACATCCAGAGACAAGATGAGACGACGACGACGACAATTCCACCAGCTCATTGTGCTAGGCACCGGAGACCTGAAAACCTGCGCAAATTCTTATGCGGACAGAACAGAACCTTCATCCCACCGATCCTCTGCGAGACTCATCTTGGGCACCAGTGTACTGTATCTCTCCCGCCCCATGTCACCAGACGCCCATGCAGTCATTGCATGCTTCCTGTACGCAACCGTACCTACATACCCGGCTCCCGGATCCAGAGCGTTGTGGTGAGGTGTGAAGAACAGAGTATATCATCCACGTGTAATCACTTTCTTGCCCTGCCCATTCAAGAAAGCAGCCAGGCACGCAGGCAAGCAAGCAACAGCCCCCTTTCGGCTGGGAGGTTCCGATCGAGCTTCCCCGGATTTGCTGCCCCACTTACCGAACCTTTTTTCTCGTCCCGCCGCGATTTGACGTGAGAATCGTACGATTTTCTCTTGACCTGGCCTCGACCAGGCTAGAAGGTCGGAAAAGAAGGGGGAGGAGGGGCTGAGCACGTTGCAGAATGAATGACAGCAAAGCAGCTCGATCCAATGCAGAAAGGCACGCTCCCCATTCATGTACAATAAATACATAGCGTATTTCCGAGAGCGCGTATTGTACGTCCGCCACCTCCCGCCGCCATCCGGCGCATGGGATGTGCTGCCGGCTACCGAGAGACGCACACAGAGCACACATGCACGCCGGACACTGCTTAGGAATACCGATATAAACAAGGTACGTGTTGGGTATCAAGTCATGTATCATTCTCCTCTCCCTCCCGATCACCGGCTCCCTCTCAGTCACCAATCCATCCACAGCAGCCAGAAAATTAAGCTCGAGCTTCCAATGTTCCCCGCCCCCGTGCCATGCCCTCCCCATCCAAGAAGGCACCAAGTTAAGATAGCAAGTGGCGATCCGGAGTGGAGGAGGTAGGTAGTAGTAAACAGATATGTAATAATAGCCGGCCCTTGCACAAGGACACGGTATGTGTGAGCCCGCACGCAAGGGACGACATGAACAAAAAAGGAGAATAAAAGAAAAGAAAATAGTAGAAGGAATGGGTAGGTAGTGTAGTCCGCCTCACAGCCCCTGATCTTCTTCTCTACCAAGCTTGTACACACAGCACAACGCAACACACACACACGAACGTCCGTCTCCCTGAACAAAGTCATCATAACAAAACACCCTAGCTCCAATTCCCGGAAAAAAACAATAAAAAAAACTAAAGAATGCATCAAGAGGTATTTCGTTTCACAGGACAACAAAAAAACCCCAGCCAGGTTAAGCCCCCCACCCCCTCCCTGCCTTGCCTTCCGTCTCCATTGTACGTATCCCACAGGCGGTGCGCCAAAACCCCCTCCCAATAAAAAGTGAACCAAGGGCAGACCAGAAAAACGACAAAGCATGTTGGGGAAAAAAAACACCTTCACCGTCGCTGGCTTCAAGACTAAGAAGGAAGGAAAGTTTAAAGTAAGAAAGGCCTTTCAACGCGGGATTAAAAAATATAGAAAAAAAAGAAAGAAAGTCTAATAAGTGCTTTTCTTTTTTTTAGTACGTCTCCCCGACGTCCGCGAGCCTTTTCGCCGGGCCGGCGCTTGAGCTTGTCCTCCTGGATGCCCCACCGCCTCCTCCACCGCCGCCGCCACCTCCTCCACCACTTTGCCTCCTCGCGCCGCTGCTGCTGGGCATGGGGATTCCGCTGGGGACCGGGATGCCGCTAGCACCCAGGGCTGCCGCGGCGGCGGCGTCTAGCTCGAGGCGGCTGTAGGTGCTGCGCCTGCTAGGGGTGCGGAGGTCGCCGCCGTCCTCGGTTAGCTGCTCGTCGACCTCGGCGGTGCTGTAGCTGACGCTCTGGCTGTGTCCGTGCCCGTGCAGGCTGCCGCCGAGGCTGCTCCTGGGCCGCCCGAGGGGTGTCCGCGCGCCGCCAAGACTGGTGCGGCTCATGGGCCGCGGCGGTGGCATGATGTTGCTGCCGCCCGTAGTGTGCGAGTCGGTCCTGCTGGCTGGCCGCGCGTAGCTCGAGACGCTAGCTCGGCTGCTGGGCCGCGACATGTCCGAATCGGCTGTGGTGCTCCCGCCGCCTCCGGGGTTGCGGTTGGGCAGCGGCCCAAACGACAGCCGCGACACCCCCGACGTACTAAGCCGGGGAACGTGCTTGCTGGTGGAGCTGCTCGACGAAATACTGCTGCGGAAGTCGGAGTGGTTGGTGCTGTAGTGGCTTGTAGGTGTCGCGTCATCCGTCGCCACACCAGATGTTGTAGACCCCACGGTGCGCTTGCGGCCGCGGATAGTAACCGTAGACGGAATGTTTACCGACGATCGGGGTGACGCGCGCGGCGGTGTGTTGACCGGCGCGGGGAGCTTTGACCGAGCAGATTGCACGCGGGCCTCGAGGCGCTGCATCTGGGCCGTGAGCGTGCGGATGTGCGTGAGCGACGTCGAGGGAGGGATCTTGTGTGATGTCGCGCGCGCTGACGGCTTGGCCGC
Organism: Lasiosphaeria miniovina; assembly: GCF_030549165.1. Taxonomy (NCBI): domain Eukaryota; kingdom Fungi; phylum Ascomycota; class Sordariomycetes; order Sordariales; family Lasiosphaeriaceae; genus Lasiosphaeria; species Lasiosphaeria miniovina. Next base: position 3,081,280 of record NW_026848223.1, on the reverse strand, counting down.
CACGGACCGCGGCGCCGGTGTCCGGAACGCGTTTGCCGTCGTGGCAATGCGGTTGCCCGGAGCGCGCGCAGAGTTAAACTGTTTCGGCTTAGGAGTGACGCTGTTATCTGCTGAGGGGAGGCGGGGTTTCCGTTGTGCTGTTGATGCGGGTGTCTTTACAGCAACAGGTGGTTTTGGCATAGGCACCGAGGACGCGTCGGACATGGGCGGCGAAGGGGGGTCCTGGAGTTCGGAAATCGTTCCTGGGGTAGATATTGACTTGGTGTCTGGCGGGGTCGTAATCATGGGCGAGCTTGCTGTTGAGTTCGGAGAGTGGTCGAACGAGGGCGATTCGAGGATAGAGAGGTCCGTTGATATGGCGGAGAGATGGCGGGACTCCTGTTTCCTGATCTTGTCTTGGAGGATCTCGGCCTCAATCTTGAGATCTCCCAGCTCCTCGCGCAGCCGTTGTGTCTCGACTCGCAGGTGCTCTCTCTCTTGCTCGCCGATCTTGATCTCTTCCTCCATCATGACAGCCCGCTCGATCGCGACATTGTATTTGGATTCGAGGTCCTCGAGCGACGACGTCGTGGTCCGCGCCTGGCGCTCAAAGTCATCGTTGGCAACCTCGATATCGCGAAGTTTGAGTTGAAGAGTCCGGTTCGAGTCGCGCAGCGTTGTCACCTCCTTCTCAAGGAGACTCTGCGCCGCGTTTGCCTCGGATTTTGCTTCCCTGTATTTCCTCTGTAGCGGGTCCGTGGGTTAGCTTGACCGCCTCGCGAGCAGAGGGCGGGGGCGGGGAGTGCGATATGGCGATATGGCGATACAGGAGAATGAGAGAACGGGACATACCTTCCACTCTTCAACCTCGTAGCCGAGTCCTTCGGCCTTTTCTTGCAGTGACCGCTCCCGCTTGTCGGCCGCGTCGAGGTCCCTTTCGAGCTCGGCTTCTAGCTCCTTGCTGGAGGCCTGAAATTCCGAGAGCTCGTGCTCGAGATATTCGTATTGCGACTTGTACCATGCCAGAGAATCCTCGGCGCTGGCTTCGGCGCTGGGTGGCGACGATGGTGGTTCGGCCATTTGGCTTATTTACTTTTGGGCTCGCTGGTCGGCGCGATGTCGCATGTGACTGTTGTGGCAGGGAAGAAAACGGGTCGGAAGGAATGTCGAAGGTCGGCGGCGCAACAAAAGAAAATGCAAGTCGTGCGTCGTTATCGTAAGGCGGACAAGAGGTTTAATGCGAAATTATTAGGTATTATGGGGTTCGTGTCGTGGGCCGTTCGTAGCTTCTCGCGATGCGATGATCTGCTTCGAGTCAGGTCAACAGCCCGCGAAATTGGGGCGTGGTGAGGGGAGCCGCATACTCGACATGCGTCGCCGGATTGCGCGTCAAAAATGCAAGTCCGGGAATGGTGTCGCGCGTCGTTCGGTTGTCGGCGGAGTCGTGTGTGTCGGTGTCGGCGGCCGTCTTGCCTACCTTGGGCGGCCGTTGTCGTCGTCGTTGCCGATCGGGTGTCGTCGATGTTGGGGGAAGGAAGGCCCTCCTCGCCAGGTGGTTGAGGGTGTTTTCCTTGGCGCTCGTTTGTGTCTCCCCTTGCCGTCGCATGGCGCTAAAAATCAACCTGGCAACCGTGCGCTGGTGGGGCAGCCAGCCTAACTTGCGGACAACTCTGGACGTATCCACCAATTCTGCAGAAACAAACCGTGACGGAACATGGAGCAATCCTTTTCATTGTTCTCGTGCATCAAAAAGTAATTTATTGGCAAGCCGTAGGGCTATAAATGAGTTCTGGTGCCACGCGACCGACTGAACTCCCGCAAGTCAGCCCCACTGTTCCTCAGCGCATCACACGTCCTGATGCCAAGGCCAGGCCAAAGCAGAGAGAAACAAATGCTGAGGTTGGTCTTTGGATGAGATGAGCATTCATGTGGCATTTCGGGTATTTGTCTCTCTACCCCTTGCAGCTCAGTTTGCCAGCCTCTCAAGCACATATTCTTTATTACGGCCAGTGAAAGGAACTGCCAGCACCCCTCTCCCTCAGCGTCACCTTTCCGACGGCTTCTGGAGGCTGCGAGTTCTCGTTTGGGCCGCGGAGGCACGGGATGGCCAACCACGAGATGGCCAACCACGAGATGGCCAACCACACGATGCAGCTGTTGGTCCCCGCACTGCGTTTGATCTGAAACGGACGTCGAATTTGCCAAAACTTGTCGTTTTTCCACTTCAATGCTTACCACGCGTGCCATCAATCTGGGGCCCCCTTCTGGATTTTGGCCTTGCGCTGCATCTGCCCATCGCCAATCGCGTGTGGCGGGCGGTCCGCGTATCGTGCATCAATATTGCCAAGACATGACGTATCCCCGTTATTCTATTTTGAGATAGTTCCCACCCGGCTTGTTCGGTTCGCCCACTATGCAATAATTGCTTATCTTGGGTGATTATTGTAAGATACCTACTCAGGCACCACAAGAAACCTAAAGCCGACTTCATAATGGTGGTATGTTTTGTGCTATCGACAATGAATATCTCAAAATCATATCGTTAAAATCGACCAGCCTCGATTGCCATTCTACCTGGGCAACCTGGGTTGCTTAACTCAGAGAGTTCTTAAAACCGCAATGTGCCAAAGACGTGACGGTTGCTGTGCTCGTATGAATCTGGAGTGAAGAGACCCAAACCACTGGCTGAGTTGATCCTCAACCTTCAACTTTGCATACAAAAATTGTTAGGTGAAAACCAATACGCGGAACCAGTCCCCATTTTAAGGGCTAAATAATGGAAGAACCACGGCATGACGTCTCGGATGCTTCAAGTGACACTATTGATCTAAATCAACTGCAGCATATTGAATCTGTCACGTTTGTTGCCATGTCATCATCCATAATCCATGTTTAACTTCAACAAAGACAACATCAAAGTCTATCTAAAAGACTTGGTACTTTATCACCTTGATAGAGAGGTAAATCAACAATGGCCCTTACATATTAACCAAAATCTTTCGAAACGTCAAGTCTAGGTCATAACCCCGAGTAAAAAATACACCCATTTCTACAAGTAACTCCTACCCACTCAAAGCTTCCCCCACCGTAACCTCAGAACCAGCAAGATATAAGCGCCGATAATCTTAAAGAACTGCCACCAGGTCCCCTGGCCATAGATGCCGAGCACCCTGCTGCCCATCCAGATCTTCCTCCCCCACGTCAGCACCTCGCGCTCCCACTCTTGAAGTGTCTTGTCGCCGTCCCACACCTTTTCGAGACCTAGACAGTGGCGCGCGGCCTGCTCGGTCGCGAGCGCCAGGTGCGGGCGGAACGTGGCGAGCGCGTCGCCGACCAGCACGACGCGGCCACCACAATAAGTGGCCCGCTCGGTGAAGACGTCGTTGACTTTTGTCACGAAGGGCGTCTTGGCTCTCGAGATGAGCTCCGCGAACGGCGCTGCCACCGCCGGCAGCGCCGAAGCCAGGTGCCTCTTCCATACTGCCGGCTGCACGAGCCCCACGGGCACCGTGTTCGCGTGCCGGTGCCCGTGGATGTCCGTCAGTGCCTCCTCCAGCTCTGTCGACCCTTCCTCGTAGTTAAAGTACCACACGAAGTTGATGAGGCGGTCCTCCCCGCCCGCGTCGCCCGGGATGGTGTATCTGATCAGGGTGTCAATACGTATGCAGGAGGGTTTCCGGCCGCCCGTGACTTACCCGACAATGTAGTTGCGCTTGAGAAAGTCGAGCGTGGCATTATTCTTGAAATACGCGGCCGTGCGCGGCGGCAGGTCCTTCTCCGGCACCGTGCCGCGCCACGACACGTAGCCTGAATATTCCTTGGCGGTAGGAGTGTTGACGAGGCCGCGCACGGTCGAGTGCACGCCGTCGGCGGCGAGCACGAGGTCCGCTGTGACCGACTCCTCACCCCCATCGCCGTCGCGGCTCACATAGCGCACCGTCACGAAGCCGGCGCGCTCGTCGTACGCGAGCCCCGTCACGCGCTTGCCGGCGCGGTACTCGGCGGTGCCGTCGCCGGCGCGCGGCGGCGGCGGGCTCGGCACGGCCTTGGACGCGGTGCCGTCGAAGTTGGCCCGCAGGATGCGGTACAGCAGCACCCACGACGACAGGTGGCGCACCAAGTTGACCGTCTTGAGGTCCTCGCGCTTGCGGAAGGCGATGCGCGTCGCCGCCGCCGACGCGTGGCTGGCGACGCCCGTGTCGTCGTACTTGTCGAGCAGCTCCCCCACCCCCGGCCCGTACGCGATGCCGGCCTCGTGCCCGCTGCGCATCGTGCTCTGGTCCTGCTCTAGTACTACGACGTTGCTCCCGCGCCGCTTGAGGCTCAGCCCGTGCAGCAGCCCCGCGAGCGAGCCGCCGATCTGTGTTCATTTAGGTGAGCTTGGGGAGCTTGGTTGGGGTTTCTTTCTGTCTGGGCGAACTTACGATGACGACTGACTTTGGCTGGCTTGCCATTCTCAGGGCTTTGTCGGTTTCGCTTGTGGCCTCGATGGGATTGATCTGGCGTGGCGGTGATTGAGAGAGGCAGATGATGATTTTCAGGAGCCAAGGAATCAGGAACGCCAAGGTGAGGGAACGATCCCAACCCCGGGGGGGCCTGCTGGTCCCATCTCATAAGGATGGATTGATTAGTGAGTACCGACGAGCCCGAGCAAGACCCGCTCAAGTCCACATCCTTCCTAATGCGCTCCTGCCAACCTCTGTAGGGCTTATTGTTCTTCATTTGAGCATGTACGCCACCGCGTCTCACGTCCCTTCGTCAGGGGTACGAAAGAAGTGGGACCACCACCAGGGTGCGTCGGGGACTTTTTCTCCATGACCTCGCAGGATCCCACGTCATCTTCATCAGCCGCCAACTGCTACGTCGAATTTTGCGCATTGCTCGTTTCTCTCCCTTGATGATTAGACCTAGGTCCAAGGAACGCGTCCGCGTTGAATAGGAGATAGGTGGAGTGGAATCTTCAAGGTACGATTAGCTGGCTATTGTATATGTATGTGCTATACGAGCACTTAAATGATGACAATAGTGACCACCCTCCATTCGGAATTTGAAACTCGAGCCTCTTTCTGTCTTCTGTTCTAGCTAATGGCGCATATTAAGACCGCCTTCGCGCAAGGACAGACCTCCGGTGCCGTTTCGGCAAGTAACAAGGCATAAGTTATTGTCGAGGAAGGTAATCCCCCACTTATATCAGTGCGAATGGGAATGCGAGCTTCACAGGTGACTGAGCGATGTTTGTAAGTTTGGGCTGTTGGGAATAATAGCAATCATTGTGGGTGAAGCAGAGCATTTGTGTCTCTGTTCATTGGCCATGTGCTTATCGCGGCCCGAATCCGGGGATTACTGAGCACGTGCCGTTGACGAAGTGTCGGCATTGCGTCCTTGGATCTCGCAAGTTACCTGGGACGCAGGCGAGCAAGGTAAGGAGGTAGTCAGTCGGCGTTCTCACCCCCTTGGTAAGAAACTGCCATTGGAAATTCACGCCAAATTCGTCAAATTCGACAGATCCTCCACTTGCGATTTGACTCTAATGGTTGATCTGGTCATTAAATACCAGGAGACAGAGGCTATCCGTAGTACGAGTCTGAATGCTACCAATTGCAAGGATCAAGATGGTAGCATTGAAAGCGGGCACGCCGGATGTCGGACTGAGGTCGACTGTAACTCGGTCTCGTCATCTTCATGGCGGCTGCTTTCGCTCACTGTTTTGCCAACACAGTGTCCTCTCCAGGAATCATTGATCCTATCAAGCCAATTGCTTGACTCTTAACCTCCGAGTCATTGTGCTCGAGAGCTGTTTTATGTCAGCCTCAGACAAGCTTTGTCACTTCGGTGCTCACTGGTTTGAATTGCGGTTTCTCACTGGCGAGCTTGCTATTACGTGAGACGTGAGAATGACATAACCATCGTAAAGCAGATAGCTTAACCTAACATCTCAATACTGCCGCAAACTCGCAGTCGTTACACTCTATTGCACTACGTCCTGATCCCGGCTGGAGAATGAAACCTAACACCCCGCCTATATCCCGTACTTGTTCGTCTGGGCAAAGTTCATGCCGTGGGCGAAGTGGAACAGCTTGGCGGCGACGATGGTGCGGGGGCGCTTGGCGTACTCAACGAGGCGGTCATAAAACTCGGCGAGGGGCACGATGACAGTCTCGATGTGCTCGCCGTCCTCGAGCCGCTGCTGGGGCCGCTCGCCGTCCTCCTCGGGCAGCTGGACCTCGACCATGACGAGCTGCATGTTGGCGTTGGACATGCCGGGATCGGCGGCCTGGACGGGGCTGACGCTAACGACGGAGCAGTCGTAGCCCGTCTCCTCCTTGAACTCGCGCACGGCGGCCTCCTCGGCCGTCTCGCCCTCGTCGACCAGGCCCGCCGGCCACTCGACCGTGTATGCGTCGAGCGGCGGTCGATACTGGATCACGATGAGTGTGGCCGGGGGCCGCGACGGGTGCACCAGCACGTTGCCCATGGCCACGGCGTCGACGCCCGCCTTGGCCGCGCGTGTCTTGCGCATTGCGACTTCCCAGGTGCGCGCCTTGCCGACCTGGTCGACGTACTCAATCTTCTTGAGCGTCACCCATCTGGCCTCCGACGTCGGGAGGTCCGACACCCGCGCGATGACGGGCTCCTGCGTCTTGGTCGACATGCTGAATGCGCGAGACGAGAGAGCAGTGCGCGGGACGGCGAGACCTAGGGTTGCAGCGGCTGGCTGGAACGAGCGAGTTCCTGTCTGGGCGAATTTCAGGCTGGCAGCTGCGGCGTTTGCAAGAGCAGAGCGAATTGAGAGAATGCCGTGCATCGGCTTCTTCTGCAGATTTCTAGAGGGGTGGCCGAGTTTGCCAGCAGATCAGTCCGGAGCAATTGGGGTGCGCAGTGGGATGGCGGCGTGGTTGCTGACTCCTGAGGAAGCGACGAGTGTCGACTGTCGAGCGCTGATGGGGTTAGCTCGGTCGTGAAGGCCTACTCGGCGGATTTGGGGAAGCGGACGCGGGGTCATTTTTGCGTGGCTTGGGGTTAGGGTTGTTGTGGCGCTCTCTTGGCCCCTCTGTTGTGACCAAAATAGTCCCAATACTGAGTGCTTCATCTCTGCACGTGCAACCATGGCCTCGTCGTCCATAAATACCCATTTGACTGACATTGGCGGTCCTATCCGATTTATGTGTTCCGATTCCGCTTTATGTTTTGCAGGCTCCGTAGGTAGTTACGCGCACGAGCTACGTAGCCAGCTGCTGTTTGAGGCCTGTCGCGACCTTGGTTCCTAGTCTAGAAGGACTTTTAGGCCGTTCTGGGCTGTTTTGGGCCGTTTTGGGCTGCCTGTTCCGAGAAGACTTTTTGCCGAAAAATGGGCCGCCCATGTCGGGGGGATGTTTCCTGGCCATGTTATTACACTGTCGCGCAACTTATAAGCGTATTAATTTAAAACAGAGAACCAGGGTCTGAGGCATTTCGCTGACAAACAGCATTGGTTTAAAACGGAAGTTTATCATTCTTTTATTTTATAAAGGTAGATTTCCCGCGCTCCTTGCTCCCTCACCCAGATATTTCAGTATTTCGTTCAGACCTCAGGCCGCATCGATTTCTGTTGGGTTAGAGTCCAAACGGTTTCAAAAAACTTTGTTAAGGATGGCGTCGACACCTGTTACGATAAACACACAGCCTGTGGCAGCGAGTTCTAGAACTGGTCTTCTAGAAAAAAAATCGATAAACGACACTGAAGTGATACCTAAAACTCTACTAAAATCCTCTATTCTTCCTGCTAGGACACCGGTAAACCAAGATCACGAGTGCAATGCAGCTTATAAACACGTCCCCAGCGTCTCGGTGCCGTCAACCACAATCATTCCTCAACGACACCGACCCATCCCCTCAGGGATGTCTGAAATGCCAGTGCAGCTGAAGCCGGCAGAACAGGTGGTTCGTAGCAAACCCGAGTATACCGGACCAGAGATAGATAATTTTGTATCTATAGAGGAGGATGAGGAGGATTTTGAAGCTGTCACCAAGCTTCAAATCGCATTGGGAAGACAACTGAGAACACGGACGCCTGCGGGAAAACCTCAGCCGCCTGCTCATTCTCCAGATACGGTAAAGAAGTAACGGTTGAGTTTGGGGGAGAAGAAGGCGAAGAATGTACAGGCCACTGGATGGTCTGTCCGCAGGGGGAGTGGCGGAATAGGTTGTTTCGTGTCAGCACGACATTAACTACGACTTGGGTATGTGGGTTCGAATTTTAAGGGGTTGAACAAAGTCACAGCTGTAGCTTATGTACTCTAGAAGTAACTTGATCGTCGGCTGTGTAGACAGATTCTGAGAGGCTACTTGCTATATCTCTTAAACAATACAGTGCCCTAGTCAGGGTTGTGCTAGGACTGGTACTTTCTCCAACTTTGAGCGCTGCTAGGGAATGTGATGGCGCGATTCCCTTTTTTCCAGCCTAATTAGACCCAGCTTATTTACGATTTGAGAGTCTCACTTGCCAAGCAATGGGAGAAGCTATATGAGTCCTTGGGTAAGGCAGAAACACAGTCAAGAACCTATCCGAGCGAGATATGAGAGCATAGCAAGTTCTGGCACCACAAATCCTACCATCATGACTGACTGCAACACAAAGAGTCGATATACGTGTTATTAAATCGATTGTTATCCTATCACTCTTTAATTTAGATGAGTCGTTACAATTCAACCACATGCCTTAAGAAGGATGGTGAACTATAATTAAAACGAGTCGAGTCGAGCGTTCTAACTATTGCACTGGTAGAGTGAAAAGGACTCGAGGGTGAACGAGAAGTGGTATGCAGTGAGAAGAGAAAGGAATGCGCCCCGCATCAAGCCTCTCCGGTCGGCGCCCCTAATTCGGCATTCATAACAAAAGCGGCCTCAACTGACAGCCTGGCGCTACTATCAATCTTGGCTAGGTCAGCAGGACTCCACGAGCTGTGGTCCGGCTCTTGGCCAAACAAACGTCGCAGCCATGCCTCCCGTCTGGGGTGCGGCGTGATGATGTCGTCCATCCACGACGTCGTCTGGCTGCCGCTGTAGAGTTGTATTGCCCCCAACATGTACGAGCGGCCGCTGAACTCGAACTTCTTGATCTCGACGCCGACGCACTCGCGCGTCAGCCAGCTGTGGGCGAGGTTCGCGTTGCTGTTGGCGCAGCGCTCGAGCAGCCAGTTGACGGCCAGCAGCGCGACGAGGCACACGCCGTCCCAGCCCTTCTGGCCGGCCGCGAACGTCATGGCGGCGAGCTGGATGAAGTGGGCGAGCCGCAGCCAGCCGCCGACCAGGCGCGCCGTGCGCGTGTCGGGGATCCAGAACATGGTCTTGTTGAGCAGCGTGTCGACGATGCCCCGGTCGCCGACGAAGAGGTACCACTCGGTGGCGTTCTGGTGCGCCGCTGCCAGCATGCACCCGCTCGGCAGCCCGGCCTCGTTGTTCTCGAGGTACCCCGGCGGCCGCTTGACGGCGACGAGCAGGCTGGCTGCGAAGCCCGAGATGGCCGTGCAGAACAACATGGCCGCCGTGCCGAAGCTGCCGCACAGGAGGAGTGCGACTGCGACGACGGCTGCACAGAGCGGCCGCAGAATATGCGGCGCAAAAGACCACGAATTTGAGGGCTGCGACTTTAGGGGCCGTCCTGGCTTGCGAAAGCACCGAAAGACGTGTAGGGTCTGGCTGCGGCGGAAGCGGAAGATTGAGTCCTTGTCGGGGTCGGGTCGCGGAGCTCGCGTCCCATTTTTAGAGGAGGAGATCCGTGTTCCGTGGCTGGATATGCTGCTTCTGCTGCTGAGGTTCGTCGACGAGTAGCTGCTGAGCCTTGGCGGGACAGGACGTAGCTCGGGCAAGATATCCGGCATGCGTATGGTGCTGACTCGCCCGTGCCTCTGCTGGCAGTAGTCGATGATGAATTCGACGGCAATGCCGTTGCTGCAGGGAAACATGCCGCCCCTTTCACGCAGAAGTCAGTAACTGGCCCCCGCAGGTACCAACCTCGGTAGAATTCTCACCAATAGACGTCCCAAACATGGAGGCTGGTGCCACCACGCGAGCTGGCGTGGTCGAGGAATTTGCGCGTGTTCCCGATCAACCGCGAAAGGCCGGACAGCGAGCCCAGCCGGGGAAAGAGACTCACAGAAACTCTGCCCGCCAAGGCCACCTTGCCAGTCGTAGCGTGGTCGTCACGGTGTGTGGCTAGATGGCAGACAAGAGGAACAATGGCTGCCCACTCCGATAGAATGTTGGGTAGCTGTGGCATGGAGATGATGGGCGCAACGTTGAGGGCGCCGAGGCGTGCCTCGTTGGCCTGCTCGAAAATCGACATGGCGTGAGCAGATTTACTAGGAAATGACCGCTACCACAGGCAAAGTGAATCGAGAACTGCGTCTGAACCAGGTAAGTTGAACTTGAATCCTAGGATTGAACTGCAGATGGATGGCCATAATGATATGGAAACGAACCGCTCTGACCATTCGAACCACATATCTCCTATAGCCGATTTAACCCATTTTAGCTCGATAGATGCAACACTCCTCGAGTTCCTTGCGTTCCATCGCTGCTCAGCATCGCCAAGTAGGTCACGTAATGTAGCTCGGTCGGTACGTTCACGGTCCCTCACCTCAACCTGCCTCTGAGGTGACAGGTCAGTCAGGGCCAAGGCCGTTGACGGGCTGTGTGTGCCCCGCATGCAATCGCTAGGCAGCATGCAATGTGCACAACCCGGTTTTGCGGGGGTTGACAGCTGCGGCTTAACCTCCAGGTAAGGCGGCTTTGCAGTCTGCGCCCCGCCCCCAACGGCAAGGAGGCTCGAAACGGCCAACCGAGATAGGTCACATCGTAATGGCCGGTGTCCGCCCCAGGTGCTCGGTCTGCACTGCAAGGCGGCAGTTGCGGCCCAGTTCTACACGGGCTTTCACTAATTTACTCCCGACAGGCATCGGGTTTCGGATGGAAGGCGCGGCCCGCGGTTTGGTTCTTCTCCGAGAGTGGCCATGCCTGAGCTACAGCAGTCGTTTTTGCCTGGGCTGACGACAGTTACTGGCAGGTGTTATGGATGAAACATGCAGGCAGGCAGTTGCCTAAAAATGTGCTCGTGCATGCGGTACCTGAGGCAGCACAAAGCCTTGTCCCAAATCTCACCAGCTTCCGACTCCGGCTTTAGAAACACCAGTCCGTCTGCTTTTCTTTGCTTCCGCAGACGATGCACGTCCGCTGTGACGCGACATGGTCGGATACCTGGAGGAGGACCCCTTCACCTTCACCGCTGCCAGGCTCCTGGAACTGCTCCAAGGAGAGATCACTCAGCGAGAAGTCGGCCGACGACCGTGGGTCTTTACCTACAAAAAGTTCAATGTTCACCTCAGCAACTTGAGTGTTGAAATCGACGTCCAAGGTACTTCCACCACAATTGGCCTGGTTCCGGCCAAAGACGCGACCCAACTGTGCTCCTTGTATCTGCCCAACCTCGCAACACAGGATGCATCCCTCGACATTACACGACTGGATGAAGCGCACCGCAGGGCTCTGACATGTCAGTATACGACAGAAGAGATCTCTCACACAACCGTCGCTCGCCACGCTTCGTCCATCCTCACCCGACTTCCAGCAACCCCGCCGCCCTTCACTGGCGCCTGCGAGGCTTTGGTGGATTTGGACCTTGGTGCCGATAACTTCCTTCCGGGCAGGCCTGCCGACTGGCCAAATCTCAGGGCTGTCAGATTTGTCGACTCTAATGTGCTGCGCTTAGCTCTGCACATAGGCTCGACAGCAGAATATGTCGGCGAAAACCATGGATACCAATGGCTTAGCGCTCATCCAAAAAAACTAGCAAACTATATATCCATCGTCTTCGAGGCTGCCTTTGGGATTTATACCCGACTGAAAAAGCGCCAGCTGCCAACCCGCCGCAATCTTTTTGTCCTTTTGGCTTTTCTCTGGACTTCGTGGCATCGGCTCGTCATGCTGTTCTATCACCACACACTTGGCATGCACCTCCGAGCCGGCTACGACTTTGAGAGGAACAGGGTGTCGTCTATTGACCTGACGTCGTTGATGAGGAAGCTGTCTACCACACACACCATGCAGGCGACGCCACAGTATATGTGCAACTGGGCTCTCCTGCACGTCTTCAGAGACCGAGCCGCCATGCCGCCAGACTTTCGAGCATTCAAGCACCGGTTCAGCCAGGTTTTTGCGTCTCATGAAGCAAGGTGCCTTGGCAACTCTTCTCAGTGTCAAGGACTAGGACCGGCGAACTGCATGCGGTTCAAGGGCGCCACAATTCTGGACCAGTCTGCGCATGGCGACCCGTGCCAAGGAGGGACAGGCTGCCACAAGCTCTTCTGGGACGAGGCGTCCTTTCGGAACCAAGCAGGCGGAGGCGGGCGAGCCGTCTCGTTGGAGGCGACCGACGAGACTCACATCCACTATCAGCCAGCGGGGTTAAAGACTCTGGCCATATCGCATGTGTGGAGCCACGGACAAGGAGGCCGGCCAGAAGAAAACACCCAGGCTCTCAGCGGTGGCCAGAAATATTCCGGGGGATTCAACATCTGTCTGCATGCTCGGTATAAGCGGGTAGCCGAGAGTCTGGGATGCGACTCGTACTGGATGGACACGCCGTGCATCCCATGCGACCACGAGCTTCGGCGGGAAGCAATCGCCAACATCAACACTGTATTCTCCCAGGCCATGGTCACCCTGGTGTGCGACCGCGACATGATGAGCATCAATGCCAGCAACCTGACAATGGAGCTCCAGGAGTCGATTCTTTCAGCCCTGCTGGTATGCGACTGGAACGTTCGCGCGTGGACGCTTCTCGAGGCGATTCGTGGAAGGAAAAACATCCACCTGCTCTTCAAGGGCGACAAGACGATACGCCTAATGGACATTCTGTGCGCCGTCCATTCGGCGGGCGACATCTCCGTTGTCAATCTCTACCTGACCGCGCAGCACCTCATCCCTGCCGTCCAGACCGCCACAGACAACCCGTCGTCAACATCGACCACCACGGCCGACACCAGGGCAGTCCGGACTGTTCCCGGGAGCATAGAGTCGAATGAATCTAACGAACTGGCCTCTGGCCTACTGAGCGTGCAAGAGGCTGCCTGTCTCCTGAGCCACCGCCATGCGTCGCGAAAGGGCGACGAGGTCGTCATTTGGAGTCTGCTATGCAGTGAAACGCTCTGCTACACGGCTAAAGACTTTTGGGACGCGTGCGTGCAGCGAGCAAAGAACCGGTCTCAACTCCTCCTGGTGCCTACCGGGCTGCTCATGTCGAGCGTCCCAAGACTTCAGGCCAAGGGCCTGTCCTGGGCGCCCTCTAGGCCTAACCTGCCCGAGGAATGCTACACCACGCCACGGCCCGGAAACGCCATCATCGCAGGCGACGGCGCGGGCACTGTGATTGGAATCTACCAAGAGGCCAAGCTGGTCGCCGGGTGGAACGTGGTGCGATTCGACGGCGGTCGTCGCCGTGCGTTATCATTATTCACAAAAAACTCGTCCGTCTTACTGCCGCGCGTGCCGGGCTACTGGTTTGGCGTCACGAGCGGCCAGCGCCTATCGACGGCAAGACGCCTCGACCGCATCGCGCGCGAGTACCTGCCAGGGTACAAGTTTGGAGCCCTCGCGCGGTCCGCCCCGCTGGCCACGGATGTGCTGGACGGGGCGAACATGCGCGAATACGGAGAGGGCGGCGCCGTCGTTGCCGTGCTGGGGACCAACGATGACCGCGAGCACCCGGACCGGGTTGCACATGGGGATGCCCGAGGGGCCTGGACGTGGGTGGGCGTCTTCAAGTGGGATGAGGATTTGGCGCCGCTCCCGACGTTCAAGGGGGAGTGGCTTCGGATTGAGTGACAGTTTCGTATATTTGCAAGAAAAAGGAAATTAATTGCAATTTGTGGGCAAATAAATAAATCCCTTGGAATTGGCCGGATTTTGAATGGTAGATCATGAAAGTTTGAGTTTCGAAAGTGTGGCAGATTAAATTCAGGAGACTTGGATTTCGTCCCAAGTGATAAGAAAAATTAAAAAAGGAAGTCGACATCTCCCTCGGTTGGGGTCGAACCAACAGCCTCCAGATTAACAGTCTGACGCGCTAGCCAATTGCGCCACGAGGGATTTCAATGTTCTGTTTTGAATGGTTGGATCGCCCTTATTTGGATTCTTAGATGACAAGGGGCCGTTCGGGACCCACCAGTTGGCTTAACTCAACCACGCAATCCATCCACTTTATTTCGCAAAAGGAGTCTCTCGAAGTATTATGTGTATTGTTAATCTTTTACACTTGATCTCACTCTCCTATAGGGAGGCCTTGTATGCATGCACTGCATGTCGATGGAGGGCCAGCATTTGGTTTTATAGGAGACTGGCGACGCCTTTGCTGGTAGTGTAATTTCAAGCCACCAAGACTGTATTTGACGGCAGGGGCTGGAGTTTGAATCTCGACGACAAGAGACAGCCAAAGTTGAGTCTGTGAGCCTTGAAAAGAATATGTGCACTCTTTTTGCTCGGCCAAATAAGAAACACGCTCTATTGCCCCTTGTTTCAAGAATGGCTGAAACCCGAACAATCGGACTTTCCGGGCCCAGCCTCGGCCAAGTTTGTCTTCGTGCTGGCTACGGCCTCGGCCTCAGGGGGGTTCTTAGCAAGTCTAGTTAAAACATTTGCCTGCTATAGGGCACAACAGCTGCCATGAAACTGGCCCATTTGATCACGAAATGCATCACCTAACCAGCTAAGATCGAGTCCTAGAACTAGGTAATAATCGAAATCGGCCGCGGCCATGCCCCAAGTTAAAGAAGCCACGGCTGGCCTATAGTGGGTCATATCATTAAACACACGTTTGGGAAATATTTAGTATACGAAAGAGATATTGAACCCAACTGGATCTAACTACATGCTAACCTAGATTCGATCGCTTTCTCGCTTAACAAACTAACCAGGTTGATTAGCTCGCACCTGCTTGCCTGTCTTTCACAGCACGAGAAGACGATGTCGACCATTCCCGAGAGAACGCCATCGGATCACCCCAGGCCTAAAGAGGTTAAATCGTCGGCCTAGCCCTCTGCACCGACCTTGACGCGTGGCAAAAGTGATGTTCTGGCGATATTAGACCAGAATGCCTTGAATATTGTCGCGGGAAATACTTCCGGAAAGGCGGCTAATGTAATACCATCCAGCTCCGGAAAACCACAAAATGCCACTAACACTCTCGGAAATCACACTGAGCCGCGTCCTCTCGTCGAAGAAACACAGGGCAGCGCGTCAGCAACGCACGACTACGTCTTATATTATCGCGATTTCCATCCCCCAGGATCAATAAGCATGACGAATTAGCAGACCCCCTTGTTGAAGGTGATGTGGAGCTCAAGGAAAGAGCGAGAGCGGGGGCCGAGGAAGAGCAACAAAAGAATCGACTTAAGCCGGGGCATAGTGTTGAGCAGAAGTAGCTACAAGGAGACAAGCGCTATAATTGAAATTCATTAGACACGGTTCGAGTAGGATATAGGTGGCTCTTGGACTAATAAGGTAGTGAAGCGGCTGAGGATGAAGGCGTAGGATTAAACAACGAAATTATAAACAATTTGTTGGAATAGCGATACTGGTGACCGCACACTAGCAGGGAGGAAGCAGAGATCGCGCGAGTACGCACGTGCAAGTAGGCACGTGCGGCGCGCGGACCTCTCACACACACACACACACACACACACACACACAAAAACCCCGGTCGCACGCAGAACCTACCTTAGTTCCGCAGAGAGAGAGGAGGGAGAAATAGACACAACATTACCCCCGGTAGATCTACCAACCCTTCGACCTGTAGGATCCCTACGTAGTTTGAGTACCACGAACACAATTAGCTTAGAAGCAAGTTCGTAGCATAATACACCTACCTCATGAATTGCGCAAGCTGTTAATTAGCCCTTAACTAGCATTTAATTATACGAGACTTCTTTTTCTAATCGGGATATAACTTTTATTTCTTTTCTGACTTCCAATTTTCCAAAAGAAAACCCCCTTAACGAATACTCTACATAATACCTCCCTTGCGTTTCACACTCTACCTAGCTACTACTAAGTACAAACAAACTAACTTTAGATAGATTAAGATGGTAAGACACAAAATCTTCACTGTGGCTGCCTCAGCATAGCGCTCTTCCGCGTGTTGAAACTGCGGCCGCTAGCTTCCTCCCCTCCTTTATGACCGGCATTGACAGCACCAACTGTCACATACGACCATAGGTGCTAGAAAACTCGGGATCCCGTCCGCTCTCCCCTAGATAAACTAGCGACCGCCAGACTAGTAGTTGGGTCGGTGACGACCAGCGAATCCCTGGTGTTGTATGTTCTTTTTGTCTTCCCTTCTTTTGAAGCCATTGCCGTGGCGACTCTGGTCTGTTTTTTGTTGTATTGCGTTACTGGACGACTGTGTAGAGATTCAGCATCGCCGGTATAGAATCTTTCTGCAGTCAAGGAGAGATCCGAGTTTCGAGTCTGGCTAAACTGCTTGTCCTTGAGGAGGCAACTCATCACCTAGGTTCTCACTTCCACTGCAGCTCTCCACATTCTCTGACCCGTCTTCCTTGTCGAACCACAGCCGGCGGTCCGACCACTTTTGCTGGATTAGCAATCTTGCTTGTTCGGCTGACATTCTGTCTTCGGGCTTGTATTGCATGAGATCTTGCATGACCGGGAGCAGGCAAGCCAGACTCTCCAGTTCATCCTCAGTATAGTCGTCTTTCTCGTAGTACTCGCTCTCGTTGCAGTAGGCGATGATAGCGCGGCGGCGGGACTCAAAGGTCTGAGTGATGGGCGCGTGCTGTTCAAGTCTGGCGGCTGTTGTTTGGGCCAAAGAATTAGCAAGCACGTTTCGTCGTTTATGAGTGCGAACTGGGTGTTGGGAACAGGGGGACTGCACCCTCTTTCCGCACGTCTGCGTCATCCTTTGTCATTGCGTCCCATTTGATCTGCCAATCTGGTGGCAGAGGACTCAGCTTCCACATAAGCCTCAGAAAAAACATGGCCTGGTGCCTGTCGTAAAATATGTTTAGCTGTTCCTGGTAGAACAATCCGTGTGTCTGGGGTAAAATATCAGCCAGCCAGTTGGTACAGACTGCAGTGGATGCGTCAAGGAAGCAACCCACCACGCATCCGGCCCTCCATAGGTCATGTCTGTAGTCGAAAGAGTCTAGGAAAAATGACTCTGGGGCTTTTTGATCCAAAGGCTGGGCGAGGGGTCTCCTTGCTCGAGCTTGTCGAGTATACCTCTCCCTAGTCGATCAGCCGAACTCCTCGTCGGCGTTGCCGAACTAGCTAGACCACCACGGGAGCTCGACCAACTGCCTTGGCAACCGGGCGGCCTCGGCATCTCTTCGCATTCATACTCTCCAACACTAAATTCCTCCCCCAGGACGTGTGCGAGAGTTTCTTCGCTTGCCGTTACATCGGAGCTGGTGAAGGCGACGTTGGGGTACGAGACGTCCCCATGAGCGAAGACGGCTTTGTGTGTAGCGGCCAAGGCCTGAACCAGGTGATGTGATGCGCGAAGCACGGTGTGCGGCCGGAGTGTCTCGTCGCCTTTTTTACGTAAATACATGATCCCGGAAACGGTAGGGCCGCACAGTTCCGTGGCGATGCAGCAGTGGGCTCCGTTTGGGCCTGAGTGATTGAAGTAGTCCAAGGGCAAGACGGAGAATCGCATCATGTCTGGACCCAAGCGCTTCTGCAACTCGAGGAGCGTTTTGAACTCGGCGTCTTATCCAATCCCTGAGTGTTTGTTAGCTAGCGTCGTACTTATGTAGATACCTACAAAGAGTAAAGGCACAGCAAAGACATCGGCTGCAGGAAGCCTTTGATGGGTATTTCTAGGATAGAGAAAGGTCTCCAGGATTCTAAAATAGGGATCCTAATAGCGACTGCCTCCCTCAGTGAAAAGTCTCTAGGGTAAGCCGTAAGTTATGAATGTCTTTTAATTCTTGGCAAGTCCCCTGCTAACAAATATTCAAGGGTTAAATTGTACTACACACACGAGTCTTGGCGATGGAGCCATTTTTCAGGTCAAGCAAGGGCACGTGAGCAATTCAAGGCAGCTAATCCCAAACCAGCATAGCCCAGCCGCCTCTTTCTCCGAGCATGACCATCACCGGCTTGAGTCTCGAGCATTCGTGATGGAACCGACAGTCGAGCAATACCAGACACTATGGGTCTCTTTTCTAGCACATCAGTTCATTTCATTGTCTTTGAGCGGCCATATGTTTATGGATGCTTCCCCAAATGGAACTCTTCTCTACTCGTATCTTCTCCTGCACCTGGGAATCGGGGCGACAGGCGCAGTCCTCGTCGGCATCTTCTGCAACGAGGAATATGTCGGCACCCCTCTTGCACTGGTAATGCATGAGTTGCCGCTGTACGTGTCTTCGGTTTTGATGCCATGGTGGGACCTTCACACGAGCGACGGCCCTGATGTCGGCTGGCACGTTCATCTCGTCTTGCAGCACGGCCTGCCTCTGGTCGGCTACGTCTATACGGCCGTTTTTCTCCGCTCTTCTTGGGTCATCCGTATACTCACCCTCGGCATCTGCTGGACTTGGTGGGTCTCGTTTCCCTTTCAGCACACGGTGAAGGGCATCGTCACATGGCTGCGGTGGAAAGTGGCGGCGTCCACGACGAGCCCAGCCATCTCTGAGCCCGACCCAACCGCAAAGCAACAAGCCACAGTCCCCGACCCAGAAACTCTTACACTGGAAGAATACCGATATGGACCCCTCCAGAGCGACCAGATCCGCCTCCTCCGGCTTCACGTGCACGATCCCGGCTCTTCCTTGATCCAGTGCGAGCTCCAGCCCTCGCATCTCGACTCGCTCCCCTCCTTCGAAGCAATCTCGTACACCTGGGGCAGCGCCGCCCAGCCCAGCTTCATCGTCGTGCACGGAAACGACAACAAGCGCTACCGCATCCCCGTCACGCAAAACGCCTTCAGCGTCCTCCAGAACCGGAGCAGCACGCGCGCTCGCCTGGTCTGGATCGACTCCATCTGCATCAACCAGCACGACGCCGCGGAAAAGACGCACCAGGTCAGCCTCATGCGGCACATCTACCAGCGGGCGACGCGCGTCGTCGTCTGGCTGGGCGGCAGCACCATCGAAGGCGCCGGCGAGGAGGCCCGCAACGCTAAGAGCATGCTCTACGAGGTCGCCTTCCTGGCGTGGTTCTACCAGCCGCGCGTCCTGGCAGACCGGCTGCACGCGCGGTACGCGCACCACTGGGTCGCCGAGCCGCTGCGGTCGCGGTGGCGGGCGCTGATCGCCCTGTTCGCGAACCCCTACTGGAACAGGCTGTGGGTCGTGCAGGAGATTGCGCTCGCGCGCGCCGTCGACGTGGTCTACGGCGGCGAGTACCTGTCGTGGTCCCTGCTGACGTTCGTCATGCTCGTCTTCCACGAGTCCGAGGGCATGTATCTCGGCCAGCTGCTGACGCCGGGCGTCGCGGCGGGCGCCTACGACGCCGGCATCCCCGTGTCCATCCACATGATGCCGCTGGTGCGGCGCGCCGACAACCGCACGTCGGACCTGCCGACGAACTTTGTCGACCTCGTCGGCCTCAGCCAGGTGCAGCGCGCGACGGACCCGCGCGACAAGGTGTTTGGGTTCCTGGGGCTGCTGCCCGACGACGACGCCCGCAAACACGCCGTCTCCGTCGACTACGCGCGGCCGGTCCCGCAGGTGTATGCCGAGGCCGCGCGGTGTGTGTTGGCCGAGAATGCGGTCGGGCGCGTCATTTCGAACAGCGGCGTCGGGTTCTCGCGGTCGCGCAACGTCCAGGGCTTGCCCTCGTGGCTGCCCGACTGGAGCGTGCCGTCCGTCAATGCCTTGCTAGGCGGCGTGCTGAGCCGGCCGTACAAGTGCGGAGGCATGGGGCCTGCGTTCTTCCGGCCAAAAGAGAGCCAGCAAGATTTGTCGTCGACGCCAATCGGAGATGGACGGCGACTGCTCCCGCCGGTCTCGTTCGCCGGCTTCGTGGCCGATACGGTCAAGCACCTGGGCGGCGTGCGGGACTTGACGACGGGCAACTCGACGCCGGAAGAAATAATGGCCGGGCAGGCGGGCGTGCTAGAGTGGTTCCGCGAGGCGCGGGAGCTGGCCCGCCAGCACGCGCGGTCGCCGTATCCGGTGCGGGAGGACGGGGCCACCGTCTCCGTCAACGAAGCGCTGTGGCGCACCGTGATCGCCGACCGCGTGGGCAGCACGCGGCCGGCGCCCGTGGCGTACGGGACCAACTTCCGGCTGCTGGTGGACTTCCTGTTCCCGGCCACGCGGGACCTCTACGAGCGCGGCGACCAGGGCGAGGACGGGCCGGAGACGGTCGCCGAGATCCACGCGCTGTGGGCGGACCCCGAGACGGGCACCTGGCTGAACCGCGCGCGCAAGTACAGCGTCGCGAGCATGACCTGGACCAGCCAGCGGAGAATCTGTGTTGGCAGTCGGGGATACTTGGCCCTGGTGCCCGAGCTCGCCGAGGAAGGCGACCTGCTGTGTGTCGTGGCCGGGTATCCGATGCCCGTGGTGCTGCGTAGGCTGGAAAATGGAGGCTGCTATGTTTATGTGGGCGAGACGTATGTCCATGGTTGGATGGACGGAGAGGCGCTGGGCTGGGGACGGGAAATGTGCGAGTTTGAGGTTGTGTGATCAAAGTTCGCGGCACGACTCCTCCCTTGTCCTCATCTTCGTCGGATGCCCGGGCCGATAACCCCAACATCTCAATTCAAGAAGCTCGAAGAAGTTAACACAGGTTTTTAAGATACGAAGCTCTGTGCGGAGCTTCCGTCTCGGTTTCGAGAGACCATGGTTGCGGGGATGCGTTTCCCCATATTAGCCTCATGTCGATAAGCGAACGGGGGATGCCATCGGCTCTCGATCTCGGTAGTCGGTACCGCCCAGTTCCTGGAAGCGAGACCCGGACGCTGCACGGGCGCGGCTCATGTCAATGAACGCATATTAGCATGCTTGCCCAGACTGATATATCCTAGGCGACTGCATAACATTCTTTACTTGGCATTTGTCTGCACTCGTCTCCTGGATTTTAGTCTCTTAGATTTTAGTTTCTTGGATTTTAGTCTCTTGGATTTTAGTCTCTTGCGTCTTGGACTACAACTCCAAAGCGTCAGACTGACATACCTGAGTTTTATTTGAGATGAGAATCGCTAGCATGGTAGTAGAGAGTTTGCTATTCCAAGAGCATGGTAAAGTCCTGCTCTAGGTGGTTCCAGATCATCTCGCTCCTCACAGTAATTAATCTCAGGTGCCGGGGCTATAGTGCAGCGCCTAGACCTGGAGTATATTCAGCCGAGTCCAAGTTGACAGGACCCAGCCGAGATCTCAGATCCTCCGCAGTCTGTCTGTCCCCACATCCCGACATCCCGACATCCCAATGTCTCGGACCTCACTTCGTACTAGCTCGAGGTCTCGCAAGTTAAGAAGAGATATAATTTGGGCCAGCAGCCCATTTCGATCGTCGCTGAAATAGTTCCGGTACATCCATGACACACCCATTTCCTCGAGCAGGCCCTGATTCATTGACACGCCATGTTCGTCCTCTCTCTTCTTGCTGCCTGGGCGGCGTTGAGGTTGGTTTGCCACTCTGCTGCAACCCACTCCAGTCATCATAATTACCATGCACGATATAATTAGCTAACAAGTCCTCCCCAGCGTCGTGGCACTCCCATCCGAGCTCGACCCGAGGCAAAACCCCACCTTCGTGCCCAAGCCAGGCTACTTCCCCGCGACGGGCGACGACACCATCGCCGGCGGCATCTACTGCATCGCGCTGACTGACCTGGCCACGTACCTGTCCAAGACGGGAAACAACCCCGGCGCCACGGGCACCGAGTCGCCCCGGGGCGGCGGCGCATCAGCCTCTCCAGGAACCGGCCCCTACCCAGCCCAAGCCTTCACCGACCCGTCGCTCCCCAACCACACTGTCTTCGCGCCCAAGACCCCTCCCCCGGCCGACGTCTCCCTGCCCGCCGTCGCGTGGGGCAACGGCGGGTGCGGCACCGACCCGTCGACGCACGCCAGCTTCCTCGTCGAGATCGCCAGCCACGGGTACGTGATCGCCGCCGACGGTGTCGCGGGCGGCAAGACGGGCGCCTCGCAGTCCATGGTCAAGGACATGAAGGCGTCGCTGGACTGGTTCGCCCAGGGCAGCGGTGCGGCAAAGTACGGAAACGTCAACGCCTCGGCGCTCACAGCCATGGGCCACAGCTGCGGCGGGCTCGAGTCCATGTCAAGCGCGTACCACGACGACCGCGTCAAGCGCGTCGTGCTGTTCAACATCGCCATCTTCCAGGACCAGAAGCGGTACCTGCTGCAGGAGATCAAGATCCCTGTGGCGTGGTTTATGGGTGGGCCAAAGGATATGGGGTACCCGAATGTGAGTCGGTTGTGTCGTTTCCATGGCAACCTTGTTTGTGATGTGTGGTTTCGGAGTGGGCTAATTAATGCGGAATCCAGGCCGAGAAGGACTACAAACTCCTCCCTGCAGGCCTGCCGGCATACAAGGCCAGCTTGGACACCGGCCACGGAAGCACCTTTGCTGCCGCCAACGGCGGCAAGGCGGCCAAGGCGGCTGTGGCGTATCTGGACTGGCAGTATCGAAGCGACGACAAGGCAAAGGCGAGGCTCTTGGATCCAAAGTCGCCGGGGAGCCTGGTGTCGGAGAACTGGACTGTTGAGTACAAGAACTGGCCGTGAACGGATTGCGGGAGGCAGGATCCTATGAGGGCGCAAAAGCATGTAATTATCGACCAGACAGCTGTACCATATCATCACCAGTGACGGCTGAATCGAGCTAAGGGTCGGTGGGTCAGTGCGGTCGTATGATGAAATTCAGATAGCACAGCCCAATCCCTAAATGTTTATTGGCAGGGGACTTTCCAAGACTCGAACAGCCTCATACCTTTCTCCTCATCCTAAAGAACCTTTTTGCCAAGGGAGTTAATAGTTATCAGAACCCCCATTGTTAAATTCTAGAGGCCTATATCTCCACTATGGCTTGGCACATGTTGTCAGGCCAACCGGTGGATCTATTGGTTCTACTTATCCAGACTATCACCTTCCAATACATATTCCGCGGTAGCCCAGATAGCGAGTCTTCCTCCAGTCATCCGTTTCCCACCAAAATCCACTTTCTTGCTTTCTCACCTTTTTTTTAAGGTTGTTGGCGAACATCTCTAATGTTAAACACTGCCCACTACATAGTAAGAACTTGAACTCGGTCTAACGTATTTTATAAGCGAACGGATAATATAAGCGAACGGATAATTTTACACCACCCCACCCTCTCGACCTCTCGCAACGTTTTCCTCCACCACACAATATGGCACTACCTTCAAAGGAAGCACAATTAAACTTAGCCCTTGAAGCTCTTGGAAAAGACCCAAAACTCCGTCTTTCAGCTGCAGCAAAGATCTATTCTGTTCCTTACACTACTCTCTACAACCGACGCGTCGGTCGGCCTTCACGACGCGATATTCCAGCCAATTCACGAAAACTCACAGATCTAGAGGAGCATACAATTATTCAGTATATATCTGAGCTATGTGCACGCGCATTTCCTCCTCGGCTTCGTTTTGTGGAAGATATGGCCAACCGACTGTTACGCGAACGCGACGCGCCCCCTGTCGGCAAGCTCTGGGCTCACAACTTCGTCAAACGCCAACCAGACCTCCGGACGCGTTTTTCGCGTAAATATGACTACCAGAGGGCTAAATGCGAAGATCCAAAGATTATTCGCGAGTGGTTTGCCCTTGTGTATAATACTAAAGCCAAGTACGGTATCCTTGACGAAGATACGTACAACTTTGATGAGACTGGGTTTGCGATGGGTATGATTACTACTGGGATGGTTGTTACTACTTCTGATGGCTATGGGAAAGCTAAAAAGGTCCAACCTGGTAATCGTGAATGGGCTACAGTTATCCAGGGGGTAAATGCTCAAGGCTGGGCTATCCCACCATTCATCCTCTTAAAAGGAAAATACCACCAGGAGGGTTGGTACCGAGATTGCGGTCTTCCAGCTACCTGGTGTATCGGGACGACCGATAACGGCTGGACTACCAATGAGAAAGGCCTCGATTTCATCAAGCACTTTGATCTTCATTCAGCATCTCGTACGAAGGGAAAATACCGGCTCGTAGTCCTTGACGGCCACGAAAGCCACCATTCCGACGATTTCGAGAACTATTGCAAGAAGCATAACATTATTACACTCTGTATGCCTCCTCATTCCTCGCATCTAGTCCAGCCATTAGATGTTGGTTGTTTTGGGCCGTTGAAGAAGGCTTATGGTGATCAAATCGAGGAGTTGATGCGCATGTACATTATACATATCACTAAGTTGGATTTCCTTTGTGCGTTTAAAGAGGCATTTTTTACGGCTTTTATCGACAAGAACATCCAAGGAGCCTTCGCCGAAGCTGGCCTTGTGCCGTACGACCCAGAAAGGGTGATTGTTGGATTCACCAGGGTACCGGTACTGGACTCAACAGGGCGTGGCTGCACGCCGAAAACTGGTGGTTCAAGTGATGGATTGTAGATGTCTGTTCTTCTCTCTAGCTTTCTGGCAGTGCCAGAAAGCCCGTTCTTATACTACTATTGTGGTGGCGAAGTGGGTGGCGAAGTCTCTATCTAGAACCTTCGAGGCCCTTCTGCTTGACAAATTCCAACAGTGATATCTAAGCTGGATGTGCGCATTCGAACCCCAACACCCCCAGCCTCAAGCCTAACCACTACACTACCTTGGGTCTCCCAAACGCCACACAACCCTCGAGAAACCACCTCACAGTCAGCGTTTATTAAAACTCGAATTCCAACCATCAGGGCAGCTCTCCAACCCCAATGCTAACTGCTGTGGATCGATTAGCCAAAGGTACAATGGCTGTGATGCACGAGGTAGCTCTTCTACGTACTGGGTCTCGGCACTACGTAAGGCCAATGAGGGGCTTAGTAAGAGACGGAGAGCTAAAAAAAACACGTATACGGCTTGGAGGGTCACTTACGGTACAAGAGGCACAGGATCTACTAGATCAGAAGGCTGTGGGTGAGCAGTTAACCCAGGAAATACGACAAAGTAGTGGTGATGTAGGGGGGTCTCGAACGAAGATTCGGTGCTGTGGCGTGTGCGGCAAGCCTGGCCATAATGCACGCACGTGCAAGGAGGCTGCAGAATCATCTGATTCATCTATTTCTACTTCAGATATTGTTATTTCCTAGTGTTGTGGTTGTGTGATTGAGGGTAGTTGTAGTGGGGTGGTGCAAAATTATCCGTTCGCTTATATTATCCGTTCGCTTATATTATCCGTTCGCTTATAAAATACGTTATCTTTGTTGGACGCATTTAGTTATACCACCTGCTGCGTTTCGTCTTCTAAAATCTCATACGATACTAACGGAGTAAGCCACCTTGAACAAAAATAAAAATAGCCAAAACCCCTAACCTTAAGAGGCTTACACAACCACTTCACTTACTTGGGTGAAAGAAACCCATCAGCTCCCCGATAAATACTAACTAAGAGTACCTATCTATGGGTCCCGCCCACCGGGAGTCTAATGGGTACCGACGGCACAACCGGGGCAGTCGGCCGAGCGCCTGCCTGCTTCGCCTCTCGTTGTTCTTTATCCAGCTTAATGTATTCCTCCATGTGTACATCCTCTATGGAGCCCCGTTCCGAGGGGTTGCTAAAAAGAAAGCGGGTGATCCACGTCGGCTGGATCGAAGGTCTCCACGGTTCCTCCAGTTTCGCCTCTTTGCCCGAACCGAGGTCCTTCCTCTCCGCCGCTCCCGGCGCCTTCTTTGGTGCCTCCGAGTGTGCCCCGGCCTTTTTGGCTGCCTGGGCGAAGCCATCCATGCGGTCCCACCAGCGCTGTCTTAGTTGTTCGTTCCAAGCAGCCTCCCCCTCACGCCGTGGCCCCGCCGGCGGATGCGACGGAGGCATGTTTGCGATGTCGAAGACGCCCGTTACTTTGGGAACAGCCTGCGGCGGCTTCAAAACGTTGGCTCCTGGAATGCCCATCCATCCGAGCTTGATGGACCACAACCGATCATCCATTGTGGACTCTGATTCGCAAACTAGGCTAGTGGCCTCGAGCATCAGCACACCGAACTGCCATAGGTCGAATTTTTCCGACTCTCTACCTGCCGACGACATTCGTGACTCCGGGGGCTCGTAGGAAAACGCCGCGGGCAGATACGTGGCTGATGTTACCTGGGGCGCCTTCTCGGTGCGGTCGACGGCCGACCCAAAGTCCTTCAGCAAGAAGGAGAACTTTCGCTCGTGCCCCCCGCCGGCGGTTTTGGGCGGCGAGCCCCCGTGCGGGAGGAGCAGCCTCACCGCCACGGTGGCCGGCGAAATGTTCCGGTGCGTGATTTTCCTGGCGTGCGTGTACTTGAGGACGCTTACCAAGTCCTCGACCAGGTCCGGCACCCACTCGGGCCGTTCATCTAGGCTGGGTCTTGCGCAACAGCCCCCCTCGCCTTTGTCTTCATAGTGAGTATAGTGATTACGTGCCGCGTCAACGATCAGAACCTCCAAAGTCATGTCGAAGCCGTCGGTAATGAGGGAACCGGCCCTCCGGATCTGGGTGGTTGGGTCTTGCTCGAGCTGGAATACCTCAAGAATATTATCCTTTTTTTTCGGCGGCCGAAGCCCGCTTGTTAGCAATAGGTACGAAGTCATGGGTTGAAAGACGGAAATATATGTAGACGGATGAAGAAAAGTTCCATCAGGGAGATGTGTGCGGTGGGTGTATTGAAATTGAGGGACTCACATGTTTGAGCTTTTTATCGCCCTCAAAGAATGCAATTTCACGTCGCATATCGAGCTCTTCTCTGTCAAGGTATTGTTTTGGATATTTGATGCAGTATAACCCTCCGGTTTGCAGATCCAGCGCCCTGCCCAACTTCCAGGAAATGAGTCCCCCGTAACTGATCTGCTCATGGCTGTATTTCAGGTCATAATCATACCAGTGCAAATGGGGGATCGGGTTGCTCAGAGGCTTCGCAAGCGGCAAGATGGGATGGTTTTTGGCGCTGTAGTGCAGGGCTTGCGCCCGAAGTAGAAGGCGGCTGGGCTGCCCCTGAACCGTATTAGAGAATGCCTTCGTAAAGCTCAGGTGTAAGTCGGGAGGTGTGGAGAATGCCTTGTCCCAAGTGAAGCAGAAGTCGGCAGTCTTGCTGTTATTACCCCGGGACGATCCTAGCCGCACAGTGATGGTCATGCGAGAATCCTTTAACGATGGAATCGCCATTTGTCTGGAACTGCCGGCGTCTCGAATTACGAAGTGGCTAGGAGGGGCTGTCGTTTCATGTTCGGCGTGGATTGACACTTCTACATTGGTGTTTCCCCCAGATAGGTCCCGAACGATCAGCTCCTCCGACTTGGGGTGGAGGATGAACTGGCAATGCTCCTCTTTATAGTCATTTTGCGTGGGCAGAACAAAGTGGTTTCCGGGTCCCGTCCCTAGGGTCAGAACGGCTCCTGGCTTGACGATCTTGTCTGACGCGCGCGCGAGAATCCGATATTTTTTCGGTTCGGTGGGCTGGGGATTGGACTGTCTCAGCCTTTCTGGATTCGGATCATGGGCCATGACTGCATGCGCTGCATCATTCTGGGGACTAAGGAGAAAGAGGACCGGGTGCTCAGTCTCCCATTGCGCCCGGGTTTTCCCGGAAGAAGCCTCCCGAGCAGTATCGACTCCGAGTGTGGTCATGGTTGTCACGTTTGGTACGAAATATAAGGATTGAGTAATTTGATCTTAGAGGTCGGCAGTGAAGCGAAGGCTGTAGACTAAGGGGTATATATACCTTGTGCGAATTAGTAATAATAACAAGAACCAGTTCACCAATTCGGGGGCCGCAGACAGGCCCCGGTCCGGGTCGGGTTTGGGACAAAACTGACACATTGCATAATTAGATTGGCCGCTCCAGGTCAGCTGCTTTACCGCTTTACCCTGTGAGCTCTGGCAGATAAATGTCTCAACTGGAATTGCTGAAAAACGCCCTAAGGCGGAAGTCGTGGCCGGCGCCGAGACAAACGTGGTCGGGGCGGGGTCTAATTAGGGAAGTCTGAGGTCATGGCCGGCACTAAGACAAACCTGGCCGGAGCTTGGTCTAGAAAGTCCGAGGTCGGGGGCGGCACTAAGACGACTTGGCCGAGGCTGGAACCGAAAAGTCCGAGGCCAGAGGATTTAAAAGCCCGATTGTTCGGGTTTCAACCATTCTTGAAACAAGGGCTAATGAGATGTGTTTCTTTGGGCCGGTAACCGATGACTGTATTGCTTGTAGAAAGTCTAGCTATCTAGGCTACGGCGAAATCTATGTGAGGGTGATGGTCTTGAATAGTGGATCCCATGGATTCACTTATGCCTCGGCCGCATTTGCGGCCTGGGCCACAGTTTCTTAGTCAGCCGCGAATAAGCCTCGAATAAAACCGATGTCAGGCTGCGTCTATCTTGATGTAACAAGATATTTGGCCGAGGGAATTATCATCTATCATCATTTTCTTCAAAAGGAGCGCTACCAGTTGTTTCGCCGCTCACGCCCTTGATTCTAGTGAGTAGTCTGTTATTTTAGGCTCGGAAGATTGAGTCCACGTCCAAACTGTGCTATGCCCGATCTTAAATTAATTTTATGCTTGTTAGATTCCTGTTGAATTCACCATATGGAATCTTCTAGTGGATGACAAATACTAGATTATTCAGCTGATATGAGCCAAAATTGCCACACAGCTCGCCACCACTCATATGTATAAAACCTGCACCTCTGGCTATGCCAGAGGGGAGGAAAGGAGAAATTGAATAGAATACAACACTCCATTTTTTTTTTGGTCTGAATGTAAAATCCAACAATTCCTGAGGGCTCTTGCTGCACGCCACCCAGGACAGGTCTCTTCACGTAAGCGCTCCAGCCCATCTTGGTACTCTTGCTCGACTTTCCTCCTCAGCTCCGCGAACTTGCCTGCCAGGTCTTTCTCCAGATCAAGGACCGAATCTAGAAAATGGTTGCCCAAGTCCCAGCCTCCCGCAATCTCGCCGCTATACAGCTCATCACCACCGACGAATAAGTTGCGGATATGTCTCTAAAACCTCGATAATAGGCGACTTCTGCTGTGCGGCGACTTATCTCTCATCACGAGGATCTTGCTTGTGCTGCTGACCTGAAGGTGCCGCGAAACGCGGGCAGACATGGTTTTTAGCTCTGCCTCTGTCCGTCGGTCGAATGATAGCTTTTTCTCCCGTTCCATCTCCAACCTCATCAATCCCTCAACATTAAGAGAAACCTTCCATGTTAACCCATTAGTGCTTGCTAGCTTGGTTGAGTTGAAGGCACCGAGCGAGGGCTTCCGGCTAATTGGGTGGGTAATCTTCATCTGTTGCCTGCCCGGGAGGAAGGTGCCACTAGAGTCCAGTGTTTGGGTGTTTGTTTGTACCACGCTACCAGCATTCAGGATGGTGCAGAGACATGAGTGGATGTCACGTGCTTCTCCTGCATTTTCTCCGCACCATTGCCAGCAAGCCATTTCTGCCTGGACGGGGCCCGCACAAGACAGGCAGCCACCAGGCAGAAGCTAGGCAGGAGCCAGACACGTTGGCATGTGATTTGGTGACGGCAATTGACCCCCGTGCTGTTCACATCGCGACGCGTCGCTACGCTAATTAAAAGGGGAAGGAGTCCTTTGAAATTTCCACATGTTGCATCTCGACTAGCGGGAATTTTAGCGACCTCGTCCGTTGCACTTCAATTCTACAACACTAACTAACAGCAAAAGCAAAAGTAAAAGCAACGGCAACAGCGATTTGCAAACATGTCGCAGCCCGAGTATCCCGGCTGGAATCGGGACCTTCGCTGGAGCGACCAGGAGGAGGAGCCAGGACGCTTTTCCGAGGCCGTCTATCCCATGGGCATCCACAACACTTGCCGAGGTGGCCAATCGGCTATGCTTCTAGTCCGCGAAGTGGCCATGATGGCAGTCATGGACCGCTTGACGGACAAACCCGACTGGCAAGTCAAAGTCTTTGACGAAGCCATCGCCGAGAAGTGGCGCCAGGAAGCCCTCGCTTCGGCCGAGCCCGACAATGTCTTGAGCCGGGAGTGTGTTGAATATGTCTGTCTTCCGACCCAGCTCCTTGGTTTCTACGACTGACATTGATAATCGGCAGTGCATCCTTGAATTGCGCCACAAAGCCCACCACTTCAAGCGCACCGGCATCACCCCCACCCTAGACGCGACCTTCAGCATTGCCAAGTCAGATGTCCTCGTGCCTCTCGAGCTGCACTCTGCTCTGCGTGGTGCCTTTTTCCAACTCCAGACCGACCAGTCGTCCAACCCGGATTGGCATCCCAACACGAATAACAAAGTCCAGGATCTTGTGCATCCATCCATGTACCCACTTGTCTATGGCCGCTCGCGCTTCTTCGCCGACGAGGTGGTTGGAGTTGACAATGCAATTTACAAGTTTGCCGGCAAGGGTGAGGTAATCCCTCGGCGCCCCGAGTGGGGTGGCGAGCCAACACACCAGGACAGGTATGGATGGTTTTCGAGGGGAAATCCGTACAAGATTCCAAAGCACTTCTGGTCGACTTTCTACCAGTGGCTGCCGGCAAACGTCAAATTCACTACCGAGGGTGGCGTGCAGTTCACGAGCTACATTAATAACCTCCACCCGACCAAGTACCGCGACACGTACAAGGTCATTGAGAAGCTCGTCGAAAAAGCGCTTCCAATGTGGGACCAGTGTCTTTCCCAGGACCTTTACCGCGGCAATAGACGTTCGGGCGCGGGGCGACATGAGCCTCGAATCGTCCCTGAAGACGCCGAGTACGTATCTCTCTTCCCAGTGCATGAAATGTCGAGTCTTTTCAGCACGCAACTAACTCATTCTCGCAGTGACGAAAATCCGAATAACTGGTAAATAACCCTCCTAACCCCGACATGAGATTCTTACTTAGATCTGCAGGGACCCGAAATCGCCAAGGGAAATGCTCAACAGAGAGGCAGCCGAGGATGGGACGGGGCCTGGGACGGGCGAGAGAAGGACTCGGTCCAGTCTGCCCAGCCGCAGTCACATCCCAGCGACGCATGCTGCACAGGTTCGCTGGGAGAACACGCGCAAGCCCGCCCCACCGCAGCCACCTCCCTTCGCCAAGAGCTGTGTCAGTTATGCCGTCAACCGAGCCCAGTCGCTGCGCAAGCAGTTCCAGGACACGGGACTCCAAATCATCGTCAAGATGGCATCCATTGAGCTGACTCCCGAAAACCCCGAGTTTCCCCAAGGGGGGTGGCACGTCGAGGGCCAGATGAACGAGCACATCGTCGGCACTGTCCTCTACTATCTCGACTCGGACAATGTCACGGACAGCCACCTCGACTTTCGTGCCGCCGTACAGATGAGCGACGGGACGTCGATGAATGTCGGCCAAGATCGGTACCACTGGATGGAGCACGTCTACGGGGTGCGACATCTAAACGGCAGCCCGCGCCTCCAGAACTACGGCAGCGTCCTCACGCGCGAGGGCCGTCTTCTCGCCTTCCCCAACGTCTTCCAACACCGTGTGTCGGGCTTCAGGCTTGCGGACCCGAGCAAGCCCGGGCACCGCCGCTTCATCGCGCTGTGGCTGGTCGACCCTCTCACCCGCATCATCAGCACGGCAAACGTGCCGCCCCAGCAAGCCGACTGGTGGTCCGGCAGCGTGTTTGGCGGAAAGCTTGACAACAAAATGGACGACAGGTCGATGCCGCTGTCCCCCGACATCGCGCAGCTACTGCTCGAGCGCGGCCTCGGGCCCTCGGGCACCAAGACGGCGACTAGAACGCCGGTGGGCGCAAAGCTGCCGCCCGAGGTGCTCAACATGGTCCGCCACGAGCTCGACCAGGACGCGCTGCCCATGACCCGCAGCGAGGCCGAGCACCACCGCCTTAAGCTCATGGCGGCGCGGTCAGCATTCCAGGACGAGGCCAGGGACCAGTGGAACAATGACACGTACAGCTTCTGCGAGCACTGAGGCCTGGATTGTGGATTGCGGATTGTGCGTGTGATAAGATCTGGATCGCGCGGGAAATCCGAGACAATCACGGCAAATCCTTCAGTCAGATAATTAAGACGAATTGCAGTCTGTCTGAAATGTCGGATGGGTTCCCCGGCCAGCACAGTAAAGCGCAGGGGTGGGTACCCGGAAGGGCCTGGGCGGCCTCAGGCCTGGGACTTGGCCGGAACTTGCGGGACTGAGATCTGCTTGTGCTTGCCCTGGTGTTCGGTCGCCAGAGGCGGCTGGACCGGGCGACCCGTCTCACATATAGCCTAAGAAACCGGCCCATGGGCGGTTTTCCTGTGCTACAGAACCATTTGAAACACGTGGACGGCGACATTTCCAGGCCCCGAGGCGGCTGCCAAGACGGCCCCCGATATCTCCGCTGCGGCACAGCCGCCAAACCATCCCCGGCTTCCTGCCTCGAGTCTGGGCCCAAGGGATTTATTTCTCCTTCTCATCAGACGCGCCAGCCCTGGTTGGATAGAAGATCGGCCATGTAGATACCTCGCGCGCCGGAAACGGCTGCTGCTGGCGGGCAGCTTCAAGGTTGTAGATCTCACGGCGCGAGCCGGGGTGCTGGGGAACTGGGGCTTGACACCTTCACCGCTATATAACGCCAAGTTCCGGTGTCACTTCTCTAATCTTTATTCAACACAAATCAGCTCGCAATCTCCCACCGGGTCATCAATTTCGGCTTCTTGTGCGGTATTTTACCCGCAACCACTGTTCCAGCTTCCACATCGAAACTTTAAACCGCAATGGCAACAAACTCGCAGGGACATAAAATTAACCACAACCAAGTCCACCACAGCCAAGCCCCCCACCACGCACAAAATCACCAGCAAACAGTTTCCCGCCAAACCAGTCTTGGCAGCACCATTGCGAATGGTGGCATGAATGCTGCCATTAATGTAGGCCGAAGTGTTCCTGCCAATACGGTGACGAAGACAACAAAGACGACGACTGTCACTAGGGATGGAACTACTAGTTCTACTACTACCACTACCACAACTCAGCGCCAACAGTAAGTCGCCGTTGCGTCGTTGACCAGCGGGCGGGAACGAAATTTGCTGACCGTGCCTCCATTTCCAGAAAGCCAGCCAAGAAACATAAGCTGCCGGCGGGTTATGTTATGGCCAGGCTCTGAATCGACAGGACGATGTCGGTCGGTCCAGTCATAGAACACACATTAGGCGCGGGTCGTCGAGGGGGTTGTTTTGGTGACTGAGAGATGTCAGGGCCGTGTGCAGGCAGCAGGGAGGATCGAAAGCATGTTGGTGAGTGCTTTGCTAGAAAATAGGAGTTGACAGATTACAACATCATTGGCCAATACTGCTGAGCTTTTCGAGACCCATTAGAGTGATGTGGCTCAGAAGAAACTAGACAAGAGAGTTGATGCACGTGCACTAATGTTGCTTGCGATTTCCGTGCAGTGAATTATTCACGCATCTGGATTAAGTGACGGTTCAACGTGAACTGTTCGTGACAACTTTGAACGAGTTGGAAAACAAGACCTGATGCACGTCAGAACAATGCTGATTGCGATTCTCGTGCATCAACCGATTTAGTTAATACATGGATTAAGTGATAATTGGTCGTGAACTGTTGGTGTCGATACTGAGTAGTAAGTGAAAGGAGTGATCCCCCCTCCTGCACAAGCAAAAAAAAAAAAAAAACTGTACCGTCATCTCAATGCAGGCTGCTCGTTTGCATCGTTTTGCTGGCGTGATTATCACATGGATCTCCTGTTCTCAGCACACCGCCACCTGCCAATTGACTGCCGAATGCTCTGAGTCGCCGTGCACCGAGTTGCACGACGAGGGAGCGGGCGAGGAAGCTAGGGAAGAAGGGTGGAAGAGTCGGAGACAAACAGATTCGGTTAACAAACAAGTAGAGATGTGAAGTAGAGATAGTAGAGATAGTAGAGATAGTAGAGTTAGTAGAGATAGTAGAGATAGTAGAGTTAGTAGAGATAGTAGAGTTAGTAGAGATAGTAGAGATAATAGAGTTAGTAGAGTTAGATGAGATACGGCGCAGTTGAAGGTTGGTTGCTTCAAAGCGCTGTTTGTGACCTTGTGTGGCACGCTGCTGTTTGCGTGTCACGGGGCGGAGGCCAAGTAAGGCCTTGGCGCCAAGAAAAGGTCCGACCGACGGCGACGGCCCAAAATGATTTATGTTCTAACATCTTACTCTGTTTCGCGGGTTGGTGACGGGGCGGTGGCCGGGTCATCTGTTTGGGCCCCGGCCACGGCCACGGCCAGGGGCTTAGCTACCGAGAAAACTCCCGGGCTGTTTAGGTAATAAAGGCACTATGCATAAAAGCTGCCAAGGTCGCGTGAATTAGCTGCTATGGTGGCCGTGATATTGGCTTCGTCCGACATCAGACGACGACAGCTCGCATTTAACCCCCTAGACCAAGTTCTGGGACTCGCTAAGAATTGAAATCGGTTACAGCCATGTTCCACAGCAAATTCGTCACTGCTTGTTGGCCTGGACCCGTCGGACCACACCCGGTTACAAGGACAAGAGACTCGGTGGTGGCGGTTGCCTAGGTATATGTAGCAGGCAAGACGGTGTTCTAGTGCATGACCCAAGTACTCGTCCGTTCCAACCTCAGATTTTGCCAAGCGGGTCTCTCGATTAGTTCACCATTCGTCTTTTCTCCAAGGGCCTAGGCACCTTACTCCTCACAAGTATTAAACACCATGTCGACACCTGTACAGGCCAATCCTATTCCTGTGAAAATCAGTCACCTGCCCCAACAATCTGGCATGAATACGGCGAATGCTTCCGCAGTTACAACAAAACCGACGCCGATACCGCAAGTAAAGACCAAACTTAACGCCCTACCAGCCCTGACAACTCCTGACCAGAGAGACAAGGACGCTATCCCGAAAGTCGCTACTCCTATTCGAACAGCGAGCATTTCTTCGAGCACTAGTGAACGTGCAATATCAGAACCTGCACCAGCACCGACCTCGCCACATTCAAGAGTGAAAAAGCCCGCACTAATGGTATTACCTAAAGAAGTAAAAGAGTCCACCGGTATCTTTAAGGAAATTGAAGGGAGAGATATTGCGATTGCGGGCGACCATACCGCAGACAAAGACGCTCAGGAACAGAAGACAATTCAACTCAGAAAGAACATGTCGTCGGCAGCGAAGCTTCGATACTTCAGAAGCATACGGCTTGAAGTTGAGAGTGACGAACAACAAGCGGCAGAGAGGGGAAAGACCGAAGCAGTTCAACAATAAATACCGTAGCTTCTAGATAGAGCGAGAAGAATCGAGATAGGCGCATTCATCTAGTTCCGGCTCATGATCTAATTATACCGCCACTCGGCTAAGAAAAGTGAACCCTGAAAATAACAGTCAGCGCGAATCTCGTGCCATGTAATAACAGCAGAACCACTATTTAATAAATCTTCACGTAGTCAGCGCTCTCAGTTCAAAAACACCTACCCAGGTATTCTTCTTAGTTTAAAACGTGGAACCTTACTTAAGATGGCTAGGGCTTGCGCCATATTTCTCCAGCTAGATTTCAGCAACCACTAGTACCGTGCCGCACCTCCGACACGCTGCTGTCAACGGCACGCTACCGTAAGCAGAGCAGCTACTTCCTCTAAGTGACCTGCCCCGTTTCTTTCTTTTGAGTTCGTTTTATTTATTTAACTACAAGGTTTTCTCTTATTTCCTTGGGGCTATGCCACTTCCTTAGGGCTATGCCACTCATACAAAGATGCAAGTCAGGTTCTTGGTGCGGCACTGTAAGGGGGCTTGGCAGGTCAGAGAGACAGGACGGTGTTGAGGTTGTTGCAGCACTGATCTCTGGCCCGTTACAAAGACTCTGCGGGCTAGCTGCCCGAACTTACTTATGTGCGTTCCCAGACACCGCCCGACTCCTAAGGGGGCTTTTGGCTAACAAGTTACTCGGCTTAGTAGGTAGGATCTACCTAACAAGCACAGTGATAGCCTAGCTTGGTCGAACTCCTGTTTGAGAAAACGCCTCTTTTAAGCCACTAGGCTAGAGGAGGTTTGGTTGACAAAAGTCGACCAAATGGGCTTAGCCCAGGAACCTTAGCCTAGGAACCCCCAGCTAGCAAGTCCCTAAGATCTCGGTCTTTCGAGACACAACAATAGGTACAACCCTAAAAATCAGATCCGAATTTAGCCTACGTTGGTGCCTGCTTCCAACAACTCCACACTCCAGCCTGAGACTATGAAATGACCAAGTAGAACAAAGTTGTTGGTGGGTCGCCGTTAACTTGAGTATAGATGTCACAACATGGCGTTGGTCCTTGCAGTTGGTATTTTCTATATAAACGAGGACGCTGTCCGTATTTTTCTCAACTTTCTCCTCAGATCTAATTACTAATCTTTCATTACACATGCCTAAATTCCTTCTAGCTGAACTAATTACACTCTGAACGGCTTTTAGCTTAAAAATACCGCATCAACAATGTCTTCGACACCTACTCACTCCAACCCCAGTGGTATTCCGACACAATCAACGGTTAAGCTACCAGTAGCACTTGCAACTACAGCAGCAAAGCTCTCTCTTCCTCTCCCGGCTCCGACTAAACCCCAGAGTGGAGATGAAAATTAGTGCCACGATGGCGCCCATGAACATGTTCCCGACACCTTGGCGACGCCGACTAGAAACGTTGCACCACGGGCTCAGTTGCCCGCTGCGTCGTCTCAGCTGCCCATCACGTCGTTCAGTTGCCCGCCGCGTCGTCAGGGTTGCATAAGCCGACTGCGAATTCGGACAGTCCCGACAATTCTTCGAGCGTCGCGGGAGAAAAGAAAATAAAAAAGAGCGAACCAGCAAAGGCCGAACCAGTACAAGTATAGGGGGTTTCGGGGAATCAAGTAGTGGACGATGCCTTCCTGGACCTTTTGGGTAAGGTGCAAGCCAAGAGTGTGGTCAAATAGCTTGGAAAGTGGAGTGTTGGGTGGCTGGAAAATACCAAAAGGCGACACGGATCTGGGACCTGTTGTTCTCATGCGACAGTAGGTCTGAGAAGGCCTAGCTCTGTCATCTGACCGGTGTTACGGGGTGAGAGAATTCGTATGTGGGCTTGGACGAACAGAGCTCGAGGGCCTCAGCTGGATTCAGAGCTCGAGGGTCTCAGCTGGATTGAGGACGAAGGCAGCTGAATGTGTAATGTGTATTGGGTAGAGGCTCAAGCAGGAGTTTGATAGTTAATTAGTTAGGTAGGTTCCGTAGGGTCATTTTCCCTTGCCTGCAAGATTTTGAGTGACTCCTGCAGGCGCTTTAATTAGTTCAGGTTGAGGGTCGTGAATTGCTTTGTTGTAGTAATTAATTACATGGCACGGTGACGGTGACACCAGCTATTTGGGCGCGGCGGAGCCCCATTCTAAACAAAAGCGAAGATCCAGAGAACTGTAGCCGTCTCTCAAGGATCTCTCCGCCGGGCCTGACGCAAGCGGTGGCAATGTCACCAATGCTCGGAGGGTTTCTGGGTCTTTCTTCCCTATCTCCCTGTACAAGTACGCACCTAGATAAGTGGCTGTGTGCTTGGTGAAGGAGAGTTCAATATGCCATGCCGGCTCTTTTCTTTTCCTTTCTTCTTCACAAGGAAACGTGTACGCGTCACGGGCAAGCCAGCCATCATTATTTTGCGTTTAACCGCCATCCCAGCCCAGTTCTCGGATGCCATCCGGCCGAGTCCCGAAATTGTGGTACTTTTGGGTCCATCAACTCCCGGGAATCGCGGAATGCGCATCGCTTACCACTAGTTCTCTATTTGGTTCTACAGCAAAACGACAACCTCGCCTCCTCCCTCCACTCAGAGAGAGCTAGAACACTGGGGCCCTCATCAAAATGGAGTTTTTCCGATTGGGTGGACGCACGACTATATTGGAAGCCTGTTCCAGCGGCTTGGCACACCAACCGGGCGCTCGCAGCATCTCGGTAATTGGAGGCGACACTCGCTCGAGCGGCCAGTCACTTAATTACCCCCGATAAGCCACCCACCAAGAATCAATGCCAACTTCGCTATAGGGTCAAAATAGCCGCGCGATA
Organism: Lasiosphaeria miniovina; assembly: GCF_030549165.1. Taxonomy (NCBI): domain Eukaryota; kingdom Fungi; phylum Ascomycota; class Sordariomycetes; order Sordariales; family Lasiosphaeriaceae; genus Lasiosphaeria; species Lasiosphaeria miniovina. Next base: position 3,043,165 of record NW_026848223.1, on the reverse strand, counting down.
TTAGCAATACGCCAAGACGCTGTGATATGACCGCCTCTCGGATGGTGTGGCATGGCAGTTCTCTCAGGCGACACACTGACCGTGGGCCGGCTGTCAGTCGTATCTCAGGAGACGATATGAACGGCTCTGGCCTGTTGTTCGAACCCTTGTCTCGAGTCCTGCTTCAACCATCATCACACTGCTCGACCGCCCTCCGGAAACCACCACTGCCCGATAATTATGCGTTGGTCTCCGCTCGTCTTCGCGGTTGCCGCCGAGGCCCAGTTCAGCCAGGGCCTGAACCACCTGCGGTTCGGATGCTCGCAGATCACCATCGAGCGTCTCGACCCTCTGGTCAACCCGGGCAGGATCGCAACGCCGCACATGCACCAGGTCGTGGGCGGCAACGCCTTCAACGCGTCCATGCCATCGGCGGACATCTCCAAGGTCGCGACCTGCACCACCTGCGGCCCGGCCGACGACTTCTCAAACTACTGGACCGCCAACATCTACTTCCAGGCCCGCAACGGCAGCTACAAGCGTGTGCCCCAGGTTCCCAACAGGTGGGTGCGGCGTGTTTCTTTCCGTCACGACTTGTTTACACTGTGAGGGGCTCCTGTGCTAACGTCGAGGCCCTGTCATCCAGGCTCCTGTTCAATGACAAATTCACCACCCAGACCGCCGGCGGCATTACCGTATACTACATTGCGCCGTCCAAGAACACTGTGACTGCGTTCAAGCCGGTAAGTCTCTTACTCCGCCCACAAAGCCCAATACGCGGGTTCCATTCTAATCACAACCCACGGCTGTCATGTTCAGGGCTTCCGCATGTTCGTCGGCGACCCGGCGCGCCGCACCAAGAAGTACAAGTCGCAGAGCTGCTTTCGCTGCTACTCGGGGCCCAACTTTGGCGGCGACGACGCGGCGCCCTGCTCCGACGCCCGGCTCGACTTTGAGGGCTTCCCGCCCAACCCGTGCCTGGGCGGCATCCGCTCCAACGTGCTCTACCCGACGTGAGTCACATGTCAGGCCTGTCAGCTCTTCGCTGTCCACTTTACTCGACGATCTCGTGGAGAAAAAACAAAAAGGACTCTGCTAACAGGCCCACCTACCTGCCGCTCAGCTGCTGGGACGGCAAGAACCTCGACTCGCCCAACCACATGGACCACGTGGCGTACCCGACGGCGGGGCCGTCTAACTTCCTCTCGACAGGCGCATGCCCGTCGACGCACCCCGTCAAGATCCCGCAGCTGATGCTCGAGGTAGGCCCCCAACACCCAACCAGCCATCCACGCGCCAACATTGCTGACAACGACAACAGGTGGTCTGGGACACGACCAAGTTCAACGCCAAGAGCGACTGGCCGGCGGACGGGTCGCAGCCGCTGGTGCTCAGCACAGGCGACAAGACGGGGTACGGGCAGCACGGCGACTACGTGTTCGGGTGGAAGGGCGACGCGCTGCAGCGGGCCATGGACGCCAACGGCTGCTTCAGCGCCACGTGCGGCAACCAGAAGACGCAGGACAATGCGGCTGCGAACAAGTGCGTTATCAAGAAGACGGTCAAGGAGGACGTTGATGGCTGTGAGTTCTCTCATTTCTTTTTCTTTTTCTTATTGATGCTAGCTGCCCTTTCAAACACACTCTGTTCCTTGGGTTTTGTTGGTGGTGTCGTGACTAACTGTTCGGTTCTAGGGTTCGATATGCTTCCGGGCGAGCCCATGGCGTAGAGTTACGGCTCTGGGTCCCACAAGTAGCCCTGACGATGGGCGATTGTGTACAAGGGAGGCTGTTTGGCGGTACACTGCTTCTTGAAGGCAGAAGATGAAGCCGAGTAGTAGCATTTTGACTGTGTGCGTGATCCGTTAAAGAAGTAATCACGTCTTTCGTCGTCCATAATCATCCAATGAACCTTGGATTCCTGAATGCACGTGTTGAGAACCCCTTCGAGCCTTGCTTCGAGCCTTGAGAGACTGATTGATCAATGGTAATCTTCACCTGCCAAACCACATCACGTCTCCATTTCTACATCTCAGTTCGATTCTCTGCAAGACACTTGCACCATTCAGCGCCTCCGACATCTCTCTCAACTAGTCCCTAATTCCCCAAAAGCTTCAGCACCGCCAGGCCGCCCCACCCGACGGCCAGCGCGTCGCACAGGTTGATGACGTTGGCCGAGTGCGAGATGGCGTCGTTGTAGTCGTCCATCAGCGGCACCGTCTTCTTGTCGGCCCAGAACGACTTCATGTAGGCCGAGGCTCGGAGCTCGGCGCCAGCAAGAAAAGCCGGCCACAGCGCCGCGCGCACAGCGAAGAATCCCCCGGCGCTCCCGAACAGGATGTAGTACAGGCTGCTGAGAAGAGAGATCGCAGTCTGCCGGCGAGCGAACGGGAGGTTAGGTGGTCAGCGTTGCCTTCTTGGCCTGGGTAGTACTAGTAAAGAGGAAATGATGGTTAATTACCACGGCGAACCCCACGGCCACAGTGCGACGCGTTGACAGCAGGTGGTTGGCGGCCGCAGTGCTCCATTCGGCGGCCTTTTTGGCGCCCGCCTCGTATTGGTGCAGCTTGGGGATCGACTGGGCCGACTGGGAGAGGCAGTAGCCGCTGACGCCGGCGAGGGCCAGCGAGAGGACAATGGTGAAGAAGCCCATGGCTGCTGCTGCGAACGCGATTCGCCTCAGATATTCTGTTCTGCTGGTCGATTCTCGAAAATGTATCGTTGGGAAATTATTTTTCGGCAATGTGATGAATCTCGAAAGAGCTGCGGGTGAAGGGTTCGAGTTTTGCATGGGACACGATGACGAGTGGAAGCAACCGTGACGTCATGGCCGTCGAGTACGCGTCAGGGGCAAGAACGCTTCGTAGCCTATTTATCTCCTGGGGCACGGGGAAGAGTGCGCCAATGGTGGATACAAACAAACTAATTCGGATGCCGCACGCTTAGCTGCGACAATCGTCTGTTGTGAGACATCTCCTTGGAAAGCCGACCGCGCCGAAAACACGGCCGTAAAACTACTGCCCTGGAGCAAGACAATCGCAGTCTAACCCGGCAAACTCATGGTGGGTTGAGTATCAGTAAAGTCCAGAAGGGGATTGGCAAGCAAGGGTCGTATGTTTTTTTTGTTGGCATGGGCGTTCTCAGTCCTGCACGCTTAGGGTTGTTTGTTAAGTGCAGTAGGCCAACAGGCTAACGTTTGTGCGTCTGGCCTACAGTGCGGCTGTGTTGCTCGGTCGGGATTTTGGGGCAAGCAGCTTTTGCTAGCAAAGAGCAAAGATAGCTAGCAACGGATGACTTGTGCTCTTTGGCGCGCCTAGCCACATTCTTCCACCGAAGGCTTGAGGCTGACAGGCGGTTGTTTCCGGCTCCCAAAGGCTCGGCGCGCGGAATTATGCTCCTCGGGTATTCTGCCCCCGAGAAACGGTTTGCTCGACCACTTCGGAATATTTCCCGTCACCAGACCGGCCGATTTGCTGGCGTCGACGGGTGGATGGCAGGCTGGCTTATCGGCTGGCCCGTGCCAATACTTCCCCGCATTTCACCTAATTGGAATCGGGGAGCACTGCACTCACTGTAGTGGGTGGTAGCGATGTGGTAAGCCGCCTGGGGCGGTAAGTGCACTTCGATTAGCGGGCTTCCTTTGGGGGGGCTCCAGTGCACCTTCCTGATTTGCCTTGCCCGCCACCGTCACGGCGGCTTGGCAGCCACACGGCGGCGTCTTATCTCTTGGATTGGGAAGCAGCCGCCGAGATCTGGTGCCTGCCACCACGACTTGGCGGACGTTTTCTCTTGGCACAGTGCTTGTCGTGTGCAAATTCCGCACTAGATGCGCGCGGTGAACCAAGGAAGACTGGAGGCGGCCTTGGCCACCGTCACTACCGTCACTACCTACATCCAGGTGCGCCGTGGCTGCGAACGCGCCCTGACTGCGAACAGTGCGCTCCATCATCTGCCGACTTGCTGCGCCGCCCAGAGCCTCAGCTTACAGCCAGAGCAGCACAGTTCGAGACACCGAGGATGCGTCCCCAATCTATCGCAAGGTTGAACGTCAAAGTGCTACCGGTAACCGTACCGATGGCGGTGCCTCGTGGTGTCCCTGCCGCCCGGGGGCCTGTAAAAATCCATGCAGGCCTGCAGGACCCTAGCTGCCCGTCAGGCATGGACCCGGCTCGGCGACTGACGCCATTCGCGCCATAGGCCCTTTTGCCATAACGGGCAGGCACGGTGACCTTCACAGCTTGGCACGCCCAATCTCACAATCTCGCTCGCTGTGAATGGCCGCAGCAGCGTGGCGGGTGGATCAACAGCTTCGGCGAAGGAGCCTGCACTGCTGCAGACCATCGATAGGCTCGAATCATGTGTTGGCCCTGTGTTGGCCCTGTGTTCGGTGGGATGCAGAGCTGTCGATTTCCTCGGGCAGACGGACCCAACACGACTCTATCGGAGCTAATTATTGGGGACTTGGGTTGCATTGTGTGTGCTCTGGAATCTGGATGACAGTCAGCTTTACATCAACAAACGGACGGGGTCCATGTCTGTCTAGCCTGGCCGGGGCCGCCTGCCTGCCTCTGCCTGCCATCCAAAGACGTTGTGGATCACCCGTCGTGCTGCGTGGGCGTGGGCGTGGGCGTGGGGAACAGGCCAGGTCGCATAGCCATCTGGCCGTGATTGGCATGCGCGTCCAGCCGTCCACTTTCGTAGACCGAGCCTGGTTAAAGCTGGCTTACACGGACAGGGGGGTGCTATATTAACCTTCGCCGCGCCCGGTCTTTTATCTTTTAGCTCCCGGCGCGCAACCGTTCCTCGAGTCCAAGATCCCTCTCGTTCTCCTCCTCGACATCTTGTCCTCTCGAGTCTTGGCGGCGTCTGGTATTGGCCGCACGCGCTGCTGCCAGCGACACACGAACACATACCACAAAGCGGGAAGGAAACGAGAACAGCAAAAATGGCCGTCTTTCCGTTTGCAAGGCGGAGAGGGGTTGTCAGCGATGAGAAGCACCCCGATTCTCCGCCGCCGCAGGAAGCCGTCGCCGGCGAGTATGTCAGCGGCGAGGAGAGCGGCCTTGTCGAGGAAGTCAAGGATGACCTCCACCGTGGCATGAAGCCGCGCCAACTAAGTGAGTCCAGTCGCCTCCCGCCCCGGACCTCGCCATCCGCCCCCGGCCTCGTGTTCCCCCGGCCTCGTGTTCCCCCGCGTGCTGACAGGATTTTGTGTATCGCAGACATGATGGCCATTGCCGGCGCAATTGGAACAGGTAATGACCACTTCCAGTCACCCCGTCGCTAATATCAGATTCGCGTTAATAGCGCCCTTTGCTGACGCGTGCCTCCCCCCCCTCCGTCAGGCCTGATTATCGGAACTGGAACTGCTCTCAAGTTTGGGCCTGGCTCACTCCTGATCGGCTACGCCCTCATGGGATTCGTCGTCTACATCGTCATGGTCGCTCTGGGCGAGATGGGTGCCTGGCTCCCGCACAAGAAGTCCTTCTCCGGATACGCGACACGCTTCGTCGACCCGGCCATGGGGTTCGCAACCGGCTGGAACTACTTCTTCAAATACGTCATCGTGCTCCCCAACAACTTGACCGCGTCGGGCATCATCCTGCAGTACTGGAGACCCGAAATAAACGTCTCCGTGTGGATTGTTGTCTTTGGTATCGCTATTATTCTGCTCAACGTACGTGCCTTGCCACAGCCGCTTATCATCTAGCCCCGACTTCCTACCCTATGTCTAGGCTTGTTTGCTGATATTGTTTTCACAGCTGATTCATGTCTCGTTCTTTGGCGAGGCCGAGTTCTGGATGTCTCTTGTCAAGGCCCTAGTCATCATCATGCTGATCCTGCTTTGCTTCATCATCTCCCTCGGCGGCAGCCCATCTGGCCACCGGTCAGGATTCTGGTACTGGACTGACCCGGGCGCCTTTGCCCAGTACTCGGCCTCTGCCAAAGGCGTCAGCTTGACCGTCCCCGGAGCGACTGGCCGCTTCCTGGGCGTCTGGGCCTGCATCGTGCAGGCTACCTTTGCCTACCTCGGTACCGAGCTCGTCGGTGTGGCTTTCGGCGAGACCCCCGACCCGCGCAAGAACGTCCCGCGTGCTGTGAGGCAGACCTTGCTGCGTATCGTCTTCTTCTACATCGCCGGTGTGATTGTTCTCGGCATGGCCGTCCCTTACAACAGCAAGACCCTGGCGAACGCCACCAGTGCCAAGACGAGCGGAAGTATGTTGCTCTAGCTATTCTTTGACTGGAGAATTCGTACTGACCAGAGTCCCAGTTGCGTCGCCCTTTGTGGTTGCCGCCAAAGATGCCGGAATTGACAAGCTGGCTGACGCCGTCAACGCCCTCCTTCTCGTCTTCACCGTCAGCGCAGCGAACTCGGACATCTACCTCGCCTCCCGCACGGCATGGGCGCTGGCCAAGGACGGACAAGCACCCGAGTTGATGAACCGCACCAACAAGCGCGGCGTGCCCATCCCGGCCGTCGCGCTGTCGTCCATCTTCATCGCGCTCGGCTTCCTGAACGCGACCAAGGACTCGGCGACAGTGTTTGGCTACTTTGTCTCGCTCGTGACCGTCTTTGGTGCGCTCAACTGGATTGCCGTGCTGGTCAGCTACCTCGCCATGATCAACGCCATGAAGGTGCAGAACGTCCCGCGCTCCATCATGCCGTACCGCAACCCGCTGCTGCCATACGGCGCGTATTTTGCTCTTTTCATCACCACGCTGGTCATCATCTTCAGCGGCTACAGCGCCTGGTTCCCCTTCTTCCAGGTCGACAAGTTCATAACGAGCTACATTGGCATCCCCGTCTACGTCCTCAACATTATCTGGTGGAAGCTATTCAAGAAGACGAAGCGCGTGAAGCCGTCCGAGGTCGACCTGATTACGGGCAGGAGGGCCTGATTTGTGCCAAGCTGCGGGGGGCCTGTTCGTTTCAGCGATGCTTTAGTTTTGGAGTCACAGGTGCTGGGCGGATATCTTGCCGAGGATTTGGCTACGAGCGGTATTCAGCAATGCTACTCTGCTGGTATTGACCAGTTGGCAGATCAAATATAAATCTGCTTATTCTGAAGGACAATTTTGACTCAGTTCGAGGAAACCTCATCTTACCTAGACAAGGTGAAAAGGGATAAAGGATCGCCCCATATTCACAATGGGCGTCTGCAATGCGCCAATCCCGCGGTGTCTATCCATGCCGCTCAACCCTTTTGCGGCCAGACGATCGGCAGACTGCATCAGGCTGATCGCCAGATCTGCTCTTCACCTTGGAGCCATTAGGGGACCCGCTGGCTAGGACCCCCGTCCCGCTCAATGCGAACCCCTAATCCGGTAAAAAAAAAATGCTTCTCCGAGCACAGCACGCATATGACTAAAATTAATTTCCAGCGGGCTTCTCAAGTCCCGTGTCGGCTCCCGCCCGATGGAATCGCGAACGTCGATTGGCTCGCTTCCCATGTAATAGCATTGCCTGCTATGGATTCAAGTAAACGACCACGGTCCACCCGGGCCCCGTTCATCCTGTGCTGAGCCCGTATTCTGGTTCCCGCCGCCTTTTGGATATTTATCATGCATCTTCTGGCGGGAGTCTTCTGAAAAGGCTGGGGCGAGTCGCCTCCTTGGAGACGTCTTGCGGGCCGGTACTCATATGCAGTTCTATGCTCGCCTCTGGGGCCCAGGAATTCAGTGGGATCGAGCAATCAATAGCGGACGGGAACATAGATTGGTTGGGTGGTTGGTAGGGAGCCATGGCAGGTTCAACTGCGTGATGCGGCTGCGTTGTTCATGCCTGCGCCGGGTTTGTGTTGTGACAAAGTCGCGGAGCTCGGTGGCTTTGCTTGGGACTGCTACGCGTCGAGGATTCGGCGGCGAGAAAGTCAACGTATATATATCAAGGCGGCTCCTGAGCTTTATTTGGTTTTCCTAGACTAGACATTCACATCTCTTGCCAGCCAAATCGTAGCCATAGTCGCGCCACAGCTCACAGACCATTTGCCATCGACGAATATCCCATCGCATCCCACCATTTAACAGGATTGAACAGCACAACATGAAGGCCTCCTTTGTTGCCGCGAGCGTGCTCGCTCAGTACACATCTCTTGCAGCCGCCCACTCAATGTTCCAGGACGCAGCCGCGGGGACTGTCGACTACAACTCCACGTGTGTCAGGATGCCTGTGAGTCTTTCACTATCTAACCGTGACATGAAACGAGGATGACTACGGACTAACAGCCGCGGGATGTCTCTACTCTAGCCCAACAACTCGCCCGTCACCAACGTGGCCGCGCCGGAGATGGCGTGCAACGCCGCCGGCACCAAGGCTACCACCAGCACATGCCAGGCAACAGGTGATTACCAACCCTGCCACACACATGTAAGACACGAGAACTCCAAATCACTAACACCCCACAAACAGCCGGCTCGCCCTTTACCGTCGAGATGCACGCGCAGCCAGGCGACCGGTCATGCGCCTCCCCAGCCATCGGCGGCAACCACTTCGGGCCGGTCATGGTATACATGAGCGCGGTAGCCGACGCAACAGCGGCAGGCGCAGCGAGCGGGGCGTCGTGGTTCAAGGTCGACGAGATCGGCTACGACGCTGCCACGAAAACCTGGGGCACCGACGTGCTCAACGCCAACTGCGGCAAGCGCCAGTTCGTTATCCCCGCCAAGATCCCCGCCGGCGACTACCTCGTCCGCGCCGAGGCCATAGCATTGCATGCGGCATCGCAGGTCGGCGGGGCGCAGTTCTACATGAGTTGCTATGTGAGTTTATTTTCTTTGTGTGTGTGTCTGTGTGAGTGTGTGAGGGAAAGAGCTGACACCGCAGGCAGCAAGTCAAGGTCGCTTCCAGCGCCGCCGGGCAGCTCCCGGCCGGCGTCAAGTTCCCCGGCGCCTACAGCGCGCAGGACCCCGGCATCCTGATCGACATCTACAGCAACCTCAAGAGCTACACCATCCCCGGGCCGGCCGTCATTGACAAGAGCTTTTTCTGAAATTCGGGCGGCCGTTGGCTGAGCAGTGAGAGCGTGGAGTGTTAAGGGGAACAAGGCGTATTTAGAAACATGCAACGTGAATATATTTATCATGTCATTATTCTAAAAGGCTTCGAAAATTGAACGGTCTCTTGGTACGGTCCGTATTTTTGGTAACAACCCATGACTGTGCCAAGGAACTTGAAGTCGGCTCTGGGTGAAGGAGACCCGAATAGCCCCTTATAGTTTAGTAACATTGAGACACACTGACGCCAGCGGGGAGGCCTTTGAATCCACCCTGTTTGTGCACACACCTAGATACAACTGTCCCTCCCGAAACCGACGTAATAGGTAATGCTAGTCAGATGATATAGCTAGTCCTTCCCTGGCCTAATACTTCGCACTGTCACGTTATACAATAACTAATTAGTGCCTAGCCTAGAAGTGTATGGGGTTTTTGGTGGTTTCAGCTAATTACCTAGTATTGCATCTTGTTAACTATTTCTTTACTCCACCGAATCCCTGGCGAAGGGTCGCGAGGTCGCCATGCCATGTTTGTTGCAGCGCATCCTTCTCCGCCTCGCTGATTCTGTTCTTATTTCTTTCCACGTCATGCGAAGAACCATTGTTGGGATCGTCAATCTCATCTGGCTCGCCGTAAATAACATTTGATGAGTGCTCGAGACGATTTCCTGAACTATCCAAGTTCACAGTCGGTTTATGCGACCCCGTTGACGTGTTGGACAACTGAGACTGTGGATCAACGCGTGTAGTCGTCGGCGCTTCATGTCCAGGGCCGTCACCGTGGCCGTGATTATCAGTTCCACTTATGTTTGATGATGCCTTGACAGGTAGAGAAGGCCTTTTTGCTAGAGTTGCAGGTGCCGCTTGTGGCCCAACTTTTAGTTGCGTTGGAACACTGGGATGGGCTTCATAGATGTGAGTGACTGGCACAGATACCGAAGACATTGTTAATAGGGCCTTTTCAGGCTGTAGCCGTTAATGGTTGAATGGGGAGGAATACAGGGGCAAGGAAATCCTGATCTGATGAAGGGGCCCAGAAAGGAACAGGCAGCGTCCTCGTTTATATAGTGGCTACAAGCATCAACACTACATTGTGACTTCAATTTGACCGTAGCAGCCCACAAAACCTGTTTTCGTTTCAAGGCATGGTCACGACCTGTTAGACATCTACCTTGCTGTATCAAAATGGTAGCAGATCAACAAGCCGGTTTTTTTTTTAATTCATGGTATGGTTGCGGCCGGTTAGACATGTGTTTCGACCCTACCCCAAGGCGGCCTCGGACTATAACTCGGACTATAACTCGGACTATTCAGAGTTTATTTTGCCTGGTCACGTCATAATAACCTCAGGCCAGAGTGTGGCGTCAGCCCGAGCCTGGCCGTCCCTGTACCGCACCAGGTTCCCGACTTAGCCCGCGATGAGTGGCACAACAAGAGATGGCCTGCCCCTGACGCATACATAATTACTTCATTGCGAAGAACAAAAGATGGGAAATCGAATGAAAAGAGAGAACAGAGCCGGCCTGGCAACTCTCCTTCGCTATAGCAAAGCACACACAGCTATATGATTACGTAACTACTCAGGTAGTTGGGTAGGAAGACCGGGAAACCTGACTCTCGGACGCTGCCATCGCTTGGGTCAGGCCCGGGGAAGTAACGGTGTAACCCACGGTCCCACGTAAGAAGATTCGGCTACATAGGAAGACTAGGCTACATGGGAAGATTCGGCTACATACGAGGATGACAGGTGTCTGGTTTCTTGCTTTTGTTTGCTTCGTGGAGTGTGGCCCCGCCTCGTCTCACCAACTAGTGTCACTGTCGCCTCGTGATGTAATTACAAAATCCTCGACATATAGCTCATAGTCATGAATTTCGCAATCTTTTGCATCACTGAGGGCTGTGACGCAGCTCTAGCTTGTATGCAAAGCCTGATATGTTCATATTGTGACGATCTGATACGCGGAGAGGGCTTTCCGCCGGTATGGGGTTTAGTGGGTGTGTTTGTTGTTGTCGGATTTGCTGACGATGGATAACCTTTGTGCATTTCATTTGTGTCATGTTGGGCCGATCGATTGCTTTGTGCTGTCAGCACCAACAAGCATAAAAGTGAGGTTGTGTCGTGTTTTGTGCACAGTCATTCATCAGACTGGCAGATTGGCCCGCAGATTGGACCAGATTGACGAGCCAGCCATTTGCTTGGCGCACCCGCATCGGCGCCGTAGCATCGCGATAGTGGCGTCTTGGCAGTCCGAATCCGTCGTCGCCGACCCGCTCTGCCGCCAACCATCTCTATAGCCTTTCCAAGTCGGGCCAGAATGCTGGGGCCAGTGGGAAATTGGACCGGGTCTCGGCCGCCGCATCCCTGGCCCATGCGAGCCAGGGGGGCCGGTAAACGAAAGATTAAAACCTTCAACGCCGCCTGATTTTTTCTTCTTCTTTCCCTCTTGACATTTTGACACCACGCTCCCTGATCTGATCTTCAATCCTGCAATTTTTCTTCCTCCACTTCGCCATCATTCCCAACAATCCCCACGTCCAACACCACAACCTTCACCATGTCTGAGCAACAGCAACAGCAGCAGGTCGCCGAGCCGACCCTCGAGGCCAAGCCCGAGCAGCAGCAGGCCGAGATCCCGGCCGTCGTCGTCGAGGAGCCCAAGACGGCCGAGACGGAGAAGAAGGACGAGGAGCTGCCCAAGGCCGCCGACGCGGACGCCCAGGAGAAGAAGCCCAAGCCCGCAAGCGGCGGTCTCAAGGCCCTCGTCAAGTCGCTCACATCCCTGCTCGGGTGCCTCAACCTCGGCAAGCGCGAGAAGGCCGCCGAGCAGTCCGCCGCTGTCGAGACCAAGGACGCCAGCAAGGACGCCGCCGACTCCGAGGAGGAGGCCCCCGCCGCGGCGACCGCCCCGGCTGCCGAGGACAAGGTTGAGGTCGCTCCCACTGCTGCCCCCGCTGTGGCTGCCGCTGGCGTGCCGACTGCGCTTTGAGGTATGCATGTCTGCCTGTCTCGTGCCTGCGCTGTACAGTTATCCTAGTAAAGTGCAGTTGGCTAACTTCCAGTGTAGGGGTCTACACCTTGAGACATGAGTTATGTCTGGTGCGGCGGCTTCGACAAGTCCTGTCGCGGCAGCTCATTTCACCGGCGCGGTGATGAGAGTCGACGGTCACAGAACTGTTGAATTTTGACGAGGATGAGTGGGATTTTGGCGGCGGCGGAGTGATTCATTTGTCATGTAATTCTTTGTAATATCCGCCTTTCGGTCTTTTTCTTTCCTTTCTCGCAGATACCATATACCCGTCCCTCCTGAGGACCTTTCTTGTACGGAAATAATATACCAACCTTTCTCGTACTCTTTTCATGCCCATCTTTTGCTTAAAAGCAAAATGTGTCAGTCAAGGTGTGACGCGCTCAATTATCTTCTGAGCTTGAGTGCCTCGTTAATTTTCTCATAAACCTACTCAGCTACCGCTCCACCTTCAATTATCGCCTCGGTCTCTCGCGCCGCCTGCAACACCTCCCTCATATGGAGATGCAGTCCCGCGTCTTCTATCTGATGCCTGTAGCCGTTTGGAAAGACGACCCTGCGCAGCCGGTTGACCCAAGGGGTCAGCGGCCGGTAGAATGGCGTGAAGTTCTCCTGCGCCAGCCGGGTGAAGTCGCGTTCGTCGCTTACTTGGCCCTGCTTGATGTATGCCAGCGTAGCCATGTCGATGTAGTTCCACTTGTCGAACTCGGGAATAACCCTGCCTCTCCCCGGGCCCTTGTAATGGATACAGATCCAGAACAAGACCAAAAGAACGACTCCAGGTCGTGCATAAATGTGTGTTTCTCACCGCGAAGAACATCGATGGCCATGAACGCCCTCGTACCCGTGTTGCCCTTTACGCCTGACGCCTTCAGACGAGCCTCCTTGGTCCCAAGGTCCAGGCCGATCAAAAAAGCTGGCCAGGATACGTTATCTTCATCCTCGTTTACTATCAGGTTGTTGACCGAGATATCGCGGTGCGGAAACCGGCATCGTGCAAGGACTCGTGCCCCGTTATGCAAGCCTCCAGAGCACCAAGTAGAGATTCCCGAGAGCTTGCGGTGAAAATTGGCCTCCCGTAGTCGCGGAGAATAACCCGCCGGTGGATACGGTTGGCAGAGACGCCCTCCTCGGCTGTTGCTGAAGATTCCGAACGGGATCGTTTGCTGGGTGGCAAACGTGCTGCTTCGAGACTAGACGACCGGTTCCGGACCCCCTTCAGACGTGTCTCTGAGACACCGGCCGCACTTGTTAAAGGGGACATAGCAGAACGCCTGGGTAGGCGGATCATTTCCGCTGTGGTGACATCCAGCCCCCCTCGGACGTTATGTCGAACGTCGTCCTCTTTTCTGCGAACGTGAACAGTCTCGTGACGGTAGTACCTCGCTACATTCACCACGCCTCTTCTTGTCGCTTCATCCAGGAGCTGTCCTTCTTGCCGTTCGCTGTACTGCCACGAGTCCTTGGTGACGAGTAGCGTCTGCGGGTCTCCGGCGCGGTGAGCTTTCCAACAATTCGTCGCCCGGCCAGCCACACACGCTGCACGCTGCACGCTGCATCAATTCATCGATAATCAGACGCTCTGTCTGGCCGTCTCGCGTGATTTCAGTGTACCGCTCGCCTGCTGTCGTTATTATCGTGGGATCGAATCCCAACTGCTCTTCATCCATGTAGAGGAACCCGAGGATCGTGTAAACGAACCTAAGTCCGTCTTTGTTGACATCGAAGTGCTGGAACGCGGTGCCCCTAGCCGGTCGAATTCCCAGACTCGCATGAGATGCCCACAGATAGATAGTGAAGCCCAGAACGAAGCGCCGAGTATCCTGGGCAGTAAGCACTTCCCTTGCATATCTTTCGAGATCAAGCCCTGTTCTTGAATCCGAGTCCATCGTCTTGGACGTCGGAGGAAAGGGCTGCGCCAAGAAGCGGTCTCAGGCGGTCGACGTCCGACTCGCCGAGAACGGTTGACGACGCGAGTCTAAATATTTCGGCCAAAAGGGGGTTGCCATTGGCAGCGCGGAGCAAGCGAGCGGCTCTCAGCACTTGCAGTGTCGACAGAAGGGTAAATACCAGGTCGCGCACATCTTTCGGGCCGAGCTGGTCCAACGCCTTCTCCAAACCATCGCCGACATCCTCAACTGCGCATAATGCCTTGAATAACGCGCGGAATGCGTCGAGACCTTTCCCGATGGGGTTTTCCCGGATAATGATTTGCGGTTGCGGTTGCGGTTGCGGTTGCGCCATGACGGGCAGCTGTGGTGGGTGCCAAGGTTGGCGGTTCAGGTGTCGAATCTGACACGGGCCCCGCGCCTGAACGGCCAATTTACACAGTAGGACCCTAGTCTCGGTTTAATTACGTCCACTTCAAAAGCGGTGCGAACCCTAACCCCGCAGCTCAACCATAGTGACATAGCTGTGCTGTGCTTGTGAAGTCGTCATAAAGTTCAACGAATTAATTATAATTACGCACACGAGGTTCTATCTACCCATATTTTCTCAATCCCTCCAGCAATCTATATTTACCACGAATCGAGCACGGATTTGAAGACAACTCAAGCACGAAATATCTATGGGATGACGTGAAAAGAAAAGACCGCTGATCAGGGCAGTGTCAGGCGCAACTTTGTCAAGCTAGGTGATTATCGTCATCCATCAACGAGAATGGGTTGAGTGATGAAAGCCACTCAATATCACTGCCAGATAGGTTCCGAGAACCCATAAGCATGCCCAGTTGTTCGGAGGATTGGGGCCAAACAGCCGAGTCGAAAAAAGACGAGTTGTTCGGCTGAAAGTCGGAACCGTAGCCGACATCGGGGGGGAAGCCGTGAGATGCCGTGTATTCAGCTTCGGGATCGTTTACGTTACCGGGTCGAGGAGCCGGGCTCTGAGGAGTGTACGATTGGGGGCTGAAGCTCTGGCCGGCATTCATAGAAAAGCTGAGAGATGCTGCACAATGGTCGGTCTCGGGTTGAGCCCGGAGATTATGCGGGTCAGTGGATGGATAAGTCAGGCCATGAAGATTGATGCTTTGAGAAAGATCGAAAGGATCGAGAGTGCCGTTCCCCTGAACTACGCTGGCCTCCGAATTAGCAGACACCGCTCTCAGCGTCGACGCCTGTTGGTTACCTCCGAAGGCAACGGGAACCCATTGTTCCCAGAGGGAGCAAAACTGGTTGGGTGTGAGAGCTTGGTCGCCCGGCCATTTCGTCTTCCAGAACTCGAGCAAAAGCTCAAGGCCACCTCCCCGGAGATAGATTTTGAGATAAATGAACACCTCTTCCTCATGCTTTTGTACGTATGGGGTTTCGCACAATAGCTCACCTGGGAAAAGTGTTCTGTAGATGGAGTACCACTGATCCTCACGCGATGTGGTCTTGTCAACACGCTTGCTGATCGCATCGAGTTTCTCTTTCGCCATGGGGTGCACTGTTCGAATATGACACTTGACGTGGGATATCTCCTTCAGTTTCACCCGGCATTGCTTCTGTAGGAAGCCAAGGGGCAACTTGGCAAAGGGGCACGCAAACCGGCGGGAGTCTTGCACAGGCGCAGAAATTGCCACAGTATCTCCATCGTCACCAGAATTTCCATCGTCATCCCCCTCGTCGCTGCCATTTGAGCTATTCGCCTGTCGTTTTCGGCCATTGGTCTCTTTCTTGAGGCAGTTGGTGCCGCGGACTGTACGGCTTTGTTCGTGCCTGCTCTTCTTTCTGGCTGGCTGGCTCATTTCTTGTTGGGACTGTGCTCCCCCCGATTCCGACTGCCCGGCTTCGACTGGATTGGAGTCGGGGCCATCAATGCTGTCGTTTACCTTGTATCTAGAGCAACTCACAGTCGTGCTAGATCTGTCTCTTGTTTGGCTGGTTTTTTGGGGTCGAGAATAGAGAGGTTCTCCGTTTAACAACATTTGGCCAGTTTCAGACCAACCAAACTCCATGAGCCAAGGGAGACCACGGGAACGGCGGGCAGGTACGGAGCTTTGCGGCGCTTCATCGATGGCTGCCGTCGGCTCGGATTTTGCATCTGGCGATGTAGCTGCGATGGAGTGTATCGAGGCGGTTGTAACAGTCTCAGCTGAAAACGTGAGGGATGGGAGCGATGCGTTTAAAGATTGCATGTCGAACACAGCCGATTGCTGGCTTCGAGCTTCGTACATGGATATGAGATCATCAGACTCGAATCCGACGGGCCAGATCCTGGGCGGGACACTGGGGAAATTTGGGGTGAAGGCTAGGGGGTCGTCCGAATCCTCGAGGCCATCTGAATATGGCGAGGGAGCTTCACCGCCTCCGCCGGCCCCTATAAGGGCTTCGTTTATCGAGAACAGCTCATCCGTCAAGAGTGGTGGCCTGAGAGGCGGAGGCTGTTCCAAGTGTGATCAGTACATCTTGGTCTTTTCCTTTGCTCAATTGGTGGCGATGAAAGCCGGGCCATAGTTCGCCTGAACGAACTCACGTCTTGAAAGTTTTTAACAAGACAGGCATAGCCAGGCGCGAGGCTGGAAGGCGCTTCGGCTTGCGTGGACGTGTTTGGCGACATATTTCGTGGCGACCACTGGTCACAAGACTGTTGGTGTTGATACAGTGGCAGGCACTGTCAGCAAGCTGGACGGTGGTTGGTGGGTGGGAGGGGTAACTGTTGGTGCCTGGGAGAACAGGACAGCCAACAGACGATATTAGGAAATGGCTGTGGTTGACGAGTGAAGGAAGATGGACGCGGGCAGGAAGCTTGTCGGGGGAGAAAAATTCGAGGAACTGGAAAGGGAAGATGACAATTATATACTAGGCTTCCTCAGTCGCAGATTTCCGTGAATGTGAAATCCTTTCGCAGAATTCCTGCGATTACAGCTTCCAGCCCCACCGCCCGCGGCCGGCTGCATTTGGTGGCGGCGACATGGGCGAACGATTGGTCAAGATCACCATTTGTGGGCCGTGATTGGATGAGGGAGGCTTGGGCCAAAACAACTGCCATGTATTCATAATTCAGAGCGCCGTCCTCAACAAGAGATTGGCGCAAGCGGTTTCAGACACAAGCCTAAAGCCACGACTACTCTTCCTCGCCCCCGCGGTCTTCTTTCGCGTTTACTCGGCGCCCGTAGCCCTGTTTATCGTCGTGGCCGACACCGTCCCACGTCTTCGTGTCGGGCAGCCCGTAGGTGCTGATACCGCGGCCCCAAGTCGTCCAGGGGCTTGTCCAACGGACCACCTCGGCGGGGACCTGGCCCTCTGCAGACCCGTCCGCCGAGGGGGGCAGCATGGCGCGCCAGTCCTTGGGCTTGTCGCGGTGGATCAGGTAGCCGCCGAGGTGCCGGTGCC
The DNA here is from genome assembly GCF_030549165.1 of Lasiosphaeria miniovina. Taxonomy (NCBI): domain Eukaryota; kingdom Fungi; phylum Ascomycota; class Sordariomycetes; order Sordariales; family Lasiosphaeriaceae; genus Lasiosphaeria; species Lasiosphaeria miniovina. The sequence continues at coordinate 3,025,850 of NW_026848223.1, read as the reverse complement.
AGATATCGGGCGGGCGCTCGTTCTTCTCCACCGAGCTCGGCGTCCAGTGTCTTGCCAGCGAGAGGCGGACCTGCCGCTCGATGCCGCGGTGGCCCGTAACGGTAGTGAGGCAGTTCGCCCACCCGCACAGGTAGACGGAACGGTTCAGACGAGACAGGTCGCGCGCCAGGCCGGCCGCCATAGGTGGGAGCTTGCCGGCAGCAATGAGCGGCTCGACGTCGGTCATGTTTAGGTCGTCGACAATCTCGACGGGGAGATGGAGGTCTTCAGGCACGGGGAGGTTGGACCACTTTTGGAATTCTCGTCGGAGCTCTTCCTCGTCGACGGGGGTAGGGCTGTCGGGCGAGGAGGATGGAGGCGGAAGGATTAAAGATGCGCGCTGTTCTTCTGAATGCGTCGAGATGGCGCCAATCAGTTGCCGCAAATACTGGGCGGCGAAGCGGGTGCACACCAGCTTGCGCCCGCGCAGGACTGGATACAAGACAGAGGCTAGAATGTCCTGACGCGGCACTAGCTCGTGGCTGCTGTCCGTCTCGTGGTCGAGAATGGACTTTACTATGATCTGACGCTGAGCTTCGGGTTGGAGATCTACGGGCCCGTGGTGTAGGTCTGTTACCAGGGCGACAAGCACGCTCGGGTCGAGATTCACAGTGGGTGTGACGAGACTGCAGTCGTCGCCTATAAGAGGGCCGCGGCCACCAACCAGAGCGGCAATGGCTGCATCCAGCGGAGGAGGGGGGGCGACGACAAAGGGGCTATTAGCGCAGCTGACCGTGACGGAAACGTCGCCGCCGCCCATCTGGCCACGCACATAGGCAATCATCCTGTCGATGACGTCAGACTGGCCCTCGCGGAGCGCGGATAGTATGAGGTGAATGCGGGGGATATGGTTCCAGCGCGCTGCCAGGACCAGTTTCTCGATTGAGTCGGCGAACTCGGTGTTTGCCAATCCGCCGTCTCCATGTCCCTTGGAGGCCGATGACTTCCCGTCTTTGTCGTTCCCGCCTTCGTCGATGTCAGAGTCCGAGGACTCGCTCTCCCAACCCTCGGCCACAACTTGGTACTCTAGCGTCCTGGATGAAATCGACACAAACTTTATCCAGGTAGCGCCGCTGTCGACGACGGCGTCGATGGAGACGGGCTTCTCCTGAAACGGCTGGTCCTTGAAGGCAAGCCAGCCAGCCTCGGCGGACACGGCCATGCGGGGACTCCTGGGGAAGTCCTTATTGATGTGAACGAGGCCGCGCAACTTGCTGACAACAGCCCATCTGTCGTCCCAACAGCAGCTCTTCATGCCGGCGTATTGAGCAGGGGCGATGGGAGTCGACGAGGGCGAGGATGAGCCGCCACGCTGCTTCTGGACGAGCTTGTCGAGGGCACGTTGCTGTACCCTGAGCAAGTTGTTAAGGCCACCAATGGGCCGAGATGCCTCGGTTGCCGCATGTTGAAGGTGTTGGAGGCCTGCGGTGCACGCTTGCCAGCGGGTGATGAGGGCCTCGATGCTGTCGCCGAGGGCGGCGCTTTCCGTGTCGTGCAGCTCATTGCTAACCTGGTGGCCGGCCACTAGACCACCTCCTTCGTGGTCGACCGTCATGATAACCGCAATAAATATAATAAGTTTAATGAAATGAGCGCTGTTGAAACGTCAAATGCTGCGCGAAACAAAAGCAGTGACTGGTTGACGAAAAGCAGTGACTGGTTGATGAAAAGTAGTGACTGGTTGACGAAAAGCAGTGACTGGTTGACGAAAAGCAGTGGCTGGTTGACGAAAAGCAGTGACTGGTTGACGAAAAGCAGTGACTGGTTGACGAAAATGAAGACGTGACGTGGAGTTGAGAGCCTCTAAAACCAAAATTTCCCGCTAGGTGGAACCAGCCACAGGTGGTGCCAGCTGGCAGGTGCAACACTAGCGCGAGGGTTAGAGTGGCTCGAGAGTGGGTTAGGGTACTTACCATCGCATCGGACAGGACCAAAGAAGACATGTCCAGAATCCGAGGGTCCCCGCCTCCCGAATAGTATATCCATCAATAATTTCCCCATCAAGTGGCATGGCAATTCGGTTCAAAGTCTTTTTGATTGGAAAGTTGAACAAGGATCATCTCAGCATAAATTTGAGGCATTTCTGAAGCTTAGAGACGACCAAGATAAGGCTTGGCACTAGCAGTCAGGTGATAGCAAGAGTTCGCTCAGACGATAATATGGATCAAGAGTGGTTCAGTTCTGAGGCATGTAGAGGACGACGTTACATCAACTGATGGCTCAGACTGGGAGACATTTATGACACTGGAAATAGACAAATGCTCGGAGTTGGCGGCTGGTCGTACAGATTTATTTGTTTCGGGGTGAATTTGCGTGCTGACAGCAGCAACACGCAATCGCAGATAAGGCAACGGAGCCATTGACGAACTAGCTTTGGGTGGCGCGCCACTTCTGGCCGTAGCGCTGATGGCCAAGTCGGTAAGCACGACTTTATTAAACGGACGGATTTGTGGGGAGGTGATTTCCGACAAGATGGGACGGGTCCGGGCTCAGGGTTCGGATCTGCGTGGCCGGATCGCCTGAACCCGGGCAGGCCCTCGAAACGACCTTTGTACTCGAGTAGAGTGGCGCAGCGGCCTCAATACGTGGAAGGCGGCCGCTCAGCCCTGGGCGGTCGGCAAAACCAACTGATCCTATTGGACCGTTCCAGACGTTCAGAGGGCGCTGCATTGGGGTAGGCCCGTCTTAGCACCAACGTGCAGAAGGGCCCAAACGGGGCATTATTACAGGCTAGACAAGCCCAGCGCGCCCACGCCAGACCGCCAGCTCCGCCCGCCTGAGTTGTGCCCCCCAAACGCCGCGGATTTGGCTGCATGTGGCGCGCTGCCAATCCTTCGTAAAGGGCATCCAGCCCGGCACTACTCCGTGCAGCCAGCCCATTCATTTCCAATTTCCGGTCCGCACGCGGCTTTCCCTCCCCTCCCCTCTCACAACGTCAACGACGACCTTGGATATCCACAGATCCACGGATCCGACGGCCAAAATGTCGTACAACAATCAGTACGGCAACCAGTACAGCAGCCAGTACGCCGCCCCGGACGGCCCTGATTCAACGGTCCACTACCATGGCTCACCCCACGCACAGGTGCGTTCCCCCGCGACGACGGACGGGGCCGGAACCCCCGGATTCGGCCAGCATCACCATCAATTCGCCCCCCGATTGATTTTTCTTTCGCTCTGAACACACAAAAACTAACCATGTCCTCTGCGCGCAGGACCAGCACGAGATGCAGCCGTTCGTGCACGCGCAAGAAGACCCCAGCGTGCTGCCGACCAACGAGTTCCTGAACCGGGTGCAGCAGACGCGGACCGAGATCCGGCGGCTGGGCGACGAGGTGCAGCAGTTGGCGGGGCTGCACCAGCGCGCGCTGGCCAACGCCGACAGCAGCGCGAGCAGCCCGGAGCGGCAGCAGCTCGACTACCTAGCCGCCGCGACGCAGCAGCGCAGCGGCGAGGTGCGCGAGCTGATCCGCGTGCTGCGCGCCGACGCCGAGCACACGCAGGACGCCGGCGCCTTCAAGATCAAGCGCGGCCAGGTCGAGAGCCTCGGCGCCGACTTCCGCACCGAGCTGCGCCGCCAGCTCGACGAAGAGAACCGCTACCGCGACGCCTGCCGCGGCCAGATCACCCGCCAGTTCCGCATCGTCAACCCCGACGCCACCGACGACGAGGTGCGCGCCGCTGCTGACAGGGACTGGGACAACGAGGGCGTCTTTCAGGCTGCGGTATGATTTCCCCACCTCCAAAGGAGAACGAGAGACGCTGACAGACCACAAAAGCTCCGCACCAACCGCTCCGCCGAGGCCACGGCCGTGCTGGGCGCCGTGCGGGCGCGCCACACGGAGCTGGTCAACATCGAGCGCACCATCCGCGAGCTGATGCAGCTGTTCCAGGACCTCGACACGCTCGTCGTCCAGCAGAGCGCCACCATCGTGCAGGTGGCCGAGCAGGCGCACCGCGCCAACGACGACCTCGAGAAGGGCGCCGAGCACGTCCGCGGCGCCACGGGAATCGTCCGCCACACCCGCAAGCTCAAGTGGTGGTGTCTGCTGGTCGTTGTGCTCATCATCCTCGTCATCGCGCTGGCGGTGGGCTTGGCGGTCGGGTTGAGGAAGGCGACTTCGTGAGTGGGGGGGCCGGCATACTCGGTTTGGAATGGTGGGTGTGGGTTCGGAACTTTGAAAAATCGGACATTGGGGGCATTTTGCTTGGACAGGTAAGGGACTCAGCACAGAACGGTAACTGGGTGTATATATAGTGTAATCTCGTCGTAATTTCATAGACTCTCCCGAGACAACCATTCCCGCTCCTGCTCAGTCTCTAGGTCGTCGGTGTCCATATAATTACCATGGGTAATTCTATCGTTCTGTATTAATCGGGCCGGTTGTACTTTGAAGTCCGCCATGTGGCTGTGGGTCGTCATAAACTCATAGGAGTATTCCGAGAGCTCACTGTCACAGCCTAGTGCTGCCTCAATTCACCCCACCAACCTCTCTTTCTCCGTTCTGCTGTCCGAGAACCTTTCGTATTGGGCTTGTGCTTCGTGCTTCGGGTATTGGCTTTTTTTCCGCGACCAACTTTAATCTATATATCGCGCCCGGACTACATCGTCGTCAACACAGGGCCAAGCATAGGCACAGAGGCAAAGAGAAAGAGAAAAACAACACAACAGAAGACAACACAACAGAAAGACAACACAACAGAAAGACAACGAAGAAAGCGAGCCGGGCTATCAGAGCGAGTCAGCCTGTCAGGGCGAGTCAGCCTATCAGGGCAGCCACCCAGACCAGGCCTTATCCCCAGAGACCAAATTCAAGACCCCGGTTCCTAATCCTTACCTAAAATATGGAGGCGGCGATGTGGTATAGCCGAGGGCTGAACGCCGTCGTATTTGGGAAGATTCGGTTGATATTGAAGAGGAGATTTTCTTTGACACTGATGATGAAAATGACCCTCATCCTAGTAGGGTACGTGACAATAGAGAGTGCGGCTGCGATAACCCGGTTGTCATAGACTAAGGAGCTAGATTCATAGACTCAACACCAAGTAAATACATCACCTTGTCAACAAATCAGGATTCAACGGATTACTCAGACAACTAGGCGTCCGCCTGCCATAACCCCTCAACAACGCGCTGCAGCAGGCCTTATGGAGAAAAGCACGATCTGGCCGCTAAAGGGTAACATGCTTTCGTAGACGAAGTAATCGATTCCCGGACTCTATTGGCCATGGGTTGGTGGGCTGGGTTGATATTATGAGCCAGATAATTTGCAGCCAAAATAATGACTTTTACAAAGATAATAACTATCTTCATACGGCATAATTACAGACTGGATTAGATGTGTAATTAAAGAGGTTTAGCAGGCCCGCTTTGTGTGCTAGGCCTAGGCCTAGCCCGGGGCACTGGTTGGCCCCTGCAGATCCAGCCTATCCCCCGCACATAGATTCTCCGCCCACGCGTAGATAGCTTAGCTTCCATAGAAAGCAATACACACACATGCATTCCCTACGTGCCCTCGCATAGTTGTCAAACGAAAAGGACGAGGAGGGCGAGTATTACGTCCTGGTTGTCTCGCTAGTTTAGACCGAGAGGGCATATAGCGAGTATGAGAGGGTTGGAATCGCGACTGTTTAGAAAGCCCACATATCGATAGAATGCAGAGGCGTCCAGGCTCGCCTTGTCTAATGCAAAGGGCAGCCGGGGTGAGACACTTGGGATCGTATCTTACTAGCAGAGCTGAGGGGAGAAAGGAGCCAAAGGGGGGAAGGAGCCGAGGGGAGAAAGGAGCCGAGGGGGTTGGGCGTTCTGCCTTGTTTGACGGCTGGGGTGGAGGGGCGGCAGAGCGTGGAAGATGCGACTTGCGGTGGCATGCTGGGCCAATGGTCGAGCTTCCAGCACTTGCTTCACCAAGGGCAATCGTCGGCCCCGATGGGCTTCCCCATGCATATGCTTTGGCTCTGTCACATGTGGCGTTTTGTCAAGAAGTCGATTCGCGCAAGCCCGGTGCCCCCAACCAGACATCACACCACCTGGTCAGCCGCTGGGATTTAAGGCGTCCAGCTCTTTCATCCTGCGCCAAACTCCCATCGCCATCATGCAGCGAACTCTCCAAACCCACTTAGCCGAGGATCCAGTTCTCATCATGTCCCCGGCAAAAGTCAACTGCGACATTTGTCGACGACTTCAAAAGAGGAGAAGATGGAGGTTGCCAGCTGTGCGCCATTTTACGAAGTGAAATCAGCTGGCACGCCCCCGGCCGCCCCTCGAACGAAGCCATGTCGGTTTGTCACGCAGTCGGCATCTACAAGCTGATCGTCGCCGAGAACAAGGATGACTCGGTCGCTATCTCCGTCTACGGACACGAAAACGCAGATCCGGCAATAACATCCGCTTACGAGGCCATGGGCATGAAAAAGCCTGGTCCGGCTGCCAGCTTGCCGACATCATCGGCGACATGTCCTCGCCCGCTGCTAAAGAGAGGCTTTGTGCCTGGATCGACAACTGCAACCGAGGTCCACCATCGACGAGCACAAACAGTGCATCCCCTGGGACGCACTGCCACGGACATTCCAGGACGCAGTTACCATGACAAGAACTTTGGGCATCCGTTACCTCTAGATTGATAGCCTATGCATTGTGCAAGACGACCAGGCCGACTGGCGAAGCCAAGATGCACACCATCTACCAAAGCGGCTATCTCGCCTTCGCCGCCTCGTGGAGCTCTGGGCCCGCTAGCGGCCTCTTCCACGACACAGGGCCCGAGTACCGGTTTCGTGATTGGAACCTAGAGGGCTAGTATCTACGAACACGCCGCCAGATTTCGCATATAGATGATGGTCGTCACAACTCACTCACTCGCCGAGGCTGGGCCTTCCGGGAGCGGTTGCTTTCCCGCCGGGTCCTGCATTTCACCGAAGCCGAGCTCACTTGGGAATGCCTGACGGACAATAACTGCGAATGCGGTGAGTTTCTGCAGCATCTTGGCGTGGACGACGAAATAGTACATGCGAAGAACTGACAAGTTTTTTTGGTCGGCAAACTTTAAAACCTGCTTAACTAAGTAGCCACTGTCCAAGTCGAGTTTGCCAGCTATTCTCAGCCGCCGGTAACGCGTAAGGGTCTTACCGTTAGTTTTAACAAGAATCTCCCGACGTACGTAATATAAGCCTACAGTGTCAGTAAATTTTACACGAATTACCAGATATTTAATGGCCCTAGCTAGCCTAGCTTCGATTCTTCTCTTTAGGCCTGTAAGGGGTCCACTCTAAGAATACTGCTTGGTCCAGTGTACTCTCCTCCCATTATAAACCCCAGTGATTTTGGCCGGTTAGAGGAGGTATAATCGCGAGTACTTCCTCCAGGGTAGGATTTCCCTTGATCGCTTTAGATGAAATGATATTTGCCAGCCAGAATAGTGTAAAGAAAAGGACACCCACCTCGCCAAGCACCTGTCAACGCGCACTCCCTTACACGCGTTGACCGTCTGGCACCAACGGGCCAGATCACTGTCGGCTGGCATGAGCCACTAAGCCCATACCGGGCGCCTTGTGTCACAAGCACATTCGGGACCGAGCCCCTGAGCATGTATATAAACAATGGCCCTCGACCTCTCCTTTCAGCCCGCTTGATAACGGCATCTGCCGAATTAGACGTCTTTAATTCTAATTCTATTCTACACTTTGGAGTTTTATTAAGGATGATAATGAGTTCAGGATATTGAACAGCGAAAGTAGAAGTGCTTTGAAAAGGTAAAGGTACGAGACTTGAAGGGCGGAGAGTAAGTCCCCAGCAGTTAGGTAGGTAATACGAAAAAATACAAAAGGTTGAGGCTGTTTAATTTCACGGCGATCTTTTTTACTTATCTGGTCGCAGATCTTGCACGGCATTGCTGAGACAACGTGGTGTAGACCACTTCAAACCGCAAGTCCCACCAATTCGGTGCTCCTTGGTGCACTGCTGGCGGAAGTTCCCCCACTTCACCCGCAGGACCATCGTGTCTGCTCGAAGTAGCACATGGTTGGAGCTGGGGTGCGAAGAGTGGAGATGTCGATGTTGGGGTTCCGTCGAATGGTGTTGGCGGCTTGGTGGCTTGGCCGGGAACCGGGGGGGCGGGTTTCTCCTTCGGCTTCGTCTTCTGCACTGGCTTCCTGCGGCTGATTTGACCTAATAACTCACAGTTAGCAAGGTTAACTTCCCGCCCATCCCCTTTCACTGCTTCTCGACCACCAGGTGGCAACACAAATGACCCGGGTGTCACAGCAATGACTCACACTGCGGCAGATGCGCAGAAGAAAAGAGTCTCACGGGAGACGCTAAAACAAGATGCACAGGGTGGTATGGTAGGTACTGTCTTGTTTTTTTTTCGTTTCGTTGCTGTTATGTTAAACGTAGCATGCCTTAGTTGCGTGCTTGGTGAGTGAGAAGCGCCAGGAATGGAGTGCTTCCTGCTGCTACAGGCTGTTGGCTTGCCGTCAGACACGACCTACCACGGGTCGGATTGGTGAGAGTAGGCAAGCTTTTCGAGAGCCTAGGCCGCTCTCCAGCTTTATTTGGCAGCGATGGCCGAGCAATGGTCCTGGGTATACTATGAAATTGGCCAGGTCCAGGCGACATGGTTCCGAAATGGGAGGGCATTTCGTTCTGCTTGAAAAAAAAGCAAAGTAGATCGTTTCTAACTACCCCACGCCCATATGTCACACATCTTTTCTCGAGTCCGAAGCAGCGCCCTAGAGCACATCACTGCGGCCCAGACTCTCCATCCTCTTGTCCAGCCACGCACCAAACCCCACAAACATGGCCGCGCGAGGGAAGCGGCTGCAGAACTCCCTCAGCAAGGCGTACCTCTCCAGCACCAACTGGTCCTCGCCCAGCTCGGGGTGCACATCACGGATGGCCGTCGTAACCTTCTTCAAACACACCGGACACAAGTACGGCGGCTGCCTGCCGTCCTCGGCGATGTGCCCCGTGCCCTGCATGACGCAGGCATAGTACACGCAGTGGCCGAGACAGAAGCAGTGCGCCAGCTCGTGCGCGACCGTTCTGACGACGCGCGACAGCCACAGGCCGTAGAGATCTTTCTTCCTCCCGCCGCCCCGCGCCGCGCAGACCGCCTTGACGGCCGCAACAAGCGGCGTCGCCTCTACCACCACCACTGGCTCACTGCCGGTCAAGTCCACCACCTCCGCCGGCTGCACCTTTCGCCTCTTGGCCCCCCGCCGCCCTCCATCTGACACGTCCCCGCCGAGACCAAGACCACCACCACCATCGACCACCGCCCCCTCCCCGCGCAGCACGCCCTGCACAAAGTCGCGACAATGCGACGCCGGCCAGACGTGCTCGCGCTCAATGCTAAACGGATCGCGGTACGCCGCCACGCTGCCGTCGTCGTCGTCGTCCAGCGCCGGGTGGTAGCGCGCGGCGGACACGACGCAGACGCGCGACCCGCCGTACGCGCGCCCGCAGCAGAAGGCGTCGGCCGCGTCCTCAAACAGGTCCTGCTCGGTGGCGAACACGACGGCGTACGCGTCCGCCGGGAGGGTCTTGAGGGCTGCGTCGAGTACGTCTTTGAGCTGTAGCTGGTGCGAGAAGGCGCCGTCGGGGCATGCACGCAGGCGGATCCGGGTGGGGGACTTGGTGGTGCCGATTTGCAGGCCGACGTATGAGGGGGTGGGCTCTTTCTGGGTAGGGTTAGTGGTGGTGGTGGTGTTCTTGGTGGTGGTGTTCTTGGTGGTGGTGTTCTTGGTGGTGGTGTTCTTGGTGGTGGTGGTGGTGGTGTTCTTGGTGGTGGTGTTCTTGGTGGTGTTCTTGGTGGTGTTCTTGGTGGTGTTCTTGGTGGTGTTTTTGTTGTTGTCGTAAGCGACGAACGAGACGGCATCGGGCAGCAGCTTGACGGGCAGCGGGTGGTAGAAGGCCTGCAGGTAGGCGAGCACGTCGGCGAGTTTAGCGGGCGGCGTCTTTTTGGACGCGGCGGTGCAGGACGGCTTGGAGGGCGTGGCCCACGTCTTCATAAAAGACGCGCTTGGCGCGATGGTCGGCACGGGGGCCAGGTAGAGGGTCTTGCGCTGCGGCGTGACGGGGTTGCGCCACGGCTCGCGGAGCCACGACCGCAGGCTCTGCGGCGCCTTGTCGTCGCCGCTGGCGAGCCCGTCGTCGGGGAGGAGGAGCGGGCCGGGGAAGGTGTAGTCTAACTCGCTGATAAAATTCTGTGTCGGGTCGTCGCGAGTCGCGATGGACCCGGACGGTGTGGCCGCTGCTAGCCTCTTGGCGAGCGATGGCCGCACGAAACGCGCTTTGGCGGCATGGGCCGATACGTCGACTTGGAGTTGGGAATGGGCGCACAGGGCTTGTTGGGCGGGCATTTTGATGATGTTGTATCTCTGGTAGAGGAAAGAGACTGTTTTGAATATGAAGTGTGGTTAAGAGGTCATCGACATTTTCTCTCTTCGGATCTTGGATCTTGTAAAAAAGGCAGCGCTAGCATCGCGTCGCACAGGCGCGCCCAGGCAGCAGCGCTGGCTGAATAAAACCGAAAAATCGAACCCTAACCCTCCTCACATAAACATTTGAAAGTGCTGTTCTGCGTCGCAACAAACGGAATTGATGACAGTGATCAATTTATCATGGAAATATGAGTTCTGAAAGTAACTAAGCGCATATCAGCCTGCTATCAGTGTGAGGACGGATAATGACACCCTCGTCCGCAATCTTGTCCATATCCTTCTTCCACTCCCAGATGCTCAGCAGTGAATGGCTTCCAAACGTCCAGCCAGCATCCCGTTCGTTCCTTTTCAAAGTGCCTTCTCAATGCTTGGTGATCTCCGGCTTCTCCACGCCCCTGGAGACGTCGGCGACTTCCTTCCCCGTTGCCAGTTTCTAAAGTCGATCCCGGACGGCCTCCAAGGCCTCCCAGAGTTTCGTCAAGGCCCGGATATTCTTCTCGAGAGCCTCGGCAGCTTTCACGAGGCGCTGGATTGTAACATCGAGGCGATGCGTGCGGGCTAGCAACAGTCGCGCCTTCTGCACATATATCATGGTCTTCTGCCGCTTGGGGACTTGCATGTTGCTTTCCGTCTGGCTCGTCGGATCCGAGTCATGCGGCGCTGACTCGACGTCCATCTCTGAGGCGGGTAGCTTCTTCACTCCGGGGGGCAGGGACACGCTCAGCGACGGGATCGAGACTGCCGGGCCCTTGATATCCTCGGCCTCTGCCATGACCTGGTCCTCGTCCTACTCCATCTCCTCTTGGTGGCCGGCACCAGACTCGCTAGTCTGGCGAGGAATGAGCTCGTCGACGCTTTTATTAATGCCTTCCATTGTGGAGTCGGGTGATTGAAGATGACAGTGAATGAGGATCTTATTTCGGTGGCTCGGAAGCCGTGGTATTTTGGGAGGTGTAGCTTCTTCTCCGCGGTCTGGCGCTTTGGTGCCTGCGGCGCTCGACCTAGTGTGTAATTGGTATGCGGGTTGAATATTGGTCGTGCGATCGCTCTCGCACGCACTCGGAAAACTTGAAGGATGCAAGTAAATGACGTTTGTTGTAGAAAGGAAGGTTTGCAGGTACGGTGTGTCGAAGTTTAAATAGAGGTACGGTTGTCGGGGTAGGCAGAGGGCGTGGCACGGAGAGCGCGTCTGTATGGTGTGGGTATTCGAAAAAAATTGTGATTAGAGCATATTTTGTCAGAACGTGAAAAAAAGTGAAAGAAATGTGAAGAGATAGGAGCACAAGGGTGCAGACCTTCATGCCGTCCTCAAGGAGCTGGTGGACCCAATATAAGGTGCCTAGTACTACCTACCTGAAGCATATTATCAGATACAAAACCCGAATTTAGGGAAGACACATCAACAAGATCCTGATTACCACGGAACGCGGCAGCCGCTCCCGCTGTTATTTTGCTCCTGAAGCCGAAAAAGACGGCCTAACGTACGTCCTGTCCTGTTAATACCCACCCACCTTATCTGAACGCGATGTTAGGCGAGCTGACACGGCCTGAAAGGGTGAAATATTTAGCCAGCGAAAGTTTTTTGGTCGCTTGCAATGGAACGCATACAAACATCCTCCGCCTCGTGAATTTTGTCTACGGCACGGCGTACGACTTCCTCAGACACCGGTACCATGATCGGTAGAACTAGCTGCAACTGCCCCAAGTCTATCAAAGTTTATAAAATATATAACATCCATCAAGGCATTATCCAGTTTCGAATTGTAGTATCATCGCTTTGCCGCCGTTCCCGCTCTGGCGCTCAGCCGCCGATGATGCGGGATCTTAAATAAGGGGTTTTAGTGGTGACTTGTTAGAAATTGACTTTGCTGTTTGTGGAAGTCGGCCATGTCGTGTCTTGGTTTTGGCCGCGGGTCACGCTCGGGTTATGGCTGGGCTCTTCGAATCTGCAGAGAGGGATGCACACTGAATGGTTCGACAACACAAGCAGGCCGAGTTCCACGCATGAGGTTCCGACAGAGGCTGCGCGCTGGTGGTAATCAGCGGGGTAGGGCCGCGACAGGTGGCATATCCACATCTGTAAGGGAGCTCGGCCGCTTTCGTAGGTAGCGGAACAAAATTGTAGGGAGGAAAGCTTATATATGGAAATGACCTCGGTTTCAGAAACTACCCTAAATAAGGCGCGAATACGTCTGAGCAACCTCATAACTGCAGTTATGACAAGGTCCTTATCTCTTCGCGCCACACTGACTGTTATGCCGGTTAGTAACGACTAGAAGTCCCTCGCCAAGACGGAGAGAGCGGCGCTAACGTGGGCTCGTAACTTATCGCGACTCTGTAATAGCGGCGCTAACGTGGGCTCGTAACTTATCGCGACCCTGTAATAGCGGAAGCAATAGGCCGTGATCGAGCTCAGCCCCCGAGGCTTCCGTCTAGCCACTTTCTGTCCGTTTGATTTGTAGGTCCAGTACTATTGATACCGGTTTGCTCTTAAAGTTCCACCACGTGTTTATCTCCAAGCACTCGCAATCGCAGACCTGGTAATACGAGGCCTGCTAGACTTCAACAGGGTCTTTGAGGACTAGAAGTCGATAACCGATACACGACCTCACCTCGAGTGTGTAGTTATGGCAGGCGCAAAAGAAAGCTGTACGCTTGCCTCTGAAATGCGGTTCGTTTTCGCCAAAGACTCGAACGCGACCAGGGGCGTGGCAAGTAACGCGCTGGATGGGGGGCTCGTGGACAACCAGGGATAGGAGATCGAGCAACGTCAAAGGCAACGCTTCGGCTGCATCGGGAGTTTTCCTGATTGCAGTACCGTCGGTCCAATCAATCAAGTCCCCGAGCTCTGGCTGAGGTATTGTTGGAGTTCGGGGCTGGGCGTTGGCAGCCGCCTTTCGGTAGACATGGCTGTTGATGACCAGGTCGTCAAAGTCGAAATTGAGATCAGATGGGGCAATCGCGGATATGGTGTCATCGCCAGGATCAGAGTCAGAGATAAGAGGGGAATAGTCTGCATTGCCGTCGTAGATGGACTTGCTCACTCTGATGCTGGGATTCGCCGAGCGAAGCGACTTGGTGGTGCTGATAGAGGCCCGAACCACGTCCTGCTTTTGGATCAATATTTGTTTAATCTCGGCGAGGGTATTTCTTTTCGACGTCAGCTACTGACCAGAAGGGTTATTTTCACCGAATCACGCACATTTGGAGAAGCTATATCAAAACATTAATGGCAGTTTGTTGACCGCGAAGAGTACCCAATAGCTCGTTGAGCTTTATCTCGTTCCAGATCACGCGAACCTTGGATAGCCACGGCATGTTATTGGGATTCGATACGCCCACCATTATGCGTTGGATTTCGATCTCAAGAGAGCTGAATACGGCGAGGCAGCCCGTCAGGACACAATCGAGAACCGCAGGCAGCTCAGTTCGGGACTGCCACACATTTGTAAAGTCCTCTCTTTGCAAGAGGAGACTTTGGGTTTGGGTAAGTGAGGCCGCGATGACGTCTGATTCGGAGCAGATTAACACAACGGCCATGGGCGCATCCTTAAATCTTTCTCGCAGGTTGTACAGCTTCTTCGTTATGGACAGACACGAGGCTGTGGCATGGACCTGGATGTCTTATCAGCAATCCAGCTCCGCTAACGCTGAATTGCAGGGGCGCAAAGGGAGAACAGGGCAACCGTACGACCGTGGTGACAATAGTTATTGGATCCATGGCTGCCGACATACCATTCTTGTCAGGCGTGATGTAAATACTATAGTGCCCAAAACCCGTATTCATCTCGACCTTGTCGATATCCTGCGGGTCTGTCTGGTGGCAGTTGGTGCCTTCGCAAGTCCAGCGGGACTCGTAGAGGTGGCCCTCGCACGCGACGCCCTGCGCGGCGCCGCTAATGGATTTCGCCAGCGGGTAGGACGAGTTGGGCAGAACGACGGCGTCGCAGCTGGGCCGCCCGCGGGAGAACCAGAACCTGTTCTCTTTGCCGATTCCGATGTTGTTGCCGATGTAGATGTAAAAGCTTGCCGCGGTAGGGGCTGCTAGTTGCAGCGCGGCTGCTGCAATGATGTACTGATGCTTTATTGTCAATTATTAGGGGCGGGGGGCAAAGGTACTGGCGGTGATAGGACAGATTGAAGGAACAAATTCAAGTCGTAGAGCAGGAATAGCAATTATCTGAAATATTCTTATAGGAAAATGTGTATTTAGTACTAGAGGATGGGCACTTCTCGACGCCTGGGTAGATGATTATCTGTCGGGAGTGGCCCTGCAAAATAAAATGGCGGTAATTGTCTTAAGACGTGAACTAATTAATTACTGCCATTTGACTAACTTGTTATAAGCCAGCTGAACACCACAACATCGAGATAATGGAAAGGTGGGCCAAGTATCTCTCGTTATCGTTTACCAGGTAAGTATGAAAAGCCCAAAAATAGTTCAAGCTAAGGACGTATTAACAAGAGAACTGTGCACGAATGATGCATATTCCATGCATGTTGGGGTAGTGGTAGCTTATAATATTTCAGGTTGAATGATCAAATGGGTGGAAACTGTATCGACCGTGAGGATTGGGCTCAAAAGTTGTGGTGGGGGTTAGTTAGACTTGCCGTCGCCTAGATTGCCAGGCAACAGGATCTGTTTTGCGCCTGCTGTTGTAACGGGAAATTGATGAATATAGCGAATGCATGGCGTACCCACAACTACCATCAAGTCTGTAGTTATGAATAAACGTTTGTCACTGTCAGCTTGACCACGCCGCTTGGTTGTAAGCCACTGGTCATATATCGCAACTATTGCATTATGTCCCTCAAAGTCGACGGTGGCGGCACAGAAGTCTTGATCGTTACTATTATTGATCCGCAATTTGACCGTTTGACTCGCCTTCCCAGCCTAAATGAAGAGTAAGATAGTGTTCTTCAATACTGAGAATGCTGCTTACCGAGTCTTTATCGAGTTGCTTCTGGACTTCGTTCACAATCTCTTCGTCACTCTAACCGGTTACCTCTGTCCCGCCCGAGGATCCTGGTTGGAATTGATTCCGATACTCTTCAGGGAACTCTGAAAAACAGTCTTCAGAGCACTCTGAATGATACTCTTCAGAGCATCCTGAATAGACTAATTTTGGGTGCCGACGCTTAAGTGGTTGCGTATGAAGCTGCTCATGGGGTCGTTTCGGTGGTAGGGGACTTGGGTGTTCGGCTGGTTGGAATACACGCTGGTAGTACGCTAACGTCCCCAAAGTCAGCGCTAACTAGCGTACGGCTACATCGGGTCTCACTGGTCCTAAAAAAACTAACCCTTCTGGAAGGCCGACATGTTTTCGACTTCGGCTCGGCTCGCTAGAGCAAGTTGTGTCCCCTCTGCAAATATCCAGCGTTGCGGGAGCTCCTGCAGCCTTAAAATCTCCGGGACTATCTGGTGAGATGCCCAAACCCCGCTCCATCCATCTTGAGGAGGTCCTGTGGGGTGTAGGAGAGAGCAATGAAGAAAAGTTCCTCAGGGCCGAGTTATCGAACTTTCTCCAGCCTAGGGTCGCCCTCGCCGAATGCGGCATCTAGAAACTTGGTAATCTTGGGTCGGAGGTCCTGGCCAAAGACGGCCTCGTCATGCTTCCTGATTTCCCACGCCGTATTTCCCGCGCCGTATTTCCCGCGCCGTATTTCCCGCGCCGTACCCTGGAGAACTTGTTGGATGGAAACCAGAGCGGACAGCCGTGAAAACCTTTCTCTGAGGGCCGTGAAGGGAGTATCGTGTTTCAAGTTCTTGCCAAAGTGTGCCGAACAGAGTGCTCGCTCAATCTCATTTAGATCGCTAAATATCCGATCCGTTGTATCGAGCGTCGCGTCTGTGGACATTGCAAAGTCATGGAGGTGAGACTGGAGTTGCCAGACGAAACGGCGTCAAGCTGAAGTGCGGGGAAGATATTTTGTCAGGGCCCTACAGTTATGTGATCGGCCAGGGCAACTAAGGAGTGTCGGAAGAAGCCGTTGGCATGCATACGGTGGCGCACATCCTAGCAACCTGTTGCCTAATTGGTCATACAAAGTAGAGCATCTAGGCTATGTCCGCTTCCTTTCTTCTTCCCACCAAGTCATTGGCCCCCGCGGGCCGCCAGAGCGAAGCTCTCAGGAGAAACCCGATCGGGCCCAAGTCTCGGCCCGTGCGGGCAAAAAATCGAGAGTGAGGAGCTAGTCTTGATTTCTCACGCAAGTAAAAAACCTCATTTCCTACCAGTCTGTCGAAAATGGTTAGTAGGGTGAGCAGAGGTGAGCCAGCCTAAGCAGGGACTGAACCGAGCCTGAGCCAGGATGAGTGAGTAATGTCACGTACGCGAGGTCCGAAAATGAAAATTCCGTCAGCCGGATCCGCCTCACAGAACAGTAATCATCAATCCTTGTTAAATGTACATAAATGCAACAACCCTCACTGGTAGTACCCCTGCCCGAATTCGACTCAATGTGGGAGCGCCGACGCTTGCCAAAAAGGAGTCTGCGTGTGCATGTCTGTAGGGATTACCGATCAACCAGGAGCTGTGATTGGCCCAGCAGGTGGAATAGTGGGGCGACTACGTCAGCACACGGGCCACACCCGCCCAACACGTGACTTTCTACGTGTTGGCGGGCACTGGAAATCAGCCCCTCCATGTCCCCGTAGTTCGCGATCCCTGACAGTAGAGAAAGGGAGTAGAATCAATACACAACACCCTACTGACCTTGTCATTCCAACATGTCATTTTCAGGATAAAGACCACGTTCCAATCTGACAACGTGTCTCTTGTCCGTTTTCTTCACTTTGTTACTCCATTTTGCTCGGCGGTGGATTTGTAAGAATAGCGCTGGCCAAGCTCGGCCACTTCTCTGCTTCATGAGTGGTCCCTCCTTTCCGGTGGGACGAGATAAGGTTTGAGCTAACGCAGATTTTCTCCACACGGCGCGATCTTCCCGCCGCAGAGCATGCTGTCGGGCGAATATCTGCCCGCCCCACCCCTTTGCATAAGCGATCAACAGCCTGCGCTACCCGTAACAGCACCTAAATTCACACGAGATGGGGACGACTCTGTCCGTAGCCGTCCCTGTTGTCTTACCAATACAACTTCAATCCTGTAACTCTCCGATAGCCCTTTATAATGCGGAAACCGTTGGTAGGAAAGGGGAGGTCTGCCCTGCTAAAGAATTTAGTTTATTGTCATCGCTAAGCCGTAAGCAAAATCGACAAAGGCCAAAATGTTTGGGATGCTCAGCCGCATTTACACGGCTATCGCGCCGCCAACTGTCGAAAAAAGCAAAGACGGTGCCATCAGATTCGGAATTTTGGGAGCTGCCAAAATTGCGTGAGTGCCCCTTTTCCCAACTTCTCTCTGCCCCACCTCCAGTCACTCACCAACGCCCAACAGGCCCATGGCAATAGTAGTCCCAGCCAAATCACACCCCGAAGTCGTCGTTCATGCCATCTCCGCCCGAGACCGTGGCCGGGCCGAGGAGTTTGCCAAGAAGCACGGAATCCCCGTTGTCAGGGACACATACCAAGGTAACCCAAACTCAACTCCTGACTCCCCTTTTGTCAGAATCTAACCAGGTATCCATACTCCAGAAATTCTCGACGACCCCGACATCGACGCCGTCTTCATCCCACTCCCAAACAGCCTGCACTACGAGTGGGCCGTTCGATCCGTCCGCGCAGGGAAGCACGTGCTGCTGGAGAAGCCATCGGTCGACACGGCGGCTGAGGCTGAGATCCTTTTCGGTCTCTCACAGCTGGCTAGCTCTCAGCCTAGCCCGCCCATCATCCTCGAAGCGTTCCACAACCGCTTCCACCCGGCGGTGCAAAAGTTCCTCTCGCTCGTCAGCCCGGCCGACGTCGCGCACGTGCACACGGACTCGATGGTACCGTGGTGGCTGACGGCGCGCGATAATATCGAGTTCAACTACGCGCTGGGCGGCGGCAGCATGATGATGCTGGGCACGTACAACTTTGCGCTGCTGCGCATGATCTTCGCCGCCGAGCCCGCCGAGTGCGTGTCCTGCGAGACGCGCGGATTCGGCGACGGCGTGCACGACAAGTGCGATACCAGCTTCCGCGCCCAGTTCCGCTTCCCCAACGGCGGCACCGCCGACGCCATGTCCACCATGCGCGGATCCGTCTGGTGGAAGCCGTCCGAGGCGCGCGTCACGCACCGCGAGGTTGTTGTCCCCAACGACGGCGACGGCAAGGCGGACCCGCTGCACGAGACGGTGCGCACCCGCGTCGTCACCTTGCACGGCTTCGTGCAAGCCATCGCGTGGCACCGCATCGACGTCAAGGACACCTTCGTGCTCCGCGCCAAGGCTGACGGCCGCACGCTGCGCACCTGGACCGAGGCTTCGTCCCACAAGGCCTACACGTACGCCGAGGCGGGGCCCGAGTTTGCCGATGCCGCCCCCGGTGAGCCCTGGTGGATGTCGTACCGCTGGCAGCTCGAGGAGTTTGTCAATCGCGTCAAGGGCCGGCCCACGCAGTTCTGGATCTCGGGCGAGGACTCGATCAACCAGATGCGCATGCTTGACATGGCGTACGAGAAGAGTGGGCTGGGCTTGCGCCCGATGAGCGAGTTTCGGTGAGGATTGATTTGAACGAGCAGCGGGTGCCTTAGCGTACCGATCTGTCCTTTCTCTTCTTCAGGTACACGCCATGTGCTTCCAGCTTGAGGTTCTAGTCTGTGATCAAAGACTACTGTACATTATTTTATAAACAATCGATCGCACCTCAGTAGACCATGAACCAAAACCGTTGACCGTCGGGTCGTAGTGGGGCGTCAGGGTCGACTGGTTCTTGGAGAGTAGGTCTCGCGAAGGAATTTCCTAGCAGGCTCAGGCCTGGAACTAAGGAAACAATACTGTCAAGCGTTAGCATGAAAAGCGTTGAGCGGGGACAGGAGTAGACACACATTGCCGTCGCAACACTCCACACTCCTACGGCGATACCTATCAAGAGCGCTCTCCTGCTGAGACGACTCAATGAGCCGTCACGGTCTGCATCCTCAAATGCTTGGTCTGGTATGCTGATCATGCGTCGCTTGGCGTCGCTTGAATACATCCATGACGACGACGGCCGAACCAAGGCGCGCAGCGCACAGCAGGAACTGGAATAAGGGCCTCCAG
This sequence comes from Lasiosphaeria miniovina, assembly GCF_030549165.1. Classification (NCBI taxonomy): domain Eukaryota; kingdom Fungi; phylum Ascomycota; class Sordariomycetes; order Sordariales; family Lasiosphaeriaceae; genus Lasiosphaeria; species Lasiosphaeria miniovina. The sequence goes on along the minus strand of NW_026848223.1, from coordinate 3,006,230 downwards.
GGGAAGGCGGGCGACCAGTCCATGTGGATCGAACATAACAGGGGACTTACCAAGACGCTAGCCAGGAGCAGTCTACCCCGCGTGTCAGGCTGTGTCAATGGAAAGCTAGATCGTCTTCGTCCAGTTTACTGTACAGGGCCAGGCACGGGACCAAAAGACACCACGCCATGGCCAGGCTGGGCAGGGCGAAGCTGTGGGGGGGCCCGATTGACTGGGCGCAAAACTTGAAAAAAAGAGCGGGCGGTAGCCAAGGATGCGGTTCTCCGTCTGTCACCGCACCGCGTCCATCTCCTCGTTGCCGTTGAGGAACACGCCGTGGATCTCGGCGCCGTGGTCGAGCAGCAACTTGAAGGCCACCTTTCAGTGCCGGACAATGGCGTCTTTCAGCGGCGAGAGGCTTACGCTATTAGTGTTGTTGCTGACGTGGAGCAGCGGGCTGAGCCGGCGTCCGACAAGACCAAACGCAGCAGCTCGGGCTCCGCATACGAGGCCATGAGGTGTATCACGGTAAACGACCCGTTCTCCGTCATATCCTTAGTGAAACCGCGCGTCATGCGATCATTCATCGCTTCCATCTGCCGCTTATGGACGGGCGCATCCCAGGGGTTGCTTTTGAGCAGGTGATTAAAAAAAGGGGAACTCAGGTGTGGTAAAAGGTGGAAACGCCCGTCTCGTCAAAGGAATTGAGCATCTCCATGGTCTCTCTCTCGTCCCCAACAACCCCAAGTAAAAACTTGCTACACCGTGACCCCTGCCGAGGAACAATTCTGCCATGCTAAGAGACTCTTGGGCCGGGAGGAGAGTAGTGTAGTGCAATGCCGTCTCTCCGTGCCGGCTTCGAAGGCCGCCTTGAGCGCTGCGGTCAAGGAAGCCAACGGAGTCCCGATCGCCCCGCCGAACGGCAAGAAAGAGATCCGAGTTCTCATTGAAACTCAGGTTCCTGATTGACTGCTGCCACCGGTCTGGATCCATGTCGAACGGGGCCCTTGAAGCAGCTTGGGATCCCATCCAGACGCCTTCGGCCAGCCAGTCGGACATGGTCTCTCGGTTGATTTCATGTCGTGCTCCAAGCCCCGGTGCCATGGCTGGTAGTATGACATGCGCTTTTGCGAGGTCCATTCGGGCTGCCTTTGTCACAAACACCACCGCCTGATTCACGTTGGGATCGGTCCCAAATCCAACCGCGTAACACAGTCCGAGCTGAAGCTGCACTTCGGCCGCCGCCACCACATGATCCTGCGCTGACGGTGTCCGCCTTTGACTATGAGAGCGTCCAACTCGTTATCCCAAAAAGAAAATTAAACTTTTCATCTGTCATGAAATCTGAAATGAATCTCCCCTATCCTCCTCAAATTTCAATAGTAGTTCCTCCTGCTACTGGGCATCCTTTCCTCCCTTTGTTTGAAAATCAGTGCGCCTAACGATAGGCGACCCAGGAATGAGTCCGTTCCCAACCACTCATCCGCCATGCGTCGCCCACCTTCGCAGTCGCCCGCTAGGTAGCGGGGCAACAGCCACCGCGCGATGCCCCAAGATATCCATCGGAAAGCGTTTCCCAGCTCGCCGGCCCAGAGGCCAAGGAGAACAACGGTGACGGTGACGGGGATGGCCGTAGCCCAGTATAGCACTGGCCCTGCTCCATGTCTCGAAAGTCGCTAATGTTCACGCCAAAAATGCTCGAGACCGCGCTAAGTGGGAGGAAGATGATGGTGACGATGGTGAAGGCATACAAGGCGTTTTCCTGTCGAAAATTGGTTGTGTCTGCCATATCTTGACCCTGGAAGAGGCTGGTGTTTGACCTTGGTGTCGGACACAACTGACAGCTCTGCAGAATGTTGCCCGCCAAACGTGCCGTCTCCAACATATCTGAACTCGAAGACATGATAGGCAGCAGGTGGCGCCCGACTCGTGGTGGTTTCTAGCTCGGGTGGCCGGGCGATGTCGGAGTCACCTTCATCACCTGAAGCAGCTGATACTGAGCCCCGGTTAGACAGATTCTTGGAGATGCCACGGGATGGGGCGTAGGAGTAAAGGGTTGACGGCCCATGGTCATCGCTGTCAGAAGTAAAATCTTCAACTGTCGGGGCCGGCATGGTTAGTCGATCACGATTGGATTCGACATCTGGTCTTGTGTTTGGCTACGAAAGTTGACCAGTCCGTCTCTGGATGACCAGCCTTCAAGCTCTGCCGGGTTGTCAACAACGACCAGATCACTATTCGTCGTACCTGAAGAATTCAGTCCAGCTATCCAGTTCAGCTCCCCTGAGCGTTGTTCTCACATGACTACACCCGACCTTCTTTCTGATACCATTCATATTCTACTTCTTATGTACCTTTCTCACCACTTCCATCTCCTCAATAAACCGCTGCCTCCTCTCCCTAAACGGCCCAAAAACCTCATCCACCTCATCCCTCTCAGATGCTTTGACGAGGTATCTTGCCCCCTCCGGCACATAAGCCCCTTCCTCCGCTGCTAGATTCCCCGTCGTCCGGGCATAGAACTCCCCAGGCCCACACGTAAGAACCTCCCCACGCTCAGAATCTCGCTTGACAAAGATATACCGCACTGCGGTGCAGTCCCGGGTATACCACCTCGAGCCTCAACCATCTTCATTGACAACAAGAAGCGTCTACCCCGCAGATCCAACTGGGTCCATCCTGGTTGATAAGTCCCTTAAGCCTCTGAACATCATCTGCAGCATCGGCGCAGTCCCAGGTACGGGCCCGACAGACCACTCATCGTCAACATCCATCGCCAGCGCGCATGCGGTGCCTAGCATCGTATGCCCCGGACGCATGCTGCGGCGGTCGTTTGTCGCGCCATTAGTTGCAAAGAACTAGAGGAGACGTGGCAGCCATGAAGAAAGTCTCCCCGGGTCGAGAAACGCGTCGTCCAGCGGGATATCAGCGAAGAAGAATGACCGATCGTAGTCTTGGCGGTAGGAGATGCAATCGGGGGGGAGAAGTGAACTCCACTGGAGGCCGCCGGAGGTGAGGCGGGGGACAGTAACAGGGAGAGTTTCGGATTCTCGTTCCCGTTCCGGTTTCCGGTTGTTTTTCGAGATATCATTCTCCATGATGTTGGACAGGAAGACGATATGGTCAAGGCTCCAGTTTAGAGCGTGGTAATTGGGGAGAGAGACAAGGGGGCCTTGGGCTTTATCTGGGTATGGGGAGCTGGTAAAAGCGGCGGAGAAGAGGTCGTTGTGGTACAGCTTGAGGGTGCGCGCGCCTTTTTCGTGGAGGAGCTGGAAGAGAGATGGGAGGGAGAGGGAGCTATGCATTAGAGAGAGGAACGTCAGCTTGGGGAGTTTGTCCAGAAGCTTCGAGAGGACTTCGAGGTTGACGTTTTGGTGCCCCGAGAGGCCAACCCGGGTGATGTCGTCGCCGTGGTCGGCAACCTCTAGAAGCTGTGATACCGCCGCCTCGGGGAGCTGGGGGAACGCTGAGAAGTCGAGGGCGTTGTCACTCCGTACCCTGCGTAGCCATTCCTCGCTAGAAAGAGATTTCTCATCCTCATCCAGCGTCAACCCTTTCGGTTGAATTTTTGCCCCTGGCTCTGCCTCAGGGCATCCTCCGGCCACGGGATCTCCGGCCATAGATCACGCAGCGTCCCCTCGTCGATCATATCCCACTCGCTCAGGTTTTCATACTCCCCAATCTTTGCCCACTGGAACCCCGGCCAGGTGAGGTATTTCTCCGCATCAAACAGGCGACAGCGGAACGTATCTTTTGTCGCCTCAAACTGCCTATCCTTTTCCTCCCGTTCCGCGACTTCTTTTTTCTCCTCTTTGGTACAATAGCGGTATGGGTCGGAGTCGTATTCCTCGCTCTCTTTAGTGATCTTTTTCATGATGGGATCGTGGATGATGGAGGGGTAGAACATGAAGCAGTATCGCAGGTGTCGTAGATCGGTAATGTCGACAATGGTGCAGCCGTTTTTATTCATTACGAGCAGTTGCATCGGCGTGACCTGGAAGTGACGTAGGATGGCGGGATACATGTAGGGGTAAGGGTCGAGGCAGGAGTCGAAGGTCGCGCCGAGGTAGAGGCATGTGCTGACGAATGCGAGGAGGGGCTATTTTGTTTGTCGTGGGTGTTCCACCATGTTGAATCTTGGGGGGCGGCATGGTCAAGGTCGTGGGAGAGGAGGGTTCGGTTTCTGGAGGAGCCGAAGATCTGGAGGAGGCGGTAGCAGCCATAGATTGCGTCTGTGTCGCTGCAGTTGCCCGATTCCGCGAAGGCGAGGGTGCGGTAGCGTCCGTTGACCTTGGCGATGATCCAGTAGTGGTGGCTATTGCCCATGGCGAAGTTGTGCAAAAGTTTTTGGGGAAAAGAAGTTCTTGTTTGGGGGTAAAGATGAAGACTGAGCTAGTGTGAAAGGGGAGGAGGCTAAGGTGAGCAGTGTGACATGTGTGATGCGCTAGTTGGAACTTTAATCTTTAAGACTAAAATGGCAGCGGCATCATTCAGCTGAACGGAGCTACCGTAGGCGAGCTTGCGAGCTGGAGGTGGCGTAGAGAGGCTGTCTCTTCTACTTTACCGTGAAGGTGCCGAAAGTCTCTCGCACAGGGATTGGCCAGTTTTCGTCCGTGTCGAAATGGACTCGAGGGACTGGTCGATCAGATAATCCTCGGATTCCTCAAGCCGTGGAATACCGAGCGCAGCGAGCAGCCGGGGGGACCCCCTCTTTGGATCATCCCCGCCACTAGTCACTTTCACTTCGGCCTACACAGTCATTCGACCCGACGCCATTTTCTCCTGCATCATACGTCCCGTAATATCTGGAGCGCGGCGGCGGCGAGACGGGACCAGTGGGTTTGAATGGAAGCGGCCCCAATAAGCAGCGGAAACGACGCCGAAACGACGCCGAAACTTGCCCAAGGAAGCCGTCTTCTCCTTCTCAATCTTTCTCTTCCTTTTTATCTCTTAAAACCTCACACCGACAATATACTCGGCCAAACACCCCAGTCCCCCCCCAACGCTCGCCACCCCGATCTTTCTCTTCCCTTTTATCTCTTGAAGCCTCACCAACCAACAGTCCAACAACCTCCCCTAAGGCTCGCCACCCCCATCTTTCTCCTCCTTTTTATCTCTTGAAGCCTCACACTGGCAGCATATACAAGCAAGCTCGGGGCTTGGTGCTTGGCCACCTGCACCACCCGTACCCAAGCGAAGAGGGAAAACGGGAACTGGCACGTCAGACGACGGCGCAGGCGCCCCCGGAGGGCCGCCCGAGGCACCGTTCAGCGACCCCTTCCTAACTTGCCAGGTAGCTTATTTTTCAGATCTATGTCATCTAATGTTGAAGATTCCGGAACGGCATGCTCAACTCCTGTTATCACCATGTCGAACCTACAGGCTTCTTGCGACCATCAAGCCGCCATCATTGGATGAAATAAGCTGCCGACTCAAGTTCTGCGCCTCAGCGCGCTTCTCTGTAACCAAAAATCGGTCCAACAACTACATCAAAGGCTTTAGCCCGTCTGGAATTAACCTGGTTTGCGCCAGGGGCAAGGTCCGCAAACTAAGCCCCGCTCTCGTCAAACAAGCACCTCGAAGGTTAGCTATACTTAGCAGGGCACCGCCAAGGCTTTGCATGTTGATGGGGTTCGCCGCTGGACCTTTGAGGTTCGATCTGGCTATGAGGACCACCATGGGCATGATCCGGAGAGAAGCCAAAGGGGCTGTTCTGGGCTACAGCTTGGTCACTGGCCAATGGCGACGACAGTTCCACTGTGGCCAACTGTATGATGTGGCCAACTGTATGATAACACGTATAAAACCAACAATAAGAACCTCGCCTTCTTCCAGATCGTCGCTGTCAGCCACGTTGGCCAGGCCTTTAGTTGTGGATTTGGCCTAATTGATAGTGAACGGCGATAATCGGCTGACGGAGCAAGTTAATGCTGTATGGATGAGAGCCGAGGCTCTACCCCTAGGGGTAACTATCACAGATTTTGACACTGTAATAAGGGAAGCTGTTACGGCTACGTGCCCTGGAGCGAAGCCGTAGATCTGTGTGTTCCATCTCCACAAAAATGTGGCTACGGTGCACCGTGAGGGCCTCATCTTAAAACGGAGAGTGAAAACGTTAGCCACCGAGCCTAATTCTTGGCCTCCATCTTGAGGGCGGGTTTGTTTTGTTGGAGTAGGGGGATGGGTCCGATTTCTGGGACCCCCCTATCCAGGCACCTTTTTTCGGAGGCAGGGCCCAAAATCGGACCCACGTCGCGTAAACTTGCCAACTTTCATTGCATGATGAGCATTGGGTGAGCCGTGGTGAGCCGAAGCTGAGCCGAAGGTGAAGCGAGCCAGATTTTAGCCCAACTATTTTCGGATGCGACCTACTTATTTTTAATCTGAGACTACCTAGGGAGGTGAATATGTCTTCTTTCATTCACTAGTTACCTATTTAGCTGTACATGTACACCACAGCACAAGAAAAGAGTTAAAATTTCTAGGTAAATATGTTGTTACTGCCGAGTCAGCTCCGGGAACCTTGGGCGCCCCGATGTTATAGCTAGTTCTGGGGGACCCTAGGTGGGGTCACATTTGTATGTGGTAAAGACGTGAGGGACATGTTAGCTGCAGTAGCTAACGATGACTGGAGGAGAAGAAGTTCAGGGGCATGCATACCTTGAGGCACCAGCGAGCCGGGGTTTCTGAACCCCCCTTCTGAACCGGGTTCGGTGCTCGGTGATGGTCAGCCGGCCGCGGGTGAGGAAGGCTCTGCCTTCGGTGTCAAGGCCAGCGTGAGACACATCAATGGGGCGCTCCCATCCCTGGGGGTCGACATATATGACATATTCGTGGTCCAAGAAACCGCTCCGCTCCGGCGCCATCGGGTGGACTTTTAGCTGTCCGCCATCGTACTACCACTATGGGTGGTTGCATCAGTGTGCCATGGTGTTCTCCGATCCAAACAGCGGGCCGCGCGGAACGTAGCCCTATAGCGTGTCTATTGTCATTTTCAAGCCTCGGATAACCTAATATCAGTATTGCGGCACGGTCAGCGCGCGTCTTCTGTGGCATTGCTCAGTTGCACGAAACACGGCTTACACTCTCCTCCGACTGCTTCAAGCCAAGCGAGCCGAGTGTGACGTATAGGATGGCCGAAAAATCTAAGCAGTTAACCAGGTTGAACGACTTGGTGAAAAAGGCCTCGAGGTCGAGCCAATTGTGGTTGATGCGCATCCGTGCAGCCCAAAGCATCGCCGCCGTCGAGCCTCGACCTAAAGCCCATCCCCAACGTCCTCCCAAAGTCCAGCGACGGCAAGTAGGAGCTGACTGCGAAGGGCGGCGGCAGCTTCACCATCATGCTGGCGGAGCCTAAGGGGCTGCATGGTCGTGGCGCTCATGAAGGCGCCGACCCCGCCGGCGTGTTCCGGTACAAGGTCCGCGGCGGGGGCGAGTGCACGCTGACGCTACCCGAGGCGAACGCGGAGACGCTGGCTATGACGTCTGTCGATGCGCATGTGCGCGTCAACTGAGTGTTGGTGTTGGTTAGAAGCAGTATGGTTTTTAAAGGTAGGGTATAGTAGAGCTGTGGTTGGTGTGAAAGCGGGACTCCCTTTTCACTTCATCGCGATCGACGGCATCGCGGCGCTAGGCGCGATTTATCCCATCTCGCACTGGATGGGGGTTAGTTTGTATTAAACCCACTTAGCGTTCCTTCTTGGTAACTCTTGGTGCTCAATTACCGTGCTGGACATAGTTTTGAGGCTAATTCGGGGGTGCAAGAGAACTTGAGGCCTGAAATGTTGAGGTAGACTTCCGACATCCCAAAAGGGGCTAAAAGACCAAGGTCGCTGTTCTATCGCTTAAGTCCATACAGTTCACATCAAGCAAGCTTTGACATATTGAGCAATCTGCGCAAGCACATTAAGGTAGTAATTAATGCGATTTGAGCTTTGAAGAAAGCTTTTGAGGCGGCCTCATCACTGCTGGCTTTGACTTAAGTTCGGCCATGTTGACGTGCGTGCCCCCCTGACAAAGCAGATATGCCAAGGCCCCGCAGGAAACGTGGATGCGTTACCAAACGGGAAGGGACGAAAAAGACAAGTCTCGACTGGTGAATGTCTCGATATTGTCGTTTACACACTATCGTGCTAGTCAATATTCTGGGTTCAGTGTCACGGCTGCAGAGTCAAGCAGACACGTGTGATGCTTTCTGTGAATAAAAGTTACTGTGAATGACAAACCCTCCTACATTTCAGTTTGACAGGGAACTGGACGGTGCTAGATTTGGGACCAAAGCCTAGGTTCTACCCAATTTTGCTTGCTTGGACAAGAAGGAGCGAGACGGTGGAGCTCGGAAACGTTAAAGAAGGAAGCCTCTTTTCCTCCAGAATTGAGAGAACCCTCATACGATGTCGGTTGGAGATTATCCTGCAGCAGAATCAACACCGAAAGTAACATTGCGGTTAACGTGCACTGCAGAAAGTAATAATAATTGGGAAAAGTTGGACAGAAATTGTCATCTTAACGCACCAAATCTGTCTTCTTCACGAGTGGACGAGTGGACTAGAATTGTGGGGCAAGGAGACGGGAGGGCGCTCAGTCCCAACTGGGCTCATAGCTCCTACCCCTCCCTAAGGCTGTAAAAAAACTCGGTCCTGTAGAAGGAGCCTCCCGTCTACCAAGATGACCTCCATGGCCAAGCACGCAGCGTCTTCGAAGCATTCTGCTGCGCCAGCCATCCATAATTGATCCGGATTGTAACATTTTGAACAGAAGAAGCAAACCTTTGGCAAAAGATTGGCCAGGGAAAAGCGAAAAATGATCATGGGATGGAAAAAAAGGTTAGCAGGTGGCAGGTTAGCAGGTGGCCACGTTTTCTATCATGCAAGGTTCGAACCCTAAGCCTCTGTCATCTCCTCTCGGCCAAGCCCAAAAACTCTGCCAATATGATAGGCGCTGCAGTAAAAAAGCCTCAAAGTCGCGACACCCAAAAGGTACCAGCCGAGGAGGCACTCGGTACCTCGGGGCTGCGCGCAACTCTGCTCCTGGGCGGCGCTGTGCAGAAGTTAAACTGAATCTTGCAAGCACAAAAAGTGAGGGCTGTTCCCAATCCCTCTCCTACTCCGTTCACCCCGGAGGTCGGGCACGCCTCAGGCTGTTATCACGCAACGCCGGTCACGAGGACCTAAGCGGTGAGCTAGGTTTATCTTGATGGTCATCACCGGCTTGTCAAAGCGTCTCGAAATTTGGACCACACGGGTACGTCTCCATTGAATCCCCCAAGAGCAAGTGGTGCGTTGAGATGCAGCGATTGGCACCTTCCACGGTGAAGGGGCCGAGATGCAGCCTTGCTCCTGCCTTGACCAATTTGCTACACCCATCTACTACACCCATCTGCTGCACCCATCTGCTGCACCCATCGGCAGCAGAGAAGAGAGGGACTAACAGCTGGCAGCGGCATGCATCTGAGGCACAATTGACGGCTCCAACTCGAGGAGCTTGACCATTCCGCGGGTTTGCAAGAACTGTGATGATATCGGGTGGGATCACCTTGGAGTGTTGGTTGCTGGCTTAAACACTAAGTGACGTGGACCGCGGCTGCCAATTTTCAAATCTGAATTCTCCAGTTGAGTTATATGGGGGAGCCGCTACCATCTAGGTATCGGCGGGTCAAGTGGCCGAACTGGTCTCAGACTTGTCGCCGCCGTTCACCCCGAAACCGCCGTTCACCCCGAAAAAGAGCATCAGCGATGCTGCGGCCCCCCTACCCCTGACGAGCTGCGAGATGCACGTTCTAAGAGGCGGCGGATCGGAGCGAGATATATACCCTGGGCTGTAACAGCTTGCACCCCCTGGACAGTTTCGGGGGAAGAAAGTGTCAATATCCCGTGTTTCTTCAAGTTGGCGTTTATTGGGCTGTTGGTGGGCTAGATGCCCCCCGAATCCCCAACACGGTGTCCCAAAGAGACCAACTCGTTGGTTTATTTGCCCACATCAAACACGTCGCAGAAAGATGTCAAATGCGCAAAACTTATCGTTCAAATGGTTCACAATCACTGTATTCACCATCCCGCAAGAAGAAGAGCGGGGCAGTTATTCACGAGACGCGATATCTGAACCAGCACAGCAAGCAGGTACCATGCAATTTGCCCTTCGCATCTCCGTGTACTCGGCGGGAGGAAAAGAAGAAAATAAAAAGGAAACAAGGAAAGAAAATAAGGAACCACAGTGGAGGTCGAAACTAAACATGCAGACAGAACGTCGGCCGCCACCTCTCATAAAACCAATCGCACCGCACCGCTAATTAGTGCAACATCTTGGCCGCGCGAAACGGCGTGGCCGCCGGCAGCGTGAGCGGCGCATCGGTGCGCAAAGTCGTCTGAATAAGGTGGTCAAACGGCGGCGCAGCCGCTACGCGCGGGTTGTACGGCGCAAAGCCCCACAACAACCCAAGCGTGTTAAGGATCGACGTAGCCGAGTACGAGACGGTGCTGCCGGCGGCGTTAGCAGCCTTCTGCTCGACAAACCCCTTGGCGACCCACGGCGACACCAGCAGCGTGGGCACGCGGCCGCCGAGCCGGTTGAACGGCAGCGTGTAGCTGCCCCCGCTCGGCGTCGACGCCGTGTACGTCAGGGCGTCGGGCGCGGGCGCCAGCGGCGGCGGGACGTGGTCGTGGAACCCGCCCGTCTCGTCGAACGTGATGATTAGCAGTGTCGTGTTCCACTGCGGGCCGGCGCGCAGGGCCTCGTAGACCGTCTTGATGAGGCCCTCGCCGGCCGAGATCAGGCCCGACGGGTGCATCGAGGTCGTGCCGACGCCGCAGCACGACGGGTTGAGGAAGCTCAGGGCTGTCAGGTTGCCGGCGGCCGCGTCGACGTAGAACTGCGGCAGGTTGACGACGCGGTTGGAGAGGCCGGCTGCGTACGTCCAGTTGAACCAGCTCGCCTCGGGCCCCGTGCCGCCCGCCGCGTCGTGGTAGTTACGCCACGCCCGCCCGCTCTCGGTGACGGACTGGAACAGCGACTTCTGGTTGAAGCCTTTCGCTTTGAAGGTCGCGTCGTTGCTGCCGTGCCCGTACGTGCTGCCCGACACGAGCGCGAGCCGGTTCGGGTCGGTTGGCTGTGCGAGAGAGTCAAGCTTCTGGTCCGTCGGCTTGCTTTTCGACTGGAAGGGCTTACCCCGGGCACGTCAGAGTGCCAATGGTTGAACGTGACAAAGTTCTTGACGAGAGTGGTCAGGACGGGAACCTGGGCCTCGGTGTAGTAGCCCATGACCTGCTTGGCCAGCGTCGTCTTGCTGACGGAGCTATACAGGCGCAGCTGCTCCTGGACGAAGCCCTGCTGGGTGGGGACCAGCGTGCCGGCGGCGATGGCGGCGTTGCTCGGGGTAAAGGTGCCGTAGAACTCCATGTTGTTGCCGTAGACGGCGTGGTCCGGGTCGTTGAGGATGGAGTCGTAGTCGTTGGCAACTGTGCAGACGGTGCCCATGGACGCATTGGTCAGGCTGTAGGGGTTGCAGTAGGGCCCGCTGTTGACGGGGTTTTCGAGCCCCGCCGTCGTCTGGCCGCCCAGGAGGTTGTCCAGCGAGCGGTTCTCCATGACCAGGATGACGACGTTCTTGATGGCCGACTGGAAGGTCCTGCGGCTGAGGGGGTTGGCCGGCGCGGCTTCGGCAGAGGCCGCAAAGGCCAGCATGCCAAGGATAGCGACTAGCTGCATTTTGGGGGGGGGATCAGGCAACTAGTATCGAGACTGGCGAGGGTTTAACAATGGCTCCTGTTTGCGGCTGCTTTCGCCTCCCACGCTGCCAGGCTGCCAGCTTGAGCCGCCGGCTTGGCTCATATATAGCCAAGACACGAGTTCTCGCAAGTCTCATGTGTTCTAGACCTAATAACCCAAGGACCACCACGTGCTGGCACGTTACGGCCGTTGTACCAGTCGAGCCCACGTGTCCGTTTGTTTCCATCTCTGGGTTACACATCTGTGGGTTACACATCTGTCGAGCCGTCGACTTGAGCGAATTCAATTCCGACGTGTTTTTTCTTGTCACCTACCTAAGCAGTAACACGCCGAATGAAGGTGGTGAGGTCCGTCCAGCCTGGCAGATAGGTTGAGAAATGATAGCCTAGTGTCCAATAGGATCGACCTGCAAGTGCACGAGCGGTTTGCGTGACGCTATTCCGAACGAGTCGCGACCCGGTAACCCGTCGTGGACACCGAGGGTCGTTGACGACCAGAGTCGCCGCAGCCGTTTGACCTGCCTTAACTCGTTTAGGCCTTGCAGGTTGGAGGTGCCGGCCATGGGCCCTGCAGTCCCTCGTGTGCCTCGTGGTAGATTGCTTGGCACCCATTGGGTCGTCCGCTTTTCTTGATGAGGAATGGGTGGACATTGGTGCGACCACGATGCAGCTTCTCCACTGCTTTTCCCACCGTTTCATCCTTCTCCCGCTGCACGGCCGTGAGTGCCAGGGACGGGGAATGTCGACATCCCGCCCTTTCTCGAGTTAATGCCGGCATCGTAATCGGCTATCCCTTGAGCTTGATTGGATCGCTGCCAAGAGAAAGACACTCGACGTTCTTCTTGGCCGTGTCATCGTCCTTTCGCCGACCCACGCTTCACACTTGTCATCCTAGTGCGGGGTCGACGGCAGTCAGAGGGCCGGGCCGAACCACAAGGAGTGGGCGGGGATAGGAACTCGCCGTGTCGAGGCTGCTGCAGGTTATTCCCGTCCACATGCTGGCAATCGGAGCCTGCAACTTGATGCAGGTCAACAACCGCCAAACTTGACACCAAAAAGAACAACCGCGAAGAGCAAGACAAAATGAGCGAAACTGGCGCCTACATCCACGGGCACTCGGCTGAGGTGCTCAAAGCCCACGCGCGACGCACCGCAGCGCGCGACGCGGCGTACCTGATCCCGCACCTGCGGCCCGACTTTCGCATCCTCGACGTGGGGTGCGGGCCGGGGACCATCTCGGCGGACCTGGCGGCGCTGGTGCCGGCGGGGCGGGTGACGTGCGTGGAGCTGGGGGCGGGCGCGCTCGATGCGGCGCGGCAGACGTTTGCGCAGCGGGGCGTGGTCAATGCCGACTTCGTGGTGGGCGACGTGACGGCGCGCCAGGGCCTGCCCTTCGCCGACGCCAGCTTCGACGTGGTGCACGCGCACATGGTGGTGATCCACCTGGCGCAGCCGGCGGCCGCGCTGCGCGAGATGCGCCGCGTGGCCAGGCCCGGCGGGCTCGTCGCCAGCAAGGACATGATCATGGCGACTACGACGTGGTTCCCGGCCGACACGCGCCTGGCCCTCTGGGAGCGCGGTATTACGGCCACCATCGCCGCCACCGGCGCAGACCCCCAGATGGGCCGCGGCCTGCGCGCCGCCGCCCTCGAGGCCGGGTTTGCGCCGGACAAGATCGACGCGCGCGCCAGCTGCTGGAGTTTCGCCGACGACGAGGCCGTCGCGTTCTGGGGCCGCAGCTGCGCGGCGAGGATGGCCCCGGGAAGCGAGCTGAGGAAAAACATTGTCGCCGGCGGGTACGCGACGGAGCAGCAGGCGGACGAATTTGTAGCCGCGAGCCAGGGTTGGGTCGCGGAGGCTGGCGCTTGGTTTGGGTGCATGAACGGCGAACTGCTGGCCTGGAAGTGAACGCTGTTCCGTGGTGGGGAACTACGTGCGCTGTGTGCATGGCATTGGGCACCATGAGGGGCAATACGCCGATAATAAACCAATCAAAATCAGCAATCATGCGGGTTTAGCTCAGTTGGGAGAGCGTCAGACTGAAGTCCACTTCATCGTCTCATCTGAAGGTCATGTGTTCGATCCACATAAACCGCATTCCTTTTTGCATTTTTTCGCTTGGATCCCGCACCAGAAAACCCTGCAGGTCTGTCTGGCTTCTGACAACCGAACCGGTACCGATGGGCGGAAAATCGAATCCCCTGTGCCGAATAACGTGCGAATATTTCTAACAGCAAGGCTCAGACGTGCGCACGCACGTCCGATTAAGCTCGGGAGAGTCTCCGTCTACTGTTAAATCGTCCCCATCCACTGTAGGCGTCAAGCGTTACAGCTCATCGCTCATGAAAATACCACATTTTACAGCCGAAATTGCCATATTCGCTGGCAGCTCCGCTCCACGCGCTGGTAACGGAGTCGCACCGTAAATGCACCTCGCCGCCGTCGTCAACGTTAACACACTCCCGAATGCGGTAATTCTAGCTCAGGGCCGTAGATTCGCTCAAATCGTTCAAGTCTGCAATAAAAAGCGAAGCTAGCTTGCTTGAATTCGCTTACGTGTAGGGCCAAAAATGTAATAAAAAACTACATGCCTGCTTACAACTACTCTTAACTGCTCATAACTGCCTGCCCTACCAATCCATGCCTTCCAAAGCCCGGGTAGTAGGTCGGGGGACCCTTCCACTGCGTGTAGGCTTTGTAACACGACTTGCAGCCTCTGCAGCCCCTGCAGAGGCTGCAGGGGCTGCAGGGCTACGTGAAGCTCGTGATGCGGCGCCGCCCCAGCTACCCCGAGCCGCATCAAGGTTGTTGACAGTACGGCGAGGGGGTAATACAGGTTAGCTAAGCTTATTAATATCGTCATCGTCATCGTCGTCGCCGTCGATGTCGTCGTCATCGTCAAGGGTGGCTCCCTCCCACTGTGAGGCATGTCGGCGAATAGAGGCATAAGTCCGGACTATCTGCCCGGTTGCCCGGCTGGCTGTGTGGCTCCCGGCTGTGTAGTCGGGACCCTCGGTGCGTTCGCTCGGCGGCGAAGGCATTCGAGTTGCGTGGCCTGCCGCGAAGGCTTCCGACTCTGTTAAACTCTTGGTACTGCAAGTAATTGTCTTCGTCAAGTAACGACCTATCCAGGTACTAATATGGATGGAAATCGGTCTCTTGAAGCTTCAAATTACCGGCCTGGTAACGCTGAAAGAGCTCATGAGCGCAAGGAATGCCATACTGTGTCCAGAACCGACCGGTGCAGGGCTCCAGGGGCCGGGGCCGGTCCCCGAGAGCAGGTTCTATCTCTATGTGTTGCTTTACAATACGATTGGGGTATTATAATATATATTGTAGGGAGCATCACCAAGCCACTCCTAACCTAGTTCGTCGAAGCGAATGCGGTCTTTTTGCTTCGCAGTCAGCTTATCGTATGCTTCCTTCAGCCCTCCACCATATTGAGTAACTATTGTACGGTCTATAAGGTATTGCTGTTGCCGGTGAAAACAAAAGACTTGAGAAGCTTATTAATTAACTCAACTGGTGATGTGGTACGGTGACCGAAGTTGAGGACGTTGTTGGCAAAGCAAGTTGCCCACTCTCGAATAAGTGGCATGTAGGTTCGTTCGAGATACCGAAGTATAGCTTTTTGGGCGGAAAAAGTAGCTTTCATCATCTCCCATGCCTATGTGTGGCCGTTGAGGGTAGGCGAGTACATTATATGCTCCCAAAGTAGGTACATTCCTGCCTTAGTATACTGGATCTCGGCCGGTGGGGCATTAATATTGATTTCCTGTCCATCATGAAGTCTTCTTGTACGGTAGACAACCTGCTCTTCTTCTTCGCTGTCTTCTTTTTCGTTATTTTCCTCCTATTGTTACGCTCCCTTCCGAGCCTGCGCTTGAGCCCGGGCAACCTACTTTGCAGCGGCCTTATTCCATTTTTTCTTGAATATCAAGGCCACATTCTTATCAATATGGAAAATAAAGAGTTATAGGTAAGCGTCAGGGTAAATACGCGCAACTACAGGCCTCATCGCCTTCTCAAAGTCGGTAATTATAACCGAGGGCGTTACGCGCCGATTTCTTCGCGATGCTCGTTGACCCTGTCCATCAGCCAGATGAAGCCTTCCTCACGTTTGTTATCAATCAGGCCGAACGCACAACTAACTAATTTACCCAGGTGGTTCTTGTGGACGATTTAAAAGAGAGCCAGGCCCTTATTATTAGTACTATATATATTATTGTACAACTGGACTTAGGGGTAACGCTTCCACTGCTCCTCACACCAGGGAGGGGACCGAAAAAGACCCCTCGGCTTGTCAGGTTCATCAGCCAATCAAAGGACTTTGTAATGGATATACTCATCGTCAAGCAGCTTCTTCGTAGCCTGGAATAGCGAATATCCCTTGAGGGCGAGTCTGCGTATACGAGAGCGGCATTTTCGTAGGTTGACTAGGTCGAATTCCAGGCCCGGAAAAGCTCTTGGCAAGTCTTTGGCAATTTCTCTATTCGGGACAGCTGGTCGGTCGATATACTAAGTAATGAATACCTCATACTCAGGGCCAAAGGTTACACTATACTTCAACTTATTGAAGTCTCTCTTGATAGGCGGATGATTACATGGTTGTCATGCTCAGGAAGAAGCTCAAAGGTCCATTTCCGTTCGTTGGAAGTAAGGGCGTTGGTACGCCCTGCCAGGGGCAGTCCCGGTGGTCGGTGGTGGTGATGTTCTTCGTTGCCTTGGACTTGACGATTTTCCCTCGGTAACAGCCAAAATCCACCCTTGTTGCGCTGAAGTCTTTGGCATAGTTGGAACTGCGTAGCCTGCATATATCGAACTGCGTAGACGAAGTCCATGCGTCTAAATCGACGATTAGATCGTTGAGGGTGTCGTATTTGAAGTTGAAAAGCTTGTGGTTGGTCGGCGGGTTGGAAAGTGGCGACGGTGGCGGCGTGGGCGCATCTTCATCACTGGGCGTATCGCTGGGAATCGCCGGAATCGCTCGAATCGCTGAAGTCTTCAAGATCGGGTATTTTCGAAGCTAAGTTAGCACAGCCGCGATGATGAACAATGAAGGAAATGAAGCCTTAGTGATGCATCGATTGATTGAAGTTGTTGGGGATGATTTTGGTGGTGGTTTGGTTGACAAGGAAGGTTGCAGTGGAATAGGATAGTGTCGCCCACTTTTGAGACACTTTTGAGCCACATTGTCAAGTCACATCCCTGCATATTCCTTCATTCGTTACTTTCAGCCCTGATCCCTCTTTTCGGGCTCTCTGACTTCTGAATGCCCTCTTTTTTCTCCCTTGCTACGGCTGAGTCTCTTACGTAGTAAATTGACCATGCCTATTTTGGCCCAGCCCACTTTTGGTCCGTGCTGAGCCGCCGACTCATGAATGACACCTTACATTGAAGCATGTAAAATATCGCCAAATCAACTAATTACTATACAACTTTCGACTTCTTCTTCTTCTTCCGAGCCCTCTGATTCGTCAGAGCTGTCACTTTCGCGCCCTACTGCCCTCTGCGCGCGCCGAATGTCTTTTATCGAGGCAAACTTCGAATTTGGGCTCAATTCCACCTTCTTCCTCTTGGTTCCCTTTTTGTTCTCAAGCTCAGCTTTCAGAGCCTCATTTTCATGCCTGAGCTTAGCCAGCTCAAAATCCCTGAGGGCGAATGCCTTCCTGACCTTCCTGAATAGCTGATGACGTGCCCTACGGGCCGGGGAGCTGATGTTTGTTTTGGCCAAAGCAATCGTAAGGTCCGTAACCTTATTAGGAGTCTTTCAAGTGCCGTAATCGTTAAGCAACTGTTGTTGCTGATGAGCCGTATCCCTCTCTTCCTCGAGAGTAGCTATAGCCGTACTTTTACCGGCTTTGTTGCTATTTTCTAGCACTTGAGGGCTCGTGAGTGGCTTGAGCTTATTTACCGGCCACAAGCCGGTAGCATACCACCCTGCCTTGCAGTTTTCTTCCTTGAATGCTTCTTCCCGGGCAGCCCGGTAACAGATCAACATAGTGCGCCGGCCGGAGACCGTTGAATCGGAGCACCGGGGTAGGGAGTTAAACCTCTTCCGGTATGCCCGCTTCAGGACCGAGAAAACCGTCAAATCAAGCGGCTGAAGCACGTGTGATGAGTGTGCCGGTAAGTAAAGAAGCTGAATGTTGTTTTGGAAGCAGGTCCACGTATAATCATCAGTTGTATGACTGCCGTGGCCGTCAACAATGAGGAGCCGGCGTTCGTTGTTGGCCGTGCGGGTATGAGGAAGGAAGACTTCCTGAAGCCATTTTAACGCATCCTCGTCGTCAATCCAGCCTTTTTCTTGCGTGTGGAACTTTCAGCCTTTAAAGGGATTCATTTTGGTTGGGTACTGTTGTTGTTGTAAGGTTTTTCCCTTCATGATTACCAAAGGAGGTATTGACCTGCCCGTTACAGAGATGCATTCCACGAACGTGGTCCAATTCCGTGACCCTGACTTCTTTTTCTTTAGCTTCTTGTTGTTGGCTCTTTCCTCAAATCCGAGAACCATGCCGTTATCACCCTAGCCTTCAAGAAGGCCAGTCTCGTCTTTATTCCAACGGTTCTCCGGTTGATCAGCTTGACTGCCGGGAGGGCCAGGTAGTTGAACCAAGCCGTGATTACCGGGACCGTGGCGCCGTTGAGGCGGGCCGTATCCATGCTTTGGGCCCGCTGGTTCTGGATTGACGGGTTCCGGGCCATGAAGCCGCGCAACCACTTCGGTCCTACCCGTTCCGGCTTCCCTCCGTCCACGGCCAGCCGGCGGGCAAATTCCCGGACCGTTGCATGCGTCGGAGGCAGGCCGAGAGCGCCTTGGAGGTTGATCCATTCGGCGAGCCGGGCTTCTGTCGTATGAGGAAGAACCTGCATGTGTTCGAATGCAATATGGCGGGATTTGTGGCCAGCTATACGGTTGCGAAGAGAGGTCCTTGGAACGCCACATTCTAGGGCCGCGCGCCGCACCGGAATGCCTTCGCGGACTTATTGCATGCCCTGCAGTATTTCCAATTCGTTATATTGAGACATCTTCGAAATAACAGTGAAAGAGCTATCGATTGTAGTAGAATTGAAGGAATTTAGTGTTGTTTTGAGGAAGTTGCGGTGTGTTGAAGAAAAAGGATTCATCACATGTGTTGTAAGTGCATGGAGGCTTGCGCATGGGTCAAAAGTGGGCCTAGCCAAAATAGGCATAGTCAACTTACGACTGAACAGACTGTTGAGCCAAGTTTCCTTTGTCCCTTTCCTTGGAAGCATAAAAGGCCTTCTTTCCTATATTATTAGATGGGATTCAGACAGCTAATTCAAGACTCTTTAAGCCACCGTCAACTTTGATCACGGGCCAGAGATAGAATACGAAGGTTGTAGCGTAATTAGGTTGGGTTGTGGTAAAAAGTGGTAAATTACGCGGCGGCAGAATCTTGGACGTACCGATCTTACAGGGTTAGGGTTATGTATAGAGGACTACCGTGGATGGGGACGATTTAACAGTAGACGGAGACTCTCCCAACCTCTCACCCCCCAGCAAGATTCACATGTCGAGCAGCGGCACTGCCGGCAGCACCCTGGCTGGGTTCGGCCTCGGTTTCTCTGATTGTGGTCCACAAATGTCCAACCCTTAACCCGTACCCTGCTAGGCATGGCAGCATTGCATTATATCGCCAACAGTTTGATGCACGGCTCTATGCTCTTTGATGCACGGCTCTATGCTCTTTGATGCATGGCTCTATGCTCTTCGATGCATGGCTCTATGCTCTTCGATGCATGGCTCTATCCTCTTCGCTTGCTTGGCAGAATGAGTTTGGCGCCGGGATCACAAACCCTACCTTGGCTCCAGCTTGAGCTTTTGGGGGTAAAACTTTGACCTGTGAAAGTTCATCTTGCCCATTCTGGGCCGAGCAACAGGAGACAAGTGCAATTGTCTACCTCGGGAAGTGCTGGTGGATAGGGGATCTGAAACGCAACACACGTGACAAAACTGGCGAAGTCAAAGTCATCAAGTTCGTTGCATGTGGGAGACAAAGTATGCCAAACCCCACCCACATCCCAACGTTCTTGCTCATCGGTAAGTCAGTGTTGAACGGTCAAGCGGTCGATCACCAGAC
Organism: Lasiosphaeria miniovina; assembly: GCF_030549165.1. Lineage (NCBI taxonomy): Eukaryota > Fungi > Ascomycota > Sordariomycetes > Sordariales > Lasiosphaeriaceae > Lasiosphaeria > Lasiosphaeria miniovina. Next base: position 2,986,423 of record NW_026848223.1, on the reverse strand, counting down.
ACTAGAAGCACAGCCTCGGTTGGTTGGAGAAAAGTCTCTTTTTAACTCCGAGTTTCGGTTTCTTTCCTGCTCTTTGTCAAGGTACTCAGCATTCCGCAGTCCTAACTTTCAGCGGCACCCATGTTTCCCATTCCCCACGCGAGCCTGGGGGTCGTAACGGCCAAACGGTAACTGCATTTAGCGACGGACAACAGAGTCACCACACGGTCTCTCTGACACTGTTACAGCTCTTGTATCCGTAGCCGGTTAGTTCCAAATTAGATGGTACCAACTGTACGTAATGCGGGGAGAAATAGAGAAGAATTCGGTGTTCTAGCTTGCCGAGCACAACGGGCTGACTGTGGGGCTTGTTCACAAAAACTCTAGGAGCTCCGCAAAGTGTGTTTCCCAACCTTGAACCGTTGTAACTTTCCAACGGCCAGTTAACCGTTTCCCCAGCAGCCCCATATCCAAAACAGTTGTTGAAGTAAAAGTTTACCTACATAAAGAAGCAGTGCCCGGGCTTTTCCCCCCTTCAGTTCGCCAATCTCGAACGCTGTTTCAGACACTCAATTGACACACTCTCTCTCTAAAAAAGGGCAACTTTGACTTCCTCAAACGACACACTGAACAACACTTGCCTTCTCTTCGCAGCAACCAACCAAGCATCAGTCGCCAAGCCGGCAGACGTGCAGCCTTGTGGACTCAAGTAGCCACTCCCAATAACACATCGCGACTGCCTCAGCGCCGAGTAGCGCAGGTCAACTCAAACAACAAACCCTATAGCTTCACACCGTCAAGACCATAGATCCCGATCAGCAGCCCTGGACCTGGGTGCCAAGAAGCCAGCGCTCGGCCCAGACGCCAGCAGACGAAGACTCAGCAATGTTCATCAACCAACAAGCCAACAACGGTAGCACCAGCCGCTGCAATGACAGCAACCATGGCTCTGACTCCTCAGCCTCCAACCCCACCTCTGTCAACAACGCAGACTACGACTACGAGTCCGACTACGAGTCCGACACGTCGTCAATCCGCTTCCACGACCCCGTGACCGCCGACGACATCGCGCGCTGGGTCAAGCTGTTCAACTACACACCAGAAACCGCGTCACAAAAACTCCACGAACTGCGCCGCGACCCCCTGACGCACGGCGCCGACTTCCCCGACGCCGACTGGGCCGACTTCCAGCTCGACCACCCCCCGCACGACGGCTGGGACCGCGAAGCGTACGAGCACGTGCGCGCGCGCGCCGACATGGCCGCACTCCTGCGCCGCGTCCTCCCGTCACGCACTCCGCCGGCCCCTGTCTACCTCGTCAAGCTCGACGGGCCGCTCGGCTGCGCAGAAGCCGTGCAGGCCGCCGCGGGCCTCGCTGCCCCGCCGCAGACCTGCGCTGCTGCGCCCGAGGCCGGCGGGACGCAGGTGCGGTTCTGCCGCGTCGCAGGCGAGGCCGCGCGGCGTGGCATCCTCGCGTGGGCCGACGCTCGCAGAACCAGCAAATGGCGCCCGACGGTGCTGCGCGACTGGGCAGCCCGCAAGGCCCTGTCCGCCCGCAGCCTCGACTCGGAGCTCGGCGTCGGCAGCGAACTGCCGCAAAACCGACCGCGGAATCTAGAGGCAGGCGACGCGCGCCTGCGGCCTGCCCAGCACGCGTATCCCGTGTGGTATTTCGTGTACGATGGTGCGCTCGCGGAGCAGCCTGCGACGCTGCAGCGCGTGCTTGGTGGAGAGGAGGACGTGGTGTCGCGCGCTGCGAGGACCTTTGGCGGGGAGATTGTCGCGTGGGGCGCGGGCGCGTACAGAGGGATGGTGGATGCCGAGATGGACGGGTGGGAGAGTGTTGTGGAGGGCCGCGCGGTGCTGGTTGGGGATCGTGAGGCGGAGGAGGCGCTGCGGTATCACCAGACGAGCCAGTACGAGGTCGCGAGATGCGATATTGAGATGGTGGACGGCGAAAAGGAGATGGTTAGGGGCCTGACGTTTCGGTTTGTGGGGGTGGCGGATAGGGATGATTTTTATGGGTTCCGTGTTTAGCAGGTGGTGGTTTGGGCTCTGTGGGAGTTGGGTGTGGATTGAGAGGGGATTGAGAGGTGATAGCGAGCGGGATAGCGAGCGGGATAGCGTCAGCGGGCAATGTGATAGGTGATAGCGTCAGCGGGCAATGTGATAGCGTAGCGTCAGTGGGCAATGTGATATTTTTTGCATCAATATTCTTCTGGGTTTCCAGTCCTAACTGTGACAATATGCTATATTGTGATTTACCTGTGTTCGAGTTGCTTGAGGCACCGCACGTGAAGCTCGTTAGCCCCCGGTCGAGCCCTGATATGAGTGCCGAGCACGTAGATTAAGATTAAATCCGCAGCGTCGGTGCCGTGTTCCCGTTTCCGGGTGCGCGTTTGGTGACGGCGGCGGCAGATGTCGAGGCAATCTACGTGGATAAATCACTCAGCGACTCCGTCTACCCCGCAAACTTCTTCAGTTTGCCCTTTCTCTCCATGGTGCACGCCACAAGAAAGACTCCCGTCCCAGTTGGGCTCATGTAGCATATTAGAGCTGAGACTTGGCATCGGCTGGGCTTGCTGTCCTCACGCTAATCCCTCCGTGCCTCTGATACCGAGGCAGACCAAGCCCAGGCGGACAGCATTGCGCCCTGCATATAGCCTCCGACATGACGCCATGGCTGCTGGTCCCCCTCGCCGTCGCCGTAGGTGTGCACTGCCACGGGGGCATCTTCAACTACACCATCGACGGCGTCGACTACGCCGGGTAGGGACACGGCGCACCCCCTGCCTCGCTCTCCCACACATCATGAGCGGACTAACACGCCGCCCCTCAGACAGTTCCCGTGGCTCCCCGAAGACGGCCAGTCGACCATCCAGCGGCGGTGGTGGGGCGACCCGATCCGCGACGTGGACCACCCGTACCTGGCGTGCAACCGGGGGATCCCGCTCGCGGCGCACACGCCCACGCTGCACGCGCCGGTGCGGGCCGGCGGCGGGACCATCACGGCCAAGTTCCACCACCCAGACTGCCCGCCGGACCTCGCGTACCCGACGGCGCCGTCGGTGGCCGGCGTCGGCGACCCAGACCCGCCGGTGCCGCGGTGCATGGGCCCCGTCGAGGGCTTCTGGTTCCACACCCACGGGCCCATGGTCGTGTACCTGGCCGACTGCGGGGGGCCGTGCGCGGCGTTCCGCCCGGCGGCGGGCGACCGCGTGTGGTTCAAAGTCTGGGAGGCGGGGCTGCTGCCGGGGTTCAGTGTGGTCGACCGCGACGGCTGGAACCAGTTCCCCTATGCGAACGCCGGGTGGAACGTCTCGCTGCCCCGTCGGTTGAGGCCGGGTAATTACCTCGTCCGCCACGAGATTATCTATATCGAGAACGACCCCGCGCAGTTCTATCCCTACTGCGCCCAGCTGGCGGTCGAGGGCGATGGCGACGAGGTGCCGGGGGATGAGTTCAAGGTCGCCTTTCCCGGCGCGTACTCGGCTGCCGGTTAGTGGTCCCCTTGCTTTGACCGTCCAGGCCAGTTGGTGCACTGGCTTTGTTCCGCTGTGGGCGGCTGCTGACACTCGGCAAGACCCGGGGATCGCCGTTGCGGGGATATTCTACGCCCCCGGGGCAGATCAGGTCACGACATGGGTAAGATTCCTCTGCGTGTGTGTGTGTGTGTGTGTGTGTGTGTGTGTGTGTGTGTGTGTGTGTGTGTGTGTGTGTGTGTGTGCGTGTGTGTGTGTGCGTGCGTGTGTGAAGATACTTCTGTTGGTACTGGCGAATGGCTAACTCTCTGACGAAATAAAGCCCATGAACTACACTATCCCTGGGCCGCCAGTATGGACTGGAGGTGACTAGGTAATCAAGGCCGCGAAGGACAGATCAGACACAGTCAACGGGGATGCAATCAGGGAGGATATCCAATGTAATCATGTGCATAAAGGCTATTTCTACACGTTGCTTATAGACAAATATGTACCAACACTAATCCCACAGCCCACGCACAACAGGCACCCTCACTGCGTCCCCGGCGCCGGCCCGTGGTACACCCACAGCATGTTCTCGGCGCCCTTGGGCATGACAATCTTCTTGACCTTTGTGCCCTGGAGCCCACTACCCGGCATCTTCTGCGCAGCAGCACCGCCAGCGCCCGGCGGGGGCTTGGCGGCCGCGACAACCGGGACAGCGGGCGACGTATCGATCTTGCCCGAACAGACACCGTCGCGCGGGAAGACCAGCTCGCCCAACCAGGCCTTGTACGCGGCGATCTGGTGGGCGCAGGCGCGCCAGCCGGGACTATAGACAGAGAGCCCGCCGGCGTGCGTCATGTCGCTCAGCGCCCAGCGGCCGGCGTCGGCGAAATCCTCCTGCCACGACGTGCGCGCGTACGCCGTCGGCACCGCGCTGTCGTTGCCGTACGCGCGCGCCCACAGCTTGGTCTCAGAGAACGCCGTGCCCTCGGCGTAGCCGTGCGATTTGACGACGGTCTGCAGGGCGACCATGTCTAGGATGTGCGTGAACTCGTGGAACAGCACGCCCAGCTTGAAGAACGACGGCGTGAACACTAGCACCGATCCGCGCGTGTAGGCGGCCGCGTTGGACGTTGCCGAGGCGTCGGATGTGCGGCCCGGTAGGATGACGAGATTGGCTACGTGCTGCCGCATCCCGACGGGGACCTGGCTGAGGGTCTGGCAGGCACAGTTACAGGGTTAGCGGGTGTTGTTTGACTCTAGGGAGCGGACGAGGTGGCAAGTGCGAGAGTGAGAGTGCACACCTCGAGAATGCCGTCCCACGGCTCCTTGGCGCCGCGGTGGCGGCAGATGGTCCACGCGGCCGCGCAGTCCTCGTACCACACGTCGCGCACCTCGAAGTCGGCCGGCTGCAGCTGGTTGATGACGGCCTCCTCGCGGCAGTACTTGGGCATCCAGAAGGTCGGCCACGGCTCGAACCGCCACTGCCGCGTGGGCAGGTCTGCTCTGAGGTCCTTGTCTTGCACGTCTTCGGAAAAGGGTGGCGACACGGCGGGCTTCTGCAGCTCGACCGCCGATCCTGAGCGGGATGAGAGGCGGAAGAAGTCGGGCAGGGTTGCGCCCAGCGCGGCGGGGATGCTACTGCTAGCGAGCACGAGGGGGAGGAGTTGTGCGGAGCGCATTATGGATGGCAGATGTGTGTGGTGGGGGGTTGTCTGGGTGGGTGGTTGTCTGGGCGGGGGGTTGTCTGGGAGGGGGGTTGTCTGGGCGGGGGGTTGTCTGGGCGGGGGGTTGTCTGGGCGGGGGGTTGTCGGGTGGATGGAGATGTCTTCAAAATGTTTTGGAGTGATGTTGACGGGGGCTTTTATGTTTTCGAGTCTCATACTCGGCGCCAGGTGTTCACTGGGCTTGGTGTTGCCTACGGCCTGCTCTGTCGGCCACACCGGGACGCCAATCTTCCCAGCGCAGAAAGGGGGAATCGAGTCATTCTCTTGCCTTGTCTCATTTACCGTTGTTCTGTCTCCTCGATCCGCCGTAAAACACCCACCACCACGGTTCACAGCTGCAGCCTGTCACCCCCTGTAATTTTGGCCCTTGACGGTAGATATCCATAGCAATTCTGCGAGCGATAGTCCGCCGGCAGCATCGTGTAATATCTTTGCATTCCCAACAGCACTTGCTGCCAGAAGCAATGCCAAGCAGGCAGGACGATTCAGGTCGCAGCAGCGCAACGGCAGCCAGACTTGCACTCTAGAGCAGGGCGAGCGCGGAAGCCGTTAGGCCCAAACGTGTCAGCGCCACAACCGGCGGACAATGACGCCTGTTTGCCACGAATCGGTTGGGCGCCCGTCTTCTACCGGGTCTTCCTACCGGCGCCCTCTCCCTGAAGCCGGTTCAAGCACCGCCACGACGGGGTGGCGCCGTTTCCTGCCCGACATCTTTGGCGTTAGACGTCTGCTATTAGACTAGTCATGTCCTGGTGCGCGGCGGCGTTTGCGGCTCGTAACCCGCCTGCGACTCGTGGGCTGGGCGCCACGCCGCGCCGCGTCCCAGACCATGCCAACGGACGGCACTTTCGAGTGTGGATGGCCTGCGCTAGCCTGGCCGTTCCTGACTTGCCGCGCGCAGGGCTGATTCGTGTCCCAGGGCGGGAAAGGGGCCTAAGCCTCGGACCCGCCTGCGTGACAACGTAGAAGCTAGTTAAGCGGCGCATCGGCGTCACTTGACGACACGACACGTCTGCGATGTGGGACCCGAGAATCCCTGACTCAGCTGCAGTTCAATGGGCGTAGTCGACATGCATCTCAGCCTCGATATGTAGTCACGGGTGATAGCGTAGATATTAAATCTCAATGACACTAGAAACACCTGTAGAATGGTGCGTAACTGTATTGTAGACTATCCAAGTACCGTAGGATCTCGATAATAACTGCGTGCGTATTCGGGATACCGCTTTGAAGACATGCTGCCAAAACCTTGTCGCCAAAACCCTGTCGCCAAAACCTTGTCGCTAAAACGTTGCCGTTTCCCTCGCTAAGAATGGATTATTGTACACAACTGCGGACAGTTTCCCTCGCTAAGAATGCATTGTTGTACACAACTGCGGAACAAGTACATGTCGCTGCGTCTATCGCAATACCCTAAGCGAGCCCGACACTATGATAACAGGCGGGAGTAGTACATGCCTCATGGTCTATACTACACACGTAATCGTGGAAGTGATAGGAGATAATGATAGAAACAGAATGAGCGGGGGGGAATATTAGGAGCAGGAGCATGACAGTGAACCCCAGCGGCCTCCGTGTTTCTAGAGATGTGCCGGCGAGTTCCCTGAGTTGATATTGAGAGGGATTGGCGAAATCTCTAGGGTTTGTATTCTCAGGTTTTCCTTGGCGGGGGGAATTCGATGCCCAGCGCCCCTTTGTGCCGTAAACAGCGATATTGGGCTGGATCAGGGCGGTTTACTGCCCCTCGGGTCGAGTTTCACAAACAGTATCCGTAGAGCCTCCCGCAAAGAAACCGACCCCGCCGAAAATCCTAGCCCGGCTCTGCCGCCTCACTTCCGGCTACTCGGCCTTAGCCTAACCTGAGACTAGCCTAACACAATAACAACGCCCCGACCGAGATGACCCGGCATCTTCTTCGCCCTCGGGGCTTAGATCTCCGCCTCGTCACTCGCGAGGCACTCGGCTGAAATATTCCAGAGCATCACCAGCGCGTTCAGCAGGACGCGGTGGTGGAGGATGAGGTGGGGGTATCGGGCCTCGAGCGCGTTGATGCGCGTGTCGAAGCCGCTCATGATGCGCAGGTGGACGATGGCGCGGTTCGCCTTCTTTCCCCGCTTGTCGATGCTGCCGTCTTGGTCGATGTTTCCAAGCTCCCACTCGAGCACACGGGTAAACTGGTAGATGGCTTCGCGGACGGCGAAAGTCGCATTTACGGTCTCCTCGCGGGAGAGGCGTTGGGCGGCGTCGGCGCGCTGGAACTCGCCGATGATGTGCTCTGTCGCGTGGTCCATGTCGGACAGGATGATGTCCGCGGTGACTGGGTGGTAGAAGAGGACGATGACCTCGCGTAGCTCGGAGGTCATCGCGTCCAGCTGATATTGCAGTCCTGAGGAGAAGGTCAGTCAATTTCAGGGACGTGAGACGTGTTGTGTGGGAAGGGGTCTTGGATGTCGCGACGCACTGGCTACTGCGGGTTGGAGCTGGGCGGCGGCGACGGGCGTCTTGAACTGCATCGTGATCGCGAATTTATGAATGAAGTTGGTGAAATGGAACTGACGCGACGGCGAGTGGTGATTTGATTCCAGAAAAGTGTAAACGGTAGAGCTGATTGACTGGTGTCTTGTAGGTGATTGACTGGTGTCTTGTAGGTGATTGACGGTGTCTTGTAGGTGATTGACTGGTGTCTTGTAGGTGATTGACTGGTGTCTTGTAGGTAGATTGACTGGTGTCTTGTAGGTGATTGACTGGTGTCTTGTAGGTAGATTGACTGGTATCTTGGAGGTAGTAAAGACTGATAGTATCGCGAAGCACCAGATGGCGCACCCAAAAAGGTGTGAGTGTTTGAAGTGAAACGGAAGCAGGAAGCCAAAACTTGAAAAAAGATGTGGTGCGAAGGAACTGGAACGCGGCGAGGCGCGAGGGCGCGCTCCTCTTCAGCAAGGAGACCCGTGCAAAGAGAGTCATCCGGTCGTCGCGTATTGTGGGTGCCGAATCCAAACAATAGGGAGGCTGGTACGCAATTCACACATCGAACAATAGGTTCGAGAGACAATGGAACTTCATATTGTACGCTTCGGATGGAAGTTCTTACTCACCACCACTCCTGAGCCTCACTTGTCCCGTCTGACGTGATCGCTCAGGCGGTGAGCGGGGCCGTGTGACCGATGTTGGCTTTCGTCTGTAATTATATACCGCCTGGTCTCAGCCTCTGACATAATTATATGCCGACCTCTCCTACGGGATGCCGGACAGAAAGATGAGACGGCTCTCTCTTACACCGCACCTGACCGCCGCCGTACTTGCCTGGCAGATGCCACACTTCCCAAGCACCGACCCAGCCAAACCCACCATCCGTCGGGCCATCAAGGTGTCCCGCCATCCGCGTCTCTCGTGGCTCTTAGCGCGTCCCACTCAGCCTCGAGCATGCCGAACTCGACGAGATCATGCCACGTGCGGTTAGAGTAGATAGCCTCGCGGCGGCGGCCCTCGCGGGTGAAGCCGAGGCCGTCGTAGACGGCGAGGGCGCGGGCGTTGTAGGACGCGGTGCCGAGCTCGACGCGGTGCATGCCGGCGAAGTCGAAGGCCCAGCCGAGCGCCCAGGCTATGGCTTCCGCGCCTAACCCTTTGTTCTGGAAGGGCTCTGCCAGCCCCACCGCCAGCCGCGTCCACCGCCAGTGCGCCGTCGTCGCCTGCCGCTGCCGGCTGAGGAACAGGCTGCCGATGGGCGTCGCGCGCGCCTGGGCCTGCTTCAGGTCTGTGCCCGGGAGCAGCAGCCGCGGAGGTTGCTGCTGGTCTTGCGTCTGGTCTGCTGCCCCTCCTCCAGTGCGGTCTGTGACCTCATCGGCCGCTGGCAGGCAGATGACGACGGCCAGCAGCGCCTGGTCGATCATCTGCTCGATGGCCTTCTTGCCGGCGCTCTCGCCGACAGGCCGGAACAGCGTCGGGTCGCCGAGCCCCTGGCTGACGGGGTCGTGAAGCGTGCACGCTAGCAGCTCTCTGTCCGCCTCGGTGTTGTCCACGGCGCGGTAGATCAGCCGCTTGGACCGGAACGCTGTGGCGAACTTGGCCGTAATCTCTTCCATGTTGTCTGTTCTGTTTGCGCCTTGCGTGCTGTGTTGGTTTGCCCTGGACGTTGGATGCTGTTTGACTACTGTGTTGGTTTGCCCTGGGCGTTGGATGCTGTTTGGCTGCTGTGTTGATTTGCCCTGGAGGTTGGATGCCGTTTGGCTGCTGTGTTGGTTTGCCCTGAATGTTGGATGCTGTTTGACTGCTTTGCTGTCGTAATTCTAGGATGGTTATTGGGGTGGAGGGGAGGTTTCCCTGACGGAGCTGGGGAGCGAATTTATCCCATAATTACGAATAATGATGCCTGTGACTCCCAGCTTCCTTTCCCGGCGTGAGCTGGCCCGTTTTTTATGCATTACGGAGATTTGACAATTGCCAGTGGGGTCTGTAATCTATTATTATGCGGCCTTCCCCAACGTTCTGCGTGCCTGGCTAGAGTGGTTGTTGGCTTGTTTTAGGCATCTTGAGCTCTGAACCATGGCGTGATTGGGCCAAGTTGTGTTCCGAGAAACAAGCTTGCATCCGATAATCAGCGACGTGTTATTGTTGCGCGGGGAAGGGTGATAAGGTGGTCTGTTGGAAATTGATTGGGAGTTATTGTGTTCGTGGTATTCCAACCACGTAGGTGTTCCAACGGGTCAAAAAGTGGTAGTACTACCGGGGGGGGTGTAAAGTTGTTCTGATTCTTTCTCTCTCCGGAACTAAGGTAGGTTCTGCTTGCGACCGGGGTTTTTGTATGTGTGTGTGTGAGAGGTCCGCGCGCCGCACGTGCCTACTTGCACGTGCGTACTCGCGCGATCTCTGCTTCCTCCCTGCTAGTGTGCGGTCACCAGTATCGCTATTCCAACATATTGGCTTGGTTGCAACTTTCTTCCAACTTTCTTGTATTATGTCTTCTCTCGAAAATGCAACGAGAATTTCATCATTCTGACATTGAAGTTTATGTACTTACACGCGCCCAATTATTTTCATTAGTCGACTAGGCATCTTGAGTTTCTATTAGCCTCAGGGATTTCGGATTCATAATAAGCATACCTAGTGTTGTCATTTGACGCGATTTGAACTTAAACGCACCATGCTCAGATATCGATATCACGACTATTTTCAAGAGGAGAAGAACGCGGCATCACCATTTACCAACAAACGCGCTTGATAAATCAGAAAAGACAGTCAATCGCGTTCCACACGTCTCTCGCTACGGCCGTTGCTAATCATCAAACTCTGGTTTTGCCCGCCAAGAAAAAATTAAAGTACAAACAAAAATGCAACGTCGTTATATCATATCATGTCATCATCAGAACCTCCCAATGTCTAAATCTAGATCCGTCATAAGCCATGCCACCGGTGATATGCATGGCCGTCATGAAACGATAGTTCCGCAATTTGCCGCTCCCCAGTGCTCTCGTTACTTTCTTTGATGTTTGTCGTAAGCCGTTTGACCTCTAATCTTGTTTCGTTAATGCGCGTTGCCTAATCCAAACCCCGGGTTTTCGTAATGGTCATTCATTTGCTTCGCTGGTAAAAGCTCTTTTCCCCTCTGATCCCTGCTTTGCTGTCGATTCTGGCTTTCCCGAAGATAGCGTTGTGTTGATGTGCTTCGAATGTGTCGTTCTGCTCTCCGCCCCTTGTCTCTTTTTTGTTCTCTCGTCTTTGCGCCTTTTCTGGTTTCCGCTCTCGGGTTCTTCTATGTTCCCGGGTTCATGCCCTCCCCGGGGAGGCCAGCTCGAATGTTGACCTCGTGCCAGTCTGTAAAAACCGTGGCGGGGGCTGCCGCCGTGTTATTTGAATGTCTTCCTGCGGCCGCTGGCCTAGACGATGTCTTCGAGGATCTGCCGTTTAGATACCCTCCGAATGTGACATTTGGCACTGGCGTTTGTGGGGAGCTTGAGGGTGCGGTACGGCCGGGAGGTAGAAAGGGCGGCGGCGGCATGGCCGCTGTATCGTTGCGGGTGCGGGCTGAGGGGTCGTTGCTGGCGGTGTTGGAACCGGGTCTCGCTAATTCGTTGGGAGCGAAGGGGATGAATGTGTTGTTGCGCCCAAGACCCTCCGTGATCGGACTCAGCGTGGGAGGACCAATAGGAGCAACCCCGGCCGACCGGGCCTTTTTCGACTCTCGCCGCCACCGGTTTGTGTACGATCGTGCGTTGGATTGGATTGTTCGGAGTCCGGCCGCCATGCACTATTTTCAACCGTCAAATATTAGAACCGTCAAATATTAAAACCGTCCGCACCCGAGAAGCATGGAAACAAAAGACATGCCTGAGCCTCGACTACGTTCCACTTCTCGCCCACGCGCGCGGCCAGTCCCGACCAGATCTGCTTGCGCATGCCTATGTACTCCTTGGAAATACGCTCGAGCTTGCGCGTGTCGTGCGTGTAGACGCCCCGTCTCTCCATCAGCCTCTCGTAGCGCTTGCGGCATGCATTGGCCGTCTTGGTGGGAAAGTGCTCTCGCTGTATGTCGGCCCAGCGCTGGCCGCGCTGCCGCGTCGACACGAGCGCCCTGTCGTCGGATGCAGTCCATGTCCCCTGGTTGTAGGCCGAATTTGGATGGTCTTCGAGGGCGTCGGGGTACAGCCCCTCGCCTGTTTCGTTCTGGTCCGAGGGGTTGGAAAGAACGTCGTCGTGCACGCTCGAGACCCGGTCTAGCTGCGCAGCGTCTGGGAACTGGGGGCCGGTGGTGTATGCGGGGCGAGGTGGAGGTCCCATGACGGACTGGGCGACAGCGGCAGCAGCAGCAGCAGCAGCAGTTTGGTCTCGCACGCGGCCTTCCGGGTTCGGGGCTTGAGTCTGTGCCGCAGACTCGCCGTAACCACCCAGCACGGAATCGGCGGGCCGGCCAAGGGGGCCGCGGTTAAGGGGCGCCTGTGAGCCGAGGACAGCGGCGGCATCGCTGCTGGCGTGGAGGTCATGCAGTGGGCGGCGCGGCGCAGGGTCGGACATGGTTGGGGCGACCCCATTCGCATTCATGCTCGTCGAGGGATGTCGATGACTCGATGTCGATTTCGGACCGGGAGAGCTACGACGGGCGACCAGAGGTCGATAAGGTCATCCCTGCTAGTCTTGGTCGTCCAGATCAATTGAATCGTGCAGGGTAGTGGCCCGGTGCTCTATCGGAGCTACAAGGGGGGGCCGTCAAGGGGGGTGGGGGATTGGGGAGGTTTGGCCTGGGTTGGAGGTGGTGGCGGGAATGAGGTAATTGTCCCTCGGGAACGGGTCTTGTAGAACTAGAATAAGGTAGGCCAGGCAGCCCACAGTAATCCGCCGTCGCCTCTCCCAGGTGGCTGATGGCATTTCCTGCCAGAGGTCCGCCAGACGAGCGCGCCGGCGAATCGTATGCACTGCTGGCCGCTTGCATGACGCACGGCAAACCGCAAGGGTGGTGGCTACGGCGTGGCCAGAGGGAAATGCAGGAAGGTGCAGTGCAGGTGGAACTTCGAGTGCAGGCGCAACAGCATTGTCGCTCTATGTTCGCGCCTGCAAGCATTTTCGATCTGCAGCTGTGTCGTCTGGCAGTTGCCGTTTTCAGCATCCACGCCTGAAAAAGGCGTTGTGGAATGCCGCCCGTCCTCAGTGACTGGTCGGCGTTCGTATTACCACTGATTAATTGCTCGTGCGTCCGTCAGTTGTGGGCGACCTCGCGTCGTGGAGGGGCGAAGGCTACACGGGCGCTCCTTCCACGACACAAAACGGCTTCCGCGTGCCTTGGGCCGACCAGCAGCCTGGACTGGCACTGTTGCCTAATGTCGTGTCCGTTGTAACCCTTTCCCCGCCCTTCAGCTTGCGCTGCCCATAAAGCGGACGCGGTACAGATCGATCAGTCCTTGGTACCACTCTCCAACATTTAGGTGGCCTGGGAAGTCGGCCCCCGGCGTCGCAGCCGGGGCCCGCGCGCATTTGCGGGATAGGTAAGGTATGTAGGCAGGTAATTAGACTCAGGTGGACCGAGCAGAATTGCGGTAACGATTGGCACTCTCGTGTTATTCTCCTACCGGAAATCCCCGCTGCAGTGGACATTCCAGAACGATCGCGGCACGCCGATTGACGTCCGATATGCAGCTAGTCATGCCGCCTCCATCTCCCTGCGTCGATGGTGCGTGCCAAGGGAGATTGTCCGACCAGTAGGCTCAGTTCAGGAAATGGGACAGCGAACCTGTGCTGCTAAGTCCCGTCCAATTCTAGTGCCCTCTTTGGCAGACGCTGCTGCATTCGCTTGCACATGGATGTGTAGCTTTCAGCACTGTTCTTGAGCGCCGTTTACGACGAGGCCACGGCCAAGATGCCAAGGGAATATGGACTGGACAGCAGCGTTGCATGAGCACGGCTCCAGTTATATATACTCTACTGACAAGGCGCATGCTTAAGATCATCGCAGAGGTGGGAATGTATTCAGTGGGATTGGGGGGCTGCGCAGGAGGACTGGGTCTAGATAATTGCGAGTATGAATTGTTTAGCATTTGGCACCCAATGAAAACTCAAGTTCGCCATAAATTCAACAAACCCTGCTGGAACCTGAGCCAAGAACATTCTAAATGCGAGCGAGGCCTGTTCATTTTGCGATATCCTTTTGTCCAGTGCACATCTGCCAATTCCTCTTTCGATGCACCGGCACCCATCAAGCCTACTATCTCAGACGTGCTTCAAGTTGGTGTGTCACACGAGAGTGACGTTGACTTGAGGCGTAGTGCGAGATTTTCTCGGCCAATGAGCGGTGCCTGGCTGACCGAAAAAAAAATATGTGCTAAAAGCTGAATCCTCAGGCAGAGAGAAGTTGTTTGGCTTACGAATACTGCTCCTCGAAGCCACACATAATCAGGTTGGTGTGGGAATGCATTTTATTCGCCATATCGAACGCTGTGTCTTTCATTACCTTCAATCGCTAAAGCAATGTCGCCGCTCGCTGCCGAAAGATAGCATGACTGTAGGTGTCGCCCCCAGCGTATTATGGCTCGTCTGCAACTGCAATGACTACATGCTTCAAAACATCTGTTATTTGACCATTTAGTACCGAAATAGCGTTGCCAGCACCGGATTTCCTTATAGTCAAGCGCTCTCAGTAGGCGAAAATTGCCTTAATAATATCGTCGTCGAATAAGCGAGAGAGAGGGCCGAAAGGGCGGTTTTTAGGGCAGTAAGGTTATTCTAATTTCGCCTCCATCTGAACAATATCCCTGGCTTAGAGCTTATTTAAAGTAGCGAAGAGCTATTGCAATGCAACAGCAACAGAAAGGAGGGTTAGAGCAAGCCTTAGTTGTCGTTTTAACGACTAGTCTAGAGATTAGAGAGCAAACGCCAGCATAACAGCACCGGCCCCAGCAACCCGTCCCAGCGCTGGGATACCTGCGCGACAGGCAAACGCAGTTGAAGTGGACGTCGTCGGGGGTGGACCGTTAGAGGTGAGGGTGGCTGCTGCCGTTCTGGAGTTGCTGGGAGATGACGACGAAAATGGTGATGAGGACGTAGAGGGCGAAGAGGGCGAAAAGGACGAAGGGGGCGAAAAGGACGAAGGGGGCGAAAAGGACGAAGGGGGCGAAAAGGACGAAGGGGGCGAAAAGGACGAAGAGGACGAGGTGAAACTTGATGTTGCGGTCGTTGAAAGCAGGTCCTGAGTGATTAAGGTCGGTGCAGTCAAAATAAAAGTCGTTGGATGCGGGCGCCCAAAGGTCACGGTCGGCGGCGCGGACACGGGGCCGTGGCTATTGGGGTTAGAGATGCATTTTTCCGCCCATACTGAGCTGGTGAACTGCTCGAACTGGTTGCCATGGCACGCGGGTTTGAGGCAGATTCTGGCGGCATGGTTAGCGTCGAGGGATGATTACGGACGGCGGCGTCAGGCCTGGACAAGTAAGCAGCGCATACGTATAGGGCCCGAGGAAAAAGTTGCAATAGCATGAATTGAGGGATGCGAGGTTCTTCGTTGCTTCGCTGCAGCCGGAAATGGTCGAGTAGTCGAGTATGCTGGAGTCGGCCAAATGGCAGCTGATGACAGATCTGTAATAATTAGGAAAAAAAGGCAGTTGTTAATTAATTAGTAGACCTAAGACGAAAGACAACACGGCGCGTGCGTCGAGCGGCCGGGCTGGGTGAGACTCATAGGGCAACGGAAGGCTTCCTGAGGGCGGTGCACATTTCGGCACCATATACGTAGGGGGCGTCGTTATCGCCGTAGGGGGGGGGCGCTGTCTTCGGCGCGACAAGAGAAAGATAGCAAAAGAAGTCCAAGAGCAGCAAAGGCCGAGGATTTGCCCAGGGCAGACATGGCGCCGTGATGGTGGTTTTGTGACTTTGTTCCACACAGCAACGGGCAGCCCAAGTACTGCGCTTTTGATACCCGTGCGTGTTGAGTGGACGAGGACCGCGTCGCCAGGTGGCCAAGCACCAGTACTTAAGCACGCGTTTGGCCGGCCCCCAATCCCTGTTCAATGTCCCGTGATCAATATTGGCACGTTTTTGAGTAAGCCTCCTTTTACTTTCCATTTCTCATCACGCCTTACTTCGGAACGGCGAGAGTTAGTGAATGAGCCCTATATCTACCCTACCCACTTGGACATTTTACAACTGTTGTTTTCACCTCCAATTGACCATATTAGCATCACTCTCCCCGTTGTCTTGTTGCAGGTTTCCCACCGAGGACTCGAGAAGGCAGACCTCACTGAACCCTGTCCAAGGGACCAACAACCAACACGAATCAATGCTGGTGGCCCAATCTGCGCTCAATATCTAGTGGCTTGGCATCTACCCCAGAGCAGAGCCACAACTTCACACCTATACAATACAATTCCTGAAAGTTTGAGACTTTCCAAGATCCGAATACACTCAACAACCTTATTACTCCTCCTCCCCTATATAGCTCAAGTTGGTGCCGGTGCTATATGAAACTAATATTAGGATTTGGAGGATAAGGTTAACTAGTAAATAATAATATCAATATGAAACGGTGTCGAGATAATTCGGGTGCCTTCCATATGGTTTTTTGCTGCGTTCTCCAGCCCAAGTCACCTTCATCCCATCTTCTGCTCTTGGGACAGCTCTAGGAAGGCCTTCTTAAAGACCCACTTTTCAGGACGTTCATTTTTATTTTCAAAATACTGATCAATACCTGCAGGCTAGCAGCTAATTCTTTTCCGCGTTTCCTTCTGCAACGACGCGCGGGCTCACATTTCTCGTCGCGGCCGAATTTGAAAATAAAAAGACAACACCTCACTGCTACCCAATCTGAATACCGGCAATATGAAGCCCATCACGTTTGCCGACGCAACCCCAGCGAGGCTGAAAGACACCCTTCTCCTGTTCAACCTCAAGTCTGCCGCAGTGCACTACCTCTACGAACTCCTCTCTCGCAACGGAAGCGGCTGTATCCGCAGCGCTGGCGGCATCGCGCTGCCAAATGAGCTTTGGTTCAAGGTGCTCGAACTGTTGGCACATGACGCGTCCCGTCCGCACCAGCCCTTCTGCTTCGTCAAAGCGTCACTTGTGCCGTCGGGCTCGTTTGGCGGGGCCGAAAAGATACTCCGCTGCGTGCGACACGACTTTGACCTGGCGCCCGGGCAGCGGCTCGCCGGCAACCTGCAGAACCGCGTGAGTGTTACCATGTTCAAGCGCTTCCTGTGCTGTGCCAACCCCGCCACAGCTCCCGCAACCAACCAGAGAACGGAAGAGTTGCTCTTGGGCATGACTCTGAAGGAGCACGAGACATGGTTTCCCATGTACTACAATCGGCCCTGCGTCATGATCCCGAATCTCATCGAGCGTTCCGGCCCAAATAATATCTTCTACGTATCTTTGCGCGCCGGCACTAGTCTGGGTTCGTCTTGTCGCTCCCGGCGGGCGTGTACCACCATTTAACCGCTAGGGGTGTCATTTCGCGCATCGATCATGGAGAATGCTGGATTTGCGACAGAAACAGATCGATCTGGGTTGACGGCGACGACATGAGCGATTGGCTTTCGACGGAGTGGGGTCTTGACGTGGGGTCTTGACGTTGAGGAAAATCTCTTTGGCCGACGTTTTGCTTGCCCTCTATGTGGTATGTTCTCCCTTTTCAGCCTCCCTACTTCTATACCCTTTTGCTACCTGCCTCAAGTAAAATGCCACAGCGATGGAGAATGCTAACACAAATCTCATTTTTCAGTAGGGCCAGATCTATCGCGGACTATGGTGGTTCTCCATCGCCGGCTCTTTACAAACTCGAACAGTGTGCCACCGTCGGATTTTAAGAGACAAGGTACGCTTCTGAAGCGTCGACTGAAGGAGCTCGGCTACGGCTCTGGTTGATTATGCATATATACGGCGCGAGGCCTCGAATGTGTATGGGAACCAGACTTCAAATGTTTGATGACCCATGATGAATCTACGAGTTCTGATCACTCCCTTCAATTTAGGTTCAGTTTTCCTGCAAGACGTGGGCGTGACTAGAAGAGAAGTGCGGCAGTCGTCGAGAACAGCGCCGGAGTCCGTTCGACTAAACAATTGTTAATGGTAATATAATGAGGGGAACAATATTCTATTTCGTCTACTCAAGGGCAAGGAGGCTATACTCAAGGAGTTAATTCTACAGTCAGATATATAACTAATGCAGAATGGCTCATGCCTATCAGCACGCACACACTAAAAGTAAAAACAGGCATTTTGCCGCAGTAATGCAGCAAAAAGTCTAACAATGAAATGGCACCAATAGAGTCATACCGTCCGGCTCACGAACCCACCACCGCCTGAGGGAAACCATATACTAAAAGACGCCAGGAAATGCCTGCCAGCTAAGCACCCAACCAACTACTCCAAAACAAGCGTCACCTCCATCTCGCCAATCCTGGTGTTGCCGGTGCCGTTGCCGCCCCTAACACCTCTGCGCCACGCACCCTCAAACCAGCAGCGGCCCACTAACCTGTAGACGCAGTCTTCGGGCCTCTCGCCGGCGCCCCGCGCCCCTCTCGTCGAAGTCCACGTCGATGAGATGGGCTCTTGGTTGTGAGGTGGTGTCGTCATCTTCGCGGAGCACTTCCAGAACGCGGATACATGTGTTGGATAGCAAAGGCTTGTATGTAAATGTTGGATTCACCAGGGTACCGGTACTGGAATCAACAGGGCGTAACTGTACGCCGAAAGCTGGTGGTTCAAGTGATGGATTGTAGATGTGTGTTCTTCTCTCTAGCTTTCTGGCAGTGCCAGAAAGCCCCTTCTTATACTACTATTGTGGTGGCGAAGTGGGTGGCGAAGTCTCTATCTAGAACCTTCGAGGCCCTTCTGCTTGACAAATTCTAATAGTAAAACTTGGTAGTAGAGAAGGTTCCATTATGTAGCGGCATTAAAGAGTGGATTTCAAGGTCGTACGTGCTGTAGTGTAGGAACTTGGGAAGTGGGGTAGAAACACCAAAAACCAAAAGGCAATGAACAAAAGTACAAGGACACTTCAATTAGGAATTTGTTTCCCACTAGCGCTGTGTTTTTCACCCAGCAGTCTCGGGCAACTCCGGTCGTTGCTCATGAAAGCGACCAGAGTCTAGTCGGCAAGACTACCAAGTAGATAATTATGCCAATCTATAAACCGCTAGCGACAGTGTATCGGCTTCCCTATTAGTTCCAAAACAATGTACTTTCAGTGGCTGTCCAGCCCTTGAGGGGGACGTTGCAAACATGAGGTACTTTACCAAGACTTTCCCGGGAAGTGCCCAGCAGGAATGGCTTCTCCCGATAACCCCCGATAACAATCCAACACTTTGGGTTTTTTTTCCTGCGAAGCTGCCATAAGCCACCTTTCGTACGTCCTGAAAATTTCCCCTCCTAACCAAAATATTTCGAGTGGAATTAGCAGAGCCACCTAAGCGCCATTTCATTTTCTTGCTCAATAGCCGACAACTCCAAATTCGTCAGTGAGCTAGGCCAGAGAATACAACAGCAATGATTTTACGAGACTGGAAGACTGAATGTGCCACTGCCTGAAAAAAAGTTTCTAGTAACCTCGCGAACCTCGATCATCCAGCCGGTGTTACTTCGCAAGGGGTTCGTTCGTTCAACTAGCCAAAGCAGATACGGCGCGGTCAGCACATCCATATTAAAGCCGACCATTCCCCGCCCGAGACCACGAGGATAACTGCTTCGCACAGCCTCAGATCCAACAGCCTGGCGTCATGTTCCAACAAATGCACCCTCACGCAAGCCTTGCGACAAGGTTTTCTCCCTCGCGGACTTCTCCACTCGGTAAACCGAGCATCCCATCGACAAACTTCCCAACAATGACATGGAACAAAAAGCGAAAACCACAAGCGGAGCTTCTCGCATATTTGTGGTAAAATACTCACGGCCGCCTACTCCTCAGGGCATCGTTTCTACCCTGAGGGCGGGGTATGGGTGGGACGCTTGAGCGCCATCCATTTTCAGGGCTAGTACATTCAGCAGGTGAGTTGTTACACAGTCCTTAGCGGATTCCGACTTCCATGGCCACCGTCCTGCTGTCAAGATGTACTAACGCCTTTTGTGATGTCTGATGAGCGTCCACTCTGGCACCTTAACCCCGCGTTCGGTTAAATACTCCACAGGGCGCCGCTTCAAGCGGCAAAAGCAAAAAAGAATGCGGTTTATGTGGATCGAACACATGACCTTCAGATAGGTGGGTGAAGTGGACTTCAGTCTGACGCTCTCCCAACTGAGCTAAACCCGCATGGTTGGTTGTTTTGTTAGTTTGATGTTGCAGTATCGCACTCCATCGCCGACTGGGTCGACAAATTGGTGTTGGCGTTTGTGAGACATGTTCGCGACGCGGATATTTTTAGGACACGTCATAGCACATGAGATGAAATATTGTCATTATTTTCCGAAATTACCGCCAAGGTGGAATTATCACTTGGTATTCCCCAGAATTTCACGCGACTTTTCCGGGCGTTGCGACTCCGTTTTTACTTGCTATACTTGAGCAATATGAAGAGAATGCAATGTTGTTGTTAGGGCTCTCTTTATTCCTCCCATATTCAGCCAGATATGTAGGGTGCAATCATCAGACCTTGTATATCCGCCCCTTTCCATGCTGCACTGCCCCAGGCGCAGGCGCAGGGTCTCGGGTGGTCGCAGATATACGTCATTCTTGTCCTAGATGGTAGCTCTCCGGTATCCAATTAGGTCGAAAATTATTGCCATTAATATATCTCTCCTAATTGGGGAATGTAGACGTGATTGGCTGGGAGGTCAGCTTCTCGGTGAGAGCGAGGCGAAGCAAAGCTCATAGATAAGCCAAGGTGAGGACCCGTCGACATATGATTATATACCTGCGCCAGCCCTGGCAGAGTCAAAACGCGGTTCCCCTCCGTTTCGAATCTTGTTTCCTGATTCTGTCTCGGTCGACGGGCAAAGCGTTGTCATCTATATCGTCGTGGCTGACGCTTGGGTCCGTCCCACCAATTTAGCACTCACTACCACAGCCTGCACAACCCCCACTGATATTCATAGAAGGCTGCATCTGAACTCCTGGTTCCGAGGCCTAATCGGGATTCTTGGCCCGGTCGGTGGGGTAAGCCTGGCATCGCCATCATGGCCGAGAACTATTTCAACCAATCCCAGATCAACCATTGCCTCTTGCCCGCGAACATTTCGGTTTCTGCAACAAAATGGGCGAAGACATGTTGGACAGGTCGGCGAGCATTGCTACTCTGAAGGGCTTGTCGTTGCAGCACTCCCGTCCCGTTCTCGTCACCGGCGTCGTACCCCGCGTGGCGCGGACGAAGCGAACCAAGGCGGATTAGGGCATCAAACAAGACAGCCTCGCCTGCTGCTACCCTAGACAGTGTTTCAACCCGGAGAGCAGCAGCAGCGGCAGCAGTTGGACACCCCAACGGATGCGAAGCACCGCTACCGTTTTTCTCAGCTCCCCCCTGTTAGCGACGCAGAGTCCCGCATCACATGCAGTCTGGTTCCATTTATATCACGGAGATATATCCCGTTTGGATGCGCCTGCGCTTGATGCTACCAGGCCCGGCATCTTCATTGCTCCTGGGGCCCGCGTCGATCATAGCGAGTGGTGGCTGGCCGGCCCGCACGCAGCCGCACCCCCTCCCCAGGACGAAGAGCAACCGGGCTGAGCCGCAACTCCCTGCATGGGGGCATGCAGCTTGGTACGTACCCCGGCGTAAGCCACCACGTTTTGTCGGCCAACTTTACTCCGCGTCTCCACCGCCAACACGCAGCCCCACGGCACGGCGGTGAGTCGACAAGCGTCGACAACGGGCCAGGCTGGGAATCCTGGTTTTTCACGTGGCAGCCATCAATAATGACAGGGCCAGCCAGCCAGCCCCCAACTATCAGACGAAAGTGCGCCATTTCGGCACCCAATGACCTAACTAGCCGAGATTTTCTGCTTGATTGCCATCAACAAACAACCATCTTTAAGGTGGAGGTTCTCCTGACCCCACCCCCCCCTGGTATACAAATGGCGTTTGACTGTATATTAAGCAGTAGCTTTCATTCGCTTCTTTCGCTTCCTTCTATGGGGTTACCGTTTGCATCACACCCGAAACCATCGTTGCTACACCAGAAAAAAAACACTTTATAAAAATCGCAATACGATAGCTCCGGGCCCGCGGGATTAGAAACTAATTGTTTCGGACTTACTAGGTGGAGACTTACTAGGTAGGGGTTGCAAGAAGAGGATTGTGGCCGTTGGATAAGAGTAATAATGGGCAAGACGTCGTCGTACCTCACTGTGATTCGTGCCGGGATTCTTTGGCAAGTAGCTACCTTAGATGGACAACCATTGACATGTAAATGGAGATTAAGTTGAGCCTATCTAAGCAATAGTTAAATATTAACAAAGACTGCTGCAGGGGAAATTTTGAGAACGGCCTGAAAAGCTAAGTATCAGTGGTGGAGTTATTGAACCGCCGATGCCAAGAAACGAGTCCTATGAGAACATAGAAGCCGTGATAGATTCATCACGCTCGTGCAGGTGGTACCATGGTCCTGAAGAGCCATATTGACGTCACGATCAACGAGGAAGATTAGTAGAATGGTAATTGTTAATGTCAGAATGCAAGATGAGGTAACTGTTGAAATATTGTGCTTCTCCGCACCGTCACCCATCGCCCAAACTCCAGCCACCTACGGCAGACCCATAACATACCCGCCAAAAAAAGGAAAGTACATAATTGTCATCAACCTTGGCGGAGCATCTGCTCCAGCAACCCAAAGTCCCCCTTCAGAGACCCTATCCCCCGGCGGCCCGCCAACATGCTCTCGTGGTCGTCCTGCCTGACGGCCAGCTCCAACATACTCTGCACGTGGCTCACTCGCTGCACGGCCCCGGTCGGGCGCGAGTACGGCGACGAGCTCCCAGGCCTACCCGGCCCCCCTGGTGACGGCGGCGTCACCACGCGGCTGCCGCCCTGGCTCTCGCCCCCGGTCAGGCTTGCGAGCGCGCCGAGCAGCCGGTCGATGCGCTCCATCAGGTGGGCCCCGAGCTGGACGAGCAGCAGGGCCTGGAGAGCACAGTTTTGTTGGATTTGGATCTTGCCAAACTTTAGACCTGGGAGGTTGGCCATCCGGCTCTGCCCGTGCGCGGCGCCCGGCTGGAAGGCGTCGTGCATGTACTGTATGAGGTTGCTGTAGATGCGCATCAGACGCGTGTAGCACGAGACGATGGCGAGAGTGGTGTGCACGTCTGGCAGCGCGACATGGTGTCCCGGGCCGTCTCCCCCGGGGAGCTGCTGTTCTGGCTTGACGTTGGTTTCTGGTTGCCCTCCGAATCCCGACCCGCTAGCGTCGGTGGGCGTTTGGGGCTCGCGGAGACCGAATTCCGTGACGCAGTCCGAGCAGGCCGCCGGCACGAACAGCTCTAGGATGTCGACGAAGCTCTGGGTTGCACAGAGAATCCCCTCGACCGGGTAGCCCTCGCACCCGAACGGGTGGCTGGTGGGCTTGGAAATCCGTGCCGTCTCAGCAACCAGTGAGTAGAGGCTCGCGCTCACTGTGCAGATTTTCTGGACAGTCGCGTCCAGATTAGCTGACGCCCTGGGACTCATGCGATGCCGCGAATCGTCGGTTGCGGCAGAGGGTTGTGGTGGAGGTTCTTGCGCATCCTTTGGATGTAGTGTTCCGAGGTCAAGACTGGGTCTACGATCCTGGTAGGGAGGCAGAGAAGGTGGCGGTGTTAGTCCGAGTCCCGGGTTTTCTGGAGGCGGGACTGCAGCTGGAAAGGTCATGTCGAACATGGTATCGTCGCTGATGGGCGATTGGTCAAAGACAAACATGTGGGGGTCGCTGAAAGCGGTGTTGAGGCTATTTGGAGTGAGCGAGTGCATCTGGTATTGCTCACTCGTCCGATGCACGTCCACGTCTCTCAGGTTCTGCCCAAGCGGGTCGTTGACGTGTTGGGTCAAATCTGTGGTTGAGGATGTTGCATTGGGCAGGCACATCTCCAGGTCTGGTGGGCTCGGACCGAACGAGGTCAGGTCGAGCATGTTGAACTCAAAATCCAGATGAAGCTGGCTCATCTCATGGATCTGGGGCGCGCCTGCCACAGCGATATCACCCTCGCTGCACTTGAGCCTTTTGTCTCGGCCGGTGTGGATGTTGGGAAGGTGCGAGATCGTTGAACCTTCCATTCCGGTGACTGAGGACGGAGACGACCTGGATGTCGCTTGGCGCCGCTTTGCCTTCTGGGTCCTTCCTTCCTTGTTGGTATTTAAGGGTCTTCCGACGCGCACGGTTGGTGATTGGACACATTCTGTGCCCGCCCTCTGGCACCGCTGACAGGGTATTTCGGGAATCCCATTGTGGTAGGCGAGATTTGGAATCTTGTCAGGTCCATCGTACTGGCAGCGAAGTTTCTGCGAACGACATCTGTCACAGGCCGCGTGTCGGAGCTGCCTTCCCAAGACAAGAAAGCCTGATGGCTGCTGTATCGACAGATTCAGAATCCTCTTCGGGTCCCCGGGTGATGCCATGCTGATAGTCTCACGGACGGATGTGGAAGGCAGATTGGAGCGATGCCAATTTCAGAACATGAACGGCAGGAAGGAAGAGAGGAACTAAGAAAGGAGGTAACGTAGGCGAATCTGTGTTCGTGAAAAACCTGTCTGGGGAAAGGGGTGGTACGTGGGTGTGGTGAGCTACATGTAGTGGTTGGCGGACTAGGCCAACGGTCGAAGCGGATAGAGCGAGCGGGTAACGTTCCGAGACGCGGGTTTCAATTCCAAGACACCGAGACAGGCGGTAAACTGGGTTGGGAGTGAGTGACAGCGCCGCTAGGCTGGCTGGTACACAGACGCACTGGCTCCGTTCGAGATGCTATTTCCCTAAACGTACGGTAATCGCCGGGGTGGGTCGGTGGCATTTGGCGAATGGGGCCTGGTTATCGTGTGGATCTAGGGCCCGCCGTATTGGTTTGATCACGCCGTAATCGAGGTACCATGTATCTGTGCCTACAAAGCATTACTACCTACACGTAATCATTCCTTCACGTCCCCGTCTCCCTCCTCCAGCGCAACGCAAAAACGTGCTCTGCCCATGCCATCGCCGAGAGCCATCTGTGACCCGCGCCACAGGGCAACAGGCACAAGGCCCTCGTATGGTCATGGGGGTGAGGCAGTAAGCTAGCATAAGTTGTTGAAACCAGAGCGGGATTCCGTGGTGTGGTCGTGGTGCGGCTGAACCCTGCATTAGCAATTGGGGGGTCGCGTAGTAAGACGGGCAGGCACAGCCATGCCAGAGCAGGGTCCTCCACACCATTTCAGAGCTGCAGTCTTGGCCGCGATTGACGCTCGATAAGCGGGAAGTTGCGCGCGCGATCTGCCTTGGAGGATGCTGGTGAGAGTTCCATGGTATGTATGTACTGTACCGTAGACATTGGCTAGTGGGGTAAGCCGGCTTGGGCGCCGCCGCCTCAGGAACGCGATTATGTGTGAAAGTGAGCAGAATCATGACTGATCTACCATGCTTGTCTCCACCAGACGCGGTGCTTCAGGGTTGGCTATGGGCCGGACTCGAGGGTGCGGAGAAACTTGCACCCAGCTGCGCATCTCGCCGAGCCTGAGCTGGACGTCAAGATGCAGCTAGGATGGGGTGCCTTACAGGTGGGGATCGACATAGCGAAAGCCGAAGCACTGGCCATGGATCTGGAGATCGTCCCGACGTAAAGTCTCAAAGCGTTGAGACACACATCTAGTTGGAACGCATCACTGCAAAGAGGCGCCGTCGGGTGCCATGTTTTGACCAATCATGTGTCGACCATGCAGTGCCGGCACCTGCCAGATTGGGTCCAGATCGCGGTTGCAAAGTGGCCCCGGGGTTTTCCAGCCAACTCTATTTGCCAAGACAATGCCGCCAACATGTCAACAATGTGATGTATGTTTACGGTGACGAAAGGCCATTGCGTGGGGTGGTTGATTACAAGGGGAGCCGTCAAGACAGGGCGGCATCTCGCATGCCAACAAAGTAGTGGCCAAGGTGGGATCCATTGTTGCGGAGAGAGATGGGAAACCCTTCATTCACGGGGAACGGGAAGAGCGATGGTGATCCCCGGCAGGGGAAGGAACGACTGGAGTACACCACGCCTTCGGCCCTTTAAAGCTTGTTCGGAGCTCGAGCGCCGTTGCACAAAGTTGCACCCAAGCACGCCAGAGCGGGAATGGCTCAACCTTATCGATGCGGCAAGGAAAACTCCCGATTTTAGTGAGCTTGGCAGCCTTTGGCGGTGTCGAACCCTCAACCCATTCCTCCCTCCTTCTCGCAATGTTGCACAGTGGCGCTGCGCTAAGCCAGTTTGAAAATTTCGAGATGCAAAGGCCATCCGGCATCGGCCCGCTGGCCAGGAGCCGACCTATCATCAGCAGGACGTGCAAGTTCGTCCCAACGTGTCCCGTCTCGTATATCGCCTTCTGGAAACCACACGATCCCAATCGCGCGACTTGGGCCAACAAGGTCCACGGCCGACAGAAGGCCCAGCTGGGGCCGTATGGCGGTCAGCTTCCGCCGCCTGCCCAAAAGGAGCTTCTTGCTTTGCCAATTGGTCATGAGATTTGCAGTGAGTTGAGTCGCGGGAATGATGCGAGGAGCCGCGGGAACGATGCGAGCCGCCGCCCATAAACAACGCAGCGACTCCCGTGAGAGCTGAACTGAGAAGTGAGACACTGCATGGGGTTGAAGACGTCGATCAGCCTACACGCTCCTGCCGGGTGAGACAATGACCTGCCAGTCCAGAGTGCAGACCGCTTAAAGTTCTTGTTCTGCCCCCCGCCCATTATTTACCTGTCTCCTCCCTAGTGCCCCTTGTCGACCCGCCGAGCCGTGCTCGTGTCACTCGAAGGTCTCCGCGGGCCTAGCTCTCGGGCTCCGAGCTCCCAGCCCGTGATTAGTTATCGTCCTGTCGTCATCGGGATCTACGAGAACGCCAGTTGCGTCATAAACTGGCAAGTGAAAAGAAAAAGGAAAGCCCCATTCACCTGACCCTCACCCCCCTGATTGCAGCTTCACAGGGCCCATGCAGCGGCGCCATACGCGCGGTAGCCGCTTTTATTCCTTGCCGCACAGGGGACCCGCGAGTTCACTGCTCATCGACGACTCAGCGAGAGGCTGGTTGAACTTCGAACGGTGCGACACTTGACCCCGTGCAATGCCCTGATGCAGCCGCTCGTCAATGGGGCATGGAGCAGCAAGAGCAATTGGGTGACAACAGGTGCATCTAAGAGGCGGAGCAAGGGGTTGTGAGAGTGAATCGTCATTCATTCATTTGCCGGTGAGGTTCTCCCGCAATTCTCGACGTCGCATTTGTGCACTGTGGTATCGCTTATGCACCTCTTACTGGGGATTAATTAAGAGCATTTGCGAGAAAGGTTCTGACAGCTTGCACCGCCTCGTCAGACTTCACCAGACATAGGATAAGGCTTGAACCCAACGCCGTGGCTTTGGCAGCCTGCGTGTGCTAATTAATTTAACCTGTAGGGATACGTTTGCGGGTGCGCAACTACCAAGCTGGCCAGACCAGTCCTTTGAATTCCGACCGCACCACTCTGTGCCGCAAACCCTTGTGCCCCCGCGCCCCAGAGTGTGTCGTGCTGCTCCAGAGCTAAATGCGTGCTGTGGCCAGCCCAGGCCCAGCTCCGTTTCGGCGTCCACCCAAAGAGGCTGAGCCGTTTGAATGGCGCGCATCTTTTCTTGGTTCGGAAATTTTTGGACTGTTCCCCGCAGTCCTTTTGTTCAGGGCCGATGGCACCTCGATGTCGCAATATCCAAGCCCGGGGTGATTCCTAGCCGTCTATGACCATCGGATTCCCTGACATCCGACCCCCCATCTGGTGGCGGTGAAACTTGGCGGCTCTGTTGTATTCCAATGCTGGGCTCGTCCGTCTTGGTGTGTAACGGGCCACAGGATATCAAACCCTACGGGACGGGTCGGGACGCGACCAGAGCACAGGCACATGATTGGCCAAGCACGTTACGACGGACGAAAATTACCTATCTCTCTGCTGTGGTCACTCGGATCGTCGATTTAGGAAATTCTGCCCCGGGAGCCTTTACTCCGAACAATTGGACTGAAATATACCTGTACGACCAGGCTGGTCGTTCGCTGGACAGCAGATCGTCGTCGTCGTCGGGAGAAAGAAGCCCAGAGGCAAGGCTCGCGAGATCCCTAGAGTCTCACCGCAGCTCTGCCACATCATTGAGTCGGGTGCGGGTGGGTGACTTAGATGCCCGCGAAAGGCGATCGCTGCACTACTCAGCAGATAAGATTTCTCAACACGTTGCAATTCTTTGCTCCTTTCGAGAGTGGGAGAACCCGTCTGCGCTGAGACATAGGCCTCATGAGCAAGGATAAACCCGGATTTCTGCGTCACCTGTGAACCGCGGGTAGTCAAGCCACCGTATATTCTCTCGAAAGTCAGAGATTGCTGGGGAAGGAACTGGAGGATCCCGTCTGAATCACTAATTCTACCCCCAAAAACAAGACGCTGCCCGATATACACTCAGTGGAATCTAAACTGTAGAAACGTCTACAAGGTCCTACTGTTGGCCGCTCTCGGAGGATTCTTCCTTATTTGACTCCTCGCAAGTGTCTAGCTCTCGGGTGAAATTAGGGTATTGCCTAATCCTTGCCTATTTACACGGTCTCGATTTTGAGCTGCAGAAGCTGGAGATGATTAATAGGCGTTTGCGGAGCGGTACCGTCTTTTTGGTTGGGTTATGTTCTATCTAATTTGATCAAACTGGTTAGAATAATTGAATTGTATCCATGAAGCCGATCATATGGACCTAATATAACAATAACATGCAAAGGTTGTGGTGGCAGGATGTGGAAAATTGAAAGAACAGAACTTGTAGATGTCAAGGTGGCTACGCTTGCCACGGATACAGCCGAGATATCACGACGAGAGACAAGAGAGCGATCCCTTTCCAAGGCAGAGCTCCAACTGGAGACTCGTCTGCCAAGACTGACTTCTGTGACGCTGCCTCCTTCACTCGTTCTGACGAGCCGGCGCCATCCAAAAAGACCGGCACGCGCACAGTGGTCTCGTCGGACCTGTCGTCCAGCGAGGCGACGGTAAGCACCCACATCATGGTCGGGCTCTCGAGGTAGAACTTGTCGCGGGACTGCAGCCTCATGAACTCGCCGCTGAACTGGCGCCCGGTGCCGCGTCGAGCCGTGTCGAGCTGCCACTCAACTTTTCGCAGAGCAGCCGCCGAAGCCATCGTCGCGCCCTCAACAAACGCCTGCCCCATCCTTGACCCAAATGCCATGCCCAGCGGCAGGGCAAAGAACCCGGCCCCCCGGCGCGCAGTGCCCCAGTGGAAATCGTAGTCTGGGTCAAACGTCGCAATCCAGCGCGGTTTGCTGATAGTGTGATACCGGCCGGGACAGCTAACGGGATATCGCGACGACATGACAAAGGCGCGAAGCCCCTTCTCCGTGGCGCCAAACCGCTGACGCTGAACCGGATTCTTAACAAACCAGTGCGGACTCGAACCGCGGCGCGGGCTCGGCGCATTGTGCGGACTGGGCACGAGCACGAGGTCGAACAGGAACGAGCACAGCAAGTGGGCGTCGATCGTCGCGGCCTCGCCGGGCCTCAGAGGCAAGCTGTCCGTCGTCGTCTCCGTGTCTAGGATGTCTCGCGGATGCATATCCAGGGCGCGGCAGAGCCTGGCTGCGGCCTGACGCATCCGCCGGAAGCCGCCCAGGTCGAGGCGCAGCGTGTTGCCCATGGCTGGGACCTGCTTGTCGACGGCCTCGCCGACGAGGGCCTCGACGACGGGCCCGCGATTGAGGCCGACCAGCAGCCACAGGCCGCCCTTGCCGGCGTTGGTTCGGGCAATGCCGCCGCACTCGCTCGCCCAGTTGGACATCATCCGCAGGTCGTCTCTGCCAGTCTTCTTATTCTGGGGGGCGACGCCGCCGAACTTGCAGTTCAACCTGGCTATCGCTATGGCGGCGCATCTGCTGGCCTGGTCTAACATCTCGGCCTGTGAGGGGTGGAGAGGTGCCGCGCCGCTGGGCTCTTCGACGGTGTCTTCCGTCTCCACGTCCAATGCCGGATCGTTCTTGTCCCAAATGCCGGGAAACGAGACGACAAAAGCCTTTTCTCGCCAGGTGAGATACGCAGCAGCCATCTCAACAAGCACCTGTGTGACGCGGCGAGACATGGCTGGCATCACAGCATCCCTGGCGCAGGGCAACAGAAAAGACGCCAGCTGAAAATCGCCCAGCTCTGTCATCAAGCGGGCCATAAGGGCGTCCGTTGCTGCCTGGGCCGCCGCGTCATGCCGCCGAGGCGAAACAACATCCACCACTTCCAGCCGTCTCAGCACCTCGCTCTCGACCCGCGGATCGCACGACGGCTCGACAGCGTGCGCGTGGGGCGGCCTGCCGGTTGACGGCAGCGGCCGCTGCGTCCACCACAGCCACTCCGTAATTCGCGCGCCCTGCGACTCGCGGATGTTATCCGGGACAGCGTCGTCCTCTACCACGACACCGTCGCCCAGATAACAAATCTTGACCGGCGCGACGCCATTTGTGTCTGCCCAGGCCGCAGGCTCGGCAAACGCCTCGGCGTGGCGCATCTGGGCCATGGTGCGCACGACCCTGGTGCGCGCGGGCAGGCTGAGGGCGGGGACGAAAGTTGTCTTCCTGAACGTGTCGGCGACCACGACGGCGGACACCCTGCTGAGCGGGAACAGCAACGTCAGCCGCGGGTCGACGCCGAGGAGCTTGGGGCCGGGTTCTTCGTTGCAGAACCGCTGGAGTCTGTGCAGGTCGCTGTCGCTGAGGCCCTGCGCTGGGACGTACAGCGCGCGGACGTTGCCAAGGAGGCCGTTTTGGGATCTGGCAAAGTCGCTTTCGTCCGACACGCAGACGACGAACCTGGGCTGCCGCTGTGCAGGTGGGAGTGTCGCCCGATCTACGTCTTCCCGCTCTTGAATTCCGTAGGATGCGCCGTCGAAACACTGCCTGACTTCGCTGGCAAGACGCGCGCCGCGTGTATCCATCTGATCCAGCAACCGCCTACAGACACGCTGTCTAGTAGGATACTCGATCTCCGACTCGATCCGAGAACACCGCGTAACCTGCTTACCGAGAATCTCGCCAGCCACGGCATACCACTCCTCGGCAAGAACGTGGCCCGAGACGGCCAACATACCGAGGACATTAGTCTCGTCATCGCCACGCGCCACGCTCTCGTCCCGCATCCACGCCAGCAACGCGCCTGTGGCCAGCTCATCCCAGATGTCCCTACCGACAACGCTCGCCTCGAGCACGAACAGACACGCGGCGCGGAAGCAGTGTGGCTTGCCCACGAGCGCGAGGTTGCGGTACAGGTCGCGGTACGACCAGATCACGACTCCCTCTTCCCGGTCAGGGTTGCTGCAGAGCGGTATTAGCTGTGGCGACTGGAAGAACAGCTCTGCGATCTGCCGTTCCTGGTCCGAGGGGGCGATGTAGAAGAGGCGGGCGCTGATGCCGCTCTTTTGGAGCGCCTCACAGATGCTTGCCAGGAGAGCGCCGCGCCTGGCCAGGCCCGGGCGCGCGACGAGGTGGCCCGCGCTGCAGCCGCGCGCGAGCTCGAAGCCGTCGATGGCGAGGATGGGCGATGACGGACCTTCCGTTTTTGGCGCTGCAGGATCATCCCGCGACGCCATTGAAGTGGTTGAAGTGTAGTTGAAATGTAATTTGGGGAACTGTTAAATGATGCATGGGAGAAAGGAAATACGGGGCATGGGACGGGATGGTAGTTGGCAAGAATTTGGCCAAGCGCAATTGAGCGCACCTTGTCGAGCGACGTTTGGCTCTAAACGGCTGCCTGGTCGGTTGGGTTCGTGGTCGTGAGAATGACGCGGCCACAGACGAGTCCGATGATTACGGCACTCAAGTCCGAACCGCGAGGGAGAATCTTGTTCGCCTGATTCTAGGCGAATTAGATGAAATGTAACTGCTGTATTTCTCAGATATCTGCTCTTTTCTGAAACGGCGCAACGGCCGAGACCACGGCCCAGTTGACTGTGCATTGTGCATGCAGGCATCCAACATTGAAACTCCTTGTGACCGACCTCGTCCTTCTAGCTAACCTCATCCTCCCCGCCGACATCGTCCTTGTGGTCGACCTCATCGATCATGCCGAGCTCAAAGTATTCAAAAGTCCTCATTCCTCAGGGTGATATCGTTGGGTTGAGACGAGTTTTGTGGTCCGGTAAAAGGGCAGGAAAAATTTCTTATTTTTCGGGTTTGACCATTCCGGTACCGGGGTTGCATTTGACAGTAGAGAGTATTCCGGTTGCTGCGTAAACCGGATCCTCCTGGCCGTCAAGTCCACAAAGTCCGATTTCTTCATCTTGCAACGGGACTCCTCTTTTTCGACGGCTCCGATGTAATGGGCTCAGATCTTGGGCATGGCGCGTATGGGTTGGAGAAGGTACAGCGTTGCTAAGTCTGAGAGGACGCTGGTCGCGGAAGTCGGAACTGCTTCCATCTTCTCGCACGCGGCCCAGCGACCCACCAAGATGCATGAGCTCGTCATCGGTCAAGAACTTGTACCAGGGATGAAGGGGGGCCGTCCTGACTATGCAAAAGGTGAGAGTCCGGAGAAGCGCCGTAAACCATTTCCTCTTATCTCTAAAGTGGTGCCTTTTTGTATGGGCCACCGGATCTCCCTCTCCAGTATTTAGATGTCACCGACGGAAGCGAGGCGGATTCTGAAGTGGTTCCAGAGAGAAAAAGAATCGAGCCGCACGTCGAAAACACCTTTGGCACCGCGGGATGCTGGAGGATGTCCTTGAGGCTAAGGCCATTTCCGCCTCTGGTAGAGAAGGCTTTGTCGCTCAGCATATTAACGTTGACAAGATAGGTGCGGTTTGTGAGCAAGACGTGGATGGCTAGGATGTGAGGGACTTCTACAAAGTTAGATGTGTCTTAAGGTAGAGTGATGGCGGGTGGGTCGGAAGCCCCCAGAGAGCATCTGTAAGTGTGGCGACTTGGGAGACGGTGTCGACCACGACTATGTCTGCCTCGCCGGGGTCGGCCTCTTCGGTCGGCGGCGGAGGCAAGGCCTGGTCTGATACCAGGTTAATTAATCAGTCATAAAAACGGAGGGAGGGAGGACGACAAGGTTGTCGATGTGAACAGCTGAACCAGTCAAACTTGCCGCCAGGATTTGCTGCCAGGCTATTACCGCCGTCATATATCTGCCTTGCAACAGAGGTTTTTGTTGACGCAGCATGTCCATGCTGGGCGGACTGAGATGGTTGTGTCTTGCCGGGCACTAGCACTTGTCGAGAGCGATTGGAAGCGGAGAAGCGGGCGAAATATTAATGCGGCATCTGAGAGGGGCGAGACTGAGATGCACGGACATGGACATGGCGCCGATGATGCACTGGGCCAGGGCCAGTGCTAGTGTCAGGGCCGCGCCTCAACCGGCGACGCATGAGGCAGCTAGGAGTGGGGAGTAGACCTCTCATGATTGCCTTACTCTCCTTATTTAACCTTAACCCTAATGTAATCACCTCTATCCCCCCCTAAAATTGCTGGCTTCGCTTCGTTCGTCAGTCGCGACGGCCCTCCGCTACGCTACGGGGCGCTCCTTCCTCACTCTTGCTCCTGGTAATTTTATACCATACCCCACCCCCCACCCGATCACCCTGCTACCCGATCACCCTGCTACCCGATCACCCTGCTACCCGATCACCCTGCTACCCGATCACCCTGCTACCCGATCACCCTGCTACCCGATCACCCCTTCTACACCTAAACACTATATCTTTGAATAACAACTACTTAGTCAATTGTGAAGTTATTTACAAGCCGTTGCCAGATTGGTTAGCCGAATGCATTTAGATTAACCTTAATGGAGATTTGTTAGCTCACAAGCTCTACAAATTTATCCTACTCGTCGTAAATTAATTGCAACTTAGCTTCCTTGTGTTTCCTTATCCCGACCTTTGAGTGTGTATACTGTTGTACTACCACAATGCCTACCTATACCAATGACAACATGGCGGATGCCTACCTAGATGTCACGGATAACAACCTTTCTATTCGTCAGGCTGCTCAAAAGAACGGCGTACCGTATATAACATTGAATGACAGGCTCAAAGGCGTCCCTGCTAAAGAAAAGAGCATCCAAACTCAACGCAGGCTAATAGAGCCTCAAGAAAAGAGGCTCATTGAGTGGATTATTAAGCAGGAAAGCCTTGGCTACGCGCCTATATACTCACAAGTTTCTAGCATTGCTGCAGCGCTCTGCAAAGAAGTAGGGGATTTAGAGCCTATCGGGAAAAACTAGATTATTGGCTTCAAAGCCCGGAATCCCGCTATTTGATCTAAAATCGGCAAGAGAATGGAAGCTGCTCGTTTTAACGGGTTTACTCCTTAGGCTGTTAACTGGTATTTTAATATCAGAGAGAAAGAATACGGCTAGATCAGTCCTCGGCTTACCTTCAATATCGATATGGCCGGTATTATATCGAGCTTTGGTAAGAAAATAACATCTATTATCTCTTCTATTACTTATACTATATAAGACTTGATTCATTGGCCCTAGGGACTGTAGAGACGAAGAAAACCTACCTAAAAAGCGACCAAGGTCGCGGCTAGTCTACCATAATCGAATGCATCGGTGCTACGGGTATCCTACTCGATCCAGGCATTATTTTTAAAGGAAAAGACCATCAAATTATCGTTCCGGACGACTGGGAATTGGCCTATTAGTAGGTGCAAAGCCCTCAGCCACCCAGAGATTCAGCAGAACAAGCAAAAGACCCCTGAGTCCCCTATATTTACCGGAGTCCCTGATACCCGTACTACAGGGCGCCAAGTTATGGATCTGAGCAAAGGGAGAAGCCCGAATCGAGAAGGAAGTTCCAGAAGGCGGCCCGGGCCGTTGACAAGCTTCAAATGGACCTAGTTCTCAAGCAGACTCGGATTGAAGCCATTGAGGCCAAATTGGAGTGCCTCAAGCCCAAAAAACGCAGGAAAATTCCTAACCCAAATAAGCGATTCATGGACTTAGGGACCATCTTAATAGGCGGTCAGGTTCCCGCAGAGCCTCAAGCAGAGACTCATGCAGAACCGCAACCTGGTGAGATGGAAGATGAAGATGAGGACAAAGATGACGAGGACGTTTTACCGGCAAGAATGGCCCGATCTGGCAGTGCAACACGAATGCCGGCTAGTTATAATCATTGAAATTGTAATTAGCTACATTTTGCCGTATTTAGCTTGCGAATTGCTTCAGAATTGACTGCATAGTTGCTGTTCAAATATTTACTATTTGGTGCAAAAAGAGTGATCAGGTGGCAGGGTAATTGTTACGATCCCGGTTCAAAGGTGCAGAAGGCGTTGCTCGCCCACTGCAGATTGGCTGGGGCGGAGTCGGGGTGGGGCCTTCAGCAGAGGAAGATGCACCCAATCAGGGAGCACTCAGTGGGGCGCGTGCCAAGACACACTGAGCGCGACCAAGCGTGACCGAGCACGACAGAGCACGACTGAGCGTGCAAGGTAGGAACTCTGATTGGTTGCTCATAGTTCTATATAGGAGCTGGCAACACGCTCTCTCTGGGAGAACGGTTCTGCAGCTATCAATGCATCTGGTTAAGCATACATTGGTTGTGTATCCAAAGCCTGTCTTTCGCAATCTGTGCACGATACTCCTTGTCTCCTATCATCTCCTACCTGCCGTCCAGACCCCCACAATCCTAAGCCGGGCCTAGCTCCGTGAACCTGTTGTCCAGATTGTAACAGTAATCGGGTGGCAGGGTGATCGGGTGGGGGGTGGGGTATGGTAGAACCCGAAGGTTTGGGGCCAAGTTAAAGAAGGTCAATATAGTCATGTGCTTTTGAGCCCCGAGCAAGCACTGTCACCGAAGTTCAAGGCCGTTCTTTGTGATCCAGCATTTCACGAAAAATCGGCCTTTTTGCGATAGACGAGCTGCATGTTGTCGGCGAATAGCGAGAATTCCGAGGGCTACTCGCAATCCGACCCGGAAGACATGTTCTACGCATGAAATTAGTACCAATCGATAGCCTGAATTGAGGGCATTCCAACGGTACTAACGTTCATGATATGCGAGTTAGCCATGATAAGCGAGTTGGCCACCTTAACGAGATTTGGTGGGGCACAAGCAAAAAGATGTTAGTAAATTGTTAGTGATCTTATCAATTTCTTATCGCATTTGGCTGCGCACGCTACCCAGTCTCGTTAAGGTGGCTAACTTGCTTATCATGGCTAACTTGCTTATCAAATACGTTAACGAAGTAAATTTGCACTAATTTACGCGAGAAATGTCGCCTGGATTTGAGCCACTCTGAGCCACATTTCAAGCCACAGTTGGCGACCTCCGAAAGCCCTGACGGCTGAAATTCAAAATAAACCCTGTATTCGAATAAAGCCCTATGTCACGGCCGGCTTGGAATGAGGGCGGAACTCCTCTATTGGGCGCTATAGACGAAGATTCTAAACTAAAGGGAAAAGGGAAAAGAAGCTCAAAAGCCTCCCGTCGCGAGATTCTTCCAGGGCGTCTCAAGGTGGGGCTCTGGCTGGTCGGGTGGATTCACCCAACTGGCGTCTGATTAGTCAGAGCGTCTGGGAGGCCTGGAGGACCAGGCCCTCACACCCTATATGGCTGAACTTCGAATGCCCCCTACACGGCTAAACAGTGTTTTCTTTCATCCTTTTCTTAAAATAGAAGAAGGCCTTCATTCATGTATCTCTGGACCGGATTTAGGCAGACAATTCAAGGCGCGGTGAACTTCGATCGCGTGCAACAAGAAACCATGCATTCCGTAAACATCTTCAATTGAGGTGGAGGGTGTCACGGCCGGCTTGGAATGAGGGCGGAACTCCTCTATTGGGCGCTATAGACGAAGATTCTAAACTACAGAGAAAAGGGAAAAGAAGCAAAAGCCTCCCCTCGCGAGATTCTTCCAGAGCGCGTCTCAAGGTGGGGCTCTGGCCGAGCTTCCATTGGTCAGTCGGGTGGATCCACCCGACTGGCGTCTGATTAGTCAGAGCGTCTGGGAGGTCTGGAGGACCAGGTCCTCACAGAGGGGGTCAGGATTTGGAACCAAAAAGGGGTCGTCCTTATAGAGAGTTGTAAGGAAAGGCAGGTACGCCTGATCAAGGTGGTCACAATGCAGGTAACAAAAAGGGTGAGCAATGACTGGTATTGGCGTAAGACTTCAAGCCCTCGCAGAGAGAGGAGACTGGGCTCCGTGTGACTATGGCTGCGCCACAGTGTGGATCTTTGTGGCTTGTAGGGTGGTGCGTGCGCACAGGTGGGCCACGGTCGGGCGGTGCCCCGGACACGGGACCACGGAACAGTGGGACTATTGCTATTGGTCCCACAGTTAGATATATACGATAACCGTAGCCACGGTCTTAGATAGTTCTTGCTTGGTTCTTCAAGCAAGCAATACACATTCACTAAACTTATACACTGTGAGTGGCATTCCGATTTGACTGTATTACCCGTGCGATAGGAGCTTGCCCTTTGTTCTATCTTCATAATTACCAAACCCCAGCATCCTGTGGAGCCCGTGCTCCCTTACAGACAGACGACCCAAATAGTCGAGTGGTTTGTAATAGATAACTGTTAAAAGGCATTCCGGGGCTCAGGGGCTCAGGAAACAAGAGACCTTGAGATACGTATCGGCGTCAATCCATACCGGCTTCGAATCAGGGTGATATCGTCACGCTGATTCTCGCCTAGCTTCGTCAAGGGAATAATCTTTACGATGGTTGCCCCTCTCACCACCACAAAACCATCGCCTACAGGACTAGCAGGCTTCTCTTTTTCCTTTTCTTTAGCTTAGTTACTTACGAATTCAGCCACTGTTTACTTGCAGCCTTGCCTCTTGTAGTTGCCTACCTACCTTCACACCATCTTCACGACCGCTTTCCCCACACACACCTCCAAGTTGAGTCGTCGGCAAACGTTTCGAATGCGAGTCGCCGTGAAATGCAGCAGAACCAACAGTGGGCCCTGACTCTTTGGTTGGCAGAGCACGCGACGCGCACTCCACCCACCCTTATCATCTCGATCACAACCGCCTACCTACGAAGGACAATCCTGTGTAAATACTACCGCCATCCAATCCGCAACGATGCACTGCAATTTTAGCCCCTCCCAAGGGTGGGAGGAATTTTGACCCTCTTTTTAATAGTAACGTTACCGCCATCCAATCCACAACGATTTTTCGCCAGGCATTCTGCCCTGCATGCACTGCAATTTTAGCCCCCCCCGAACGGTGGGGGGGGTTTTTTTTGCCCCTCCCTTATATGCGCTGCACTGAAATTTTAATTTTTTTTTCCTAGCCCCTCCCTAGTCGCCACCCGGGGTCACAAAGACACCCTCCTAAAATTGCAGTGGGGTTCTTTCCAACTAGCTCGGATCCGCCGATGAACGCCTCGACATCTTTCCGGCTCCCCTTTCCAAGCGAGGAAAACCCCGTCCTTGAATACGATTTGGCAGTTGATTCTCTCCTCGCAGCCGATCGAGAGCTTTTGCAAAGCTTCCAAGCTCGTATTGACGGCGAGTCTTCATTACAGCATTGTCCTCGCTGCCGCCACTCATAGTTCAACAGCTCAAACTCCATTCTCGGGATCATTCTGAAGCCGGTTTGAACGCATTTGCATATAAATTGCTGATTTTGGCACGACTAGACCTTCAAAAGTTACCGAGTTACGCTTTTCGTCCGACTCGATGACCCCCATCTAAAAAAGCAGCCAAAATAGTTGTAGGTGTAAAAATTTGATGCCGAGGATCCTCCTTCCTGACAGCCTCGGTGTGTGATTTTTGATCATTCAATCAATCTGTTGCCCTCGCACTGGCCTCGAACGCTTTAAAATGGCCTCTCTAGGCCATCTAGAGCTCATCAAAGCGACGATATGCTCGATTACTGGCCACGAAAATGCCCGCGAAGGTCAGGTCAAGGCGGTCGCTCGATTGGTCTTCGAACAAGCCGACACGCTGCTCGTTCCGGCGACTAGTTACAGCAAAAGCGCAGTTCTGTACGCCTGCTCGGCGCTGTTGAACAAGGCTCAGGCTGTGGAAGGCTTCCCCTTCCTGACGTCGAATCCGAGCATTCATACGCCTCTAAAGCTTGAGTATTTCGGAAATGATGTCCCCAGTATCATCCTCCTGTTGATCGAAGTGTTCTTATTCAGGGTCCTCGTGTTGCTCTTCAGGGCCCGAGGGAGGAGCCTGTGACAGGCTGGAAGAAGGCGCATGACGATGTAGTCTGTGTGGAATGCAGTTGCACCAATCGCGTCCAACCGACAACGCCAATCGATGCGCCCGCACGGGACAAGACAAATTAGACGCGACAAGAAACTGCGATACGTGACATCCAATTGAGCCCGTTCAGGAAGTGAAGCCAGGGTTGTGCCTTCCAGGGTAATATGTTCAAACACCATGCAAAGATTGGCCCCAGGGACGTTTCGTGTGAAATTGAAACGAACACAAAATTGAAACAAGAAAGGTCTTTCTTAGCGGCATGTCCCTCAACCGCTGGGTCCATTTTCGGATTTGCACGGCAAACCATTACATACAAGGCTTCGGCCCGTTGCTTTGCGCGCTTCAACCCGAGCCAAAGCAATGGGCCGCAAACTCGATCACGTCGCCATTGAACCTCTCGGGCTCCTCGTAGAAAAGCCAGTGCCCCGACCCATATATGGCCATGCGCACGTCCTTCTTGTCAACCCGGCCCCCGCTCATGACACGGGCGACTATCTCCTCCAGCCCCATCAACGTGAAACACCCGCTCCGCATCGCCGCCATGACCAGCGTCGGCTTATTGACATGCAACTCGATGGCCTCGCGGTGGTCGTAGCGCGTGTGGTCGGCCATGAGCCGCGCCAGCCACGTGCCGTCGCACTGGGCGCTGATGGCGGCGAAGAAGGCCTCGTCGCGCCGCGCCTGGTCGGGCGACACGCCGTCGTAGACGCGCGGGTGGAACCGGTACCCCAGGCACTCGGCGACGAGCGCGCGGTGCGTCGGGCGGCGGTCCGCCGCCGTCCACGCCGCCTGCGCCGCCGCCAGGCTCGCCTCGTCGTAGCAGCCCTTGTGCGCCCGCGACGGGTCCCACGCGCTGGGGCCGAACCGCGACCGCTCCTGCAGCGGCGCTTGGTCGACGAACACGAAGCCTACGAACTCGAAGTTGACTGCTGCTCCTGCTCCTGCGCTTGCTGCTGG
Organism: Lasiosphaeria miniovina; assembly: GCF_030549165.1. NCBI lineage: Eukaryota > Fungi > Ascomycota > Sordariomycetes > Sordariales > Lasiosphaeriaceae > Lasiosphaeria > Lasiosphaeria miniovina. Next base: position 2,946,528 of record NW_026848223.1, on the reverse strand, counting down.
GTCGCCGAACAGCTCCAGGTACGTCCAGACCACGGCGGCGCCGATGGAGCAGCCGACGGGCACGACGCGGAGCGGGGGGCGCGCGGTGCCGGGCTCGGAATGTGGCCGGCTGCTCTCGAGATGCGCGAGCACGTCGCGCAGGTCGGCGGCGAGCCGCGCGACGTGGTATCCGCCAGCGGTGCGGCCGGACTGGCCGTGGCCGCGCATGTCGGGCGCCACGGTCCAGAAGCGCGCGCCAATCTTGCCCAGGTTGCGCGTGAAGTAGGCCGACGACCCGCTAAAACCGTGCAGCAGCACGATGCAGGTGTCGTAGGATTTCATTGACACGGACGGGGGGTAGCCAGGGAGCGGCTGCGAGCTCTCAAAGGCCAGCGTGCAGCCGTCGTTGGCTGTGCATGTCGAGGACCAAGTCATGGCGAAGAGTGGCTTTGGCGTGGAAGTCAGATGCTGTGAGTTGGTGATGCACGGTGATGGACAGCCGATTTTGGTGACGGCGCACGAAGATGCGTGTCTTTAACTGTCTCGGCGCCGAAACTGTCTTGTGCTCTAGGTTTGCAAAACAGCCGATGGACGAAGGGGCGGAGTTGCCTTTCGCTTCTCCGAATGCCGAGACAGACGTTCCTGAGGGTTAGGGTTAGTCCTTGACTTTGTCGTCGTTGTCGCTGATGCCTTGGTTGATGTGACAGGTCGCGCGGCTGAAGCGTGGATTAATGGGTGTGCACTAGATAGGGGAGACGGCGCGAAAGCGCGATCCTGCACAGCCAGACAATTCGTGCGCTTCATATCCCCTGGGCGAAAACTTCGACCTTACATGACGGCGGTAAGGTCCGTAAGTCGGCCGGTACAACCGTTCACCTGATAATTGTTTGACTTGGTGCTTTGGCGTTTTCGACAAATCCGTCATTGGCCCTGGAGTCGCCCAACCCAGCGCTTCTTAACACGGAGGAGGCCTCTTGACTGGGCCAGACAATCGGCAGCCGTTCCAGTCTAGGCCAGATGCCGGCCCGTAGATACCATCTGCCATGATTGGTGCTTGCAAAATCCCCAGGCCGGACAAGTCATTGGGGCGTGGCATTGAGCCATGTCTAGCCCAATGCTGCACGCCGTACAGCGCAGACACTGATTCCTTACGGACGCTGATATGCATTGTGTACAGTACGGCAGCAATGTTGTACTCGCCATGCAGATATGCACCGAGAGTGAGAGATGAAGACGTGAGAGTCCGAAATTTGTAGACACTGAAGTCGAGTTTGGGTCTCCCGAAGTTGATTCCAAATCTCAACCCAAACTCAACCATCGAAAGCCCAGACGGATTTAATCTCCAACAATACCCAGGCTTCAGCCAATTAGACTGGCCTTGGAAACACAGGGCTGCGGTGGTGATGGCGTGAAGGGAGGTACTAATTATCTTTGAGCTCAAGGTTGATGCCTATTGAAGCGGTGAAAAGGCACCACAACACAACAAACCCAAAAACAACACTAAGCCGAGCCGCAGGCGAGCCTTACACAAAGTACTGGTACAGGATTCCATAGCCAGGTAGTCAAAACAACAAAGAAAAAGGCTCTACTGCATGCACTGGTCCGGGGATCTTAATTCAGGGTAGAAAGACGTAATTTCTGAAGAATGGCTGGAAAAAGAAGGAAAGAGCTATGCCGGCCCTCTGATCCGAGGGAGGGCGGGCTGCCCACCTTATATGAGGCGGGCAGGCCAAGGAAAATAGAACGGAAGTACGCTAGATTATATTAGGTAAGCGTGTAAACAACCCCTTTGTTACCCGGCCCCTGAACCCCTGATCACTATTCTAGGTGAGGTTGTCCGTGTTTGGGGTGTTTGTGGATAGGATTCCTAGAAAGGTGCTGGTGCAACACACGTGCTCCCAGGCTTTCAGCCGGCCACATGATTATCACATCACCGCCAACCTTGATGCGACATTGCGGGGTGCGTCAGACAACGTGGTCCGACAAAATGCCTCGCCCCATCGAAGCGACACCCGTCCCTCTCGACAATGCGGCTCCTCCACACCTCCAAGATCCAGCTCATCGAGGTCTACGGCGAGCAGGTCCCGCCGTACGCGATCTTGTCGCACACATGGCGCCACGAAGAGTTTACCCTCCAAGACCTGCAAGAGCTGAGCCGTAGCCACAGCGATTGGGCTGACTGACGACCACGTCGCATCCATCGCGAGGTTCGACAAGACCAGGAGATGCGCCGCCGTCGCACGGCGCGAAAACATTCAATACATATGGATCGGCACGTGCTGCATCGACAAGACTAGCAGCGCAGAGCTGTCCGAGGCCATCAACTCCATGTACCGATGGTACAACAAGGACCAGATATGCTACGCTTATCTGTGCGACGTGGAGCCTGTGGGTACTGAGGATATTTTTGGGAACGACTCTAGCTTTCGACTGAGCCGATGGTTCACGCGCGGATGGACCCTTCAGGAGCTCATTGCGGCGCGCCATGTACGGTTCTACGCCCGCGACTGGAGCTTTCTCGGCAGCAAGAAGCAAGGCGACGAGCAGGGTGACGGTGGTGACGACGACGACCAAGGACTGCCTGGCCGCTGAACTTTCTGGGGACGCCGTCCACCGTTACCAGCAACAGACTCCGTGTCGACCTGCATCTCCGCGAGTGCCTTAATCTCGTAGGTGCCGACTATTCCGTTACTTTGAGCTGTGAGAAGGCCGCTAATGGCCGTCGCGTTGCATCCGTCATCTATCTCCGCCGCCTCTGGGGTCCAGGCGACCAATTCGCGAGGCTGTTCGCTGGGAAGCGAATATTTGAGAGGCCCGTCCCTTTGACGGAGATAGGCATAGACGATCAGGGCTTCTACGAAACCGTCTTCGTCCGACAGAAACCGTCTTCGGGCCTGCCACTGATCCGGATCTCTGTGTCAAAGGAGCCGTTCCCTTCTATGCCTGCGAATTCCGAGACGATGTAGTGGAGCATCAGAGACGTGCATCCCAAGGGGGCGTGGAACGAGAGGTCACAGTGTCTTGAGACCAGGGACTTCCTGTTGGGCAAGGCCATCGGCATCTTTCGCGTGGCGATCTGAGGTGGCGAGGGTGCTCCGGTTATGGATCTGGCTGTTGGCATGAACATCATAAACCAGAGATGGTGCAGGAGCTGATGCCATCTGATGAACCTCAATACCAGAAGATCGAACGCACATTCTACGAGGTTAATCAGGGCCGTAAAGAAGTTCCTGACATCAAGTACCAAGCGATATCTTCAGCTCTAATGCCCTCTGGGACGCGCGATTTCCGACAGATATGGATGTACCGGCAGCGTTTTCCGAGGGATACGGACAGCGCAGCCTTGCCGTGCAAGGCAGACTCGTTGCACCCAAGTTATCTAGTCCCACCCGCAGCCAGAGTTCAACGGGTGGAGCACCTGTGTCGTGCTCGGGGATGGTAGGCCATGCTGCGACGCAATGGGTGATAACGAGTCCTAATCTATGGTGGGCGCACGCCGCACTGCCTTCCACGGTGGAGGTTACTGTTACCGGCCCGGACGGAGAAGAGCGTGCGGCGGACAGTGATGAGGATGAAAGCAACGCCAACAGCATCATCGGCGAGGAATTACCATGCAGCCGGGGTCTCCAGCTGGGCCATTGATTACCGCGTCAGAGTCTCATCTTACACCACATAGGGAGAAGCGTGATGGGAAGGCGGCGAAGGCATTTGCGAGGTTGAGGAAGAAGCTGTCGAGTACAAGTGTCAAGGAGGAGGGGTTAGGAGCTTCCGGTACCCACTCCAACTACCGACTAGCTAACCACCTGCACAACCTCACGACCTTCCATCACCAGCCAGCGTACTTCCTAGCAGTTTCCGATGCTGGCATATAGGCATAAATCCCTGACTTATACCTCTGCCGCAGCAGGTATACCGTACTATCCTAGATCGGCACGGGTTACTAAATCTCGTGCATTTGTTCGTAGCCAGTGAGTTCCCGGTCCTCCCTGGATTAATCAGCTGCGTACATGACAGCTAACAGGAAAGATAGAAAGCACGTTAGCTCTCCTGCACGCAGGAAAATCTGAATCTTAGCTTACAGGATGCACAGCTCAATGGCGATTGGGAGTTCGAGTAGGATCCAAGCCCTATCACCCACACAATATCAACCACGACGACCTTGCCAAAGCCCCGTAACAGCCAAGTTATGCTGACAGTGCAGGAGGCTTGATTCCTTCAAGAGCTTATTTTTCGTGAAATACAGCATGTGTTGTGGTTAATGCCATCCTGGAACGAGAGAAGAAAAGAAGATGATTTGTTTAAGAAGCTAGGGTGCCCTACGAGGGCCTAAATGATTGTGGTAGGGCCGTGCACTAATTGCGTAACAGCATGGCGGAGATGGAATCGCGACCAAACAAATGCAGCCTGTGCGCGCTGCCTTGAGGACTGCTCTAGGGAACAACGTAACGCGATCGGGGAGGGCTCGCTTCGAACGGGAGAGGTCGTGGCTCAAGAGCGATGGAAACAGCCGCCCAGTGCCTCGTAGCCATGGTGAGTATATTGCCCGTAACACTTTCCCCGGCAGCGATAGCAGCTCGTTGATATTGACTCAGGGCATGGAGTCACCTGTTGGCAACCGTTCAGGGGTGTGCGTTGGCCGCATACATGATTGACCAAGGGTCTGGCAGCTGCAATGTGGCTGCAACGTGGGGGGTGGGTAGGAGCAAAGATAGCGGTCGGTGCGTGGAGTAGGCTTCTTTACTTATGCGAACGAGTGTGATGCCGTGGCTGTGTCTACCTCTCCGTAACTTGTCAACCTTCACGTGGGCGATATTATATTTCCAAATTTATATATTTTACATTACTTATCGGAAAGCTATAAAATCGAGTAATAATTTTCACCATCAGGTCGGCCGCCACAACGAGAAACTCGTCAGCTACGGCCACGGCATCATTGTTGACCTGCGGGACACGGTGCTGGCGGACCTCGGAGAGTAGGCTGGCGAGCCCGTCACCGCGACGGCGAGAATTGACTATAATTTGATGCGCAAGGTGCGGCTAGAGATGCCGATGCGCAGATGGACGTAAGTTTTTCCCGCCCCCCGGCTTAGCAAGCCGAGTTGGTAGATATGCCGTCTGCTATGTTCTTTGGCTGACGATTGGGTGCCTTGGGTGCCTAGAGATGTGTATTCCGAGATCTAATAGACACTACCTAGACAGTTCAATCATGATGGATTTCAAGGCAGGCATATCTGTCCCCAATATCGCTACTCGCCACATGGCTGGCGGCGGCTCCGTGCTCGGCCGCGCAAGAGACAATGAAGCAATTTAATCGATACTAACTACCTAAGCACCTATTCTTATCTGTACTAGTTAATGACTTGGGCATTCTGAGGCCCCTCTGCTGCGCTGGTTGCTGGTAGTTATCAAGCCGTAATAGATAGTATATACCAAACTAATTACAAACACCAACCAGTCAGCACCACATCTAGAGAGACATTTCACTAGAGGGCAACAAAGGTGTAAGCATATGGACTTACCAACGCGTTTGGGCGGGTCGGTACACGTTGTCCGGTACGTCGCCAGGTCCATGTCGCCATGCGGGAGGATGACGGGGCCAACGCCGTGATGGTAGAGGCCGTGGCAAATGTCGACAACGCGCTGCTGGCCGGCCGTGTCGGTGAAGACGGTGAAGCAGTGGGTACTTAGAATGGTCCGAGTCGGGTCGTTCGGCGCGACGTTGGGCTGGAAGCGCGCTACGCCGTTCACGTCCTGCCAGAACGGGTTGTTGCAGTTGGCGGACGCGGGGTCGTTTTCCCAGCCGAACAGCGGCCCGGCAGGTACGCAGCCCCAGGGCTCTTCGTACATGACCGTCACGCCCGCGACGTACTAGTCATGGCCACCGAAAAGGGTCAGCGTAGAACTGATGACGGATTACGAGCCTAGAACGAATCCCACTTACCGGTGCGCCGGTGCCAGGTCCCTCTCCGAGGCAGTCGATGGTCAGCTTCACCCAGCAGGCGAGGTCGCAGCAGTTGCACGTTGTTCGACCGTTGGGCCTCGTGGTGATGGTCTCCAGGTTGAAGTCTAGGGCAAGGGCGTGCACGCTTTGGCCTCCATGCCTTTCCCGGCAGTCATACCGCAGCGGCGCGACCGGGTCCATGCCCGTGTCCCACATCCGGGTCGTGATGTCAGTAATGACTCTTGCTTGGAGAGCGGCAGCGTTCAAGCCCGCGTGCGTTGCATATTCGGGAAAGGCAAGCCGAAGGAGGGAGAGTGGGAAGTCGATGCCGGCGAAGGTGGGAATGGTGTGAGGGCCGAATAGGAAGTAGATCTCGAGGCGGGTGGCAGGACCGTTGGCAAAATTCGAGCCGTCAGTGGCACGCACCATGGCCCACTGCCAGTTGCCAGCCAGCCTGAAGGGACCGAGCGGGTCGAGGACGCTGGTGAAGCCGTCGGCAGTAAATTCACCGGCCCCCGGACCCGGGCCAGGGGCCAGGGCAAAAGGCTGGCTGATGATCTGGAAGTTCCCTGGACCAGTGCCCTTGAGCCGATACTGTCCTGCGAAATAGGCGCCGCGACTGCCGGTAACGATCAGGGGAATGCCGTTCCGGTCATAACGGAAGGCAGCAGGGTGTCGACCCTCTGTGGCTGCCGCAGGAACGGCTTCGGTGTCGCTGAAAATGGCATCAGCAAGGACAGTGTGTGCCGCTGCTATCCCAAATCCTTCAATAATGTTGTAATTATTGACGTTGCCGTTCGTCCTGGTGATTCTGGTAATGGTGATGTTGGCCATTTTTGCCGTGTTCAGGTAAAGACTTGGAATAGGCTGTGAGTAGGTTTCGGAGCATGTGGACCCAAGTTCTAGGTCGGAGTGCGAGACGATGGCATTTACCTTAACTACCCAAGGTGTTCTAATCATCATCCTCGTCCGCGGCAGCCGCTACATGGCCTGGATCTATTACCCAGTCCGTAACGATGTCAGCAGAGCAGTTGATTCAGCTCGGCTTCGGGCGCCACAAACCATGCCTCATACAGGCATCCTGCAGCAGCCCACGGCAGGTTTGGAAGCACAACGGCGTAGACCTCGATAGCCAGAGTCTCGTGCCGTGACGGGCGATCTCAAGAGCACCACCAAAAGCAATGCGCCTCTGGATGCCCAGTCGATCGCCAAGCTAGCCACGAGCATACCAGCCATGTTCAGCCAGAAGACGACGGTGAATTCCAGCTGCACGTGGGTCCGGCCCTCGTTTGCCGCAGCCCTGTACACGGTCGAGGATGGCACCGGCACCGACTCTAGCACCGTTTCCGTTCTTTTCGCCCACTACACGGATGCCTCTGCCGCCCAGGGCGCCATGCGTCAGCATCTCGCCATGTTCGACGGTAACGTTGGCCTTGTGGCCAAGAAGCCGGACAGGCCGCTCGGCCAAGTGTCGATCCAGACCGGCACCGGCGTCTTTTGGGTGCGCGACGCCATTTGGGTCAGGGTCGAGGCGGTACTGTCTTTTGGCCCTACGCGTGAGTCTTGATCCCCTTCTAGCATCGGGACAAGCCGTTGTCGTGGTACCTGTCTAACAGCCCCAACATCAAACCAGGCGCCTCCAAGACTCTTGACCCTCCTCTCAACCCTGCTGCACCGGCCAGCCCTGGTAACACCGCCGCCGGCGCCCCTGGAACTACCGCCGGCAAGACAACGACGACGACGACGCAGGCCTCGAGATCAGATACAGCCAAGCCATCCGACAGCGCCCCGACCGTCTCCGTCCTGGACAAGGCCCTGGCCCTCGCCGGCGCCCTCGACACGCACCTGACCAAATTCGCCGTGCCCGCCGCAGCCCAGCTCAAGCCCAACACGGCCGTCAAGACATCGTCGTGGAAGGGTAAGCGTGGCGCTCAATTCAGTTTCCAGCTGGCCGACGCCAAGGGCACGCACGCCGTCAAGCCTTGCGAGCCCGTCGCAGGCGACCGCGGCGCGCGCAACCTCGTGTCGCTGATCCGGAATGGTTCTGCAGAGGGCGAATATACGTTCCTGGCGTGTCAGGAGGGCAAGGGCAAGGTGAATCTGCTGGTGGCGAGGGCTGATACGCTGGCTGTGGGGGTTGCCGAGGTGACGGTGGAGGTTGTTGCTAAGTGATTGGTACAAACTGAGACTCGCTTGACAGGGTTGCGAATGGCACGGTGGTCGTTTATGAAGCCACTGAAGGCTTGATTGCCCATACTCTGTGTCCAAGATCACGATTGTTGAGTTCTGTGTCCAAGATCACGATTGTTGAGTGGTATCATAGCAGAGCCAGCTTAGGCCAACAGTTCTATTTCGGTTGAGTAGTTGAGTTAGCGGCGTGCGAGGAATAGAGTTATGATCGCGAGCAGGGTGTCTACTCGACTGGTTTCCGGGCCATTATTCGTTCACGGTAGTCGTCAGAATCAAATATCCAATCTTGTGCCTTTTGCGGAGTTGCTAGTCGAAATTACAAGGGAAAGGCCCAGTGTGGGAGCATGGCGCCACTGGAGCAAAAATCTGTTAAACTACGTGCCTGACAGGCCTGTAAGAGGGCACCCGTGCAGGGTGCTACAGTGGGCTCGGTACTGTAGCTGGCGGAGCGGAAGCGGTAGCGAAGGCGGGGAGCCAAGTGCAGGGCCCTGATCCTGCGAGGAGACAGAAGAACGCATGGCTCGAAACTAGGCTGTGTGGTGTATTATTAATACATGAGCCATCAATGAGCGCGGACATTGCGGTGGCCTGGGCCGTTGAAAGAAGCTTTGGATGAGGACTCCGCCTTTTGTTGGCTCCGTGTGGCGCGCAAAACGGCCGCTAATTATGGGAGGCGGCCATGCATGCTCTAGTAATAGTCCTATTACACTTCTCAATTCTCGAAGCGGCGGAAAGGGGTTGCCTGCCGGCCGGTAGTGCATCTGCCTGCCGCGGCTCCTGCAGTCCACTAGAATAGGTCCCTCGCATACTGTTCCACCGAGACAAAAACGCTCTCTCATTAAATATCCTTCTAGAACCACCACCACCACCACACTCGATTCTAAATTGCCTAACCTATAATAATACTCGAGATCGGAGAGCACCATGCGACCACAAACAACAATCTCACCGCTATTTCTACCTTTATCCCTAAGTGCCGCGTTCAATGGGCGGCGGCTGCGGGCCGGGCGCGTGCTCGAGTGGCGGATGCTCGGGCTCGAAGTACGGGACGGATGGCGATGATGTCGTCTAGATTTGACCTACTTTTTATAGAATTAGACAGGCCCTAGTTGACATGCTTCTGAGCTTCCTTCATTCTTTGTTATTTCCTTCATTCTTGACTCGGCATGTCCTCATTTCATTCGGAATGCCCTCTTTCGGGCTGATTACAACGCCTCCCTTGCCCTCTCTCCCTGAGTATAAGGAAGCGTTCTTTTCTGTACTTTTGGACCTATTAAGCAGACAATTCAATGCGCTGTCAACTTCGATCGCGTGCAACAGATGATGATGGCGCTGGTGTGTTTATTTTTCTCACTCAGTCCCCCGTCTCTTTAGTTAATCAGGAGCTCATCTTTGTTGTAGAACCAGACGACGACATCGACTCGAACGATCCCGACAACCCTCCGACTCTGACCCAGACAAGTGCACGATGTCAACCTTCTCCTCCTGCCGGGAATACTGCACCGCGCTGCCCACCACCACGTCCTGCACGAGCACATGCGATAACGTCGTCGGATGTGACACAACCGGCACCGAGATTGCAGTAACCATCACACCCGCATCCGCCACCATCGCGGGCCTGACAGAGAACTGGCAGGGCGACGGCGATGCGAACCTGGATAGCGTCGCCTTGTCGGTTATCAGCTTCCTCGGCGCGATCGGCGACTTTGGCAGCGCGTCCCCCTCACCAACCGCAACAAACATCCTCAACATCCCGGCGCCGCAGCCCTCGAACGCGGCCGAATACGACACGTACATGTATGTCGCGGCGAACGTGTGCTCCGGCGCCAGCCCGGCCAAGTACGGGCACTGGGTCATGTACGGCAAGTGGACGGGAGCAAGAAAGGCTACGCGCAGTTTGCCACCAAAACGTGCGAGCAGCGCGGGGACCGTCGGCGACGCCGCTGAAGCCGCGCTTCTACGACGACGAGCTGACGTTTGCTAAAGCGGTGAGCAACACTAACTGCGTGCTCACGAGCAGCACCAGCGGCGTGGCGGGGCTGGTGTGCGGCGAGTTCTTCAACCGGATCGAAGCGGCTATCGAGTTTGAGGAACCGCTGGAGGAGAACCTAGTCGACTATGCCAGCTGTGCGGGCGTCGGCGTCAGCTGGGCGAATCTGTTCGCGTGGAATTTCAAGGCATCGAATGACAATGATTAGGTGCCTGGGTTGGGGTCGGTGTTTTGTTTGGTTTGGGACTGTGAGAGAGCGTAGTCTTTTGTACACTTTGGGTAAAAACTTGGTACCGGGTGGGGAGTAAAAGAGGTGGACGGGGATTTGTAACGATAATTAGATATATAGAATGGCTGAGAGGTGAAAATGGGCAACATAGTTAGAAAAAACAGTATTGCAAGGGACTCAATTCTTTGTTACTTAGTACTGTTGGGAGTAGTACTGTTGGGAGCAGTCGTACGAAGCGGACTCGGCTCAGATGAGGCGTCTCTCGTGCAAATTGGCGACTTTCTAACTGACTGAAGCTTCGATTTGAGTATCAAGTCAATCTCGGGCAAAGACGGCAATTCGAAAAAATTGGAGCGAGACTTATTCGGGGGTTTGACAATGGAGCGCAGCGAGCAGCCCGCCGCAGGCGCCCCGGAGGGCCTCCGGAGGCAAACCTTTGACGGCCTTGCACCCATCTGAAAGCTGTGGGGAGTCTCTTTTGTTCTGTGACGACAGACAACGGGCCAGGACATAGCCAAATGCCAAACAGTCTTGATTAGAATATCAGAAGTATATACAGTATCAACTGCGTGCTTGTCATTACCACAGGCTCAAAGATCCGCCGATGGAACCACAAATAGCCCTCCTTTTCGTGCGGCTCGGTACAAAACAGACCTTGAAAAAATTAAGCGGCCCGCCCAAGCGTCCTGCTGCCAGTCAGGATCACCGCCAGTCAGGATCACCCAGCGGAACTAGTCGGGGACGGGGCAGGCGAGCTGGACGCAGACGACGTGGGAGGCGGGGTGGCGGCCGAGGTAGTCGAGCTGCCGCCACCGCCCCCGCTGCCGCTGCCACTGCCGTCCTTGCCAACGACGACGGCCTGCACGACCTGGCCGAGGGTGTTGAAGATGATATTGACCAGGCTGCCGAGGTTGTCGTACTTGTACGTCTTCTGGGTGAGGCCGTTGCCCAGCTCCTTGGAGACGCCCGTAAAGGTCATGTTGTTCTGGTAGTTGCCGACAATGGAGCTGAGGACGCTGCCGGCGTCGCCGACGACCTCTTGGACGATGTTGCCGAGGTTGTCGATGAGGAAGTTGAGCTTGGAGTTGCCCTGGACGATGGAGCCCAGCAGGCCGTCGACGGCGCCAACGACCGAGTCGACGACGTCGGTGACGTCGTTGAGCAGGTTGATGAGCAGCGGGTTGAGGTCGAGCGACGCCAGCGTGCGGTTGACGATGTCGACCAGGTTGCCCAGCCGGATCACCAGCTCGAGCTCGGCCTTGACGTCGGCGATGGTGATGTTGACCTTGGTGATGCCCACCTGCACGCCCACGTTGATCGACACCAGGTTCGCCACCTCGGCCGCCAGGTTGACCTCGGCCCGCAGGTTGTCCACGTCCAGCTCGATGCGGCCGACCGACAGGTCCGGCACGCGCAGCAGCACGTCGGGCGGGTTGTCGCCGTAGTCACCCGCCCCGACGCCGCCACCACCGCTGCCACCACCGCCGCTGCTGCCGCCTCCTCCGCCTCCTCCGCCACTAGATGTGGTTGAGGGAGGGGACGAGGACGAACTCGAGCTAGAGCCTGGTGGAGGTCCAGCACTGGATGATGCAGGGGGCGGTGAGGCTGAAGACGACGAAGCCGGCGTTGGAGTCGACGTGGGCGTAGGTGCAGGCGAGGAGGGTGTTGACGCCGGCGGTGTCGTTGTAGATGCATCCTGCGCTGCTACGAGCACCACAACGGCCAGAAGGGCAAACAGCCGCAGCGACGAGGAGAGACTAAAAATCTTCATACTGAGCAGTCGACGTGTTGCTCTGTTCTCGTGTGCCCTGGCAAAAGCTGAACGAGTGGATGAAGCTGGGCGGACGAGCACGACAGCAGCAGTCAGGCAGGGCGGACGAGGTCAAGACACGTCCTCCGGACGCGTGAAAGAGCAAGCAGTCCGGCAGTGACACGGGGGATATAGGGGATATAGCCTAGTCCGTGCCGGAAAAGACAGAGGTCGAGAGGCTTGTCTGGCGGAGTCCGTCATCGCCCAAAGATAGGCAATCCGACGGAGGGAGAATGCCATGGCCAGAATGCCGCCATACTCAGATGAGTGCTTATGTGCCGCCGCTATTGGGTGGCCGTCCGTCATTGAGTGGCCGTCCGTCCTTGGCCGTCCGTCCTTGAATTGCCCATGTCGCGGACGAGTCCAGATTGCTCGGCCCAGAAAGGAGAAAAAGCTGGCGGCAGCGTCGCATTGATAGACGGTTGGACCGCGGCGTCTGCCAAGGAAGCATCTCGTCACCCGGCCGGGCGCCCAGTAGGGTCCATTTCCTGGCGGCTCGGTGCAACGCTGCTGGGGGTGCGGATCTGCAGGCTGCCAGGGGGTTGCCATGTTTTGGGTTTATGCAGCAGCAGTGCCGTAATTGCAGGCGTTCAACTGGCAACCAGACGCAGCCATGGCCAACTTGTGCCTTGGAAGTGCCCTCGTCAATAGCACGCCCAATATTGCCGTGTGTGTTATAGGTGACGCGAGTAGGCGCGATGCCCTTGAGAGTCCGAACTGAACCTTTGCCGTCGCACGCAGCCCCTAATCTGGCACCACACTCGCCGTAGTCCCTAATCTCGACTGCTGTTCGGCTGCAGGTCGACGACGCCGGCCTGCATGATCTTACTTGTACAGCACAAGGCCCTACCCCTCGCCCGTTACGCTGCGTGTCTGGGGTCTCAGCACCTCTCGCTGCCACCGCACCTAAGTTTCTGGTGGCCAAGTTTCTGGTGGCCCCTGAGTATCCCATCGTTTTTCCCACTTGTTTCTTCTCACCCGCCCTCGCCATAACCAACTCGAGACTAGACATGATGGGCTCAAGAATAGGGAAGGCTGGCGCCTTGCTCCTGGCAGTCCTCGCCACGCTTGGGCTCGGCCAAGACCGCGGCGACGGCTACTACGGCTACCGGCTCGAGCAGCGCGGCGACCCAGAGTCAACCACGTACGAGACGGCAGACACGGTGCCAGGGGTGCCGCTGCCCAAGCAGCCGGACGTGTACCTAAACGCCAACGTGTCGGTGGGGGAGATCAGCATCGAGGTGGACAACATCACGGCCAAGGTCAACCTGGACGCGCAGGTGCTGAAGCTGCTGCACTTCACGGCGGGCGTGGACGCGAGCATCGACCGCGTCAGGCTGCTAATCCAGAACGTGTCGGCCAAGGTCGAGCTCGAGGCGCGGCTAGGCAACGTGGTGGCCATGGTGGACAACGTGCTGCACAGCATCGACCTCAACCCCATCCTGGCCACGCTGGGCCAGGACGTGTCCAAGATAGTCAACTCGACGCTGAACACGCTGGGCGGGCCCGTCAACGGCAGCTCTGGATCAGGCTCGGCCAACGCGAAGCGGTCCGAGCCGAGCTTCAGTCTCGAGCACAACGTGCTGTACAGCGTCAACGACTACACGGGCAAGACGCACACCAACCGGCGGCTGGCGCAGAACGGCACCATCTTCGACGAGTTCCTCGACAACGACGGCACCGAGCACGGGCGCGCCGTCGTCGGCTACTACGCGCGCGACATGGTCTTCAACGGCCACAACAAGACCATCGCCGTCGACGGCCACGTCAGCGAGTTTGAGCTGCAGTACGAGTACAAGCCCTTCCCCGGCATCGACGTGACCTGCTGGATCTACCTCGACCCCGCCGGCAAGGTCACCCGCACCCAGGTCATTGCCGAGGCCCAGGGCGGCGGCACCAGCACCATCAGCAACGACTCCGAGCTGTGAGGATGACGGAAGGCAGCTGGCGTGTTTGCGTGGCCGTTTGCAGCGTGCAGTGTGCAGTGTGCAGTGTGAGTGTGCAGTGTGAGTGGGCAGTGGGCGAAATTGGGCGGGGTCGGTGCGTTTCCAGCGTGTCTGTGGTAGCGGGACACTGCGGGGTTGCCGTGTCGTCTGTCGAAATTGGCTGCACGGGGTTGGCTCTTTCTTCCTGTAAATAGCGTTCATCAATGTGTCCAAGCCTGGTATCCGTAGTAATTGCGTCTTGGGTTTGCTCGCAGAAACGTAAAACAAGCTCCCGTCCCCAGCGCGCTGGTTCTCGAGCCGAAACGCGGGCTGTTAAATTGCGTTCCTGCGTGGGTGATTGTCATTTGCCATCGCACTTTCCCGCCCGCCACTGATGGGATTCTGGCGATTTCCCAGCACAGCGGTCACCCCCACTGGCCCCACAGCCCGTTGGCCCCCTGCATCAAAGGAGCTTTTGCTCCGCTAACCCCTACTTCAACGTCCCTCAGATGCTCCTTCCGCACGAAACGAGTCATCTAGGAGAAGCCCAACGGCTGAAGGCGCTTCAATGCGAACGTGCCCGGTGCGTGGGGAAGTAATAGGCGGATATGAAGGCGCTGCCGTGATCTTTAACAGACGAAAACGTCGGTTCGCCGTATCTCCAGAGTGCTCCACTAGTTTTAGAACACATTGCTATTTTTCGTTTCAGACGGCTGAGGTAAATACGGTACATGTAACTTAGGCAAGTACCTGGCCGTTTCGCTGCAACGAGGTGGCAGAATATTATTCGGCTAGATATGTTCGTGGTATTCCAACCACGTAGGTGTTCCAACGGGTCAAAAAGTGGTAGTACTACCGGGGGGGGGGGGGGGGTGTAAAGTTGTTCTGATTCATGTTTTTCTCTCTCTGGAACTAAGGTAGGTTCTGCTTGCGACCGGGGTTTTTGTGTGTGTGTGTGAGAGGTCCGCGCGCCGCACGTGCCTACTTGCACGTGCGTACTCGCGCGATCTCTGCTTCCTCCCTGCTAGTGTGCGGTCACCAGTATCGCTATTCCAACAAGATAAACTGAGGACAATTTGGCACTGGTTTGATGTTAAATGACAATGTCCAAGGGAACTTTGAGCTTTGAGATAATTGCCTTGTTTTATTCCAGCTCCAGCAGGCACACACTTCCCAAACTCGGGACAAGCTGTTGGCCCAACTCCAACCTGGTCTGAACCCCCTCATGACGCAGCACGGCAGTTACGATGGCCAACTCCCACCAAAAGGGTAGTTGAGATTCGCACACAGCTGAAGGTCCCAAAAGTCATATTGGTGTAGCCCCGGCCTCTTGACAACAGAATTCCTCTCGTATCCTGCCCCTTCAATTCTACCGCAGTCCTCCGCCGTTCACCACACATCTACACCAATTAATTGCCTCCGGCCACTCCAGGTGCCCCATGACAACCCCAACCAACATGCATCTATCCCACCTCTGTGCACGTAGTCATGCCGTGCAGCCACAAGCGCGCGGCATCGCCGCCACCTGTCGGCGTCAACGTACTGACGAGACTGAACGAAGCACCCCAGCTCACTAACATCATCTCTCCCGTATCTTATTCCGGATGAGGCGTGAACCGCTGGCTGAGTGTCATGCATGTGTCGTGAGAAATGGACAGGTGTCTAGCGACCTTGCTCCGTACGTAGTCACCGGTTGCTATGCGATCACGTCGCCGTGTCTATAACGATCCAAGACCTTGTAGAGTTCGCACTCGGGGCTCTAGAGAGGGCAAAGACTCGGTCCAGCCATGCGAGAAGAGAGACGACTTCCGTGCAGTTTGCGTGGGACGCAACGCTAATCTACCACCATCAAGCGGCGAGCCTAGGATGAAAAAGAGGCTTGCGGGCGGTTTTGACAAGGCCGAATGGCTATTGACTACGATGCTGATGGAGATGCCGGCCGGGGTCGTTATTGTTCTCTGAACGCTAAGATGGCGCCGACATGGCAACGCCGGCCGCCGTCCCGCCGTCCCGCCGTCGAGCATGGGGGCGACCGGGGCGGGCGCCCTGTCGACACTACCATGAGCGGTGCGCGCGGTGAGGGCGGCGAGACAGGCACGGAGGCTGGCGGGAGTACCGGCCCCGATATCGGCAACAGTAATTAAGGCCAGCGCCTGGACGATATTAAGCTCGGGTACGCCCGGAGGGTCACCCTGTTTC
Organism: Lasiosphaeria miniovina; assembly: GCF_030549165.1. Classification (NCBI taxonomy): domain Eukaryota; kingdom Fungi; phylum Ascomycota; class Sordariomycetes; order Sordariales; family Lasiosphaeriaceae; genus Lasiosphaeria; species Lasiosphaeria miniovina. Next base: position 2,930,265 of record NW_026848223.1, on the reverse strand, counting down.
TGCTTAAATTTTTTTCATTTTTCTTTTCCTTTGTTTTTTTGGTTTGTATTTTTGGGAGTTCTTTTAGGGTTTTTAGTTTTTTGGGGGTTCATCTCATTCCTTTTCCTTTTCCTTTTCCTTTTCCTTTTCCTTTTCCCTTTCCTTTTCCTTTTCCTTTTCCTTTTCCTTTTCCTTTTCCTTTACGTATTTTTATCTTTCTTTAGCTTCAGATATTTTTAACTACATCCACTACTTTCTCACTAAATTTGACTATTGTCTTAACCATCTAATATGGAACTCGACAAGAGTAATGAAGAGGCTAGTTATCCGGTTTGTAGCTCGGAAACATGTCACTATGGACTAATTATACCTTGAGGACTAATTATACCTCAAGATCAAGGTAGGATGAGCCTAGATATACTCACTCTGTTCAAGATCAAGCGTCGGGGTTTTATTTGCAAACTATATTAGTTTGGTCGCATGAAGCCAATTCCTCGGCCAAAGAAACGTACGTGCATAATAAACTTCTCGGGCCCCTTTGGTTCGGTACTCAGGATATATTCATTAGCACTTCCAATACCCTTCTATTGTCGGAATCCATCGGCAAGCCTATAATCACAACACTACAGCAGCCAAACTTTCTTCGGACGCATCCAATACAATGGCGGGCCTACCGGTTGCTGCTGTCAATCTTACCAGTGAACACAATCCTAAAACACTAGCAACGGAATATCCAAGATCGCAATGTTGGTTGCAGATGCTCCTTCTTGCCGAGCTGAAATTTCCAGGACCGATCCAAGCCATGCCCACGTTGAAGACCACATCAAAGATGTTACTGAAATGCACCCCCTGCTGGCCGCCGCCTACCACAATCGATCAAGAAGCCATCTAGCCAGCCTTCCGACTGCGGTCCTCGTCAAAGTCTTACTGTTTGCCGACCATGTCACACGACAGTGCCTTCGCCGTACATGCCGCGTCTTCCTGGAGCTATTTGGAACTGGCAGGAAAGATGAGATGACTTACAGGCACGGCAGGTTTGCCTACATATGGCTATTATCACGCTGATTGCTCACTCAGGGCGAAAACAAGACGCTATGCTCTATATTGCAAAGAGATAGCTATTGCATCCGTTGTCTGGCTGCTCGCCGGGCAATCGGCTAGGAAGAGAGGGTTCAGATGAGCAAGAGATACCTTCACTGTTCCGGCTGTGAACGGGACCACCCTGCCTGTCTGTTCTCCGCCTCTCAGCGACGCAACGAGGATCAGTCAACTCGATTTTGCATTGGCCACGAAGGGTTTCTTAGGATCTGCAATCACAAGACTGTATCCTGATCGCTTATCGAGTCGCTTTCGATGTCCATTTTCAACCAGGAGGGTGGGAAGAATCATCTCTTTGTCGATTGTGGAGACAGGAGTCACATTTTCCAATGCCAATGGCGGTGGAAAAGCTTACACGGAGTTGCCATGGATGCTCTCGCTCGCGTGATGCGGTGGGGAACTCCAACTCATCCTTGCCTCACCATCGAGTACTTGAAACCCAACAACTTGTATATCACACTCGCCTGGCAGGCACATGTAGCCCTCGCCCGGCATCACGAGGGCGACAAGCCGCTTACGGCGCAAAAACTGCAAAGCCGCCTTGCAGGGCTGCGGGATACACAAGCAAAATTCATATGTGCTGAGGTGGAACGAGGCCAACAGCTCGAGTCAAGATTATTCGACCCGAACCTCTGCCGCTGCCTTCGCTACGCTAGCATGGACAAGAAGTGGCGACACCCTCTAGACGAGACGCTGCTATTGCAGTCGCCCAAGTTGAAAAATCGACCGTGTCACAGCGAACCGACACGACGCTTGGCTCCTCTGCTGCGAGCTCAGATGGACGACCCGAGCGGCCACGACAGAATCAACGCCCACAACAGGCTTCAGAGTGAGCATAGACAGTTCTGGCGCCATTGTGCCGCACGGAAAGACGGCAAGATTGATCCACTGGGCCATGCCGAGCAGGCAGTCGTCGTTGCCCCTTGCATCTCTGGCCGAGACTGGATCGAGGTCAACTACGAGATGACCATGTGTTTGAGACGCGAGCGCGGAGCCCCGTTCATGCCGCTGAGCTGGTTTTACTATCTCGACCCCGACTCGCACAGGCTCACGGAGGACGACGAAGGGCTGGGCGTGTACTGGTGCAAGGAGGAGACGTGCCGGAACTACTACCGCTATGGCCTGTCGAGACTCCACCCGTTCGTCAGGTGGGGTGATTACAGCCAGCCCTGCCCGGAGGGTGAATGATGGTGACCGGTGTTTTGCAGATCGAGCTCGGGGAGGACGGCGTGATAGTTGAATTAGGTTTCATTCATTTTCGTCCATGGTCAATTCAGATGTCTTGTCGCTCTATCTATGCACTCAAATCTCTGAATGGTTGTTAGTGGGAGACTCTCCAAGATTTGAAAGGCCTTAATAACCGACGGCTCGCCCTGAAGGTTTTTCGCTGATAGCCCCTTGTCTGTCCCCGAAATACCTCGGAAAGGCTTTTCCTAGCCGTTACATTTATTGAGTATCTAGGTAGGTACCACGCCAACAAACATTCAGGGATATGTTTGTCTGCAGGGTAGACGAAAACACCGTTGAATTTGCGGCGCACTGTTAACATGACCGTTTCGCCAGCTTCACCGTTGCGGCGGCGGCGCAGTCTATTTAAGGGGAGCTGGGTCTCCCTGTCTGTTGGCAGCTCTCGCTGTCGCAGACATTTCGCAAAAAGCATCCCTACCGAGTCGTCGCGCCAAAATGTCCCGACGCCCCGTCATTATTCTCAGTAAACCTATCAAGTTGCGCAACCACAAAGAGCGACAACGAAAAGCGGACGAGGACGATGAGTTACTCGTAGATGACAATATCGATAGCAAGCGGAAAGTATGTTTTCGTCTGCAAGAAGAGCGGTTTCGCGCATGGCAAACGATGCGGCTGTAAGTAATCTCGCGGGTTATATTATTTGCTCTCGTTGACGATAAAATATTAGATTCGTTGAGAAGTATAAGGGCGAAAACTTTGACCGGATTTGGTTGGGTCTTTGCAAGGACCAGAAACGCGAAAAGACTATCATAAGGTCGTACTTTCGAGATTATGTTGAGTCATCGCAGAAAACCCGCCCAGCCTTCGAGAATGGGGACGATAAAAGCTAGAGTATTTAGACGATTACCAGTACGAAGACCGTAATATCGCATTAGAGGAACTTGGTTGTAGAGGCGCACAACACGATCCTTAGAGAAAAGAGGCGCGACGACCCCAGCACACGTGGGCTGTGGAAGTTGAAGTGGGATAAAGGGGACAGCCCGATAGCTGACATCAGTAATGTAAGGAGAGTCCGACTTCAAGATGGCCTCCCCGTGCTAATACGTTTAGTGGATCCGGTCGGATCTCGCAGATACATTCGGCTTAATACGCGAATCGGAGCTTTCATTCACGAAGGCCGAGACAACATCCGAAGATCTTTTGATGCTCCTCGATACCTTATGGACGCGGGCTGAGGATGTACCTTGTCCGCCTGAGTTCCGTGTCGCACTCCACTGGACGCTGGTCCTCGCAGGCCTTGGATTCCGGCCAGGTTCGTTGATGAAGTTCCGATACGAGCATATCCGTCTTCTGGTCGTCCCGTCTCCAAGAAGCTTGTTACGTCGTGAACCGGATTGCCGACAGTGCGGCGTTTCCTCCTCCCAGCGCCCTCGTAGTGGTAGGAAGCAGACAAGGCGACTTCGATGCTGTCCCTACTCCTCAGCACCTCGGTGGCGATCTGCGAGCGACGATGTTAGACTGCGGGGACATGCGCGATCGGAGGCTGTTGCGGCTGCCAGCATACGGGCTAAAGTTGGAGATGCTGTGATGCAACGGAAATTGCGAGCACGAGTAACAGGAGCTGCTCAAGGATTGGATCGAGAATGCGTCAGCACCATCAGCATCAGTCTTCGAGAGCTGGATGGGAAAGGAACCGACTGCGCGTACACTGTTAGCGGACGATAGCCATGAAGGGACACTGGACTCCGTTGTCTTACCGTTTGTCCTCTGTTCAAGAATTCCCCGTCTTCTTATGTGGATGCGATCGGGACAGCCAGAGACACGTCGACCCCCGTGCTCGACGCGACCTGACGCTGTTGACGAATCTGTTAGATAGGTTCGAGTTTCGCCCAGGAGAGTTCGTCAACGTGCGCGAACGCCGCAGTCTGCGTGGCAGTAGCGCTGCGACCAGGGATGTGGCAGCCTACCTTAACAGGCTTGGAAATGAGAGTACTTGGTCATCACTTCCAGCCATTCCCGCGACAGGATGTAGATAACGGCATGCCAGATAGCTGAAAGTCTGAGTCCCTTCACCATGAATCAATCCTGCCGATGTTCAGGTCCTTCCCTATGGAGACATTGCCAGACCCCGAGTTTTGAACGCCCTGGCCGCGGAAGATGTGTTGCGCAGCTGGACGGTTGCCCATAGACGAGTCGAATCCATGCTGACCGACGGCTGCTGTCGTCGTGGAAGGCTGCAGCAGGTCCACATACGAAAGGAGCTCCTTAGCGCACCCCGCAGCCGCAGCCGCAGCATAATGCTGCCAGGCGTCGTTCTTGTGTGAGTCTGCGTAATCCGAGACGCCCCGGACGGCGATGCACGAGTACTGGGTCGCCATGCCCGCCGCCTCCATCTCGAAACACAGGACATCGCCAACCACCCTCCCATCCATTTCGGCCGTGTTCGGGGCGCTCCGCATGACTTGGTCTCCAGACGCAATAAGCCCATAATGAATCTTGGGGGTCGGTTCACGCAGCAGACGCTGGACCCGTTTTGTCTTGTCACAGAGCTGACAGGTGGCTTGGTTGGGGACATGACGATATTCCAACTGGAAGAGCTCATCCGGCTCTACAGGCCGCTGGTACGAGACGCGAAGATCGTCGCTTTTCTGAAACATGGCCGACAGGAACTCAGGGATCTTGTTTTGCGAAACCCTGTGGTCGGACCGCATAATACCCACAGCACTCCTCAAAATCTCGGGTGGCGGCCAAAGGAATCCTTTCATGACGAAGCCGTCGTCCGTGTTCTTGCCCAGATCGTACTGAACCACGCCGCCATGCTCGCCGTCGGGCACACTCACCACAACGTCGCCCAAGCGAATGTCATTCTTTCCGCTCGGCACGCCTCCTCCGATACCGACCATTAACCGAAGCTCGATCGACGGAAACGTACGCGCCATATCTTTTGCCACCGCCGCTGCCGCGCCCTTCCCCTGGCTGCCGGGAAGGCTGGCAAGGACCACGTTGTGGCCGCTGAGCTCTCCGAGGACATACAGACTCGAGTCGCCTAGCTTTCTGGGCAAACGGGCATGTTCTTTGTCCAGCATGTAGCGGACAGCGCTCATCTCGAATTCTAGCGCGCACACGATACCGATAGTGTAGGCTTCGTAGCCAAGCGACTGGACACGCTCTGCACGCCTGGTTAGGGCACGGTGTTTCTCGGTTGGGCTGACGTAGCTCGTCTACCTTCCATCTTAGTAATTTTATTTCGTACGACTTGGTTCGGGGGTGATCTAGGCTTCAGGACACCAGAGAGATTGACGCTAACAATGACGCGCAGGATAGCAGTTGCTGTAGTTGATGGGTAAAAGTTAAAACCGAGCATCCCATTCCACGAGAGTTCCAGCTGGTGTAAAAAGTGGAGAACTGATGTGGTCTGTGCACCGCTGTATGTGGTCTGTGCGCCACCGTAGGAAATGCCCCGCAGTTTCAATTGGCGCCCAACACTCGATCCCGCTCAGCTTCCTTCAGAATTCTCAATGACCTAACGTCTTTGTACTTGACTACTGCGAAGAGCTCGAGGAAAACCACTCATGGATGCTAAGTCCAACAAGCGCCGGGTTACCGAGGAATCTCTGGCAGAAAACAGACCCTCAAAGCGACCCACAATAGCGGCGGATACTGCTCAATCTTTCTTCGATGGACACAGATTCCAAAACAGTGGAAGTGGGGATATCAAGGTAACTGGGAATGTGACCATAGGTACGGGGTATAGTCTTGCCTACATTTGTAACCCTGCTGCTAACGGACTGCCAAGGCGCTTGGACAGAGAAGCCCGGGGACTGTCTACACGGCCTCTTCGTGACTGATCCGCTCGAGGACAAGAACGCATTGAAGCGGAAAAAAGGAGACCGTGCTCTCGGAACCTGTGAGTGGATACTCCGCACGGAAGAGCTCACTGCCTGGCTTGGTTCCGGCCAGACAGCGGGCCAGGAGAGCGAGACGACCAATGTCCTATGGCTCCATGGGAATCCAGGGACTGGGAAATCGACCATAGCCATATACCTTACCGAGGAGCTGTCGACAGCTTTCTCCAAAACGGACAAAAAAACGCTAGCCTACTTTTTCTGTGACTCTAGCTTTGCGGCACGGAGGGAAGCGACCTCGGTTATCAAAGGACTTCTCTACCAGCTCGTAAAACAGCACCCACAGCTTCTCGATTACCTCTTACCAAAATATAATGAGCGTGGGGCAGAGTTGTTCAAATCCTTCGACGCTCTCTGGACCATATTCATGGCCGCCGCCGCGGATCAGAGCACAGGTCGAAAATACTGCATCATTGACGCGCTGGATGAATGCGATCGAGAATCGCAAAATATCCTTTTGCAACAGCTTGAACGATCCTTTCAGAGCCGAGATGTCTCGTCAAATGTCCGGATTTTGGTCACCAGTCGGCCGTATTCCGAGATACGCGAATGCTTGGAAGGGTTCCCGAACAAAGATTTGGCTTCTTTCTCCGAGAGACAGCAGGATATTGATCTGTTCATCAAGGAAAAAGTGGCAGACCTTGCCCAGAGAAAAAAATACACCGACAAGGTCAAAGGGCAAGTCAGCGATATCCTCAGAGACAAGGCCAAAGGTACTTTCCTCTGGGTTGGCTTAGCCTGTGAGGAGCTCAAGGGTACTGCTTCGCAACGCGCCATCCAAATCTTACAAAGCATGCCTAAAGAACTTGATTCGCTCTACAAGAAGCTTCTTGACACAGCTCTTAACCAGGATGAGGTCAGCCGCGATGACATCCGACGCATCCTGAGCTGTGTAGCTATATGTTCGCGACCACTGACCGTGTTGGAGCTCTCTGAAGCATGCCACCTGCACCAGGATGAAGAGGACGTTGAGACCCGGGTCCAGTTCACACGCGAGCATATCGCGTCCTGCCGCCTAATGGTCATCATTCAGGACGACAAGGTGCTCCTGCTGCATCAGTCTGTGAAGGACTATGTATTTAGGGCTCTTGCTGACTATTTCACTGACGAGCGCGAGGCTCATGCCGACCTTGCCTATCGCTGCGTTGATCTCCTTACCGACCCGGATCAGTCGCGTAACAGCTTCTTGGATTATGCGACTCTGAATTGGCCTCATCACGCACTCATGGCGCAGTCGACATTCAAGGTCGGCTCGCGAGCCGAGTTTTTCCGAATTGATTCTGCGATACGTGAGCAGTGGCTACAGCACCTAAGATCGAAAGGGCTTCCATATTCTGAGATTCCACAGCAATTCTCCATTTTGCACGTGGCTGCACAGTGGGGAGTCTCCGCTCTAGTAGAATATATCTCTCATCCGGATGGTCAGGAACATGTTGATTTTGTCGACGGCTTAGGTATGACGGCACTTGAGATAGCTGCTCGGTCTAAATATCTAGACGTGGTTCCTGCCTTGCTAGGGCTTGGGGGGAAGGTGACTATGCCGGTAGTAGAGGCTGCAGCTGGAAATTACATGAACGGCAAGGAAATAATAACACTGCTTCTCGACCAGCGGGGAGACCAGATCACCATCACCGAAGGGGTGGTGAAGGCTGCGGCTGGAAATTACCGGAATGGCGAGGAAGTAATGGCACTGCTTCTCGACCGGTGGGGAGACCAGATCACCATCACCGAAGAGGTGGTGAAGGCTGCGGCTAGAAATGACAGAAATGGCAAGGAAGTAATGGCACTGCTTCTCGACCGGCGGGGAGACCAGATCACCATTACTGAGGAGGTGGTGAAGGCTGCGGCTGGATATTACGGGAATGGTAAGGAAGTAATGGCACTGCTTCTCGACCGGCGGGGAGACCAGATCACCATTACCGAGGAGGTGGTGAAGGCTGCGGCTGGAAATTACGGGAATGGTAAGGAAGTGATGGCACTGCTTCTCGACCGGCGGGGAGACCAGATCACCATCACCGAAGAGGTGGTGTCTATGATTGCCAAGAGATTTGATAAAGAAGTGATGGTACTGCTTCTCGACCGGCGGGGAGACCAGATCACCATCACCGAAGAGGTGGTGTCTATGGTTGCCAGGAGGTTTGATAAAGAAGTGATGGCACTGCTTCTCGACCGGCGGGGAGACCAGATCACTATCACCAAAGAGGTGGTGAAGGCTGTGGCTGGAAATTACAAGAATGGTGAGGAAATGATGGCACTACTTCTCAACCGGCGGGGAGACCAGATCACCATCAACGGAGAGGTGGTGTCTATGATTGCCAGGTGGTTTTATAAAGAAGTAATGGCACTGCTTCTCGACCGGCGGGGAGACCAGATCACCGTCACCGAGGAGGTGGTGAAGGCTGCGGCTGGAAATTACGTGAATGGCGAGGAAATGATGGCACTGCTTCTCGACTGGCGGGGAGACCAGATCACCATTACCGAGGAGGTAGTGAAGGCTGCGGCTGGAAATTACTGGAATGGCAAGGAAGTCATGGCACTGCTTCTCGACTGGCGGGGAGACCAGATCACTATTACCGAGGAGGTAGTGAAGGCTGCGGCTGGAAATTACTGGAATGGCAAGGAAGTCATGGCACTGCTTCTCGACTGGCGGGGAGACTAGATCACTATCACCGAAGAGGTGGTGAAGGCTGCGGCTGGAAATTACGGGAATGGCGAGGAAGTAATGGCACTGCTTCTCGACCGGCGGGGAGACCAGATCACTATCACCGAGAAGGTGGTGGAGGCTGCGGCTGGAAATTACGGGAATGGCGAGGAAGTAATGGCACTGCTTCTCGACTGGCGGGGAGACCAGATCACTATCACCGAAGAGGTGGTGAAGGCTGCGGCTGGAAATTACGGGAATGGCGAGGAAGTAATGGCACTGCTTCTCGACCGGCGGGGAGACCAGATCACTATTACCGAGGAGGTGATACTATGATTGCCGAGAGGTTTGATAAAGAAGTTATACCACTGCTTCTCGACCGGCGGGGAGACTAGGTAACTATCCCCGAGGATGTGATGGAGGCTGCGGCCGGAAATGAAGGGAATAGCAAAGCGTAGCTGAGTGAGATGTTGAAGGATTCGCCATGAAGGAACGACTGTCTCAGAGTAGACTTGGTATCTGTCTGTTCCACTCGAGAGGAAGCTATTTACAGTCCGGGAAAACTAGTAATCTTTTAAGAAAGTATTTTGGAGGTTCCTTTCAAGGCTTTTCCTTCAGGTATTGTTTTTCTCAAAGTAAGCTACCTGGAAAGTCAGGAAGGGGTCGCTGAATGGTGACTCCGGCGGCCTGCTCGCTGCGCTCGCTATGAAGAAATATAGAACAATGGTTTATTTAGTAAAATATACTTGAAGTATAATTTTTAAATTATTGTTACGAGGGATTCGTGAATCCAACACTCTTGTCCACGATGTGAGGCCCGTATTCCGACTGAGCCGGCTGGCTATCAATTTGGCTTATCGCGAGGTTTCTTTCAGCGGGGCATAGGGTGGGAGGCAGCGTGTTCGAAAACGGAAGTCACCGTTTTATAACGGTCAATTTTACACAGATCCGTGGGTCACTAACAGAGGGAAAGAGGGACCCGTTTTTGGATCCAAAGTACCCCCGGTTTTTGACCCCCTCTACCTCGTAGGGCAAGCTTCTAGGGATTGCAATGTACACTCATGGTCGGCAAATAGACTTACCGGAGCCACCGTATTCAACAAGCCCACGAATGGCTCCCTTGAACAAAATGCTGTCTATTAATTGCTACATACACTACTTAAGGGATTGACATCACACTACGCAGACGTCGCAGCGTTGGCAGCGGCTCCATCGACGCCGGTCGCGAGGGCCAGCTTCTCCTTGCCGCCCCACCGGTGGTAGTCCAGGTAGCGGTAGCCCTGGGTGATCTGGGCGCCGGCGTTGACGAAGTGGCAGGCGAACAGCAGGTAGTTCCGCGGCGTCACTGCCAGCGAGTAGCGCATGAAGGTGAAGGCGTAGATGGTGAGGGCGCCCGTCATCTGGCCCGAGATGCTAGATGGCAGTGTCAGATACTCGGCACCAAGAGATGCACGGTGAGGAGCTTACAGTTCGGGCGACTTTTGCGTGTCGAGGATGGCCGCGATGGGAATGCCGAAGTTGGACGCCGGCCCCCAAAAGTCTGTTTTGATGTCAATGACTTTCACCTCCCAAACAAGGTTGACCACCAAGGTCAAGTAATTAGGCTCAATAAATGAAAAGGAAAAAAAAGGCAACGCCATATCATCTAAAAACACTACAGCACTGGCGATGCGGTTGATGACGGCGTCATCCACGGAACAGCCGGAGCGCGGAACAAAAAAAAAGGGTGTGGCTCGGACTTAAGCGGAGATTAAATGACAGGTTTTGGAAAGCACACGTACGGGTCGAGCAAAAGTAGTCGGTCACCGGATTTGACCTGATCCGCGCGTTGAGGGCCTTGACGAGAGCGGCCATGCTGAACGAGCGCGCGAATGCGGCGACGGGACGGGTAGACGGGGGCGCCGGGGGGGGGGGGGAGGGGGGAGGGGGGAAAGGTTGTGAGTTGCGTTTTGTCGGCGTCGGCGTCGTCGAAAGTTTCCGGTTTGAGTTTTGGCCGGTGGCCAATTTTCTGCCGCGACTTCCTTGCTGACGAGGCACGTGACCGCTTCCGGATTTAAAGGTTTCGGGTCTTGTTATTGCCGGGGCGGGAAATGCCAAGACAAAATGATTCAGTGAAGGGGCGCCCGAAACTCAATTTTCTGACTCTTGCAACATTGGAATTGATTGCGTTGTGCATGACATAAAATGTGCCATCACTTCAACTCTCTTCACGAGGGGCCCCATTGGTCTCCCACATCGCGGATATGACCGAGATTCCACGAGATGATGCATCTCATCGGGAGTATGCGTGCACAGGTCCAGCCGCTCAATTTGTGATTTTAGTCTCCAACCTTCGCGAATACTTCCGGTCTTGCATTAGGAAATCACTGCTTTTCCTTGGGCGGCTGCGGCACTAGCAGCCAGCTGACAGTGGTGGCAACGATCAAGCCCACGAGCACAGGTTGCATCACCCCGACGCCCAAGTGGGAGCCAAGCACTCCAGTGACAATCGGGAACAAGGAGCCGCCAACCTGGGCAAAGACGAAGACGAAAGAAATTGCCGTGGCGCTGATGTCGGGCGGAAAGAGTCTGGAACCGACGGAGATGGCCTTGGAGAGGGTTAGTGGCTGAACATGCCGCGCTTCTAACGCTCTAAAGGTTCAAAAAGATACCTGCCGTACTCACAGTTGCAAAGAACGGCCCGGAGAAGAAGCCCAGCAAACTGATGGCAACAGACGCTGCGATGATATTGGGGACGCTTTTCCAACAATTGGTTAGCATGGGTATCTAGGTGCCTTCGGATTGAAGTCCAGGACAGAGAAGAGAAGAGCTCAAGACTAACAGCCAAAACACTAACTGAAACACCAGACAGCACACGCAGTATAGAAACACCATCCTCCTCTCGCCGTACCGATGCGTCGGCTCGGGCAGCACGACGCGGCCGAGCAGGCAGCCCCCGCTGAACCCGGCCGGGACGTAGCCAACGTGCGCCAAGTCGCCGTTGCGCACGTCGACAAGATACTCAACCACCCACCCGCCGGCCGTGACGCCGAAGCCCAGGTAGCAAAAGAAGAAGAGGCTCAGCAGCCAGACGCTCGGCGTGCTGAGCGTGCGTCTGACCAGTGCCGTTGCGCTGGGGCCGCGGGTCTCGTGTCCTCCTTCCCTCAGCACCGACAGATCGGTCTGCCGCCCCCAGCGAAAGGGTAACGAGTCCCGGAACGCGGCAAACACCAGCGCCATGTTCGCCAGTCCCAGCCCGAGCGGTACCGTGTAGAACAGCCACCAGCGCGACGGCGCCGACTCACTAGAACCAGAAGGAGCGGTAGAAGCAATCGCCGACGATGCAAACGGCCCCGCCAGACACCCGGCCATGTACGCAGCGTGGATGAAGCCGAGCCAGCGGTGCGCGCCCGCCGACGACGACGACCCCGCAACAAACGTGTTGACGTGTGTGTCCTGGTACGCCTGGCCAAGGCTGGTGAGTGCGAACGTGGCCACGTAGACGCCGAACGGCGGCGCCGGCGGCCACGTGCGCAGCGCCTGCGCGGCCGTCTGCAGCGCAGCGCCCAGCCCGAGCATTGTGCCCAGCCCGAGGCGCTGCGTTAGGTGCGTGTTGGTCAGAGCTGCCGTGAGCCACCCAGCGAAGCTGGCGGCGTACCTTTTGAGTGCAAGGTAGACGGGTCCCCATCAGCTGCGGAGGCCCCGGGTCGAATGGGAAGATGAAGTGCGGGAGAATCTGGAAGAGGGCAACATGGAGACGGAAAGAAAAGCTCACAAAGTGGACACAATGGCTGTCGTGATGCCGTAGTCGCGAATCACGTACGGGATTAAAGCCCCGAGACTGCCGTCATTGACGCCAGCGACGAAGAATGAGAAGCCGGCGCTGGCGAGCTTGAAAGGCATCGCCTTGTCCGTAGTCCGTGTCTGCGCCGACATGGCTCCGGTGTCATCGACTTCCAGTGGGGACCGCAGCATAGTGCCTCTGTCGTTGAGACTTGCCCGGGGCGCGACGTGGTCATTGACCGCTGCATGGGCTGGGGCAGTCACGGGCGTGGCTGTCATCGTTGTTGTTGCCGCCGGCATTTTGAGCCAAGACGAAGCTGGAATGGGGCGGCTCGGTCGTGGCAATGAGGGTACCAGCAATAAGGGGGCCTGGACTCGAAGTGAAATGGCAAGCGTCTTGATTTATGCCTCGGATGCTTCTCGCCGTCAATGAACCCCCGCCATGGCCCATGTCTTCATAGCGCATCCCGCCGCTTCGTCGTGCCGAAATGGCTAATCATCGGGAAAGACGTTGCATGCGTGGCGCCCGGTGGGCGATGCATGCGGAGTCCATTTCCCAAGATGGCTGAAGTTCGGGACACGCGACCAACCGCCGTCTGTCGTCTTCTCGAAGGACCATTTCGGCGAAGGATATCCGGCCCGTTCCTCGCGTTTGTGGACCAACACGACAAGCTGAAGACTTGGTCAAAAATCTCTCTCCTCGATATGCGAATTAGCAGTGGCGAGGAAATTCTCCCTCTAGGTGTCCCGCCCCTCCTGGCATGAAAAGCATGATGTGCAAGTTTTGCTTGTCACAATTTCGGGGCTGCGGCCAGAGCCTCTCTTCTCCCAAAGTTTGATCTGCCGCAATGGAACACACGAAATCGCCTCTGGACAATAACAACACGATTTGATGCCCTTGAATGCCTTAAGCACAAACACCACAACTACCATCTTGTCTTGGTGTCATGCAAATGATCCTCCAGCTACCAGCAGTGTCCTCACCATCATTGACGTGGTAGCACCAATTGAGTTGTAACCCAGCCAGCGGCGGCCAGGCCGGGCCGAGACTCGAACCAAACGAAACATTCGTTCGGAAACAAAGGGTTACACGAGGGAGTCGATTGCATGCCAGATCGGGGACCAAGCAGCACAAATTGATACGCGGGTCAGCACAGAAATAGCCGACCCCCGCGGGCCCCGGTTTCCTCTGAAGGATCTGTCTCGGGGCGACCCGGTAAGCGTTTGGAGACGACGGCGCAGCGCGCAAACGCCACACCGTTAGTGGCTGGACCGTGCATCGGCCCCACCGTTGCGCGGTGTCCAGGCCGCCCGCCGGGCCGGCCGGGGGATCGGCGGCCCATGGGTAACCCCCATGCACCTTGGCATGCCCTGAGACGTCCCTCGCCCGCCTCCCAGCAAACCGCGGCTAAGGCATGAATTTTGGCGGGCGCGCCAGCGCGCTTCTGTGTGTGGGTGTTGGTGTGGTGGTTGTTGTGTATTTATAGCGCCCAAGCGCCCGGTATCTTGACATTCCGAATCCTACATTGCCGCACACACTCACTTCACCCTCTCACATCCGCCCAGCAACGACCAGCGATATATCAAGAGTGCCGAGACTTCCAGAGTCCGCATTCCGCAGTGTAGACCAAGAAAGAACTGCCAACAAAAACTGGCCGGAAAAATGCGCATCGCCGCTCTCTTTATTGCCTTTTTCGTCGCCGTCGTGGCTGCCGCCCCGTCCCCGGCCGCCCCGTCCGACTTCTCCATCGAGAAGCGCGGCATGGACCAGTGTGTGAGTTTTTGCCTGAACATGTTTCCATCCAAGCTTTATGGTAAACGCTGACTCGTTTTGCCGGCGGCAGGACTGCGACGAGAGCAGCTGCAGAGGCCCCGCATGCTGCGCCAACGGCACGTGCTAGAGAAATACTACCAACGGCAACAACATTCCTTACTTTCTTTCTTCTTGGGGGCTGGCTGGCGCTTGGGAGGGTTTGGGAATTACAGCAAGGGGACAAAAAACAGGGAGTTTTGGCCGCAGAGAATGGGACTGGATGAGCGGGAACGGGGTTTGGGCCTTTGCTTTCACCATTCGTTTATTTATTTTTTCGACTTTGTCGAGGGGAAACCTGCCACAGTTGCACTCTGCCTTCTAGTGTTTACCAGTCGTTACTACAGTCTTGTCTCGACTTGAGGGACACACCGTCATTAATTCATGCTGTGATAGGGGCTAGACACTCTCTCACTACCTATAATAAAACCCACGTTTCACTCTTTTGCTTTGCGTCTCTCTTATCACAGAGGCGCTTGAGTTTCTTTCGTGAAAATAGAGGAAAGTGACGGTGTTTTTCCACAAAGTTTATAGGTTCAATCCGTGATAGGCACGGTCGATGACGAACTCCGCGAGTGAGCCGAGCTAGAAGGTGCTAGATAGACATTGTCAACAATTACAGGCCAGCCCGTGACTACAAGCATAGCGATGAGATCTAGACACATGCTGTGTCTCGCAGCACGCTCCTGGTGTAGGCACCGACGGCGGCTAAGTTGCCGCACGGGCCGACGGCCACGTCCTGTAAGTCCCCCCTTGAGTGTTCCATGATGCCCACAACCCGCGCGGCACTTTGCGTCCATATGGCAGTCTCGAGGAACTGAGGTTAATTAGTTGGTGCTAAATTTGGTTCTGTGTAACGGTGGGATTGGTCCCCCAGGATGAGTTAAGAGAGGGGCAAGCGGCGGGGAAGACTCTTGATGCGATTTAATGAGCATCGAAAATAATCTACGCTTAGAACTCAGAGACCCGTTGTAAGCGTTAATTATGACCCCGGAATGAGAAAAGCACTTCGGGAAATAGACTATGGTTTGCTTTGTTTCCGGCCAAAAGCCTCTAGTGGTGGCTACTTCTCATGCGGCTCGGGCGGCAAGAACGAGCAGCGCGATGGAAACTCCCGGTTTGCAAATAGACAGGATAACGAAGAGGCGGCCAAGCAAGAGCAATGTCTATAGAGAACACCACCGTGCCGGGTTGAGCTTGTCTCTGATTAATGCCTTCGTGCTCGACGCCCGCTGCTGCTCGTTGTATCTCTGGATGTCGAGCAGCCTCTCTCCCAGCAGCGGGAACTCGCCCCACGGCGTGAGGAAGTCTTGCCTGGTGATCCCTCTCGAAGTGGCATCTCCAGACGACGGCGCAATTATGGCGTCCAGGTTGCTCTGCAACAGGCTTTTCAGGGCTGGATCGCGGTCCTCACGGGGCATCAAGAGTATGGCCTTCCTGGCCAACTTCCTAGACCCCCGTGTCTTGCCGAGGATGAATCGGAGGGAAAGCAGAACCTCTCGATGCAGGCTGTAGCGGGCTGGATACAGATCCTCCGTGACTCTTGGGCGCGAACTAGCCAATTAGGTTCAATGATGACGGCTGGCTTCCTGCGGAGTTAGTCTGATAGGAACTAACCTCTGGATCAGCTTCTGGTAGCCGCCGCCGGATGAAGCGAGAACGCAGATGGACGGATACCGGAAGAGACGGAGAGTTCTAGTGCACGAGTCTAGCGTGAAGTGTTGGCTGATATAGGTCAACGACTGAATGTTTAGCAAGGAAAGATGCAGGATATCCTCAGTTCGCGGCTGCTCGTGACTCTCGGGCGGAATCAAGCCGAAGACACGGACGAACATGCCGAAGACACGGACGAACATGCCGAAGACACGGACGAACATGCCGAAGACACGGAAGAACATGCCGAGAGACCAGCCGCAGTTCTCCATGTGAATCCTGACGGGTAATTTTGACCGAGTAGTGCTGTAGAACCGGCGCTGTGGTTCCAACAAAAGAACAAGGCGATCCATCCCAGAAACGCCACCGCGAGTTGTTAGAGCATCCTAGCTTGCTCTGTAGCACCTAGGCTGATATAGGAGAGCTCGGGATAGCTGATGAGGAAGTCCGCGGGACTGGTGACGGTGAGGCTCCCGGGTCGTGAGTCCTGAGCTATTTTCCGCATCGCGACAATCAGCAGTGCCAACGCGCCGGATGGGCCACCAGAGAGGGCAGGGAAGGCTGTCAACACTTCCCGCATCTCCCGCTCGACATGAGCGAGGACGGGGTCCAGGTGGATATCCCGTTGCTTCTTGGCGGGGACATTGGCCGTGAATACGCCCCTCATAATTTCCGAGTGTAGTTCATGGAGAATTCGAGATTAGCAACACATGTGCGAGGAGAAAACCGGGTTGCGCGATGGGGGAGGGAGAAGGCCTGCGATCATGCACGAGTTCATATTTTTCCCGTGGGAGGTTTGCCGTACTTCGTTCCTCCCGTTGTAGGCGTACGTCATCCCGCCTTTAGCCCTTGATGGTCTAGAATGGAAGCGAGCTGTCTAAGCAACAGGTGTTTGCTAGCGATCTGGGACTACTTCAGCTGTCTTGCGCCAAGGTAATTAGAAGATGGGATGTTAACTCATGAATGAATGAAAAGGGGGGAGTCGGCTTCAAGTCCTATCGATGTGATAGGCGCAAGCGCACTTATATCCATCATCGAATGTACAGCCGTGCCTGTACTACACAAATACAGGGTGCACACATACCTTGCCTGGATGGTGACTCCGCCATAGCAACCGCGAGATCCTGCCTGCCGAAACTATATCGGAATGATGGTCTACACTTTTACTGACGACCACTGTTCCAAATTGTGACCTATCTAGCTCTACGCGACACCCGCACAATTGCGGGCCTTGGCTGAATTAATTGCTGTGATGAAATCTGGCTTGTATTGGCTACACAATATACTATCTTCGTTGGTGTTTGGGAACGTGCCCTAAACAAAACCAACCACTTACTGCACCTACTGATACTTCGCTGTAATGAAAACAGTGAAATCCGAAGCCTTAAAACACGAGACATAGTCTGAAGTAACCGTTGACGCGTGGTATTTCTGCATCAAGGTTGCGACCATTGTAGAGTTCTCGACTGCTCGTTCGAATCCACGGGTGCTGCGCCCATGCTCAATGCCTGGGCGAGCATAAACTGGGTGCGAGCGTGCGAGCGTGCTCTGCTGGAATGATTGGAAACTGGCTTGATATAGCCACAGATCCACGGAAGAGTTGTCTAGGAGGACTAGTTGGCGGGGAGGTAAGGGCTATAGGGTCGGCTTCATTAGAGTGCTGCTGTGGCGGGAGGAAAAATTCACGCCGCCTCCGAGTAGGAGCCTGTTTAGTACGCAACATATCCCAGCTTGTCGAGGACAATTGCGACTGCTAGTTGCTTGCCCGGTGCGCTCAATACGCTTCTCGACGTGCTGTAGGCCTGTGATGCTTCTTCGTACCGCTTCAACGCGAGCAGGCCATTGCCAAGAACAATATAGTCACTGAACCGTTCGAACGAACATTAGCAGGAATATCCGGTGTGAAAGGTCGAGTCTTGAAAAGGCTTACTGCCCAATCATCCACCGGCTGATGGTAGTCTCGAAAACCGTGATAGTGTCCCGCAGCGTGAATTTGTTGAAAGTTTGCGTAACCAGCAGTTTCGAACAGATACCTGCCGTATTTCCATGATTAGCTACCGAAAGAATCATCACGAATGCACCATGGCGTAGCGGACTGTAGACCCATACCAGGAAGCCCATCCCATCAGCTTCGCAAAGCCCGCCGGGGCTGAGTAGCGGCCAGATGTCGGGGCTCCCTTGCAAATAGTGGCAGCTTAGCGAGATGGCATGCTGGATATACTTGGCGCACTCGTCCCACCGTCCAGTAAAGCGCTGGCCAGTATGCTCCTTTGGAAACATATCGCCTACGAGCTTGGATGCCTGCTCAAACGCACTTTGGCGGGTGGTGCATCTAGATTACATCCGAACTGAAAACTGTAAGAAATGCGCTAGGTTGCAGGATTGGTGACGGGTGTGGTGTGTTAAGATACCTGCCTGGAATTGCTCCAATCGATGCGAACTAAGCATTTCGGTGTTTGGGTCCTTGTCAATCAAGCCGAGATTCATTAGCTCTTCTTTAGTATCAAGGTAACTGCCAAAAATTAGTGTCAAGACCAAAAGTCGAGCCGAAAGGAGAGAAGGACACCGTACTCATCAGTATGATGGCAGTACGGGAGCAGTCCGCTGGTGCTCCGCGACGCATGTTCGTCTTAGTGATGGAGTCCTGCGGGATATCATTTGGGGAAGAAAGCTCAAGACTCCCAGTAGAGATTTTCCCTCCTCCTTCAGAGCGTCGAACAACATGGTCCAGTTTGTGGCAATCTTGGACTAGACTTGGAGAGATGGTGGTCTCGTCGTCCGTCAGCTGGAAGCCCACCCCCGGATGCCGGGTTGTGACTAGGATCTTTCCGTTCCCTCCGAGGGGCCAGAACTGGTCGAGATCGATACTGCGCTCGACGTTATCGAAGACCACCAGCTGACCAACTGAACGCTAGTGAATAGGGCGCGTGTGGTCAGCTTGACTCCGGGGGCACAGATGCTTCGCCAAGGGAAACAGAGGTCATGCATGGCCTCAACAAACCTGCGCGTGCCAAGTAATCCCTCCACTTCTGTCTGATCTCGACGCCGGGCTTTTCGGCGTCGTCAATCACCTGCAAGCGGCGGAGTGCCTCGTGGCAGCCCTGGTCCAAGGCCGCGCCCCCCTCGCTCTTGATCCATATGATGACGCTGTGGTTGGAGAGGGACAGGTGGGAAAGGCGCAGCGCTATGGACGTCTTGCCCACTCCGGCGATTCCGCGAATCGTAACGCTGCTGGGGTCTCCCAAGCTCTTGCCTATCTGCTCCAGTTCGCGGTCTCGGCCGTAAAACCGCACAGGTTGCTTCAGCAGCAAGTAAACGGATGGTGGTCGCCGGGTTGCTACGGCGTTCTTTATGGGCTCGGGAAAGGAGAGAGAAGAGTGGGGAGGTTGATGGACGTCGCATCTTAAAATGTCAAAGAAATGTTCGGATGCTTTGAGGTAGTCGCTGCATTCGGCCCCGCGGCGCGAGATGGTTTTGAACCGCTCGTCATTAATTGACACTGCGCCTGGCGTTAGTAGCGAGACAAGATAGATAGGCAAGTATAGGCATGATGGCGCACCGAGGGGGCCCTGATTTTAGCTGTCGATGATGGCACCGAGAAAGGCAAGACGCAGGCGATATGTCTGACTCAGTCGCTTCTTGGCATGGTTGACCGGTATGCGGCTGTCGGAGCATCTCGAGTAGAAGAGAGAGCCCAGTTCGCTGTAGTGGCAGAGTCTGTCGATGATGGCGTGGAAGGCGTGGAAGCAGTCTCCAGAGCCGCCGGTGCTCTGCTCGGTCTGGTTCACGGAGCCGGAGATGGCCATGTAAAGATATCCGGCCAACAAACTATCGAAGGCGAGACGGTCGGGGCTGAGCTGAGAGAGTCGCAGAATCCCTTCGAAGCTTGTCTAGTTGTCGCGGAGTTTGGAGCGCACTACTGTGCTTTGGACAACCTGGGGCAACCCGTGGAGGAGAGACGGGAAGTCGGCTCGCGATGACTCTAGAACTCGTTGACGTGTGAAATGATCCGAGAAGAATGCCAGTGCGGAGAGGTTGGCCCCAGACGCCTCATCCCTGTGCCCCAAGTGTTAGAAAGATCAGCGAGACGGGTTGACATGCAGCACTAGCCTCTGCACTCTGTGAATCAGTGTGCACTGCATTGTGCGGCTCAGTGTGGGCATCCTCTTACATTTTAAGTTGCGTTTGGTTTTTAAGTTGCGTTTGGTTTTTAACTTGCGCTTGGTTTTTAACTTGCGTTTGGTACTTGGGTTCTCGCAAAGCAAATTCGTCTCCTGGGCACTTTTATTTTAGACGCGCGCTTGGCCGCCAGCCAACACAGCAGCTCGGCCCAGGTGGCGAAATGCCCCAAATATCGCAACATTAATAAACACCTAATCACGAGCAAACACCTGGTATCACGGCGAGGCTCGCTGCCTCGGCTTGCCCTTCTCGGGGAGGATGCCGGAATCAACATACTCCGCCCCCGCTCAGCAATGAGGATGGAAACACAAACATAAAAAGAAATGACATGACAGCATCTGCAGCATCAGCAGCATCAGCAGCATCAGCAGTATCAGCAGCAGCAAACAGATAGCTACACCAGCAGCAGGACCCCATGAGTCGATTACTACTTGACATGGGTAGAAAACGGCCTCCCAGACACTTTGCAGTGCAAACACGGAGCCATCAGATGATCAGTCCGCCCTGGTAAAACAACCAATCGCAGCTCGATGCGGCACCGCGAGTCGTAATTGACAAAGACGGTAAGCTTGTCGGGCGACTGGCTCGAGAACCAGCAGAATTTCTGATGCGGGTTGTATTTCAAGTAGTCGAGCTCGTGTGGGTCGACACTCCTCGGATAGTAGAGCGTGAGGGGAAGGCTTCGACCACTCTCCGCAGGGGCTGCCACACGCTATTAATTACAGGATGAGGTCAGGCCAGGCCACGTAACGTCAGGCAGGTTCGTTTACTGGTCGAAGCAAGGCAACTCGGTGGCACGTGTGAGGGCCTGGTCCTCCAGGCCTCCCAGACGCTCTGACTAATCAAACGCCAGTTGGGTGGATCCACCCGACCAGCCAGAGGGATCCACCCAACTGACTAATGGAAGCTCGGCCAGAGCCCCGCCTTGAGACGCCCTGGAAGAATCTCGCGAGGGGAGGCTTTTGAGCTTCTTTTCCCTTTTCCCTTTAGTTTAGAATCTTCGTCTATAGCGCCCAATAGAGGAGTTCCGCCCTCATTCCAAGCCGGCCGTGACAGCACGCTCAGATGGAAACCAGCGCTATGGAGGCGTCGGGAGTAGGGAGAATTAAGGCTGAAACATGGTTTATATCACCGCACAGTCAACTGCATGAGACAAGGCTGCAATATGGTCGCTGTATTCGTAGAATCTAAAGCTAAGGAAAGAAAGAAGAAAGGAAGTTTCTAAAGCTTGGGCAGGGCGCAGGGAAATAGGACGTGGGGTGCACGGGCCATCTAGTCTAGTGGGGTCCGGGTCGGGCCCACTATTCCAGAGTTGTCTGCACTTGCCGTGACAGTTTACTTGATGATGCGAGCCCGGAATCTGTCGTTGAGATAGGTTGCCGCCTCGTCCTCGGTCAGGTGTCGCCGGATCCTTTTCGGGCCGCCCTCCACCGTGTGGTCGATGTGTATGGGGAAGACCGGGGGCGCCGCCGTCACCCATCCGCTGTCTGACCCCTCCCGTAGTTCATGATCTCCGAGTTGTTCCTGCGATCTACCCTGCACTTGGCTCTCAAGCCTACGCTAAACCGCTTCTACTCCGCCTGCCTACCACACGCACTACAACATAAGATTTACTTATGTAGGTTTAGCTATCGTTATAAGAAAAGATCTCTAGAGTATCGGAGTTAGTGGCCTCCGGATAGGATATTGTCGCTTCGCTTACTCTCTACGTTATCTAAATAAGCTAACTATCGCGCTCTAAATTACCAGGAGCGAGAGAGAGGAAGGAAGCGTCTCGTAGCGCAGCGAAGGGTCACGCGACTGACGAACGAAGCGACGCCAGCAATTTTAGTTGAAAGACTGTCCAAAGACTGGTTTGTGGTTGGGCTTATGGGCCAATCTTTCGCACTCCTAGGCGCATGGGAGTGCGAAAGATCGGTCCATAAGCCCTGGAGTTTTGTTGTGTTCCGCGGCAGGCCGCAGGAAACCCAAATCAGTTTAATATCCAGGCCCTCCCGCCTTTCCATGGTTCCCCCGCTGCTTCATCCAAACTTACCAACCAACCGACCTTGCCAACCAACTGACCTTGCCAACCAACCGACCTTGCCAACTTACCGACCTTACCTATCTTGCCAACCTACCGACCTTACCTACCTGCTTACCCTCCAGATTCAAGGTCCCACACATCGCTGCTACCACGCCCCACGTTCAGTAAATCGCCTCTCCACTAGCACGGCAGGAGAGCAAATGCGGATTCGCGGGGTGTCGCTCTTCATTTCTCGGTTTTCGGCACTGCTGTCGCCCAGAAGGGCCTCCCTTCGGAACTGTTGGAACAACGCGCTAGTCAGCCACAGATGTGGCGGTGGAGGGGCAAGCAGCCACATGTGGCTGTGGAGGCGCAGGGGCGCAGGGCTACCGAACCTAAATAAGTGGCCTACGGCCACTTCCACCTTCCTTAGAGACACACATAGACATCAACGAAATCCAACACTTGAACCACTAGTATACGGCGCGCAGCGCGCCATGTTGATTCCAGTACCGGTACCTAGTGATTCCAACAGGACCACGGGCAGCCGGTGCTGTCCGACTCCGCCATGACCATAACTGCCGACATCAATCTCCTCACCGCGACGGCCTCGGAGCTGCAGACCAGGCTTACTAGCAATTCCGTCACCAGCCAGCAGCTTGTTAGGCTTTATCTCGACTAGATTGCGCGATACGATGGCTACCTCCAGTCCGTTATTGCCGTCGGCCCCGACGACATCTTAGCCAAGACGGCGAGCGACCCTGACGGCGAGCGACCTTGACGGCGAGCGCGCCAAAGGCAGCATTCGCGGCCCGCTTCACGGCATCCCCATCATCGTCAAGGAAAACATCGCCACCGTTCCTGCCCTGGGCCTGCCGACGACCTGCGGAAGTCTTGCGCTCGTCGGCTCCAAGCCAAGACAAAATGCTGCAATTATTGAGCGCGTAAGCAAACGCCTAGTTGCGCTTCTTTGGCAATCCGAGCGCGACGCCTGCCTAACTGTGACTTTTCCAGCTTATTGCCGCCGGTGTCATCATTCTGGGCAAGGCAAACCTATCGGTAGGCCCCCATCATTCTGCACAATATTCGCTCGCAACATCGCTCTAACCAGTCCACAGGAATGGGCGTGGTACAGGTCCGACTTCGCCGACTCAGAGTAGTCTGGTGTGAGGAGCCAGACGCAATCTACCTACGTCCGCGTTGGCTTCCGTGAAGACAACACTGGCAGTAGCCACAGTGTAACGAACTGCCTTTTCTTTCGTCCTTTCGTCCTTTCTTCCCGGTGGTGGAAGACAGTGCAAGCCTGGAGCTAATGCAATTCGTAGAAACCCGGCGGCTCCTCCTCTGGTTCCGCTGTCGCCGTCGCGGCCGGATTCTCGCCCATTTCCATCGGCACCGAAACGATGGGTTCGCTCATTATGCCCAGCGACAGGTCTGCCCTGTACACGATCAAGCCCACCCTCAAGATTGTTCCGCAGGAGGGCATCATCCCCGTCACGCCCGAGGCAGATTCGGCAGGCCCAATGACCAAATCGGTCCTCGACCTCGCAAATCTTCTCGACGCTATTGCAGACCCAAGGAAGACAACGATCACTGAGGGTGGATACAAGAGCGCTGTCACTGGGAAGTGGGGTGACATCCGGATTGGCGTCTTGGAGCCCGAAAACTGGCTATTCCCGACCAAGATCGTCAAGTACGAGAAGCAGGCGTCGGAGCAAATGGTACGGTGGCCTTGGCTCAATGCGTGCCATGCCGCTGACCGTAATTTCTAGTTCCGAGAGTGGAAAGCAGCATACAAGAAACTTGCTTCGGTTGTTAAGGTCATGAAGCCCGTCACACTTCTGTCGGTGGACGAATCGACCGACCACGGCAAAAGCGATATCTGGGACGCGTTTCGTTAGTGTCCAAGGCACTCGCTTCCCGGCTCATGCCTCCACTAACCACTCACTCTGACTTGGACTCGACATTCAAGACTCTCCTGGAAGAATACCTGGCGAGTATCGACGACTCCAAGGTCAAGACACTTGAGGAGCTTGTCAAATTCAACGAAGATCACGCGGAACAGGAGCTCCCACCCAGTATGTTCACCGCCTATCAATTATAGTCTTCGAAGAAGCTGGAGGATCCATCACTAATATCTTGTTGTAGGCGCCGACAACCAAGCTGGCTTTATTCGAGCTCTAAGTGCCAAGATGCCAGAGGAAGAGTACTACAAACTCATCAATACCGCCCGCGACCGTTCCGGCAAGCAAGGGATCGACAAAGTCCTCGAAGAGAACGAGGTCGATATCATCATGGGCCCTAGCGATGGGCCCTTATTCTGCATATCTGGGACAGCAGGTGAGTGCTCACCAAAGGGGCCGATTTGCCCCGACTTAATTGCTACCTTCAAGCTTCATGTCCTGACAAGCTTCCCAGGATACCCTGTCGCGTCGTTACCGCTTGGCTACCTCGATTTCAACGGCAGGCCTTTCGGGCTGCAGAAGGCCCTCATCCAGGCCCAGAGCGCCTGGGAAGCCACCTTTCCTGCGCGCCAGCCCCCGCCGCTGGACGAGATTGTGCGTTGATGCATTGAGGGGATCGACGACGAGCGGACAGTTTTTTAATGGGAGTTTCGTGGTTTTCCTCTGGGGCACTTGGCAGAAAGTCCCTACAGCTAACTATCCACCTCAAAATGCTGCAGCACTGACATTCACATTGTTTCCCCGTGCACCTGTTTCCCCGTGCACCTGTTTCCCCGTGCACCTGTTTCCCCGTGCACCTGTTTCCCCGTGCACCTGTTTCCCCGTGCACCTGTTTCCCCGTGCACCTGTTCCCCCGTGCACCTGTTTTCCCTTTCTGCGTGATACACTACTCTCATCAGCGACTTTTTGTGTCGTAGGGGCTCACTAATTGACTAATTTCAAGGACGGATGGTAACTGACCGAGGGCGGTGCGCTTTGTAGAGCGGGCTTTTTCCTCACCAAGGACTTCATGGACATGGTTAGCTTGATATAATCGAATCACTGCCCGAGGTTAACGCTGGTTAGTTTTGTCATGTGAACCTGCTAGGTTAGTTTTGTTATGTGGACCTGCTAGGTGCGGCATCAATATCTCTGGCTGCGAATACTCTCAGGGGCCCTACTTTTGGGCCTCAGCCAGCTATGGCTGCCGTGGCAGCCCCCTATATTCTTACTACAACCCTTCCATCCTGACCACTTACTGTCCAAGTCCCACACCCAACACGCCGTTCAGCTTCCTTATGCGAGCCCCTTGGATACCACGAATCCGGGTCAGCTCGTGAACCCAAGCTCCCTCTCCTCAACCTCGAACTAAAAAAAGGTGCGTTCATTCAGGCGTAGTAGGACTTGGTTGATGTTGGAACAACGCGCATTCCAGCCACATAGAGGTGGATGTAGCAACGCATTCAACAGCCACACAGGCGGCGATGGAGGCGTAGGGGTCCAGATTCCATATAAGTGGCCTACGGCCACCTCTTTCTTCTAGATAGACATAGACAACAATGACCATCACTTGAACCACCAGCTTTCGGCGTGCAGCACGCCCTGTTGTTTCCAGTACCGGTACCTAGTGATTCCAACAGTTGACAATTCACAAACAGTTAGTCAAATTTATTGCTCTCATTTGTATCAAATCGGGGATAGCAAACCGGCTTTGGCGTTTCCTGTCTATTAGTTGCGAGATTCCAGCCGTCCATGATAATTCTGACACGGAAGAATGCGGTACTCCCTCTCGAACCAGTGATCGCAACTTCATCGCTATGACATTACATTTTAGAGCCAAGGCAGACTCAAGTTCCGTCCCTGGCTCCCGCTGCGATTCTAACAAGTCCCCCGATGAATGAATCGACTGGCACTGGTCTCTCGATCCTCCTGTGAGTTTGCTCCGCCAACCGATTTTAATAAGAGAGCCTGTGCAAGCTCCTATGTATATCAGCAAAGTTTACGAATCACGGAGAGCATCGTCATATCTCGGCGGCATCATTTCTCGGCGGCATCATTTCTCGACAGGAGGCGCCAGCCATTCCGGGGATGAAGGGGCGGCACAGCCAGTGCTTGCAAGTAAACGTGACGGTAAACCCAACCCTACAGTTCTCAGCAGTTTTGTTTTCCCCACCAAATATAAAGTTCAAGATTGATGTGGGCAGGATATACGACCATCAATGTTCTCTAACACCCCTTCATCGGCTGCAACTGACTGTGATACACATGACATGGACTATTCTGCGCCGCGCCACTGTCCAGCAGCCTCGACTATCCCGCCTCGACTATCCCACCCCATTGGATTCGCCTCCAGAGTTAGATGTGGACGATCCGCTTTTGCCGTTTCCTGACCATCAGCTGGACGTCCATGTCCGGCTGTGACGACCCATTGGGAAACGAGCGCCGCTCAGGCTTGTACGACCCAGCAGGCAGCTGCAGGTCGTAGTTGAGCAGCAACTGCCCGAGCAAGATCTTGATGGTGTTGGTGGCAAAAACCCTCCCAGGACACGCCTGCGGCCCATCCCCCCACGTCAGCAAGTCCGGCCCGTTGCTGGCGTACTGATGGCGCGTTTCGTGCCCCGGCTGCTGCCGCTTGCGGTAGAAGCGCAGCGGGTCAAACTCGTCCGGGTTCTGGTAGAGCTCGGGCGAGTTGTGGATGTTGTCCTGATCGACGCAGATGATGGTGCCCTTGGGCAGACGGGGGCCGATGGAGAACTGGAAGTCTTGCTGCAGGATGCGGTTGAGGCCGAGGTAGTGGAATGTGTTGACTCGGGCCGACTCGCGCATGAAGCTGTCCATCTTGGCCAGTTCGGCGAGCTGTGTCGGGGGCAGCTTGCCGTCGGCATCGACGACGCTGTTGAGCTCGTCTCGCAACTCCTCGGCGAGATCGGGACGCAGGACCAGCTCCGTGAGCATCCAGTACAGGCTCACTGCTGTCGTGGGGGTTGACTCGAACGTGGCCGTGATGACATCTCTGATGAGCTGTTCGGTGTCTGGCTCGCCTGGCTTGTAACGGTTCAGGAGAAGATGGACGAGCGTCGTTCTCTTTCCCTCCCCGTCTTCGGTCTGGGCTGAGGACTCCCTGACGGCCTGTTCGACAGTGGGCCGCAGAAGGCGAGCGAGATACTTGTGCAGGAGCCAGGCCGGCGCATAAGAGACGGTGGCGACCAGCGGGCGGAGGAGACGCGGCATGAAGCAGCTGATGTAAACGCCGATCCCGACGCAAATAGGGAGCGTGCGGACAGCCCTCAGCCAGCGGGGATTGCGGCTCAGGGGTTCGCCAACAAGCCCGATAGCACCCGTGGCGGCGACGACGTCGAGGACCGTCCAAAAGAGATTGACAGTCTTCCACTGCGGAGCATCTCCGACGACGGTCCGGAGCGCCTCGCGGGCGACATCCTGGCGGACGCGGCCGAGGGGGCCCACACTGCGGGCGAGGTCGGTGCTGGCTGTCTTGTGGAGAGTGCTGCTGGAGTCGTCGGTTCCAATCAGTTTCCACCCGCCGAACTGCACCGTGGTGAGGAAGTCGACTAGCGACGCAGTCCGCGTAGCTAGCCGTCGGACCTCGTCGACGTAGGCGGACGGCAGGACGACGAGCTCGAAGCCCGAGTAGGCGAAGAACCACGGCCGGTCGGGATACTTCTTGGCCGCCTCATCCAGCATGGGCTTGTAGTCGAATGCGTGTCTGCCATTGGTGGGCTTGAGTTCGGGGACGCCGAGGCGCCGGAGAGACAGGAAATACGGCTGGACGACGTAGGCGTCGACGGCGAGAATCAAGGAGCCGACGAGCACCACGAGCAGGCTTGTGCGGAGCAAGGGCGATGTATCGCGCCAGACCTGGGCCGCGAGTAGGCGGGCTAGCTGCCACTTGGTGAGGTTTAGGGGGGCCAGGGCCTGTCGCACCACCTGGAGCTGCTCTCGCAGGTTTTCGTAGTGGTTGGCGAGGCCAGACACTATGGGGATCGCCATCTCGGCGGTGCTATTGAACAGCGTGAATTTTCTGAAGTGGCTCTTGGCGGTGCCGGGTTGAAAAAGACAACGAGAGAGTGTGTGTACGTGTGGGCGGCACGGGGCAACAAGCAGCGGGGGCACTGAAGATAGATACAAACTGTTACATTTGCAATATTTGCAATCTGCTCGAAATGACACATCGATAGTACAACGTCGCTGTCGGTCTATGAGGGGGGCGTGGTTGGGGCTGGTTTTGGTCCTCGGCGTCACTATGGAATTCCGAAGCCGAAGGTGGCGACATCCGGAGTGGCCACAGGCGGGTCGGGGTCGGGGTCGGGGTCGGTTACCGGACCAGGGTAATTACCTCACCGGACACGTAATCTAGCGTATCGTCACCAACTATCGGCGCAGAACGAAGCGCGATGCCAGTCTCGTGTCACCAAGTCGAAATAGAGCGGCGAGCAATAATTTTTCAGAGGGCTACAATTTTTCAGCGGGCGACAATTTTTCAGAGGGCAACAATTTTTCAGCGGGCGACAATTTTTCAGAGGGCAACAATTTTTCAGCGGGCGACAATTTTTCAGAGGGCAACAATTTTTCAGCGGGCGACAATTTTTCAGAGGGCAACAATTTTTCAGCGGGCAACAATTTTTCAGAGGGCAACAATTTTTCAGCGGGAAGCCAACGAGGCCGTAGCGATTCTCCCACATCACTATTTTCACTCAGAACCTGAAGCAGCGGAATTCTCGACATGGCGGCCCCACCCTCAGTCAACATCCTCAACATGTCTGGGACTTGGACTCTGGTATGGCAGTTCCTGCATCTCTGGGGCTGGGAAGTTAGCTGGCGCAACGAGACAAACTCACAGTCGCATGCAGAACAGGCAGCTGTCGGACGACTTTGATGCTACGTTCCAGGTCGTAAGTCCAGCTTTCTCAGACACATTTTTGCGCTACCGCGTACTAATTCTCTCCTGCGAGTACCTAGCAAGGAGTCTCTTGGCCAGTTCGCAAGATTCTAGCCTGGGCTGGCGTCGCGCTGCACATGGCTCAGACTTCGGACACGCCGCAGGGCGAGACTGGAAAACCGCCCATTACTAAAATCAACGTGAAGCAAACCATCACTCCAGGCGGGTTCAACAGCGAGGAGGCGTATGTCCTCGACTCTAGTGTCAAGTACAGCACCCTCCCCATCTTTGGTGCCGTGTCGGTGCACTCTCGGTACACGCTCCTCGGCCAGGTTGATGACGTAGATCTGCGAGAACGGCTTGCCGCGGATGGCGCCACCGTGGCAATTCAGGAGTTCGCCGAGAGCAAGAGCAGCGACTGGTCGACGGTTGGGGTCTGGGGGTTTGAGGTCGTCGGTGGTGAGAGACGCTTCACGCGCACAAACACTACGACAGGTCGCAATGCCCGGGCTGTGGCGCGGCTGGTCTATGACTATAGCCCTTAGTCCTAGTAGGAGATACAGTCAACAGCTCGAAGCATCAGGTTGAGCGAGTCAATATTTATATATACAAAGATATATAAAGAACACCAACAGCCAATTCCTCTCAATGACCCGCGTGACTAGACGACTACCTGCCTCGCTACTGCCTGCCTCGCTACTGCCTGCCTCGCTACTGCCCGCTACTGCCTCGCTACTGCCTCGCTACTGCCGCGCTACTGCCGCGCTACCCGCACCACAAGCTTCTTTCCCGACACCTGCTTCGACTTGAGAATTTCGAGCCCCGTAATGACAGTCTCGAGCCCTCCCGGCTGTAGCTCCTCCATGGGTAGAGGCTTGATCTTGTTCTCGTCGATGAGCCCCTGGAGGCTGCGGAAAAACCGCTTCGACCATTCGTGGAGCTCCGGATCCGGCGGAACCCCGTAGGGCTCCGGCAGCAGCACGCCCCTCCCGAGGATGGCAGGTCCCATGACCAAGCTGTGCTTGACGGTGCGGCGCGTGCATAGTGACAGCTGGTACGTCTCGAGAGAGCAGTAAATGCCTCCCGCGCGGCCAATCGCCTCGTAGCACAGCGACGTCGTTGCGGCCTCGCCAAAGGGGTCGATCACCCGTCGGAGTTTGTTCTTGGTATATGCCCGAATGTCCGCCGCGCAGGTCTTTGAGCGGTAGTCGAATACGGCGTCGGCTCCGTACTGCTTGACCAGCTGGAAGTTGTGAGGGGAGCACGTCGTGACGACATGATGTCCCAGTCTGGAAGCACGTGAGTCAGTGTCCACGTGGAAGAGTAATAAATAGGGAAGCAATAAATACGGAAAGAAGTAATAAATACGGAAAGAAGCAATAAATACGGAAAGAAGCAATAAATGCGGAAAGAAGCAATAAATGCGGAAAGAAGTAATAGGTACGGAAAGAAGTAATAAATCTGGAAAGGATGTTACGCAACAGCTTCAGTATCTGAATAGCCAGCAGCCCGACCGAGCTACTGCCCCCGTAGACTAATACCGTGTCTGTCGTCTTGGCGCTCAGCTCTGCTGCTTCGTCTGGCGTCGCAGGGAGCCCCAAGCTCTGGTGGAGAGCGAGGGCGACGGTGCAGATACACGCAGGGTTGAGTGCCATGGCCGTCTCGAAAGCCATGGTGGGGGGGATCCGGAGCGTGTAGATGGCCTCGACCTTGATGTACTCGCTGAAGGAGCCCGACTCGGAATCGTCCTGCTTGTTGCTGGGGACACATCCAAAGACGCGGTCGCCGACGGAAAAGCCCGCAACTCTGTCGCCGACGGCTACAACCGTGCCGGCGAAGTCCACGCCGTCCTTGAGTCCCGACGTTGGAAACCGAGCGGCCATCTTAAAGTCGCAGGGGTTGAGAGACACGGCAATGTTGCGAACCAGAAGCCAGCCCGGTAGGGTCTTCGGGACTGGGGCATCGTACACGACGGCAAGCTTGCCACCGCCCTGCTGGAGGATGGCAGCCTGAGTCGTAGGGATTGCTGTTGTGGCTGCCGACATGCTGTATCGAGCACTGGCAATGGACGTGGCCGTGTGCCGAGACTCTTGCCTGGGTTCCGGATTCGCATGTAAATACGTGACACGGGAAATCGGAGTACTCGCTATCTCCCTGGGATCGATCTGGGGCCTCCTCCGATGACACCCGGAGAACTCCGATCCCTTGCGGGCCTAGATCGGAGAAGACATATATCCACGCATTTGGCCGTGTGTATTATTCACCACCTGTATTTATGGCTGTCAACCCGCACGATATAGCCGGCTTCAAGCTTCTTTGTCCACTAAACCTCACCTGCATCTGACCTACCCTCACCCGCGTTCGACTAACCCTCACCTGCGTTGACTAACCCTCACCCGCATTCGACTAAATCTCACCCGCGTTCGACTAAACCTCACCGGCATTCGTCTTCTTCCCCCGTCCCACCTTGCCTTTAACAAAAGCCCCAACCCAGGCACACTAAACTCTGGTTGCGATGAACTGGAACCGCCGCAGCCTCAGGTTGGGCTTGGCGGTCCTCGCCCTCGCCGTCGGCGCAGTGGGCCAGGACGGCACCGAGTGGTCAGACGGCTGGCTGGGGGAGTGGAAATCCCAGCAGCTCGTCTTGGGGTCCGACATCGCCGAAGCCTGCGAAACCAGCCGGGTGTCGGCTTTTGAGACGTCCAAGGGCCGAAAGCCCGTCCACTTCTCGACGAGCCCCACTGACAACTGGGAGCTTCCTCGGATCGTGCCCATGAACGAAACAGCGGGCGAGCAGTGGGAGTTCGACGCCGTCTCGGACGACGGGCTGTCGGGGCTCATCTTTGGCTTCTACCGGGATCCCAATTACTCGGTCCTGGGGTCCGGCAACCTCCGCATGTACGTCGAGTTTGCTTTCCCCGACGGCGAGCGCTTCGTCCAGATCGACTACGCCGGCGAGTCCACCATAGAGTCGTGCCGCGGGGCCGGCACGCGCGGCGAGTGGAGAGGCGACGGGTACAGCTACGTCTGGGAGGTTTCCGACGACATGCGGCAGTCTCGGGTCGCCTGGAACACCCCAAAGACCAGCGGCACCCTTGTTCTCCGCTCCGTTGCGCCTCCCCGATACGCCGACGGCACCGCGTGGCCGTCGACAAACGCCTCGCTGCTGACGGTGCCGCACTTTTACTGGGCCGAGCCCATACCCGTGGCCGAGGTGACGGTCGACGCTGTGGTAGAGGGCAGACAGGTCGCTTGGTCCGGCATCGGAGGACACGAGCGGCTGTGGGGGGCCTTCAACTGGCTGACCTGTCTCGACTCGATGCATTTCGTCCGCCTGCAGGCCGGACCCTACGCCCTCACCTTTTGGGATTTCGAGTCTTGGCTGTACAAGGGGCTGCACGTGCCGTCGGTCGTGTTGGCTGAGGACGGGGCTGTCGTGTTTGACAGCCGGCGGACCGAGCCGTCCGAGACGGACGACTTTTTTACGTGGAGCAAACTTTACGACACGGAGGGCGTTGCTGGCAAGTTGAGGGACAAGGCGACGGGCTTCGTGATCGACCTCTCGTCCCCCACACGCGGCCAGCAGTGGACCTTCCTCGTCACCCACAAGAATGTGTACTTTGAGTATTTCCTGGGCGGGGGCGTCGGAGGCACTGGTTACACGGCGACCGCCGTCGGTGGCCAGGTTGGAATGCAGCGGCAATGGGCCGGGGTTGGTGTCACGGAGGTGCTGAAACTCCCCGAGCAGAGCTTGGTTGTGAAGAGGAATTATGTTGCCTAAATGCCCAGACAGGTCTAGGGCGCTCGCTGCCTATTTGTGAGACTGGCCTATTTGTGAGGCTGGCCTATTTGTGAGACTGGAGGATCTAGATAGTGCCTATTTTTGAGGCCTATTTGTGAGACTGGAGGATCTAGATAGTGGCAGAATTGGATCACAAGTGCCCCTAGGGGTTCACGAATCACAAGTGCCCCCAGATCTGGCATGTTCATCAAGGTACATCCTTGGGCAGCTACGTACCAGGAGGTCGAGAATCACATGAAAATTGGACAAGTGCTGGGATACGCGGGGCGTGCTGCCGCCAAATCGGATGGCTTGTGTGCGGTAAACTAGTTACATGCAGGTCGGACCGGAGCTGAATTTTCCCCATGGGGAGGGAGGGTAGTGATACAGCACGACGGAGACCCCGACACCGCAGGTGCGGCGCAACCACGCAGGGTGCGGCGTAACCACGCAGTGCGCCTTAGCGACGGCAGGTGAGCAATAGTGTTAATCCGGGAGGACATATCCGATAAAAGCATCCAATCCCCAAACGATGCTCGCCGATTGGGACAGCGTAGAAAGGCGTCCCGTCGCTTTTGCCAGACGGCAGAGCAGGCAGGGTCTCCGGCAGAGCAGGCAGGTCTCCGAACCCGGCTCCCATCGGACACCTGAGGCGCAGCGGCAGCCGTGTTTCCGTTTGTTAGCTACACGTGCTGGTCGACCCTATGGTACCTTGCCGAGCAGATTCTGGGCTGCATGGCCGCTGCCAAGCCGCGAAACATGCCGGTCACCCCACGCTTCAGCGCTGCACCATACTAGCTTAGATTCCGTAAGACTTTGAAGTCCAACAAACATGGAGCGGGCACTCGAAGGCCATGCGAGACAGGCGGTGCACTTGCCATGCGAGACAGGCGGTGCACTTGTGGCCACCATGGGCACGGCGGTGATCTGCTCCGCTGTCGACATGCTCAAGTCCATTCGATTGGGGATTGGGGTGTTGGGACGGGTCAAATGTTAGGGTCAGCGGGCCGCACCGACGATCACAGGAGGCGCGATGATGGCATCATCGCGATTGCCATTGCAGCCGGACAGAAGTCCGTTGCCCCGGTGAAGAAATGCATTCTGACACCCCCCCCTCCCAATGATTCTGACACCCCCCCTCCCAATGATTCTGACACCCCCCCTCCCAATGATTCTGACACCCCCCCCTCCCAATGATTCTGACACCCCCCCTCCCAATGACCAAACCCCGCATCCCCCCCCTCCCCTCCTCCCAACCCACCCCCCCAACCCCAGACCAAACCCCGCATCTGCTCCATCTCCCACCCCAAGGTCCTTCCAGAGAGGGTGAAAAAACTTAAAGCATGCCATGGACGCCGATCCACTCCATGGCAAGCCTCGCTCAGCTCATCATTCCACTGGAACTTGCACTTGGCAGCGGCGTCAAAACAAGCCCTGCTGTCGACAGGGCAGACGAAATAATGTTGGTGGGTGCTTGGGCGCTTGTCTCCTGCTCGGTGCTTGGGCACTTGTCTCCTGCTCGCTCGCCTTTCCCCCCCGGGATGAAGACTTGGCTGGGTGGTGGCCAGTGCGCTTGTCGACTCTTCTGGATTCCAGCATGAACTGCTACAGGCCAATGGCAGGCACAGGGTTCGA
Organism: Lasiosphaeria miniovina; assembly: GCF_030549165.1. Taxonomy (NCBI): domain Eukaryota; kingdom Fungi; phylum Ascomycota; class Sordariomycetes; order Sordariales; family Lasiosphaeriaceae; genus Lasiosphaeria; species Lasiosphaeria miniovina. Next base: position 2,895,786 of record NW_026848223.1, on the reverse strand, counting down.
TGACACAATATCCCCCCCTTGCGCCCCCCACACGGCCAACGGTGATCACGCAATAAAGTAGGGTCAAGACGGGGTTGACCTTGTTCAGAAACCGTCCCCGACGCCCCAAACTCGTGGTTATATTGAAGAGCCGACCAGTCAGTACCCGGCATGCGACACTGGCCAGGCCGGGATGACCGCCTGATCGGATCACAGTCCTCGACGTGTTGACCCATTCCGACCGCAGCCATGCTCGCAGCCCCCATGCCCGTGCCCACAACCTCCATGTCGACGCTCAACTTCCGCTACTCGCGACGCTCCGCCTGTGACCGCTGTCGCGCCTACAAGCTCCGCTGTCAGCGCGACGAGCGGCTCGGAAAGCCGTGTGAACGATGTGCCAAGTCTCGTCTGGCGTGCACCACCACCTTTGATCCCGCGTCAACGTCAACGTCGTCGTCGTCGGCAGCATCATCATCGGCTTCCCAGGCGCCGCGGCTCAACGCCGCGGCCCAGGTCCAGGCCCAGCACCAGCAGCAGCACCAGGCCCAGCAGCAGCAGCAGCAGCAGCAAAACAACAATGGCATCCAGGCCGGAGCAAAGGAGCACCAGACCTTTCTACCGTCACCTGAGCGGCTGCACTCGCCGCCAGACCAACGCGATCGGCAGCACAGCGCCTTTGCAGCACAGCGAGCAAATTCAGGGCACCTGTCGTACTCGCCTCCCAGCCAGCGGGAACCCGACGATGGCCATTTCCAGCGCCCGGGGGAAGCGCCGCGGAAAACCAGAAGCGTGGAGAGAAACGACAGCACAGGCGGCGAAAACATGCTGTTGGATCCAAATCCGTTGGTATGAACCCTCGCTCCGGTCCCCATCCTGCTTGTCTGAGAAGCCCATCCTGCTTGGTCTGAGAAGCACCAGCAGCCCTGGCTAACGCAGCGCTCCACGCACAGGGACTTGATCCGATGGATTTCAGCCTCCCCGACATGGCCTTCGACGCCAATGAGCTCAGCCTGCTGATGGTGGACCATTCTCCCACCCGCGCCGAGGCCGGATCTACATGTAGGCGGCCCGGTGGGGACGACGGCTCGGGCGTGTTTGGCCACGAAGACGACGCGACGCTCTGCGGACCGGGGCCCGGCACGAGCCTGGCGTGGGGTTCGCATGGCGCACACCCAGAGCCCTGCCTGGACGCTGGGAGAGACGCGAGGGACTTTGAACCGGACATGATGGGCGGGCCTGTCGACACGCAGCGGTTGACTAGCAGCTACAAGGACCTGTTGAGACTCAGCCTGGAACTGGTCGAAGAGCGGGAAATACTCGACACGCAGGCGCCGCTGACAGCGAGGCCGAGCATCGCCCCCCTGACGTGCTCGTCAACGCAGCAGCAGCAACCCGTCAACCGTGTTCTCAGCCAGACGGCCCGGTTCTGGGACATTGTCAAGGCCATGTCATCGACCTCTCCAGAAACCGACGCAAATGGTAGCAGCGGCGGCGGCGGAGGTGGTGGTGGGAGCGGTCGGAGTGGTGGTGGGAGTGGTCGGAGTGGTGGTGGGAGTGGTGGTGGGAGCGGTCGGAGTGGTGGTGGGAGCGGTCGGAGTGGTGGTGGGAGCGGTGGTGGGAGCGGCGAGAGTGGCAGTCAGACTCGCAGCAACAGCACCAGCAGCAGCGTCAGCCTGATCAACCTCAACAGCCTTCGCCACGGCTGGGAAAACGCCAGGCTGAACGGCAACGGGGACCTGGACTCGAGCTTCTCGGCGTCATCGTCGTCATCGCTGCCCCCCCCTGCGCCCGGGCGCCAAGATCACCTGCTCATGATCAACCTGGTCATGACCTACGTCAACCTGCTGCGCAACTGCCGCGCTGTCTTCACCCGCCTGTACCACGCCCTTCAGGTCACGCCGTCGCCCGAGTCTGACGCGATGCTGAGCCTCCCGAGCCTGCAGTTTGGCGACTTCCAGCTCGAGAACAACGTCTCCATCCAGGTCAAGGTCCTCATCGAGCTCACGTCGGGCATGCTCCAGCGCATCGGCAACGCGCTCGGCATCAACACGGGAACGGGCTCGGGCATTTCGTCGTCGCCGGGTGACCACAACTACCGGCTGCCCTTTCTCAACGACCCGGTTGCCGTGTCGACCCGCGAGATCATACTATCGCAGGAGAGCATGCAAGGCGGCGTCCATGGCGGCGAGCCCCCTCTGACGGACATTATGAGCAATCTCAACCGGCTGTTGGAGCGCAGATGATTACCTGCCTGCCTAGGCAGCATTCTTCCCTTTCTCAGACACTGGCTGTTCAGTCCTCGATCAGTTGGAAAACCCAACGCACATTTTCATGACTCGAGCGCGCGCTACTGCAGGATACCTATTAGCATGAAAATGAAAACAAAGAAAAAAAGTCCCAAAAAGAAGACCATTCCAGAACCCGCATGCCACTAAAACAAACTTGCATTAAAACAAACATGCCACTAAAACAAACATGCACTAAAATAAGCATGCCACTAAAACAAACATGCCACTAAAACAACCCGGACGTCACAGATACTCCTGACGTCACAGATACTCCCGACGTCACAGATACTCCCGACGTCACAGATTCTCCCGACGTCACAGAGACTCCCGGACGATGCCAAAATGTCGGTCCAGAAACCGAAACACACGCTGGTTTGACAGCGCCAGAGCGCCCACCTTGGCCTGAAGCCCGCCCTCCCCCGGCGTCGTGCCCACCCACAGCTGCTTCTCGTCCCCCTCCTTCAAATTCCTCAACCCGTCATAGACGGCCGACGTGTGAGTCGACACGTCTAGATAAAGCGACGCCTTCGCGCCCGTGACGAGCACTGGGCACCGAATCCGATCCAGCAGGCTGCCCCCCCCCGGGAGCCGCAGCGTGTAGCTCTTCATTGCGCGCAGGATCTGCGAAGGGCGGCGCAGCCCGAAAAAGGTCCCCGTCGTGGCGATGTTCCACTTCATCTGGAATGCGAGCCGGGTGCCCAGGTTGATGACGGCGTCGACGGCCCCGTCCCCGATCCAGCCGCGTTCCCACGCCGCCAGGAACGCCTTGGGGACCTGCGTCGTGGCAAAGTCCCAGAAGTCGTGGACCGGGTCGACGGCCACGCACGCCTTGAAGCGGGAGTCGCCGGCGGCAGCGCGCAGGGCAAAGTACCCGCCCAGGGACGTCCCCCAGACGGCGAAGCGGCCCGTGTCCATGTCCAGCTCGGGCTTTGTGGCTGACAGGGTCTCGAGGTGGTCGAGCACGGCGCTGGCGACGACTTCCCAGTCGGGCCGGAAAACGACCCCGTCGCGGTGCAGCGTTAGCCCCTGGCCGGGTCCTTCGTAGGTGACGGCCGCGTATCCCAATTCCAGCGCGGCGGCGGGCGCCATGAAGTAGATTTCTTCTGACAGGCCGTCGGCCCCGCTGTTGGCGATGAGGATGGGGGCTTTTTGTTGGCCCGGAATCCGGCGCCAGGGTGGGGGGAGGTAGAGGTAACCCGGCAGCACGCGCCCCTCAAAGGGGATCTCGAGACGGTGTACTGTGCCGGGTGGGAAGAAGCGTGTGGCGTCGCGGAAGAGGGCGACGGATTTCTCGCAGAGTGGGAGGTACCGCGGGTCCGGGCTCAGGGGGCCGGCGCCGGGGAGCATGTAGTAACTGGCGCGAGAGTAGTTGTGGGCGCGCAGCAGGGCGCGTTTTGCGGCTTCCCTGTCGCCGCTTGCGCGGGCCTCGTTGGCGATGGCTTCAGCCTTGCGGGCCTGCTCGGCCCACGCGCGGTGCCAGCTCTCGGGGTCGTTGTCCTTGATGCGGCCAATTGCGTCCAGGCATTCGGCCAGCTCGGCACCACCGGCTGCGGCCATGCCGAGGATGCGGACGGTTTCGAAACCGAAGAAAATACCAGGGAAGAAGTGATGCATCTTGGCGGATGCGTGTTGTCTGTGTCTGTGTCTGTGGCTCTCAGCGTGAAGTGGTGCTAAAACTACTGAGGTAAACGCTGCCGAGTTGGGTTCACGATAGAGTTCAAATGGAAAGGATACCAATACAGAGTTACACAAATTCAGCAGCCATGGCGCGTGGCGGTCTCCGGAGTCGATGGTAGACACACCGGAGCACACCGGAGCACACCGGAGCACACTGGGACACACCGGGGCACACTGAAGCACACCGGGGCACACTGGAGAACACCGGGGCACACTGGAGCCTACTGGAGCACACTGGAGCACACTGGAGCACACTGGGGCACACTGGAGCACACCGGAGCACACCGGAGCACACCAGAGCAACACCCGAGCAACACGAGCCCCCACTCGCAGTTCGGCGGTAGGCTCTTTTGTGTAATTATTTGAGGCCGATAATGGTCTCCGACATGGACCGACCCTATTCCGAGTCGACTCCTAGCCGGTCCCTCACCCATGTCATGCCGGTGCCCGATCCCGATGGCGTGCTCGACGCCGGTTCACTCCTGGTTGGCCCTCACCACAACGCCCCGAGCCGTCTTTGACCGGACTCACGTACCGCCAGTGGTGCAGTAGCTGGTCGAAGCTCGAGACAGGGGAGCGGCTTTTCGTCATTGGCGCCAAGGGAAAACTAAGCGTAGTCGAGTAGCAGCCTTTCCAAAGTAGCGCATGCGGATAGGGGTTTGTTATGATGTCGCCCTGAATGGCGTCAGCGAGTCTGGAGGTGTTAAGATAGTCAGCTTCCTAGGACCGATCATGGCATGTAGAATGATACCAGTGACAATTTGAACATCTCAACGAGTGGGTCACCTCAATCCTCACGAGTGGTCACCTCAATCCTCACGAGTGGTCACCTCAATCCTCACGAGTGGGCACCTCAATCCTCACGAGTGGGCACCTCAATCCTCACGAGTGGGCACCTCAATCCTCACGAGTGGGCACCTCAATCCTCACGAGTGGTCACCTCAATCCTCACGAGTGGTCACCTCAATCCTCACGAGTGGGCCACCTCAATCCTCACGAGTGGGCTACCTCAATCCTCACGAGTGGGCACCTCAATCCTCACGAGTGGGCACCTCAATCCTCACGAGTGGGCCACCTCAATCCTCACTCAACGTCCAGGAACACCAGTTCACACCGTCCCCAACATACCGGGAGGCTCCGCAGAAATGGCACCGGCTCCCACGATACCCAGCCATCCCTATCCTCGGGAACCCATAGCCATTGTCGGCAGCGCCTGTCGGTTCCCCGGAGACTCTTCGTCGCCCTCCAAACTCTGGGAACTCCTGCGCCAGCCTCGCGACGTGCTCCGGGAGATCCCCGACGACCGCTTCAACACGGCGGCCTTTTACCACCCCGATGCTCTGCACCATGGCACGACCAACGTCAAGCACGCATATCTGCTGGACGGCGACCTAGGCCACTTCGACGCCCAGTTCTTCGGCATCAAGCCCGTCGAAGCCAACTCGGTGGACCCGCAGCAACGTATTCTGCTCGAGACGGTCTACGAGGGGCTGGAGAGAGCTGGCATCCCGCTCGAAAAGCTGCAGCGCTCCCAGACGGCCGTGTACGTGGGCGTCATGAGCGCCGACTACACGGAGCTGCTGGCGCGCGACATTGACGCCTTCCCGACCTACTTTGCGTCGGGAACGGCCAGGAGCATCCTTGCCAACCGCATCTCGTACTTCTTCGACTGGCACGGCCCGTCCATGACCGTTGACACGGCGTGCTCCTCCAGCCTGTTCGCTCTGCACCTGGCCGTGCAGAGCCTCCGCGCGGGCGAATCGCCCACCGCCGTCGTGGCCGGTGCCAACTTGGTGCTGGCACCGGACCAATTCGTCGCCGAGAGCAAGTTGAACATGCTGTCCCCCGACGGCCGGTCTCGCATGTGGGACAAGGAGGCCAATGGATACGCGCGGGGAGACGGCGTGGCCGCTCTGGTGCTCAAGACGCTCAGCTCTGCCCTCGCCGACGGAGACTCGATCGAGTGCATTATCCGGGAGACGGGCATCAACCAGGACGGCCGCACCAAGGGCATCACCATGCCCAGCCCCACTGCCCAGGCCAACTTGATCTGGTCCACTTACAAGAACGCGGGGCTGGACCTGTCCAAGCCCGAGGACAGACCGCAGTACTTTGAGGCCCATGGAACGGGTGGGTGAGCCTTTTTTTCCCCCTCATGCTGCTCCGGGGAGCCCTTTTCCCCTCGTGCTAATCTGGGGAGACCTCAACGGCTAACGCGGTGGCTTTGTGACTTTTTTCCTGCCAGGCACGCCTGCCGGTGACCCGGTCGAGGCTGAGGCCATACGCACGGCTTTTTTCGGCCCAGTCTCGGGCTTCCAGCGGTCGCAATCCGACCCCCCTCTCTATGTTGGCTCCATCAAGACCGTCATCGGCCACACCGAGGGGACCGCCGGTGTCGCTGGAGTCATCAAAGGCTCCCTCGCGCTCCAGCACGGCATTGTGCCGCCCAACCTGCTGCTCCACGAACTCAACCCCGCGGTCAAGCCCTTCTACGACGGGCTCAAAATCGTCAAGCAGGCCGAGGAGTGGCCGGCCCTCCCCGAAGGGGTCCCCCGTCGTGCGAGCATCAACAGCTTCGGATTCGGCGGTGCCAACGCCCATGCCATCCTCGAGAGCTACAACGCGCCCACCCCTGCTTCCCAAGCGACCCAAGCGAGCCAGGCGGCTGGGACGACTTCTCATCTGACCCCCCATCTGACCCCTCATCTGACCCCCTTCAACTTCTCTGCGTCGTCGGAGAAGGCCCTGACGAGGCTTCTCGGGGCCTACGCATCACACCTCCGAGCCAACCCCGCCACCGATCTGGGCGATTTGGCCTTCACTCTGAACACGCGCCGCTCCACGCTGCCTGTCCGCGTCACGGTGCCGGCGCTGACCGCCGACAGCTTGGCCTCGAAACTCGACGACTTGGCTAAGGCGCCGTCGGGAATTGTCACGGCGAACAGTGGCGCATCTTCCTACCGCTCGGACTCGCGATATCCTGCTCTGCTCGGCATCTTTACCGGCCAAGGCGCCCAGTGGGCTTCCATGGGAGCAAAGCTGCTGGCCGGCTCCGCTATTGCCGCCACCTCGATCCGCCGCCTCCAGCAAGCCCTCGACAGCCTCCCTGCCGAGCACAGACCCGAGTGGACGCTGTGGGAGGAGCTGTCCAAGGGCGAGGCGTCTTCCCGGGTTGGCGAAGCAGCCTTCTCGCAGCCGCTCTGCACGGCAGTCCAGATCATCTTGGTGGACCTTCTCGAGGCAGCCAGCGTCCGGTTCAAAGCCGTGGTCGGCCACTCGTCGGGCGAGATAGGCGCTGCCTATGCTGCCGGGTACCTTTCGGGCGAGGATGCCATCCGCGTCGCCTACTACCGTGGCTACTTCCTCCACCTGGCAAAGGGCCCCCTGGGTTCTGGTGCCGGTGCCATGATGGCTGTCGGCACGAGCTACGAGGATGCGCAGGCTTTGGTCGAGCTGGACGAGCTCGCCGGCCGCATCACCATCGCCGCCTCCAACTCGCCAGAGAGCCTCACGCTGTCAGGCGACCTAGAGGCCATTGAAACAGCAAAAGCGATCCTCGAGGACGAAAACAAGTTCGCCCGGCTCCTCAAAGTCGACAAGGCCTATCACTCGCACCACATGTTCCCCGCTGCCGGTCCGTACACGGAGGCCCTAGCCAGCATTGGCATCAAGGCCCGGCCCCGGCTCGACGGCCGCGAGCGTCCCGCCTGGATCTCCAGCGTTTATGCCGAGGATGCCCAGTCACTGTCGCTGGGACACGAGGCGCTGGGACACGAGGCACTGGGACACGGGGCACTGGGACACGAGGCACTGGGACCCGAGGCACTAGGACCCGAATACTGGGCGCAAAACATGGTTGGCCAGGTCAAATTCTCGCAGGCCGTCGAGCAAGCCGCCAGTGCCTTGGGGCCCTTTGACCTCGGCCTCGAAGTCGGACCCCACCCGGCGCTCAAGAGTCCCGCCCTGCAGACCATCCAGGCGGTGTCAGGCCAACCCATCGCCTACGCCGGCCTGCTGCGCCGTGGAGCCAACGATCTGGAGGCCTTTGCCGAAGGATTGGGCTCCATCTGGCAATCTCTTGGGGCAGGAGTCGTCGACTTTGCAGGCCTTGAGAAAGCAGGCCTTGAGAAAGCAGGCCTTGAGGAAGCAGGCCTTGAGAAAGCAGGCCTTGAGGAAGCAGGCCTTGAGGAAGCAGGTCTTGAGAAAGCAGGCCTTGAGAAAGCAGGCCTTGAGAAAGCAGACCCTGAGAAAGCAGGCCTTGAGAAAGCAGGCCTTGAGAAAGCCTCGTCGTCTGGCCGACGGCCGCCGAAGCTGCTCAAGAACCTCCCCTCGTACGCTTGGGAGCATGACCGCATCTACTGGCACGAATCTCGCTGGTCCAGGGCCTTCCGCACCGGCGGGCAGCCCCCTCACCAGCTGCTCGGCACCCGGGCCCCAGACGGCACGGAAGGCGAAGTCCGCTGGAGGAACCGTCTGCACCCCCGCGAGGTCCCCTGGCTGGTGCACCATCAGGTTGACCGCCAGATTGTCTTCCCGGCGGCGGGCTACCTGTCGGCCGTCGTCGAAGCCGTCGCTCAGCTCCATGGCGTCGAATCCATCCAGCTGCTCGAATTCCAGCATGTCGTCATCGGCCAGGCGCTGGTGCTCGAGGAGAACTCGGATGTCGAGACGCAGCTCAGCCTGCGCACGACCGAGACCCTCGGAGAAGACGGCAGCATTGGCGCCGTCTTTGCCTTCTACTCGGCCTCCAACAAGGACTCGGTCAGCATGGTCAAGAACGCATCCGGTCGTGTTCGCGTCACCCTGGGGACGCCGTCCCGCGAGGTCCTACCCAGCCCCCACAAGCCCGAGCGCGAGTTTCTGGACGTCGACCCGGACCGCTTCTACAAGACGGTCGGCGAGCTGGGATTTGGCTACGCGGGGCCGTTCCGCAAGCTCCGGGCCACACGGCGGAGGCTAGACGAGTCGGCCGGCTTGATCCAGACCCCGGACGCTCACGAGGACGCGGGAGAGGGAGGCTCTCGGCTGATCCTCCACCCCGGCACCCTCGACTGCGCCATCCAGTCCATCATCCTAGCCTACAGCTATCCCGGAGACGGCAAGATGCGGTCCATTTATCTGCCCACGGCTATTGACAAGCTCCGCATCAACGTGTGGGCCAGCGCCGAGCTCAAGGGGCCGCCTGGATCCGAGCTGCCGTTCTACGCATCTATCGCCGGGTCCCAGGCCCAGGGCGACCTCGCCGGAGACGTCGAGATGCACTCGGCCGACGGCGCGACGACCCTCGTCCAGCTCCAGGGCCTGCACACGACCCCGTTGACTGTGCCGGCCCCCTCCAACGACGCCAAGCTCTTCTTCGAGACGACGTGGGACGCCGAGGCCCCCGTGGGCAACCAGTCCCTCTGGGACTCGGATGGCGTCGACCAGTCCGACAGCTTTGCCCTGTCGTTTTCCCTCGAGCGTGTGGCGTACTACTACGTCCGCACGCTGGGCGAGGCGATGCCTGCCCCCGAGCGGGCCCATCTCGACTGGCACCACAAGATCTTCTACCAGTACATCGACACCGTCGTCGAATGGGTAGCTTCCGGGACGCATCCCTATGCGAAGCCCGAGTGGGCCGACGACTCGCAAGACGAAATCCTCTCCGTCATGGACAAGTACCCAGACAGCATCGACCTGCGCATCATGCGCGCCGTGGGCGACAACATGGCGGCGGCGGCCCGCAACGAGATGAACATCCTCGAGGCAATGATGAAGGACAACATGCTCAACGACTTTTACGCCTACGCCCTGGGCATGGAGGAGTACCTTCTCGACATGGCCCGCATGATCGGCCAGCTGAGCCACCGCTTTCCGCACCTGAGCGTGCTGGAGATTGGCGCCGGCACCGGTGGCGCTACCGCCATAATCCTCGAGACGCTCCAGGGCTCCTTCTCGTCGTACACGTACACGGACATCTCGAGCGGCTTTTTCGACAAGGCCCAGGACAAATTCGCCAAGCACCGGTCCCGCATGGCGTTCAAGGTCCTGGACATTGAGCGGGACGTCAAGGAGCAAGGGTACGAGCCGCACTCGTACGACCTGGTCGTGGCCTCGCTCGTTTTGCACGCCACCCGCAGCCTCGAGGAGACCATGAAGAACGCCCGCAAGCTGTTGAAGCCGGGCGGGCGTCTGCTGATGCTCGAGCTGACGGACAACGACCCCATCCGCTTCAGCTTCATCTTTGGCGGGCTGCCGGGCTGGTGGCTCGGCTACGAAGACGGCCGGACGATTTCTCCGTGCGTCGGGATAGGCGAGTGGGAGGCTGTGATGAAGAAGACGGGCTTCTCTAGCATCGAGGCCATCACTCCGCACAACACCACCTTCCCGCTGCCGCTCAGTGTCATCATCACCCAGGCCGTCGATGATCGTGTCGAGTTCCTCCGAGAGCCGCTTTCGCCGGCGGCTGAAGCGCTCGGGGCGCAGCATCTCACCATCGTCGGCGGCGATCCCGGCGGCAATACCGGACTCGTCTCCGACATCTTTTCAGCCGCCGGCCGCCACTACCAGCAGCCCTTCAAGCACGTTTCTCTGCTGGCCGACGTGGCACAGCACGAGCTTCCCTTCCTCGGCAGCGTGGTGAGCCTCGTCGACCTCGGCGCCGAGCCGGCCTTTGAGTCGGTGTCGGCCGAGAAACTGTCGGGGCTTCAGGCCATATTCCGACAGAGCAAGAACATCCTCTGGGTGACAGTCGGCGGGCTAGCAGACAGCCCCTACCGGAACATGTACCGCGGCCTCCAGCGCAGCGTCGTCAAGGAGCTGAAGCACATCCGCGTTCAGCTCCTCGACTTTGCGTCGGAAGCCGATATTTGTGCCGACGAGATCGCTAGCCGCCTCCTGCAGCTCGAAGCGGCTAGCCGCTGGGAGCAGGATGGCCGGTTGAGCAACCTGCTCTGGTACCAGGAGCCCGAGATCGTCGTCCGCGGCGGCAAGGCCCTGGTTCCGCGCGTGAGGCCAAGCACGCAGCGGAACCAGCGGTACAACTCGGGCCGACGCCGCATCACCGAGGACATCCGCCTTGACACGTCGGCGGTGGTGTCCATCCGGAGCGCTGGGAACGGGGGCTTCACGGTCGAGAAGAGCGGCGACGTAGCACCCACGGCAGCCACGCTCGGTCACGATCGCGTGGACGTCCGCCTGTCGCATTCGCTCATCAGCCCGATCAAGCTGCCAGATGGAAGCTCCCTGTATTTGTCTGCCGGCAGGAATGTCGCGAGAGACGGCCACCGCGTCATTGCGCTATCCGAGACGCTCGACTCTGTCGTCCGCATCCCCCGAGGCTGGGCCGTCTCCATCTCTGGGGAAGCCGCCGCCGAATGCGACGGGCAAGGAGAACTCGAGGCCAGACGGGCCCTTGTCGGCTTGTATACCCATCTTGTCGCCGATGGGATTCTCGGGGGCGCACGCCCCCGCGACGTGGTTGCGGTGCTCGACCCCGGCTTCTCGCTGGGAAATGCCCTGGTTCCGCTCGCGGCTGAGAAGGGCGTCCAGCTGGTCTTGTTCACGAGCACCACCACCACCGCTGCTCCGGGGGGCACCGCCGCTGCTCCGGGGGTCAGGCTCTCCCCGCCGTGGGTCCCCGTTCACCCGCGAGCCTCGAAGCAGGGGCTGCAGAGGCTGGTTCCTGCGAAGCCAACACGCTTCGTCATCATGGGCGGCTCTGACGATCTCGCGGCTGCGTTTGTGTCCGCGTTGCCGTCCGGATCGACGGTTGTTCGGGAGGAGCACCGCCGGTTGGGATATGGACTCCAATCAGGACATGGACTCCAATCAGGACATGGACTCCAATCAGGATATGGACTCCAATCAGGATCGACACGCCTTGCAGGATCGACACGCCTTGCAGGAGACGTTCACTCTGCTGTCTCGACAGCTTCGCGCCATCTTCAAGCGGCGTGGGCGCGGTTCGCCGGCGAGTCGGTGCCTGCCGCAGACACACAAGCGTCGCTGCCCTCGGCGACGCTCGAGGAGGTTGCGTCGGGTTCTGCCCTTCGATCCGGCTCCGCGCAGGCCATCGTCGCGTGGTCTGCCTCGCCTCGCGTCCCCGTCCCAGTCTCTCCGGCGAGCAAAACGGTGTGGTTTGCTCCAAATAGGACGTACTGGATGGCTGGCCTGACGGGCAGCTTGGGCCTGTCGCTCGTGGAGTGGATGGTTGGGCAGGGGGCTCGGTATATCGCCCTGTCGAGCAGGAACCCCAAGGTGGATGAGGCATGGCTGCGGGCCATTGCGGCGCGAGGGGCCACGGTTGCCGTCTATTCCAAGTAAGTTGACCTCTCAGGATTTAGAAAACCACCTAACGTGTTTGGCGCAGCGACGTTACGAGTCGGGACGACGTGCGTGATCTGCACCGCCGGATTCGCGAGACTCTCCCTCCCATTGCCGGAGTCGCCCAGGGCGCCATGGTGCTGCACGACTCGCTCTTCTCCGACGCCAACCTGGAGCGGCTGCAGAAGGTGCTGCGGCCCAAGGTGCAAGGCAGCATCCACCTGGATGAGATCTTTTCCGAGGACAATACGGACGAGAAGCTCGACTTCTTCGTCTTCTTCTCGTCGGTCGCGTACGTGACGGGCAATGCCGGCCAGAGCGTTTATGCGGCCGCCAATGCCTTCATGGCCAGCCTCGCCAACCAGCGCCGTGCTCGGGGTCTCGCTGCATCTGTCATCAACATCGGAGCCATCCTGGGCGCCGGGTACGTGTCGAGAGAGCTGACCGAGGAGCAACAAGAGTATCTGCGCAAGGTTGGGCACATGTGGATGTCGGAGCAAGATGCGCACGAGATCTTTGCCGAGGGTGTCCGGGCCAGCAACCCCAAGTCCGCCGAGAGTCTCGAGTTTGAGACGGGCTTCCGGTCCGACAGGGACCGCGCACGAGATCTCAAGGACGAACCCCCCATGTTCCAGCATTTGGGCGCCGGACTAGGCGATGACGTCTCGGCGGCGGGCGATCCCAAGACCAGACGACAAAGCGTCAAGACCAAGGCCCGCTTGCTGAAGGCCACAAGCCACGAGCAGGTGTTTGATGTCCTGAAAGGTACGTCCTGTTCCCAGCTCAATCTCCCTCTAGCACCATCTTTTGTTGACAAGGTATTCCCAATCCTAGAGGGCTTTCTCTTGAAGCTGCAGGTGGCTCTGCAGTCCGACCCCGCCAGGTCAACGCTGGATGCGAGCCTCGACGAGCTCGGCGCCGACTCTCTCGTGGCCGTCGACATCCGCTCGTGGTTCCTCAACGAGCTTGGAGTCGACTTGCCCGTCTTGAAGATCCTCAACTCCCCGTCAGTGCGCGACCTCCTCGTCTCGGCCCAGGAACTCCTCCCAGCAACTGCTATTCCGAGCGCCCCTAGCGGCGCTGCCTCTGACGCCGCCAGCGCTGCCGCTGCCGCTGCCGCTGCCGATGCCGCCAAGCCAGTGCGAGAGTCCGATGCCGCCAAGCCAGTGCGAGAGCCACAATCCGTGGGGCCAATCTCCGACCCACCCGTATCGGAGTCTGCATCTCGGAGATCTTCCAGTCCGCTTTCTCCATCCGGCTCCGAGAGCGCGGCAACATCTCAGAACGCGTATCCTCCCTCAACAGTACCGTCCGAGATTGGCGACACCATTGACTCGACGGAGCCGGCTGATGGCAAGCTCCAAGGAAAACAGCCAACGCTGCCTGCCGCATCCCTAGACCTCACAAACGCCGTGCCAACGCTGCCTGCCGCATCCCCGGACCTCACAAACGCCGTGGCATCGAGGCTTCCCCCTGCCGCCCAGCGAACTGCGCCCCTATCCTTTGCCCAGTCTAGGTTCTGGTTTCTCAGGCGCTTTGTGGGAGACCAGACGGCCTTCAACATCACAACCGTGATAAAACTGCGCGGCAAGGTCGCGGCCGAGTCGCTGGCGAACGCCGTCGCCGCCGTTGGCCAGCGGCACGAAGCCCTCAGGACGTGCTTCACCGTCGATGAAGCCACCAAGACGCCGCTGCAGCTTGTTCTTCCCACCTCGGCGCTGCGCCTCGAGCAGGCCGCCATTTCGGACGAGACGGAACTGGACGAGGCTGTCCGGCGGCTCAAGAGCCACGTCTACGACATCGAGCACGCCGAGGCCCTCCGCATCCAGCTTCTCACGCTGTCTCCGGAGCAGCACTACCTCCTCCTAGGCTACCACCACATCTACCTTGACGGCATCGGCTATGTTGTCCTCATCTCCGACCTGGAGAGTGCGTATGGTGGCGACTTGGCCGCCACACCTGCCGCTGCCGAGGTGCTTCAATACCCAGACTTTGCCCAGAAGCAGATCCGGGAGTACGAGAGCGGTGCGTGGTCCGGCGAGCTGTCCTTTTGGCGCCAGCAGTTTGCCGAGCTTCCCAAGCCGCTTCCGCTGCTGCCTCTGGCCGGCCTGCAAGCTCGGCTTAGCGCCTCGCGGTTTGGCTCCCACACTTCGGGCTTCCGAGTTGATCGTGGTCTCGCCGATAAGATTAGCCAGGTCGCGCGCCGGTTCAAGGTGACGCCGTTCCATCTCCACCTGGCCGTCTTCCAGGTCCTGCTGTACCGCTACGTGGGTGACGAGCAGGGCAAAGACGTGGTCGTCGGCGTGGCCGACGGCAATCGCAAGGAAGCCAACGTCTTGCGCAGCCTGGGCATCTTTCTGAACCTGCTGCCGCTGCGCCTCCGTCTCCCGCGCGGCCCCAAGCAGACGTTCTCCGACACGCTGCGGGATGTGCAGACGGTAGCCCAGGCCGCCTTTAGCAACTCGCGCGTGCCCTTTGACGTCTTGCTCAACGAGCTCAACGTGCCGCGGGCGCCATCCCACAGCCCGCTCTTCCAGGCCTTCCTGAACTACCGACAAAACGTGCAGGAGGCGCGCAGCTTCCTGGGATGCGAGGGCGAGCTCGACATTGTCGCTGCCGGCCAGACCGACTACGACATCAGCCTTGATGTTCTCGATCTCGGCGCCAGCGGCGGAGAGAGTCTCATTACCGTGGCCGTCCAGAAAGATCTCTACGCCCCGGAGGCGGCCGAGAGGTTGGCCGCTAGCTATCAGGTTCTCCTGCGCCAGTTCGTCGACAACCCCGCCGCCAGGGTCACCGGGCCCGCGCTCCATCTCCGAGAAGATGTTGACAGGGCTGTCGCTTTGGGCCGAGGTAAGAGACAAGACGCTGCGGTTTCGCAACTCGAGTGGCACAGCCAGTTCCTAACCCCATTTTGGCAGGCCTAGAGGAACCGATCCAGTACCCATCCATTGTGCACCGCATCGACGTGATATCAGAGAAATACGCCCACAGGATCGCGCTGAGAGACGCCTTGGGAAACACCCTGACGTATCAGAGCCTGTCCGAGCGGGTTGACGGCATTGCGGAGCATCTCACCGCCCAGGGCATCGGGAGCGGCTCCGCCGTTGGCGTGTTCCAGGCCGCCGGTGCTGACTGGATCGCGTCAGTGCTGGCTATCCTCAGAGCGGGGGCAGCCTACGTACCGTTGGATCCAAAGGTCGGCCTGGAGAGGCTTTCGCTGGTTAGCAAAGACAGCCGGATCGCCGCCGTCTTGGTAGATACCCAGACCGTGACCGCCGAGTTTACCCAGCGGCAGCGCGATTCCGGGGTCGCCGTCGCGAACGTGTCCGACATCCAACCAGCACCTCGGCCGCACAGATCCCCGAACCGCGCCCGGCCTGCAGATGTGGCCGTCGTCATGTACTCCAGCGGCTCGACCGGCGTTCCCAAGGGCGTCTCCCTGCTGCACTCCAACATCAGCAGCTACGCCGACACGGCTCACCTGGGCTGGGGCCTGCGCGAAGGCCAGGAAACCTTCCTCAACCAGGCCTCGTACACCTTCGACGTGTCCCTCCAGCAGACCATCGTCGCGCTCGGCCTCGGCAGCACCGTCGTGGTCATGAGCAGCGCCGCACGCGAAGATCCCGCCGCCTTGTCCAAGTTGGTGGCGTCCGAGAACATCACGGTAACGGGGGCAACGCCGACCGAATACCAGGCGTGGGCGCGTCATTGGAGCCCGGAGCTTCTCAAGAGCTCGTCGTGGCGGGTGGCCTTTACGTGGGGTGAGCCCGTGTCCAAGCAACAGATCCGCGCCTTCCGCCTCCTTGGCAAGCCCGACCTCGGGCTGATCGATGCCTATGGTCCGGCCGAGGCGACCATCACGTCAGCTCACGGGGACATCCCCTGGGCTCGGGCCCGTGCGGTCGACGGCGTGCCTGGCCATCCCAGATTCCCCCTAGTCGCCACGCCCAACACGTCCGTCTACATCGTCGACGGCAACCTCGACCCCGTCCCTGCCGGTGTGCTGGGCCAGGTGGTCCTCGGCGGCGCTTCGGTTGCCAAGGGCTACTTGAACGACGAAGCCCTGACAGCGAGCAGGTTCGTGGCCGACAGGTATGCGAGCTCGTACTTCCGAGCGCAGGGCTGGTCCAGAGCGCACCTGACAGGAGATCGCGGACGGCTGACGGCAGACGGCCGGCTGATCCTCCACGGCAGGATTGAGGGGAGCACTCAGGTGAAGCTGGCCGGGATCCGGATAGAACTCCAGGATGTTGAGGCCACCATTCTCAACGCCAATGCTGCCGTGCTTCAGGCCGTCGTGTCGGCCCGCCGGAGCCCTGGCTCAGGCACACCTTTTCTCGTCGCTTTTGTCGTCCTGTCTGACCGTCTCGGCGACGCCTCCGAGAGAGCCCGCCTGCTGGAGCAGCTGCCGAGCACGCTCCCGCTCCCCCCGTACATGAGACCGGCTATCGCTGTCGCCGTAGACCGCCTCCCTACCAACAGCTCCGGGAAGCTGGATCGCCGCGCCGTCGACGCGTGGCCGCTGCCGACTTCCAGCGACGGTGGAGGAGAAGGACAAGCCAAGGCGGCTCTCGCGGGTCTCTCCGAGCTCGAAGACGCCCTCGCTCGTCTCTGGCGTGACGCCCTCCCCCAAGGGCTGCCGCGGCCCCAGAGTTCTCTGGACAGCCAGTCGGATTTCTTCCACGTCGGGGGGAGCTCTCTGTCGCTGATCAACCTCCAAGACCTGATCAAGGAGCGCTTCCACATCTCCGTGTCGCTGCACAAACTCTTCCAGTCCAGCTCTCTGGGCGGCATGGCGGCCGCGATTCGAGAGCTCCGGACCGAATCCGGATCCGATGGCGGCGGCGCTGCCGACACCGCCGCCCCAGCCGTCATAGACTGGGAGCAAGAGGCTGCCCTCCCCTTGGACCTGCAACCCGAGCATGGCGATCGCGATAGCGAAGCAATCGTCCCCCCCGGCCGGCCGCCAGCCATCATCGCGCTCACCGGCGCTACGGGCTTCATCGGTCGCGGGATCCTCCAGCAGCTAATCAACAACGCCGCCATTTCCAAAGTCCACCTCCTCGCCGTGCGCAAGCAGCCATCCCAGCTGCCCCCGGACTCGCAATCCCTCTTCGCCCACCCAAAGGTGACCATCTACCCCGGAGACCTCGGAGCGCCGCGCCTCGGCCTCACCCCCTCCCAAATCTCCTCCATATTCTCCACCGTCGACGCCGTCATCCACGCCGGCGCCGACGTCTCCTTCCTCAAGACCTACCATACCCTCCGTCTCGTCAACGTCGCGTCGACGCGCGAACTCATCCGCCTCTCTACGAGGCGCCGGATACCATTCCACTTCGTCTCGTCCGCCACCGTCGCCCGCCTCGCCGTCGCCCGCGGCGCCGACAGCCTCGGTCGCGAATCCGTTCGTCGCTATCTCCCCACAGCGGCCGACGCTGAAGGCGACGGCTACGTCACGGCCAAGTGGGTCAGCGAGGTTCTTCTGGAGAATGCTGCGGCGCAGACTGGTCTGCCGGTGTGGATCCACCGGCCCACGAGCGTGACGGGGGATGGGGCGAGTGAGAGGGACTTGATGAGCAATGTGTCGCGGTATATTCGGAAGCTCGGAGCGGTCCCAGACACGCGCGGGTGGAAGGGGAATTTCGACTTTGTCGAGGTCGGGAAGGTGGTTGGGGATATTGTCGGGGCCGTTGTGCATGGTGATGATGTCGATGAGGAGAGGGCAGAAGGAGGAAACCCGCGTTTCCGGTTCCAGTCTGGGGATGTTCCAGTCTCTGGGGACGAGATCGCGCCAACTGGCGGTTCAGAGGGCGGCGAGGAGAAAGGGTTCCAAGTGCTACCGTTTGGCGAGTGGGTTGACAAGGCAGAGGAGGCCGGGCTGGATGGGCTGCTGGTGTTGTATCTGCGCCGCGCAGAGCAGGGGCAGCTGCTGATACCCAACCTGAGGAAGGATTGAATAATTGGTGGGAGCGGAGGTGTCATCATGTGGCGCTCGAATTGTGTGTTTTGTGTGTGGGTGTCATTCAGTGGGTGGCTTGGGTGTTGATGGGGGTGGTTGCATTAAAACCGCGTTGAGGGCTGGGCCGGCATTCGTCTTTCGCTTGTCATCTCTTACGGGTTTATTTCGCTTGTCATCTCTTACGGTTTATTTCTGTTGGAACAGCGGCATTCATGACCGTACTTTTGGTGCAGTGAGGTAGCGCAAGGCACGTGCCGATCCACCAAAACCAAGCTCCCCAGAAACCTTAGTTACTGTTGGAGCAGCGGCATTCATGACCGTACTTTGGGTGCAGGAGGGAAGTAGCGCCGGGCACGTGCCGGCTCACGTGGTACGTGGGCGCACGGGGGCCTGCGTGCCGATCCACAAAACAAGCCCACCCAGAAACCTTAGTTACTTCTGTAGACAATACTGAACAACCATTACCCCCCCTCCCCCCCCAGTAGTACTACTACGAACCATTCCGGAATACCACGAACCATTTCCTATGTGGTGGACAGGCCCTAGTCGGAATGAGTAATGAGCGCTTTTCTCGACTTCTAGCAAGTATTAGCACGAATATATCTCGGTTGAACGTGTTTGGCACCTCCAAAATGAGTTTTCGAGAGGCTGCAGGACAGATCAGAGTGATTTCCACACTTAATTCCAATCCAATAGAGTACCTAGATGTCTGAACGCCATCCGTCAATTGTCCCGCCATGCGTCAATTGTCCTGCCGTCCGTCAATTGTCCTGCCATCCGTCAGTTGTCTGTCTTGTTGGCGTGCCATGGCTGAAGTTTCTTGTATAGTCGGCGCCACGTGAACACGCCAGAAGAAGACGACATGGCGTCATGCTGCAAGCTGTCATTGCGAGCGGCGATCCCCCGTATTAGCAACTCGCGAAATGCAGAGGAACTATAAAATAAGCTACCTGACCAGTCAGGAAGGGGTCAGCTGAACGGTGCCTCCGGCGGCGCCTGCCGCGGGCTGTCCTCGCTTCGCTCGAGGAAGGGTGGCTGGGCCATTTTACTAAGAAACTAGTAAGGACAACCCCGCTTTGTGTCATAGCTCGTAGCCAAAGGTTGACCCAACTGTGTCAACTATGTCCACTGTGTCAATTTGTCACCTGTGGTAAAAGTAAAAACACAGGAGAGTCATTACAACGTAAACAGCATGGTGTTGAGGCAGAAAAAGTCGATTCTGCTAGTTAACACGGCGCTGGTAATCCGCCGCACGCAAGGCACTTGTAACGGGGAACTGACGGCGAGAGCAAGCCGCATTACCGCTCTGGAAGTCTCGCAAGGACTGGAAGATCGGCACCACATTTCTCGGAAGAGCCTCATCGTTAGGGAAGCAAGCCGGGCCGTCATACTTGTCCCTCTTAACAAGCAGAACAAAGGGAGCCTCGCGGCGATAGCCCCTCAACACCAAAACAAATTCTCGTAATAATTTAATGTTCCGATGTTCATGGTCTAATTGTTGGATTTCTAGGGGGCAAGCCCCTAGGACCCCTATTGTCTGCGGCGCTCTTGGCCTGCGGCGCTTGGAGCCTGCGACACTTTCCTTCATACAGCTTACATCTACTAATTGGGAAATTGCTCCTTCCTGACACAACCACGACAGCAAAGCGGCATTTCACGGCTTAATCTGTCCGAGGTTCATCCGATCGACCAGTCCCTCGAGTCCATCTCGACACGGCCGAAAACTGGCCAATCGCTGTCCGAGAAAATTTCGGCACCCTCACGGTAATATAGAATACAGCCTCTCTACGCCACCTCCGGCTCGCAAGCTCGCCTACGGTGGCTCCGTTCAGCTGAATCATAGTTGCCCGACTGTTTGCAGCCGAGATGTGCAGGTGTCTCCAAGTGCCACTGTGGCTGGGATCGCAGGGATCAGGCCGGAACCCGGCCTGATGCGCCCGAGCCCAGGCATAAGTGGATCTGGAATCCACCAGTCCAGGCCATCATTTATTTCCACATACATATTCCGCCGTGGCTCGAATAGCTAGACTTCCGGCAAGCAATCCAGTCATTCCCTTCCTGCCCACAGCCACCCTTTGCAAGGTTCCAGCCCTGTGGGTGGCAGGACTTCGGCCCTTGAGCCTGAAACCTCGGGCAATGTTTCGCTGTCCACCGCATCGACGCTGTATAGGTTGGAGTCATCGGCCAATGTTTTGACCGTGTGCTGGTGTAATCTCCATCTCACTATCAGGCTGCGTCTGAACTAGATACTCAGGCTAGGAGAGGCCGTCAGTGTGATAGACACGTGCTGTCACGGGGGTGGAGCGAGGTCGCGATGCGAATGGTGCTTAATCAAGGAACTACCCTTGGCCAGGCTCCTGTACAACGGAACAGTGACGAAGATGTGCCGGTCGGTGGATGTGCCGGTCGGTGGATGTGCCGGTCGGTGGATGTGCCGGTCGGTGGATGCGGTCGGTGTTCGGGAAATACCATAGGGTAGACTGAGCATGGACCTTGTCTCTTACATCAAGTACAGCCTCTCTCTAACTGAATGCCCGAGTTGAACTTGGCACAGCATCTGCAGGTATCTAACTAGGTCCACTACCTAGGCATCCACACCACCTGCAGGTATCTAACTAGGTATACTACCTAAGCATTCACACCACCTGCAGGTATCTAACTAGGTCTACTACCTGGCATTCACACCACCTGCAGCCCAGCTTTACGGGCACACCTATGTAATCCCATGTCCGCCGCTGATGTACAACACAGATTGGCCCGGTGCATGGGTATCGCTTTTAAATTAGATTAGATGTCATTATCTACCTAATCGACCAAGAAGCTGAGATAACATTTGTTTGTAAATGCTTGACCTCTGTGGCTTTTTGGGAATACCTGTTGGCAGGTTAAGAAAATCAATGTGAAAGGTCTCTGTCGTCTACCTGTAGTAGCATAAAGAAAGAAAGGGTAATTACACAGCCAATTCTGCAGTCTACTGGCCTTTTTATGCCCTTCCCTTCCTCGGTCGGGGCTTCCATCCGTACATGATGTTAGTATCGTGCCTTTGTTTGGCCCGCATTTGGCTTCCAACCGGCTACGTAATGCTGACAATGTCCAATGCACCCCAGAAATGATGACCAAAAGAGCGCATACGGCAACCTGTTAAGGCCACGATGTGACCCGGGAAAGGACCAGGTGCCCTAAGGCTCGGGCTCGGGCTCAGGCTTCTTGGCCTCTTCCTCCTGCTGGAGCCCGAACTCTGTGTTGAGCTCCTTGCGCAACTCAACCTCCTTCTCCAGGAAAACCAGCAAGAAGCTGACACCTGACAAGACAATTCCAACGTGCCAAACCCGCTGTACGCTCGAGCTGTACACTTCGCGTACCTGGCCGCGCACAACACTGGCAAACGCGTTGACAAAGTCGGCCGTGGCATGGGCATAGGCCTGGCCCCCGTTCAGAATGGACCGCGCAGCTTCGTCGTCGATAGTGTACAGCAGTGACTCGAAGCGGTTGTTGAAGACGGCGGCGGGGATTGTGACGGCCCAGATGACACCGACGCTGCGGAGGAAGGCCCACGTGCCCGTGCTGCGCGCCGCGTCGGCCTCTGAGAGGCGCGCTTGAACGGCAGGCAACAGAGTCGCCATGGGGAGACCGAGGCCGACCGCCAGGAAGACCTGGAAGAAAACCCAGGCAGCGGGCGACGACGAAGGGCCGAGGACGGAGGCCAGGCCGCACCCGAGCGTCAGCAAGGCGAAGCTGGCGAGGTGGATGGGCTTGTAGCGGCCGATCTTGGCCATGACACCACCGCCGATGGCGGCGGACAGGGGAAAGGCGATGACGGTGGGCGTGAGGTAGGCGCCGGAGAGGGTCTGCGACACGCCCACCACTGCCTGGAAGTAGACGGCAAAGACGTAGACGACCCAGAGGCACATGATGGAGTGCAAGAATGTGATGGCGTAAGCGGCGGCTGATGTGCGGTTTCCGAATAGGTGGTACGGCGTAACGGGCTCCGCGGCCAGAGGAGAGCCTTCGTACGCCACAAAGACGAGGATCAAGGCCAAGCCGGCGGCGAGAGGCCCGCAGACGCGCGGGTCGGACCAGGGGCGCGACGAGCCGCCGTACGTCACGGCGTACATGACGCCGACGCAAGAGAGGGTCAGGATGGTGACGCCGCCCCAGTCGATGCGCTTCATCTTGGTGGAAAAGGAGCCGTGATCGCCGTGGTTGACCTTGAGGAACAGGAAGATGACGACCATGCAGGCGGCACCAATGGGCAGGTTCAGGTAGAAGGCCCAGCGCCACTGGCCGCTCTGGGCAAGCGCGCCGCCGATGAGTGGGGCGACGGCGGTGAAGATGCCGATGCAGCCGAAGATCATGCCCAGGAACTTGGAGCGGTCGCGAACGGGCAGCAAGTCGCAGATGACGAGGTCGACCATCATGTTGATGCCGCCCGCACCGATCCCCTGCACCGCGCGAGCCGCGATGAGCATGTTTGCCGACGAGGCACCGCCGCAGAGGCCGCTGCCGAGGTTGAAGACGGCGAGAATGGCGAGAAACACCCATCGGCGGCCGTAGAGGTCTGAGAGCTGGGCTAGGAACGGCTGGAAGACGGCGCTGCAGTCCTCATTGTGTTAGTGCTCATGTGCGCCCCATGACAGCTAGAAGGGGGGGGGGGGGGGGGAGAGAGCGTACCCAGTGAGGAAGTAGACGTTAGCAATCCAGACGTACGAAGGCCCAGCGTCGAGAGAGAGGGCAATAGTAGGCAGGGCGGTGGCGACGATGGATCCGTCGAGAGCGCTCAGCAGGGTAGCGGCGACAAGGCCGGTGAATACGGCCCAGAATTGCCAACCATACTGTGTTTTCCCCTCGTTTTCGCTTGCCGTTGCCTGAGAATCGGTTGAGCTGTCGGCAGGGTCAACTGCCGTCTGCGCTGCCGATGCCTTCTGCGCTGCCGGTGCCGTCTTTGTGGTCTTTTCTGCCGGTTCAAGGGGCGCCGCGTGGGCCTGTGAGGTCGCGGTCGCCATGACAGCAACTGTTGCGAGTCGAGAAAGACTCAGTGGCAGAAGGAGAATAACCAGACCCAGATGAGTCCAGGAGAGCTGGCGAGACGGAAACAACGAGGCTTCAGTCTCTAGGCGAGGCTATCTTGGACTGCTGGAGGGCTGTACTTGGACTGCTGGAGGGCTGCACTTGGACTGCTGGAGGGCTGCACTTGGACTGCTGGAGGGCTGCACTTGGACTGCTGAGGGCTGTCTTGGACTGCTGGAGGAGAGCAAAGCATGTGAGTGCGATGCAGGTCGCCTGAATCGGGACTTGGAGGGGTGATAGCACGGGTGAGAGCTACATCAGAACTACGCAGTCGATGGGATACTGTTTCGAGTACATGGCCTAGGAGGAATGGCCGCTAAGTTGGCACGGCTGGTGCCACTTGTATGCCTGATTGGCTGTCGGGGCGAGCCGCTTTGTCGGAGTAGGTATGGCTGCATTGGTAATGCATCTCTAGCGGGATGCTGAATCTGGCTGAGATCAGATTGTTGACTCCGATAGGGGCTGCCTGATCGGAGACGGACTGGACCCACTCGACTCCGATTATTACCCACCTTACTCCGATTATGAGACCCACTTTACTCCGATCAGACCCACTTTACTCCGATTCGCTCGGTTGGAACCCCGGCTTCTTACCCCGCTAGCCCGGCCCTTGTCCTCCAAGCCGGCAGCGACATCAAATTAGAAGGCGTCCATAGACGCCACAGCCAAAAAAAAAAAAGGCTATCAAAAAGACTTGCTGCACCCCCCACCAACCAGCCCCCCCCAGCCCCCCCCCTCCCCTCGTCTCTTAGCGTCACTGTCACACACAGTAGGACCCCTGACCCGACTCTACTAGACTCCATCATGCTTCGAGAGTTTGTGACAGCTGTGCAAGCGCACCCAGGGACCACCATAGCGATCCTTGGCATCGCGGCAGCACTCGCCTGGGCTGGACTCGTCTGGCACAAGGCATCTCGCGAGCTGAAGTTGCCCTTTTTGCGCTTCGAGGATGGCGATGACTCGCGCCAGCGCTACATCACCGACAGCGGCACTTTGTTCAAGGTTGGCTATGAAAAGTACCTCAGATATGGACAGGCCTTCAAGATGCGCAACTACATCGATGAGCTGCCCCCTCAGGTTTACCTGCCTCTCAAGTATCTCGACGAGGTCAAGAGTGCGCCGCAAGCCAAGCTCAGCTTTCCCTACTTCTCGCTGCTGGTACGTCTTTTCCGTCTCTCGAGAAGGGTTTCGTGCTCACCCGTTGCGTTGCAGCTCTTCTCGCAGGACCATACTGGTATGGCCAAGCAGACGGATGAGGCCGCCCATGTGATTCGAACAGATCTGATCCGCAATCAGCGTGAGGACATACCCGGACTGTCATTATCCCAGCGCTGCCGGCGCTGACGGGATTCTTGCTGACAGGATTCTTGCTGTAGCATTTCTGTACCCCGGGCTAGAGGCAGAGCGTGCTGCTGTCATTGACGAGAAGCTGCCACGGACACAGGGTGAGTTCCACGAAACAAAAAAAATAAAAATAAAAATAAAAAATAAAAAATAAAAAAATCTTTCGTTTCAGAGCTCAGCATTAACAGGCCCGCAGACTGGCAATCGGTGAATCCGTATCCCATATTTTCCTACATCATTGCCCGGCTGGCAGCAAAAACTACCGGGTCAGCCGAGCTCTCCCGCAACGACGAGTGGCTCGGCATCATGATCAGCGTCACCCAGACCTCCATGGGGGCCGCCCACGCGTTGCGCGCATCGTGGCCGTGGTGGACGCGCTGGCTAGCTCGCTATGTCTTCCCACCTGTGAAAAAGGTGCTCGCAGATCGAGCCCGCGCAGCCGAGATCCTGCGTCCGATTTTGGAGGAGCGCGTCGCGACCCTGCATGCCGACGACGGAAAGACCGAGAGGCCCAACGACGGCATACAATGGTTGGTCGAGTATTATCACGCCAGGGGCAGAGGTGCTCTATTGACTCCTGACCTGCTCGCGCAAAACCAACTGTTCTATGCCATGGCCGCCATACACAGCAGCACGGCCATTCTGCTGTCCGTCTTGTACGACCTGATTGATGAGCGCCATGAGCACATCAAGGCAGAGCTTATCGATGAGATTCAGCAGGTCCACAAGGAATTTGGCAGTTGGTCGCGTCAAGCCGTGTCGAAGCTTGTCAAGCTGGATTCATTCATGAAAGAGAGCCAGCGGATACACTATGTTGGTCATGGTAAGTTTATTTGCTCTCTTTTATTTGCTCTCTTTTATTTGCTCTCTTTTATTTGCTCTCTTTTATTTGCTCTCTTTTATTTGCTCTCTTTTATTTGCTCTCTTTCATTTCCTCTCTCGTTTTATTTGCGTTGGTGTCTAACAGCAGGCCAGCCCGGGTCACACGTGCCGCCAAGGTCCCCTACACCTTCAAGGACGGGCTACATCTCCCAGAGGGTACCATGATCCAGTTCCTGCACAGCGGCCCGCTGCGAGATGCCGACTTCTTTGAAGACCCCGAGACCTTCGACCCGTGGCGCTTTCTCAAGAAGCGGCAGGAGGGCGATCCCAACAAGTTCCAGTTCGCCAGCTTGTCCGACGTGGAGACGACCTTCGGCGCTGGATTCCATGCCTGCCCTGCTCGCAACTATGCGTCCGACGTTATGAAACTGGTACTCGTCTATCTGCTGACGAAGTACGACATCAAGTACGACAGCGATACCCAGAGGCGCCCACCGGAGATGGCCCATGACAGTGCTACCATGCCGAGCCTGGCAACACAGATCTTGTACCGGGACAAGAGCGTGTCTCGAGGGCAACCAACAGCTAGCACAGCGTAGACAGCTATAAGTACGGGCTAGTACTAGGTAGCCGGAATACAAATTGAACCGGGGGGTTTTGGTTTTGGAGAAAGAAAAAAACAGTGCCCGCGAGTCCCGGGTAACTTGAAGTGAATGTGCTGATGACAAAAGTGTAGACCGTGAGCTGCCTCGGCCAATGCAGGGACCAGACCATGGATTTTGGAACGAGCTGCGAGTCCGTGATAGCGCAAAGCTGCGAGTCCGTGACAGCGCAAAGCTGCGAGTCCGTGATAGCGACAAAGCTGCGAGTCCGTGATAGCAAAAAAATAGTATGGTGATGTCCCCTGCATGTCCTAGCAACCAAGGTGTGCTACTTTTGCCAAGCTGCCGCCCCATATGCATGCAGGGTTGCAGCCCACGCAGCCGGAGCCCACGCAGCCGGAGCCCAAGCAGCCGGAGCCCAAGCAGCCCCACATCGGAGTTGACAAGTGCTATTGAACAAGCCAAGGTATTGGATGAGCAACTACCGGGTCTCAATGTCGTGATCCCACCTCGATGCTCGCATCCTCCAACCGCGCGAGCCAAGCATCCAGGCCCATTGCGCAGCCAATGATTCTGTGCCCAGCTGGTACAGGTACTGAAGCCGTGGTTGGAGCTATAACTTCTTGACCTGCCCGGTTTTGTTGGTCCGGCTTGCCGATGTCTCGTTCCGCAGGCCCTATTTTGCACACCTCTTTGTGCCTCAGTCTCCGAGTCCTAACCCTCGCTGGCATCGAACATCACCATCACCAGCATGGCCGTCTCAGTGACGACAACCTCGGCCGCGGCCGCAGCCGCAGCCGCTGACGCATCCCCGCCGCCCAAAAAGACGCTCCGCTCGTACATCTGGGACACAGATTCGCATCTCAAGAGCCCCGCAGAGCGCCGACTCCTCCTCAAGCTCGACCTGGCCATCCTCATCATCAGCTGCTTCGGCTTCTTCATGAAGTTCCTGGATCAAACCAACATGATCAGCGCCTACATTTCAGGTATGCGTGAGGACCTGGGGATGCTCGGCAACGAGTACACGTACGCAACCACGGCCTACACGGTCGGGTACGCCATCATGCAAGTCCCCAGCACCCTGATCGTCCAGAAAATCCCGCCGGCTATCTGGCTGGGCGCCATGGAGGTCGGCTGGGGCGTCTGGACGTTTGCGCAAGCCGGCTTGTCGAGCCCGGCACAGCTGTACGCGTTCCGTTTCCTGGTCGGCTTGTTCGAGGCCTCGTTTTCGCCGGTCGTGCTCTACGTCATTGGCGGTTGGTATACCAAGACGGAGCTCGCCAAGCGGACAACGCTCTTCCAGATCACAGCGCCGCTTGGTGCTGCCTTTTCGGGATATCTGCAGGCTGCCGTGTATGAAGGCTTGGACGGTAGGAATGGTCTCGCTGGATGGCGGTGGCTCTATATTATCTGCGGTGTAAGGCTGCCTCCGTTCCTGGTCCGCTCGACCGCGTGCGGGTGCTAACAGTTCTGGCCTCCCCAGATAATGACAGTCCCCGTCGGCGTTGGCACTTTCTTCTTCTTCCCCGACACCCCCTACAAGAAGAAGCCGTGGTTCCTCACCAACGACGAACACGCCATCGCGATAAAGCGCGTGCAGGATATCGGGATCGCTCCCCCTGCGAAGATCACCCTCCGCACCTTCACCCGTATCCTGTCCCACTGGAGGATCTATGCTTTTGTGTTTGGCTACGTCGTAAGCTGCCCTGCACCCTGCACCCTGCACCCTGCCGGCAGTTCTGTCTCGCGCAGCTCGTGTGGCACTCTGCTAACGCATCCCTCAGCTCTATGGCTGTTCTTCGCTGGCTGGCGGCTTCTTTGGCATCTGGCTCAGGTCCGAAGGCTTCTCGGTTGTCAATTCAAACGTCATTCCCTCGGGGGCGTGGCTGATTTCGGGATTCTTATCTCTAACCTGGGGTTATCTGTCTGATATCACCAAGAGCAGGTTCACGTGGGTTATAGTACCCCTGGTAGGTTCATTCACTCTGGACCGAGCACTGAAGCTTTGGGGGGGGGAGGGGGGCGACGAAAGCTGACAAACCAATTCACAATTCACAGATCCTTGGTCTTATTCCAAACGGCATCCTGGCCGTCTGGCCCCCAGGAATCCCGCTAAAGCAGTTTGCTTTCTTGACCGTCGGAGTGCAGCTGATGCCAGGCGTCTTGTGAGCCTTTCTGCTCCATCCCATCAAAGCTGCATGGGC
This sequence comes from Lasiosphaeria miniovina, assembly GCF_030549165.1. Taxonomy (NCBI): domain Eukaryota; kingdom Fungi; phylum Ascomycota; class Sordariomycetes; order Sordariales; family Lasiosphaeriaceae; genus Lasiosphaeria; species Lasiosphaeria miniovina. The sequence continues at coordinate 2,867,537 of NW_026848223.1, read as the reverse complement.
ATGTGCTGAAATATTGTATCACAGTTATGCTTGGGCCCACGAGGTCTGCCGCGATGATAATGAGGAGCGCGCCATCGTCGCCAGCAGCATGAATGGCATGTCATATGCCATCTTGGCATGGCTACCCATCATCATTTTCCCGCAGACAATGGCACCCAGCTTCCGTATGTGACAGTTGAGCGCTCAACTCGAGATGCGACATGAGCTGACACGTTTCATTCCAGGTTACGGTTTCCCTGCGAGTTTTGGACTCCTGATCGGCGCGATTTTCGCCGTCATCCTTATCCAATTTCTTGTCAAACGCGAGGAGAAGCTCAAAGCCGCCGTCAGTCCAGCGACCCATCTCGAGACGGCGGGGTCGGGTTCCGAAAAGAAGGACAGCGGTGAGGACATTGATGCCAAGACGGCTGGCCTGTAGTACTGTATGGTCTATAGACTGTATGGTCTGTAGACTGTATGGTCTGTAGACTGTATGGTCTGTAGACTGTATGGTCTGTAGTACTGCATGGTCTGTAGTACTGCATGGTCTGTAGTACTGTATGGTCTGTCGGGTCTCTTGCGACACGACGTGATAGCCAAAGGGTAGAAGGGGCAGTTAATTGGCGGGGCAGTTAATTGGCAGGGCAATCATAGCGTCTCGCCGGCTGAGTTAAAGCAACTTTGCATAGTTTGACCTACCATGATCACTCTTAAGCTGCGAGAGGGCTAAAATATGCCCAGGATTAAAGTTCTTCCTCGCTAGTGCAATTGTGTTTCCCTGGTATGGCGCCATAGCACTTTTAGGAGCGAATAGCATTGTATTGGTTGAATTAGTCGAGAAGTCGCGAGCTCATATTTCTCCCGGATCCCAACAATTAAATTGTTGTTTTGGCGCATTTGCTTTGGCGCATTCACCTTGGATTTCTCCTAGACGTGTGTAACATTTTTTTTGTTGGTGATTGCAGCCGACTTCATTTCGCCCTTCGCCTTTTCCGTTCAAGTCAAGCCTCAGCTAATTTTCACGTGCAAGGTAGGCAGGCCACCAGGCGAATCGGAGTCCTGCTAAAGACGCTGGGCGTTCGCGCACCCCCATGGCACTTGCATCTGCATGTGCATTTCTTAAGCGCGGAAAAGACCACAGCACAGCAGTCAGTAGGCACACTCGGCAATCAAAAGGGGCATAGCTAGCACCCTCTTTTAGCTCTAGATTCCAGCGACACATGGGCGCTCCAACTCCCGACTCCGGTGGCTACCTCCGATGACTGGATTGCGAGCTTTGATGGGCTTGATGACGTGCTCGGCGGTGGGGGGCAGCGTTGCTAATAGACGCCGGGCGGCTCAAATGATTGCTGGTACCAGAATGCTGTATTGCGTACTGTAGGTAAGGCCACCTTTGAAGCATCCCTACCTTCCACTTGCCTCGAGTTTTGTCCAACCTCGCATTGCAACACGCAAGCATCATCAGCTTCCACCCACCATATACATACCAGGTATCATGGCGCCAGACAGAACCCCGCGTGGCCATCCCGGCTCTCACTTTGGAATCGGTCGGACGGTTGCTGTTATCGGTGCTGGCATCGGTGGGGTTTCCGCTGCGGCTTACCTGCTCAAGGAGGGACTTTCAGTGACCGTCTTTGAGCGGTCAGGCGTCGGCGGTGGAATTTGGCATTTTGACGAGCGCATTCCCGAGGACCCCCCATATCCGAGCCAGAGGCCCTCGCTGGGAGACTACCAAGTCTCCCAAAGAGGCGAGTTCGCGAGCCCAACCCCTCCGCCCGAACCTTTCGTCGACGACAACGACAGCCGCGTGGATGCTCTTGATTCCAATCCCAAGGGCGACTCGAATCTCGAGGTTCGCTTCGCACCTCCGGGGCCGTGCTACGCGGGTCTCAAGAACAACATACCCACGAGTGTGCTGGTCAGCAGCTTGGGTCCTTGGCCAGAGGGAACGGAGCAGAACATCAGCCAGGAGCTTGCCGAGAAATACATCCAGGGCCTAGCGACTGAGCACGGAGTCACTGCGGTCACGCAACTCCATACCCGGGTGGATGAGGTCAAGACAACACCCGACGGCGCGAAGTGGGAGGTGCGAACCGTCTCTCTGGAGAAACTGCACGGGAGTGCCCAGCTCAAGGAGCGCCTGTGGTGCTTTGACTTGGTCGTCGTTGCCACCGGTCACTATTGCACGCCCCGGATACCAGACTTCCGGGGGCTGAAGCAGTTGAAAACGGCATTCCCCGGCCGCATCATCCACTCCAAGCAGTATCGTCGCCCCCAGCAGTTCCAAGGGCAGAACGTTCTGGTAATCGGGGCCGGCGTATCCTCGTCGGATATCTGCAGGGAGCTCGTTGGCATTGCCAATAAGGTCTACCAGAGTGTGCGCGGGGGCATGTATGACACACCCGTCCACCTGCTGCCGGACAGCACGCTCCGGGTGGGTGGGATAGAAGAGTTCCGACTGTTGAAGGACAGCTCCATCGCAGGGGAACAGCACTTGGCCCCCGGTCAGCCAATCCCGGGACAGGTCGTTCTCAAAGACGGCGAAGTCCTGGATGACATCCACTATGTGGTGCTCGCTACAGGGTACATCACCTCGTATCCCTTCCTTTCGCACCTGCACTCGGACGACGCAAACCTCGACGAAGCCGGTGAGCATGTGCTCATCACATCAGACGGCGACATGGTACACAACCTTCACAAGGACATCTTCTACATTCCCAACCCAACACTCGCCTTCATCGGTGTGCCGTATCATGCTGCGGCCTTCACATTGTTTGGCTTCCAGGCCCAAGTGTTGGCCCGGGTGTTTTCAGGCAAAGCGCACCTGCCAGCGCGAGGGGAGATGGTGGAGGAGTATAGGGAGAAGGTCAAGGAGAAGGAACTCGGACGATCTTTCCACTCTTTGGCTGGACCTGGTGCAGAGGTTGAGTACGTGAAGAACTTGGTTGACTGGGTTAATGAAGATGGAGATGTCCTGGGTGAACCGCAAATATCGGCACATGCGGAGGAATGGGTCAAGGAATATGAGGCCTTCAAGACTCGGCTCACTGAGGCATGGTTTGGGAAGAAATCCGAGAAGTTGGAGTTATGAGATCTGAGAATGTAGAGGTGCATGTGTAGATGCGCAGCTATGTCTTGAATCAGAGGAGGAAATTGAGTCTAGTTTTTTTTTGGACTACGCTGTAAATCATCTCCATCGTACATAGCGCTGTTGTCTCACTGCTCCCGCCCTATCTCCGCTATCAAACCGAGATTTCACAGTAGATTCCCCTTGCCTCCTCCGACCAACCTAGCCCCCTCGTCGTCGTCACTAGCCTTCGAGCCAATAATTGACTTATCAATTCCACAGAGCGCAATTTCGAACAGCAGCAAGGTCTTGCCAGCAGCCAACAAGGCATCGGCGTTCTTGTTACCTGGTCCCTGAACACTATGTTCCCCAAGTCGTCCACTCCCGCCTCCAGCTTCTCAACGCTATCGGCCATAAACACTTCTGCCCTGTCTTCGCAAGTTGTCAGAAGCACGGCACGCTGGATTCGGTGGAATTGATGGGGTTGCAACTGCGTGATTATATTGCTGGTGTGATCTCCGTTTTTTTTTGGCTTGCAGCCGATATCTCCTTCCTTTATAGACTTCTTTCGAGGATTCGGCTTGTGTCCTCACAGTGGCTCGGCCTGACAGTGTCAGGTACCCAGCCAGTTTTGCTGACGAGGTGCCCAGGGACCCTTCTCCCTGACAGGACGGTAGATTTTTATTCGCGGAATAGGGGGGTAAGGTAGAAAAGAGGAGGTACGAAATACTAGCGAAAATGACGGCGGAAAACTTGGAAGCTCTGATATATTTCGGATGATGAACAGCTCCCATGTTTCGGTATGGAGGTGAATCATACACCACTATTGTGTTCCAATCGCGATCTCTGCTTCTAGTCAGAATCCTTCACCGACGGATCCTGCGCAACCCGGTAGCAAGCTGATTTCTGGTGAGGCTCGGTCTCCTCGACGCCCTTACCGCCGATGGCCTGCAAATAAGGTCCATTTGTCTAGAGAGGTTATCGTTGGCGATGCGAAACTCTGTTCTCTGCTTCTTCATCTCAGATTTGAACTCCTGGCCCTGACGATCCATCAGCTGTGTTGACTGGTCGAGGACATCCTGGAGTTGACTGGTCATCTGGTCAAACTTGCCGTCGACTTTTCTACTAAGCTGAGCTACATCCCACTGTACGCCCTGGTTCAGGGTTCCGAGATATGTGACAGAAGAGAGGTTGCTCTTGAACTCGGCATGCCTCTGTGTAGTGGGTCTCTCGGTGGTAAGGATGTCGGTTACTTCAGCGGATAGGCAGGGTGGGCGGAAATATATTCGTTTGCTGACAAATCAAATACCGGATATTCGTGAAATATTCGCTAACAAATTAATAATATCCGTTAATACACTAAGTAATTAATTTCGATATTCTGAACCTGCTGAAGAGTGTGGGAACTACCAGTCAATCAGAGGATGCAGTCGCACGTGATTGGTCAACAGGCTGCACAGCCTCAGTGGCTGACGAGCGCTCGGGCCGCTATGCAGCACGTGCGCGAGGCACACCCCTCACGTGACCTCCGGCATCGCCAATTCCAACGCGCATCCTGTCCCCGTACTTCGTGACCTAAAAGACATAGAGAAGACCAGAATACAACCACCACAACCACCCCATTCGAATCGGTTACTGCAGTGACTATGGAACGAATGACCTTGTCATTCCAACAAAGAGGTTATGTCGATAGAGCATTAATTGGATTTCAAAGCGTTGAGGGAATGGTGGTTATGGAAAGGATGTGAAGAAAAGTGAACGTTGGAGCGTGATTGAGCCGGAATGGAAGGTGGTCAAGGGCGGCAAAATGGATGATTAGAAAGAGCAGAAAAAGTGGAGCAGAATGGTTGTTCAATTATTGTGATTCGTTGAAGACTGATAAAGTTGATGATGATCTAAATTAAAAGGTGGGAAAATGTCCCCTTATTATACTAGCTTGCATTGGCTTAGTTGGTCGTAGTTGACGGCCTGACCCGGCCTGCGGCCAGGTGGGCTCAAACTACAGCTAGGTGACTCGAACCGCGGCTAAGTGACAGCGAGGTAGTTGGGTCGATTCTAAAAACTATATATATAGGGCATTGTGCGGTCGTGGATTTTTATTACAAACCACTCGACTGTTAGGGTTGTCTGTCTGTAAGGGAGCACGGGCTCCACAAGATGCTGGGTTTGGTAATTATGAAGATAGAACAAAGGGCAAGCTCCTATCGCATGGGTAATACAGTCAAATTGGAATGCCACTCAAAGTGTATGAGTGCAGTGAATGTGTATTGATTGTTTGAAGAACCAAGCAAGAACTATCCAATACCGTGGTTACGGCCGTCGTATATATCTAAGGTGGGCCAATTAGGTCGTTGCTCTGTTGCTCCCTGGCAGAGCTACAGAGCGTTGCTTCGTTGCTCCCTGGCAGAGCTACGGAGCAACCCCGTACACTGTAGAGCCAACCAAACCGTTGCTCCGTACCCCACCGCACAGAGCAAATGCGGGTCCCTGCCCTGCATGCCTGTCTCGTCATCCCTATTGGCCGGCCCCACTTTCAGAGCTATGACTAGCCCAGAATGGGCGCGGTTCATCACACCAACACATGCTTATCGGTGTGAGGGCCTGGTCCTCCAGGCCTCCCAGACGCTCTGGCTAATCAGACGCCAGTTGGGTGGATCCACCCGACCAGCCAGAGCCCCACCTTGAGACGCCCTGGAAGAATCTCGCGACGGGAGGCTTTTGAGCTTCTTTTCCCTTTTCCCTTTAGTTTAGAATCTTCGTCTATAGCGCCCAATAGAGGAGTTCCGCCCTCATTCCAAGCCGGCCGTGACAATCGGCTGCCTCGCCGGCTAGTTAGTATACCATTCTCTACTCGCTCTAACTAATAGTATAGGCCCCCTATGACGAAACCGATAAGAGGATGTTTACTATTATAGGTATAGCTACATCGAACAAGAGTACTCTTTTCTCTATCTACGAGACCTTGGAGGCGGAGAAGATGCGCCGTTAGTAGCGAGGTGCATCTGTTCAGGGATCCGTAACATGGCTAGCAGACCTCTTCTCTATATTCTCGCTATAGACTAGTAGTAACCGCTTCTCTATATTCTCGCTATAGACTAGTAGTGACTGCTTCTCTACATTCTGTTGAACTGCGTGTGGTAGGCAGGCGGAGTGGAAGCGGTTTAGCGTGGGCTTGAGAGCCAAGTGCAGGGTAGATCGCGGGCTGTGCCTTGCGGTCTCGTACAACAGTACCTTGTGAGGCACTGAGGGAAGCAACCTGACTGCTGCAGGTCTGCAGAACTCTGCTGCAGGCCTGCCACATAGACTGAGAGAACTCTGCTCAACAGTCTACCTCGTGGGCGGCAGGGGACTCTACCCTGCGGCCCGGGGTCTTCTTGGGCAGGGAGAGTGCTGAAGAAGACAAAGAGGAGCTGTATTATGAAGGGTGTAAATACAAAGAGTGGTGAGTGTATGACTTGCTTAAGGAAGGAAGGAAATCTATCTAAGGGAAAGGACTGGCCTTATATGGGCCAGAGGCAGATCTTCCGGAGACTCGTGGCCTCGTATTCGACAGTCTTCTAGGGGGCCTGATATGCCTGCTGCTAAGCCTCGTATTGAGCTGTGTGCTTGGCTGGCAATTTGCAGTGCCCTGGACTTCAGGGCCTTGTAGCTGTAGTAACCAGCCACACTTTAACAGACTGTATTACCCGTGCGATAGGAGCTTGCCCTTTGTTCTATCTTCATAATTACCAACCCCAGCATCCTAGTATCCCATTACAAACCACTCGACTGTTTGGGTCGTCTGTCTGTAAGGGAGCACGGGCTCCACAGGGTGCTGGGGTTGGTAATTATGAAGATAGAACAAAGGGCAAGCTCTTATCTTTCGCACGGGTAATACAGTCAAACTGGGAAGCGCATGGGCGGGAAGATGGTATTTCACGATTTTACCGGCCTAAAATAGGCTCTGCGTATCTCAACTGCCAACAGCTGCCAAGGTCCCTAGGTAGGTGCGAGGAAAAAGGTGGTGGGTGCGTGCATTAAAGCTCTTAAGTAATGCAAATTAATTTAGACATAATTATCTTTTCCGCGAGCGCACCTAGACTTCACGAGACACGAAGTTACAAGTATCCTCGGATCGACCGCAAAACATACGTCGCTCATCAATACCCATAACGTCTTCCTCCCCTCCTCCCCATCCCAAACCCGACCATCGGCCGCGGTCCGACCATTGGTGGCCCCCCGCAGCGCCGGCGACCGCCCCAGCTCTGAGACACCGGTCCCGGATATCCACACGGCTGCGCTATGACGACGGGACGGATGACTGGTCCGTATATTCCGCCGCAGGGCCTTGATCTCCTGCCGAAGCACATCGCAAGGTGCCTTGATAGTGACGTTCAAGCGGGGGACGTAGCGTTGAAGATGACGTTTTTGGTGTGTGGTGGTTAGGTAATTCCCAGTTATTTTTCTATAAATGGTATCAGAAATGGCAGTACACCGTTGATGAAAAGCTGTACAAGACTGAGCACATACCGCGATGATATCAGTACTCGATTGCAAACGGGCTGGCAGAGACGCATGGATGCAGTCCGTCGCTCAAGTGATACAATGTCGAATGCCTACCCCATATTATACCAAGCTTGAGAAAACACTGCTTGAGGCTAAAGTCGCACTGCCCTCTGCCGCGCGGCAATGATGCAATGATTCGGCGCAAAGTTGCCGGAACTTAATTGATGTACCCCCATTTCCCTAGGTAATTCCCAGCAGCCCGCTACTCAAGGGCTACGCTCGGGCTTGCACCGGCCATCTTCTCAGCTAACTACGTGGAGCAGCGACGTCGTTAATGACGTGGCAGGGTCGTTTGCAAAGTGTAAACTTAAATGTTGTTTAGCTTCCAAAATCTTCACCAACCCCTTCCCGCTTTTGATTGGCATGCTGCGATTGTGCACGGCGGCGAGGGACGCGCAGAATGCCCTCTGTCTGGATGACTTGTGCGTTGTCTTCGCAAACCACCTGTGACAGCCAGGCACTCCAGTAAGTTGTTTGGGTCTAGAGTGGGATGGAATTAAAGTGTGAGGCGCGCAAGGAGAAGTGAATTGTCGTATTGATTAATGCTTCCTTTCTACTGAGGCGACTTCGTTTTGGGGACGAATGGCTGGTCGCTTAGGGTTGCGTTAGGGTTGCGTTAAGAAATGACATATTTTTCTGCGGACGTGTCTGCATATTTTGAAGTAACCCACTAGTATAATCCTTGAACCCTGGCCGAAAGTTTCCCTAGCGTCGTAATTAGGTCGGGCCAGGTACCACTAGCGCTTACCACTAGAGTCTAAGGTACGGGCTAGGCCTCTTCTTGCTACTTCGCATCAACCTCCAGTAAACGCGGCACACACTGAGACTTGACGCGCTGTGCGTTATTTGGCTTCTAAATTCTGAGAAACAGCTCCTTGGACAGTGAGTCAACCACTTAACGTTCGTCAGACGACTTCAAAATTGGTACCGTCATTGTGCTTGATGGTTCAGCGCCGATACCGCGATTGGCGGCAATTCTGGTGCCCGACATGAAGATTTCGTGAAGTCGCGGATCCCTGTTTCAATCTCTTGCCTTTGAGTTTTGCGGAACGTCTTTCTCCCCGGACCTACAGCCTACCTGCCTCACATTGTGGCCTTTGTTTCTCTTCTGGTGGGACAATGGCTGTGCAACTGCAACTGCTCGCGCGCGGTTTTGGCCGCTGGGCCTGCCGGGAATGTCTCCACCTCTTTTGCCATCTTTTCGTAAGATACCTGGCCTTCCTTCTGAGAATCATTGCCGTTGGGGCCCCCGGGCAGGGAGAGGGAGGGCGGCTGATCGCGACGTGCAAATACAGCTATCGTCCAATCCCCGACGGCTACACGCGCCTCCTCCGCCTGCTTCCACACAGCCACAGGGACGCGCCTATCAGGTGTGAGCTCCTCGACCACCATCTGCTCGACTCTGGAACGGGGACGCGGCCCTATGAAGCACTTTCCTACGTGTGGGGGCCGCCAGGCAGGTCTTCGGTTGTCTACATCAAGGACTTGGTCAATCCTCCCCGCTATTACGTTCTGCCCGTCACCGAGAACCTCCACGACGCCCTCACCCGGCTCCGCGACTGCAGCCTTGCGCGCGTGGTCTAGGTCGACGCCATCTGCATCAACCAGGAGGACCTGGGCGAGAGGGAACGACAGGTGCAGCTGATGGCCCTTATTTATGTTCGGTCGCTGCGCGTCGCCGTCTAGCTCGTGGACCCGCCGCTGCCGGCTGGCACGGATGCCACCAAAGAGCCGGTGGATGCAGAAAGAGTCGCCGCGGACTCGGACACTACGCTGGCCATCCAGGCTCTACTTAGCGCTACATGTGGAGTCAAAGATAGGACAGCAAAGAAGGCCATTTCCAGTATATTTCAGAGGGCGTGGTTTAGGCGAATCTGGGTAAGTCTGAGCCGGCCTCTCTACTAGGGCTCCCTCACTCTTTTTCCTTACCATCGCTTAGTACCTGATGTGCGCCATGTTAACAAACGGAACATGACCACGTGCTCCAGGAAATAGCTTCCGCCCAAAATGCCCTGATCATGTCTCGCCACAGCGAAATTAGCGGCCAAGCGTTTTGTGCCGGCCTGGATGCTTTTTAACTCGATGGATTCAACCTGGACCCGGATACGAGGGTGCGAGCTGGCTCGGCAATGTTCCTCATGCGTGGAACGGCCTTCCGGTCCCAACGGGCCATGAAGGAAGGGCCCGCCGGCAATAGGTTGTCCCTCGGAGTACGGGCCCTGCGGGAACTGATCAACATGTTCCACAACCGTGATGCCACCGACCGCCGGGACAAGGTGTATGCCCTTCTCGGCATGAGTTCCGACGCTCCAGCCAGTCTTTCTCCCGACTACACGGTCCCGTGGAGTGACCTACTCCGGCGTCTCACCGGCAACCTGTTTGGAGGACGGGCATCCGTCGAGGCGTGGGATGACAGCGATGTCTTTGTGTTCACGACAAAGGCTCGCTTCCTGGGAGTCGTTGACAGAACCCCGAACCGCCCAAACACCAAGGACTGGGCAGGTGGCGGAGAGGCGAGAATACAGTGGTCACCTGCAGCCAGGCATTCCAAGACCGAACGACTTCATTTCTCCTACGTCAACTACGGCGCCTCGGCCAGGCGGACCTTGAGCGGCGACAATCTCTGTTCTATCGAGGGCGTGTCGGCTCCGATGATTGTCAGGTTGTACGGAAACAATCTTGTTCTTGTCTCGACCTCGGTCACCTTCCAAGACGACATCCATCTGCATGCGACACAGCCGCTGACGTGGTCGCCCGAGACAGCCCACTGTTATCACAATGTTTCGATTATCTGGGACTGGGGAAGTTCGTCTGCCGATCTGACAGACAGCCAGCAATGGTCGTTCGGAACCCAACTTCCTCATGGCTGGACTCAAACGGCCGAGACGATGGAGGGCGCCGCCTTGCTGCTGCGGGACGCTTCACGCTACAGCAAAGCAGCTGACCTCTGCCATATGGCCATTGAAGCTTACACGGCCAGGAAGAGCTCGCGTACGCTTGCCTCCGTCAAGACGCTCAAGTCGATATACGGGCTCTGGGGGGACAAACTGGGTGTGCCGGCGGTGGAAGACTTTCTCCAGAGAGGTCTCAACTACCTAGACTTGCCGGAAAAACGGGTAGGCCTCGTTGGGAAAATCGACGATTCGGCTTTCGACAGGTTTCTCACCCGACGACCTCACAGCAAACAAGCTACCGGTGAAGTAGCGCTTAAAGTGCTAGCAGCCTCTAGGCGCCTGGATAGATTTAAGCTACTCCTCGACCGTTGGGGAGGTGACATTAACATCACGCAAGACGTGGTAGACACAGCGACGCGAAACAGTCGACACTCACACGAGATGATGAAGCTCATTTTCAGCCGACAGCAAGATCTTGACAGCAAGATCTCGACATGACGCGCGATGTCTACTTGGCGATAGCGTCTGATCAGGGGCTGGTGGGCTCTGTGCGCCATCGGCTCCCCGATCCTCAGACTCTACTAGAACGGGATGAGGCGAAGGCGAAGGCGAAGATAGATAGATGATGAGAGGAGTGAATGAGAGGGGTGAATGAGAGAGAAAGCCATGCACCTAGGACCTATCTGTTTTTGGCCGAACCGAACAAGACGTCGGGATATGAATGGAGAGCCCGAACGCCACCGACAAACAACTCCGACTCCCACATAAAATAAAGGGAGGGGCAAAGAAATGGAAGGGGAAAGGAAAGGGGAAGAGAAAGAAGAGACCCATCACCCAATCCTCCTCACCGCAGGCTTCAACACCCTCTCCGCGCCCGCCGGCAGCCCGCCCTCGCCGGCAAAGCGCCGCTTAAGCCCCGAGTCGAGCTTAGGCAGGTACGGGCTGGAGGGCTGGTAGGCTCGCCAAGCATTGCAGTTGGGCTCCATCTGATCGAGGTGCATTAGCGTGGGGATCTCGCTCTTGCGCTCCAGAAACTGGATCCCCAGGCCGCTGGCCACGTGCCAGCCGATATGGCAGTGCATGAGCCAGACGCCCGGGTTGTCGGTCTTGTACGCGATCACCAGCCAGCCGGATCCGGGCATCTGCACGACGTCGCGGCGCACGGGGTTGTTGAAATTCAGCTGGCCGGCCATGGTCGCCGCGTCGAAGACGCCGGTCCCCAGGCCAAGAACCAAAAAGTCGTGCCCGTGCAGGTGGATTGGGTGCGGCAGCACAAAGTCGTTCTGCAGCACCCAGAAGGTCCAGACATTCGCGCCGGCGACCTGCACCAGGTTGATGGCGGCGGGGAACGACGTGTTGCCCTGCAGGATGTACTCCAGCACGGGGTGGTCCCACTCGACGACGATGGGCGTGTTGCGGATGCTCCACTCGAAGACCTGGCCGCGCGGGCCGGTGGGGAACGCGAGGTCGATGGGCAGCGTCGACGGCGCGAACGACGCCGCCGGCACCGTGCGCGTGACGACGGGCGCGAACCCCGTCTCGCCGGCGCACGCCGCTACTACGGGCGTGCCGCGGTTGGTCGGCAGGCCCGTGGCGCTCGCGCCGTCGTAGTGGAAGATGGCCGCCGGGAACGGGTTGTGCGTCTTGCCGCAGTTGTTGGCCGCCTCGAGCGTCGCGTTGAACCAGTAGTTGGCCACGGGCTGGCTGGCGTCGATGATGACGTCGTAGCGCTGGCCGACGCCTAGGAACAGCGTGCTGCGCACCGTGGGTGTCACGGCGACGAGGTCCGTGGCGATGACGGTGAAGTTGTGGCCGACGAGGGACACGGTCAGCGAGTTGTCGACGCTGGTGTTGATGAGGCGCAGCAGGTGCTTCTTGCCGGGGGTCAGCGTGACGCGGTCGTAGGCGCCGCCCGTCGCCGCGGTGGGGTGCACGTTCTTGCCGCGGAACAGGATGTTGTCCGAGTCGGGCGGCGCGCCGTTGGCCACGAGCTCGGCCCGCAGCGTCAGCCGGTCCGCGGTTTCCCAGTAGTAGTCGGTCATGGCGTACGGTCCGAGGTCGATGTCCCAGTTGGCCGACGTCGGCCCGTTGACGATCAGCGGGCCCACGACCCCGTTGCCGTACTGGTTCGAGTAGTGGCTATGATACCACGACGTGCCGTACTGCGTCGTGTGGAAATCATACGTCTTGTTGTGCCCCGGCGGGATCGGGCACTCGGTCACCCCGTTGGCCCCGTCCTGGTTGCTCTCGCCAAACTGCCGGATCCCGTGCCAGTGGATCGACGTGCTGCGTTGTCGGTCAGAGAATGTCCCGACGTGGGGGCGATGGATGCGTACCCATTGTCTTGCATGTCGTTGAAGACGTTGACAATCACATAGTCTCCCCAGTCTGGCGCCGCCATGTCAGCTCTTGATCAGGGTTGGGACGGAGAGTTGGCACTTCACTCACCGGCTGATATTGTTGGCCCGGGATATTGGCCTTCGCTTGTTAGTTGCATGTTGATGTTTTCGTCGGACGGAAAAGGTGCTCACCGTTGATCAGCATGGCGACTGCCTTCGTGACGCCATCTGGGCCCACCCAGTTCGTTACATTAGTGATGTGGAGGTTATACTGTTCCGGCACGGGTTAATCACGAGTAAGTCACACCAGGACACAGGGTCGGCAACATACAGTGAGCGTGTTGAACGCTGGCGGCGTCGTCACTTCATAGTCGGTGCTGATGTTCCAGCTGTTCTTCCAGCAGCCGCGGTTGGTGGCGTTGTTCTGGCCGCACGGCCTGCCGCCCGGCGTGATGGTCTGCCGCGGCAGGAGGTCGATGACGGCGTTGGGCGCGTGGTGCACGGGGTTGGCAACCGACACGGAGACCAGCAGCGCCAGCGCCACAGCGCAGCAGGCTGTGGCTGGCCGGCCGAAACACCCGAGCATATTGTGGCCGGCGAGCGGGAGCTACGGGGCTAAATGGGATTTAGATGAACTGTCACTTCACTTCGGACGAAAGCGAAGGCGCCTGTTCTACGATGATGGCCTGCATTCCGGGCAAGTGGGATACCGCGACAATTTTATATACCTTACACGATGACTACACGCCGGCCGCTCTCTGCTTCCATGTTCCAGACCAGGTAGCCTCTCCTCTGCCGCTTCTCGTGGCCTGGCCCTGATGCAGGCGCAAGATGCGAGCGGCGGGCGGGCGGGCGAGCGAGCGAGCGTGGCTGCCTGCCTGCCTGCCTGCCTGCCTGCACGCACGCACGCACGCACGCTCGGAACTCTGCGAAGATCTCGAACAGAGAGGGAGGGCTGCGGCAGGCTTACTCCAGCCAGCCGTCCCTCACTGCACTGGGCAGGTACCACGGGTTCATGCCTCCAGAAGACGGCACGCGCGGAACGACAAACAGGGGGGTGGCCCGTTTCCCGACCCCGGTCTTTGGTGATAAAAAGACTTACTTCCTTTGGCCGCACGTCGCCCCTTTTTCTGGATCCCGTGTAGATAGGCACTCACGGCTCACGGCTCACACACTCATGCTCATAGCGATGGAGATCAAGTCATGGAAACTACATTATGTGCTTCGTTAACTACGCGAAAGCTCATATTAGCCCCTATTTTGGCGTGCGGGAGGATCGACTAAGCGAAATCGAGGACTATGCCAAGCAGCCAGCCGCGATATGCCGTGAGGCTGAGGCCGACAGCGGCGCCGCTTGCCTGCGTCCAGGCGTTCAGGTCGGGTTTGGCGGTGGGTGGGTGGATGGTGTGTCTGGTGCAGCGCGGGGTAATAAGCCACGCACTGCGCATCATCAACAGCATCGCATGAATGTTTGTGGCTCGGGACCGTGGTGGGGGGTGTGTGGTTCGGCGCACGGGCCCAAAGAGGAATGGCATGGCCACGCCACGGCTGGTGCCGACTAGTCGAAGTGCGGAGAAGTGGCGGCAGCAAGGTGACAAAAAGTCTTGTTCGAGGCTTGTTCGTTTGCTTTGCTGCGCAGCCCGTCAAGACTTGACTTGTTGTTGTTGAGGTCATCGTGCACGCCGTCACCAGGACCCTGTCCAGCCGTGCCGGGCCTAGCTTCTTCGTTAACAATTGCACGGGTCCGAGAGCAGGGATTCACTACCCGCTGCTATTTTGGTCCCGTCAGAGACAAACCCGGGCGACGTGGGAGCGGTCAATATAGTCCATCAATAGGCGAGGAATCCACTCGAGTCGATTTGATGGCCGACTGCCCTGTTCAGCCCTCTGGGAATTGGCTGCTGGCCAGTTTTGCTCCCCTCGTGATGCCACCCAGCCCTGTTTCAAGACCTGTCGCTTAGGCGTGGCAGGGTTGCCACGACACGGGACGTAGATTGCCCAGCACCCAGACTGCAACCGTCTGTCGGTCTGAACAGGGAAGGTGCGTGCGCTTCCAAGGGTTTTAACGTGCCACAGCTATGAGCTAGCCACGCGTTGTCGTCTGTCCGTCGCCACCAGCTACGCCTCTCGCAGTAGCAGCACTGCTGAGCTTCGGCACCGACGAGTGCAGGTGGTCAGGTAGCAGTGGCATCGGCCGAAAACTGAAGCTATTGCCAACCCAAGTGGCTAGTCGACGCAATCGTCAAATCAGCGGCGCCGACAAGCGAGAATGCTAGGCGAGCACGCCGTCCAGTACTGGCCATGCCCGAGCCACAGGTGTGATGTGGTGGTGCGGGCGGCGCTGGGGGGGCTTTAACCGCCTCGGAAACAAGGAGCCGGCTATTTAGCCGGACCACACGAAAGACGGCCCTGGTAACACAGGGCCGGCCTCCGATCAGAATGGCAGGATCTGCAAGTCTAGTCTGATCGTCTAAACATGGGCAGGCCGGTTCTGGGATACCTGGCTGTGACGGCATCGGCATTGCAAAATGCTTTGTTGGAGCGAAGATGAAAAACCAGGAGCAAGCGAGAGACTAAGGGAGGTAACCTCAATAGCCACTGTCTTGAACAAACAATCACGAAGATGTGCACATCAACCGAAAGTGTGCTGCAACCACACGAGCATGAAGCAGTAGGAGAATTTGCGTTGATTGCGTGCAACATTTCATCTCGGCGTCCGCCGCGCTGGGTCGGACAGGATCGCCCCCCTTAATAACGGCATATTGTTTCCATATTGGCAGCCACTACTCACCAGGCCCTGCGCCCTTTCGCTACTGTCCCCGTCATGCACGGCGAGCAGACATACAGAGCAATACTCTGCGCCTCACAGTGATGTAAATCGGGTCTGAGACCTAATATCTTCATTCAGGGCATGCATCGCATGTGAGAGGTATATGCTGGTGTGTGGTTTGGAGTTTGTCCGAAGGCTCGGCAAAAGGTAAGGGGCGCATTCCCTACTGCAACATTCACGACGCTCCTTTGTAGAATTAGCCAAGCTTCATCCACCAGCTGTGCATCCGCCAGCTGTGCATCCGCCAGCTGCCCAGTGTGTTTCAATATAGGAATAAAACCGTCTTGAGAGGCTAGTACAGGGGGTTCAACGATTTCAAAGCCTTAGCCGACGCCTGGCGAGGTATCTATCTGCGCTGCGGGTGTTCGAAACTTGGGTAAGGTACCTAGGTATTGTAAAGTGTGACCTCTTCATTTTGCCTGAGCATCTTGCCTGAGCATCCGTCTTGGTTGTGTCTTTGTCCGGTCTTCTTTTCCCCCTATGGTTTAGGTACACTGCGACAATGCCAACAATAGAAGAAACAAAGAACAAAGAACAAAGAAAAGTTGCAATGCTAACCGATAGCTAGACCCTTCTGTGCATTTCAGAAAACATAGTTTCACACACATGACCCCAGGCATACCAAACTAGGCACGGACGAGCAATAATTTGGTACCCATATGCAAGCGACAGAACTCACGACAAATGAGGCTGTCAGAAACACTGCACACTGGATCTTGTGGAATTGATGGGGTTGTAATTGCTTGATTGTATTGCCCTCTTTCTAGGCTCTCTGGCTCTGCCAGAGAGCATTTCTTATAGCCATGGCCAGGTGGCGAGGTTATTGCGCGTCTGTGGCTAATAGTGACAAATTCATGATTCTAGCACCTTCTAGAATCTCCCTTCTTTCTGATAGTGACAAATCCATGATTCCAGCACCTTCTAGAACCCCCCTTTTTTCTGACAGAGGCCATCTTTTTTTTGTTAAGAGATTACATGCGGTGCATGAAATCAATCATATTATGCCCGCAGAGATTATTCTAGTAATGAAGAATGAAAGAAGACGCTGTTTGAAAGAAGACGCTGTTGTACACTCACGAGTCAAATAGGGGGCAATTGGCCTGTGCGCCTTGTCCCCCAGGCAATGACGTTTTCAAGATAGCGGCGACAAGGTTTTAGCATACAGGATTGCCGAAAGATGTAACTTTTCTTTATTCTATTGCTACAGAAACAAAGAGAAAAATAGCACCAATCAATTGGGAACCGGGTGTCGCACAAGGGTTGTGGCTGAAACAGACTAATGGTCTGCACCATGAACAGCTCGTGTCTGCCAGAACACACGAGTGGAAGAGCATGTCAACAAAGAAGTAACCGGAACAGCCGGGTCGATCAGATATAGCATGACTGTGTCAAGAGTTGGCGGTTAGCTTAAGTATAATTGGAACCCCTAATAAGAGGGACTTGCAATGCAAACTCTTTCCCGGTCAAAGATATTTTAGAGTCGTAACCCTTTCCCGGTCATAGATATTTTGGAGCCGTAATCCTTTCCCGAAAATCCACGCCACAGAAAGTTCATCACGCCACCCCAGAAAACTCACCAAATGCATCCACAAATGGATTTTAACATTGCACTTCTCAAGGTTGCGAATACCCAACAATATCTACGACAAAAAGCACAGCAGGTCCGTGCTTTTCCACGGCCCATTCCATCGATTGCCTTCCTTTTCATGGTAATATCTGCAACATTGGGGTATCAATGGTCTGTTCCATGTGCCATTTCTTTCTTTGCTGCACTCGTGCTCCGCAGCGCTGCTGAGCATTTTGAATCTCTTGCACGCGAGCAACTTGGCCTTCTCTGGGTGGAGCCTGGAACGAAGTCTCAGGCAACGGCAGCTCTGACAGCATTTTCGCCCGCATCGCAGCCGGAACCTTGCGGATGCCTTGGTTGCTGTTTGTACCGGCAATTTTTGAGCTTTGCAGCCGCAAACCTTGACCACAGTCTCGAGTTGTGTAGCATTGGTTCAGAGGAGATATTCGTGGATGCACCCTCGGAAGCATATCCACGAAACTTGGACAATGGTATCCTCGGGATCTGCGACTCTCGGTCAGAGAAGGAGTTTGTGGCTGCAGATTCTACGACACACCCGCCACTGGCCTTGAATAGTACCGAGGCTCAACAGGGAGGGGAGGAGGGCACAAATGAACGGACGGTGTCAGGCGAAGCCACTGAGGCCACGAGCATGGAAAATTCACCAAGGCCACTCGAGGAGCAGCCCGAGCCCGAAAGAATGGAAATGGACGTCAGAGAGAGGCCCAGTAGCCCAACAGTCATTGTCCCTCCCAGCCAGCACCCGACACCTCCCACGCTCATCTTTGAACCATTCACTCCCGACAGCCTGAGCTCTAGTGTGCTAGAGTCCATAGAAGTCATAACGTCGCCGCTGCTCGACCAACTTGCACCATTGCCCAGCATCGACGGTATCATCCGCCGCAGCTTATTCGACGAGCTGAACAGTGCCGACTCCTCTGAGGATGAAGATTTGGATTTCCACTTCAACTAGTCGTACATTCTCGGGGTAGGAGGCGGAAATAGGCGGAATCTGTGGTTAAATAGCACTTGCAGAGGCCAGCAAACGATGCGGGCAGCGTCCAGCCAACCATCAACCGATCCGCCCAAGGCAACCCCAACCCCAATCCTGCCTGGTGTGCCCGAGATCCGCCTCATCGGCAACAGATGTCTCAGCGCGCGCGACTACTACGACCTGAACGGCACCGGCGACGCCAGCGAGCACTACCTGCATTGCGCACGCAACACCAGGTACGAAAACAAGTCGACATGGCTCTGCTTTGGCCCAGATGGGTGCCCAGAGCCGGGCCTCGCAGTATTATACAATCTGCGGACAAGAGGAGGGCAAGGAAGAGGAGATACGGTGCAGTAAGTATTAGAAAATGGCCCCGCTGCCGAGCTGGGGCTGCTGAGGAAATACGCGAGATGTAGGCCCGTGAGGACGCGAAGATGTGGACAGAACGGAATGCGCGACTTGCCGGGGCGCCGGGAGGACAGGTATAGACAGGTATAGTCGTGGATGATGCTCGTCTGGGGAACTTGGACGACGATACCACTTCGTTTAGCTTGGTCCAAGGCTAGGGAGGGAGCAGTTCTGAGCTGGGCCCAGCGGATTCACTTCCGGCGCCATGGTCCGCGGGTTTCCTTGCAGCTCCTTTTTTCCCCTATTATGGGTTGGGGCATTTTGAACAGGTTGTATATCGATAACCACGCCTATATGCAGTGTCCATTTCTCTAAATAATTAATACACATTGCCGAGTGCTATCCATCCTATAATACCGTGACATCCATATGAGCCCTTGCGGTTTTGTTCCCGAGTTGTTGCGTGTCGAAGTTCGACACTGGAAATGGGCGAAAACTTGAGTTGTGTTGAGAACTAACTACGTAATTAGAATTTGGTTGCCCGGGTGCGTTCATCGGCGGGTTTATTAGACGTATCCACAGCCTGATAAAACCCTTATCAACGAACGAGGTCATAGCTCAAAATGGGTCATGGAGTTTGACCCATGTTGAGCCGTTATGACCCATGTTGAGCTGTTATGACCCATGTTGAGCTTTTCAGTCAGCACATAGCATATGCTAAAGGTCAGCCGACCAACCCAAAGTGGAAAAGACCGGCGAGCAAGGGTAGACATCTATAATATTGCTGCACAATTATTACTCTGCTTCACCATATGCCGAATTTGTACTCAATACCTCAATCTAATAATAACAATTCAGGGGAATTAATCCGCAATGGATGTATTACCAACCTACAGAGGAGCAACAGCCGACTTTGAAAGTAGAGCCTCCAGGCACTACGTAGCTTATGCCTAGTATGAACATGACCCTACGTCGTCCCCCCATCCTTCAGACGGTACCCTTAGCGATACCGGCGACGAAGAGTCTACAGGCGATGAGGATGAGCAGGTGCTCGAGCAAAGTATAGACGATACGATAGAACAATTCTGGAACGAGGACGATGATCCGATTACGGAGACAGCGGGAGAGGTCGTCCGAGGGATGGGTTTTACCAAGGTGAGCTGCTCTAGCATATACTGAACCTCGACTGACTTGAAGCAGAACACTCTCAAGGATTACGGCCTAATTATCAGCGGTGGCCGTAAACATATTATCTCTATGGCTGAGATTATTGACAGCATTACTATTCTAAGCTATTGTCACGGCAGGTGCCAGACAGGTGGTAAGAGCTGGCACACCCCGACCAGACATTCTGGTTTAGGATGTGGTCAGTGCATAACGTCACCAACTCAACCTATTTCTCTGCGCCCTGCGCAGCCTTTGGAACTTTCTTTTCTTTTTCTTTCCTTAGCTTTAGATTCTACGAATACAGCGACCATATTGCAGCCCTGTCTCAAATTAGTTGACTGTGCGGTGACAATCTAAAGCTCAATCTCACTACTCGCCTGGGAAGGCAATTGCAAAGAATATCCCCCGGAAAAGAACAGAACCCCGCGGTCGCTACACAGGTGTACGATCGCCGACCGAAAGAAAGCACCCAGGCGGAGTGCTAGAAAGAGAGGCGACCGGTAAGATGCCTACCGCCGACGATACCGCCATGCAGGCAGTTCTGCAGACGGCTGTCGACGAAGTGAACTTCGATCGCGAGAGCTTCATGAGAACCCACTCTCGCAAGAAGTCAGAGACCACGTTAGCTATGCTAGCCAAGCAATCCGAAGTGACCGCCAAAGCCACCCAGGTCCCAGCGAACCCCACTAATGACCGAGTGGACATCTACGACTTTACGAACCGTGTCCTGCGCGATGTCGACGGCGCGAAGTTCACGCTCTCTGTCGATGAGATCGATAAGGACCTTCAGGAGAAGATGTCCGACATGGCAGCCGCATTCGTCAAGCGGAACAAGAATGGACCCGCCTTACCCTTTGGCACGTGGTTACATCCAGATCTCGTCGCTTTTGAGGGACCTATGGATATCAAGGACTTTGAGCAAGCATCGACTAAGCATCCTGACGAGCATTACTAGGAGTTCAAGGTCCGCACGTTTTTAGCGCACGGCCTGTACGACCAGATGTCTCAGCTATATAGCATCGCTCGCTATCAGGCAGTCGTTATCGATAACCTCAAAGCATGGGCAACCCGAATCCTGACACAGAATACACGCTCAGCCGCTGCGACTTCGGTTACGAGCCCCACAGCTGGAACCCTAAGCCCAGCTGACGAAGATCTCGTCGCAAGCCTGAACGATGCCTTACAAGATCGGAATGAGGCCATCGAGCGCATGCAGGATAAGATCAATAGCCTGAGCCGCGCAATCGCTGACAACGCTGTTAACGGCTCGATCCGCGGATCAACACCCGCATCAGTGGACAGTACGTCACGTCGAAGCGCCAAGATTTCTGATCCTCCGCTATACTATAACGAGAAGGACAAGGATACGGTCACCTTCAACGCCTGGATCCGCCAGATAAAGAACAATTGCAAATCAAACGGCTGTGGGTTCGAGCCCTGCAGTTGCAAATGAGCCCCACCTCTTTAAATGCCCGGCACGACCGATGGGAGATCGGGAAAACAGTGGGGGTTTATATGTGGGTAGTTTGGGGATCTCTATAGTGCGATTGAACCCGGGTCTAGAGCTCGCGAGTATGCTCGCTCAACTGGGGGGTTGAGGCTCGGGACGAACCTCTAGCGAACCCGGGGGATGTCACGGCGCGCAACGGCCGTAGCACACTATAACCCACTACAGGTTGCAAGTCGACGACTTGCAATTCTGGCATCCTTTTGGGGGTTCTAGCGTAGTGGTAGTGGGTGCTGTGAGCTGGCGCCGTCACAGCTATCCTTTTACTTGTCACGACCAGGGCAAGGCATTGAGGTGAACTCAGTCCATTGGGTGCTATCG
This sequence comes from Lasiosphaeria miniovina, assembly GCF_030549165.1. Lineage (NCBI taxonomy): Eukaryota > Fungi > Ascomycota > Sordariomycetes > Sordariales > Lasiosphaeriaceae > Lasiosphaeria > Lasiosphaeria miniovina. The sequence continues at coordinate 2,845,979 of NW_026848223.1, read as the reverse complement.
ACGAAGATTCTAAACTGAGGAAGGAAAGAAGGAAAAGTCCAACGACGCGTCGCGTGCTCGCGAATAAGTTTTCATCTATCAGTGGGGTAGGTGGGGCCTCGAGGCGGCTTCTGATAGGCCCGGGGTTCTGGGCGGCTCTGGCTGCTTGAGGGCCAGTTTGGTGGACGGGTCCTCACATTACTCATAAGGATGGTATAGCCACTTTTACCCACCTACCAGAACCAATTCTACAAGGCGACCCGTCGAATATAGATATTCTTTAGGAGTTGCTCGGGTGTAGGATCAGGTACGTACTTAGCGTCTGCCGAAACAAAGTTGAAGCTAATATATATTGTAAGGAAAGGACACCCCAAACACCAGCCGCGCGCACAGAGTGCGCGCTCACCACCTGTTACCAACTGGCCGAAACACTGCCAGTTGGCACAAGCCACTACGCCACGCCATAGCGCCCCGGGCCTGAGCCCCTGAGCACGTATATAAACAGTGGCCCTCGCCCACCTTCCTTTGCGAGGGCTAGGTTGAAGTCTCACACCAATACTACTCATTGCTCGCCCACCTTCTTACCTGCATTGTGACCACCTTGATCCGGCGTACCTGCCTTCTCTTACAATATGAAGAAATTCGATTTCACACTAACTTTAAAAGTAGAACGACGATAACAATTTTAAAAACGAAGCTGAAATTCTTAATGTAAGTATCTTTCAAGCTAAGCTTAAGTTTATACTAAACCGAGATAGTAATGATACGTCGTTAAACTTCGCCTGGTATATGGCTTATAAGTATATAGGAGTGAAAGTATGTGGAGTAGCTGCCAAGGATATTCTGACTCCGTACCCAGCGTTCGACAAAGTGAAGTTAAGCTTACTTACTAACCTCCCAAAACAACAACAACGTGGGGAAGTTGATGGGTCAAATTTGACCGAGGCTGTAAAAACTAATAGAAAAGTAAGTAAATACTTCCACCCACTTCGCTTATTTTTAGTACATGCGTGAGCCGATCGCAGAACGCTAAGTCACCTACGCTTCGAATACGGGCTCAGCATATGCCGAATACTGGAAAATATAAAAACATATTAACGTGTGTGATAAGCGAGATGAACAGACAAGCGAGTTGAACAATTTCCACAACCTCACCACAACTACCCTCAATTACACAACCACAACACTAGGAAATAACAATAACTGAATCGGAAACAGATGAATCAGACGATTCTGCAGCCTCCTTGCACGTACGTGCATTATGGCCAGGCTTGCCGCATACGCCACAGCATCGAATCTTCGTACGAGACCCCCCTGCACCACCACCATTTTGTCGTGTTTCCTGGACTAACTGCCCACCCACAGCCTTCTGATCTAGTAGATCCTGTGCCTCTTGTATAGTAAGTGATCCTCTAAGCCGAACACGTGTTTTCTTGGCTCTCCGTCGCTTACTAAGCCCCTCATTGGCCTTCCGAAGTGCTGAGACCTCTGTACGCAAAAGAGCCACCTCGTGCATCATAGCCATCGTACCTTTAGCTAATCGATCCACAGCAGTCAGCATTGGTGTTGGAGAGCTGCCCTGATGGTTGGAAATTCGAGTTTTGATGAACGCTGACTGTGAGGCAGCCTCTCTCGGGTTTTGTGGCGTTTGGGAGACCCAAGGTAGCGATGTAGTTAGGCTTGTAGCTGGGGGTGTTGGAGTCCGAATACGCACATCTAGCTTGGATATCACCCTCTCTGGATCGTACGGCACAAGGCCGGCTCCAGCAAACCCCCCCTGGATATTCCTTTCCGTAACCGAAGCAAAAAACGCCTCTCTAAACCCACAAAGAAACTCCAGCTTGCTAATATGTGTGATGTTCATCCGCATCAGCTGCTCAATCTGACAGCCGTACGCCTTCTTCAACGGCCCAAAGCAACCAACATCCAATGGCTGAAGTAGGTGTGAAGAGTGCGGAGGCATACAGAGTGTGATGATGTTGTGCTCCCGGCAGTAAGTCTCGAATTCTTCGGAGTGGTGGCTATCGTGGCCGTCGAGAATTAACAGTCGGTATATTCCCTTCGTACGAGATGCTGTGTGGAAATCGAAGTGCCGAATCCAATCCATGCCTTTCTCATTAGTAGTCCAGCCATTGTCGGTTGTTGCGATACGCCAGGTACCCGGAAGGTTGCACTCTTGATACCAGTTAGCAAGGTGATATTGCCCAGCTAAGATAATGAATGGTGGGATAGTCCAGCCTAGAGCATTCACTCCTTGGATGACTGTAGCCCACTCTCGATTACCAGGCTGGGCTTGCTTAGCCCTACCACGGCCATCAGAGGTAGTAACTACCATAGCGGGGATGATAATGCCCATCATAAAGCCGGTCTCGTCGAAATTGTACAAATCTTCGTCAAGGATACCGTACTTGGCCTTCGTGTTGTGCACAAGCGCAAACCACTCGCGAATAACTTTTGGATCTTCGCATTTGGCCCTCTGGTAGTCGTATTTACGCGTAAAACGCGTCCGAAGTTCTGGCTGGCGCTTGACGAAGTTGTGAGCCCAGCGTGTACCGACAGAGGGCGCGTCGCGTTCGCGTAGCAATCGATTGGCCATATCTTCTACGTACGAAAGCCGGGGATGAAATGCGCGCGCACATAGCTCAATGATGTACTGAACAATCGTTTTCTCTTCCAAATCCGTAAGCTTCCGCGAATTGGCTGGAGTATCACGTCGTGCAGGTTTGCCGTCGCGTCGGTTGCGTATAGTATTTACCATGACTTGATATGTTGTTGCTGCAGCTCGAATACTGAGTTTTGGGTCGTTTTGAATAGCCCTGAGGGCCAAATTCACCCTAGCTTCGTATGAAGGAAGAGACATTTGAGTTTGTTGAGGAATTTGGTGTTTTGTAGAGAGGAGGCGCGTCGCGTCAAAAGTGTTCAACTCGCTTGTCTGTTCATCTCGCTTATCACACACGTTATTACATAACTATTAAAGTATGACTTCGTTTATACTCTATCTTGCTTTCTTTGACAGTGTAGACCAATTAATTTATCGTACATCTTGCTTTAATTGACCGTTTATACTACTTTATTTGCCCTACACCGAGTTATATATATTTTTATTGGGGCTGCTCAGCATATGCTATGTGCTGACCGAAAAGCTCAACATGGGTCATAACGGCTCAACATGGGTCAAACTCTATGACCCATGTTGAGCTTTTTCAGGGTTAGGGTTTTTTGACCATGTTGAGCTGTGACCTGATCAACGAACAAGACGTTGGAAGAATCCCCGCCAAGGTTTCAGTCTCTTCTACAGCGTTTACTTCCAAGGCAGCTGTAAAGATATGAGCTGTATAATTAATTGCGACAGTACTAATTACCACTCTGAGGAAAATAATACAACACGTGCAAATAAATGATTGCAACAAGTAAAGAAGGACGATAAAAAAAACAAGAATCAAAACACAACCCGGGCAACTAGGTAATTATCAACCTCATTGCCCCAGAGTACACTATCGCTCACAAATCATCCTGAACAACCAACTTCTGACCCTCATTCTCGCCCACGCCATCCGACTCAACCTTCTTCAGCCCGAAACAGCCATGCACATCATCAAAAACCACGGAAAACCCACGATAAAAGAACCGCCCGGTATTCACAAACGTCGGCGTGCGCAGCGCGACACTGACATGCCACGGGTTGACGTTGGGCACCGACGGCGTGCCAACGACAAACTCCTCGACGGCGACCGGCGGCAGCCCGGGCTCACCAAACGCGATCTGCACCCTGCTGCCGTCGGGCAGCTTCGCGATCGGTTTCGGCAGCGTGCCATTGGGCAGGCTGACGTAGCTCTGGTTGAGGCCCGTGTCGAGCAGGGCGTTACCACACGCCGGCGTGGTGTCGTTGACGACGATGCACGCGCGCGGGCCCATCCAGTCAGCCACGCCAGGGTACGGCACGGGCTGCAGCGCGTAGAAGGCCGCGCCGGCCGTGTTGGCATCCGTCAGCCCGAGCGCGGCGCCGCGGCTGTCGAGCACGTAGCCGGCGTTGAATGAGGTGTTGGACACGGGCAACCCGGCGATGGCGGCGACGTTGCGCAGCGGGTTCTTGTCGGGCGTGGCTTGCGAGGCGGCGCTCGACTCGCGGCCGAAGCCGATGCCGAGCATGGCGACGCCCGTGCTGTTGATGCGCGTGTCGCGCTTGTCGAGGCAGTGCGGTGTGCGCGTGGCGTCGTAGTCGAGGCAGCGCGAACAGTCGACCATGGCGAGGAGCGTGGCGTGCGTCTCGACGACCGGGTGCAGCGTGTGGTTTCGCGCGTCGGCGTTGAAGAACAGGGTCCGCGACACCCAGCACCCCTCGTAGTACACGCGGCTGCTCGACAGGTACTCGTCGCCGGGCTGGCCGCCCTGCTCCGCGCATCCGCGGTTGAAGTCGTAGCCCACGTACTTGGCCGGTAACACGATGCCCTGGCTGCCTGTGTCGGCTAGGGGCGTGAACCGCCGTCCCGATGGCGAGCCGACGCGGAACGAGAGGTACACGGGCGACTCCCAGTCGACTCCGGACGAGTCGGCACCAGCCCAGGGGATCATGGCCGAGGTCGTGAAGTTTGTGTAGCGGCTCGCAGCAGCCAGCGGCACACCCGCCGCGGCGAAGAGCTTGGCAAAATTGGAGACCATGGTTGTGGTGGTGGTTGCGGTGGTGGTTGCGGTGGTGGTTGCTGTTGTCCAGGCTGCAGGCACCAGAGGTCTGTTTGTCCACCGGTGTAGCGGTGCTCCGTGGCAATGGTGGTTTTGTTGTCGTTGGGTGGTGTGGATGAGAGATTTGAGGGTGATATTGGTTTGGGGGTGATGTTGGTTTGGGGATGGGAATCGGGAACTGGGAGAGTTAACATCTCATTTGCACCACACCAAGTTCGGTGTGGCAATGAGAGCTGAGCTGAGGGGAGGTCGAGGCCTAGAACGTCTCTTTGATGCGATTTTGTCGCTGGGCGTCGGCGCGTAATTTCACTAGTGCCCTTTCGTTGCCATGGCTAGCAAGGTCGAAGCAAAAGTGGCGAGCTGAGATATTCAATAGTGCCGCCGAGTTGCAGGGGTGGGAAATTCGTCAACACCATGCCACGTTCAAATTGCCTGCTTCATTATTTGAAGAGTTATCTGGAAAAACTACGCTGAAGATCTATTTTTATTAGGACATGTCCAGGATGGCGAGATGATACCCGACGCAATTTTCTCTCTATTATCATGAAAAGTCGTGAATGGAAAGAGGATATCTGTTGTAGTGATTTCCCAGTACATAGAACCTATAGAACCTGTGTAAAATCAACTAGAACTACCTCAACGACGGGACTCGGGATAGAAGAGAGTTCTTCTCGACCTTTCCTTGGATATTCTTAATTGCATTTCTAACACCGCGTCAAGCTCTTTAACGTGTTGCGAAGATTTTTCAAGGATTTCCAGCTGAAGTACCGGTATTATAGCGTCGACGAGGACCTTTGCTTTAGGAAGCGTCAACAGAAACCCCACGTTAGTCCTATATTCGACGTCCAGGGCGTGTCGCAGAGGTGTGTATCCGTCCCTGCCTTCGTCTGCGGTTTGGGCCAGTAACGGGTCGATGTCGTTCCGGGACCTCGACTGCTCTTGCGTGCCACTTGCATCCGCCGTGGGCTTTCCCACTTGAACTTGCCGGATCCAGCTGTCTAGAAAGTCGGTGTCGATCTGTCGAGGGAAGAACAGAAGTTGTACGAAGACACCTTGAAGGACTGCGAAAACCAGTTCAACAGGATTGTGAGGACTGCGAAAACCAGTTCGACAGGATTGTGAGTACTAACAACGAGGCTAAGAAGAATAAGTACTCTGTTCTTCTCACTACCATCATGAAGCCCCAGCAGCTCTGCAATCATGGAGTAGCGAACCTTGGTTTATGTGAACTGTGTGGGGCGATGACCAAGATACTCAGGCATTGCTGGATAGTAATTCACAATGCCCCGACTGCTCCCGAGATCTCGGCAGGAAACAGGCAAATTCGCTGCTAAATCCATTCGCCGACTCACCCTCCCGTACGCACTGTCCTCCACGAGCCGTGAGTCTAGCATTGGCGGTCGCTCACCTTGATTGGCCGGAGAGATTACGCCACTATCTAGCGGGTTTCGAAACATCGGCCAGATGACGGGGTCTTCCAAGCTTCAGGCGGTGGCCCAGAATATTAAAGCCTTGCTTCCCTGTTCCAAAAGGTGAGCCTCCTTATTCCCGGAAAATGGTCATAGCTTGAGATCACTAAACCAGCCACATCACGGTTCACAGCATCATCTTCACATCGTGGCGTGACACAATCGACATGCTCGGCCCGATGCTAACCTATCACAACATCCCGTACCTCTAGATTGACGGGAGGGTCGGGATTTTAGACCGCATGAGCATAATCTCCCGGTTCTAAGACACCGACGAGGCTTGTTTCCTGGTCATGTCTACTGCGATGGGGGCAGTCGGGTAAATTCACGGCCATCCCCTTTTCCTGCGTTTTTCAACTGTCAAATAATTGGACTAACAGCCACTCTAATACATAGACTGACACCTACCGCCGCAACTCGTGTCCATATCGTCGAGCCGTAGTGGAACCCGTCCGTGGAGGACCTGGCCATTGCCCGGGCACTGCGCAACGGCCAAGAGCGCACGGTGATCGTTGTGAGATATATCGCCAAAGGCACGCTCGCGATTAGTGAGCCGATTAAACTGTGACCATTGGATGTCTCCCATTGGCAACATTTTGCTAACCATCTGAGACTCGACAGCGATGCCAACGACGCGGTCGGGGCCGGCGCTGTTCTTCTCGGTGATGTAGGCCAGCAGGCGCGGCGCGACGCCGTTGCCGCGGTCGTGGATCGCCGCGTACACTTCGGCCTCGGCCCGCGTGCCGGCGCTAACCCCGCGCCGGCTACCGCCGTCGGTTACGTCCTAGACCTGGGGCGTGATGCGGCGGCGAGCAGTGAGCTCTTCGTTTGCGACAACCAGGACTTTCTGGGCTCCGAAAGTCTACAGTCTCTCCTCGGGTGTCATGGGCGGCAGCCCGTCGCGTTTAGCCAGGTTCTCGGGGTAGCTCATCGCCCAGACGTGGGCGCTCCAGCCCTCGGCTTCGGCGAGCTTGGGTTCGGGGATTCTGTAGCGGCCCCGTTCCCAGAGACTGTAGCCTGGGATCGAATAGTTGACTCGGGGGATGTCGGCCGGACAGGGACCCGCGACGCCCACGAACTGTTGCTTCCAGGTCGACGACACGACCAGTTTGTCCTCGTCGTTCGGCGATAGGCGAGCGGCGTTCCAGTCCCCGGGCGGGAGAGTGTTGAAGGCAAAGGGCTAGACGTCCAGGTTGCGCGCAAAAGCCTCTTCCCAGGCCTGGATGTCTTCGTCAGTCCCCCGCATCAGATGCCACAGCGTGTCGGTGTAGAATAGATACTTGATGCTGCCGTCGCCGTCCTCGACTCGGTAGTAGGCGTCATCCAGGTCCCATTAGGACGTAGGGGCCGTGCCAGGATGGCCGTCTCCGACGAGCTGGAAGCTGGCTGTCTTTCTCATGACCAAATCGTGCACACCCATAGCAAATTCTAGTGTAGGAAGTTCAAGTAAAAGTCAAGGTTGAGGATGCGTCAGGTAGATGGGACTTTGAGGCAGAAGAGTCGAGTCAAAAGTCGAAACCAGGCTGGAGCGGGCGAGGGAGGGGAACCAAACCCTTCTTATCGGCCGGGTTGAAATAGCCGCAGCGAAAGGGAGCCAATGGGTGGGTTGACTCGGTGGCATGGCTGCGCCCATGTAATTAGAACGGGTATCACGCACAGTGTGACTACAAAACAACATACTCCATTGCTGCATCATGCCACTATGTGTCACAAAGAGGAGAAGTCCATCGTGGCCAGTCACTGTGAGCAATAAATGTTGCTCTATTGGTTCTATCCAAGCTATCTAGGTGTAGGAGTGTCCGGGGGGCTAATCATGGTGCTGTGACTTTGGGGGGTGTTGAGATCCATTTCCGAGCCATCCAATCCGTATCATTCCAGAAGAAGAAAAACTGATCAATCTAATCACTGGCCGATCCGCCTTCTAGTCCAGTCAGCAAAATATCCTCCGCGCAGTCTTGTGTTCTTGTGTTCTCATGGTGTCTACCAATTGGCAATCTCCGGCTTGGTCATCCTTCCTATAACCTCATTACTCATCACTATTAGCACCCATCCCGCTATCAAGAGTAGTTGTGCCTTCTTGGCTTATGAGCGTCCACCTGGTAGTCACAGGTGCAACTTTCCTGACCCTTGCAGCGGCGGAGGATGACGACATATTTGTGGTTACAGCTGCAACTGTACGGCACTTCCTGCCTGATGCACCTTTCGTCGCGACTTGTGATGTCTCAGATGAGGATTTGTGCTGCTGCTTGTTGCTAGGGATTTGGCTGAGGTGACTACGGTGGTGGTGGTGGTGGTGGCGTATAGTGTGTTTGTATGTGCTTGACGGTATATCGTTAAAGGGGTGTTTGTGGTGACAAGGTGGCTGTTGTAGCCTGTAGATGTTTTTCTCTCGTGGCGAATGATCTGTGTGTGCTTGAGTGTGCTTGTTCTTGATGCTTTCTCGGTGCCGGATGAAGGAAAGATGATCTTAACAAGAGTAGCTCTCGTTGACCCTTTATACCCGGACGGTAGCCCAATTAGTCACCATCGGAATCTGCTTTGGAAACAAAACCCGACTCTTTGCTTCATTATTCAGACATTTTCGGCTTCCATAGCAGGTCAGTTACTGCTTGCCGTACGCCTTGGGTCTCGTCTAGGGTCTGATATGGCTGTGTTGATCACAAGAGAGTTCAAAATCCCGGAGTGCGCCCACGTCCTCGGCGGCTTGATATATTGCGGCTGCCCTTGAGCAGGGCACTTGTTGTCATTGGACGTCGCCATGGCCAGCAGATCCCAGAGTGCCGAGGAGTCAAACTCGACACCTCCCACTCGTAGGGCGGAGTTGACTTCGACCGTGTCATTGGAAATGACAGCGAATTGATCAAGTGGGCTGGACAAGAGGACCCGCAGATAATCACTTCTCAATTACAGAAAGACGGTACCGAATCAGTAGAATCTACCTACTCCCTTGAATTCATACTGCATCTGCAGCAGCCATGAATTCATACTGTACCTGCAGCAGCTCATGCAAGGCATCCGTGGGCAGTTGGCGCTTACACGGATCCGACAGTCCGGGGCGGCGTGCAATTGGACACCGCTCGGACATTCGGTTGCGTTGGCAGTTCCTCCGCCACGGAAACCCGGCCGCTCTTTCCATGACCACTACGTTTGAAGAATGCCCAAGAACGTATTTCAAGTCCGCCATGTAGGGATCAAATAATGAAAGGAGTCAGTCGATGCTGTCCTCGTGAAGATAAAGACCCCTTTGCAGACCTTTTCTTTAGCCGTGCTCAGTCTGCCCGGTCTCTGTCTGCCCGATCTCTGATATTAGCGGTCCGACTGACTCCCCTCTAACTCGACTATCACCGCACACCGATACACATGCCAACGTTGGCCCTTAACCCCAGCCAGATCAGTTGAGCGGTGGTCGGTCAGGTTGACGGCGAGCAGAGGCCTCCCATCTTCGTGGAATTCCTAGAACGGAACTCGAGTGGACGTGTCGGTAGCAATCACTCCTCATTTCAGGTGTGGGTCTTCTTCAGGGAACTCTTTCTCGAGTCCTACCGGCATAACGATAGCCATGACGATGATAAAGGACAAGGTAGGAATGAGAACGCGGCTTCTACGTCGAAGCAGATATTCATCTTCTCGACAGCTACGACTCTATTACCCGTATTATTCTCTAGCGCCGAGCCCAGATCCCTATTATTCTGCCCCAAAATCCCACCAATCTTCACACCAAACACACCTCGAACTATCAGATAATCTTGTCCTCCCACGGCTCGCCCCAGGGAACCGTTCCATCACCATACACGCGCACGAGCCTCCATAGCACCATCTCGATGCTCTTCGCGGTGCCCTGCACGTACTTGGTGTCGGCCGAGCTGCCCAACAGGCCCGGGATCTTGGTGGTGTTGGCTTCGAACGCCGACTCGTCAAACTCGTGCAGGGCCAGCAACCGCGGCCCGCCGCCCATGGTGTTGTTGAAGCGGCTCGTGCGCCGCCAGCCAGGCAGCCGGGACACCTCGCCAATGTACGTGCTGTGGTACCAGTCTTCGAAGAAGTCTGTGTAGTTGACGGGATTCGTCTTGAACGACGGCTCGATGGCTTCGGTGACGAGGATCGGGCCGCGTTCTGATTATCAAACAGGGTTAATTAGTCATGTCCCGGAGAACATGAATAATTAGAGTGTAAGGGAAACAGACCATCGCCAGTACTCCCGCTCTTCCACGTCTCGACGTGTGGGCCGGCCATGGCGATGAACTGGGCGACCTTGTTGACGGGCCCGCCGCCGGGCAGGGCGGGGTCGGTGAGAGTGACGTTGAGGAACTCGGGCGCGGCGAGCGCCGCCACGTCGGGGTACTTGTACGTGACGAGGAACGGCGTCGGTCGCCGCGCGTCGGCGCTCTGGTACCGCCACGCCGTCGTGATGGCCCCCGCCTTCCCCCCCATCCAGTCCGGGATGTGCACATTCTCGTACCATTTCACGTAGTTGTCGTACGGCAGCGCGTCCTTGTAAGCCGGCAGCACGCCTGAGCTGACCCAGAAGATGCCCGGCACGGGCGCAGACAGCGACATGGTAGAGACTAAAAGGGGTTGGCTGGTTGGTTCGTTTTTCTTTTTTCTTTTCCTCTACTTTTCTTTCCTTTGCAGAACCTCCCCCTCATCGACATCGTCGTGGACAAGCCTTTTAAGTTGTTGTCAGCTTCGTGCCCGGGTATATGCCAATACCCGACAGCCTCAATTCCATATGGTTATTTCTTTGTAGTGGAAGATTCCGCACAATTTCCAGCCCGTCCATATATTAAATGCAAACTTTATCCCGTCGGAAAGAAGCGGTGGTGTGATTGTGTGCTGCGTGGGGGAGCATTACGGATTTCTAGGCCTCCAATTTTGTGTCGTTACCGTATAAAACGGTCGTTAGTCCGGGCGCTACCGCAGTTTTCACCGCGGGTTTCACCAGACTACATTTCGTGGTCGTGGTCGTGGTTGAAATAGTTTTCAGCTGTTCTACTTTGAAGAGTGGCGTTGTGATGTGTCTTTGGAATGAGCAATGTGCCGTTCAATGACAGAATGGAAAGCATATGCGCCGCAGCCTGCAACGCGGGAACTTGTCAATATCACGGCCACCGGAAGAAGAGCATTTTCTTGAGGACTTACGCGGGCTTCGATGGTAATCGTCCTCGGATCAGGATTGTTGATGGTGTCGCACGCCTGGTGATAGCACGGGTCCTGCGCGGCTCCCGTGCCCGTGTTGAGGAAGCCAAACGGCTTGCCCAGCACCTGCCAAAAGGACGCGTAGTCGCTGCCGTTGGTGATGATGGCGGGCGTGACAACCAACCCCTGGCTCTCAAAGTGGTCGACGTAGATGCGCTCGATGACGTCGGACCCCGCCGGCGCCACGCTGCCATGCGTGCTGCCGTCGCCGTCGCCCACGCCAAAGTAGCCTTTGGACACCATGTCAAAGTTGAGGTAGGCGAGAATCCGGTCGGCCTCGTCGGCGGCCAGGCTTGTGCAGTACGCCCTCGACCCGACCAGGCCGTTCTCCTCGGCGCCCCACCACGCAAAGCGCACCTTGTTTCTTGTCTGGTACTTGATCGTGCCGCGGAAGAGCTCCAGGAGCAGGCTGGTTCCGGAGCCGTCGTCGTTGATGCCCGGGCCCGCCTGCACGCTATCCAGGTGCGCCCCAAGCACGATCACGTTGTCTGGGTCGCCGTCCTCGGTCTCGACCAGGATATTCTGCGTCGTCCGGTTCTCGATACTTTGCGTCTGCTGGAAGTAGGCCTGGACAGCTCCACCAGCGTCAAGCAGCTGTTTGATGCGCAGCCCATCGTCCTGGTTGATGAAGCCGGCTGGGACGAACTCCGGGTTCGGCGCGCTCAGCGTGCCGGCAGTAGCATTCGCGGCTTGGTCGTTGTAGATGAGGACAGCGGCGGCGCCTGCACGCGCAGCCGGAAGCACCCGGCCGGCAAGTGTGCCCCCCGTCAAACAACGCCATCGCTGGACCAGCACAATCTTACCCGACACGTCCAGCCCGTCGTAAGAGGCTGCGTCGCAGCCTGCCACGCCCTCTGGCCCGTGAACCACCTCCGCCGTGAGGCCCGCGGCACTGGTGGACGGCGAGAACGTCAAGCCGTAGACATAGATGCCTTCGCCGTCAACTTTCAGCTCGATGGACTCGACGCGGCTGAATAGGGCTGTGAAGTCTTGCTTCCACGCCTTAGTCCCAGTGATATTAGAGACGCGGTTCCACACGTAGTCGACCGACGCCGCGTAGCCGGGCAGTCCAAAGGCACGGTTGCCGCCATTCGCCGATGCAATTTCGTCTAGAGCCACGAGGTTGGCCCACAAACCTTCTGTCGTGATTTCCGCCTGGAGCGCTGTCGAGTCGATTGTGGGTTTATTGTCCAACCCGGCCACGATTGACGACAGCGACGCAACAGCAGTGGCAGTTCGAGTGAGCTTCATGACGCTCGCTTGTTGAATTGAGAGTGGTGTCAGTCTATGCGATACGCGAGCAAATAGGAAGGGCTAGTCCTATTACTGGAATGTTCGTGCATTTTAAACACCAAGGTCCAACTCCGCTCAGCGTTGTATCGATGCGGGTACTAGTTGTTAGTTTTGTCCCCAATAGGAAGCAGGGCTGGATTGGGAAGGTCAAGGATGCTGATGGTGAGTTCTAAAGTGCCAAGTCCCCGATCAGCCTGAAGAACGGGTTTATTGTGGGAGGCAAGAACCCGTTGCCTCGAGCTATGTCACATGCCAGGATGGGTGTCGACGGTAGTTGAATTTACCGAACTCGTGACAAGAGAGCGTCTTGTCTAGCAGCATTGCCAAATCCGAAACTGGTGACTTCCAAGCGAATCAAGTGCTCTTTCGACAACACTAATAAAAGGCCAAGCATTTAGCACAGATTACGCCTTCCACGACCCCCTCTTCAATCACCAGTCACGCCAACAAAAATTCCGTTGGCTGCGGCTGCTCCGCGACAAACTCGCCCTTCATGACGCCATGCACATAAGCCGGGCCCTTCACCACATACGACCCGTTTCCAAGGCTCCCTAGCACCAGTGGCGCCGGCACACCGTAGAAGACCACCACCAGGTCGCCCGGCTCAGCCGAGTCCGGGACATAGCCGACACGGCCATCAGCCGACGCAAAGCTGCGACTCTGGTACGCGAGGCGGCGCGTGTCGGCCAGATATGCCCAGCCACTTCCGTGCGTTAGCGCTGACAGCCACGTGAGAGGATCCAGCAGGTCGGATTCCGAGTTCACCCTCTCGAAGAGCTGTGCATGGCTGCCGTCTTCGTTCATGATGGTGTTGCCGCCCAGCAGGGCCACATCGAGCGACACCTTCCAGTTCGGCATCTCTGCTGCTGGCACTGGGGCTGGAACGTCACTACCGCTTGTGTTGTTGTTGGCGCTGGACCTTCTGGCCTCCGCGACACGCGCGAGCAGCTCGCGGAGCCAGCGCCGCTGAAGCAAAAACTGCAGCGCATGGTCGTCGACAGCCGGTATGTCGCGCCCGGGCAGCTGTAGTCGCTCGCTAATTTGCTGCAACTCGGGAGCGTCGCGGTCAAAGTCGGTGTAGTCGGTGTCACGAAAGTCCTGCGAGTCTGACTGGAAGGCCTGCCGGAACGTAGGACCGACCGTGGCGACGGTGCAGAGAACCGTGCCGGCCAGGCGAAGGACGATTTTTATGGCCGGCTCGTCCTCGCCCGGGTCCATGAACATGACCTCGCTGGCCTGCGCCTTGGTGCCGCCGCACGCGTTGAACGACCTCCACGTCAGGCCGTTGTATGGGAACTCTGACCAGTTCACGGCCCACGACTCGAGGCCGCGGATTGCGGCCGTCGTGGCGGTGGGTCGGGCCAGGCGGCGCGGCAGGACGAGAAACGAGCCGTCGCCGGCGCGCAGGAACGCCATGCTCGCGCGGTTGAACACGTCGGCTGCCGAGAGCGCGTAGTTGATTTCGATGCCCAGTGCGTCGTTGGCCAGGCCCAGCAGAGCGAAGATGAGGTCGCGCGGGTCCGTGGAGTGGATAGCGGCGTCCTGCCCGTAGCTGCCGAGGTAGCACATAGTCAGCAGGTGGTCGAGGCCCAGGTAGCGCCCCGGGATGGCCCTCATGGTCAGCGTGCCGAGCATGCGGGGGTTGAGCTCGGGGATGTGGTTGCGGGCGTAGTTGTGGACAATGGCGTTCTTGGCAGCGTTGAGCAGCGGCGAGTCGTGCAGCAGCAGCGAGTCGCGCATGCCCCAGGCAAGGTGCATGACTAGCACAAACATGTCGCCGTCGACACGCCGGTCGCCAAAGGCAAACGCGACCTTGTTGGCCAGCAGCAGCTCCTGCAGCACCCAGGCGCGCGTCCACCAAGGGCACTTGGCCAAGTTGTTGAGCAGGATGAACAACCTGGGGATTTCGTCAATCATGCCCATGATCTGACGGCCGGCGCGCATCACATCGCGCTGTGCTTGCGATTCCATCTCGTCGTCCCGACGTGTCCAGTTGGCGCCCCGCGACAGCCACACGCTCATAGGAGCGTAGCCGCACGTGCGCCAGCACTCGAAGCGCTGCAGGCGGTCAGCGACCAGGGCGACAGCATCGAGCGAGAACATCTGCGGCCCGTCGCGGTTGTCGGCCGTGGGGCCGAGCCACACGAGTGTCGTGGCCGCGGCAGCATAGATGTCGCCCATCAGCTGGACCTGCCACGTCTTCTCGGCGTCGTCGGCCTGGTCGATGCACAGGGCGTCGACCCAAAGCCGCAGCTCGTCGTCGCGGCCGCCGCGAAGATTCAGGAGGGCCCAGCTGAGGTTCTCGCCGATGGTGGTGCTGAACGACGCCACATACATGGACTCGCCGGTCGTGGCGTCGCGGACCGAGTAGTCGACGTCGACGGGGGCGCGGTTTTCTTCTTGTGGCCCCCAGACGTAGGAAAGTGCGGAGAATGTTCCTGCATCTGCCAGCGGGACGTGTTCGAGATCGCAGCGGTACGGGAACGAGCTGTCAGCGTCGGGCCGCAGAATCAGTATCCGGATTTCCTGGGCATCTCTGTCCAGCGCTTGATACACGATAGGCATGGTGTTTTGTTGCTTTATTTTTTCGTCAGATCTGCTCGGTAGACGTTTCATGTGGTTTCGGACTTAGTACAAGGAGAAAAACACCGTGTGCCGTGGCAAGGCTCTGGTCTGATTTTAAATACTGGCGCATAGGGTAGTGAAAATGGTGGCAGTGCGTCCCGATTGGGAATAGTTCCATGCAACGTCATTGCTCTGTTCATGCACAGGTCAAGTGACCATTTTCTAGTTGATGTAGAGGGAACGTAGGGGGGAACGTAGGGAGGAACAATGTTAAATTCGATGTTGCCCCGGTAGATGGTAGCTGTTTCTCCGTGTGTTTTCTCTCGCTCTGGCCCCGGATATGCAGTCCCGCAGAATTCACACCTCTTCTTCACTGCGCAGATGATCAAATCTCAGCACGCTCTGCATCAGCACATCGGCGCCCGTTGCACAATCTTCTGCCTTGGCGAACTCTTCGGGGTTGTGGCTGACCCCGTTCCGGCACGGGACAAAAATCATGCTCGTTGGGCAATGCCGCGAGGTGTAGACCGAGTCATGCCCCGCGCCGCTGACCATTTCCCGAAACAAGCTAGTGTCTCCCGTCACAGATAGCGCCGAAGCCCGGACGGTCTCGATGCAGGAAGGGTGGAAGTCAACGGCGGGTGAGATGGTGTCAGTCTGCCAGGTCACCGACACATCAAGTCCCTTGGTGACATCCTTGGACGCCAGTCTAGAAAACTCGGCCTTCAACTCAGCCTCTAGGGTTTCAAGAGTGGCATCCGATGTAGCGCGTATGTCAAGAGAAAATTTGACCTGGCCCGGGATCGTATTGACGCTGCCTGGGGTTAGTGTCAGGATGCCGGTCGAGGCTAGAGCCGAGTGCTTGGCGGCCAAGTCGTGAGAGCACGCTATCATTCGACAAGCGGCCAGCATGGCGTCGGCTCGAGCATCGAAAGGCGTGGTTCCCGTGTGTGCATCTGAGAATTCGGCTGTCAGTAAATGACGATGTGGAAAGAGACTGCACGGATGAATGCGTACCTCGGCCTGTCAGTTGGACGGTATACCACCGATAAGCCTGGACGCCAGTGACGATGCCGATCTTTTGTTTGTGGTTTTCGAGGATCGGGCCCTGCTCGATATGAAGCTCAAAGTGCGCGGCCATGGGCATGGATGTATGACTTGCTGGAACGCTTCCCAAGTAGCCAATGCGCTCGAGTTCAGACCTCATTGTCACGGTGCCACCTCTAACTTCTCGAAGGCCGTGGGCAGTTTCGACTGGCACCTCGCCTGCCCACACACCTGACGAGACCATGGAAATAGGAAACCGGGCCCCTTCCTCACTGCGATTGGTGGCACATCAATAGCAATATCTCATGGCCGGTGACGAGGAAACGTACTTGGTCCAGTTCACCACCCCGACCGGAAAATGCGTCCTCGCGTCACGTTCGTTCAATATCCTCAGCATCTCAACGCCCGCGAGAACTCCAAGGATGCCGTCGTATCTCCCGCCGCTGGGTTGCGTGTCGAGGTGCGAGCCGACACAAGTCGGCGGTCCAACGTTCCGGCCGGGGCGGATGGCAAAAACGTTGCCCATCTCGTCGATGGTAACGGAACACCCGAGAGCCATCGTTGTCTCAACGAACCAGTCACGCGCTTTCTTGTCCGAGTCAGACAGCGACAGCCGGGACATGCCAGTTTCCGTGTCCAGCGAGCCCCACCGCTTTCCGGTGCCCCACTTACACGTGCGGTGCAGGTCGTTCATGAGGCGATCCTGGTTGACCGTGAACCCGCCGACACTCTGTCTGCGGCCGCTTGCGAGTCGCGCCGAGTGGGCAAAGCTCTTGGCTGCCCATTGTCCTCGGCTACCTTTCTTGAGGGCGGCAGCTCGTAGGAGAGGCAGCTGGTAGGCGAGCAGGGCCCGCGCGCGGCACGGAGCCATCATTTTTGAGAGAATTGAGCAGCTTTATGACGATTATCTGCCTGTGGGCCCAGACGAAATTTTCACTTGATCGAGCTGAAGAAGTAACGTAGGGTCTATTGCTGAAGTCGCTCCTTCCTAAATGTTTCCGTGTTTTGCGTCTGAGGTGCGGGGAAAGCAAGCGTGAGTGGACAATCCCTGGCCATTCACTGCCACTGCATTGAGCCAATCGGAGAATTGGCTGTGGTGGTCGGTTTGGAGTATGTCTTCGCGCCTTCCCTGGAATCACGGCTCCTAGAATCATGGCTCCTAGAATCACGGCTCGATCGTGTGCAGATGCCACTCGCAAAGCGGAGAAGGATCGATCAATGCGGCCATGTACGTACGTAACCTATTTCACTTTGGAAGTGACCTTGACGAGTGCATTGTGGGCCTCTCCAGGACACGGCGTGAAATATCCACAACCACTGCCGTATTTTTCCTTTCTCGAGCAAAGTCTTGTTTCCCTCCCGAGTTAGCGGGCCAATTACCACTCGAGCACCTTGATTATTCTCATCGGGCTCGCAAGATTGTGTCCCGATCCGTATCATACCCATCGATTACCTCAACCCCCTTTGGATGCTTGTCGACAGGGTAGTTCTATCTTTGGTCAAGCGGCTGCCGTTCGTTGGCAATGCCAGCTTCGTCAGATCGAATCCGATTCAGCCCCAATTCTGCTGTTGCAGATGCTACACTCCGAACGGTCGCCGTTGGTGTAGACAAGAAGAGAAAGTCAATAGGAAGGCGCTGATTGATCTAGCGAATTCAGTTTTCTGCATCCAAGTTACAATAAAGGGGGAAGGAGCGGAGACGTTCATTGTCGTTGCATGAGGTAAGCTCGACCCCTGTCTTGCATGCACTGTACCACTTCCATCCATCCCAAGCACGGTGTCTCAAAGGTCCACAATACAAGCACGGTTACAAGTGTACAAAAATACTCAAGGCCAATCTGAGTGCCGTCATGCTCTTTCGTTGTGTTTTGCAACTGCGACGGGCAAAACTCACCTTCGAGATCCGCAGGTGGATGCTGATTGGCTCGCAACGCTGGGCGCCCACACAGCATGACATCAACACTCTTGCTCTGCTGTTTGTCTCCACCTAACCGAACCATTACAGCTTTTGCAGCTCTTTTGCAGCCCCCAACCGTTGCAATTACAGCATTTCCGATGCCCCTCTGGCCCAAGCTCTCAGCACACTAGCTAGCACACCGCGTCACCGAGATGCGCCCCGCCCCACAGAACCGCTCATGGTCGGCGTTTCGCCGTCTCAGTGGTTGACGTCATCTACTGCCACTGGCGGCCAGACGTGACAGCCACGTATAATAAGAGAGAGATGGCCTTCCCGAGCCACAAGTTACCCTCCTTCCTAGTCCTTCTCCAAATAACCAACGACTCACATCCATGGCCGGTATCATGTCCTCAACGGTCCAAAAAGTGCAACAGGCCGTCATGGGCCCGCGGGAAGGCGACAAAGCTGCCGACCTGCTGAAGGACACCAAGGAGATGACGCCCAAGGCGCGTCTGACCACCGACTACGGTGTCAAATACACGTCGGCCGACGATTGGCTCAAGGTCGTCAGCCAGGACAAGACGGGTCCGGCGCTGCTAGAGGATCCTTTTGCACGGGAGAGGGTAACCACGCCTCGCCCACCCCCTTCTTCCACGCTGACATTTGCTCACCTCTGCCCAGATCCACCGCTTCGATCACGAGAGAATTCCCGAGCGCGTTGTGCATGCTCGGGGCAGCGGCGCGTTTGGCAAGTTCAAGCTCTACGAGAGCGCCGAGGACGTGACGCTCGCCAAGGTGCTGACTGACACGTCGCGGGAGACGCCTGTCTTTGTGCGCTTCTCGACCGTGCTGGGCAGCCGTGGTAGTGCCGACACGGTTCGTGATGTTCGCGGATTCGCTGTCAAGATGTATACGGAAGAGGGCAATTGGGACATTGTCGGCAACGACATTCCCGTCTTCTTCATCCAGGATGCCATAAAATTCCCCGACCTCATCCACGCCGGCAAGCCCGAGCCGCATAACGAAGTGCCGCAGGCTCAGACGGCCCACGACAACTTTTGGGACTTCTCATTCAACCACACTGAATCGACCCACATGTTTATGTGGGCGGTAAGCACTTGCCCTCCCGGATCGTCTCTTGGTATCCGGGGCTGATGATGTGGCTGATGATGTGGCTGATGATGTGCGCGTAAAGATGAGCGATCGTGGCATTCCTCGTTCGTACCGCATGATGCAGGGGTTTGGAGTGAACACGTTCGTCCTCATCAATGCCCAAGGCGTGCGCAGCTTCTGCAAGTTCCACTGGACACCCGA
This sequence comes from Lasiosphaeria miniovina, assembly GCF_030549165.1. Taxonomy (NCBI): domain Eukaryota; kingdom Fungi; phylum Ascomycota; class Sordariomycetes; order Sordariales; family Lasiosphaeriaceae; genus Lasiosphaeria; species Lasiosphaeria miniovina. The sequence goes on along the minus strand of NW_026848223.1, from coordinate 2,826,539 downwards.
GCTGGGTGTTCACTCCTTGGTGTGGGACGAGGCCCTGAAGCTCGCAGGACAGGACCCAGACTTCCATCGCAAGGTATGTGCCACGCAGCCAGCCGTAGGCTTTCAGAGCAGCCACTGATGTATCACAGGATCTCTGGGAGGCGATCGAGAACGGCGTGTACCCCAAGTGGAGGTTTGGCATTCAGGTCATCTCCGAGGCAGACGAGCACAAGTTCGACTTTGACATTCTCGACGCCACCAAGATCTGGCCCGAAGATCTGGTGCCCGTCCGCTACATCGGCGAGCTCGAGCTCAACCGCAACCCGGACGAGTTCTTCCCGCAGACGGAGCAGGTCGCCTTCTGCACCAGCCATGTTGTTCCCGGCATTGGCTTCTCCAACGACCCGCTTCTTCAGGGGCGCAACTTCAGCTATTTTGACACGCAGCTCTCACGGCTAGGCATTAACTGGCAAGAGCTGCCCATCAACCGCCCCGTGTGCCCCGTCATGAACTTCAACCGCGATGGTGCGATGCGACACACCATCACACGTGGCACCGTCAACTACTGGCCTAACCGCTTCGAAGCCTGCCCCCCGGCATCTCACGCAGAGGGCGGGTACGTCGAACTTGCCGAGAAGGTGGCGGGTATTAAAGCACGGGCCCGAAGCGTGAAATTCCAGGAGCATTACAACCAGGCCCAGCTGTTCTGGAACAGCATGTCCCAGGTCGAGAAGAACCACATGATCAGTGCGCTCGCGTTCGAGCTGGACCATTGCGAAGACCCCGTCGTGTACGGTCGCATGGTGACCCGGCTGACCGACATCGATCTTGGTTTGGCGCAGTCCGTGTCGGCCTTGGCGGGCGGCGAGATGCCGCAGAGGGCAACCCGTCCCAACCACGGCCGCAAGGCGCCCGCTCTGAGCCAGACCGAGTTCCCCGGCGCGAAGCCGACGATCGCCTCGCGGCGCATCGCCATCCTCGTTGCCGACGGCTACGACGCCGTGGCCTTCTCGGCTGCCTACGCTGCCATCACGGCCGGTCTGGCCACCCCGCTCGTCATCGGTACCAAGCGCAACAAGATCGTGGCCGCAGATGGCACCACGTCTGTTACCCCGCACCATCACCTCGAGGGTTTCCGCTCGACCATGGTCGACGCGCTGTTCGTTCCCGGCGGGGAGCAGTCCATCAAGACGCTGTCCAGGAACGGACGCGCCCTGCACTGGGTTCGCGAGTCCTTTGGACACCTCAAGGCCATTGGCGCCACAGGTGAGGCTGCCGCGCTTGTCCAAAATGCCATCGCGCTGCCGCAGATTACGGCATCCGTCTCGGGTGACGTCGTCGAGCGCTACGGTGTTGTCACGATTGGCCAGGTCAAGCCCACAAACTTCAGCGAGGCGGTCACGATCGCCAAGGGCGCCAAGGGGTTCCTCGAGAGCTTCTTCTACGCTATTGCCCAGCACCGCAACTGGGACCGCGAGCTCGACGGGCTCAACACTCAGATTGCCTACTGAGGGGTGTCGATACAAAGTATAGGGGTGTTTTGGACGAGTCTATGTTAATAGCACGACTGTTTCACCGTTACAATGGAGTCTAGAGCAATATTTGACGTTGCCCACCTTACCAAGTGCCCATTAATGGGTAATATGAAGCAAAAAAATAGAGTATTCTTGCAATCGCTTGCCATTGTCCTACCCCATCCATGAGTCATTGCATCTGGCGCCCCAAACGCCACCTATTAGCAGGATGCAGCTCTAAAGCCATAATGCAGCTATCGGAGTCGACGGCGGCATTGCCAATGTTACGTATTAACCTGTGAGGGTGCAGGCTTCTTCATATATTATGCAGAGCTTTGGTTTCTTTTAATATAATCGGCAAGCCGTCACGAATAAGGCTCCACGAACAAGGCTCCACGAACAAGGCTCCACGAACAAGGCTCCACGCGATTATCCCTAGTTAGAGGGAATTAGATTAATTGTGAAACCAAGAAAACCACCGTTATATGCGTGCTAGATCAAGGGGTCCGGGATTTCCGCGTACAAGAGCATGGAACTGCAAGGACTTTGTGGGACCAGAGCTACAACCAAGCCAGAATGCAGAGGATTGGGGGCTATTCGCCCATTTTCTTGCTCTGACTTCCTAGTTGGGCTACAAGCCATCTAAATGTGGCCAAGAGTCGGCATCATTGCTAGTCAACACGGACGGGTAGGGCAACGTCGTCCAGCTCATCACCTTGACGGGTTGGTCGGAATTAGGACACATTCCTAACCGCCCTATCTTCGTCTATCTCCGGTTTCCAGTGCCATCGTCTTCTTCCATGAGCTGGACTATGTCCTGGTAGCAGGATGAGGCAGTCCTCCTGCACAGTCCTGTTTCTTTTACCTATCCATCCTCGACTCTGCGTGCCTCAACTCTGTGTGCCTCAACTCAGGACTCCAGCCCAACTCAGGACTCCAGCTCAACTCCGAACACTTGAACTACTCTCTGGCCTCACCCCTTAGCGATACTTGCCGCCATGGCATCTGCAGACTCCAAGGTTGTTTTCGTAACTGGGGCCAACCAGGGCCTGGGCCTCGCCATCATCGAGGTGGCCGGCCTGCGCTACCCAGACAACGTCTACATCCTGGGCAGCCGCGATGTCGGCAAGGGTGAAGAGGGCGTCCAGCAACTGCGTGAGAAAGGCGTCAAGGCCCGCGTCGACGTCGTCCAGCTCGAGGTCGACAACGACGAACATATCACCGCCGCCGTCGACTACGTGGCCAAGGCGTACGGCCGCCTCAACGGTAAGCTAGCTGTGCACTTTCCTTCTCGTCTCATTTAACCAGTTACCCGCCGCGGTTGACTAACTCCTTCGTGGCGCGCAGTGCCGGTCAACAACGCAGGGATGCTGCGGGGCGTCGGGGTGCGCGAGGATGACCCGGCGGCGATCCGGGCGACGTACGCGTCGCTGTTCGACGTGCACGTCACATCGGTGGCGGTGCTGACCCTGATTTTCAAGCCGCTGCTCTACCGGGCGCGCGCCGCTGGTCGTCAACGTGACGTCGGGGCTGGCCAACCTCGCCAACCTGCTCGACCCAGCCCGCCGCATGTTCCGCGTGCCGCCCTACGGCGCCTCCAAGGTCGCCCTCAACGGCCTGACCGCCCACCTGCAGGTCGACGAGAACGACCGCGCTGCTGATGACGCTGCTCACCCCGAAGCGCCATCGCTCGGCCCGCGCATCCGCTTCTTCATCTCGAATCCCGGCGTGCTGGCTACTAGCTTCTCGGGATTCCATCCCCGCGGCAAGGCGCCCCAGCTTGGCGCCGAGTCGGCTGTGCGCTTGATTGGCGATGCTGAGGGGGAGTATGATGACTACATCCAGTGGGAGTTTGAGGGCGGGGAGATGAGAAAGGTGCTGTGGTAGCTAGGAGGATTGTAACGTCGTCAGAGGGAATGAAGTTCCGTTAGTATTAGGGTTCGCCCCGTGTCTCACAGACTGGATACCTTACTCTTGGTGTTATCTAGCGCCGAGAATGAGACTCAGTAGGATTGATTTGTGGGTTAGTACCTAGTGAACTTGTTACTGGTTGTTTACACCTTGGATACAGCCCCCTGAGACACCTGGACGTCAAAGCAGGTGGTCGACTCAGGTAGTGTGAAATCCCGGAGGGCACTTTTCCGGTGTGTGGTAATTGACGGCGAAGCCCAGCTGGGAGAATACAGCACTCAACTTGCTAACTATTTTTAGCCTCGCCAGTGTTAAAACAGCGTACGAAAATCCATGATTGATCAGGCTTGGTCGTTATTCGGCACATCCGGGAGGCGCACTGGAGCAGTGTATTTCTTGTACAATACGATAAATGACGCAGAGTAAGCATATTGCATCCGGCATACATTGGGGCTCTTACCTATGCCTTCTAACCTTTGCCCCAGTAGTCCTGCGGGTGCGTTTAGCAGCAGAATATATGGGCATGGGCCTTTTCGCCGATTTTAGACGGGTTTGCTTTAGGTTTGGCTGCTCTCCGTTCCTCTTTTCGTCTACACTTGGTGTGTGGGGCACTGGGAACTGGGTTGTCCCGGCAACAGAACCATGCTTGATCAGCGTCTGTCGGTGGACAAACTGAATTGTTGAATCCAGTCTATCAGGCCCTCTCCAGCCGGGGCTCATTCACGTTCGCGCCAGGCCCGTTTTGGTGCCCTTAGAAAGAGAAAGCGGCGACCGGGCCTTTTTTAAAGCCACGACCCTTTCTATCAGGTACCGCGGTATCTAATATAGACTTAACTCGACCTCAAAATGTTCCCAACGGAGTAAAGCGTGATATTTTTGTGGGGGTTTTCGAGCAACTAACGGGCTCATTTTCGACTGGTTCGGAAATACAAGCCATTCTCTTGACTCTCTCAAGTTTGGTTAGGAAAAAGAGCTGATAAGTCACGCCTAGCCAAATCTCTAGCTACTTCTAGCTACAACAAACTAGAACGTACCCAAGCCAGCCTTCCTACAATATATTTAGAAAACTAATAGGGCTCTCGATCAATTCTTCCGTCCGGTCTTATCCTTCCCTGTGAGGTATCGATTAGGGTGTGTGGCCCTAGCCAATACACTGGGCGTGCTTGCATTGGGCCCGGCACCTCGAAATTTCACCCACCCCAGATCCATCATGCCCAGAAAAAAGCCTCAGACATCATCCACCGTGCCTAGGCAGCATCTATCTCGTCGTTTGTTTCCGGGGGCAAGCGGAGAGCCACTAACCATAATATTGTGCCTCATTGAAGTGTCCTATCTAACTCGGTCGTCGTATTCGTTCCCGCCCGTTGACAATGGCGGGCCGCCGAGGAGGCAAGAAGCCAAGAGGTCGGCTCAGAAACAGAGTTCGGCGGGGCTTCTCGCGATTTCTGCATCCGCACAGTCTCACTTCGCAACGTCACTCGGGCTCATCAAAGGGGATCGCCCCGGAAGAATGGATGAAAAGGCCCTATTTCTGAAGCTGATCCAATGGGTCTGCTTCGCCCAGCGACCCATGACACTGGCCGAGCTGCGCTGGGCAATGGTCGCCGACTTTTCACGCAAGTCACTGAGAGCATGCATAGACTCGGCCGATTACATAGACGACATGGACGCAATAGAGAGGAGACTCAGGACCCTCAGTCACGGCCTTGTTGAGGCTATTCGGACGTGAGCCGATACTCCCTCCTCTACGAGGACTACGTACGACGACGACCTCCATAACGAAGATTGTTTCAAGCTTACGGCGGTAGTACTTATAGTTCGAACTATATAAACCGAGCCTTGAAGACTATGATATGTAGGACTGTATTGTCGTGAGCGGCGGGGAAGAGGTGGATATAATAGCGAAGAAGACTCGGACCAAAAGGAAGCAAAAGGATATAATAGCTGGCTCTATCCCTCTGCCGGCTAGGCCGGAGACTGTGGTGCCAAAGCTACATATTCTTCACTGGGCCGTAATATAGTGGGAGGCACGCAAGGCCGAACGCTACGCCTACTCGCCCTCGAGTACGCCTACTCGCCCTCGAGTACGGTGTATTCGCCCTCGAGTACGGTGGAGATGAGGATTTGTGGATGTTTCCGCTAGATGAACATGACCCTGATCTACGGCTTGAGGCGAGGAAGCTTGAGACTCTTGAGGAGGCTTAGCGGCTATTTCGCCGGGGAATCCTTTTGTTATTGACTGAGGGACCATATTGAGGCCCTGCGGGGACTGAAATGCGGCTCTGCAACATGTGCAACACCATAGAAAACATCCCCACTGCGGAAACCTTGCAATTTACGATACTTTTGTAGGTGCCCGCGACCATACTTATATGCCCTGACTGGGCAGACTAGAACTAGAATTCGTGTTCAATTTGAGGAGACTGCATTTTTGAACGATCTAGCCCGACTTACGGTTACCTTGCAAAATAGGAAATTCTTCAATTCTTGACGATTCCGAAGATGTCTTCCATCATCACGGCCTCCTTCGTTGCGGCTGCAAAGCCGGCCCGGTGATACAGGTCACTGCAAATTTGGGTGTGGGTTATATCTTGGTTTAAGCCAGGGTGGCCTGCAAGGCAAGGATCAGGTGCATGGGCGGCTCCATCCAAAAAGACCGAATTTACTACGGCAAAAGCCGGGCAACTAGTTGATTTCAATTGCCAGGCCTATGATTTTATCATGGGGTGGGTGCGCGCAGCAATCCTCTTATATTGGGCCGTGGGCAAAGACGTAGACACCGGGAGCGACACGCGGTACAGGCGGCAGATACTACAGGTCCAGCTTAAGGCCAACCAGAAGGCTATTAGGGCTAATCTCTACTGAGAAGATGAGAAGTAGCTGCTGTTTGGGTTAGCCACCCTTCGATCAGATGCCTGATTTTAAAAGAGTTGTGGCTGATTCGGCGATGCATTATGCATCTCGTAAATGATTCGATCCTGATAAAAAGCGATTAGCATCCATGACATCCCTCGTGCCCCAAGTGTAATTAAAAATTACCTAATAATCATGTGCTGGAGACGTGCTCTACAAAGCTGCCAAGTTGGGCTTTTGGTGCGCTGCCCTGCGGCGGGGGCTGTCCTTCCATGGCTCGGTATCCCCGTACATGCACCGATCGGCTCCCGACCAAGAATTCAAGATCATGCAGACGCCAAAACGAACAGCCCTGAAAGGTTGGGAGATGTCAATTGGACTGTGCCGCACAACCAGATCTTGGATGCATTCTTACATCATCCTTCCGCATCCCCCTGAGCGGGCGGAACAGAGATCAATCCTGCGTCGTTCTTTGCCGATATGCGATGCCAGAATAGTTTGCATCGCTCATTGACTCAGGAGTGGGCAAACCCTGCGCCAAGAATTCTTGGCATTTGCAAGAGACGAGAACATGAACCATGAGGGGACATCAAGTACCCGAATTAGGTAGTGTCGCTTCGTCCGTTCTCTTGGTAGATCCAGAATTCCGTTCCTGCCTAGAGACTCAAGGAGCTTGGGCCGAGGAGTGGCAGGTATGGCAATGCAATGCAATTCCGTCTTTCTGACTATGGGAGGAGCGTCTTGATTTCCAAGTAACTTTAGAGTAAACAAGGCATGCCTTTCTCTCGGATGCCTTTCTCTCGGCGCAGAGTGAAGGGTCTTCGCATATAAAACCCAAGGTGGTGTCACTCGGATAGCAACCCTCTCTCGACAGACACCGACAATCAACACTCGGTCTTCCCTTCTCAACAACATCCCATACAGCCTCTCAACAACATCCCATACATCCTCAACACTCCACATTATCAGTCACAGCCAAACACTTTGAACACACACACCCATCCTCAAAGCCACCATGAAGTTCCTCGCCATCCTCGCCGTCGCCACCCACCTAGCCACCCCAGCTCTGGCCGACTTCTTCATCTACCAGGGCCTGGAGAGCTACATCGACGTGGGGACGTTCAATACGTACTCGTTCTTCCGGGGGCCGCCCGACTGCAACGACGTGAACAACGCGCCGCGGTACGACGAGTCGGACGACGTCAGCGGCGACAAGCAGGGCGTGGCGTGCGACGGCCCGGGCTGCTGGCAGGCTAACCCCAACGACATCGACCGGCTCGAGTTCAACACGCGCTTCGGCCACTTCACCATGTACAAGGACCGCGGCCGCGACATCTTTGACATATGGGGCGGCAACGTCGGCCACTGCGACCCCGACACCAGCCACCACTACGAGTGCCCCAGCGGGCCGTACCCCAGCCCCCTTAGCGGCAAGCGCGTCTTCTTCTGCCGGGCTAGCTTTGGTCCTTGAGTGTTTTTTGAGGCATCATGGCGGTGGTTAAGGGAGGCGAGCTTGGATATTGGCTTTTGTTCTAGTTTTCTTCCGAATGTACCTAAAAACTTCATCTCTTTCGTCACAGACAGTTCAGATACATGCTTTGCCTCACCCCCTCAAGGCCTTCTGGTTCTAGTTCTCCACGTGGCGCAAGAAAGCACATAACACAGCAGACAGCCAAGCCCGTCCAATTACTTGGAGAAAGGACTTGACTACGCGGCCCGTGTCGGTTATGAACCGAAAGCGTCCCGCTTACGTATCGCCACGTTGTTGTTGGTGAGGCCGCTGGACACTTGTGGTAGTAGTAAAGATTGTTTCAAGAAGCCTATAGGGCTATCAAAAAGAGCTCTGATCTGGGTACCCGTCATCATAATTTCAACACCCAGGAAATACAGGAAATACAGGACCGTATAAACAAATTAGGATTCAACGGATTTAGGATTCAACGAATTCCTCAGGCAACTGGGTGCCGGCCATAGCTTGTGGCTAATTTGCGTACAAATTGGGGCCTTGGAGTAACCATTTGCAAGTTGCCCTTATTTCGAGGCACTCAGCAACGAAGACATTGTCAAAATGAATTTCTAACCCTGAGTATCTCAACTGCTAGCACCTGGCAAAGACCCCGAGGGGGTAAGCTGATTGTTAGACGGGGTACCCAGATCAAAGCTCATTAAAAATGCATTTGGCTCTTGTTAAGAGCCCTCTAATGCATCTTTAAAGGTCTTGCAGATGCCTGGGCTCTTACCCCCCCGTGGCCCATGTGAAATACGGCTTTGGTTCTAGTTCAGCGATGGTTCGGCAAGCTGCCCTGCGAAAGAGGCGACTGGCCCAAAAGAAGAGGTGAATATGCCCCATGATGCTCCAGCAAACCTCAATTACTGATCAGGGGCTCAGGGGCCAGGCAACAAGGGGGTTGCTTACACCCTTACCTAGTATAATCTAGTGTACTTTTTTCATTTTTTTCTTGGCTTACCCACCTCGTATAAGGTAGATAGCCCGCCCTCCCTTGGATCAGAGGACGGCATCGCTCTTTTCCCTCGGCCCTCTTCTTTTCAGGAAGCAGTCACGTCTTTTACTATGAATTGAGATCCCCAGACCAGTGCATGCACGTACTAGTGCCTTTTCCTTGCTATTTTGACCTCCCCTGGCTATGGAACTCTGTACCTTTACTCTGTGAAGCTCGCCTAGGAACTCTGTACCTTCACTATTTGAAGCTCGCCTACGACTCGTCTTGGTGCTGCTTTTGTGGTTGTTGTGTTGTGGTGCCTTTTGACCGCTTCACTATCCATCACTTTCGTAAGATAGAAAGGTCGTTACATAGCTCTTCTAGGTTCGGGACTACGAACACAATTGTAGTAGAAAGAGGTTTATTAATTAACTTAGATCAGTCCTAGACGGGGGCATCCAAAATTATAGATGGCCTTACACCGCCAACCCCAGGACCTTAGTTACATTATTACCGCTTAACCCCCCGCCGTCTTTCTCTTATTTCCCTTTCCCGCATGTCCTCCACCGTCCACTTCATCCTCCTCATCCTCCGAGGTATTAATTCCGTTATACTTTAGCACCTTTATCAGGCGCCCGATCTGGCGGTCCTGCTTTGACACCTGACGTGACAAGAAAGCTACCTTCCGGGTAAGCTCGGCCACTTCTGCGGTCGGAGCAGCAGGGCTGGCGCTGCCAGTGGAATTGCCCACCTTGTCGGTAGAATCGGTGGCCGCACGGAAAGCAAGGGGGGGAACTTGGGTCGGTGGTGGTGGCGGCGGCGGGGGTGCATCGCGGAAGCCAAGCGTGCCGCGACGGAGGCCAAGCGCGTCGCGAGAACTCGTACTGGGGAGCAGGGACTTCGGCTGGGGAAGGACTTGCACAAACGAGTCCAAGGTCGGCTTAATATAGGTTGAAACTGGCGTGTTCGAGTATTTATCTAGGGAATTACGAAGAGCAGTGTAGGCATCGCGACACGCCGGCGATGGCGATTGTGCGTCGTTGCGAGGCGTCAGCAGTCTCTGCTTCTGGGTCACCATAAAACTAAACAGAAAGCCTCGGTCAGCAACAGGGGTACCAATTTTGATAGCACGGGGGCCATACAAGTCGATATAGAGCGGTTTCAGCGCAGTAGGCATGTCGTTACATGCCCTGCGAAGACGAGCGCAGCGCTTGCAGGCACCCGCCAATTCCGACTTCTCACAACTAACGTCGTTGATCGTGATACTATATAGGCAGCCGAAGCAGGGAAAGGCCAAGCCTCCGCCACAATCCACCGTCTCCAATTTGACCAGGGAATCGGGCTCCTCGTCGTCGGAGAGCGACATCTGCGACAAGTTCGGGGGAATGGATGGCGGCAGGGACCGAGTTTTATTGCGAGCGCCGTCGAAAATGGGAAAGTTCTTCTTCGCGGCGGGCGCGTTTCTGGGGGGGCGGGGTCCAGACATGATGCGCTAGAGCTGACTGAATCTGGAGCAGAATTGAGAAAGGGCAAAAGATGTGGAAGAAAGGCGACGTGGTTTTGGCGACAGATGATGATGCAGCGAGAGAGAATTTACCGAACCTCGGAGTGCGCGATGCTGTCGTTGCGAGATGAAGAGAGGAGGCATGGTAGGAAAGGAAGGAAAGGAGGGAAGGACAGGCAGACCCGAAGGAAATATTTAAACCGCCAAAGGGCAGAATCAAAGCGTTGGAGTCTCCACTTTCCTGGTGATTTCAGATATGGGGACGGGATGACAGATACGGGAAGAAAAGGGGGAGCGATGTAAATACGGTAATTACTTTCCCATACGGCTCGACCTGCTCGCGTCCAGCTTAGCGGGGGTTTTCTGAGGCAATTGCGAGATTCGTTGTATCCTAATGCCAGATACCTGCATTACCATCGTCTAGTGGTCTATATCTTCATTACGTGGAACCGGGCCAGCCGGTGCCGCAGCAACCGCACACACGGGGTAAACATGCTCGAGAACTGCTCGGCCGCAGATGTATATACACAGACCAGCTGCTCTCACCGCGTCCAACTCCGACTCGCCGCGTCCAACTCGGACTCACCGCGTCCAACTCGGACCTACCCAAACTCTTCGTCATCACCCCTCGGGGCCCAACCGACCAGCGGTGACGGCCTATGCTCAACCACGGGTTCCTTGGTGTCGTCGTTAATTAGATAACAGAGACGGGGCCCTCGGTCGTGGCGACATATCCGGGGAAGTACAAGACGGTGACGGGCAGGCCGTTGCTCTTGTTCTTGTATTTCTTCTGCTTGAGGGTGATGCCGTAGGTGGTGGCGTAGGGCTGCAGGAAGGCGCGGACCATCGTGTTACCGGCGGCGTGCATCTCGGCGGTGCCGGTGTTCTGCTCGGCGTAGACGTAGTGGATGTCGACGAGCCCGCCGTGCGTCGCGATGGCCTTGTCCAGAATCGTGCGGATCTTGCTAATCTGCGCCGGCCCCTCCGTCACCGTGTCGCCCAGCTTCGCCCCCTCGATTACGGTGAACAGGGCCCACTTGGTGGGCAGGTCCCCCTTGAAGGTGATGCCGATCACCGAGCACCCGTGCAGCCCGCTCTGCGCGTTGTCCTCCTTGGTGAACTGGGCCACCTTGATCTCGTTCATGGCAACGCTGACGGCAGTCATGGTAGCGTGTGGTTTGCTTGTTGTTTTGGGTGGTTGGAAGGGTTGGGGTTGTCTGTTTGATGGTGCTGGTGATGTTGATGGTGATTGTAATGGTAATGGTGATGGTGATGGTGATGGTGATGGTGATGGTGATGGTGATGGTGATGGTGATGGTGATGATGAAAACAGAGACGGCTTTAAGGTGTCCGGAGAGTCATGATTAAATAGTGATCGTCGCGAATCCAAGTACGAGAGTGCAATACGACCGCCGCAGTGAAGCTGTTCTGAGGTGCTCGGTGGCGAGCTGGAGGCCAACTTACCGCGAACCACCAACCGCCATCAGCATTACCCTCGTCAGCACCGACTCGTGTTGGGATCTCCACCCAGAATGAGGCGAGATAGTGATACCAACGCCCCTGACAAGGCCAGCGGCCCACGAGTTGGAGCTGATCATCACATTCTGTCACTTCACCGGCGCCGCTCTGCCTCGTATCCGGACTAACTTCTAAGCTGAGAGTGAGGCGAGTTGAGGGAACCACGCCGCAGACCGTGTCAGAGCTGATGGGCACTTTCAATGAGCACAGTGAAATGAGAACAGTGAGCTAAACAGGTGATGTGTCTCTGGGGCAACAGCGGGACCCGTTCGCGGTCCACCGCCCACGGCGTGCATCAACAGCACATGTCAGACTCCCTGAAACCAAACCCGAGAACCGTCATCGTTTCATTATCATATCAACCGGTTCTCATCTACGACGGTCGTTAGGTATGAGCTCAGACGTTCATTACGCCACCGCCTCTCATTTCCTGTGCTATTGTCGAACAAGAGCATGGTGGAGCCCCGTCTGATGCGCGACGGAGAGAGGACTGCCGGTGTTCCACATGATTGCATCTCTCAGCCGTTTTGGGTGAGATTTGGCGTTTTGTGTGACACCCATCAACGACATGTTTGCTTTCACCTAACCCGTATTCGGCGTTCGGATAAGCATGCGAGGGTAGTATTGGTGTCGAATGCCCCCCCCTAAGCTGCAATGACGCGGCGAGGCGGCAGCGTTGTTTGGGGAATGATGGCGCCTCGTGTTTCGCTGCGGGGAAGATATGCCTTTCCTGGGACTTTGAACCGCTTTTCCAAGTTACCTGGACGGTCCCCAACCAACACGACTGTGGCACGGCACCTGCTGCCGCCGCCCCTTGGGTCTTAATCATCGCCCAGCATCGGGGCCGACGTGCCAGGCACCGATGTCGGCAGTCTATACGAGCCACATCCGAAAGCCTGGGCCACATGCAGACATCAAAATGCCAAGACCAAGCCGCAGATAATAATAGTCTTGCTCTTGAGTCTCATTTGCCCATTGTCTCCGAGACGGGATTTATGAGAATGAGACATGCGGCATGATCGCGTGACAGGTCCTCGCCTCCTCCGCCCTCCAACCGACTGAAGTGTGCACACCCACCATTCACCGATGGACCTAGACAAAAGTGTGGCCTGACTAGTCAGTCTACAGTGTGGAATTCCAATACCGCGTCAAACAGCCTGCCACGGCACCAGGCCTCTGTACCCAGCTTGTTTTGCGTGACACAAGCTGACAGGGTTTGTTCCAGAATCTCAGCTTATGCCACCTGCCTTGGTTCCATGCACGCAGAGGTTTCAACGCCGCCAACAGACGGCTCAAGCAGCCACCAGCAGGAGAGGTAGAAGGTCTGGACGATGGATTGCACTGCACGTGACTAGGAAGTCGCTCGTGCCCGCAGTCTCTTGCTCCTGTTTCCATAACTATATATCTCCATAACTATATATCTCTATACCTATATATCTCCATACCTACATATCTCCATACTTATATAAGACGTGCATACCAGCTTGTTTGAAGCTCACCCGTCGGCGAGGGCTTTGACGTTGAGATTTTAGGTTGGATTGCGCGCCCCCACTTGCCACTTGTTTCTCGACCCCCCAAGAATCCATCTTCACCTCCTGGCCTTGCAAGTCCCTCTGTTGGGCTTTCCCCCCACTTGCTGCTCGTCTTATCTTCCTTTTTCTCTTCCTTTTCTTATTGTGTCGATGACGAAGCAAGGGGAATTGTTCATAAGCCCTGCTGCCGCCCACCTCAAGATACAGCGGCACGCCAACCACTCCGCTCTCGCCATGAAACTTCCTCCCTAGCTTGGGAGCGAATTCGGGTTTGCCGTGTAGCCCGGTTTGAGTTCTGCCTACCCTCTAATTTCACGATTCCATCCCTTACTCTTTCTCCCCCTTTGTTCGGGTAAGTCAGGTGGTCTGCTTATGGAACACCCCTGGATTTGGAACAAGGTTTGTCATCAAGGACTTGCCGCTCGCCACCCAACTCACCTATTTCAATCGCTTGCAACTCAACCAATTCTGCTTCAATACTTATCTTCTTTTCTCCATTCAATTAAGAAATGAAATATGAAGCGATATACTCAGTTGGATTTGCAGAATGCGCTGGCAGAGTATGCAGAAACCGGCTTACTCTGTAGCTCTGCTGAAAATCACGGCATCCCCCCTACTACTCTCTTTAATCGGGTTCGTGGTTCCGAGCCAGCCTTCAAGGCCCAAATTCTTAATCAAAAGCTTTCTCCGGCTATGGAAGAACGCTTAACCGAATGGATTCTATTCCAAGGGTCGCTCGGTCACCCTCCAACCCACGCCCAAATTCGGAAACTAGCTAGAAGAATGCTCGAAGATAACGAGACCCTCGGAAAACGCTGGACTAGCCGGTTTTTTGGCTAGAAATCCATCTATTTCTACAATTAGGCCTCGGAGAATCCATGCAAACCGTGCTAATCGAGCCTGTGAGGCCGTTATCCGGCCTTGGTTTGACTATTTGAAGCCTCCAGGCGTGGAGGCTATTCCAGCCAAGCATAGGTATAATATGGATGAAACTGGCATTGCTTCTAGCATTGGAGATAACGGCCTGGTTGTTGGATCTAAGGAAAGAAAGAAATTCCAGAAAAAGAAGAAAGGAGACCGAATTTGGACCTCGATTATCGAATGTATTTCCGCTGACGGCCGGTATTTGAACCCAGTCGTCATTTTCAAAGGTGGAAGCCTTCAACAACAATGGTATCCACGCGATTTACAGCCATTTAAGGGCTGGAAGTGGAAACCCACTGAAAACGGCTGGTCTGACGATGATACTGCCGTCGCATGGCTCCGCAATATCTTTCTTCCAGAGACTCGGCCAGCTACCCCCTCGGAGAAGCGCCTCCTTATTTTAGATGGCCACGGTAGTCATACCACCGAAGAATTCATGTGGCTAGCCTTTTCTAATAACGTACAATTGTTATTTCTACCAGCCCACACCTCCCACGTTCTCCAGCCCCTGGATTTATCGGTTTTCGGCCCTCTAAAAGCCCGGTACAGAGCCAAGCATAACGAGGTTGTTTCCGGCTTCGACGAAGGCACTGTTGCTGAAAAGAAGGCCTTCCTAGAATGCTACCGGCAAGCCAGGGTCTATGGAATGACTGAATCTAATATCAAAGCCGGCTGGAAAGCTACAGGCCTCTGGCCGGTCAGCCTCAGGAAGCCCCTAAGCAACGGCCTTGTTATTAAGAATTCTAACGGCGACGTTGGTCAACTGACCTCTACGGTTTCTATAGACCTTCAAGAGGTCCATAACCCCATTCTAAATAAGGATTCGGAGGGCCGGCCTATATGGTTTACCCCTAAAAAGCCGAAGGATTTCCGTATTCAGGGGCAGGTTTTTCTAGCCGGCCAGAAACGGACTGCCAACGACCGAATTTTCATACGCAAGGCCGCAAAAGCCTTCGATTACGTGGTTTTCCAACTAGCCAATACGGCGCATCAATTGGAGGCTGCAGAAAAAAGCCTAGAACGCACAAGAGGCCGAAAGAGAAGGAAGGTCCAAGTCGACCCTAATACGCAGTTCGCTGGAATTGAGGAGGTTCGTGCCTCACAGAGAGAGGCTGGCAGAGAGGACCTTAGTTATTCTGAAAGAGCAGAATCAGGAAAATCCGATACTGAAGACTTCATCATTGTAGCTAATTAATTGACAAAGTTGTTGGCAATTGAAGTTTGTGGTGTTGTGCGGGGTCCGATTCAGGGGCTGTTCCATAGGCAGGGGTGTTCCAAAAGTCCCCCACCTGACTTACTAATTAACCACTGGAAGGCAATGGCTGCCACACAACGCGCAGAAATCACAGAAATCCTCAAGGTAATCTGACCTGCAGGGAGGGGTTTTAGACCCCCTCCCTTGCTGCCATCTAACTGGTGCTGAATGTAGAGGAGTACACCCGCGGAATATTTGGTTGGTCGAGGGTGAACGAAAGCCGGGCAGGTGAGTGGTAGTGGTGGTGGTGATTGGTTTATGTAGTCCCCCCTTTGGTTGGGGAAGACCCTCACGCTGGAGGCTTTGTGTGTGTAACTTCAGGCTGCACCCAACTGCGACCTTTTGGGTGCCCAGGCTGAGCCTAGAATGGCGGAGACAGAGCGGGAGTCTGCAACCGGGAGCCGTTCGAAATTTTCGATGGCTTGGATGATGGCTTGGTTGATGGCTTGGTTGATGGCTTGGTTGATGGCTTGGTTGCTGCTCTATCATAAGTTCCGCCACTGGTTGGCGTGATGGACCACCATCAAAGCTCGGTTTGCTACACGTGGCCAGATAGGAAGTACCCAGTCTAGCTGGGGAAGCGACGGGCTGTAGAGCAATTTCATGGGGGAGAGGGGGCTGCATGGGGGAGGGGGGGCTCCATGGGGGAGAGGGGGCTCCATGGGGGAAGGGGGGCTTGGAAGGTTCTTGGTATCGGAGGGGGGGAACGACTGGAAGCTGATAGGAATATCCGGACGCAAAAAGGCTAGGCAAGTAGGTATGTACTTACCTAATGATGTGGTAGATGCTTTTAGTGAGAAAGAGAAGCAGGATTCTCCACGTTCTGAAATGAATTTGAGTGATCAAGCAGACCGAGTTCGAGTCTCCGCACAACATCTTTCCTCCCAAGCTCGGAGTGCGAAGATAAGCCCTTATCGTCTTCTCGGCCACAATGTCGGGGCTTTACTATGTGTTTGTAAAACGGGTCCCTGGCATGGGAAATAAGACTGTGTATAGTAACCCGAACATGGCCTCAGTTCTGGGTTCCAAGCACCCTTGGTAAGTTTTTTTCTTCCAAGGCAACTCGGCAGGCCCCCTTGGTGTCTCAAGATGCACTTGTCGTGACATGTCTACCCTGCTGATGACACGGCGCGGCGCTGTTTTTGTGGGTGTGCATAGATAAGGACGAGATCGTGAATTTCCAACAAAACGCCATGTGATGATTACGGGGATAAATCTTGGCATGTCCTGAGCAGTTTCAAACTACACAACGCATACGCCTCCGCTGCTTTGAGATAGTTCATTGCCATCTCTCCTCCTGGTCATGTCATGTGCTCTGTTATCCCGGCCCCTGCAACTGATTACCGATCGTCTTGAAGTTGTGCAACAATGAATCTTGAACCCCCCTGGGCTTTCTCCTCACAGCTCACCAAGTTAGGGGATGAATCATAATGAAAGTCGTTAGCCAGGCAGACCCGCCAAAGGAAGGAGGGGTGCGGGGTACACAACCCAACGGTCTCTCGCTATCCTGGTTTCTCAACTCCAACGAAGGATAATTTACAACTCACCCATCACAAGCAGCGAACCATAATTCACAACCACACCCATCACAAGCAGCGAACCACAATTCACAACCACACCCATCACAAGCAGCGCCGCCACCACCACCACCACCACCACCACCACCTCTATGGAGTCCTTCAGCCTCGACATGATCGGACAGCTGCCAAACTTGAACATCTACACCCAGCTCTGTCTCTGCTTTTCCGTGCCCGACGGCGACGGCGCGGACGCGACCCGCCAAGTAGCCGCCGACATCCTCGCCCAGGGCCTCGAGACACTAGCACGGCGCGTACCATGGGTCGCAGGGCAGATCGTCCACGAGCCGTCCAGCGAAGCCGGCAACTCGGGAACCTACAAGATCGCCCCCTGGGCGGACACCCCACCGCTGGTGGTCCGCGACCTCCGGGGAGACCCGTCGGCGCCGACGATGGAGGCCCTTCAGAAACGGAACTTCCCCATGGAACTGCTCGACGAGCGCCTCGTCGCGCCGTACATGACCATCCCCGGCCGGGCGGCGGGGTCGCAGCCGGATGAGCCGACGGCTGTGTTTGCAGTTCAAATGAGCCACGTCGATGGCGGGCTGTTGCTGACGTTTGTCGCCCAGCACCAGGCCATGGATCTCGCGGGGCAGATGCAGGTTATGCGTCTTCTTGCCACGTCCTGTCGAGAGGAGAATTTGCCGGACGGCGAGGTGGAACTCGCGAACCGGGATCGCTTAAGCATTATTCCACCTCTTGGCGACCATGAGCTAGACCCCGTCGAGCAGCTCAGTCGGCAAACGGTGAAGCCGTCGCCTCTGCCCTCTGGCGCCGACTCCGTGGAATCTGTCTGGGCGAGTTTCTCCTTCTCGGAGGAATCTCTCGCTACCCTCAAGGCAGCTGCTCTCCAGACTGCCACGCTGCAGAACGTGTCAACCGACGACGCACTCACTGCATTTGTCTGGCAGTCCATCACGCGCGCGCGATCTCGCCGCCTCAGAAATGACCCGGACACAACGCAAACGCGATTGACACTCGGCCGCGCAGTCGACTGCCGCCGGTACCTCGGCGTCCCGAGGGAATACCCCGGCCTGCTCAACACTATGGTGTACCTCACGCACGCCGCGCAAGAAACCGCCGACATGCCCTTGGGCGAAATGGCCTCGGAGCTGCGTGCCGCCGTCGACCCGGCCACGTCGCAGGTCGGACTGTACACGCGTGCGCTGACGGCGCTCCTGCGCCGGACGCCAGACAAGGGCATGGTCTCCATGGGGGCGGACATCGACCCGCCGAGAGACCTCATGCTCAGCTCGTGGGCGGGGGCGGGGGCGGATTGCTACGGCTTGGATTTCTTTGGCATCGGGCTGGGACCGCCCGTGGCGGTGAGGAGGCCGCGGTTCCAGCCCTTCGAGGGCCTAGGCTATCTTCTCCCTAGACATCCGAGCGGCGAGATTGTCTTGGCCGTGTGTTTGAGAGAGGAAGATATGGCGGCGCTGAAAGGGGATGACGAGTTTGGGATGTATGCCGTGTGTGTTGACTGACGGAGAGACAAGATAGCAATGTCACCATCTTAACAACACGTTTAACTGCTCTTGGGGATTCCTAGCTTGGTCACATTGCGTCGCCACATCCCGGTCATCATCTCCTCACCTAGCCTCACGTTCCAAGTGTGTGATGTTGTCTCCCTGCTCCTCGGCTTTGGACATGACAGCCCCAATCGTGCGCAGGTAATCCGTCATATTCCCAAGATCTTTAGCGTCCGCGTCGGTCAATATCTTCTCGAGGAGTCCGTCCAGAGGCGTATTGAGAGGCCACATTGTTTTCTGTATCATCCGCTGAATACTTGGTCTGTATTCCTCTGGCTTTGTCTTGGCCTTCCATCTTGTCGGCCCCCAATCAGACTGATTTTGTACATAGCCAACAGCCAGTAGTCCGAGCGAGCACAGAATGTCGAGGTTTTGGCATATGGCCTGGGAAGGATCCTGGGGTGCCAATTCTTGACAGTATCGGACCAGCTGCTCCAGGTCTGCTTCAGAGTATTGGTCCTTGGCCAGGCCCTCGCCGACCAGGAATCTATGCAGCTCTGACCGGACGACAGGATAGCAGACTCCATGCCTGTTAACGGCAGGGCGAAATGACCAGCTACTTGCCAGGCTGGCAAGAACCACCTTACGGAGACAACCTGACGAAATCAACTTGCTATGCCGCAGGATCTCGTCACCCTCCTCGGTTTGGGTGAGGAAATCAATGGCGGTGCGATGGATGAATTTGACAGGAGCCTCAGGGCCTATCCCTGCTGGCCTCTGCGCCCCATGGACCTCGATGATTCCAGCACGGCGGGCCGTGATGGCCTGATGAACAGCCTGGCACTGAGCTAGCACGGCTCCGGTGCTAACTCTCTCGCTGCGCATTAGGAGGGACCTTGCTAAGACATCGTCGGATGCCATTGCGATATGGAACAGTGTCATCCCCCTGTAGCATGACTTCTGGCCCTCATCCGCTGTTCCGCGGCTCTGCCATCACCAATGGGGAAAGTAGAGGCCTGGTATTGTGTTCAGTATCTTCCTCCCGTCGATGAGGAGCTAGAAATACAGCGCGGTTTCTGCTCGGTCTTCCCCTGTTTCCTGATTCCGGCGTGTCCAGATGGACTTATACAGTTGAGCCATGTCGTTGGGGAACATGTCGAGGGATTGGTGAAGCATTTCCAGGGGCTCGCCAGCCTCCAGATCTGCCAGCAGAGTTTTGATGACTAGGGCTACCCATAAGAAGACACCCTGAGCCTTGGAGACTATCGTCTTGGCGAACGAGTGTGCCAGGACTTTGTCGGTGGGGCCAATCTTCAGCTTGCTGTGGGCAAAACGGTACATCTCTGTTGCCGTGATATCCTGGAGCAGCAGAGGAGGAACCGACTCAGACTTGAAGTACTCCCTCAAAGCCTCCTCGGGCCTGCTAGAAACAACCACCCTGGTGCCGGCGGTGGCGCGGAGTCTGGACAGCAGGGCGAACACAGCGCTGGCACCAATCCAAATAAATGCCAAATCAATTTGACCTCCAAAAACCGTATTTGCAGGCAAATAAGCTATTTCAGAAGTTAAATTCTGGCTAAATTGGGGGTCAGGTTAATTGGAAATTTTGTAAATATTTCCCATCGGTTGAGCCATTTTTAGGCCCAATTTTCCGGGTTTTCCTGGCACCAGGGCAGTCCCTGACCAAGGTCAACCCTGCATTTTCTGGTCCCGGGAAAATCCTCGAATGCCCTGAATTCGAGTGCCGCCGTGCCGCTGCAATGCAACTATCGCCGACCACTGTAAACAAACTGCCGACTGCAGCCATTTCCCTGCTTCCTTGGCTCCCGAGTCCTCGACAACATGCCTGCCCCCAGCGTTGATGTCACGACCCTCTCGACAAGCCTCCCTACCGCCGAAAATCGTCCTCCTTCCCTTCGTCCGAAGCTATCACGAGTAGCTAGACAGTTCGATGCGCTCCTTGAAGAGGGAGTAGATCTCAAAGATGTAGCAGGAATTGAGTCAAGGATTGGCCGAGGATAAAAATACCAAGAGGGCCTTTATACCAGAAAAGTGGGCAGGAAAAACACCAAAAAGGACATGTGGATTCGTGATCACGGCTACTGGGTCGCCCAGGTTATCAACGACGCCGTCATCGAGGGAGAATACTACTGGGCATCTACTATTGCGAGAAGCTGTTCAAGGCAGAGTCAACAAGCTCGGCGACTATACATTTGGAAAAAGACCACAAATTATATCTACCCAATTCCCAGCCTGATATTGAGAAGCCAGGAAAAAGGCAACGCACGCTTGAAGTGGTCAACACGAAGCGCGCGAGCCATGTTTTACTGCCTCACAGGCTCTCTATGGGAGAGAAACTCGTCGATCTAGTCTTCGGCTCGAACCTGCCTTTCAGCATCGTTGAGCACAAGGGATTTCGTGATTTTTGCATGGACCTAAATGCCGAGAAGACAGCCGCCCTGATTCCTTCGTCGCACAACACCATACGAGAGCACATTCGAAAGAGATTTGAGGCTGAACAACAGGACCTCCGTGAGAGGTTAACGGCATCGCCCGCATCGCCATACAAGAAGCATCTCTCGTTCGATATTTGGACTTCCAACGCGACAGTTTCCTACCCAGCGGTCTTCGTGCATTACACCGATATTGACGGCGCCGTATAATAAGACTTACTTGGAATGCCGTACCTTTGAGGCTCCCACAGCGGCGAGAACCAGGCTCTCTATATCTCTCGGCTAGTCAACGACTACGGCTTCGCTGACAACGTTGGTTATTTTCAGTATGATAACGTGGATGTAAGGAAAGAAGCCCCAACCTACACACACGACCACTTGCACGCGTAGCGAGCCAAGACCTCACTCCTTTGTCGATGGCCTGCCCTGCATTCAGTCATGTATATAAGCAGCGGCCCTCGCCCCTTCCTTTGCGAGGCCCAGGTTGAAGTCTCTTACCAATACCAGTCATTGCTCGCTCTCTTTCGTACCTTCATTGTGACCACCTTGATTAGGCGTACCTGCCTTCACTTATAATAACCACCATTCCTTCAACGCTTTGATATCCAATTAATACTCTATCGATATAACCTCTTTAACAAGATTTATAGAGAAAAGTTATGCGAGGTACGGCGATGTGTGAAAGGTGATGAATTGCTTAAAGAATTTACGCTATCTGCCCGCATGTAAGAGAAGGCAGGTACGCCGGATCAAGGTGGTCAAAATGCAGGTAAGAAGGTAGGCGAGCAATGAGTAGTATTAGTGTGAGACTTCAACCTGGCCCTCGCAAAGGAAGGTAGGCGAAGGCCACGTTTATATACATGCTCAGGGGCTCAGGCCCGGGGCGCCATGGCGTGGCGTAATGGCTTGTGCCAACTGGCAGTGTTCTGGCCAGTTGGTAACAGGTGGTGAGCGCGCACCCTGTGCTCGCGGCTGGTGTTTGGGGTGTCCTTTCCTTACACATACATTGGTTGTATGTTGAAAGCCTGTCTTTCGCAATCTGTGCACGATACTCCTTGTCTCCTGTCATCTCCTACCTGCCGTCCAGACCCCCACAATCCTAGGCCGGGCCTAGCTCCGTGGACCTGTTGTCTAGATTGTAACAATTTTCTTTTTTAAGTTCATTTATCATCACGGAAAAGCTAGGCTCCGGGACAGACAACTGGAAAAAGAAAAGTTAGCTATCGCCAGAAATAGACTACTCGACTTTTCATACAGTTACAATTGAGTCTAATGACGAGCTTTGTGTGCTTGAAAGCACGGCCTCAAAGGTCTTTCCAATCTCCCTACATAGCAGTCGGAAAGTACCAATAGAATGGTCGCTTAAATTCTTGACGAACACCCTGGAAAGGGAATGCTCCTCACCCGGCAGAATTCTCCAAGCATATGGATCATTTGGGCGGGGGTTAAGGCGAACATCTAAATGTGCTACCACGATGGATGATAATTATCACCGATTTTAATAGCTTAGTAATTTACTCTATATACATTTTCTCGAATTCAAGACCCCAGATTAATCCTCCCATACGCACTCTCGAATTCCTTCCTACGCGTATGACTTATAGTTCCTTCACTTACCCAAGAATTTTCGCTTTCTGGACGACCCTTCCATCTCACTAAATACTTAATCCGTCCGCTACATATCTTTTTTTTAAGCAATTCCACTCCCGAATGATTTCCTCCGTTCTTCAAGTAGCTTATGTTAAAATCAGCAAGAAGATGGTCGCTTATGTTCTCTGGTGGTTCCCACGTGTTGGATTCGTCCCCAAAGCCTTTCCACTTGACCAGGAGCCAAACTCCCCGGCCCGGCCCCCACTTAGCAAGCAATTCCTCAACCTCCCATGTGTCTTTTTTCTCGTCAATTGCGGTGGGCGGGAAGATCCCCCTGCTATCGCCAACCCCTCCTCCAACTGAACATAACTCTGTCACAGCGTCATTCGTTTGCTCAGGCTCAGCAGGGGCCGTGTCGGTCAGCAGTTCCGGATCAATTAAGTTCACAGGAACAATGGATGATAATGATGTAGATCGTGAGCTTGCGCTTGCCCATTGCTCTTGAAATGTCGTCTGGTCGCCCTGCGCCATAAGGTTGTCTGTCTGATCGGTAAGATCGAGGATCCGAGATGGGAGTGACCGAGTATTAGACACAATTCCATCGCTACATTCCTCGACGTTCATTCGAGACATGTCGTAATAAGCGGGAGGCAGCTCTACCTGTCTAATCCGAGACACTTGCCCTTCACCCAATTCCGTCAGGTCAGGGTCTGTAGTTGATGGTGAAATGCAGGCCCCGGGATCGGCATGCTCGCTGACACCAAGGCTCTCGTCATCAACAAAGCTGGGAGATGGCCTCGAGCTCGAATTAACTGATGGGCAAACTTCTTGAAGAGAATTGACATCGAAGACGGAAGAGAGGGCAATAGTGCTGAAAGGAGACGTGCTGGTTTCCGAATAACTGCCGTAGGAGATAGAAAAGTTTGATATCAATCCATGGGATTCCGCCGCCGGGTTGGCGTCTGTTGCTGATGCCAGCTTGGCGTTGGCAGCCTCTTCCATAGTATAAACTCGGCGCCGTTTTCTTCGGGAGGGGGAACATCCTCCATCCACAAAGACTTCCCTCTTCTTTTGCGTCTTCTCCTTACTATTTCTGGAAGGATAGCTATGGGCGTCTTGTAGATGGTACCAGAGCTGCTGGTCTGACTCGTACGCTATAGAGCATTCGGGGTCAGGACACGGTATTGCGTCCGTCATTCTCGAAGTCTTCGCGTAAATAGTGAAGCACTCATTGACATGCCTTTCCCAGCTAACTTGCTTCCTAAATCCGAACAGTCGTCGGGTTGCAGGTAGTTGTTCGTTATGCATACATGTTTTGCACATCCCGGTGTAGGCAATGGCTCGGCGAAACTTGACAAAATTGCAGCGCAGCGGCAGTTTGCGTTTGTTGATATGCCCCCGGTAGTGGACTTCCAATGCTTTCCTACCCGCTACGGGGTTGTGGCATATGAAGCAGAAATCAACGACTCTCTGCTCCCCTTTGTAGTGTGCTAAGGAGCATTCAAAGACATGTTGCCACCAGTGGTCAATAGGTATCCTAAAATATGTCAGCTTTAGGAACTAGTGTAAAGGTCTAAAATTCACTTTACCGTTCAACTTCTACATCACAGTATGGGCACATGTCCACGCCGCAGTGCTGCGCTTGGCATCTCCCCGCGGCGTGATACGGCATTGCGCATTGTGTTCGTAGTGGCCGAAGCGACGGTTGGTAGGCGACTCGGCAGTTATTCTTCACGAGCGATATAAGGTCCTCAATAGCCGATTCTCCCTCCGGGCTTCGCATGGGAGCAACGCAGAAGAGCGTAACTAAAAGCCTTTCGCGCTCCGGCATCATGTGACGAAGGCGATCGAATCGAGAACGGTATTGGTCCACGTAAACCTTTTCCTTGCGCTCTGAAGGATGTATTCGTTCTTGGTCCCCGCGGATTCTGTTCGACTCCTCCTCCTCGAGCACGCGCCTTTGCTCGTATAGTTGGCCCCGCTCCGACTTCAGATCCCGAGCAGCTGCCCCTTTTTGGGCGCAGCTTATCTCATGGGTCAGGTCATCGATTTTCTTTGTGATGGCAACATAATCCTCTCTCTGCCTTAATTGGTCGTGCGTCTTCGCAGGCAGTGATTGCAAAAGCTCGGGATTTCGGTTAACCGTCATGGACCGGAAGTCTTCCGCTTGATCGCTTCGAAGAGGTAGCTTAAGAAAACCGGCCAGACCATCCACAACGGTTATAGAACTCAAATAGTCTCTTGTGAGCGTCATTTTGTTGGTATGTGCGGCAAATTTCATCAATTCCCTGTTCGAATAACCATTTGCTAAACTTTAAATTAGCTAGGCGAGGAATAAAACGGCAGGCGAATATCATACCTGTAGCCAAGATGAGAGCCTCCCTCCGCATGCTGTGTACCGTGACGGGACTTATCCCTGCTCGAATTGAGAGGGCTTTGAGCTGCGTGTTGAAAGAGTTGCCCGTTTGGATCTTGTTGGTCGCCCCGTCTACTGATACTTCTGGAAATACCGGCAGGTCCAGCACGTGAGACGACCATTCGAGGACCCAATACCTTTGGTTTGCCGGCGGCCTAACGTCCAAAACCTCTTTGAGGGTCTTGTAGTTTTTGAATGCTCCCGCCGCAAGACAGATAGCAAGCAGAAAGAGCATTAGATTGACGACAAGAGGCTGGCCGGGGAGATGTTCATAGAGTAGGTGCGTCGGTCTATTCCAGTCAATCATTAGTATCGAAGCCACATGCACATGAGACTTTGCTGACCTTTGCTGTTCCTTGTCATGCATTGCCTTCGCAAATTCTCTCTTTAGGCTGAACCTTAATTCAGGCTCGCCGTCCTTCCAAGCGACCAGCATCACCGTTTCCTAAGCGATTAGCCCGCGATCATGAACATGAGTGATAATAGCTACCTTGTAACGCAATCCTTTTTCGGTACTCCTCCTAGTTGAGCTATCACTGATCTCACCTAGTCTAGCTGGCGTGAATACGTGACACTTCAATTTTCCGCTAATAAAAACTCGGTACGCTTCGTGTACGTAGTCATATCCATCGTTCTGCCAGAGCTGCTTCTCCAAGTACATATAGTTTTCAAGTGTAAGGTATTTCTTTGGTCGTGTGGCTATTGATAAACCGAGCTCCTTCCTCAGTGGGCCTTTGATATACTATTTCGAGGTTAGCGTTTGGATGGAACGATACTGGAGAGCACGGAGGCCTACATTGGTGATGGAGTCTGTGAAGTCTTTTGAGATCAAACACGTTAGATTGTCTAGATTCCAACCAGAGACAAAACACCGGAAGTAATTCCGAACGGTTTGAATGGTCGGCTTTCCCTCCGGGTCCAGAACACCTTTGGCGGACTTTGCTATAAACTTGGCAAAATGCTTCAGGGTTTTCAATTGATGAGGTGTAGCTTCGGGGTGTGTTGTTTTGTACCTTAACGGTCTATTAGTTTTCCCATCAATCACTGTTCGTATGATCTACTTACTCGATCCAAAGGTCCATCTGGTCTTTGGACCTCTCTTTGGTGTAGTCCAAGACCTCACGTGGGACAGGTTCGTCATCAACATCCGTGTCGTCGTCATTGAATCCGTTCTCTTCTGCGCATCTTCTCCTCTCATCTGCTGTCCTTTTCCTGACCATCTTCGGCAGCTATCTTTGGCGGCGTGAGAAAAATATAAAATCGATTTGAAATTTCCCCGATGTGATAGGTGACGTGTTGATATCAGTGGATCTAGCTAACTAGAGAGCTGAGAGCTAATGCGGCGATCTGCTCAAGATAGACGGAAATGATAGAGTAAAATCTTGAAAATGTCAAGAAGCCGATAGTAGAGATGGCCATAAACTAGGCCCTACGAGCAGATTCTCAAGGTGGGAGGGCAAGTACTTATGTGCTCCTCGGCGGTCCCAGTTTTGGGCCCGGCCATGGTACAAGCACTTCCCTCGCGAAAAGATGCCAATTATCATCTTCTGGGCTCAGGACACTGCCCATCGAGTCTAAACCTATTTCAGTCACTTCCCTGATTGTTTCGCGGGTGGTCGCCTGAGCAAAAGCGGCGAGGGGTGTTGTGGTCTGCAAGGGTTGAGGAGGGCAAGATTCGGGAGGCGCAACAGGAGCAGTTAGTCGCCCAGAGGGAGACTATCCTCGCCTAAGAGCGCCTCCTCGTCGCCCGAAAAGTGAAGATGATCGCGCAGCTAGACTTGATGGCGGCCATCGCCAACACGCCATAGATACCGATATAAAGGGCAAGGTAGCCGCTCAAGAGGCGGTCGCTGGTTGGGCAGCACGGGCAGGTGGGCCGAGCCACGCGGGAGCCGGTGCGGCTAATCAGGCGGTGCTTAGTGCATCTGGCCGCCAAGACTGGAAAGACTACTGAGTAGGAAGTGTAGCCAATTGGGGAAGTACTCAGCTACCATTGCGGGCTCAGTCGTCCTGAGAGACTGAGCGCTCTGGATCACTGAGCACTGCAAGAAAAGGACTCTTATTGGTTGTACGTAGTTCTATATAGGAGCTGGCAGCACGCTCTCTGGGAGAACGGTTCTGCAGCTATCAATGTATCTGGTTAAGCACACATAGGTTGTGTGTTGAAAGCTTGTCTTTCGCAATCTGTGCACGATACTCCTTGTCTAATATCATCTCCTACCTGCCATCCAGACCCCACAATCCTAGGCCGGGCCTAGCTCCGTGGACCTGTTGTCCAGATTGTAACAATATCTCTATAGGCGGAGTTCTACCCACTCGGCTTTATCGCTTGAGTGGTTATACTCTTTTACGTTACTCGTTCCTTAGTCTAGGTTGATAGGCTCGAGCTTGCTGAGAAAGAAAGTGAGCCCGCGAAGGCCGTATAAGTATTTGGCGCTTGGAAATTTGCCGGGTAGCCGAGTAAACGCTCCGCCATATTAACTGATTTTTACGGTTCTAGAGATCTTATAACAACTACTAGAAGATACTGATTATGGGGGGGAAGTTGGCAAGCCGATCGAAATGTATAGACCCTAGAGAGGAAATCGGAAAACCCGAAGCGTAAAGCCGATAATAGGAGCGCGGACAATAACCGGAAGGCACTTCCGTAGGAAGGGAAGTAAAGGAAGAAATAAGCTACGGGTCGTAAGGGGACGCGGTAATGAAGAATAACGGAAGAATCTAAAGCTAAGGAAAGAAAAAAGAAAGAACGTTCCAATGCTTATACAGGGCGCGAGGAAATAAGGCAGGTTATGGGTTACGTATCAGGGCTTTTGACTTGTCATTAACACCGTCTATATTAATAGAATACGAGAGGGCATTCAACTAGGGAAAACTAGTCCTTAGTACACAGAGATATAGTATGGTCGACGAAACCCTGGATTACCTCATATGCACGAAGAATTTGGCGAGTAAATGAGGATCCTAAAGGTCAAGGGCTTTTTTCCGGTCTCAGGGTGCTATTCGGGGCTCGATTTCCTTGTTTTTTGGTGGAGCGGCAAATTCCGTCAATTAAGTCAAATAAAACCCTCCCAACCAGAGAGAGCCTCTTACACAGATAAATACACCATTTTAGGCCTCAAATACAGTCAAATAAGGCTTAATATTTGGCTTAATTGAATTGATGCCAGCGCTGGGCGAACATGGGTAGCAACAGCCTGCCGGATGAGGATGTTTGGTGACCCAAGCTCGCTTTGGCTGACGAGAAACTTCATGTAGGTGCTCTTCCCGGCCCCCGGCTTTCCGCAAATCTAGAACATATTGTTTGACTCCTCGTTTGATCGGACCTATGACGGAAAACTCCTAGCGGCCTTTCCGATGGGCTGCTAGATGGAGTCTGGCATGCCAGCCTCACCAATGCGCGTTGGTTCATTCTCAAATAGTCCGCCGAAAGCTCCGCGAGGCACTTTATATATCGTTAAAGCGGTCATTCATGCCGGGAAACTTCAAGTCCTCAAATATAGCGCGTAGCCTTGCCCGGGATATGGACATGGCCAACTCGCCCGAAGACAGGCTGTCGATAAAGTTTCCAACTCTGGTCGATACTGCTATGTAGTTGGGATCCTCGGCCTCCGGAATTTGTTCAGGTGGGCGTGCTTGACCTGGAGACCGAGTTTGACCCAGTCGGCTCCATCCAGACAAGCTGAGTGTTTGGGGACGAGCTGGCGGTAGATACCAGGTTAATTCGCGCTTTCATGCACGTCGCCGGTGGCAGGCATGTCCTGCGTGATTAATAATTCCAAATTTAACCCGATGTTGGTCTCTTTTCGGAAAATCTTGGCGGCCAACCCTGCGAGGAGCTTGGGAAGGCCTATTAGAGCGTTCGCAATGTCCGACTTCTCGGTTTTAGTAGAACATGATAATGGGGATCTTTCGCAGGGTTGCGAAAGCGACAGTGAGCTCGTCCCTGTCGCCCGGCTTATTGTCGAGCACCCTGAGAAGCACGTCGGAAGAGGTTACGCCGAAAAGAGCGGAAACCATGACGCGGATTTCGGTGGCTTCTACGCCTTCAGACCCGCAGAACGGCGTGCCGAGAAACGCAATTCCTTTGATCCCGGCGAGGATGGACTGCTCAAGAGAGGTGGCCGGTCTCCTCGAGGCTAACACTAGAGCCTTGGCCAGCAGAAGACCGCCATAGCAGCAGGCGATGAAGACGATGGGAAGATGGGTTGTCTCATCTTTGGTGCGTGCTCCATGGATCCTGTTCAGCAAGGCCTCGCCCTAGCCCCCGGAACGACTCGATCGAAGCATCGATGAAGGTGTTGGCATTCCAGTGGTACGGGAAGATTCTGGGCCGGCGCTTTTTGACGACGGCCAAGAGCATATCGTCATCGCTCAGCCAATTGACGAGCCGAGAGCTTGTGTTCCCCTGCTCCGCGTACGCGCTGAATGATCGGTACGGCGTTGTGTTGAGGCCATGTACCATATCCCACCCCCCAACGGATCACCCTAGCAGTGGATCGCCCTTTAACACCAAAACACTACATCTTTGAACAACAGCGCACTCAATTGTGAAGCTATTTATAAGTCAAATATAGCAAAATGTAGCTAATTGACTGCTAAATCCATATATTGTACTGGCACACGGAGTTTATGGCCAGATCTTGTCACTCTTGCAGGCAACTCTTCTCCTTCAGCCCCTTTTTCAGCCTCATTTTCATCATCTACCTTCCATTCGAGGCCAGGTTGAAGTCTCTTACCAACACCAGTCATTGCTCACCCTATTCAGTACCTTCATTGTGACCACCTTGATCAGGCGTACCTATCTTCACTTACAGTCTCCGTTTTGTCTGTAGAACATTATCTGTAGAAGGGACCCCGTTAATCTGTCTGTTGAGCGTTATATACGGAACTCTATGGTTTTGAGCCGACTGACGAATGGAAAGCTTATTATCTGTGATGTCTAGGTACGCATGACCATATTATCTTCCGTATATTGAGGCATAGTGGTGGTACGAGACGTTGTTCATGCTTAAAGGTAGGGGGGAAAGAAAGGAAGGAAGCTAATTTTGAGTTAATTTGCGACGATATGGCGAAAAAAGTAGGGCCTGTGGGCTGACAAATCCATACTAGGATTAAACTATATGCAATTACATAACTATCTCAATTGACTACGCTGTTGTTCGAAAAGGGAGTGTTTTGGTGTAAAAGGGTGATCCACTGCTAGGGTGATCCGTTGGGGGGTGGGGGATGGTTGGCAATCACGTCAGCCTCGATTGAATCTGCTTGTGTGCTCTCCGGGCGCGGGTACACCTGCTGTGGCTGCGGGAGCCTAGTTGCCATTTTTCGCCTCCGTCAATAGTTGTCTCACTCAATGAATTCCTGCAAATCAGTGGGTTGTTAAGTATCGACGCTCAGAGCCTTGCTGCTGTTGCTCGAGGGAGCAGGAAGCAGGTACATATACATGTACCTACCTGACCTTACCAGTTGGGGAGGGGCGGCCCAATTCAGCTACTGCTGTTACGTAACAGGGCCACTTTGGAATGGCGCGTTTACGGGTGTTGATCTACGCCCACAACGGCTTAGTGCTTACATGCTAGAAAGTAGGCATTTAACTGTCACAAGCAGGGAATTCCGCCCTTCTTTTCTTCCCCCGACAATACATCATATTCTACCCTCTGATTGACCTCGTTGAACGTAACAGCTGCCTGGGAGGCCTCCCCAGCCCCCGCTTTTGCCAGACTTCATTGTGCCGAAAGAAGGTTTCGACATGCATACGGTGCCGCACATACTAGCCAACTGTGGTCTAGTTCGTAAAGACCTGAATTCGTACATTGCGCAGGCTGTCGGCTGGCACCTGCCTCCTATCTGCACGAGACTGCACATTGCACGCGGCCCCGTCCTGAGGCTCTCAATTATTAGTTAAAGTATGGCAAACCCAGTGTTAGTCAGGGTGGAGACACAGCTCAACGGCCAACTCGTGGTCGAACGCGTTGGCAGCAAAAAGGTCCTGAGGCGGAATGATCTGCACAACACTTTGCCTGGAGAGCCTCTCCTCACGCTCGACGGAGACCAGCTCCTCCCTCGCCTCAGAGAGGTCTACTTGACGCCCGAGCTGGATCGAATGGCGCCGTATTTCCGCTTTGTGAGGCTAATTACCGCATCTTTCGGTTTTCGCCCTCAGGTCAAGTCCACTGACTAAAACACAGATCGCAACACCCAAGAGCTCGCATGTCTTTCCCATCCATTTCCAACCTGCACGGGGCCACGAAGTCACACCTAACGAGTATCACAATCTGCATCTGGTATGGTACCAAAGCCGTATCTTCGTCAAGCCGATCCCCGTCTATCTGCTCTCTGCCGCCTTCTGGGAGTGGATTGCCGAGGCTGACGCCGACGTCTTCACGGCAGCGGCGGGATTCATGCGCACTTACACGTTCCTGATCCGCTCCGAAACCGACTACCGCCTGGCCAACGACGAGAAGCTCCCTCTTCTGCCTTTCGGAACCGAACAAACGACGGCCGGCTTCGAGCAGCTCGTGAACTTCCTCAACCAGTTTGCATGTCTTACTGACGCCCAAGTCTCGCCGCGCTACTCGTACGGCGAGCTAAGACTCGGACGGCTGAACTGGCTGATCCGTGTCCTCTGCATCAGGGTTACTTTCTTCCACATGCATGGGGAATGGGGCACCGTCTTCATGGACATGCTCGCCCCGCTGATCGCCGCCTTTGCCATCCTGTCCATTATCCTGGCTGCGATGCAGGTCGGCCTGGCGGCGGGTTCGCTGACAGGCCCCGGCGTCTCTCAGGCGTATGTTTCTGTGTCCTACTGGTTCTCTGCTGCGGTCCTGCTAATCACCGGGGCCGTGAGCATTGGGTTCCTGGCCCTCATTGCGGGCGTCTACATCTACCAGCAGGTCTTTGCATGTCGCATGTACAAGCTGGATTCTGATCGAAAAAAGGCGACGATGAAGAGTGGCGTGATATAGGGTTCCTAATTATCCCGTTAAAGAAGGGAGGGCACTAATAAACTCACCTGAGTTCCAATTTAAGTTCGTCCCTCAATGTACCAGTGCCGCCATTTTTACAAAAAATGAGAAACATTGTCAAACCTGTTTTACAATCGGCGGCACTAACATTATCGTCATTATTACTCGCCGTGTTGGTGACGGACAAGACGTATGAGTCATCCCCCGCCTTTTTTGCATTGTGTCTTTTTCTGTTTGGCTGCGAAGGCGCCGCTCAACTCTCCATCGGTGCAGTATTTCTCGATGTTAGCGGCCACAGGATCTTGACTGGCCCACGCTTGCGACTTGCTGCTGAAGCAACCTTCGGCGTTGACGACGGCAGCGAAGCCGAATCCATTGTTGTAGAGCGAACGGACCAGCATCCCAGTACCAACAAAGGCGATTTCTCATGTTAACACTAGGCAGAGTGGACCAAGACGGGAAGTAGGTGCCAAGGCGGCACGGCTGGCAATGTCGGCCTGACACCGTGCCAAGAAGCTGTGTCCGCGGATGGCGGAGCGGAGTTAGTACGCAACCTCAGACAATGGGGCCAGACAGCCCGCTCGGCAATACCCCCAACGCAATGCGCGGCTAACGGGGCAATAATGCGCGAATTCGCAAGGAGGGTCAGAGAGTGGGAGAATATCCTTGGTTCAGGGTGGAAAGGTCTCATTATACAGGAGACCTGATATATTGGCCATGTTGGTTTTACACAAACGAGGCTTACGAAGTGGAGAAAGGGACTTCTTATATTTGTTCCACAAGCTTATACGGAGTGTCCCCTGTTAAACCCCATCCCCCCAGCAATGGTCACCGGGCCCAACGCACTCTTAAGCCCAAACGGAGGAGCCCGGTGTTGCATTGCGACCGTCAGCCCTAGGCCAAGTTTACCTTGGCTGGACCAACACAACGCGCCCAACAGCAAGAAAAACTGAAAAAATGTACAACCAACGCTAGAAATCCGCCCTCTCCAGCGGAGTTCCGCACCAAAGACCTACGAAGCGGCCCTAGTCCGGTTCCATTAACAACAACCGGCACCCGCCCGCTCCCGTACTAACCTCCCCCTCGACTTTGTCGAGCCCGTGTTTCAGTTCGCGACGACGTGTCTGCCTGCCGCAAACTCTGCCTGCCGCCAACTCTGCCTGCCGCCAACTCTGCCCCCGGCGTTCTGCTAAACTGTTTTTCTGTCGGTTGCACCCTGTGAGGCCAACTCCACCGCCTGCCTCACCAAAGCTCCCAAAACCACGAAACGCCACACTCAACGATACCACCACGCCGTCTGCAGGCCCGCGGCAGCATACAGCGCCGCCGTGCCCGCCATCTTGGCGAGCGTGGCGCCGTCCAGCACACCCTCCTTCGACAACGCAAACGCAAACGCCAGCGCGATGAGATCGAGCCCGTCAGTCGCAGCACTAAGCCAGATGGCGCGCTTGAGCCCCGTGTCGTCGCCTTGGCCACCACCACCACCACCAACAGCAGCAGAGGTGGCATGCTGCCTCTCGGCGAGCACGAGCCCCGCGCCGACGACAATCTCGCGCACGCCGAACTGCCGCGCGATGAGCGACGCTTCGGCCGAGAGAGGTGAAGACAGGCCGGCGACCTGGAAGGCGAGCTCTGGTGCGATGAGGCAGCCGATGCCGAATGCGGTGCGCGTCGTGCCGATGAATGTCAGCAGGGCTTTGGCGAGCGGGGAGGGTGCCGGTTTGCGGG
Source organism: Lasiosphaeria miniovina (assembly GCF_030549165.1). Taxonomy (NCBI): domain Eukaryota; kingdom Fungi; phylum Ascomycota; class Sordariomycetes; order Sordariales; family Lasiosphaeriaceae; genus Lasiosphaeria; species Lasiosphaeria miniovina. The sequence continues at coordinate 2,792,907 of NW_026848223.1, read as the reverse complement.
GTGCAGAGGGCGGCATTTTCGGAGTTCGGTGTGTGTGTGTGTGTGTGTGTGTGTGTGTGTGTTGGGAGTTGTGATGTTGGAATTGAGTTTGAGGTATTGGGACGTAACGAAGAATCTCAGAGACAGCCAGCCGCTTTGCCTGAGCTGACAAGCCACGTAAGCGCGTCTTGCCACGAAAGGGCGAACCCCGCAGCTTGTCGACGAGAGACAGGGGTTGGACGAGGCCGACGTCAGCAGCGTTCTTAGCGTCAGTGGGATCTTGGCACTGGATATGTGCTCTGTTATGATGTCGTTGAGGGTAATTAGTAACAGAAAGATGGTCGGGTAGGGATGTCCATCTGGGGCCCGCTATAATTATTCGTCCGCAGCCTGGCAAGCCGCTCGACCTTACGACGCGAAGGCGGCGGACCGAGGCTCGGTCTGAGCCGCAGCTTAAAGCCCAGTTGCGTTTCTTCGTCTCGCCGTCATAAACCGGCAAAGGTATACCCTCTTTCTTTCTTGGGAAAGTGCGGTGAGGCATGCAAGAACGGGTCGTGAACTGGTGGTTGAGGGCATTCACACATCCTTGTCATTAGTCCATAATGTCCCCGTCATGCTGTTTACCCCGTAAAAGTCCTCCTGTTCTTCCTTTAAAAGGGGAACAACACCTTTCCTACCCTTTCACACCCCTATACCCGTCCCTTCCCTCTTTGACACAGTCCATCAAACCAGATACACCAACACATCGTCCTCAAACAGACCCAGCGCCGGCCACGTGTGCCCGCCCTGGCGCAGGTGCACCCACAGGTCGTCGAGCACGCGGAGCCGTGAAAGTGCGCGTACTGGATGTCCGTGGCCATTTTTTGACCTTTAGCGTGGCCTCGTCGACGGGCGGCTCTAGCTGCTGCTCGTTGCCGCCGCCGGTCTTGTTGTTAGATCTAGCCCGGGCCTTCTTGTTGTCAGGTCTAGCCCGGGCCTTATTGTTGCGCCTCGCCTCGGCTACGCGGGCGGTGCGCACGGTGTGCGCCAGCCCGGCTAGCGCGACGTCGACCACCATGGGCAGCGCGTCGGCGCACGTCGAGAACAGACCGTCGCGCCACGGCGTGGCCCAGTAGCCGGGCTCGACGTCGAGCTGCGCCGCCTAGTAGAAGGACAGCACGGGCGCCGTCGGGTACTCCCAGGCCGAGCGCGCCCCAACGTACATGTCGGCCTGCTTGGCGCGCCAGTACTCCTCCGAGTCCCAGCCCGGCTCGGAATCGCTTGCGGATAACCTTGAGCAGCGTCTTCCACGACCTGGGGGCAACCCGCTTGTTCTCTAGGCCGCGGATGATGTACGGAACTGTGGCAATGTTTTCGCTCTCAAGCGTCTGGAGCATGGCCTACACACAGCATGTTAGTATATCGTCAACAGTTAGTATATCGTCAACATCTTGGTCGTGACAATATCCATACCTCCCACGTCTCGGACTTGTCCGCCGGCACCGAGTGCTCTTTGCCCTGCAAGTCCACAAAAGCAAGAAGAATAACCCCCGACGCCTCCTCGGCCTCGTCATCCGTGCCATGCTCGCGGATGTGGGGCAACTGGGTCGCGTAGGTACGTACGCCACCGCATGCCCAGTAGCTCGTAATATGTGCGCTTTGGCGCGTCATACTCCTGGTTAGCAACCGATGCGGTGCCCTCGAGGCGGCGCAGCCACGACAGGCTGATGTCGCCCTTGAGCAGGCCGCTGAGGGTGGAGCGGGGCGCGTCCGAGAAGGCCGGGAAGCGCAGCAAGCGGCCCAGCAGCGGGTGGTCGCTGCTCTTAATGCAGCCCGACGGCCCGCTCATCTCGATCAGGTCGCCGCGCGTAATCTGCAGCGATGCGGAACCGCAGCTGCGACCACACCCGCACGCGCCGGCCCGGGTGCCCCGGTATCGGGCCCCAGACTGACTTCTCGCACTTGCGCATCTTCTGTGCCGTCGCGACGTATTGCTGGATCGCCTGCGCGAGCGCCACCACGAGCGCCAGCACCGCGGCCCCCAGCGCTGCCCATGCCGCGATCGTGGCCGCGTCTACGTCTGCCATGGCAAGAAGGGCGTGGCTGTCTGAGAATCACGCCGGAATTTGCTGTTTTGCTGCCACGAAGGGGAGGCGCCGACGTTGTTATGAGGGAAAAGCGACGAGGCTCTGCATATTGCCCCTCCTCCTCCTCCTCGCCCCTCATTTTAAGTCTTCAGCTGAGATTTCACATCTCACTGTGGCTTAGCTTTGCGGAGACGAGGAGCAAGGAGCCGGTGATGATTAGCTAGGTTGAAGGCGGTATTCTCATCCCTGGTCTCGGATATGCCTTGGCGCTTGTGCTACCCCGAGAGCCTTGTTCTCGATTCATCGTGCTTTTCATGACCGGACACTCGTACTTGGGTTCTCGTCTCGAAGGTATCAACAAAGCAGGAGTCCGACGGGGATCCGAACCGTCGGCCGACGCGTGAACGCCGCGGCGCTGTATTTCCCTGACGTGATAGCGCAACGGTAACACCTGATGTGGTGGCTGCAAGTTTGTGCTGCATGAGTTGGTTGTCTAAACAGGCGCGGGAAGGAGTCTGGGCCGCGCCGGATGCAAGAGGGTGTCATCCGTAGCCAATTCGACGTTAATAACGACATCAAAAACGACGCAACCTTCACCTTATTATCAAACCCCGCTCGAGGCGGCCTTGGCACCGTGGCGATGTGGCCTGCAAGAGTTCGATGAATGGACCAATACCGATGTCTTGATTACGGGGAACAGCTAGTTGCAGGAAGGGTTGCATGGAGCAGGCGTTTTGAACAAGAACCAGAGACTCTGAGTGGAACTCCGCCGTGCTGCGTTTTTGGTGGCTTGCCCGGCTGCGTCGGTCTCTGTGACGGCGGTGCATGACTTGCCAGCCGACTCGTGATGCTCCAAAGTGATTGGTTTGCGGCCACGGCCGATAATGGCGGGCCAGGCGGGGGATGCCCTCAAGATGGGAGCAATCCCGTTTTCCTGGTTTCTGTGGGTTGGGCTATATATCATGAGCAGAGCACCCGGCCAGCAGGAGAGCCAGGGCGGTCCATCTCAGCCAACCCAGTCACAAGTCCATCTAGCAAACAACCACGGCGCCCCCTAGAACCCAACTGTCAACATGTATCTACCAGTTCAGGCAACCGAGCATCCGGTAGCGGCGATTGCCCTCGCCGGCCTCGTCGTCTACTACCTGGTCGTCAAGGTTCAAACATACTATCGGCTGAGGGCGTTCAAGGGCCCATTCAGCACCGGTTTCTCCGAGGTCTGGCACATGTCTGCCATCTTTGGCAAGCAGGCACACCTCAAGTACAAGGAGACCGTCGACAAATATGGTCAGTCCAAGGCCCTTCGTTGACCAAGACGCCCACACACACTGATCACAACAGGACCGATTGCGCGCATTGGCCCCAACGACTTGATCACGTCGTCGCAGGAGCTGCTCGCGCACATGAACGGCGTGCGGTCCGAGTACACGCGTGCCGACTGGTACTACCTCGGCGGCAGGTTCCGGCCGGGCAAGGACAACATCTTCAGCCAGGTAGACGAGACGCAGCACCAGCGGCGTCGCCAGCAGATGCTGCCGGGCGTGAGTATTTCCGAGTCCCCCCGCCACCCCTTCTCTGCTGACATGTTCCTAGTACACGGGCAAGGAGAACCTCGAGCTGGAGGGGTCGATGGACGCGCGCATCGTCGAGTTCATGGACCTGATCCGGCGCAAATACCTGTCAACCGAATCCCAGGCCCGGCCGGTCGACCTGACCATCAAGATCCAGTACTTTGTGCTCGACGTGATCACATCGATCGGGTTCAGCTCGCCGCTGGGCGACCTGATCGCCGACGCAGACCTGCTCAACTACTCCAAGGCGACCGAGACGGCCATGGGCGCGGCCGTGTACCTCACGGGATCCGGGCTGGCAAAGCGGCTGGCGCGCATGCCGTGGCTGATAAAGCTGGTCGGGCCGTCGGAGCACGACGCGCAGGGGATGGGGCGGCTCGTGGGCAACGCGCGCGAGATCGTGGCGGCGCGGGTGGCGCGCGGCGACATGGAGACGCGGTCCGACATGATGGCGTCGTTCTCGCGCCACGGCCTGACGCCCGACGAGCTCGTCACCGAGTGCCAGCTGCAGGTGCTCGCGGGATCGCACACGACGGCCGCGTCGCTGTGGACGCTGATGCTGTACGTGACGACGCACCCGCGCGTGCTGGCGCGGCTGCAGGCCGAGATCGACGGCGCGGTGCGCGACGGGCTCGCCCCGGACGTCGTCGCCAACGGCGAGCTGAGCCGGCTGCCGTACCTGCAGGCCGTCATCCGCGAGGGCCTTCGCATCCGGCCGCCCGTGACCAACATCGACCCCAAGCGCGTGCCCGACGGCGGCGACACGGTCGTGCTGGACGGCAAGCCCGTGTTTCTGCCCGGCGGGGCGAACATCGGCGTGTCCGTGTGGGCAATCAACTTCGACAAGACCGTGTTCGGCGACGACGTCGACGAGTTCCGCCCCGAGCGCTGGCTGCTGGAGACGGACGAGAAGAAGCTGGCCCAGATGACGCGCGCGACCGATCTCATCTTTGGCCACGGCAAGTTTCAGTGTCTTGGGAAGCCGGTCGCGCTGATGGAGATTGGAAAGACCGTGTTCGAGGTGAGTGGCTATGAGCGAATGTGCAAATCCATCATCGAAAGTGAAGCTAAGTTTTACGCACAGTTGCTGCGAAACTTCGACTGGTCCGTCGCCAGGCCCCAGGAATCGCTGCGCACTGGCAACTACGTCGGATTATTCTTAGACAAGCCCATGTGGATGCATGCGGCTCAGAGAACTCCCGCAGCTGTGTGAAGCTGGTTGTTGGAAAATGTATCCGTGAACGCCGTCGGGCGAAGCTGGGTTTGGCTGATGTAGTTCGTTCTCTCACTCTGACTTGGTTTCAATTTTCAACTCGGCTCAGATCTCGTGCGTGGCAGGAGATCTCCGTAATAAGCCGTCAATCTCCACCAATACTAGCGGAACTCGTATCTTGAGAGCCAAGCTGCTTCGATTCGCTTGATTCGCTCACAGCTAGTAGAGTCTGATGAAACTGTCAACCAAGGGACCGACGTATTGATTAGACTGAGCAAGCCAAGCTAATTAGTCGAAGGCCGCTTAATTCACTCCTGTCGAACAATTCACCCCTGTCGAACCAAGCACGTCTCTCCGCCAGAACAGCCATCAACAGACAACACTCCCTCCCAACACCTCTGGAGCCACGCGGTAGTGGTAGCGATACAGCTCTTCGTATCCCAGCCTCTCGTAGAGCGTCCCCGCGGCGACATTTTTCACGCCAACAAACAGGGCCCCGGCCGTCGCGCCCTCGTCCATGGCCCAGCCGGCCAGCCGAGCCAGCAACGCGCGCATCAGGCCGCGGCGGCGAGCTTTCGGTGCCGTGAGAACATGGAACGTGGTCATCAGGGCGCCCTGGACGACGACGAACGCCACGCCGAGCGGCTGGCCGTCCTCGTAGATGGCCCCGAAGCGCGCCTCTGGCACGATTGCGTCTAGCATGCGTCTGAGCGTTGCTTCGTGGCTCGAAATGAGCGGCATGAGCGCCTGTGCGGCCTCTAGCCAGCCCTCGCGGGGATTGGTATCGACGCGGAGGCTGACGCTTTCTGGGAACGGCGGAAGAGTCTCCGCCGTCAGTGACGAGAGGTAAAGCGCCCGGCACGGGCTCCAGATAGTGTAGCCGCGCGCGGCCAGCCTCTCGTCAAGATCGGTAGGGTCTGCGAGAGGAGTGGATCGGAACACGGGCGGCAGGCTCCGGGCGCGGTACCAGGCCTCAGCGCGGTCGATCTTGGCCTCGACGTCGGTGTCGCCGTCCAGGGCCGGATAGGTGGGCGTGACCGAGTTTGAGCGCTTGGTGTAGCCGTCGGCGAAGCGCAATACCCAGCCGTCGTCGAACCCGTGAGCCAATGCCGGCCAGGCGCCGAACAACGCTTCCTCGACACGACGGATCAGTGAAGGGCTCGCCATGGCATTTCAACGATTCAGCACCATTCAACTTTGAATGCGAAGACTGTCAAATGTTGTCGGTCGAGAGGCCGTGATTGTCGGTCGAGAGACCGTGACGATATTTTTGGGAACGGACGAAATGGAAGGACCGAGAGAGTCCACCTTCGCCATTTGGCGGTGAGTCAACGGATGCGGGTCTATTACAAATTCATATTGCTTGGGAGCTATGGCGTGCTCTATAATGGTGGTGCGTCATGGCTTCAGGTTTACTGTATAATGTAATTTAGACTACCTAGGTTGTAGACAACGAGCAAAAATGTCAGAAAAGCTGAAATCCGATCAACGTTCAGAAGGAGAGGTAAGAAACAAGTGTGAAGAAGGTTGCCCAGATATAGGTTCAAAAACTGGTAATGGAAGATGGCTTGTAAACAGAGACTTCGTCACACCAACGGAAGTGTCTCTAGAAAAGGAGAAGTTGCAGAAGAGAAAAAGACTCAGCTCAACCGCATTATCAGTCATACTGTTAGCAACTTCGACTGAGCTCCACTGTCGGTAGAAATCTGACAGTGGCAGGGTGGACAGCTATTGAGTACCCAGTAGCTTCAAGGTCTTGAAATCGTCTTGCTGGCCCTATCCGGCTTGGAACGGTCTTGCTTTTCGGGGAAGGTGTCACACAAGGATTCGGAGCCCCGCAGCCCCGCAGCGCAGTGCATTGGTCAAAGAAGACGGGGCCCCGGCCATTGTCCTCCAGGTTACGGTGGGGAAGCGGGGTGGCGGAAACCAGCGGCTCAAGGTGGAACGCAGGGCAGCTCCCTCCAGGACACGAGACTGTGCGTCCGGGACAAAATCGCGTCAGTGAGCTCGAGAAAAGTCCAAAAATGGGCATCTTGGATGGAAGAAGAGAGAGATGCTGTAGTGAAACGAGAGACAATGGATTGATAGAGACGAGAGGGGGTTGGAAAGGAAAATATAGATAGAAAATCGCGAGTATCTTGAGCCATGGCAGCCCTCGGCTTATCTCCTCGCGTCGGCCACAGGGGTCTGCATCGGGTCGGTTGGTACGCCGAGGAGCCAGTCTCTTGGCCCCGAACTCCCGATCCAACATACAGAAGTGGGCTAGAGGAACTGTTATGTAACCTTGTGAAGATCCTGTGGAAGCCAAACTGTCACGCCGTTGGACACTTCTTAGTCGGAGTAGTCACTTGACGAAACCCCTGATTGATGGTGATAAGCAAGCAGGGAACTGGGGGCTTGAATACGTCTTAAGCCGAGCACCTGGCCGGCATGGACAGAGGAAATAAATACCAGGGCAGGGAGAGCTTGCTCCCGTTAGCATTTATTCCCTTTATCATTGCCATACACGACGAAGGCTCATTGGCAGGAGCCGCTTCTCGTTCTTTCAGGTGCAGGGATAATCCCAACGGGCCTTTGTTTATGTGAACGTTGGTTGGGGAGTACGTTTGTCAGACACGGCGGAAAGAGAGGAGGACAGCAGAGCCAGAGGACAGCAGAGCCAGAGGACCACGAAAGGAGACCCGAAATACGGCCAGGTACCAAGGGGGAAAATTGCCGGCGCCGACCGCATGTCGCTCTCGCTTTCACTTGGCTAAATCACAAGCCAATATTCCACCGTCCGGACAAGACCTCGAGAGCCCCACTCCGACATCCGAGAATTTGGGGCTGGGAATTGGAGAAGGACACGACAATACCCACCAGCATTTCCCATCTTCACTTGCCGGGACGCTATGCGGGTAACCCCGCCCCAGGCGGCAAGGGTCACCCTCGGGGCCCTTCACTCCCGTCTCGAAGGCTCTCGGCCTACTGTTCCTGTAGGTCTTGCGGGGTTTGGTGAGGGCGCGAGACGCAAGTCCCGGTTTGCCTCCCCCGCGTCGAGCTATTCGAATGGACGTGACATTGGCGTATTGGACCCGAGCCGCAGCCGCGGATTGATAAGTGCCGGCGTCACCTCAATTGCTCGACCTCCTCCGCCCGCACCGTCCGGTATCTTGCAGTCTACACCCCAGGCAGCTGTATCCTGGAACCGAGGGAATAGACCCGGCAGATTAGGTCTTGACGCAACAACACGGACGAGAAACGTGTCGACGGCCACGCCCAACATGTACACGACGTCGTTTGCCTTTTTCGAGGCGTTGTGGGATGCCGGCGTCACGCATTGCTTCGTCAACCTAGGCTCCGACCACCCAAGCATCATTGAGGCCATGGTGAAGGGAGCGCGCGAGAAGAAGGACCGGTTTCCACGCATCATCACATGCCCAAACGAGGTGCCCACACACCTACCCGTTCCAGTCCCAGCTGTTGCGGAATTATATTAACCGTGGTGCCGCAGATGGTTGCCATGTCAATGGCCGACGGCTACGCGCGCTTGACCAACAAGCCGCAATGCGTGATTGTGCACGTGGACGTCGGGACTCAGGGGCTGGGCGCCGCAGTCCACAACGCGAGCAGCGGGCGGGCACCGATTTTGGTGTTCGCAGGGCTGTCCCCGATCACCCAGGAAGGTGAACTGCGGGGATCGCGTACCGAATACATTCACTGGATCCAGGATGTTCCTGACCAGAAGCAGATCGTATCTCAGTACTGCCGCTACGCAGCCGAGATCAAAACGGGGGTGAACGTCAAGCAGATGGTCAACCGGGCGCTACAGTTCGCAAGCTCGGCGCCACAGGGCCCTGTCTACCTGTGCGGCGCACGAGAAGTCATGGAGATGGATATCGAGCCGTACGAACTGCGGCAGAACGAATGGAGCCCCGTGGAGCTCGGTGGGCTGCCGAGGACAGCTGTCAAAAACATTGCGGAAGCCTTGGTAGGCGCTCGGGAGCCGCTCTTGATTACCGGCTACGCGGGGCGACACCATGCACTAGTGCCAGCCCTCGTCGAGCTAGCAGACACTGTGCCGGGACTGCGTGTTCTAGATGCCGGAGGGAGCGACATGTGCTTCCCAGCCGACCATCCTGCGTGGCTAGGGCTTCGGTTCGGGAACGAGGCATCAATTCGGACCGCCGATGCTATCATCGTGCTGGACTGCGATGTGCCATGGATCCCAGCCCAGTGCAAGCCAAGGGAAGACGCCAAAATATTCCACATTGACGTTGACCCTCTCAAGCAGATGATGCCGCTGTTTTACGTGCCGGCTCAGGCCCGATTCCGCGCGGATGGGTTGACGGCTGTCGAGCAGGTGACGGCACTCCTCAAATCCGATGACCAGTTCCAGGCTAAGCTGGCTGGCGGAGAGGGCGAGAAGAGACGTACGGCTCTACAAGTGTCATACAAGAAGCGGCTTGAGGCGATCGAGGCAAAATGCCAGCCTCTGCCAGACGGTGGGTTTGGCACAGGGCATCTCTGCGCGAGGCTAAGAGAACTGTGTCCGCAAGACACGATCTGGGCGATAGAGGCAGTCACAAACACCGTCTTCGTCCATGACAGCCTCCGGCCAACGCTTCCCGGACATTGGATCAACTGCGGCGGGGGCGGGCTCGGCTGGTCGGGCGGCGGCTCATTGGGCATCAAGCTGGCGACCGAGGTTGAAGCCAAGCTCAAGGGAGAGAAGGGAAAATTTGTGGTCCAAATCGTAGGGGACGGGACATTTCTCTTTTCTGTGCCGGGCAGCGTGTATTGGATCTCGAGGCGATACAACATCCCCGTGTTGACCATCATCCTGAACAACAAGGGTAAGTGGGCCGGGTGGATATCGGGCCTTTTCTTCGGCGGCTTGTAGCCGAACGCTCGACTCTAGCTGACAAAACTAGGTTGGAACGCGCCCCGGAGGTCGTTGGAGCTTGTTCACCCGACCGGGCTTGGATCCAAGGCCACCAATGAAGAGATCAACATCTCCTTCAACCCGGTTCCCGACTATGCGGGCATTGCAAAGGCAGCAGCGGGAGGGGATCTCTTTGCGGAAAAGGTTGAGAAGGCAGCGGATCTGGACGACGTTCTCGGAAGGGCCATCGAGGCCGTCCAAGGGGGTCAAACGGCCGTTGTGGATTGCAAGGTTGCGCTGGGCTGCTAGTCATGCTCCTTGGGGCCACATCTTTGGGCCACGTCTTCTCGTGCACTTTGCCATTGCCGCTCATGTATGTAGACCGATGCAGTGCGTGGGGGTGGGAAGGGAGGCAGCGTCTTCCGACATCGCGGGCGTGCGTTATTCGTCGTCTTGGTGCGGGGAAGTTCGAGCGTTTTCTCGAGGCATCACGAGACGTTGTGGTGTTGGAGCCTCAGCTCCGGCGGCAGTTGCAGCACGTACGTACCAATAACAGTCGCGTTAGGTCGACGAGGAGCCAGCCCAGGGAACAACGCGAAACGTATTGTAGTATGTTGTGGGCGTTGCTTGGCGGTGCTTCACTCTGGGTGACCTATCGGAATTGGTCATGCGTTCCGGAAATGACACCAAGAAAGTGTGTCTGTTGACTCGTCGAGCACTTCGCGGCCCGTCCACGGCGAGGAGCTAAGCAGAGAGTCGCCGCGTCCAAATAACGGGCGGTAGAAATGCGCCTAGGGTCCCAGAATTGAGTGTAACCCGCATGTTGTGGGAAGACCCTGCATGCCCTCGGCCTAATAGCGACCTGGAGCCCTGCAGAGCCAGCGCTTCGGCTGTCCTAGACCGTGCTGCCGCGGCAAGAGACGACATCGGTGACACCTGAATCGGGAACTTTTGACCCGTGATGCTAAGCAGCAGCGCACAGCGACATAAAACCCGGCCAAGTCCCAGAGGCGAAAATGGTCGAAGGCGCAATCGCTTTTCTCTTATCGTCGGCGATCCGCAAATCGCCAGCACCTCGGCCGACCGATCGAACGTCGAGCAACTCGGGCCTCTCGTGACGGCGTCTCTATCCATCCAGTTGCCAAAAGGACAGGGCGCTCCGCCTGCTTGCTTACCGCCACCGTCCCATCAGAAGCTTGCCCCCCCTTCACGGTGCATCAGTCCTGCCAATTCGCCACGCCCAGCGCTCTCGAACAATGGCATTCTCGACCACGCCGCAACTGCAGTAGGGCTCTTGTGTGGCCGGCTCTGTTGGTTTCACTGTCCCGATTGAGAAGGAGTATTGCCGGAGTCTCTGCGCGGGTGGTAATTTTTCTGAGCTAGGCGGTCTGTTTTTCCCGTCACGGGTCAACATTCCGTCTTGAAGAATTAAATTTGACGAGATTGGGTTGCATCCCTGCGGCGGCGACGCACAGGCCAAGAGGGGTTTTCTTTTCGAGGAGCGAACCCAGGCTGCTCACCCCGCAATTCCATCTCGGCGTCGACCCTAACGCCAAACGCCAACACCCAGCGCCAAAGCAAGGATCGTGCCCAAAGCACGTCTCGACAACCTAGACCCTCGACGCCCGACCCGCCTGCACATCATCCTCGACCCATCATTGCTATCTTCCTTTTGCCATCTTATGTATGCATCAGTAGGATTCAACGCGACATCCAATTTTCGGCTTCTCTTTACTGATAGCGCAGCTGTCTTCAATCCGATTTGCCCCTCCACTGCGCTACTTGCCCTAGCACCTAGCACCTGGTTATAGGTACCCGACCTTCGGACGGCCCTCCTGCTTTGGCCAGCGACCACCACAGGGCACCAGGACTTGCAGTGGCCTGCGTTACTAGAACACGAGATCATGAGACTGGTGGCCGCAAGCTGCAGTGTTCTCAACAAAATCGCGGAGCCGCCTTGGCCAAGCTGAGCTTGCCTCGACCCGCGTTGCTTGTCCATTTGCCTGCCATCCGAACGAGTGGCCCTGGGAACATCCCAGTCCCCTTTTGACACCTGCCAGAAATATTTTACAGCGCAACCCTAATTGCCGAGATCCGACCGGACAAGACACTGGGCTTGGTGTCTTGCTTAAACCGCCAATTCTCGAAATGTCGGAACACCAGGCAGACGTCTCCGAGGCCGCGAGCGACTCGAGCTCCGTGCCGACCCCTCCGCCTCCCCCGGTGCCCTCGACCGACCCAAAGCTACTATATGTGCAGACCGCCGGGAACGACATAACCTCGCCGAGGCTCATTGCCCAAGTCGATGATATCTTCAAAGTTTCGCCGCTCGCGGCCCTCAAGCTGCTGAGTGCTGGCATTGAAGCGCTCGTCACTGTGACAGGAGACATCCCACCCACACCGCCGCCACGAAGCCCGACTATTCCACACATGCGCGGCATGGAGGCAGAGAAGAAGAGCATTGTGCGGTCAAACTCGGAGAAGAACTTAGCCCGCCTCGCGGCGCAGCAGGGCTCGACAAACTCTCCGCGCCCCGGCCGATCGCCTCTTATGCCTTCCGAGAACCCGGCAGCGTCTCCCGGAGCCGGTGTCTCGCACACCCAGCCTATCGACGGCGTGCACCTGCGGACACCGAACCCAACACCTCCGCCCAAGTCGGAAGCGCAGCCCCAGCCGCCGCTTGCGCCCTATCTCATCGTCGGCGAGAACTCGCAGCCACTTAACCTCCAACACAGCGCCATCACCCGCAAGTTCTACTCCAGGCTCCAGCCGCCCATCTCCATAACCGAATACCTCCTGCGAATACACCGCTTCTGCCCCATGTCGACGGCCGTCTACCTCGCTACCTCGCTGTACATACACCGGCTAGCTGTCCTAGAGCAGGCCATCGTGGTCACGAAGCGCAACGCGCACCGACTGTTGCTGGCCGGGCTGCGGGTTGCCATGAAGGCTCTCGAGGACCTCAGCTACCCGCACGGCAAGTTCTCCAAGGTCGGCGGCGTGAGCGAGGTGGAGCTGGCGCGACTGGAGATCAGCTTCTGCTTCCTGACGGGCTTCGAGCTAGTCGTCGACGAGAAGGCGCTGCGAGACCAGTGGGACCTGCTGCGCAGAGGCGTCGACTACTGGGGTATGATGGGCCCACCTTCTGCTGCAGAGGACGACGTGCTGCGGCTCAAGAAGCCGCCACGGGGCAGCAGGATTGGGACAGAAGCTTGATATGGGACAGAAGCTTGCTGTCGGCTAACTGCCGCGAGGGTGAGACGAGGTATGTTGAAGGCGCAATCGCACGGTATACCCCTGGCTGTGTTTTTTTTTTTTGGCGTTTTATGTCTCTCGATTAGCGTCTCGGGTTTTGGCTGTCCCGGCTCTCAACGGGTTCTGCATGTTCCAGAAGACTCAAGGTAAAAAGATCTTCTTGAATCGACTTGTTTTTTTCTTGTCTTCCCTTTCACGAGCCACCTGTTTACGAAATTAACATGCGTTACGAACAGCTTCTACATTTTCGGCGTTCATTCGGGAGGTGCGGTTGACGGCACATCTTTTCCCAAAGGCTAGGCGGCGTACATATGTTTAGTCCTATTCCTATACCAGCTTCCTGTCATATTGAGAGGCATCAGCGATGGTATACAATGTTATCCGTGTTAATATATCGTAGTCTAGGTCTTAACACTGAGAGAAGAGCATGCTGCTCAGTCCGTTCGGGGCCGAAATTGCTATGCTCATGACATGCAGTACGTACCCTATTAACAAATTGACCTTCGGGTATCTAGCCGGTACAGGCCTTACTCAAGTATATCTGTTTGTGTTCGCGTCCGTGTGCCTGTAAGAAATGAAATGGTCTGTCAGCAGTTCTCAACCTCCACTGTTATATTTGCTTGGATTTCAGCGATTCAAGACTTAAGACCATGTCACCAAGGAGAACCGTTATTGTCGAACCCCTTCTGCCGTTGCAACCCGCTTCTTAGCGTCGCCTGGCGTAGTGTTCGTGTGTCCGCTCCGTTCAGTAAGGCAAGTAGTAATGGGGTACTAAACAGCCCTGCAGGCCCCACCATCACCACAAACAGCAGCAGCCAGAGCTGCCCCGCATTGAAGCAGAGCTTCCAATTCTTATCTCGCGCGGGCGCAAGCCCTGCCCGCGTTACGTCCTCCAGCCCCTCCTCTCGTCCCTTCTATGCAATTCTTCCGCTCCCTCGCTGCCCTGACTCGAGTCGCGCGGCCTCCTCCAACACTGCAGCAACGAGTCTTCAGTCAATTGCGAACTTTAAAAATGGATTACGAAACGATTCTGCAGGGCAAGTACCCCGCCAAGCAGCATGCGAAGCGCGTCGCCGACTACATCCGCTCCAAGGTCCCCAATGCGAGCGGCGTGCTATACGTCGAGAGCCGCTCGACCAAGCTGCTTGAGGACAATGACGAGCCCGAGCCGTTTCGGTATGCTGCTGTTCTCCTTCCCAAGCTGGCCGAGTTCCCCGCGGACCGCCGTCCGGAATGTTGCTGACAGGGCCGGGAAGACAGCGCCGCTTCTTCTACTACCTCTCGGGCTGCCCACTTGCCGATTGCTACGTCGTGTACGACATGGACACGGAAAAACTGACGCTCTTCATCCCCCCTATCGATCCCGAGAGCGTCATCTGGTCCGGTCTGCCCGTCTCCGCCGAGGAGGCCAAGGAGAAGTTCGACATCGACGACGTCAAGTACACAAACGACATCAACGCGACGCTTGCCCATATTGGCGCCGACAAGATGAAGGCGACCGCCTTTGCGATCTCAAGCCAGGTCTCGGACCAAGTCACGTTCCTCGAGTTTGACGAAACGAACTTCTCCATACTGAAGGAGGCGATCGAGGTGTCGCGCGTGGTCAAGGACGAGTTTGAGCTCGCCATGATCGCCAAGGCCAACGCCGTCAGCAGCAAGGCCCACCTCGCTGTGCTCCAAAAGGTCAAGCATGTCAAGAACGAGCGGGAGCTCGAGGCTGTGTTTCTCGGCGAGTGCATTGCTGCCGGCGGCCGCAACCAGGCGTACCACAGCATCGTCGCCAGCGGCCGGGCTGCTGCGACGCTGCACTACGTGAATAACAACGCGCCAATGGCCGGAAAGCTGAACTTGCTGCTGGATGCCGGCGCCGAGTGGGACTGCTATGCATCCGACATCACAAGGACGTTCCCCATCAATGGCGAGTTCTCCAACGAGAGTCGAGCCATCTACGACATCGTCTTGAAGATGCAGCTAGACTGCACCGCGATGCTCAAGGAAGGAGTCCTATGGGACGATGTGCACCTGCTAGCGCACAAGATTGCCATCGACGGCTTGCTAGAGTTGGGCATCCTGAAGGGCGACAAGGACGAGATTCTCGCCAACCGGACCAGTGTTGCTTTCTTTCCCCACGGTCTCGGACACTACCTAGGCATGGACACTCACGACACCGGCGGCAACCCGAACTATGCCGACAAGGATGCCATATTCCGATATCTGAGGGTGCGGGGCACGCTGCCCGCGGGGAGTGTGATCACGGTCGAGCCGGGCATCTATTTCTGCAACTTCATCATCGAGCCCTTCCTGAAGGACCCGACGCACTCCAAATACATCGATGCCGACGTGTTAGACAAGTACTGGGACGTCGGAGGCGTTCGGTAAGTGGAGCGTACCCGGTTTTGCGGGTGTGTACCCGGGCTAGGCTAACCTTGCTTGCGCAGGATTGAGGACAATATCGTCATCACCAAGACGGGGTCGGAGAACTTGACGCTTGCCATCAAGGACCCAGCCGAGATGGAGAAGATCATTTCGGTCAGCTAGAGCCGGTTTGACGTCAAAAACGCCGAGATGTGTGATGACACCTTGATCCATCAAGTCTTGCTTCGTGTACTTTGTAGGACGTGTTTACCCGACCCCCCGATTGATGCAAACATGTGCACGTTAGAGAGCAAATATCATAATCCAACAATCATCAACATTAGTACCGGTTGGCCCGGTCTTCTACAAGTGTGCGTGGAATGTGTTTGTCAAGCACCCATGTGAAGACTACGAGCTTAATACCCCGTGGCAGAACCTCCCACCACAGGCCAAAGTTTGATCTCAAGCCTCCACTGCCTCAGCGTCAGCGGGAGGAATTGGCTCCGGTCGATGACGAAAATGGCGTTCTGTTGAGCCTGTTGTTCTCGAAAGCTTTTAACCACCCACACCCTTTCCGCAGAACTATTATCTCGTTTTCTAGGAAATTACGGTGCGCCGTGAAGCCCTCCCATTTCTGACTCTCCCACACGAAGCAGTACGCGCCATCTACCAGCCGCTGTTCGCCGATCAAAGAAATGCATCTAAACGCTGTCTTGGCCAGCGTGGCCATGGGCCTCCTCTTTGACCTGTCGCTTGCCATCTCGTCCGACGGCACGCCGAGCATCGCAGCGAGAGAGGCTGGGACAATCCAAATCCACCACGACGCGGCCGCCTTCAACGAAGCTACCGACGATGTCAAGATCCACCGGCACGAGACCGTCATCCGCGTCGACAAAGTCGACCGCTCCGCCGCATTTCCTCCACCGCCACCACCACAGTACCGCGTCGTCGCCGAAGCACGAGACACCGCCTCAGCCAACACCGACGCTGATGTCGCCGACACCATATCCCTCGCCGCCGCGGCCGGCGCCGAGCGCGTACCGACGTGCACGCGCAAGAACGGCAAGCTGCACACGCAGCGCCAGTGGACCGTCAGCTACGACGGCGACACGGACCTCAACGGCATGCACTGCGGCCAGTCGGTGCGCGCCGAGCTGGCCCGCCACTTCCGCTGCAAGCCCATGACCGACGTGACGTGCGTCGCCAGCGGCGAGCCCGGCCGCGGCGGCGTCACGCTGCAGTTCCACACCCCGCGCACGTGTTCTGATACCGCGGTGCGCGATGCCGTTGCCAAGGGGACTGAGGGGCGGGCTAAGGTTTGGTGTCAGCATTTGTGAGCTTTGAGGGGATGGGGGTTGTGGTATAAGTAGGCGTCGTGGGAATGGGGATTCGGATAGGGGATGATATTTGGTGGCTCGAAAGAAGTGGCTCGAAAGAAGGCGGCGACGATAAGAGTTGACAGGGGCTGGGGAGTTCTGTTGCTGTTGAGATGCTTGTCGGCGTGACTTGCCAAAACAATGAGGAGTTAACATTAACATACCTGTTTCTGACTTCGACGTGCTGTCTGGAAGTTGATCAATCCCCAGGCCATTCCTATGTCAAGTATACTCCCAAGCACAGTCCGGCTGCAGAACGGAACTGGTCATTCTAGCTTGTGAAGCATGCTATCTCTGTTTTAACATTAGTCACCGTCCGAGTAGTTAGTGAACGGTTTGCTCGATCAGGTGATGTGCTTGCTCAGTTTTGGTGAGTTTGTCTCCCGTGTCCTAGATCTAGTTTAGATTGAGGTGTAGATTCTATTTTCAGGCAGTCAACACGAGGCAAAGGTCATGGGGCTCGATAAGAATGACCAATGATAGGGGTTTACTTATTAGGGTCGATAAGTACCCTAGGGTTAGTTTTGGCTGACTACAGTTCGAACAGACGTTTTCTATGGTCCGAAGAGACATCCTCCTGTTTATTCCATTACAAGGCGTAGTAAGGTTGATGTTTATTTTCTTCCTGACCATCAGCAGTCTGTACGCTTTAAATCTCATATCACTATCTCAGGTTTACTTTGGAAGGGGGGGTTTGACGTACATGTCTGTAGATTATGGCTCTAGCTCCCAGCAGCTCCGGTGCAACGAGTTCGTCTGGTGTTTGTTTCCATGGATCCACTTGTCAGGGCTTCTCCGCATCTAGGCCTGGTGATCATGGTCAAGTGACTCCTAGAACAACCTCTCAACACCAGACGACATGCCTCTCAGCGCCGTGTTTGCGTTCACCCGGCAACACAGATCCCGGTACAAATACTTCCTTGGTTGCCCCTTCCTCTGCAATCTCACCACGCCTCGCAGCCCTCTTGTTACCTCATCAGACACCGGCCGCCCTTGTTCTCTTTGCCAGTGAACATCGCCCTCTACCTCTCTTGCTACGCAAGTACACAAAGCACAATCATTCGCGAAGCACCCAATCCTTCGCTGCCGCCTTACCCATCAGGTGCCTTCTCCATCAGGTGCCTTCCCCAGACCAACAGCCTACGACGAATCGGTACCATCGACAAAATGAAGATCGCCCTGCTTGCCGGTCTGTCACAGGTGCTCCTTGCCTGCGCGGTCACGATTAAGCCTCCTCGCGTTGCTACGGCCCAGAGCAGTTTGGTCGTCAGCATGAGTGAGTTGAAGTTGCCTCCGTTTTCCCCTTCACTGGTCGTTCCTGTTTACAGGCTGGGTTCCAACTAGGCAATGTCACCAACGCGAATCCCGAGGACCTCTCTTGCGGTGGTGTGACCGACTGCTCCAGCCTCTGCGATGCCCTGGGCACCAAGTGCTGGTCGTGCGCCGACGATGGCTGCCATTGCGACTACCTCCCAGCGAAGTGCAACAATTAGGTCTCGGCTGTGAGTAATCAGTGCACCACTTTATGTTTGTTCCTATGAGCATTCTTCAGCTGAAAACTATCTCGAAGCGCTCATCATACAACAAGCACTTTGTGGTTAGCTGAGCCAATCTTTCGGCGCGGGAATCTCAATCCTTGGAAGGAGGTTGGAGGGTTGGAGGCAAGGACTCGATCTTGTAGCCTGATCTTGGTTTGATTGGACTTTACAACCCAAGATAGAAAGAAGCACACTCGCGGTAGAATATGGGCTAGTTCTGGGTCTAACAATACCATTGACATCGTGAACACAAGGACATTTACCCCGCCGCTGTTTGCTCTTCCCTCTGCCGATTCTTTCGGCCAATGCGTGAAATGATTGCTGTCCCACGTGTTGTCCGCCAATCGTAATCTCGAAAATGCAGCGGTGTCTTTGTAGGGATTCTGGAAGGAGCGACCGAAATCACAGACAGCTTATGGGATGGCAGTGACGTGACTAAACTTCTGCCTTGGCCCAATCGAAGAAGCATCCGGCAGCTACGACCTTCCAACCCACCTTCCTTCCAACACAGTTGGCAACCGAACCGCTCTTGCTATCAGCTGTTAGAAAACGCACAAATTTTGAAAGAACTGCGTCTCACAAACCCAAATCTGATATCTTTCCGAATTCCGACGAACGACTCTCGTACCGAACTCGTACGTTTCAATCGCGTCCACGCAACCTCCCAGCCTCGACAAAGCCAACAGAATGCTGACAACCACTTTGTGCAACCTAGAAAGCCTCCAAACGCCGACGCCGCTCGTGATTCATGCTCTGACAAAGAGACCTTCCTTCGCTCGACTTCGCGGCAACTCAAGGGTATCGGCGCACGCCGCGAATTTGGGGATTCCTCGTATGGCGATAGTTGTACGCTGAACGCCGTGGTGTCGGCGGGATCGCGGGCGCGGGCGGGACCACTGTCGGGCCTCGCCGAGTCCAAGTGTCGGCCGTGTACACGTCCTCGATGACAACTTCGGTCTCAGTCATGCTGTCGCTCTCATACCTGGCTATGAGGCGGCGCCTCCGTATCGACAAGCAGCAGCATACGAGCAGCAGGAATGCGACGAATCCCAAGACGGACCCAAGAATTGCGCCGATTTGATCTGGTGTCAGAGACGATGAAGACGATGCTGGGACAACAGGCGCAGTCCCTGTCGGAGGCTGTGGCTCTGGCGTCGGGGAGGGCGTGAATACGGGGGGTGGTGTAGACTCGGATGGCGAGCTGCCCCCAAGCGTCACCACAGTCGTGATAGTCGTGAAGGGTCGAGTGATGGTTTGAGTCAACAAATGGCGGGCTTCAACCGGTTGCACAGCGTCTGGGATCGCCATGGCTCGAGGCTCGAAAATGAACCGCTACAGCCCAGCAATCCTGAAATCCATGGTGGCTGCTTGAAAAGGGAAGCGCGACGGCCGGGGGAGGCTGGAAACTTCCCTGCCTTTATCAGCCCTTTTATCGCGATTCGCGCTGTCCGAATGACCCCATCCAACCACACACACCCAACCGCGCCAAGTTGCTCCCGGCTGCATTTCCTGCACCAAGGCCACCCGCAGCGGCCCCCTCCTCTCCGTGAGGCAGCATTCGGGCTTCACCCCACCGTCCCAACCTTTGGTACCAAGCAGTGCGGGTCCGTTTTAGGCAGCATGGGCTGCCTGTCAAGCTCTCATGAATAATGAGCGCCCAAATCGACTTTTGGCCACCGACAGCTGCTCATCTCACTTGCGTCGGAAACTTTGGGAGTTGGTGTCGCTGCAACTCGGCAAAATGCCACTCCTGCACGTCTCCGCATTCAGGAAAGGAGCAAAGCCAACATTTTGCGATGGCACTCCGACTCGCCGTCCTCATTTGTCACGTTCGACTGTCAGTCGTAGTGGCTGCAAGCCGTTATCAGCCCAGGTGAGACAATGGCGCGATTTGTTCAGTGCGAGCCAATCGAAGATTGCGAAAACCCGCAACGTGCATCCATCGCTCTAGCCCCTCGTGACGCTATTGGGGGGTGCGGTCACTGCACTGCATTCTTACTCAGATGCTTCTAAGGTGGTGGTGGTGTGGTATCGCGATTTGGCATGATGCCCGAACCCCCTTCATCGCCTTCCCCAGCAGTGTTTCGGCTGTTCGTCTATCACATTGTTCTCGCGGCCTTTCCCGCATCGGAGCCGAATGACGTGCAGCTACAGCAGTTTCGTCGCCCGAGATTTGCCAGTGCATGTGCGCCAGTCGCCGAAGCTGAGAGGTGGAGATCAGACTCGTGTCACCGAGCGAACAAGCGAACAAGTAAACCCGCTTGACCCTAAAGTCCAGTCGCTTCCAGGCTTGAATGCGAACCTATCGAGACCAAAGTCATTTTATTCAGGTTTACGATTCAACTTGCGCAGTAGCAGCTCAAGCTCAGCCACCTCGAACCTTGGCAAACCTAGACCCTAGGTACAGTACCCGTCTGCCCGTAAAAAGTCAGTCCGCTCGCTTTCTGTGGATCGGAACGCATTACCCCGAAGTTTGAGGTCGCTGGCGGCTCGCGACCCATAAATACCGTCTGGATGCAGCCAGTGTTGTGGCCCAGCCGCCTGTGCCGTGCCACTGACCTGCATGCGATCTCCGCCTTTCCACGGGTGACGTGTTTCCAGTTGAGCGGTCGCTGCTTTAACGAGCCCCCCAGGACAGTTGCCGCATGCCCCTTGGCGAACGGGCCTCATCGCTGCTGCTGGCTTGGCGGGAAGTGGGTTAGTGGGAAGTGGGTTAGTGTGGGGCTGGGAGGGTGAGCGTATGCAATATTGGGGACGATCCGCCGTTCCATTCATCTCAAAATAATTCACATAGCACTGAAGGAACTGGATTATCGGCAGCTGAATGAGTGAGACTTGGGAAGATTTTGTGCCTTGGATTGCCTTAAGACACTCATTATGGGTGGAAAATAAGAAGAAGTGGGTATTTGGCCTCTCTAGCCCAGACTTGGTTAAGGAAGATAAGACCCCCAACCA
This sequence comes from Lasiosphaeria miniovina, assembly GCF_030549165.1. Lineage (NCBI taxonomy): Eukaryota > Fungi > Ascomycota > Sordariomycetes > Sordariales > Lasiosphaeriaceae > Lasiosphaeria > Lasiosphaeria miniovina. The sequence continues at coordinate 2,771,735 of NW_026848223.1, read as the reverse complement.
TATATCAAGTCCGTTATAGGCGGTAAGGATCAATGGCATTCATGGGCAGCAGTGGCTCGCTCTCTGGTTCTTCGTATGACTAACGTGCGTCTCTTGAAGCAGCCGAGTTTAACTGTTTGAGTTTGTGCATTTCATGCCACGGCACAGGTTTAGTGGAGGTTGGTAAATAAGTCATGATTAATTTCTGATAAGCTTAGCATGCCTCCTCGGAGGGTGTGGGTTAACATTCCTGTTACTGGGCACGATTTCTAATTATCAAGTGTTTGGTCAAGACTGGGGTGTACTATATCTCAATTATTTTCCGCCGTGTTTGTTCGGCACATCCATCAACCCGAAAACAGCTTCTCTCTCGTCTCTATCACAATCGCCACGCCTCATCGAAAATCCCACCGACTAACACATTGATTAGGTGCTGGGCAACGAGAATCTAATACTCTTTGTCGCCATCATCAACTCCTGAACAACAAACCCGGCAGAGGCCTCGTTGAACATGGGTCCCATGGTGGGGTTCGTCAAGCCGCGCAGTCTCATTTCCTTCTCGACGAGCGCCAGGCAGCGCCAGTGGTGCTCGTCATGATAGAATGCGTGCTCGCGAAAACCGTCGGCGGACCGTGCGGCGAACGTGCGGCTCAGGGCGGTCCGGTAGTTGTCCGACGACCGCCGCGATGCGTAATGCAGCGCCAGCGCCTCCTTGGCGTCCTCGCCCCGAAGCGGCCGCAGCTTCTCGCACTTGAGCAGGTCCGCGATGTCGGCCGCCGCCAGCATGAACTCGTCTACCTCGGCTTGGCCGACGCGCGCCACGTGCCGCCTCACGTCGAATATCGGGGGGTCGTCGAGCCGCTGCACCATGGCGTCAAGGCGCGCCGCGCGGTCAGAGGCCGAGTTGGGGTTGTACGTGCGGTCCGCGTTACGCGAGATGATCCGGCAGACCTCGGGCGCGCGCGGGGTGCGCAGCCGGTCCAGGTAGATGCAGATCATGGCGCGGTTGATCGCGTCCTGGGGCAGCGTGTTGATGACGACGCTGCGCAGCGAGCTGTCCTCGAAGGCTCGGAATGCGTCGTTCAGCGACCGGTTCGTCTGGTTCGTCTGGTGCACGCTGTACACGTCCAGGAAGCCGAGCACGTGCTTGCGCATCTCGATTGGAAGCCGCATGAGCGGGACGGTGTGTTTCTCCTCGGCCTTGTTCCTCTTGGCCTCGTTGGCGTCGGCCTCGCTGAGGTCGTTGTCGCATAGACCGAACGCGCGTCGCATCCGCCAGGCAACCTGGTTCTCCGTGAGGCGGCTGCCGAATAAGCTCGTGTAATCCTTGTTCGGCGCGGTCTTGTTTCTCTCGGCATTCTTGTTCGAGGCGCTGTTGACCGAGGGCGAGGCGTTGTTGCTCACGGAACTGGGGCTCGAGGCATCGTTGGTCGAGACATTGTTGCTCGCTAGATTGGTGGTGATTGAGTTGTCGGCGTCCATCATTGCTGTGTTAGACTAGGACGTTGATAGCCTCGATTCGTCGTCAATAACCTCAAAATAGTAGTCAAGGCGAAACTAGATTTCTCAGTGAGAGCAAATCGACACCGAGCCAAGGCTGAGTGGAGGGCACATTTCAGGTCAGGACGTTCTTTTTATAAATCCAGGATTTGTGGGTTGTGTTGTGAACAATACACCGTCCTGTGAATAGAACTAATCTAATATTTCATCCCAACCACAATGCAGGGCGTTTCTTACCGTTAACGGAATGATGAAAAATTTTCTCTTATCTGTTCTGTAACAGTGAAATGCTCAAAACACTACGCTGTTCAGGAGATCAACCCCCGACTGTCACTACGGATACTGAAGAAGAAGTGCGTGATCAGGGAAACATTTATCGCAAATATTGTAGAAAGCTGGGCTTTACCTACCAAACACTAAGAATATAATGCAAGCTCCAAATAATTGCCTGCTAGGTTCGTTTCTCAAGGAGGCTGGCCTTAAGGAGGGACTTCCGCAGCTAGATCTATCACAAAAGTGAAATAGGTTATACCCATCACCACGCGCACATTATTGTCTATTAGACTAAATGTCAGAGCTAAAATGCAGCTAGGGAGTCGTAATAAGCAGAGCATGTATTCTAAAAGTTGTTTGCAAATGGAGCGCGTAGTGAAGTTGACAGGATGGCAAGGGGCTAACATAATTGTACAAAACATATGGTCGATAAAAGTTCTCAGAGCCGCACGCTGGCGTGTCGATGGTCTTGTATTTCCTTAGCCGCTCGTCACGGTAGTGTTTCAGTGTCTGAGTGAGATGCGTTAGAAATACATTTGTGTAATTTCAGTCTGCGCTGGTGGTGATCAGACACCCCCAGTCTTCCAATGGACTAATTGCTCCACTACTTTACACGTGTCTCCTGTTCCCGTCTCGTTCCGTGCTTCTCATCCACGCCTCACTCCATACATTTCGTATCCCCGTCTCGTTGCATCTTTCTCGTGCCCCGTCTCGTTCCATACTTCCTTATCCTGCCAGCACCTGCCTCGCAGATCTCGGCTCATCGTGATCCATCCATACCTTGTAAAACGATCCCGCTGTAAACTTATGATGGTGCAAGTCTGATATCTTGTCGCCCTCCCAAGAGCCCATAGGGTTCCACTCCCTCTGTAGCGGCGATCGGCACGTTCCGAGGTTGCGCCACTTGGTGATCTCAATAAGCCAGCGAGTTTGCGCTGACCATTCCTTGGCCCCTGGTGGTGGGTCGTCGTCCCTCAGCCGGACGGTGATTTGAAAGTCGGTAAAGCAGATGATACAAGAATGGATAGGCCCTGGTGTTCCGCAGAAATGCTCTTCGGGGTCTAGCGGCCAGCTAAGCTCAGAAACACGATCTGGAATGATGTGACGGCATATCACGCGGCAGTACTGCTATCGGAGGTACTTTCGTAACATGTCTCTCTCTCCTTTCTTGCCGTCGTCTTACAGGATGGACCCATGGAGATATAGCCGACCGTGAATAATTTTAGCGTTCCACTTCCGGGTGACTTTGACGCCGGTGTAAAAGTGGTCGACGTAGGAACCGTTGACTTGGAATATTCCCGGCGGGGGGCCGTGCAGGGGCCCGAAGAGATGACGGTTCATGACGAGGCGGCACTTCAGGAAGGTAATCCCTGAACCTGGTTTCCTTAGTAAAATAATAGTCGAGTCCGGTTGCACCTCTGGCACAAGTTTGTTCATGAGGCTGCCATAGCTCGAACGCAAAGGCGTGCATTGAACGCCGAAGTCTCGGGCGCAGCGGCCGTGCGACTCAGGCTCAACGCGCCACGGATGCAGTTTGAGGCAGTTGTGGCAGAAATATAGGCTCGGGATTTCCTGCTCGAGCCACTGGAGCAGCGTTGTCCTCGACTCGCCGCTAAGCCGGATCCGCGATTCGCAGAACAGATATGGGCTCGGGTCGTCTTGCTTGAGCCACGTGAGCTGTGCTGCTCCCGACCGGCTACTGAGCCGGACCCGCGAGTCGCGGTACTTGTATTAGAGACACCGGCAGGTCAGAAAAAGTGCCACGGCCGACTCTGGTGGGAGGTGCTCTATAAACATGCCGATGAGCTCAAATGGGAGCTCTAGGATGTATGCGGGCTTTTCCAGTACGCCTATTTCAGAAGAGGACAGCTGAGATGACTCTGCAACGGTGGGCACAACCCCGTCCTCCTCAATTGCCAATGTTGGTTCTTGACTAGACCTAGGTTTATATGCTAGGATTATGCTAGTGCTAGCGTCGGGCTTCTCAGTTAAGGGGCTTGGTCCATGTCCAGATGATATCGTTATGGCATTCCCAGCGCTGGCCTCTGTCGAAAGAGCTGTCTGTCGCTGACAAACTGGAATGGTGATGGCATCTCTAGCGCCAGGGTTTGTTGCTGGTGGAATGTGTTCTTGGGCCGTTGATCAATGATGGGCTTCCCAGGACCAGCCTCCTCGGTGGACGGGGCTGGAAGTTCCTGGCCGCTCTCAAAGCTAGTTCCCGGATTGGCTGACATGGTCGCTCGAATACCGCCTTTAGGCTCTTTGATCAGCGGGGCGATCTCGACCGACCTTCACGTTTGAAATATTTTTCTGCTTAGGGAGGTTTTTCGCATCCGGAGAGACACAAGTAGTTGCCTGAAGCAGCCAAGTATGCGGCCAATTGCTGGATACCGACGCGCCCGATTGCGTTACCGGTGACTTTGCAAGAAGATATTGATTAGGGCTGGGCGTGAGGGCTTAGGGGCTCGAGGGGTAGAGGGTAGAGGGGTAGAGGGGTAGAGGGGTAGGGGGGTAGAGGGGTAGAGGGGTAGAGGGGCAGAGGGGTTGAGGGGTAGAGGGGCAGAGGAAAAGATATTCAGTAGGAGAAGTGGGAAAGGAAGTATACGAGATATTAGGATTTATGTTGTAGGGGTTGGTTACTGCCTAGAGTACCAGGTAACAGGTACCTGTTTTGCGCCTGCTGGCGCAACGGCTTGCCGTTACAGTTTATGTATGGGCGAGTAGGTAATTTACCACTTTTTCATCACAACTTAATGCTAACGCCTAGAGCGGTGCGGCCAGCGAATGTGGTAATTTTAGCTGTAAAATGTGGTATTTCCCAATTACGTGATGATTTATGACGCTTGAGGCCGGAGACTCCCCCTTATGTATATGGATTTCTACGAAGCTTTCAGAGAGTGGATAGCGGGGTAGAAAACTTTGGGACTTTCTTTCGGGTTAAACTTTAAGTGTTGGGAGATGGAGTGTGTGGAGGATGTCTTTCTTGTTGTCTGACTTCTATCTCGAGGACGGCCGAGCTTATATAGACCTTTGATGGCCTGAAAACTGGGCCCCGGAAAGGCACCCAGGGCAGGGCGTTGAGGGTCTAGGTTGCGAGTCAGTATGGTCTGTTTATTGTATGGCCTAACATCGCCACATTCATGCCACAGAGAGTTTATGAGTTTACGAGTTTTGGGCCATATGACGGTGCAGTTCAGCTCTATATAAGTTGCGCTACTTGGATCGCTCCCTCTGATTTGGGGCAGGATATTTCTGTTTTCAATTTCGCTCGTTTTCTAGTTATTCCTTAGAGACAACGCTCTTTTACCACGGGTTGAGCCCCTTTGACCGGCCCTCGCAGTAGTGCACTGTTCGGTGTTATCTTTGTTTTGTTACCGTTACTACTGTATTTTTTGTCCGTTAAGGGCGAAAGCTGTTTGGCTAAAAAACCTGCTATTCCTTGTCACGGGATACGCAAACCCCAGCCGCTCTAACTCCACCACCACACAGATGTGGACGGGACGCCGCTGGCGCATCATGGTGAAGTTCCAAAGCGGTGGCGACGAATCCCAGATCGCGCGGATCATGCTGCACCGGAGCCACTTCTTATATTCCGAGATGCCCAGCGCATGGAGCAAGTACTCCTCAACCAGCGCCAGCACTATAGCTCGGTCCATGTACGCTAGGCACCAGCGGCCCCAAAAAGGGTTTCCTATCATATGGTTGTACTTTTCACGGTTATCCGGGAACTTCCTGACAGCGGGTCGGAGCCGAACGTTATTGATATACACAGTGGGGACGTCGCTGAGATCCACGCTGAAGTTCTGGGTCAGTAGCATCCCTATGTCTTGTCCGTCGTAGAAGTCTCTGGCAATCCACAGTTTCTAGCAATTCCTCACCGTACGGCAGCGGATCATCGGGAATGTCCTTGGATGGATTAGGCTTCGCTCGGAGTGATGCGTGTACATCTTGCCAACCTCGATGCGCTGAGCCCGGTCGTTCAGCCCGAGAAGGTACCGGAGGTACTCGAGGCCGTTCCAGACGGAGCGCTCGGCCGATTTGCGTACCACCATGACGTTGAGTGAGTCGACGCGTAAGAAGCGTCAGAAGTTCGGCCAGTGCCGCACGAGTCCTATCTCGGTGTTCCGCGGTTGTTCGCCTGGCCTTGGTCGCCGATATTATCGTCGAAAGGTATGCACGGCCTGATTAGCTAGTCAGTAGCAAGTCGCTCGACCGTGCGGTGTAAACGCACGACAGAGTTTATGTCGCCGTCAGTTGGCGAGGGGACTTGGTGCAGTGCGTGAGGCAGTCCAGGGTCGCGGCAAACGTCTTGAACTTTTTCGTCTCCTGGGTGCGACGTTGAAGTTGAGTGCCCAGTGTCGTTAGACGCATCAGGTTCTCCCACAGCTACCCGATGTGTGCCATGCGCGCATCTCAGTCGGGAGTTTGTCGATGGTAAGAGAGAGGTGAGCTCTATCCTCCGCTGCCATGTCTGCGCCGGTTGCGTCTTCTGTCTGCATTGTATCGACTGGCGATGCGCACGAGCTATTATGTCGAGAAAAGGATCGGTCGGGAGGCTTGCTATATTCTATTAAGTATCGAATCGTGGTGTAAAATGTATAAGGTAAGGTATCTAGATACCTAGTGAGATGTCGTTGGATTCAAGGTTGACAAAGTTCCGCATTTCATCGATCAGTGTGCGTCGTCATCTGCATCGGCCTGGCCCAAGGGTAGTTCGGACATTGGCTTTCCAAATCCGAACGGAAGGAGCTCCGAACAACAATCACGAGGAAGGGACCTGCACTATCCAAATTAATATGCCAGGCTGTGGTTTAACTTTCCATATGCACTAAACTTCGTTCGACCGGTAGGAGTTAAGTTCCATTCTGATTTACGGACACAAAGAGAGCTCCATGGAGCGTGGGTCCACCACTCTGGCAAAAGCTTCGAATCTTAACCACAAGCAAATCTCCCTCGTATTCCCATTAGGATTGCTCTCCCGTCAGCTTAATCGCCCCTTTTCCACACTATACACAAGATCAATTCCACTGTCGATATATCCCACTGTCGATATATCCCACTGTCGATATATCCCACTGTCGATATATCCCGCTGTCGATATATCCCACTGTCAAACAATCCGCGTGGGGCTAGTCTGATACAGAAATGGCATCTACTATGCCTGTGCTCGCCCACCATCCCTGGGGCAGCCTCAGTCTCTCCGCCCTCATGCAATGCGTCACACCTACGGCGAAGTTGCTATGCTTGCCCATGACGGGCTGCATCTTGTCCCAGAGGCTCCTTTAGGAGCTCTTGGATATGGCCGGGGATACCATGTACGCATCGTCGGGTCTTTGCGCTTCCTCAAGACGCCATCATCGTAGTTTCCCGTGTAGAGAAACTGCAGGAAGCGCTCCAGGACGGCCGGATCGTCGTCGGGAAGGTCAATGATGCTGTTCGCGGCCTCCTAGACACGTGCTAGAACAATACTTATTAGACACTGGAGAGCTGATCGCGGTGCTTGAGACGACTACTTACCTACCGCAAAACCGCCCGTAACGGCTCGTTCAAAGAAGGGAGACTGCGTGCAGACGATGGCGCGGTGGGCCTTGAACTCGTGGCCGCCGCAGGGAGCGTCATATCGGCGAACTTGTCTAACTTGTCTAGCTTGGAGAGCGACTCGAACACGTTCGTCGTGGAAAACTTGATGGCCGAGAAGTATTCCCGCCGCGTGGCCCCTGGACTCGTAATGGACAAAGGCCCGGAATAGAGATATGCCAAAAAAATAGGTTACCTGACAGGTCAGGAAGGGGTCAGTTGAACGGAGTCTCTTTTTTTCTTGTTTTTTGCCTCCGGCGGCGCCTGCGGCGAGCTGTCCTCGCTTCGCTCGAGGTAATGGGTGGCTGGCCGAGGGGTGCTAGTTATGTTTGACCAAGTTATAACCACGGCATCTCTTGTATTCGGGAGGAATCTGGTCGTTTGGGGTCTCTTTAGTTATAGGGAGGGCCGGGCGGTCGGGAGGCTAGCCACGACGCCTGGATTTGGCGAATCGGGCGTGGGGGCTGCGGTTGAGGGACCCCGACCGTAGCCATCGCGGCGGCTCGAAAAACACGTAAAGAGGCGCCGTTCGTACAGTGCTTGTTCAACGGCCTGCACAGTGTCAATAACAAAAAGGCGAAAGGGATGGCACTAATGCCGCCTTCTTGTACCGATATCACCACCCAAACTCCCACATACGACCATACCTGGCTGAAAACTCGGGATCCCGTCCGCTCTCCCCTTGATAAGTAACCAAGGGCCAGACTAGTAGTTGGGTCGGTGACGACCAGCGAATCCCTGGTGTTGTATGTTTTTTTTCTCTCTCTCTCTCTTTTTGGTACGTATTCTAAAGGGACAAAATGTGCCGCGGTTTGGACTACTGTTTTTTGGCGAGCGCGTGGCCTCAGTTTTCATCAGTCCAGGCCGCCTTTAATAAGTACGTGTTGGGTTGTCCTCTGTGCCAATAGTACCCACATAGTACCCACAGCACACTAGTCTAGGCCCCCAGACTGTGAATTGAAGAGATGCGCGCTGTAAGCTGCGACGCTGATGCATGCACGATAGCCAGAGTGCCCCCATATCAAAATGAGCAAGGGATGAAGACTGCTGATGGAATTACTTATAAAAAGGATACAATGCTGTCGACCGCTGCTATACGCTCTCTTACGTCTCAAGTTTCTCAAGCTCGAGAATTCTCCTCGCCGTATCCGCCATGGTCTCCTCTACCGTGCGAAACTTCAATCCCAGCAGCTCGTTATCCGCCTCGGCTTCAATTCGAGCTGGTGTGACCTTTGCATCCTCCCCACTATCGGCAGGCAGCCGGCCCTCCAGCTCAGGTATCGCCTCGGCGAGAGCGTGCACAAGCGACGTGTATGTCATGGGCTTCCCATTAACCAACAGCCTCCGGTTGGCAGCGGCAGGCGTTGTCAGGGCCTTGACGTGGGCATCCGCCAGGTCGCGAACATCCACAAAGGACGGGAACGAAGTCGCGGGGATGGTCTCGTGGGTGCCGTTGAAGAAGCTGTAGATGACGTTGGTGCTGTAGTTGAGGCTGCTTCTGAGGTCCTTGATGGGTTGCAGCGGCGGCCCGAAGATCAGTGCGGGCAGGAACACGGTCACGGAAAAGGGCGGCTTCTCGGCCTTGACAAAGTCCCACAGGGCCAGCTCGCCCTCCTTCTTGCCGCTGCAGTATGAGATGTAGTTGTTGTTCACCTCCCGTGCCTGTTCCCTGGTGATGGGGAGCCAGGTCTCGTTCGTGATGGGGCCGGCGAGCAGTTCCTCGGGAGAGCCTGTGGTCAAGGCATTGATGGAGCCGGTGACGGCCACGGATTTGACGGTCGGCGCGATGCGTTTCGCGGAGCGGAGAAGAGCGAGGTTGCTATTCCATTTTATTAGATTCCCGATTATCCGTAGACGTGCGAACTGGATTGGGTGCGAACTCACTTCTCCACGTTTGGCGTCAGGAAATCCCGATCGTAATCGGTTTCGCCTGGTATGTCAACCAGTGGGGCAGCAACATGGACGATCTTGTGAGGTTCGAGGTATCAGCTGATGTTTGAGAGCAGCGCAGCGACAGGTAAGGTGTCACTAGGTGTCAGGTAAGGTGTCGCTAGGTGCCAGGTGCATACATGATCGAGCTGGTATGTCTCGAAGACGTGGTCCCAGACGCTCTCATCCGCGTAGTTCTTAACGACTATAAGCTCAAGCTTCTCTTTCCACTCAGGATGAAGAGCCAAGATCTCGCTAGTTAGATTTTCTCGTCGAACCGTGCCAACAACGTCATAGCCAGCAGCGATGAGAGAGTTGATGACATGAGCTCCAACAAAGGAGTTGGCACCGGTGAGAAGAGTGCGCGGCATTGTGCTCGTTTTTGTTTCCCTTTGTTTTACAGGCGAAGGACGTGGTTGCAGGAGGATTGACCGTCAAAGTCTTGGATTGACCGTCAAAGTCTTGAATATGTTGTCTATTTCCATCCCAGGGACTCGTGTCGTGTTTTATAGTGATTATTCTGCAAGGAGGCGCAGCGTCTACCATCTTTCTGGATTGGCACCCTATCCCGTCTTTCGCTTTCATTCTAGGAAAGTGCCTATGGGCTGCATTAGTGGCGTAATAGACTGGCCGCCTGCGGCCTAGCCTACGATGGCCTGAATACCACATGAAAGTATGGTACCAGGGCGTGCCCACCTACCGTTCTTCTTCCTAATACAAGCACTCTTTTGCTCGCTCTCTACGTGCCGTTGTATGTGACACTCATCATCCAGCCGAGCCCAATACATAGGTACCTAGTCAGCGAGAGGGCACGGACCGCTCCAATTCGTTCCCGCGCCAAAATGTGACGCTTCAGGCGCCTCAACCTGCATGCGGATTACGGATGACCCCCTTATCGTTTGCCGCTTGCATCGGTGCTATGTCACGAGACAATTTGTACACCGACTTTTCTCGACTCTGTAATTAACTTTGGCTCCGCGATAACGTTCTCTCGGGACTGACTGCAGCATTCTGCAGGGGTGTTTATGCGCGGTTAAAATTCCCACCCGACCAGCGGGATGATGGAACTCAGCCAAGGCCCTTCTCTTACTCATGACTGACTAACGGCAGTTATCTAATGTGACGCCGTGGTTTGGGTTTGTCAAGCATGCAATTCTAGAGTCTTGTCGAGGCCATTTATGCGTTGTTGCATCATGTCTCCATTGCCCTCGTAAGCCGCTATCACATACAACGGCACGTAGATCACCCGTACGAGTCCAACATTGTTGAGTTCCCAGACGCAGCCATCATCCTCGGCGGGCGGCGGGCGGCCGGACCCGGCTAATACCTCGGGCCTCGAGTTCGGTCTCGACGTCTGCGCGACTATTTATCGGAATTTGTTGAATTTGCTCTAGGCAGTGGAACGGAAGGTTTACTTGCGGGACCTAGCCAGCAGTTCCCCGAGATCGGTTTCCTACGGTAGAAGACAAATGTGGACGTACTTTGTTGGGCGAAGTTATTGCCTGTCGGGTTGATGTCTTGCCCTCGCAGCAACTTACTTCTCGTCGATAACTCAAAAATGAGTTTACCTCACCATCAGTAGTAGCTTTTTAGTGACACCGTGACGTGATGTGTCGGAAGAAGCCCAAGCCTATTTGTGGCCGAATAGGTTATCTCAGAGTATTTCATGTTGCATCACGCATCATTGCCCTAGCAACCTCGTAAGCATCGAAGTCAACACCGCAGTTCAGCAATACGGCGGGGACAAATCATCTTCTGCATCATTTGGGCCTTCCACTTCGTAATGGTGCCTTCCACTTCGTAATGGTGAACCTCCTGATTAGGCTGGCACCATTCGAGATGTTTGTCGGAGAGAGCCATGACATCGCACAGAAGTTAGGTAGGTAGTCTTTAGGTTATCAAAAGCAGCGAAGGATCGGCGCAGATCTCCTGACGACTCGTTCAAGATTGTAGGGTGGATGGCCAGGTGCCGGATCTGGTCTGAGAATTCAGGGATCGGGCGGATGGAGGGAATTCCATCGTAACGGATGCGGTGTGGAATATGGGCGATCATGTCTTTCTCCTTGTTGCGGCGGATCGAGGTACGGCCACCACGGAAGCTGAGCCTATCCGGAAGGGTTTAGAAAACAGGAGTACGGCTCTCAGTATTGGCAGCCATGAGGGCGCGGACAGGGGCTGTCTGGTTTTGAGATGGGCACTCTCCCACACCTGTGCCTTCTCCTCGTTCTCGTTGTCGCTATCGCGGACAATCATGAACTCTTAAACGCGCGACGTGGTTGCGAGATTAAGGCAGAAGGTCTCCCAGACCAGTGAGCGGATTTCGACAAGAAAGTCCTTGAGCTGGGGGGAGGAGTATATCTTCTTGTGGTGGAACCCTGGATACCTACTCGTTTTCGAAGCCATTGTGGTCCGACGCATCCGACATGGTGACGGATGCAATTTGCGGCGTTGGACAAATCAAGGAGGCTGCTGACGGTTGGAGGCGAATGGTGAATTGATGAGGTCGCGTTGACCTTTTGACAAGATTTAAATGAGAATCTGGCGAGAATGAAACTCAATCTCGGGGTCCTGTTGAAACACAGCGATAATCACAACACCCACACAGTCCCGAAAAGACCGTGAGATCGTATCAGCTGGGACATATTATACAAACAAAATACCTACTGTACGAACCTGCATCGCAAAACAATGGCAACCAATTCCAAGTTTGGCGGGACGACGCCAGGGTCCGAGGTGGCCAAATTCTTCCCAGACCAAGTCCGCGGGAAAATAGGTGACTTCACCCCCTTGAACTTCACCATGACGACACCCACACACGCTGACACGCACCCAATAGTCTCCTCGTCATGGGCATCAGCCCAGGGAGCATTGGCCAGACAACCGCTCTAGCCTTCGCATCCCAAACCCCGGCCCTCCTGATCCTCGCCTCCGGAACCTAGTTCCGGCTCAAAGGCGTCCTGTCTTGATATATCATTTCCACTCTCTGTTTCTTAGGTTCTCTCCTGGCATTATCGGCGTCTCAGGAGAGTCGGGTTTATCTGGAGTATTCTCCCATCCCATCTCGCTTCTAGACTGAGCACCGTCGAGTTCGTGTGGTGTAGCGGACTGTGGTGAGACTAGTGTTTGAGAGGTGTAGTTGTAGTTATGTGGCTGTCGCGAACTGGGAGACAAGGTGATTCCACTCTCAAGTTCATGGGCAGCTTGTGGAGGTAGTGCTGCTTGCCAATGTCCATTCTGCACTGTTGTGTGAGCTCCTGGTGGTTTTTCTGATGCGGAATCCGAGAGCTCGGGAGGGCGGTCGTCGCCCTTCTCGGCAAGGATGGCATCATGCTTGAGGCTTGGGTCCGCCGCTACCCGTGCTAGTGATTGCTGGCGCCGCCGGCGAAATACGAAGAAAGCTGCCACGGCGAGCAATATGGCGCCGAGTGCCGTGCCCGCGCCTATCCCTGCCTTGGCGCCTGTCGAGAGCTGAGCGTTGCTGATAGCGTCCGTCTTAGCGTCCGTCTTAGCGTCCGTACCAGCCGCCTCAGCGGCCGTGGAGGACGAGCTTGTCGACTGGCTAGCACCGTTCGGCCCAGGGGTTGGTGAAGCCGTACCGGTAGTGGGGAAGCCTGTCAAACCCAGGAGTGACGTGTCGGAAGCCTGGAAACGGACCTGGATAGCAGTGGGCACGGCATACATAGCGTGACCTCCGAGCGAGAAGGGCCCCGTGGTTGTGTAGCTAGTCAGGGCATCCGAGGCCGGGTTGTCGGTGGGAGGGCCATCGACAATAGTAACGGTGGGCCGGTGGCTTCCAGCTCCAATTGTGCTTGTGCAAACCTCGATGAAGTCCCAGTAGGTGTACTCGCTAGATGAGCCGACAATCAGCTCCTCCTCCGAAACTAGGCATACGAGGCGTTTATCGCGACATCACAAACCTTGGACAACAGTATATGGCGGCTTCACCAGGCAGCGGGGTGTAATCTAGTATCTTCCGGGTCCCGTAGTCTTTCCACGTGCCAGCGCTCGTCCAGCCGGACGGACAGACCGCAGGAGAGTAGAATTCACCCCAGTTGAAAGTTTCGAAGCCCGGCGGGTAACATGAGCGGGTGGTCGGGGAGTCCAAATAGCGCGTGCCCCAAGTGACGGCACCGTCCTGATGAGGGGGGTGGACCGTAAACGAGCGTGAGCACCACTCTGGCGCCAAGAAGGGCGTCGTGAGCGCGCCGAGGACGCCATCCCGGCCCGTCGGTGTCGCAGCAGCCATAATCCCGGTCTCCTTTCTCTGCTGGCCTGTGACAATCTATGCGACCAATTGGCAGCGCCAACCGGTGGTCTTGACAAGATGGTGGCGGCAAACCGATTGAAGAAAAACAGAAATGCCGCCATGGCCGGCCACCTCGGACTTTGACGCGGTGCCAAGGCCCTCGAGCCGAGCGGCGAGCGCTCCTTCGAGGGGCCACACTGGCGCGACGGCCCCCACATCATTGCTTGGCGCCTATAGGGTAACATTAGCAACAATTGTTGGTCGTTTCTGGCCTAGTTCGACAGAACCCTAGGCTACACCAAGCGAGAGACGAGACTAACTAATGCCGCTTACTTCCGTTGGTTGGTTCCTGAACTAATTATATTATCAGAGCAGGGTGACACCCACTCACGGAGATCTCCACTTTCTTTCTTCGTCCTTCCTTTTTAATTAGCGAAATCGATCAGACAATCGGGCAATGCTTGTCATCGGTTTTCTTGATCTCATCTAAGCGAGAGTTGGATTAACCGAATATAAAGATAAAACTATACCTCCCCTGGGGTAATTAAGGTTAGTGTGGAGGTGTGGTACAGCCAAGACGCTAAAGTAACCACAATTTGCCACCTGTCTGAGCCATAGCCACACAGCAAAATCAGGGGTTCGGGGGTCAAAGAAACAGCCCAAAATACTACATTTCGATTAAAAGTTCATCGTATTACCACCTGCTTCGATGACCATTTGCAGCCGCCTCGGCATACTGTGGGCAAGCCGTAGTAAAAAATCTTCTGGGACTGCATCTCACGCAGCCATAACAGCCGCTCGGAGCTCCAAGGAACTCAGGGACAGGGCCACACGAGTTGAAAGACGATTTCTTCGCCCTGGCGTTGACAGGCCCGATGGAAGAAGCCCACCAAAGGAAGGATAAAGAAGATGTATCTATGAGCCGTTACGCTGCCGTATTCCTTCTCCCAAAGGAAAGACGGACCTTTCCGGGCGCCGGCAAAGGAGCCCCAGAACATCCACCCGTGTGGCTTCCTCCGTTGTAGAGCCTAGCTTTCCGGATTTTCGGTATCGTGAACGGTAACCCACTTCTTCCACATAGGGTCAGTAGTAGCCCAGGTTTCGTCGCTTACGAGTACCGATTCCCAGTCTTCCGGCCTAGGCCTTGAACGCAACTTCTCTGCACACCAAGTCACCGGCCCCGCTTGCTGGCTTCAGTTCGTTTAATCCGTCGGGGTCGTACTACGCGGAGGTCAAACCACCGTAGGAACCAGGCTTCTTCGTTATCTTCGAGCCACTCTTTAAGCTGCCGCCTATATGGGGTCCGAATGCCGGGCTTACGGCCAGCCTTCGATTTCTGTGGTGTCAAGGGACCAACACAGGCCTTTTGGACCTGACGATGTGTGTGTTTGGTCGGTCGAGCGATCTCTTCAAAGGAAAAATGACAGTATTTGCGTAAGGCCCTGATTTCGACCTTTTCGTCGCGCGTAAGGTCCCGGCATCGATGCGGCGTTGAAGGTGGCTCCGACCACGGCGTGTGTGTGTGTGGGTGTGGGTTAAAAAGGTCGGTAATCGCGATGCGCGTGGCCATTGTGGCCATTGTGGGCGGTGGATGCGTAGATTGAAGTTGTAGGTAGATTTAGCGTAGTTTTTGAATGGAAGTATTTTGCAATACAAAGTGGTAGAAAAGTGACCTTATGGGGAAAATTACGTCTTTGGCTGGCTGACACCCTGGCTAACCCCCAGCCAATTCACGAGCTAACCTTTATTACCCCGGGGGAGGTGTAAAGGAAATATGGAGATAATCGCTGCTGGGCCTGAACCTGCCCTGCTAGTTCAGGAACTAAACGAAGGAAAGTAAGCGGTATTAGTTAGTCTCTCAAAAAGGGTTAACACGTGTATATATCTCGTTCTAAGGACCAGCTGCTGTCGCGACCACGGCACCTGTCACGGCCAGCACCGCCAGCAGTGCGACCCCTCTTTGGAGCTGATCCCGCACTAGTCCCAATCGGGCTGAGGGCTTGGCACCTGAAAGCCCTGTGGGCCCGTGCGCTCTACAGCTCCCACCTAACTGGCACACTGAATAGCACCTTTGTGGATTTTCCTTTCTTCACCTTAGAATCCTTAGACAATGGTATAGCTACATTAGCGATCCTTTTCCTTCTTACTATTGACCGCCGTCACAGCACCTACCTATATTCCCAGCCAAACACCTCGTTGACAGCAACATGGTTGAACCCCTCCCCTCCACCAAACCCAGGCACCAGAACCAGAACCAGAACCAGAACCAGAACCAGAACCAAAACCAGAACCAAACCCAGGCACCAGGACCAGAACCAGATCCAGATCCAGATCCAGAACCAGAACCAGAACCAGAACCAGAACCAGAACCAAAATCACACAAAAGGCGGCATGACATCCACCCGTCCCATAACCCGTCCCACCCGCTCCCTAAACCCCATCCCCCAACCACTCGCCTCCGCAAGATCATCCTGCGCCCACACGGCCTCGAGCATCTTGCACACGAGGAAATCGCGGCTCGCGGTGCCGCTGTGCTCCGTGCGCGCGATCACGTCCAGCACGGCCGCGCGCTGCTCGTCGCGCCGCGCTTCGCTGCCGAGCATGAAGATGGGGAATTGTTGTGCGCAGGCGCTTGACTGGGCGAGGAGGGTGAATGCGCGGTCGATGTCCTCTTGGGTGCGCAAGCGTTGTTTGGTATTTGGGTTTGTGTGGTTGTTGTTTTTGCTGTGGGGGCGAGGATGCTCGGGCATGCGGGCGAGGTAGATGAGCATGGCGAGCTGGAAGAGTTCCAGGTTGATTTGCTGCTGCCGTTGTGTGGTGGTGGTGTAGTGTGCCTCGGGGTGGGCGAGCTGCACGTTGCGGATGCGCCAGTCGAGGATGGCGAGGTAGGTTCCGTGGTCGTCGGTCGTCTCCGCGCGCTGCTCCGTCCCGTCAGGCGGCGGCTGCGGCGTGGCAACCGCGTCGACGACCTCCGAGAGCAGCTGCAGCAGGGCAAATGCCGGCAGGTGCTGCGCGGCGTGGGGCATCTAGGGCGGTGGTGTTAGTTGGGTCGCAAGATATCCTGACTTGCGAACACGTACCTCGGCGCGAATAAGCATGCAGGAGCCGGTGAGCGGGCGGCCGCTGGCCGGGTTGACCGCGGTGAATGAGCCGACGGAAAAGGGGCTCGCGGAGAGCGTCACGGCTGTCGAGAGCTCCTGCCCGCGCCAGACCTGGGCGCTGAAGCGCGCCAGCACGTCGTGGTAGTAGACCCAGGCCAGCAGGATGGCGACGTCGCCGCCGCGGTGGGCGTCGGGGTGTCTGTTGAGACCGGCGGCCTGGATGACGTCCTTGGCGCCGTGCAGATATAGTGTCCACTCCTCCCAGGTGCAGGATTTGTGGTGGGTCTGGTGATCAGGGGGTGTCAGCTGTGACAGTCGGGATTGACGACGGGCCGTCGGCGGGTGCTCACCTCGAACGAACACAGCAGCATGCTGGCGGCGACGTGCTGGACTGCTTCGGTGGTGCCGATGTTGCTGCTTCCCGACGCAGCCACCAAAGACTTTATGGCCGCGACTTTGAGCTCGGCGTCCTGGATGTTGAGGCCATGGCGTTGGAGCGAGGAAAAGGCGAGGATGGCCTGGAGCAGGGCCCTGGCCGAGACCGTGTGCGGGTTGGTCATGGCTATGCGGAGCAGCGCGTCGCCCAGCTCCTTCTGCGTGTGGCCGGCGACGGCCAGCGACGCCGCGGCGTGGAGCTGGAAGTGCTCTAGCAGGTCTTTGTACCCGTCGTCGATCAGAGAGTCTACGGGTTTGGGGGGGCATGGTCTGTCCAACAACGACGAGGCGCGCCCTGTCCCCTGTGCTGCCGACGTGGCGGGGCCGTAGTGCGCTTCCATGTCGCGGTGCAAAACGTTGACGATGCGCGTGGCAGTGGTCATGGTAGGCGCCGCTAAGCCGGCCTTGCGCTTACCCCGTGACGCCGTCGGCTCTTCTCCCACCCGCGCGCGTTTTCTGTCGCCGGCATGGGGCCACGACAGCTGAAGACCAGCGACCGCCGAGTGTCTGGGTTTGTAGACATGCGATCTGACATGAGATGCCGTCTCGGTACTCGAGGTGGATTCCATCATTGCCAAATGCCAAGTCAGGTCAGCCCGGGACCGTCGAATCTCCTTTTTTGCGCAAGGCTTGCTTGTCAAGTGAGGTAATGCGCATCTAGGTTAGTAATAGTCTACAACCTGCCCCGGACTCCTTTTTCAACGTTTTGGCTGTTCGTTGCCTACGACGCAGAGTACGTACGAATTGTAGGATCAAGTGCTGAGAAATCAGCGGACCCCAGCCGAGGGAGCGATCGCGCCTGTGTCCCCACATTTCCAAAGTTGCCGGTTTTCCATTTACCAGGTTACATTGCATGCCAAGGCGTGAAGCTAATGCACATGGACGCACCAACAACACCCGGCAAGTCCAGTGAATACGTTGGGGTGGCGGGTGAATACGCGCTCGTGGTCGAGCTTCTGATTGGGTCTAGATTAGGAACTGACTAAGGTACACGATACACGACGAGAAGAGGGCTCAGAGCCACCGCTTGTTGCCGAGCTGCGACAGGTAGTCGCCAGCATTGCCGTTTTCAATGCTGGCGTTGTCGATGACGCCGCGCATCAATCTGACGGCATTGTCGGGCGTCTTGTCGGGGCCTGTGAAGTGCGGCGCGTACTTGAGAAGCTTTCCCATGAATTCCTGGAGGCCCTTTGTCTGCTCTTCCGTAGCTGGTTCGGTGGGAAATGGGTCAGCCGGGGGTCATGACTGACTAGACAAGATTAGGAGAGAGAAGGAAGACAAACCTTCGACAAACTGCCCGACGTCAACGATCCCCGGAGCCACGGCCATGACCAGCACGCCGTGCTTCTTGTACTCGGCGCTGAACTTGGCCACGACCATGTTCAGCGCCGCCTTGCTGATCGAATACAGCGGCGCGCTGGCCACGTCGACCTCGTTGGTGAAGGGTATGTCCGAGTAGCCTGTGGTCAAAGCAATGACCTTCTTGACTTTACCCTTGAGCACCAACGGCATGAACAGGGTGATGAAGTTGATGTTGCCGAGCACGTTGACGTCAAAGTAAGCCTGCAGCTCTTTTGCCAGCCGCTCGGGATCGGCGCCCCTAATTATTGTCTGTCAGTCGCGTGTTCGCGGGCGGTTGTCTCGGAGACGGAGAGAAACGGGAGTGCGGCTTACAGCTTTCCGAGGCCGTTGTAGGCACCCCACTGGCCGCCAAAGGCGGCGTTGGCGATGAGGTAGTCGACGCCGCCGCCCGTGATCTTGGCCGCGTCGGCAGCGGCCTTCTTGAGACTGGCATAGTCGACGAGGTCGCCTTCCAGGATGTGGACGTTGGATCGGGACTTGAGGTCGGCATCCTCCGAGATCTTCTTGTCAGTTGCCGCCTTGTTGCGAACGAGTCCGATGACCGTGTTGGCCGGGTTGCTGGAGTACTGGCGCACGAATTCGTACTGGCAGAGCATGTGGTTAGACTTGTCCCGTGACGCGGACGCGCTGGGACGGAATACTCACCCCGAGACCTCTCGAGGTTCCGATGATGACGTACGAAGACATGTTGAGGAGCTGAGGAGTTGAAGTATATTAAAGGATGTTGAAGGATGTCGAAGGATTGTTGAATGGCTGAAGTGGTGTTTGGTGGCTGAAGTGGTGTTTGGTGGCTGAGGTGGTGTTTGGTGGCTGTGAGTTGGCGGTTTGTCTGTGTGAGGATGATAATGAATAGAAACTGGAAACCGCAGCAGGCGTTTACTGGAACCTTTATATGCCCGGTCTCTGGCCAGCGGGACTCGTGTGGATTTGTAAAGTGTTTCTTTGCTGATAGCTGACCAAGGTTGCTTCTCTGCTTTTTGCTATAAAGGTCTGCGGTTTTGCCAGCCGTGCTTACACAATAGTTGCCCAAAGTTGGGCGCCGAGCCCTGGCTACATGACGGCCCCGGAGCCCGCATGCCCGTCCTAGCAACGGTGCATGCACGTCCCCGCCCCAGTTGCCGATTTTCGTCTCTCGCCCAGCCCGTGCATACGATTCCCGCGCTACCGGCACTCTGGGCCCCTGGGGGCCACAGTTACGTGGGTCTATCTAGACTCGTTTCCGGTTTCGCCTACCGCAAAAGGGCAGCGCACTACTAAGTTACCGCACTGGTGATGCATAATTCTACGATGGCCATTACAAATGTATCAATTGCTTTCGAATCGAATACGCACTTCGCATGCTAAACTTTGATTTATAGTGCACACGTGCTGGCTATAGCCGTGCAGTCCAGAGTCTATAGCCGCAGTCGTCCAAGTTGTCCAGGTATCCAGGCAACATCCATCTACTTTGTCTGCTAGTGCAGCGACAGTCCATTAGACCACACACCCTAGCCACACACCCTAGCCCGAACGTTTGATCGCGTGCTTCGGGGGACTCACAACAAGGATCAAAACCAATCGATTTCTATATAAACCCGAGCAAAGAAACCTAAGGATACCCCAGTTCTATCACGAATTGCCGACAAGAAACAATTCTTGAATACTGCCAAGCCTTGAAGAGCCAAAATAACGAACGTTTAGGGGCTGCAATGTATTCGTCTACGTCTCACCTACGTTTCACCACCATCAATACTTGGCGAACACGACCGGCCCATTGTCTCCCACCTCTTCCTCTGGCGCATCGAACCACTGGTGCCCTGCATCGAGCGCGGCCATGTGGTCGGCCAGCGCGAGGCCCTTGAGCCGGCGCTCCTCGATGCGCACGAGGATCTCCCGCACTTGACCATCGCCCCTGCTGCCGGTATTCCCCTCACCAGCAGGGAACCGGCTGCGCAACCCACCGGCCTGCGCCTCCGTCCCTGCGGCTGCGGTGGGAGCAACAGGCAGCAGCCCGGCAACCTGCAAGAACTCGTACGGCGACACCGTCTTGCGGCCCTGCTTGAGCACGTACTTTGAGATGCACGTGGCGCAAATGGCCGCGTTGACCTCGCCCTCTGCCTGCGCAGCCCTCAACACGTCCCTGTCTCCTTCCCTCTTCCTACCCGCAGAAACCTTCTTGTTCCGCCACGGCTGGTCGGCGTACCGCCCCGGCCGCACGCTGCCGGGCTGCACAAAGTGCGAGACGAGGTAGATCCACTTGGCGTCCCAGGCGAGCAGGCGCGTCCAGATCTCGACGCGCGCGAGCGGCGCGATCGGTCGCCGGTAGATACACGCCGTGCCCGCGAGCGCCGGGCCCGGCTGGCCGCCCCCGGCGTGGCCCCCGCGGCGGAACCCTTCGCGGAAGATGCTGAACACGTGGTAGCCCCGCGCCACGTCCAGGTCCGCCAGGTACGTCGAGTTGGACTTGTGCAGGTAGAAGTCGACGTCGCCCGGCGGCGTCGTTGTTGTGTAGATGGTCGGCTGGAAGAGAGTCAGGATTGGCGTTGCCGAGTCTGGCGAGCTCTCGGGCAGTGTCGCGCGAGGCCCTGGTCGTCGGTCCATCCAGTAGTGCCCGTAGTAGCCCCGGGCGATGCGGATCTGATCAGTGGGGCCATTAGTGCTCGACAAGTTGATTGGAACTGGTCAGGGTATACGCACACTCCATGCAAACGGGAGCGATTTGTAGTTGAGCGCCACGTTGATGAGGACGGCGATGAGGACCGGCTTGCCCACAAGCCGCGCCAGGTAGGACACAAACGACGCTATGCTGGAAATCATGTTGTCTGACAGTCCGATGGACGAGAAAGACAATAGTCAATGCCAAGAAAGTCCCAGCATCGAGTTGAGTCGCGGTGGTCAAAAGCGCGACTGTCTCGTCAGGTGGAGCAGAAATCAGCAGAAATCGTGAATGGCCAAATTCCCAAAACATGGACCTCAGCTTCTTATCAGGATTTCTGCGATCCAAGCCTCGAGTCCGAGCTGTCAGCGCTAATCAGCCGCCAACCGAGGCAGGCAGAGGCGGACCAGCCGAGGCAGGCAGCAAGCACAGTAAGCACAGTAAGCTCGGGGAGTAGCCTAGAATGCCCGACGAGGAAATAGGTCAGCGCCCGGAAGGCCGGGCGGCATTGCGGCGTGGGCGGCGCTGCCGCAGCCTAGCGGCTCGATGCACCTTACCCTTGTCTTTTGCGGTTGAGAACGGCTAGACTGGTTACGTTCTGACAAGTGACAGCTCTGTCCGCTTGTTGCGGGTGTGGCCTGCCGAGCATTCCGAAAGTGTTGGCCATCGTTCATTGGCTCCTGCTGTCGCAACTCAGAAGTAGCTGACAGGGGGTTGGTAATCAAGACCTTTGGGGTCTTTTGTCGAGAAACGCCGCTGAATGCGGTGCAGTGGGAGCCGAAGAATGGCGTTTGGAAAGTTTCTCGGCCGGGGATTGGTTGGATTGCTTGGTTCTGTTATTCTTGCATATGTGTGGGCGTTGTGAAGCCCGAACGCCGACACAAGTACACCAGTCCGCTGGGATTATTTGGCAGAAAATTGTAGAAGAGTGAATCTGCCAGCCTCGGCTCGCAGCTTTCCGGTATCACATGCAATTAAAAGGTGTCTTCTCAATATCAGAGACGGGATTCATGGAACCCGCAAAGTCCGCGCAATGTCTCAGCAGAGCCTTGAGCACATGAAGCAGGCTGCAGCATCATCATGCTCAGCCAAAAAATCACGCTCCCAGTCACTATCCCAGATCCAGAGTCCCCCAGAAAATAATGATACAGCGCCAGAGCAGGAAGATGTCCCTTCTTTTTTCATAATTAATCAACTTTGTTTTTGTGATTCTTATCCTTGGCCACCACACAGTTCTGACAACAATCGCAAGGGGTGAAGTAATGCGAACAGATACTGACCAGAACTGAATAGTGGGCTTTGAAGATGTAAGAAGTAGAATCTAAGTAGCGCGATTCCTGACTCTTTCTCTTGTAATCAGACATGCCAAAGAGCACACCCAACCTCGAAAGAGTTAGATAATCATGCGGGTAATGGTGAAAGCAAGAAAGAGAGAGAGAAAGAGAGAAAGAGAGAAAAATTAAGGTAATTAGTTCTAGAAATAACTCAGTGGTGTCTTGACCCGGTATAGTCAAGCAGAAGATAGTTGCGCATCAATAGGTAACAAACCAAAACACGCTTGCCGCATCTGATCAGCCCTAGGCATCCGAATAGGCATCCGACTTATCGCCACCGCCGCTGTCAGATATAGCCGTGCACGCGCCGTGCGCGCGCCGTGTCGACGAACTCGTATGACGTGTCATCGACCTCATATCCCGCGTCGTCAACCTCGTATCCCGTGACCTCGCCATCATTGCTTTGCGCAAGCAGCGGCGGCATAGTCCTTTGAATCCACCCACCACTGAATCGCGGCGTTTTCGAGGCGCCGTCTGGCTACTTTTTCGTGTCTTCCAACGCCAGCCCGCTCTTCAGCTCTCTTGGCGACGGCTCTTCACCCACTTCGGCTCCCCCTTCAGCAAGCATGCTGGTGTTGTTGTCATGTAGGTTGCGGCTGCGGATGGGCAGATCCCCGGGCGAGTTGGGCGTCGTCGTCGCCGTCGCCGCCGCCGCCGCCTATTGCAGTGTACGCAGGCGTAGCGGCGGATGATGGCCATGGTGCGGGAGAGCCGGGCGGACTTGGCGTGGGGATGTCGGGATAGTCTTTAAAAGGAGGGACGGTGTTGGTGAAGATGGCTGCTTCGCGACTTGGTGTGCTGGGTGAGTAATCTGGATAGCCACGGCCCTAAGTTATGACGCGTAGTTGTTTCGGTGGGGACTGGACGCCTGTGATGGGCGGCATCATGGCCAGTGGCGATGGGCCGGGGCGGCTTTCCGGCGACTTCGGACGCGGCTTTGGTTGAGAGCCGAGAGGCGGCGCGACAGATTCCGATTTTTCTGATTCTGCTACTTTTGGAGAATCCGGGTCGGGGGGGTAGACGTCGTCGTGGTAGCAGTCTCCGGTAATGCAGTCATGTTTATCCGATAGCCATCGGCGAGATTGTCGAGTGGAAGACAAGATTTTCTGGCCCTGAAGTGCGGCAAGTTGTTCGCGCTCGCGCTGGGGCGACGAGGGCCCGAGTTGTCCTTTTGGCACGTTGCCGTCGACGGGAGACGACCCGGGAGACGAAGCCATGTCAAATTCACGTGGCAGTCGTACGTGGATGTTGAAGTTAGAATGTGGTTTGGCCGTCTGTGAAAATGAAAACAACACAAATGCTCGGGGAGACTACGCGGTATTCCAGTCGACGGAAAATTTCAAAACTTGATCAGATATAAATTTAATTCTGGACGTGTGCGGCAGGAAAACCTTGCTTGGCTGCTGCCCTATCAGCACAAGCGAGGGAAGATAGCCTGGCTGCCCAACAAAACCATCAGATGAAGTTTATGCCGAAAAGGCTTTGTAAGCCTGGAGCGCGCCCTCGACAAGCGCACCTTCGACACACTAGACTTTGAGCCCGAGCTAGCACCATTGTCATAATACACGGTGAGGTATAGAAGTAGAAGTCGAGGTAAAAGGGTTGTCAGGCCTTGTCCGCGACGAGGTTTCGAATATGCACCTACGGCATGATTTCGGGGAAACGGCAACAAGGAATGCTGCACGTGTTCAACAGCAGAAGAATGTGGTCCAGGGAGGAAAGGGGGTTGTTTACGCACACTTTGAGAGGGATACCGCCCTGATCTATTGTGATACAGTGTTCCTTTCTCTCCTCTCTCACCTAACCATTGTGTATAAGGTGGTACAAGTGGTTGGTCCGCTCTTTCTGATCCAACGGGGAGGGCATTTCTCTTTTCCCAGCTTTTTGTTATTTGGAACGAAACCCCACTCATTTCAAGATATTCTAAGTCTTTCGGGTCTGCTAAAGAGCCTGGGCCTTTCTTTTATACAATGAATATACGATATCACTGCCTCTTCTGCGCTTGTACCACATTCCCTAGTTAAAGACGCTGGTACCAAAGGTTAATAACCCAACTCCAACCTCACGACCCAAGGCTTATTGTTGTCGTCTTCTCCGTAGTTCATGACAGCTGCATTGACCAACACTGTGCACCCACCCTCGCATGCCCGGGGCTCTGCTGCATCACGAGAGTCCACTTCGAGTTCCATGCCTTGAGGCTGCTTCCAAAGAATTCTCTAGACCCCATAGCCTTCATGGATGTGACCAAAACAGTGGAGTTTTGGCCTGGCCTGGTAAATGGCGTCGTAGAGTATCGGGCAACCGCAATGGTTCCCTTGCCGGTTGACATCAAGCACGTAGTCTTGTGACGGGAGCAGCGGAGAACCATGCGTCATGACGATATCGACGCCCTCGGAAATTGGATGTTCTGCCCCGGGGCCGAAGCGGTCCTCGTCTGGGCCGTACGCGAATACGTAGCCGTTGAACTCTGGCGCGTACGGCGACGCGTAGATGGTAAAGGTACGACCATCGCTCAAGGTGAACTTGTGCGTACCTTACTCTAGCAAGTGGAGGCCGTTTCCTTTCTCCGCCGCGAATAACGCGAGGGCTTGTGCTGGCTCTTCGGGATCGTCTTCCTCTTCTATTAAGTTGTCCTGCCACCACTTTCGGTCGAGGCTGACATCCTGTAGGCCATGTCAACACGCTATTTTTCATGTCTCTCGGAGGAAGCCTCTCGGGGGGGGCACGTACGTGGTTACCGGCGATGACTAGTCTGAGCTAGGCATCGATGGCCTTGATGTTGACGATGAATTTCTTATAGTTGCTCAGGCCTCCGATCATGGTGAGGTCCCCGCAGTAGATCACGACATCGACCTTGCTGGGGAGCGACGCTGGGCCGGGGAAGGCATCGTCGTGGGTATCTGAAAGAATGAGGAAGGTAGTCGCCATTGTGTCGGGTAGTAAGTACTATTCGTCAAATGCGGGCGTGCCGAATTGGACTGGGTAATGCATGTGTGATGGTTTGGGGAAGAACCTTGCCTCGAAATTTCGCCACCTTGGCTCCCCTTTATAGGTAATCAAGCCAACTCAGGTTTTAAAGTTAGACTATAGTTGCAGAATAAGGTTCCAGGAATAAGGTGCAATATTTGCTCATGTTTTATGTGCTTATGTGCTTAACTATTTATGTGCTTAACTATACGGACCAAATCGGTAGCACAAATTCCAGCAAGCTCAAGCTCGAAGATGTTAATAGCCCAAATGGGGAACAACTCGCATATATTACCAGTAACTGGTATGGGAGAGTAAATGACATCCTTCTGCAATCCGTATCGTAGTAAAGTGTATTCTGGCTACAAGACCAATTAGGACGGTATTTAATGTACTAGTACATATTGACCACTGCCCTTGTCTACCTCTTCGGCTCAGGACAGGGTGAATTTTCGCACCATTGTTAATCCTTACTCGCTGCTAACACCGTGAGCAACTGGTTAATGCTCAGACTTTCAACGTTGTGCCGATGAAAAAGCAGTGGCAAGCACAGCTCGGAGTTGCAGCTGCAAATCCAACGTCAGCACCAAGATGCCGTGATCCGTGGCCCGGGAAGGACTTCGCAAAACAGCCTACTTGTATGAGACGAATCTGGGCACACTAAATTTCTATTTTCGTTCATAGTCCTGGGTTGGGAT
The DNA here is from genome assembly GCF_030549165.1 of Lasiosphaeria miniovina. Classification (NCBI taxonomy): domain Eukaryota; kingdom Fungi; phylum Ascomycota; class Sordariomycetes; order Sordariales; family Lasiosphaeriaceae; genus Lasiosphaeria; species Lasiosphaeria miniovina. The sequence continues at coordinate 2,745,699 of NW_026848223.1, read as the reverse complement.
GAGCTGTGGCTGATTTGTCCTGAGCTTTCCCTGATTCTTCCCTGAGCTAGGGTGATCCCCATAGGCGGCCGCTACACAGCGTCAGAGGCCCGTTTTTAGTCTCGTTTCTTTACGCCTATAGAGGCCCGTTCTCAACCCCGAGCCCACGTTTTGTCTCTGCTACTGCGGGCTACCTACCTTTTCTGCCGGCAGAAAATCCAGGCCCAGTCCTACTCGCAATTGCGCGCTAATTTCGACAACTGGTGTGGCGTTCAGTTTTGGAATTGGTCTCTGGAGCATAGCCATGAAACTCTGAGCGAACCTAAGGGCATCGCACCGCTGTTGTCTTTATTGCGCCTACATCTTCCACATAACTAGTGCCTGATAAGCTATAATACGAGTGCCCTACAATACGGCGGTAATTCCTAATCCATCAACGCCTTCTATATCTCACCCCTAGCAAACCCTACCGACGTCTATAAATACCAAGGTGCCTAAGCATGCCAGAGTTTAAACGCCGTCAAGATCACCTCCCACTGCGCCTGCGTGGTAAACTCCAAGTCCGTCCCACCCTCCCCATGCACCTTCTTCTGTCTCACCTCCTCCTCAGTCACCCAAACATAGCCAATGTGTTCCTTCGGGTCAACCATCACCTCAGCCACCCGCTCCTCGGGCACCATCGCGACGAAATAAAACTTGCATACCAGCTTCCCTCTCCTCGTCCGGAAGAAATCCCCACCCATGCCCTCGCCCCATTCATGCCCTTTTTCCTTCACGGCTGTGACCTCGCTCCTTGGCCCGTCACCACGGACGCCCTCTGAATCGGAGACAAAGCCCACCCGCACCAAGGGCCCAACGGCGGTCGCACGCAGGCCGGCTTCCTCGAAAAGCTCGCGAGCGCACGAGTGCAAAATGCTAGTGTCGTCGTCGTCGCACCCGCCGCCGGGAGTCTCCCATCGGAGCGGCATCGTGTCATGCGCGGCTCGCTGGACCAGCAGCACTCGAGGTGTCTCTGACTTTGGCCGTGGGGAGTCGGGATTGGGGTTAGGCGTCGAGGCTTCATGTTGGGCACCAGCGCCGGCTAATCTAGGAGGGAAATCGGTATTGGGGAGTGAGCGGTCAAACACGATCGCGCCGGTGGCAAGAAAGGCCGGTGCAGGCGGCCGCGAGGTATCACTGGAGCCGGGGGGTGGGAAGTGGCGAGTTAGGAAGACGGGCGGGGAGACGGAGAAGGCCTGCACTGAGGTGTGGGCCGTGAATGCGGAAGCGGGGTCTTCCATGCTGCTTGCCATGGTGAGATGGAAGTTTATGGAGGGATGCTTTTCAGTTTGATGGTTAAGGGTATGATCTTTTTCGCAGAATCGGGGCCCAGAATGCTAGCCCCAGAATTAGTTTTCTGGAAAACAGCACGGCCCCTTCAGGCCGGCTAATTCCTCTCTGATGTGGGGATTCGGCCGTTCCTTTCCAGACCGAAGCGGCTTTCTTACTTGTTGATCTTTTCCCCAAAGCCAGAAAAAGGGAAGCTATCGCCGGAATACTGTTAATCCGCGCCGAACCCCGTCCCTTACGCGCGGGGTATCACGCTTGTGTCTTGGAGATACGGCTAGAGGCCAATCTTGGTGTATTTTGTACTACGAATGCCCCTTTCGATCTTCGGTTATCCCAGAGATGATGATAATGTTGGATTGGCTATTGTCAGATGGACAAGGGTTGCATGTGGAATAGAGCTCATCCCAGCTGAGCTCTGGTGTGGTCATCCGAGGTGAAAAGAGGCTCAGGGGAGCTGAAATGAAGTGGCCAGTTCAGCTGGTGTGGCTACTTTTGCCACCACCATTGCCACCATTTACAACTATAATAGAGGCCCTCTGGCAGGACCAAAAAGAAGAAGGAGGAGAGATGAATGAAGAAAGTTGAAGGGCTGAATCCAACAGATAATGTAAGGGGGACGGTATGCCCGCCGTTGTCACGAAGAAGTGGTTGGTGTTTTTTATCACGGTTAATAGAATTTAAAGGATAATGCTAATAAGATACCGTATTGATTTGGCGTAAAACGAAGCTAGAGAAGAAAAAGAAGGAAGGAAGGATCGCAGGAGCTGCGATCAATGGAAAAAGGTTTGTGGGCGGAGTTTGCACGTGATCCACACGCTAACCTAATTGGGCTTTTTCCATGAAAGAAGGTTTGCGGGCGAAGTTTACACGTGACCCACAAACCAAGCCTAATTGGGTTTCTTGGAAGATGGCGTAACACGGCCAGCGACAATAAACTCACAATGCGCTGTGCCGTGACATTTCTGGTCTTCCTAGCGAGGGCGAGGACAAGCAACACACATAGCCGCAGGCGTCTCCTGGGTTGCAGCCTCCTTCGTGACGCACTTTCGAGGGCGTTGTATTTCGAGGGTCCAGCGCCTCCTGCAGACTTGAGCCAGGATCATAACAACGACTACTTCCCCTAGTCCTCCGAGTTCGTCTTACGAATAGCGAGCACTATCTACGAAGGCGTTGTGAAGGCAGGCATATCCCTTCGACCGCGAACGTGCAACAGTGACATCTTGGGCCCCACACTACCCCTGTTGCTAGCGCGGTACGTCAAATTGACCGAAAAAAAAAGGAGAAGCCTCCTACATACATTTTTGGCTACAGCAGCCGTTATCCCCGTCACACAGGTTGTTCCTTTAGAAGATAAAGGCCTCAATCCGACCCAAGCCGTGGTTATTACCTTATTGAATCTGCTACAAAAAGCTAGATATCACGTATTCCTAGATAACCTCTTTCAAACTCCAAACTTGCTACGAGTCCTTTGTAGTCAAAGATTTGGTGCTACGGGCACCTGCCGTACAAATAGCGGTATTCACGCAGTCCTCGTAGCACTTAAGGCGTCCGAAATGAAAGATCTTCCGTGGGGGGAACTCAGAATCATCCCTACAGCCGATGGACAGGTATCTCTTCTATCTAGCTTCTCTCTAGCTTCTTTCCGGCTTCTCTCCGGCTTCTTTATAATTTGCCTAATAAGTTCCCCGTGTTTTAGGTTAACCAGTTTGCGTGGAAAGATAATGCTGCCGTTCTTGCGCTCTCGACCGTACACGACGGCACCAGTTACGTCATCGCAACCGACGCCGCCCGAATGCTTCATCTACTGCTGGACGGGCTGCCCGAAGGTATTCGGGGCCGACGCCCGGAAAGAATTGCCAATCCCGAGCTTCATCGACGAGTATAATCATTATATGAACGGCGTTGACGTTGGGGATCAGATGAGGGCGTATTACGCCTCGGGGCGGTCGATTCGGCGGAGCGGATAGCAGGCCCTCGCGTGGGATTACCTACTAAACGTCGTTACGGTGAATACCTTCATTTTACAAGACCAAGGGGAGCCCAACTGGGATCGTGCCGCCAGTCATCTAGAATGGCGGCAGCTGCTTTCTTAACAGCTAATTGGGACCTTTGGGCTACAAGTCAAGACGCGGAAGCAGGCTCGGGCTGGCACACCGTTGGACAACCGGAATGAAACTATTCCCTTTGAGCAGCATGAATTCGTACATCGCGGCAAGCTCTCACGCTGCGTCATTTGCTCGAAAGGGGCCCGTCACAAGAGCCAGGCTCTTGGGGAAGCATCGGGAAATGCGAAGCGCAAAATGACGAGGAAGGGCTGCCGCCAGTGTGATGTAGCATTATGTACAGCGGGGTTCTGCTGGTACTTATTTCACAGCTAAATTTACTAGTAAACTCATGCACCTTTCCAAAAGGTGGTCTGATTGGCCGAAAACCCCTATCAATTTGTCACTGTTGCACGTTCGCGGTCGAAGGGATAGACCATGGCATTCGCACACCTCTTTAGCTCAGGCCAGGTTGAAGTCTTACGCCAATACCAGTCATTGCTCGCCCTGCTTGTTGCTCCCATTGTGACCACCTTGATCAGACGTACCTGGGGAGATTACTATTTCGTTTTCTTAACTTTATGAAATGTGTTGCACAGAACTTAGAGCTAGGGAACTGCATTGAGAAAAGGATGTAGAATTGATCTAGTACAAAGGAAAGATCTAAGGCTATATAAACAAAAGAGAGAGCAGGGGAATGCCCTGCGTATTGTAGTAGCGAGCACGGCAGTGTAATTGTGAGCACAGCAGCAGTGTGGCTCCCGCCACACTGCTGCGCCTTGACAGGGGTTTATTTACCGTGTCACAAAATGGTATAGAAGGCTAAGGCTAGAGCGGAGCTCTGTGATCGTAAGATGCAGGATCGCGGGGCGATGTAGCATGAGAATCTTCCGAAGCGGCCAAAGGATCGGTCACCACCAGAGGAACTCACAACATCAGACGAGGCGCGGTTTGAGGCAGTCGAGGAAAGAATCAAGAGGAAGCTTACCGACGAGGACGGCGATCATGTCCCAGCAGCCGAGAAAAGAGTCAAGAGAGCAGCGCTGGCAACAAATCAACCGATTCAAATATGAGGCTATATTTGTTTGGATTTGACCTCAAAAACCGGATATTTGACTGGCTCCAGACTCGATTTGATTGAGTGGGTCTCATTTGACGATGTTTAACAGCATCTTCCGCTCCACCAAAAATAGGTAAAAAGTCACCAAAATGGTCCCCTGAGATGGGGAAAAAGCCCTAAAGCCCGGGAAAGCTCATCTTCGCATCCAATTCTTCAAACACATGGTGTTGTTGAAGGTATCGTCAACCATGCTATGTCTCTGCGTGCCCAGCTAACCTGTCGTTTACTTTGTTGTTGACTACCTGGGCAAGCCAACAGCCGTGTTCGGTGATCCACGACGACCTAGAAGGCTTTTTTCCACTCCAAGCCTCCGGTACGTATATGCCCTGTGTTGTTTTATTGTGGGGCAGTCCTTGACCTGTGCTCCTCAGGTCTTTCAAGTCATGCACCACCACTTCGCTATACTGCGCGGCGAGCCGCGATGACCTCTTCATGACATCAAACGCTTGCTTTTGGCCTGTAGAGAGGCTCGTTAGTTCAACGGTCGAGTTAGGCATGTTGTCGGTAATTCGGGCGTAAGGAAGCAGGGAAATCGCTGTAGGAATGGAAGGATTCGGCGGAAAGGTAGAATTCTGCAGTTTGTTTACGCCGGAATAATTGCATTGCAGCTTCAACGGCATGCGGAGATTTTCCCGGGCCAGGAAAATGCCGGGCGGGCTAGGAAAATGCAGGGTTAGCCGTAGGCAGAGAGCGCCCTGAATCCAGGAAAATCCGAAAAATCCGCCTTAAAAATGGCCTGGCCAATGGGAAATATTTGACCACTGCCCAAATATTTTGTCTTCATATTTGAGCTGATTTGACCTCAAAAATCGCATATTTGACTGACAATACGGCCTAGATTTGATTGTTTGATTTGAACATATTCGAGTTGTTGCCGGCGCTGCAAGAGAGAGCAAGCTTAGCGACTAGAATGGCGATTGAATCCCAGACTAGGACTCTTTTTTGGGGCAGGTGGCAAAGATAGAGCTTGTAGTATATTTAAATCTGTAGCTCTGAATCCAGGCTTGTTGGTTGCGAAGTCCTCTCCATCCAGGTTCGAAACGGGGCTGCATATACCCAGAGCCTCAAGCAGAGCCTCAAGCAGAGCCTAAAGCAGATCCTCAGATTGAAGAGGTGGATGATGAAGATGAGGCTAACGAAAAGGCTGAAGAAGAGTTGCCTACAAGGCTGACAAGATCTGGCCTTGCACTTCGTATGCCAGCGAGATATATGGATTGAATAGTCAATTTGCTACATTTTGTTATATTTGGCTTGTAAGTAGCTTTACAATTGAGTGCGCTATTGTTGTTCAAAGATGTAGTGTTTTCCACTCTGGTTCGAGCCTCCTTATCGCGATAAGGATGCCCCACCGGCTTGCGAGGTGAGTTTTGTGGCGAGCCGGTGCCTCGGTGGGAGGGAGGAATCTGGCCAAGGTGCGTGCGGAGCTAACCGCACCAACCGCGTCTCTCCCGTGGCACTCAATCAGACCAGCACAAACTCGTCTTCCTGCAGCTCATTCCCCTCCAATTGACGGACAGCCTCCCCACTCATCAGCCCGTGCACATAGCACTCTCCCACGAGCAGGAATCTGCCTTGGTCAAGGGGCCGCAGGCAAAAGCACATTTTGCCCCCCAGAGCACGCAGATGCGGTCGCTTTTGGCCAGCACTTTGGGTCCAAGCACGAAGTATCCCTTTGTAGTGCGGGCAAGAACCCAGTTACTCGTCGCGCCGTTGGCCGAGCGCGACCACTCGGCACCGAGCCCGCCGCCTTCCGACGTCGCCAGCAACCGTAATTCGGGACTCACGGCCTTGCAATCGCCCGCCGCTGCCATGGTGTGTGTTAGGTAGGCAGCACCCTATGCAAGCCATTCGTTGTCGAAAATCGAGCGGAAGAAACCCTCACGGGATTCGTGCTCGCGCTGCCCCGACGAGGCTTCAAGAGAATCGCTGGAGAGATTAGCGGAAGCATGCAGCCGGTCGTATCGTCTCAGCGCCGTTGCCACACAGCCATTGCTGAGTGTCTGCATATATGCTAGGACGGCTGGACAGCGCTCATCGTCAGGCTGCGCCGCATCGTTCGCTTCATCTTGCCGGTACAGCGGACCTAGAGAGAATAGATGGCTGTCGCCGCCGCCGCCGCCGCCGCTGATGTCTACTTCGTACCCACACACTTTGCGCCACAGCTGCTCGATGAGGGTCGGCTTGCCCGGTTCGACCTTGTGGAACGCCTTGGGCTTGAGTGGCGCCGAGGCCTCTGTGACGATGTCGACGACGACACCCTTGATGCGTAGAGACTTCCCGTCGACGACGAGGGACGGCTTCGAGAGGCTGCCCGTGCCGCACGCGCTGTGGGGTGAGGTCGGCTCCGAGAGGACGTGCGACGTGTAGGTGCGCCAGTCTGGCACCCACGACGGCATGTAGTGGCGGTCGCCTGCCTTCTCCCGGCACTCATGCCAGTCGGCAAGGGAGGATGCAAGTTCATGGTGTTGGACTGCCGCGAGGGTGATGAGTCCAGAGTCGGCACCGTCCACCACGAGGGTACGAGCGGCCGCATTCGTGTACACGTCGGGGAGCGTGCCGGTATCGGCGTCGTAATTTGCCGCGAGTCCGCGCAGCTCCCTGCCGGTCACTGAGTAGTGCCCCAAGAAGGCGAAGACACGGTCTCGCGGGTCAGTCGCCTGGACGTGGCGCGCCCGGTGCAATTCGTAGATGAAGCTCAGGCGGTTGGCGTGCCGGGTGGCGATATCGGGCGGCACGAAGCGCTGAAAGACAAACTTGACCTTGGCCATCTCGATGTCGAATTGGCGGCGCAGATGGTGGAACTCGGTCAGTCTGTCACACACCCTGTACAGCATATGCCAGTCCATCGACGCCTTGCCCCAGAAGAGCCCCGCCGGCGCCCTGGTTCCAATTTCCTGTATGACCCAGACCCTCTCAAACCATGGCAACCGCGTCAGTGCCTTCATCGGCGCCCAGTCCTCGGGCCTGATACCGACCGAGCGTGTGCTGGTGTCTACTGGTAACTACGGCGATCTTATCCAGCCGCTGGAGCCGAAATATAATGCTGCGCTTGCGGTATCTTTCGTTCCGGTTCTGCTTGCGGCCTTTCTAAATTAATTACTGATAAATACCCGTATTTTAATTTTCTGTCTGATTATGGTAGCCATAGAGTTTATTACTTCAATGGATAAGCGTAAGCACAGACCCCATTCTCAGCCCTACGACGGTTTAACTTCGTCGCCCCAAACAGGGGTAGACACGTGCGCCAGTCCTAGCAGTCCCAAAACCCGGCCTCTGCCCTTCAGCTAATCAGAACACGAGTTTAATGCTGCGCTGTCCGTGCAGTTTTACCAGGTGTCCATAGCTATTAGACCTATACTTAGCAAATAGACTTGTGAAAGTGCCACCCAAGACGCAGCTCGCATCCGGAAAATGCCTTCCAGGCGCCTCGCTTCTTGCAGAGTTGGGGGGCGGCGGTCTGCTCTCGCTTGTAAACGACATGGATAGCTTTATGCCATAGTAACGCGTTTTATTCCTAGTCGCCAAGGCCTTAGAGCTGAAGATATTGTTCGGCAGATTCTATCACTTGACCTAAAGCAGGTACAGCGCGACGAGACCAACCTGATCATCAAGTTACTACAGCAGAGCTAAGACACGGTTGTAAGTGGGCCTAGAATTTGTCCCATATATAAAGATGGCTAAAATGGGCCCCAATCTCGAAAATAAGTCATCTTGTCTTACCTTTTGCCTGTTTGTATTACTCACCTGACCGCTAGAGACTTCAGTCAGCCTCTGCCATCTCTCTAAGTCTCGGCCCACGCCTCCTATAAACATTCTAAAACGAAAAGCAGATACGCCAGACTAAGGCGGTTTCAATGGTGGCAGCGAGTAAGAATTGACGAAGGTCTAAAACTTAGCCTAAGCCGAAGAATTGACGCAGGTCTAAGACTTTAACTTAGCCTGAGCCGAAGAGGTGGGTGAGGGCTATATTCCTCATCTCGCCTGCCTTGAACCAGCCTATACGCTAGTTTTCTGTAGTTGGCTTATCGATAGACCGCTGCAAGCCCACCTACTCGGTCCTCTCACCGAGGGTAAGGTCCAGCAGCTTGCCCGTGAGCCGCAGTAGTACACTAACTAGCTCGGCTAGAGTTGAACCAATTCAGCATACTGCGGCGCGGCCTGCCGAAAATGGTAATTAGGGTGAGCAAAGGTGAGCGAGCCTGAGAAAACCCCGAGCAAAAGACTGGGCCGGGCCTGAGCTAGGGTGAGCAATGTCACGTGGGCGAGGCACAAGAATGGAAATTTCGTGTGCCTAGATTCGTCTCATCAAACAGAGAATCCGGTAGGTTGGGAGTGACCGGGGTGGTAATGCACCACAACTTCGATTGGATATCCTGGGGACTCGACGTTGCATTTGGCGCTGTTTCCGGCCCATCTAGGCCTCTTGGAGGGTGGTACCGAGCTCGTTACCCGAGTTCAGCTTGCGACTTGGGGTCAGGGGTTGAGAAGAGCATTTCTCGTCAAAAAGCATCATCATTCATTTGCTTTTCACTCGGACAAAAACATGAAAAGTCGGAGCCAAACTTGCGGTGTGCGCCAAGGCAGGTGTGCCATGAGGCTCTTGCTCAGCGAAACGCAAGTGGCGTCGTCGAGGTCGATCGGTGACGGCAGACAGGCGCCGATCGTGGCCTGAAATAGTAGGACTGGGGAGACAGCGTGGTGCATCGGGGTGGGGGGAGGGGAGATCGACGCCTTCCCTGTCAGAGGCCCCCGAGCGGCGCAAGTCGAACGGACCGCACCTTAATCTCGCAGCTCCAAACCCATCCATCCAGCGCATTGGGACAGTAGGTGCAAAGGGAGTGCGGGCTGTGTTTCTTCTCGGCATCGAAAAGACGGCCGTTTTCCCGCGATCCCTCTGAATTGCATTTGCGACCCAGCGGTTTCAAGTCTAGCGGTCGGGACAGTGGAGATGGTTGGGAAACGCCGAGACATCAGCGCCGGGCCGAGCTCCACCAGCTGCTTCCAGGTTGTGGCGGCGACGCTTTCCTTTTCTCCTCCGTGGCTTGCAGGCCTAAAACACGCTATCGATTTCCTAATCGGCCAGCGATAGGCGCCCATTGGACCAGCGTTACCCGGCCGCTGGCCGCTTATTCCCCCTCGTTCCCCTCGCTTGACTGAAAAATGAGACCTGTGGCTCGTCGGGCTTGCGCCAAGCCAAGTGGGCCCTTTTCCCTTCCGTCATTTCTCTTGCCCAACCCGACGTTCCCACTCTGTTGCAAAACGAGAGGAAGCCGCCGAGTCTAGCCCGGGGAAAAAAGACAATGCATTGTGCCGCCGCGCCGTTGTCGTGACATGTCGCCGCCCGCGCCATTGTGACGACTCAACGAGATGATGGAGTGGAGTGCCGCGCCGCCGCATCACGATTTCGACATTGATAGGCGCGCTTTTCTGGTTAGTGATCCCCGCTGTTGGCCTAGTGAGGTGCGCCGCATTGCGACGGATCTGTGGCTGGCAGAGAGATGCGATGCGATCGATGCTGATTGAGACGGGCGGGGTCGACAACGGCAACAGAACCAGAGCGATGATCCCAGAATCGGGTCAACCCGCGACAACAGCACCAGCGGCACTGCCAGCACCCTGGCAAAAACTGCCACCCAGTCTGGCACCAACTCGGCGTCGCTAACGTCGCTGGGCAGCACCTTTGTGCCCGTCATCATCTACTCGGCCATATGCCTAGCCATCTTCTTCACCTTTCGCCGGAAATGTCCCCGCGTCTATGCGCCCAGGACGCTGCAGACCCTGCGCGGGCCAGAGTAAGTCGTTCTGCCCCTGTTCATATCCACGGCCGTCCCGTCCCGTCGTGTCGCCGATCGGCGTGGTGGTGGGACGTGCTGGCCTGGACCCGGGAGCTGCTGCACCGTGCCGTGAGGCTAAAACGGGAGGCTAACCATCGGCAATTAATTACCTGGCACAGGCATCCGAGCCCCAGGCTCCCGAATGGCTGGGTCAACTGGATCAAACCTTTCTTTGCCATTAAGGACGACTACATCCTCAACCACTGCACCCTAGATGGTTTCTTCTTTCTCCGCTTCCTCCGCATCATCTCCATCATATGTCTGGCCGGAGCTTGCCTCGCCTGGCCCATCCTGCTCCCCATCCACGGCACTGGCGGCTTCGGTCTGCAGGAGCTGGACCTCTTGACCATTGGCAACATCAAGCTCTCCGACCGCTTCTATGCCCATGTGGCTGTGGCCTGGTGCTTCTTTGGTAAGCGTCTGCGCCGGCCTCTTGACGGGAAGCGTCTATCTGACCATGCATCCAGGTTTCGTGCTATTTACCGTCTGCCGGGAATGCATCTACTACATTAACCTGCGCCAGGCTTATCTCCTGTCGCCAAACTACTCCAAGCGTCTTTCATCGCGTACAGTTCTGTTCACATGCATCCCCAGGCCGTACCTCGAAGAGGCCAAGTTGCGCAAGCTGTTTGGCGACTCGGCGAAGAACATCTGGATCCCGAGGAATACGAGCCGCCTGCGGGGGCTTGTCGATGATAGGAAGTCGACGGCCGACCGCCTGCAAAAGGCCGAGGTTCAGCTGATTCGGATGGCAAACGCGGCTCGCAACAAGCATCTCAAGAAGCATCCCGAAGCGCTACCTCCACACCTTCCAGGCTCCAACGCCTCCGGTAGCAAGACTCCCGGGTCCCGCATCTCCACGCAAGATTCCAGCCACGGCGATGAGGAAAAGGGTAAGGCTGACTCTGCCGTCCGCTTCGCGGAGCGCCAGCTCTCTGCGCTGGACGCAATTTCGTTAGAAACCCAGGCAGATCCAGAGTATACACACCCGTACGGACTCGAACCCTCGTTGCCCGACGTCAGGGGCTCTGTAGCCAGTCTTTGGATACCGGCCGAGGCCCGGCCGCACCACCGCCCCATCGCAAACTTTGGGCGTCGCGTCGACACTATAAGATGGTCGAGGGCGAGACTGAAGGCTTTGAATAGGGACATTTGGAAGCTGCGGCGGAAGCACCGCGGGGGCGACGGCGCGCCACTCGACGCCGCCTTCATCGAGTTTGAATCGCAGGCCAGCGCGCAGGTGGCCTTCCAGACCCTGGCGCACCACCAGCCGCTGCACATGTCGCCTCGTTACATCGGCATCCAGCCCCAGGAGATCATATGGAGCGCCTTCCGCATCAAGTGGTGGGAGCTGATCATGCGCCGCTTCTTCATGATGTCCGCCATCACCGCCGCGATCATCTTCTGGTCAATCCCGTCTGCGCTCGTGGGCACCATCTCCAACATCCACAAGCTGAGCCAGATGGTCTTCTTTCTGAACTGGATCGAGCTCCTCCCGACCACCATTACGGGAGTGATCGAGGGTCTGCTGCCGGCGTTGGCGCTGTCGTTGCTGATGGCGGCCGTTCCTGTGATGCTCAGGGGTAAGTACAGTTAACCACCACGGCACGTCTGTCGTTGATTATGCCTGCTGACCCGAGTTTTGTATTTAGGGTGCGCTAGAGTTGCGGGCGTACCTTCGCACGCGCTGGTTGAGCTCTACGTCCAGGGAGGCTACTTTGCCTTTCAAGTCGTCCAAGTTTTCATCGTGACGACGCTCACGTCTGCGGCGTCTTCTGCATTCGAGGACATCCTGAAGGACCCCCTCTCGGTCAAGGATCTGCTGTCCCAGAATCTCCCCAAAGCCTCAAACTTTTACCTGTCGTATATCCTTGTTCAGTGTCTTGCAGCCGGCGCGAACAATCTCTGCAATGTCGTCGATCTTTTCCGCCACGAAGTCTTGGGGAAAAGTACCATTAACCCGAGACGGCAATTCGAGCGGTGGCGGAAGCTCCGCCCGGTGCACTGGGGCTCCGAGTACCCGAGGATTACCAATATGGGAGTTATAGGTTCGTTTTCTGTGCCCGGTCACCTCAGCTGTGATAAGCATGTCCCGCGGCTAACACGACAGAATAGCTATCAGCTACTCTTGCATAGCTCCCCTGATCCTCGTCTTTGGCGGGCTTGGGATGGAATTTCTGAGAATTGTGTACCGGTACAATCTCATCTATGTCTTCGATTCAGACTTTGACACCAAAGGGCTCTTCTACCCCCGAGCACTGTTGCAGCTCCTGATCGGGCTGTACGTGGCGGAGATCTGTCTCATCGGGCTCTTTGCACTTAAGATTGCCATCGGGCCGATGCTGCTCATGATCCTGTTCCTCGTCTTCACGGGGCTCGTGCACATGTCGCTCAGCGACTCTCTGACGCCCCTCCTCAACAACCTCCCCCGCACGCTCGCCATGGAAAAGGACCACGGGCCGATCGAAGACCCGATCCCCGCGGCGCAGACCCCCAGCAGCCAGCCGAGGCCCGAACACTCGGGCGGGCTCGCGGCCAACTACTACGACGAGGACGAGCACTTTGGCGACGAGCCCGAGCCGCCGCCGCTCGAGACCATGGACACGGACACGCAGATGCGCGGCATCGAGGGCAGCAGCAGCATCAAGTACGCCGTGGCCGAGTGGACCAAGTCGGCCATTAAGGCGCGCTTCAAGCCCGACAACGACGACCAGTCCGGGCTGACGCGCGTACTAGCACAAATCAAGGCGTGGATCACGCCCGACCCGGCGCGCAAGCCCAACTTCATCATGCTATGGCTGCACCCCGAGACGTACCAGGACTTCCGCGCGCTGCAGGCCACCGTCAACCCGGGGCCCGACGACGTCGAGCTGCCGCCCGACTACGTGCGCCGCGTCTACCAGCCGCCCGAGATGTGGCGCCCCGCCCCGCGGCTGTGGCTGCCCAAGGACGGCGCCCGCGTCAGCCGCCAGGAGCTCGCCCACAGCAAGGACGCCATCGTCGCCTCCGACCAGGGTTGTTGGCTCAACGACAAGGGCCGCGTCGTGTGCGACCACGAGGCCTCGCCGCTGCACGAGCCCGTGATACTGTACTAAAGACAATGTGTGAGATGGGCGGCGTTTTCGGCGATGGGTGCATAGAATTGACGACGTTACGCTGTCCGTATTTATATAGCGAACTACTATACCCCGAGATGCTGCTACTAGGTATGCTAATTAGCCGGGGCGTGGGCGGTGTTTTGACTTTCATTTCGGCTAGGACTATCTGTGGGCGGAGGCATCGGTCATGTGATTAATTAGCGCTCGAATTATTTCGCACGATACATAAGTAGCATGTTGCGATCATGATACCTAATATAGAAAGACTACTTATGGATTTACGCGCGTTGGCACTGCTGGATTGAGTAACAGTGCAAGGTCTTCAATGGTTTTAGATTATATTGAAAGAAAGATATTATCTTTCTCCAACACTATTATAGTTGCACTAAAATCGAGTGGACGTAAGTAAGTCTAGGGACCGTTATAAACTCCTCAACGTTATTAGAAATTAGAATAAACAAGCCCTCCTTTGTTCCGTAAGAATTTATAACCTTAATGTGCGTTGAACCTTGAATGCGGATGAGGCCGAGTGGACCTTCGGTTATGTAGTGTGTTGGTGCCCATGATTCTCAACCAATTAAAAGAATCTCGCCCGGCTAGCTCAATCGGTAGAGCGTGAGACTCTTAATCTCAAGGTTGTGGGTTCGACCCCCACGTCGGGCTCAATTCCCGGCGGCGAGTTCGTTTCTTTTTTTTGTTTTTCCCTTTTTGCTTCTTGCTTGTTTGTACATATAGTATATATAGTATACATTTGCTATGCTTACTTATTATGATTACTGAATTGGAAATCACTGAATAGTGAAGCACGTAGTTTGCAGTTTCTCCAGGAGGTAGTAGTTATCGGTAATGCAAATCCGCTCGATTTATCATGATTCCTGTAAAATCTGTCCATCTATTCTGGTCCTGCCGCTCGTCCGTCACAATTTGTTACCTAGACCACGACTTGCTGCCGATATCCAAATCCGCAGTTGATGCAATTTAGTTAGCACAACACAATCCCCTAGTTCCCGAGAACCTATTCTAAATGAACAGCTTCGAGCCGTGGTACTTGGTCTTTTGCTTGTAGGTCTCCGACTTGCCGACCCCGCGACTGAAACCAGCCTCACTGAAATCCTCGTCCGTTCGCTTGGGGAAGCCCTTGAGCGAGCGGGCATACGTGGCAACGGAGTGCGCGACGAGCTGAAACTCGGGGATTGCGCGTTAGCATTACAGTGATGATACATGTGCAGGAAAGGAGGGAAACGGCACTTGACAGAAACAGCTTACCTTTGTGTTGAGCTCCCAGGCGGTCAGGTTCAGATTGCTGACGTCGTCGCAGAGGGCGTGGTAGCAGACGTCGTAGGGGACGCCGGGCTCGCCGCCGAACTGGCCGGCCTCCTTCTTGGACTTGATGCCCTCGGCGCCCGTGGCGATGCCGCCGCCGGGGATGCCGTGGCGGATGAAGCCGTCGTAGTCGCTGCGGCCGTCGAAGGCGATAAAGGTGTAATTGAGGCCGTGCGCGGCGTACCAGTCGACGTAGAGGTCGCGCAGCTCCTGCGAGCCGACGGGGTTGACGTCGTTGCGCGCGTCGTAGATCTGGAAGGCGAAGTTGGGGCTCGCCAGCATGTCGTAGTCCATAAACAGGCGGATCTTGCGGTTTTCTGACGGTGTCAGCACGTCCACGTAGTAGTCGGACCCCAGCAGCCCCTCCTCCTCGCCCGCCCACCACGCGAACCGCACGCAGTTGTTGACCGAGAAGTTAGTCAGCTGCGTCGCCACCTCCAGCAGCGTGATGCTACCGGACCCGTCGTCGTTGATCCCCGGGCCCTCGGGCACCGAGTCGCTGTGCCCGCCGAGCATGACGCAGTTGTCCGGGTCGCCCTGCGTCGTCTGCGCGATGATGTTGTCCGTGACGATGGTGTTGACCACGGCGTCAATGTACGCGATCACGTCGACGGTGTCCCCCTTGGCGAGCTTGGCGAGCACCGGCGCCGCTTCCGACCCGGCCAGGCCGAACGTGGCGACGTGGTCGGGCGACGGCGTGCCCAGGGTGCCCTGCACGGGGAAGGTCTCGTAGTTGAAGACGATGGCGGCGATGGCCCCGGCCTTGCCGGCCAGCTCTGATTTGGTGCCAAAGGGGCAGGTGCCTCGCTTGACGAAGGCGACCTGGCCAGACACGGCGGCCGGGTAGTCGTCGGCGTCGCAGCCCTCATTTGCGACAAGGACCAGGTGGCCGTAGACGGGCTGTTTGTTTTTAGTGGGCGGGGTCAGGCTCATGGGCGAGGCCGAGGCGGGGACCTCGTGGTCCAGCACCAGGCGGAACTCGAAGACATTGCCCGAGACGGCGGGGAAGGGCTGCTTGGACAGAGTGTAGTAGTCACCCAGCGCGGCGAGAGACTTGTAGATGTAGTCGAGCGTGCCGACGTGGCCGGCGCTGCCAATGACGCGCGTGGGATGGTTGTACTCGGGCTCGCCCAGCTTCGCGATCTCAAAGAGTTCCTTTGCGCGGCCCAGAAGGCTGTCTTTGCTGATGGCTGCTTGCAAGTCCTCGGAGTCGACCAAGGGCTTATCACGGCCAGCGCTGGCTGGAGCCTGGGCCGAGGCCGGGAGGCGGGCCTGAGCTGGCTCGACGGCGTCGACGAGCGGCTTTTGCAATTGGACCTGCAGCGCGGACACGCCTCCCAAAACCGCCAGCCCGCCCACTGCGAGTCGCTTGAGGCCTGCCATTTTTGCCGGTGCCGTGTTCTCCGACGTCGCGATGCTGAAAGCGGAGAGAGTTGGGATGGAAGATTTTGTCGAAAGAAGCTGGCGAGTTCAGCCGCTGGCGGATTCAAGACACAGCAGCCCAGCCGCAGCACAATGTTGCTGGGCCGACAAAAAGCACGCCATTCCCATTCGGGCTGGGTTTGTGGCCCAGGCGGAGGCTAACTGACCTAGCCGAGCTAGCGTCGATAACGCTGTTACGAAGGTGGGGTCGCTGTGTGCTGCGGCCGGGCCTTGGACGCCGGAGGCCGCCCCAATTGCTAGCTAGAGCCTAGCGATCGCGATTGTGGTCCTGCCCTGCAGACCCCGCCATGCCCGATCAATGTGCAACGCCAGATGCGTTGCATGGCAGCGCAGCGTCTGAGAGCATTGGCTTGAGGCTCGAAAGCTTAGCTGGATAGCCGTCTGATCATGCACCCCGGAATATCTGACGTATTTAAGAACAGAGTCGATGGCCGAAATTCGGCAACGGAGGTGGGAAGAAGGGGCTTGCTTCGCCAAAAAATCACTCGCCAAGGTATTTGTGTAGGTACTTTGCTTCACATGTTTGCCATTCTCGTTGCTATTGTGATCAGCTGCAGTCAATGATGGATACCTGCACCATTGGGACACGAGAACAAAAGGCAGAAAAAACTGTGCTCAGCATCATGAGCCAATATAATCTCGAGGTAAGTACCAGGTATCTAATCTCAGAAAATTTAAACTAGTGTAATGGCCAAAAAGGCCTGGGTATCATCAAAAACGTATTTATCGTACACGTCCACTGCGAATGTGATCACTCGCTCCCTCCGTGGTAATTCCGGTTGCCCCGATACTCGGGATGCAGCCGGTCGGGCTCGGGGTGCGCCTCGTTGGACGCCCTGCGCTTGCGCATGTCCCTCTCGCCGCGCAGGTACTCCTGCCACTCCCTCTCGCGGCGCTTCATCTCGCTCAGGTCGTCCGACAGGCGCTTCTTATCCCTTTCCCATTTGGCGCGCTCCTGCTTGAAGTCGGCCTGCAGCTCCTCGGACACGGCGCGGCGCACCGTTGTCTGCACCCACACGATCTGGTGGTCGTAGCACCGTTCCGGCAGCTCGCCGCTCGCGCTAGCCGCTGGGCTAGTCGGGCCCGCTAACATGCGCACCTTGGGGCAGAGCGGTACCACGCATGCGTGCTTGGCGCTGCAGAAGCCGTTCTCGAAGCTCGCCTCGTTGCCGCAGTCGGCCGAGCGGCACTGGTGGTTGACACAGAGTGAGCTGTTTCCGTCGGCGCCCCGCCGCGCACACGGCGCCTTCCGGCACCGGTGGTCTTCGCAGAAGTCGCTCGGGTAGTTGCACCGCCGCAGGCAGCCGCGCACCTTGCACCCGTGGACAGTGCAGAAGAGCGAGTCGGCGCGGTCTAGGTCCGCGATGGGCCGGGAGCAGTCGTTGAGCGTGCACCGGTGCATTGAGCACAGGCTGCCGCCGCTGGGATCCCGGTCGTCGGCGCAGTTCGGGATCACGCAGGCGTGCGCGGAGCAGAAGCGCCTGGATTCCTTCCTCGGCCGTCTGCAGCCCGGTGTGCTGCAGCTGGAGTATTGCTTGCCCTTCCTTAGATGTTCCGCGCACAGGTTCGTCTCGACGGCCTGCAGCGGGCAGGCGTCGACCTCGCAGGTGTGCCTCGAGCAGAAGGTGCTGTGAAGATTTGTGGCGGGATAGTTTGTGCATTGTGGGGCGGCGCAGTCGGTGTGCTTCTTGCAGCGCTGTTGCAAGAGGTTGTCGATGCCATCGAGACACGGCGACTTCGTGCAGCGATGGGTTTGGCAGAACCAAGGCCATGTGCCGTCGTCGTTCTGGCCCTTCTCGCGGCAGCGAGGAGTACCGCACCGTATGTGGTCGGCGCAATACCGTTGATCAGCTAGCCTTGGAAGGGGGCAATGGTAGCCCTCGTTGTCGGGAAGTGTCTTGTCGCATGTGTGTCGGATGCAGTAGAGGGAGTAGACCTTTTGAGGCCCAATCATGGCGAACACATGCTTGCGGCGGCAGCCATCGACGCGGCAGGCTCTGGGGTCGGAGGAGGATGCGCTTGAGAAGTCGGACATGGGCAAAAAGGGCGTTTTTGGTGTGGATGTTGGTGAGGCGACGAGGGCGATGAGGGCGTAAAGGAGTTCGGAATTCGCTTGGTGGCAGGACAAGGGATGGACGCTTGGCGGTAGAGACGAAGTAGACTTGTGGAATCGAGTCAAGTGACTGGAACAAGATGCAGATGATCGATTGCACTGTTAAGGTCCGTAGATCTAGACCAGCAGACCAAGACCGGGGAGCGAGTGCGGTTTTAAGTGCACTTTGGGTCTAGCCCTTTAAGTCCTACCCCACGCTGTAGTGAGCAGTGGTTCGCAGAACTGAGGCAGCCGTGGCGTTGACCTGCAGCGGAGCGGCACGGGAGATGCAAGGTGCCTAGCCTGACTGCGCGTAGCGTACCCGCTGCGCACACAGGGGCTTCCAGGTCTGGGCTGTCGTCCCTCCCTCTCAGCCCCAGGATGCAAATCGCCAGATTGGACGACGCGCCTCAGCTGCGACTGCGGCATCCTAAGGAAGAGAAAGGCTGACCCCATTCATGACGGGCCGCGCCTCACCTGAGCCCTGGCTACGGGAAGCTGGGGCAATTCCATGTTGTGATTTTCATCAGCTTGAACTTGCCGTCTGGATTCCACATCTGCTGTTTGCAAAATTCGGTACGTATTGCATGGTACATGTACAATGCTGTCGCCTGGTGCTCGTAGTGGTTGGGCTGAATTTCGTCTTCTCATTTCCGCGGCGGCCGCTGTGGCGCGCCCAATGTCGGACACACAAGGCGTCCATCGTATTGGGCTCGGTGAAGTTTGAGAGCCTCGTCGGAGTTTGGCAGCGAGAGGGATTTTACACCTCAGAGGAGTGCTGGCTCCCCGCGCTAGTGTGCTCCAAAAGCGGGGTGTGTGCCGCGGGTCGTCGTCATCCCCACCTTTTCGATGGCAGGTGCCTAAAACCTTGAACGTCATTCGCGGTCCCACCCTGGCTGCCTCACAATTTTGGCTGTATGGGTGCACTGGGTACTGGGTACGATTCCCGGTGAGCCTGGCCGGGATTTGCGGCCATTATTGCCAATGATAAGCTGCGGCCGTTATTGCCAATGATAGGCGCCCCATGGCAGGTTTGTTGCCGTCGACTGGACTGTTCGGCCGCCGCACGCCCCATCGGCTGCGGCCCCTTCCCAACAAAATTCAGCTGTGTGAGCAACCCTAACCCTTTTTGTTTCGTTTTCCTTCCTTGACCATCGGCGCCCCAATCAACTTTACATAGGAGAAGGTTGTGGACGACCTTAAAATAGACCAAATTCACCACACCACTAACTATTTCTTCTTTAACCTCACAATTCGTCTAGGAAGTGTCGTCCAACAAATTGCTGCTACTAGTCTTAACCCTAGCTCTCCAGATCGAACTGGAATACCAATGACAGGAGAAAAGAGGGAAGCTGGCAGATAAACAGCTTTGCCTTCTCCAGGGGCTTGGCCCGAAACGGGTGCAGAAGGGATTCTGGCTCGAGTCCCGCTGGGTCCTGCAGGTGCTGTCCATGGCAAGGCGCGCTGCCTTTCGCGGCCATACGATGGAGCGCGCCCTGCCAATCACCACCTTCGACTGCGCCGTTTTTCAGCCCAAATTGTGCTACCCGTTGTTGGCGGATGGAGGGTGGGGGGAGAAGGTACAGCTCGAACCTGCCCGCTATCCAGGGACCGTCCTGTTGAAGGGTAAATCAAATCGACTTCTTGAGGCAGTAGGTGCGGAAGACAACTGTCACAAGTCTCTTGTCTGAGTGTTCTAGGGACTGACTTCTGTGTCTCTTTTTTATGAGCCTTGTTTGACTGACAACCCGCAGCCTAAGGCTACGGATCGTAGGGGTCTCGTCACTACCAGTGGCAAGGCTTAGGTCAAGCGCAGTACATTACTGCCCAAAGCAAGCACACCGTCACGCTCTCACGCTCACCCGGCACGGATACCCGTCCACTGGATGCCCGCCGCCGGCCATGGTCTGATACGCGCGCTCGCCGTTTACATGCTCGACGCCCGCGGCCGGATGCAGGGCGTCCCACTCATCATACGCGTGGCGGACATCGAACTCGCGCGCCGCCAGCACCAGCGTGATCTTGACGTCGAGCAGCGCGAGCGTTTGGCCCAGGCAGTTGCATGGGCCGTGCTCGAACGCCCGTCAGCCGCCCTTGGGAGGGGGGGGGGCCAACAGCACATCATCACCAGAGTCTGATGTGGCATTATTGAACCAGCGCTCTAGTCAGAACCCATGCGCGTCGGCCTAGTACCGCGCGTTGCGCTGCAAGGCCGAGTGCAGCACCCAGATGTTGGTGCCAGCGGTCGAGTGGCAGTTGCCGTGGGCGTCGACGAGCGACACGCCGGGCAGCCCACCGCGCATGACCAAGGCCGGCGGGAACATGCAGAGCGCTTCCTTGATCGCAGCCACCGTGTACGGGAGCCGGTTGAGCAGGTGCTGCTGTGCGCAGATCGTGTCAGCGGTAGTAGTGGTGTCGGCCCCAAACACGGCGTCGTGCTCGACGCGCACTTACGCCAGCGCCGCCGGGTGCGCCTGCAGCAGGTAGAAGCGGTAGCAGATGGTCCATGATATTGAGTCGTGGCCCACGAACAGGAACACCCGGATCTGCGTCGTGGCTCAGGCCTTGAACGCTGCATCGAGGCACTTGGGGCGGCTGCCGGCGGTGGCGAGCTGCTGCGCGGGGTTCCAGCGGCGCAGGATCGGCGGCTTGGGCAGGTCGAGCTCCGGCGAGCACACCTGCGCGGCCAGCGGCGGCGAGCACACGACCAGCATCGGGTCGGCGAACGGCCACATGTCGACGTAGATGATGGAGTCGTCCGTCTCGTGCGCCTTGCAGAGCGCCTCGAACGCGTCGGGCTGCTGCGTGTCGCTCGGCAGCGTCTTCATGATGAGCGGTAGCGCGAGCAGGTGGCCTAGGATTGGGTCCACGGCGGCATGGGCCGCGTCGCGGGGTGTTAGCTGGATATGCACTTCGATTAACAGGGCAAGTGGTAGATCTCGCACCATCCCCTGCTGGTGCAGGCGGCAGAAGAACCGCCGGGCACGGTAGCCCCTGATGACCACATAGGCGAGGACAGTGGCGAAGGCTACGAGGAAGGCCGAAACGGCATGTTCCATGCTTAGTTCCACGATGTCAGCCATGACGGAGCTCATAAGGAATAAGGTGGGCAAACGTCTCTTTTTGTTTGGCTTGGTAATGAAGTCGGGACCACAATGTTGTCTGCCTCACTCTCGGCCTGCAGTTGTTGGACGTTGAAAGAATCAGCCTCAGAACCACGACGCCGGCTGTGACAAGGGTGCTCCGTATCGGTCGTGTTCCGCGTGAAGACGCAACCAACAAAGGATTGGGCTGTGCTGCTCATTGGCTCGAAGACTTCATTTTCTTCTTTCGGTTAGTGATCTCTTATCTGCTGTACAAAGTGTTGAATGAGATGGTTGCTATTTTGGTGCAGCTAAATAACATTAAGGGGTAAGACCTCAGGGGATGGTTGGCTAATATGTACAGTAACTACTACAGATTCAGCCTAATAATTCCTTAGGCATGCTGCTTTCATTCTACCACTCTTCAACAGGGCATCAAAAGAAGGCCCAGGGGGTGTTACTACGGGGACGACGACAGACCACTGAGCATCCATCCAGCCAGCTGGAAGAGCGCGAACTAGAAACCAATATACCCGACCCGTCCTGCACGTCGGAAAACTCAGCCAATTAAACAATCCGAAGAAGCGACGTGTTATCAGATGCAGAACTCACCACCCAGTCCAAGACAAACTCCTGGCGCGACAGCTGCGTGTCGAACGTCGGGAACTGGAAGACGAGGTCGATGAAGCACACGCTAGTGAGCTCAACACCGGGCTCGCCGACGTCGCAGGGCAGGTCGATCGCGGGGGTAGTCGAGATAGACAGCTGGTAGTCGTAGGCCGGGCTCTCGCCCTAGGTGCCATCGCAGCGACATGGCAGCGTCCTGGGTGCAACTGTGTTACAGCCTGGCGCGTTTTCTTTGTACCATCCGAGGAAGCATTTGGGGGGAGACGACACGCCGAGGTTGGCCTGGGACGTCCAGTCAGCTGGCTGGAACAGGGTCACCGAGGGGAAATAGGCCCAGTCCTGATACAGGCAAAGGAAAGTCAGTACCGAGACGAATTGTACGACAGACGAGAGAAGGACGCACCACGGTGTCTTGGGAAAGCACAGTCTTGTACGTGGTCAAGCCGGGATACCAGAAAGCACAGTAAAGTCCTGGAACCACCGCCGCCGTGATGCAGATGGTCAAGATGGTGTTGTAAATGTTGGGGGGAAAGTGTCACTCCCCTATTTGGTGGTCGGGAATTGGCGCGTCAGCTTAAGACCTCAATCTCTCGTCGAACAAGGAAAATGCTTGCCTCTTCGCGACTGCCAAACACGAAACATGGGTCTAGACAATAACAAGAAAGAGTACGGCGCCAAGGAGAGCCGAGGTTATGATGACATTCCTACGAGTCTGTGGCTCGGGTGTGCGACCAAGCATCTGGGGCGAGATCGTGACCAGCAAAACGCCGAATATGAAGTTCACGAAGAATGCAACCCGCCTGGACGGGATCGGATGGCCAAGAGAAGGTGCTGGAGGCTTTGAATGGCTTCCATCAAACCCTTCATCTGCACTCGGTCAGCGTTCCTGTCGCGCGGGAGAATAGCCGCTGACTTGGCGACGCCATTGCGAACTCTCACGGGCTCCTCCTTCAGCGTGCAGAAATATGGTGTTCGCGACGCGCCGGTCCAGGCCGAAAGGTGTGGTTCCACAGACTCCTTCGCCGCCGGCGAAGTGCTGGCAAGGCGACGTCGGCGAGTCTGTTTGGCAGCGGCACAGCCGACCCTCTATTATCCACCGTCGAATGAGAAAATGCGACGAGGAGGTTGCTTACAGAGTCAGCAGGTGCCCCAGTTTCACGTTGATCCATTTTCTCGTATATACCTAGCGATGCGGCTGAACCATTCGCCCCTTTCTCGCTGACAATAATCAAATGTTAAATGTCCACATTCCCATCGACGGGCCACAAGAACACCCCCAAGCTCCCACCTTCCCCAAACCCATCCCAAATCTCTCCACGTCCGGGCTCCAAACCCGTCTGGGCATATCAACCTCTCACGCGAACCCCACGAGTACTCGATAAAAATGAAACTCACCGTCGCGATCCCCGTCCTCCTCGGCGCCGGCACCACCCAAGTCTACGCGCAAAAGATCTACATTGACAAGGCGCCGGGCTACGCGGAGCTGCCGCCGTGTGCCAAGGTGCCAGTGAGCACCATCGTGCGGGACATGAAGCGGGGGTGCGGCGACGGCGGCCGGTACACGTCGTTCAGCTGCTTCTGCACGGCGAGCTCGAGCAAGTTCGCGTCCGTCATCGGCACAGATGTTGCTGCGAGGTGTGCGGCTAGCGGGATCGCCTCGCAGGGCTTGGTTGCCGCGCTGAGCGTTTTCGATAGCTATTGTCGGGTGCTGTCTACTGGTGATTAGCCCCCTTTGGTGTGGTGGTGTTGGCGAGGGTTGGTTGGTTCTTGTTGCTGACTGTTTTGCCTTGATGAAAGGGGCAACCACTACGGCCCCGGCCACTCTCGCTGCGCCCACTCTGGCTGCGGCCACCGCGACTCCCGCCATCTCGAGCTCGATTCCGACTGATACGGCGGTGGCTAACGGCACGATCTACAGCCCGGTCCGGGTGCCGACGGCGCCGGTCCCTTCTCCGACAGCAGCAGGGGCGAGGGTCGGTGCCGTCAAGATCTTGCCGTGGGCTTGCGGGGCAGCACTTGCGTTGGCGGTGCTGATGTGAAGCCCTCACGGCGTGTGGCATGTTTGATGAGGAGTTTATTGTACTGTATTTGCTTTGTCCGGTATGTGTGTTTTGTTGGCCAACTTATCTAGACTTGCTTTCTTTCTCTCAACTTTTATTGTCCCTAATTATAGCTTAGAATGTGAATCAAGTGTGATTTAAATTTTATACATAGGTATGCATGAAACTTGCTTCTCGCCCGACCACGCGCACCAGTCGTACACGAGCGCCAGGAAGACGGTTGACTTGATGAGAAAGATCGTTCGGTTGCTCATCACGCGCGCGGCTACACTGATAGCTACGAGGCCGCCCGCCCCCGCCCAGACGACGGGGTTGCTGGCCAGCACCGCGAAGCCGAAGTCGCCGAACGAGTTGGCATGGTTTGACATGGCCACGCCCTTCAGCTCGTCGCTCGCCTCGCCTCGAATACCTGCGAAGTAGGCAGTCTTGCCAGCCTCCTCGTCGTCTTCAAAGGTTATTTTAAACTCCTTTTTGAACACTTTGTGGAGTGAGCTGAGGAATTCTGTGTCGTGATCCTCATTTGACTTTAGGGGATTGAAGGGATTGAGAAAGGAGTCGCGGGCGTCCTTGATGAGAGGAATAGCCTTTCGAATCGCACAGATCCTTCTCCTCCTCAAAGACGCCCCAAAGGCCTCCCGGTGGTTGGTGGCTAGGAGATCCTCACCCACGTGGCGTGACCGGGAGAGCAGTTCCTTGAACAAGTTTGCCGGATCTTGGCGGGACAGCGCGGTTAGTTTATGTCTGAGACCTTAATAAACTATTCACTTTGGGGCTTGTGTACTGACCTCTTGGGAACCGGCCGCTGACAAGATAGCAGTCGAGAACTGGGTTGATGCCCCATGTCTTGCCGGCCTCCCGAACTCTTTCAGAAAGGCGCGTCAAGACCTCGGTTTTCTTCGCTTTGAGAACGTTTCGTGTATTTGTGACGATGATGTGTTTGGACGAAGGGCGATCGTTGGGCAAGATATCCCATTCGTACTGGATGTCGACGTCTGGGTGTGATTCGGCATAGGCACTCGTTGCCTTTGCTTTCTCTGCAGCCCGCAGCGTGTCGCATTTGGTGAGAACCAACATCACCTTGACTATTTCAAAGTCGAGACGGAGGAAAAGTTGGTAATCGGCCTCTTCGAGTCTTCGGTCAAGCGAAATGCAGTACCTGATTAGATAGCACAAGAGTGAGTTCATATTCTCACAGGAGAGGCGACCCTCGTTCTGTAACATACCACATACAGTGAACCTGTTCGGTTATGTTCTGCAATGCGCGGCGAGTCTTTAGAAAAGCTTGCACGATGTCGTACGTTGCCGTCTCGCCGGCCTCAAATCCCATTGAGTCGTGGAAGATGTTCTCCGAGGTCTTGTACTCCTTGTTGATATCGTGATCTACAGATCTCATCCCGTCGCTGACCGTGGCCTAAGTGTTTTTTCCAGTTAGACAGTCATGCAGCTTGTGACAACTAAAGCGGGCTCTGCCGCCTCACCTCTGATGACGCTGTGATTGTTTGATCAACCACGACTGCCAACCCCAGCTCTGCCGCATATCAGAATACGCGGGCGCTCGACATGGAGATCTGGTTGGTAAGGTCTGAATCCATGAATTGTCGCATTTGCGTCTCTCATTGCGAAGTCATCTATGTGGTGGTTCATACTCAGCAACTTGAGCATGGCTGACAACTGGAAGGAGGAAGACGCGTCCTGAGGGCTCCACGGAAATTTGGGGAGCTGTTGAGTTGGTACGGACGGATGTATGAATGTTGTTCGTAGAGCT
This sequence comes from Lasiosphaeria miniovina, assembly GCF_030549165.1. NCBI lineage: Eukaryota > Fungi > Ascomycota > Sordariomycetes > Sordariales > Lasiosphaeriaceae > Lasiosphaeria > Lasiosphaeria miniovina. The sequence continues at coordinate 2,719,904 of NW_026848223.1, read as the reverse complement.
AAAATTCTCGTCAGCTGTCGGTTAATGACGGTAGTTGCACTGCAGAGTTAGAGGCAGGAAATTGAACTACTCGTGTCCTTGGCTCTGTGCCCACATACGGTTTCTTGAGTATCCAATCAGCTTGTTCGACGCAAAGGTCTTTCTTTCAGTGGTAGTAAGAGCCCCGAGCTTGCTTTTTGACAGCCTCGGCTCTGGCTCGAAACCGGATTTTGAATGGCCACCTTGTCGTGTGGCTTGAAGCCCAAGACGAGGCCGAGGCTTTGGGCTTCGGAAAGGATCCATTGCAGAGGCCACAGGGAAAGACCGTCCTCCTTGTTGGACCCCCCTCCCCCCCCATGATTCCGTGATCACCGAGAAACCAGCCTTCCTGGCAGCTTCGACCAGGGCTCAGCTCACTTTTCAAGGGGAGAACGGAGAGGAGCAAAGGCGTCCCGCATCTCCAGCAAAGCCAGGGCCTGGCATAAATGAGAAAAAATTACCGGACATCTCTACATTGTAGAGATCAAGGTCATTCACTGCCTTGACGGCGTCGAACAGTCCCATAAACTTGACCGAAGGCGACGGCAGAGTGTTTTGGGTTCTAGTTCCAGACAACCATCAGTCAGCATATGATACACTGGACGATAAAGCAAGTGGTTTGAACGAGCGAAAGTGACACACAAGTGGCGGTAGATCTGTGAACGTATTAGCAGGGGACTCATTAGTAAATGCAGGCGATGACGAACCTCGTGCTTTCTAGCTTCGTCATCGGCAGCAATGCTCTTGTACACCCGAAGTCCTTCCATGAACTTGGTGGCGAAATCGGGGAGCAGAGGATCGAGGGTGCCTGTGTAATGAAACAGACCCACAACTGCGCTCGCGATGACTGTGTTGCAATTAGCGGCAGGTTTGAGCTGTGCGAAGCAGTGAACAAAAGAACGCCCTAGAAATGGCTCAGTGGACTTACAACTTGCGCGATGAGAACTTGGTATCCGGTCGGACCACCGCCAAAGGCACCCGAGAGCAGCTTCTCAATGCCAGTATCCTCGGCGCCAATGCCCTTCCAGTACTGCTTCACCTATATCGTCGGTTAGCATGTAATTAGACAAGGAAAACAAGCTCGGACCCGAGACTTACCTGCAGCCATTCCTTGCCGTCCTCGGACTCGCTGGCGGGGGTCAATCCTTCTTTGAACACTCGGAAGATATTACTGGCATTTCCATGCATCGATCCTGAAGCAGTCAGCCGAATAATTCACACCGGAAACAAGACAACAGTTAATTACCAGCAGTGCCGTCTGGCAACATGCAGGTTCCATCGATGCAGCAGACGATGCGACGGGGAGGATGGAATTTGTTGCAGTCCGGGCACGAATCCCTCGCCCGCGGGGTACTACGACTGTAGAGGGACAAGGTACGTATGGCGTGCGTAACATCCTCGAGGCTAGGACTGGAAATGCTGGAGACGAACTCGTCAATATCCATGTTAACTGACCGAAACGCGGTCATGAAACCGTCGCTTTCTTGGGTAAATGCGGGTCTCGAAACACAGCCAGGGGCAAGATTAAACGTAAGGGAGGAGATTGAGGAGGAAAAGCGTCGAGGTCTGCGAAGAGTGGAACAGACGGATGAAGGGCACCGGAACTGAAAGCTGCATGCAGCACACCAACCTGATAAGACGAGCCTATCGACGGGCGAAAAACGGCCACACACCGTGGTCTGATCCAATAAACGACAGATTCTAATCAATAGGGGGTACAGCGTCGGCTGAAATCACAGAAAGCTCTGGGTCCAGACCGCGTCCAAGACCAGGAACAGGGGATATTCGCCACCGCCGACAGAGCCTTGTCCGAGCTACTTGCCCTCCATAATCGCCGCATTCACCTCTGCCATGTGGCTTAGAAAAACATTCCCATCGACATCTCATATGTACAGGCATAAAACCGGCGTACCTCCCTGGGGGTTCTTGGCAGCTGTTAACGCGTATTTCCTAGCAGCCCCCCAACAGCCTACCGACTCAACGGATTACTCAGGCAACTAGGCGCCAGCCATAACTTTTGGCTAATTTGCGTATCAATTAGGGCCTCAGGTTTGCTATTTGTAGGTTGCCCTTATTTCAAGGCCGACTCGGTAACGAAGAAATCGTCAGAGTGGAATTTGCGACGGTAAATGCGTTTTTAGGGCTTTTGACGGTTTTAGCGGCTTCAAGCCTTATTGACCCGGGCGGCCGGGCTGGCACATGGGAAGCGCATAGGCACTATTAGGCAGGAAGGTGGTCTTTCATGATTTTACCGACTGAAAATAAGCTCTAGGTATCTCAATTGCCAGCAGCTAGCAAGGACCCCCGAGGGGGTACGCCGATTTTTGGATGGGGTAACCAGATCAAAGCTCTAAATCTAACTATGGAAGTCTCTCCTTAAGGCAGGTCTTATTGAAGCAGACGAAATTATACATATATATAAAGGAGTATATCTCTTAGTTCTACACGCAAATCTAGTTTACAGAACCTCTTGGTCAAACTTTACGAATTCGTTACTCGCTGCAGTATAATGCATGAGGTGCTGGACCCCGTGTCCATTATCAGCCGGAAGCTGACGATCGAGACCGACCCACAGGAGAACTAGGTATTCCATGCAATAGCGGCTCACGGACTAGAAAATGGAGCGCTGAATGCCCCTTCCAACAGTCTCAACTCCCGTGTCGTGATATTTACCGACACTGCGCGCAAAAAAAACAAGTGAAATCAATTATTAGCTCTCGCAGTCGGACTACGACCTGAGCGATAGCTTGCACCTGTCTATCCACCCCCCTCCTCGGAATTAACGGCGTTGAGTTCTGTTGGAATAGCGATACTGGTGACCGCACACTAGCAGGGAGGAAGCAGAGATCGCGCGAGTACGCACGTGCAAGTAGGCACGTGCGGCGCGCGGACCTCTCACACACACACACAAAAACCCCGGTCGCAAGCAGAACCTATCTTAGTTCCAGAGAGAGAGAGGATGAATCAGAACAACTTTACACCCCCCCCGGTAGTACTACCACTTTTTGACCCGTTGGAACACCTACGTGGTTGGAATACCACGAACAAGTTCCCATGGTGCACGGTGCATGGCGCCGATGCGGTGTTGTTTGGACAGATTGATGCCACGGAGTGCAACGGCAAGGACCTGTCTTTTGCGAGGACAGTTTCACGCTCTGGGTCAAGGTCAGGACTCCTCTCTCCTAAGAACGAGGCGGCATGGGAAGTTACGAATATTTATTTGCTTATTTGCACTTGTTAGCTATTTATTTGCATGTTTGCACTTGTTAGTCAAGATAGCCTAGACAAATGCAGATCAAGCAAACCAGGTTCGTATCGAAAGCGTATCGCTGTCTTGGATAATTGATGTGCGCCGCTTTGATCCCCTTTTTGGCACATGGCGCGCGCTCATCCGAATCGGGTAATGGGCGCGCGCGGAATTCGCAGCCCGAGCCCCTGACCACATCTCGGATCCGTCGCCCACTTCCACCCTCGGACATGACGGTGTGCCGACTGGCTGTGATCAAGCCTGCCCAACACTGGAAACACCGCGCGGAAATCCGGTAACGTGCACGCCCCTTGGGGCCACGATCTCGGCATAGTCGGACACCGAGCAACGGCGTGCCCGTGCTTCCGAGGAGACGTATAAGTAGGGGACAGGCACCCAAGAAAGGGCGGTTGGTGAAACCCCAAGAGACACACTCCGAACATCAACAACAAGACTCTCATCACAAATAGACTGTCATCACAATTAGACTGTCATCACAAATAGATACCGCTTAAAGTCCCCCCCAACAAAAATAAACATGACGACCATTGCCATTGCAGGTGCCACAGGTGGTGTGGGCAAGACCATTGCCGAGCTTCTCTCCAAGAACCCGTTGTACAGGCCAATCATCCTGTCGCGCTCCAAGGTATTCTCACACACTTGCCCCTGCACCCCTCTGGCGGTCTAATTACTTACAGACCTACCGCAGCCCGCCGAGTCGCTGCATGCCAAGGTGCCTGTCATCGCCGTCGACTACAACGACGTCGAGGGCTCGGCCAAGCTTCTCGAGTCGCACGCCGTGCACACGGTCATCTCGACCATCCGCGTCAGCAGCCCCGAAGTGGCCCTCTCCGAGGTCAACCTGGCCAAGGCGTCGGCCAAGTCGCCGGTCACCAAGCGCTTCATCGCGAGCGACTTTGGCAGCATGCTGCCCGAGCCGTGCGTTTTCCCCGTCTTCTCATGGTCGATCCACAACCCTGACTCACCCATCACAGACAATACCGGCTGCCGTTCATCCAGGCGCGAGTCGAGGCATTCGAGGCGCTGCGCGAGCTGGCGCCGGCGCTCGAGTTCACGACGGTGCGGTGCGGGCTGATCGCCGACTTTCTCGGCACGCCCAACGTCCAGTCGCACATGCGCCCGCCGCCCGTCATCTTGTGGTTCGACCGCGAGAAGCAGGCGGCCGAGATCCCCGGGACCGGCGACGACGTCATCGCGTACGCGTACAGCTACGACATTGCGCGCTTCGTCGAGGCCGCGCTGGGCCTGCCGCGCTGGGAGGACGAGTCGACGCTCTTCTCGGGCAAGACGACGTTCAACGAGATTTTGGGCTTGTTTGAGAAGGCCACGGGTGCGTGCTTCCCACCGAAACAGGCGACAGACCAGATACGCTGACTTTACATAGGGTCGAAATGGGCCGTGACGTACTTTGACCCCCTAACCAAGTTGGCCAAGACGGACAAGAAGTTCTACCCACCCGACTACTTCTCGCTCTACCTGGTGCAGGGCCTGATGGACGTGGCCGAGGACAAGAGTTGGAACAAGCAGTTTCCCGACCTCAAGACGACGAGCGTGGAGGAGATTGTCGGGGCCTGGAAGGGCAAGTGACGGGTCCACCTCAGGGGTCGTGTCTGAGAACAAAAAGGGACACGAGACAAGGGAGCTGGCTCTACAGATTGATTTAGAGATGAATATCAAATACAACGCTGCTTACATATATCCCATTGTGGGAAACCCAAACAGTCTAATCCGTATTTTCATTTACTTCTTATTCTCGGCTTAGGATCAGGGCCTAGTCTCTTTATTCGCATCTATCCCCACATCCTCGACCCCAGCACACTTCTCAACAACACCAAAACCCTCAAACAAGCAACGCCGGCGTCCCTAGAACCCCTAAACAGTCCGCCAGATCCCACCCCCCATCCCCATCTCCATCCCCATCTCCATCCCCATCCCCATCCCCATCATCCCCAACCCGCTCCCAAACAGCATCCAAAACCCTCCCCACGCCACGCAACCCACTATACGTATGCAGATCCCCGGCACCCGCGATAACCGCACGAAACGCCGCGCGCTCGCCGCCCGCCTCGCGCGCACAGCAGCCAGCGACGCAGATGGGCCACGCGAGCGTGCGCAGCTGCGCCGCGCACCAGAACCGCGGCGGCGGGTGCAGCGCCGACGCCACGTCGACGCTGTTGATCGTGGCGTTGATGTCGGACGTGCCGCGGGCGGCGAGCAGGAGGAGCGAGAGGACGCGGTGGACGCTGGTGTGAATTTGTTCGTTGTCGTTGCTGTTGCTGTTGCTGTTGCTGTTGCTGTTGCTGTTGCTGTTGCTGTTGTTGTTGTTGTTGCTGTTCTTGTTGTTGTTGCTGTTCTTGTTGTTGTTGCTGTTCTTGTTGTTGTTGTTGTTATTGCTGTTGTTGTTTTTGCTGCTGTTGTTGTTGTTGCTGCTGTTGTTGTTGTTATTGCTGTTGTTGTTGTTGTTGCTGTTGTTGTTGTTGTTGTTGTTGTTAGGATAGGGTGAGGAGGTTGTGGTGGCTAGGTAGATACGTGTGGCGTGGGCCCAGACGCGCGCGGGTGTCGTCGAGGGCATCGGCGACGGACTTGTTGCTGGCGGCGGTGTAGTGGTAGGAACAGCCGCGTGGGCCGGGAGGTCCGGGCAGAAGGGCATTAGGCGGCGGATGTGGCGCGCGTGGAGTTCCGAGGGCGGCGGGGGCTGGGCAGCGTCGGCGGCGTCGAGGCGCGCCAGCCCGGCGTCGATCATGTCGGCGATGGGCGCTGCGCGCGTGGCGAGGTCCTGCGCTGATAGCCTGCCGGCGCGCTTCTCTGCTGCGAGTACCGCGGTTGCGCTGATGGCTTGCAGCGCCCAGTTTGGGCAGCCAACGAAGGCGGAGAGGTCCAGCCGGGGAGATTGGGATTCTGTGGTGGTGGTGGTGGCGGCGGAGGTGTCGGGAGACAGGATCAGCGGGTGCAGGCCGTGTAGCCGCGGCGGCTGGCGCAGGGCGGTGCTGGCGATGGTGTCGGTGAAGAGCAGGACGGCGGTGAAGAAGCGGAAGGCTTCCCGGTCTGGGGTCGGGTAACCGGCGGGGGCCATCTCGTGCAGCAGCCGCGAGAAGGCGTCGCTGTCGGCGCAGCCGTGCTGGGCAAAGATGTCGGCGAGCAGTGTCGCCGCCGGGTTGAGGTGCAGCTCCCACTGCTGCGAGGCGCCGACGAACATGTCGAAGATGAGCAGCTGCATGATGCTCTCCATGACGCGGGCCTGCTCGACGAGCGTGACGTCGGCGCCGCGGCGGGCGAGGCCCTGCAGGTCGCGCTGGATGGCGGCGAAGCACTTGTCCGACTCGCGCGCCACCTGGCCCCAGGCCGTGAACTTGCAGCCGGCGTAGGCGTCGCCGGGGAACACGTCGTTGAGCGCGACGGTGAAGAAGTAGGAGCTAAAGGCCAGCACCGAGTGGAACACGGCCTCGTTCTGCCGCAGAAACGCCAGCAGCCACGCCGGCGCCTTGCTGTGCGCCGTCCCCGGCGCCCGGTAGAAGGGGAATAGGTACGGAAAGTCGTTCTCCAGGTACATGTAGATGCAGTCGGCCTCGAGGTCCGCGCTGGTGTCGTTGAGGTATTGGTATTTCTCGAGCCGGTCAAGTGTGCTGATTGGCTGCGGAGCTGGCTCGGACGCGGACGCAGATGCAGACGCAGACGCAGATGCAGACGCAGACGCAGACGCAGACGTAGACGCAGACGCAGACGCAGACGCAGACGCAGACGCAGACGCAGACGCAGACGTAGACGCGAGCACGGCGGATTCCTCGAGTGCACAAGGTGACAGCAAAGCTACCCCTGAATCCAACGGGACTGAAAGCGTAGCCAAGTCCGGAGACGGCCCGGCAACCTCAGCTGGAGGCCCGGCAACCTCAGCTGGAGGCCTGGCTGGCTCGTTCCGGAGGCTGTAGTCGCGCTGCGACGTGACGATGAAGGCGCGGCTCGGATCTCGGCTCTCGTCGAGCTGCCGCCGTGCGCGCCGGCCGGCTGCACCCTGCTTGACCTGGGCCTTGATTTCCCGGGCCATGACGCGCTGCATGGTGGCGCCGTCCATCCAGTCGGGCTTGGCGGTGCCGGCGTGGCAGGCGATGTCGAGGTCGTCGCAACTGCCGCAGACGGGCCGGACGCCGTCGCATCTCTTGCGTCTTAACCGGCACGTCCAGCAGCTGAGAGCGTCGCCCTGCCTTGGTCTTGGCATTGGAGATTCCACGTATCCAACCTGTGAAGCGGCGTTGGAGTCTTGCTCTTGCCTGCCTGCCCCTGCACACGGCTATCGCGGACGCGACCAGGCCGCGGTATTTGCATCCTTGCTCGGACCTCGGGACTCGAACAACAGCGCGTATGCTTACTAATAGATACGCTCCCGGAGAATGTCACGGAAATAGCGAAGAGTGGCCGACGAATCCCTTTATTGGGTGCTGATTATTGAGACTGAGACTAATATTGCTAAGCTGTTGGTTGTCATTAGCAATGAACCCGTCTCTTCAACGCGACGTTGCGGGGGCTTCTTTGCTGACGTCTTGTCGTCTCATTGGGTTGTTTTTGCGAGTAAACAAGGAGCCAAGGCAAAAGATGTATTTGACCCTAGTCCAACGAGATAGGTAGGCGTGCAGTCTATTCGCCACACTAGACTGGCCTAAAAGATGAGCTTGAAACTAAGCTGGGTGCTGTTCGTAATTCCGTGAACATGACAGCGATGTGTCTGGACATCCTTGGCTGCGTGGCTGCGTGGCTGCGTGGCTGCGTGGCTGCGTGGCGGCGTGGCTGCGTGACGGCGTGGCTGCGTGGCGGCGTGGCGGCGTTGAGCTTTCGTCTGCCGGGTTGTCCAAAGTGGGTTTCGAGTTTCAGGAGAACTCTTCTTCGCAGCCGTTGCAGGTTGCAGAGAAGAGCAGCCAACCAACCCAATGCTGCTGGTGGAAATCGACCGAAGGTGCGTCTCTTCGGCTTGATTGGACATGCGACATACACGGTATGAGAGTCGGTGCTGCGGCCTTAAAAAATGCCCACCAGTTATCCGCCGCCATGCATGCATGCATGCGTGACGCATAATGCTGAGGGCCTCACTGCGGGAGGATAGCGGTAGGCCTCATCGCAACACTGTTGTGCGGCCAAGGCTCCGGAGGCTCACGCTGGCTCACGGCCCATAAATTAATATGTTCTTGTCTTCGACAAGACCGGAACCTTTCATATCGCAACCCACTTGAAAGCGCAATCAGAGAGCTGTCTCGGCTTGCGCACTTGATTTACCCTAAAATTCCCACTAGAGTTGTGCACCCATCGTTTGACTCAACCAGCAATCCAAAAACAAGACATCCACACTGCAACATGGGCCAGAAGTACTATGCAGTGGCAGTGGGCAGGAAAGTCGGTGTTTTTGACACATGGGAGTAGGTCGCCCTGTCCAGTCTCAGTCTATAAGCCGTGCCAGTGTTCGGTCAACTCATGACCTGCCCTCGACAGAGAGACTCGCGCCCTAGTCACCGGCTTCAAGGACAACCTCCACAAGTCGTTTTCCACAAGGGAAGCTGCCGAGACCTTTGTGTGCGAGAACGCGAAGCCGGCAGACGATGCCAGCTCTGGTGCCCCTGTCCGGTCCGATGACGACTCCGACACCGAGCCGGACTCGGACTATTGCCCCGAGCTAGAACCCGAGCCCGCGCCCAAGCCAAAGCAGCAGCCGCCCACCAACGTCAGCCGTGCTCCCAAGAACACCCGCCTTCCCCTGACGGAAGCCAAGAGGGCTCCTATGGCGACGGTGTCCGAGGAGAAGGGCAACAAACTCGACAGGACACGAGTGCCGACTGCGCTGGGAGATGGCGTCAAGGAGCTGGCCCGGCGCGGCCGCTCTAGCAACAACAGCAAGAGGGGAAAGAACATGGCTGACGGTGGCACCAAGAACAGAGCTCGGCAGGGCCGCAGCCACTGGCACAGAGACACCAGTGACGAGTCCGACTATGTTCTAGCGCAGGCCTCCAAGATGTTTGACTTGAGCATCCGCGTCTCTGGTGTGTAGAGTGGGCGGCATTGACTAGCTTCGGATAAGAGAAGGGCTATCGGCTTTCTGTCCTGTTTGTCCTAATTAATTGCCTCAATAATTAGCATGATTACTTTACCGGCACGTGAAGTTTGTTATATCACCAAGCCCCGTAGGCAGTGACGCCTTGCCTTCGTCTTTTCGTTTTCAAAGAAACAGAAATTCAATAACTATCCCCAAATAAAAGCGAAGGATGGAAATGAAAAGGGTGTAATTATGCGCGGTAAAGCAAGCTCCAACCTCCTTGCCAGTCTATACCAGGTCCAACAACAATCCAATTACCATGCCGCTAATTATGAACAATATCCGCCACAAACTCCCACGTCAAACCTCCGTCTCGGCTACCCCTTCTTTGTCCGCCTGACGCGCGGCCCGGCGGAAGGCGATGACGTCGCGGATCCCGCCGACAGCAATGCAGGAGCAGATGAACCTAAACCGCCACAACAAAGTCAGTTAGAATCCTTTTCTCAACATAACAGAGAGAGAAACCAGAACAAAAAGAAAAAGAAAAAGAAAAAGAAAAAGAAAAAGAAAAAGAAAAAGAAAAAGAAAAAGAAAAAGAAAAAGAAAAAGAAAAAGAAAAAGAAAAAGAAAAAGAAAAAGAAAAAGAAAAAGAAAAAGAAAAGAAAAGAAAAGAAAAGAAAAGAAAAGAAAAGAAAAGAAAAGAAAAGAAAAGAAAAGAAAAGAAAAAGAAACAAAAACTTACACCTGCACAACCATAGACGCCAAAATCCCCCCCGCCAATCCCGCAGCAGCGCCATCACCCTCCCTCAACGCCGGCAGCAGCCCATTCGCAACACAGAACCCGGCCGCGACACAGAATCCGGCCGCGAGCAAAGCGTCGTAGACGCCCCTGCCCAGCCGGTGGTGGCGCTGGCCGCAACGTAGCACCAGGACCACGTCGGCGGCGTGCCAGAACAGCACGGCGATGGCCGGCGACAGGCCGAAGTCGGTCCAGTGGCGGCGGTGCAGCGCGCCGGCTGCGACGGCTACGAGCGTGATTTGGACGACGGCGAGGATCGTGCCGCCGATGCGCGATGCGAGGTACGTGGTGCGGTGCGCCGCGGAAGGGGGGAAGGTTTGGGCGGGAGCTTCTGCTCGTTTCTTTGTGCCGCAGCAGTTTGTGCTGGCCGGTGCGGTCGGAGCAGTGGTGGAGAGCGTGGAGGAGGAGCTCGTGCTCGCCGTGCTGACTTTGGTGATGGTGGGTGTCGAAGGCATGTTTGGAGTGCGTGCTGTGGTTGTGGTTGGATGGAGAGGCTGTGAGCAATTCTCTGTGTTTGCAGCTCTGGAAACTCGGAAAAAGATGAGTAACTATGGCCAAGCAGTTCACATCGGACAAAGACGAGGCTTTAATATTCTCTCCCCCCTCGTTCGCACCCAACCTAATGCTCTGCCTCAGCCACCAACGCAACGCCCAGCGAGCTGTCGGGGACGTGGGCTATTGGCCCCGAAAGCCCACCAATCACGCAGAAGCGTATCCGTATCCGCAGCACCACCATTGGTCCCGAAAGCCCGCCAACCACGCAGAAGCGGATCCGTTAGGTATTCGTAGCGCAGCCATTGGTTCCCGAAAGCCAACGCGAATGCGATTGGCAGACAAGCCAGACTCCTGCGCCCAGACCGAGCCACAAAACGGTAGCCATGCCCCCCTCCCCCGCAGCACAGCCACACCCTTCAACACGTTGCTTGAGGAATCTGCCTCCAATCGCGGTTTGCGGGTCCGCGTCGGTGAAGAAACGGCTGATGCTTGTCTTGGCTCTACTGGCTGTCCGACGACGTCACCTAAACATAATCGGTGGCTGCGCATGCCGACGGCTGGCCGGCACCAGCAACAGCAGCGGCCATATTTTCGCCGACATCTCTGTCGACTACCTGTATGGACCGAGCCGATGAAGGGTGGGCATTTGAGCTTGTGCGGCCCTGGAATTTTGTTGTGGGTTGGGTAAGACAACGGCCTTTTAGGACAATGGCTAGTTATCTACCTACCTACTCATCGGGTAATAGAGCGGCACTTGAGACGGTTGGAACTGGAATTTGACGGGCGCACCCGCTAAACGTATTTCCGCCAAGATCTGCACAGGTGCCAGAGACTCGGGACGCTGAGCGGCGGCCCCTGACATGCCGCCATTTTTACACATGTCGCATCGTCCACCACTTTACACTGTCACATCGTCCACCACTTTACACTGTCGCATCGTCCACCACTTTACACTGCCGCATCGTCCACCACTTTACACTGTCGCATCGTCCACCATTTTACACTGTCGCATCGTCCACCACTTTACACATGCCGCATCGTCCACCACTTTACACATTTACCCGAGATTGGCCTCTGGAGCTACCGCCGTGCCACTAGGTTACCCAGATGGAATGCTTTAACAGTGTGGACACGGCTAGGAACACAGAGACAGCTACGTCCGTCAACATGGCCTGGTGCACATGGTTGACCGCCTTCTCGGCCTCTCGGCCCGCACACCACCCAGCCCAAGGACCCGTCATCTTAAGCGCCCCAGAAACGCACCGCGGCTCGGCTTTCTAGGTTTAATCTTCACAAATGGCAATGGGCCTGCGGTGCAACCCAAGTCTCGTATTGATTCTTGATTAAAGTCGGCCGTCCCCGCTGTTGGGGAGTTTCTGCTGTTGAAATGGTCCCCGGACCTCCTTCCCCTGTTTCCACTTCAACGAGGCAGCCATCGTCGACCGAGCTCACAAAATGTCCGCCCTGACCCGGATAACATGCCGCCTTGCAGCCCTGCTGGCCGTCGTTGGTAGCGGACTGGGGACCCCCTCATCTCCAGACTTGGCCAGCATCGGCCCGGCCTTGACGGCGGCCGCAGAAGCTGGCGACGTCGCGGCCACCTTTGTGTCCGAACTCGTCCAAAATGTCGCGGAAGCGACTGGGCATCCGGGTGCGCCGTCAAAGCGTGCCTTGACCTGTTCACCGCCCGACTCGCTCGTGGTCGACGTCGGATACGCAAAGTACCAGGGCTCCTATAATGCGTCCACAGGCTTGAACTCGTGGAGAGGGTACTGCCGCCCCCGTTTCCACCGTGATCACGCACTCCTTGCTGACAAACTCGTTGGCACGACTCAGCGTTCGCTTTGCCGACGCCCCAGTCGGGGGTCTGAGATGGCAGCCTCCCCGTTTCCCTGCCGTGCAGGAAGATCCCCCTCTCGTCCAGGCCACGAGCTTTGGGCCCGTGTGCCCCCAATCTCTGCCGTCGGTGCCCAGTGCCGCCTTCATGCCCGGAAACGAAGACTGCCTCTTTCTGAACGTCTACGCACCGGCTAATGCCCAGGACCTGCCCGTCATGGTATGGATCCACGGCGGCGGCTACGGCCTTGGCGACGGCACGCAGGCCATGGCCGAATTTATCAACGCCAACAACAAGCGCTTCGTTGTCGTGTCTATCCAGTATCGGGTGAGTATTGGATGCCGACTCCTTTGGGCTCCAAGCATCGGACAGCTGACACACTTCAGCTCGGCGCCTTTGGCTTCCTCGCCTCAAAGGAGGTCAAGGACAAGGGTGCGGTCAACGCCGGCATCCTCGACCAAGCGCTGGCTCTTTCCTGGGTCAAGCTCTTCGCCTGCCAGTTTGGCGGCGATGCGTCGTCGGTGACCATCGCGGGCGAGTCTGCCGGCGCCGGCTCGGTCATGTACCACGGGCTCGCCGTCGGTGGGGCGCTGGGCTCTGTGCTCTTCGACAAGTCGATCGCCGCGTCGCCGTACCTGCCATTCCAGCACCAGCACGACGACGCCTCGCCGACAAGCAGGTACTACGCGCTGTCTGTGGCGGCCGGGTGCCCGGCCAGTGGCGATGTCTTTGCCTGTCTCGTCGGCAGCGACACGGCTGTGCTGCAGCAGGCCAACTTCAACGTCACGCAGCAGGCGCCGTACGGCTACTGGTGGGTTCCCTCCCAGCGTCCCCGAATTTCGGCGGCGGACGTCCCACAGGCTGACTCGCATCTCCAGGGCCTTCTACCCCGTCACCGACAACGTCTACATCACGGGCCGCCCGACTGAGCAGCTGGCCGCCAAGCGAGTAAATGGGGACAAGCTACTCGTCAGCAACAACGCCAACGAGGGCCCCATGTTTGTTCCGCAGACGATCGCGACACAGGACGACCTCGTTGCGTGGCTCCGCCTCGAGTTCCCCAACATGTCTGAGGGGCAGATCAGCCTGATCCTCGCCGCGAACCCGAACAGCGCGGCCACGGATCCGTCGGGCCCGCGGTTCGAGACCGACGGGCTCGACACGGCGGGCGCAAACGCCGTCAACGTCTCGCAGGCCGCCAACGGGCAGCAGCAGCGCGCCAACAACATCTACGGCGAGGCGACCTTCGTGTGCCCCGCGTACTGGATGGCGTCGGCGTACACGACAGCGACACAATCTGCCTGGCTGTACCAGTACTCGGTGCCGCTGGCTACGCACGGGGCCGACGTGGCCGGGTACTTTGGGCCGCAGAACGCCAACCTGGCGCCGGGGTTCCAGCTGGCGTTCCGGACCATCTGGGGCAATTTCGTCGTCGGCGGCAACCCGGCCATCAGCGACGTCGTGGCCAACGGCGGCGCGTCGGCGGCGAACCCCGCCGCGGCCAACGGCGCGTCCGCGTGGCCTGCGTGGAGCGATGCGAATCCAAAGCTGCTAAACATCAACGAGACGGGCGGCACGCCGTACACATTCAAAACGACGTGGGGCGCCAACGTCACCCAGTTCGCCAACCCGGGCCTGCGCAACGCCTTCGCCCTCGCCCCGGCCGACACGTGGGAGGGCGGCCGCGGAGCAAGGTGTGCCGTCTACCAGGCCTTAGCGCCGAGCATTCCAGCATGACGAGGTCTAGGTCGTTCTTGATGTGTCTGTCGAGAGTAACATTGGAAAATCACCTGATATACGGAGCAAATGATGCAAAGATATTCAGAAGGCAATGGAAACGGTGAAAGGGGTTAATCAAAACAGGTATAATTTATACAATAGATATCAAAAGGGTTACCAATTGTTCCCCTGGGTCGTTATCGTGCTGGCCCTGATGGCGACATTGCGCCCCTGGATTCCGCGACAAGACGACCCAGATTGGCGGTGTCGCTTCCCCTCAGATCCTCACGGCGGCACCACAGATGCGCGAATCAGCGGTCGAGATAGGGTTCTGACGGCATCTCCTGGGGCCCCCTCCTAGTCCTGTACCGATGCAAGGCACCTCGCGCTGGCCTCCGTCTTCGGCAACGCGCCAAGCGCCATGTCGTGATAATAGCACTTCCACTCAATTTTGGTGTTTGCCAGACACGCCCAACATTAGACAAGCCTCAGCTACACCGCTCGCTCGAGTAGTCCAAGGGCGCGTTTTGACCGGCTAGCGTCGTACTGTGTAACGCAGACTGCAGCGCGAATTAGCAAGCACGCGATTTGTAATGGACATTTAATAATCGTCGCACTCGTCAGCGGGAGGACCATAGTCCCAATGCGCTTAGTCCGCATTGAGACGCGGCAGTCATGCCTTGGCCATCCTAACCCCGCGGGGCTTACACAAGTTGAGTAATCAGACCTACTAAACACAAGCGCATCCGACGATGGACGGCACGGGCACGGGCAGAGGCAGAGGCATAGGCGTATATAAGCCGGGCTTGTTCGTCGACTCGATCGCCGTTCCAAGTTTCACCCCAGCAGCAGCAGAATATCCACCCAGACACGATTAGCTTCCCTCTTCATTCAATTACCCAACACCCCTCAACCTCCCTCAACCGCACACAGCCCACAATGGCGCCCCTCACGCTCTCCCAAGTGGTCCTCCCGACATTCACGCGTGGTCTCACGACGCTGTCGCACATCCTCGCCGTGGCCGCGACACACGCCAAGTCGGCCGGCCTCGATGCCGACGCCGAGTACCCGTCGGCGCAGCTCATCGCCGACATGAAGCCGCTGACCTTCCAGGTGCAGACCGCCACCACCACGGTGCGCAAGGCGCTGGCCCGCCTGCTCGGCGCCGAGGACACGGCGCCCGCGTGGGCCGACAACGAGAAGACCATCGCCGACCTGCAGGCGCGCATCGCCTCGGCGCAGGCGCTGCTGGCGGCCGCCGACGCGGCGACCATCGATGCGCGGGCCGAGGAGATTGTGGAAGTGTGAGTTTTTTTCTCCATCTCTGTCTCTCTTCCTGTTTCGTGCATTCGCCGCTGACTAGCAGAGGAAAAACAGCCCGTTCTGGGGCAGCGTGTACAAGCTCGCGGGCCAGGACGCCGCGCTGAAGCAGGCCATCCCCAACTTCTTCTTCCACGTGCAGACCGCCTTCGCCATCCTGCGCGCCAAGGGCGTGCCCATCGGCAAGCGCAACTACCTTAGCAGCTTCCTCGAGGTGCCGATTTGAGCCGGCTTGCGGCCTCTCCCCGGAAGGGTTGTCCGCGCTGAGAGGATTCAAAAGGAAATGTCTTTAGAAAATATAGAAGAAATTTTGGGTTCTAATAACTGTGCGCGGTGCCTCTTGCTGCGTGATTCCCGATGAGCGGTTTTGCCAAAGAAGCAAGGGAACAAGTGCTGCTTAATTCTGAGCTTTGATCAGGGCATCCTACTTTGCATTCCTGGCACCTGTTGGCAGTTTTTGTCACGGTCGGCTTGGAATGAGGGCGGAACTCCTCTATTGGGCGCTATCGACGAAGATTCTAAACTAAAGGGAAAAGGGAAAAGAAGCTTAAAAGCCTCCCCTCGCGAGATTCTTCCAGGGCGTCTCAAGGTGGGGCTTTGGCCGAGCTTCCATTAGTCAGTTGGGTGGATCCCTCTGGCTGGTCGGGTGGATCCACCCAACTGGCGTCTGATTAGGCAGAGCGTCTGGGAGGCCTGGAGGACCAGGCCCTCACAGTTTTGATGCTGAGGGCCTAAGTTTTGATGCCGAGGGCCTAATTTAGGCCGCTGAGATCCTGAATTACCATCTCGCCGCCCATGCGCGTATTATGCAGCCCGGGCGCCCGGGTCAACAACGCTGAAGCTGCTAAAATCGTTAAAAGCCCCGAATCTAAGGTGTTTTCCATTTTGGCGATTTCCTCGCTACCAGTTAGGCCTTTGAGAACCCCTGAGGCCTAGGCTTCTACGCAGATTGGCCAAAAGTCGTGGAATTTGGCTAGTGGCTTGTGAAGTCTATGATTGAAACGATTTGTTAACATGGTGATGCATTTCCGTAGTGTTGAGGCTGCCAACCTGGCTTCTAGACCTTAGAACGCCAACTGCACGTACCAGGGCCTGCATTTAAACATGTAAATACGGATTAGTGTCATCTTGACTTCACCGGGCTTCCTTATTAGTGCTCAGTAGGCCGTTGGGTGGCTGCCATGCAATACGGCATTTTACCATACAAAAAGCGGCCCCTGCGTTGGCACGTGTCAAAGACCCCCCCAGTAGGGTGCCCTGGTTTTTTGATGGGGTGCCCTGATCAAAGCTCTTAATTATTGCCCATTTGGCGGCTAATTGCTTCAGATTGATGCCAAGAAGACTCGCAGATAAATCACAAAAGGCGGTGCCCAGTAGCTGCAAAAATAGCAACGGCCGAGTCCAAGATTCACAGTTACCTAGCCAACTAAGAGAGATACCCAAGTAAAAACACCTGCACCAATATCGTCCAATATCGTCAAATCATCAGTCGTGAGCCATAAAACACAAAGAAGCCGTTGAAACCCCCTGGCCAAGCCTTTGACCCAAACACCCACGTGCTTTTCCACCTCACACAATACTCTACCCCAAACCAAACAGCAGCCGCTGACTAGGTAGGTAGTCACGCCATGCTGCCGATAAAGTGCTCGGCGGACCTGCTCTTCCAGCGCGTGGCGGGCACGCACATGGCCATAATCAGCAGCGTGACCAGAACCGTGGTGGTCCAGTACTGCGACGAGAACTCGTCGGGGACGGTGAAGATGGCCTGCCCATGCCAAGACGGCGGATATTAATCAGTCAATCATCACAACAAACGGGCAGGTGGGGTTGGTGAGGTGAGTCAGCGCTGCTGTGCCTATGCTGATAGTGAGGATGGCAAGGGTGAGAATGACAAGGGTGAGAATGCCAGAGGTGAGAATGGCAAGGGTGAGAATGTCAAGGGTGAAAATGTGAGCATAGCTCGGGGTTGAGTGATTGTTTGCTCTTTCCTCCCCGCTTCCGAAGAGGGAGAATGTCTCCGTTCCTCACTTATTCGTTTAAAAAAAAGGGGAGAGTTAAAAAAAGGGAGAAACAGAAAAAAACTCACAGCAATGCACGCAGCTGGCAGGAACACGAGCCCCAGCACGGCGAGATACTTCATGGCGGTGCCCTCCATCCACGACGCGACGGCGATGGATTTCGAGTTGTTGGCCAGCTGCAGCGCGCGGTGGTTGTTGACCTCGTCCTTCTGCACCTGCAGGCGGCCCCGCAGGTAGTGCGAGCGCAGGTTGACGCAGGCGGCCTTTTGCGCCAGGTACCGCAGCTGCTCGGTCACGGCGGCGTGCTGCCGCTCCTGAGCCGGCGTTGTCGTTGCTGATGCTGCCAGGGTGCGCGCGTGCTTCGCCACGAACCGGCTGACCTGGTCGATTCCCAACACGACTACCTGCGTGTAGTTCTCCCAGCCGAGCGCCAGCTGTGCCAGCCCGATCGACCGCTGGTTGAGCGCCGCCTGGTCCTTGGGGCGCCGCGCCCGCACCGCCGCCAGCGACTGGGCCGCCGTTCCGGTCGGCGCCGTGCCGGCTGCCGGCGACAGCGTCTTGAGCGGCACCCCTGCCGCCGGCTGCGTCTTACTCCCGCCGGACAGCTGCACACGCGGCATCAGAAACCGCGGGATGCTCGCACCTCGAGCCTCCTCTTCATCTTCCCTGCGAGCGGCAGCGGCCGCGGCCGGGGGGCGTGCCGAAGACAGCAGCGGGTTGCCCGTAGTCACGACAGACCCGTCGCGGGCGAGCAGGATGCCGCTCTGGCCGCCGTCGGTCTCGAGCTCGAACGTCTCCTGCCACGTGTCCTCGATCTTCTGCTCGAGCGCGTCGCGGAAGTAGCTGTACACAATCGCCGGGACGGCGGCCGGGTGCGCGGCCACGTCCGCGGCCAGCAGCACCGCCCGTAGCATCGCGTCCAGGTCCGCGTCCGAGCTGCACAGCACGAGACCTTCCGTCGTGTTGGTCTCGTGGCAGTGCGACAGCGCGAGCGACGCCGTTGTGCCCACGATCGCCGAGTCCGGCAGCTTGAGCGTGATGCCTGGGGATGATGGTTAGGAAACGGGGTCTAGACGAGAACGCGGCGAGGGGATATCTTACCCAGCCGGTTGGTGGGAGCTGTTGTCTTGCCGCCGGGAGTCCCAGGTGGCGGATAGTAGACCTGGAAGTGTGTCGTGAGATACATGGCCGGGGTTGAGGCGATGCGGGCTGCCGCCCCCGGGGGCAGCTGCATCGCCGTCCACAGGCGCTGCAGGTGGGCTTCCGACTCGAAGGGAAAGACCCACGTGCCCGTCTGGTGCCGGAAGGGAATGAAGACGGGCAGCGGGCCGCCCTCGTTGGTGCACGTCCGGAGCTGCAGGCATTTGGCCGCTCTGGGGTCGGCGCCTGTCAGTACGTCGAGTCGTGGCTGGTAGCAGCACAAAGACACGCAGAGACTAGCTTACACGATCCTGACCCGCCCGGTTGGCCGAGGTGGGTCGCTTGTCTCGTCGATCCTTGGCAGCGCCATGACTTGGTTGTAAGTCAAGACTTCGATGCTGGTTCGCGACTTGGCCGTGTCCAAGAGGTTGAACTGCTGCGACGCGGCATATTTGACATCGCTGTTGATCCTCAGCGCCTCAATGGTGGCAAACGCATTTGCTATATGCGGAATGCTCTGGTGGTTGTCCAGCATCTCGCGTCGGCTAGTAGAAGACATCATGACCCCCCGGAACCCGTCTGGGCTTCTTCATAAGGTGCTTTGGAATTTCAGAACACAAGGTTACTGGAGTTGCTGGAGTTGCAAGTCCAGAGCATGAGTTGCTGGAGATGCAAGTCCAGAGCATGAGCGCTATTGTGCACGCTGGCTGCAGCTCCATTTACATTAGGCACGGACTTGGTTCAAAATTCGCAAAGATTGCCAGACGTAGCTCATGGGGAAGAGAGAGGGTTGGGGGACCACGAAACCCCCCACTGCGAGCCGTGGCATCCGCTCCTGCAGCTCCGATCCAGTAACTGTAGCTGCGCCTCCACAGCTTTCCCTGATAATGCAAGGAGACACCATATCGGCCCAATAGCTTCAAAGCGCAGCCTCTTTGGTTGTAATTCCAGCCAAGCGTCCATATCTAGACATTTTTATGGTGCGCGTTTTGCAAAAATAGCGAGAGAGGGAACTTGCGATAGTATTATTACAAACGAGCGTCTTTACTGTCAGTTGGTTCACTTGATTCGGTTAATTGCGGTATTGTTGCTGAAGACTCGGGACATAATAGTTTCAGACGTAAACAAAGAAAACCTCACATTTTCATCACTGCGCCGTGATTGACATGCACAGTGCCGACATCTAACTCACTATTCCATATAAAACCGTTTTCCATTTGCATAGTTACATGTCAACTGCTGCGTCAAAATCCGGACTCGACCTTGAAGCAGGTGTAAAGTTGAGAAGGCCGATTTTCGCCAGGGTTAGGGTCTACAAATGGCCTGGACCCGTCTGAAACGGTGCCACCGAGGTGCGACGGCCGCCAGTGGTAGGGCCCGTCACCACCGCGTCTCCGAAGCGTCGCATCAAACGGCACCCGGCGCCAACACCAAGCGGACATCAGCCCACTTCCGCCTCTGTCGGCAGTATTAAAATTACGCGGGCCGGTTCCCAGCCAAGCTCTTGAAACCGCCTGCTCAATCGGTCCGCCGACGGAAGCTCGGACATCGGAAGGCCAGCTTCTGACGGCCCCATCCAATGTACCTTATATAACCCAGCTGTACTTACCCTGTGCAGATCCACCCCCTTCCTTAGTTCCGTTCGCATTGATCTTATTCTCTGCCCTCCCCAAAGTCAAACCATCAGGGGGACAAGTTCACCTCCTCCCGACCCAAAGCAAAGCCTCGCCGCTCGCTCGCTCGCCACACTCGTTCGTTCACTGCAAATCCCGCAGCGCATCAGGCGGGAAAGAGATGCGGCCACTAACAGGCTTCTTCAACATTGAACCGCGGCAGGTGCTCAACGGCGTGCCCGGGCAGCCCGCGCCGGAGGACGTGACGCCGCTGACAAAGGCTGACCTGCAAGGCGTGTACGGCATCACGGGCGCCACCCTCGCGCTGTTGGTCCTGCTGACGCTCTTCTACATGGTGCACGAGTGCAGCCGCGGCGGCCTGTCCCGCCACAACCTCATGCTGGGGCATCACCACCCGGGCCACGCTCATAACAAAGAGATCTCGGTATAAATAAGTTACCGCCCATAGCATCGATGGGGCAGAATGTGCGAGAGTAAATAACATGCTGGATACAAAAAAGAGCGCAACGGGATTGCATGCGCTTGTCTCCAGATCTGGAGGACGATGGGAAGTCTTGGACGGATACCATAATAGTCGTTTGGCGTTGCATGGGGGTTGCATGGGCATGGGGCTGGCGTTGTGGGGGGACGAATGGATGGCATTTCGTTGGATTTTCTTGTAAATCGACTTATCATGGGGCTTTTTTCACCTTGCATTCTGGCGAAGTGTCTTGGGATTGGCACGTGTATTTGTTGGCGATCTTGTTTTGTCGTCCTCCCGTGTTTTTTTTTAATTCAATCTCATTCTCCATGCTTCATACGAAGTGTTTGGGCGTCAGTAAAAACAAGTTCCGGGTTCTAGATCTTCCCAAACTCGGATATTTGGTGAACGCATGAGGTGACTCTTAATTGGGCTCAAAGATGACCAAAACCTTGAAGATTACTTATCTCGGCAAGGGAGAATCCAGCATAGGGATCCGGCAGCAGATAAGCAACGCGAGACACTTTGGCAATCGCGAATTGCAAATTCACGGTCGCCAAAATGTGCATCGGCAAATGTGCATCGCGGTTTGATGGCGGGAAAGTGTCAGCGGCCCCACCCGCAATGGCTGAGGCCAGAGAGTTGAAACGGCGACGGCCGGGCCGCCGGCCGCCGGCGCTGTCCCCGCTGTTCCAAGGCCCAACTGAACGTTGGCCCACGAAAGTGCAAACGAAAAAAGGGAAATGGAGCCCGTCAAATGCAGTCTGTCGCTTTCTTTCTCTGCTTGATTGTACTTGGATCATGGCATCTGACTGCAACTGGCCAATCCCATCCGAGCCTCAGTTCGCATCCGCGATCGAGTTCGTGAAGCGCCTCCCTCGCGAAGTCAGGTGGTGATGCGTTTAGGCGGACTCGGCTTTTTGGCAGGCGCGAAGTCTGCCTCGTGGTCCACTGTCAGGGGACACAACCTGGAAAAGTCGGGGATAGCGGGGTTGCGGGGCAGTGCCAACCGAGCAACTGGGACGTTGGAACTTGGGAAGGTGAGGTGGGGTACCGATTTTAACTAATCATCAGCGTCAATCAGTGATGCGCTTCCTCACCAGTACGATTTGCAGCGCAGAGCGGGATTGCGATCGTAAAGGAATTTTTTTTAATCTCGCCCTATCGCATCCGCGCCCAACTGCCTGGCCATTCTGTTAAGCCGCGACACGCAGGCCAGCCGCGCCCGTTTGGCGCCAAGCAGGTGCCTTCCTAGGGGATTCTAGCGGCCTGCCTGCCCTGCCTGATCGCTAAATGAGCTTACCCCCTCTGGACCATGTGGTAATAGGCAGCACCACGCCTGGACAGCGCGAAACGGCTTGGCTTGAGTCACCGGCCGCGCTGCAGCGGGACGCACCAACGGTGCAGCACTTCGATACGCCAAAGATGACAAGACACGATTCCTCTCTGAGATGGCCGGCCGGGCGGTTGCCCATGACTCGGATGTCGACCTCAGACAGGACCAATAAAGTGGTCCTTGGTGGACGGCCGGGGCAGCCACTCTATAAGACAGGCAGGTTCCGGCCCTCTCGAGCACTTTCCACCACCATCCCCGCCTCCGGTCAGTCAGTCATCTTTTCGGCACTGCATCACTAGCGCCCCTGCGCCGTGACAACAAGGGCGTGCTGCAGAGCAGTGTTGACACTTTTTCCACATCCGTGTCATTGACACGCCTTTCCCCCCAACCCCCCTTTTCGTCCGACTTCCGAAACAAGCTTATAAATAGCCCACCATGGCGAGACAAACCGACGCCTCTCGAGAAACAATCTTATCGCCAACGGTCTTCGAGCGCCGGTACTTCCCGGGCCGGGCCGAGACCGGGGACGCCCTCCCCGGCGCCAAGCACCGCCGCCGGCCCCTCTCCGGCTGGAGCCAAGAAAAGCTCTACTACGCCGAGCAGGCCTACTGGAACAACCCCGACGATGAGCAGGTCAAGCAGCACTACCTGACGCTTGCCGCTGCCAACCAGGCCCAGAACAGACAACAGCACGCCCCATCCCTCGGCTGGTGGGACAGGAGTAGCGGCGCAGAGGAACAGAGGGGTCAGCGCCACATCCGCGAGGGCCGTGCCGTCGAGATCGTCGAGGGTGGCGACCTCGCCCGTTCCGCCCTTCACCTCCCGAGTGACCGCACAGCGAAGGGTGGCCGCCGGCCACCTTCGCTTGAGCGCCAAGATGCCTTCCGTGACCCGCATACTTCCAAGACCTCTAACCCAGCGCTCCTCGTGAGCCAAAACCCCAGCAGCTCCGGCAAGAAGAACAAGAACAAGCGCACCTTCCGCCAACACCTCCTGTCTGGGAGCAACGACGACTTCCCCGAGCCCCACGGCAGCGGCGACTATGTCGACCCCGGCGACGACATCCAGGTCGAGGACCTCTACCGGCGCGGCATCCTGTACGACAACGAGTTCGAGCGCGGGTCCGGCTTCGGCTTCGACGCCATCGTGCACGACGGCGCCCCCCGTCTGTTCAACGTCTACGAGGCGCGCCCGCCCGCCAAGCGCGGCCGCAGCGCGCACGGCACGAAGCTCGACCCACAATCCAACAACCCAACCGACCTCTCGCTGCCGCTGGACATGTCCCGCGGCGCATTTGGCGAGGACTCGGCGCTGGCGGCCTTCCTGATCTCGTCCGACGATGGCGTGGTCGTCTCGCACTACCGCGACACGGGCGTCGATCCGGCAGCCATCTTCCCGCCCGTCTGGTCCGAGCCGCCGTCGCCGATGAAAATGGTGCTGCTCGGCGGGGCCCCCTCGCCGCGCGTCACCATCAGCTACGGGCTGGACAAGGGGGCCGAGGCGGCCGAAACCGGAACCACCGCAGCACCCCCAAGAATTTCAACAATAACCACACCGCCGCCACCTGCCCGGCGCTACTACCTCAATGCTTCAACACAGACGGAGCGCGAGCTGGCAAACTGGTACGACGGCTTTCCCGTCGCGTCGGCCACGCTGTCGGCGTGGGCGACGGCGACAACAACGATCGAGACAACAACATCAGCAGCAACAACAACAACAACAGCAACAACAACATCAACTGCAACATCAACTGCAACATCAACTGCAACATCAACTGCAACATCAACTGCAACATCAACTGCAACATCAACTGCAACATCAACTGCAACGGAGGAACCAGTCCCGGACCTAGTCTTCGACTCGACGCACTACTGCTGCGACAGCAGCCTGCACCACGACGACGACGACTCGGAAGACGACCTCGTGTCGTGGGAGATCATCCTCAGCGCCGAGGGGTTTGTGAGTGACCACGGCGTGTGGTGGTACGACGGCAACGGCAACGCGGCAACGACAATCCCGTCGCCGGCGGCGCGGGCAGCCGCAGCGGCCAAGACGCCGCGGTCGGCGAGGGGGAGGTTCTTCCGGCGACGCGGAGAAGAAGAAGACGAAGATGATGACATGGACGGCGACAACATGATGATGACCAGCCCCGACGTCAACGGCGCCGACGCCGACGACGCCTGGGTCCTTGTTGTGCTGGGCGCCGACGGCTTGTAGCAGGTCCGCCGATCCGGTTCCGCTCTATCCACTCTTTGGTTCGCAAGAGGGTAGATAATACGGGCGGGTGCTGGACTCGTCGCTCACCATGCAGCTGCGCGCTGCGCTCCGGACTGGCCCTCTATGGTATGTCCCAGCACACAAAAGGTTCCAGGCGGCGGCGGTTTTTTGGTGGTGTAGGCGGATTTTGGTCTGGCGCGGTGGCGGCCGGGAACCAACCAGATGCGTGCTCGCGGACCTGTTTTTCTAGACGACGGGGTTTGTTTCTGCTCGAGCTCTCTGGTTGCGCGCAGGCGGGGCGGCGGGAACGCTCTGCTTGGCGGGTTGTCTGTCTTGGTCTGTCTTGGTCTGTCCTGGTCTGTCTTGGTCTGTCCTGGTCTGTCCTGGTCTGTCCTGGTCTGTCCTGGTCTGTCCTGGTCTGTCTTGGTCTGTCTTGGTCTGTCTGTACAGTGCGTGTATGATCCTTGTACCCGCGCCGTGTGTTTGTGTTGTGTTGTGTTGATGTTTGGTCGGGCATGGGCTGGTGGAGCGCTGCATTGCCGGAGCTCGGTTGCATTTCATTTTGTCCTTCTTTCTTTGCTTTCCTTGGTTCGCTTTCTAGGTACCTAGCATTACTACAGCGTTGCAGCATCTGCTCTTTTTCCTTGTTTGAAGATCTCCTTTTCTTCAGGCATACTAGTAACTCCCAGTCTTTCATTAACTCATAATTTATCAAAGTACGATCTGTCAAGCTATTCTGATCTCTGATACGATACTTTCAGAAGTTGACATGGCTAACCCCCCGTCCCTTGTCTTTCCAAACTCCAAGTGTAAAAGTCCAAGTAGGAACGAGTATCCCACAAGCAGTCTCAAATCATTCCAAAAAAACACAAGAGGTGCAGAGTCAGGTTTTTGTTTCTAGTTAATTACCATTTACCACTCCGTAAATGAAGGAGTGTCTCCTTCATCGCGTCAAAAACAATAACATAAAGACCAACCCCAGTCAAAGCCAAGCAAATTAATTACCAACCAACTTCCAACGCCTAAACACCGAAATTCCACCATCATCCATCATACCACTCCCTCCCCAGCCTAAACTGTCAAAACCATTGTTTGTTTGTCCAACCCCTAACAACCTCTCAACAAGACCCATCATTACCCGACGTTTACATGCCGCATCGGCTCAAATGGCGACGGCGTGCGCGCCCGGACGCCAACGAGATCAACATGCGACGCATACCCGTGGTCGTGCAAGCCAGCCATCTCGTCCTTGCCGGCCGAGAGGTGCTTGTAGCTGGCACCACGAACACAGAACGCCGACGGGCCGTCGCCAACCCGCCGGTCGCGCCGCGCCGCCATGCGCGACCGCCCCGTCCGCACGCGCACCCGGTGCTCGCGCACCGCGATCAGCGCCCACAGCGCCACCGCCGCCGCCAGCCCGCCAGCTACCCACGCCACGCGCGCGAACGTGTCGCCCTACTGCGCGCTGACGCTGCCCGACGATGCGCTGCCGATGTCGGCGACCAGCTTGTTCGTCAAGATGTGCCCTCCTGCCGCGGCGAGGAGCATCCCGATGGCTGAGACCTGGTTTTGTCGATAATTTAATTAGCACGCGGTTTTCCGTTGCGACGATGAGGGTCGGGTAGCTGGTGATGTAGTTCTTCTCGACCAGGTCGACGCCCCACACCCGCCAGAGCCTGTTTGCGTGTCACTAATGTCAGCACGTTTTCTGGCGATTCAGCACGTTCTCTGGCGATTCAGCACGTTTTCTGGCGATCGCTGTGCGTGTTGGATGGGAAAAGGCTTACCATTGCTGGTCGAACAGCTGCTTGCCCCACGGCGAGCAGTAGTCGGCCTCGTACTTGTCGCCGTTCTTTTTGCCGCTGCAGTCAGCGCCGGGAAGGCTGCGAAGAAGTCCTTGGGCTTGGATTAGTCGTGCGAGTCTGGGAGGCCGTGGTATTTCTCCTTGCCGGCTGTGGTCTCGTACTTGGCCGTGTCGATCTGCGAGAGCATGTCAGCGGGGTTCGTATGGATATGTGCTGTCTGTGGGGGCGAGTACCAGTGCGAAGTAGACGCCCGAGAGCCTGGGCAGGTGCTCGGCATTGTCAATGCCCCCCGTGCCGGCCAGCAGGAAGATGATGCCGGACGACAGCACCGTCACCTGCAATAGCAGCACCACCGGCAGCAGGAGGATGGTACAGCTGCAGTTTCGCAACATTGTGACGTGTCGATGCCGCCCGAGTGTGCAGTGTGACGACTAAAATGACCCGACTGTCAGGTCACAGAAGAGTTGTTGCAGTCAAGTCTACAGCAAGATCTGGCCGTGGGCGGATGGGTCGAGATGCGGGGATAGAAGTAGTTACTCCTTGAGAGCGGAGAATCATTGATGCTCACCTCGCTACCTTTCTGTGGCTGGACAGCTGACACACTCTCTGTAGTCTTTTGTGCGCGAGCCAAGCCCCGCAAGGCTGATCTCGGGAGCTAGAAGCAGCTCTGAGTCCTTCCAGCGCCACCCGACTCTAGATCTAGGCCGCATCCATTGATTCCAGGTGGGCTGATCGGTTGAAGTCGGCTTGCCAAGATATGGGGTAACAGAGCTGTTGGCAGATCCCATTTGGGCGGAGATTGGATACCTGGTGGCTGTTGTAGCCCATTCAGCTGTCCGCTAGAATAATTGTTTATGGCACTTCCGCAAACGGAAAGGGGGGTAGATGACTTTAGCTCAAATCGCCAAGAACCCCTTCAAAGAAGCTGATGAGCTGCCTCCCCGCAATCCACAGCAAAAGGCCCGAAGCTAGAGCTGAAACAAGCTTAAAGACGCAAGTCTGCCAAGCAAAGCCCACTCGGCTGCGGCGATAGGCTAGGGAATTACCGGGTCTAGAGTCGCTCAGCCCTACGGCATTGAGTCTTGGCTGTGGGGAGCTCGACGAGGCTGGTCCGGTTCGATCGGCCACGAACAAAGAAACATGGCTCAGTGACTGTAGTACTTGCTGGCCGCAGGTCTCCCCGCCTCAGCCCAGAACGATTGCAATGGTAGCAAAGTGAGTAAGGTGATTGCATGCATGTCCTGAGCAGCAAAGGGTGGCTGCCTCCCGGATCGACTGTGGTTTTGTTTTGGAGATAAATGAGCAGACTAACCGTCAAAGTGGAGTTGCTCTTCATCTTGCCAGAGTTCTGGTTTTGTACCCTCAAGTCTACCAAAACAAATTGTAATTATCTTGCCCGCGCCCAGCGGCTCTGCGGCCATGCAACTATTTCTACTTGCACTTGTCCCGGCAATGGCGCTAGGAGCGTATTACGAGGCGGACTACAGACACTCAGAGGTCTATGGCGAGGCCCACTCGACAAATTCGCCAGACTACGCTTCGTCAACCCCCACCTCACGGTGGTACAGCACCTCGTCCGAGACTTCTTACTACAAGTCTTCCTCAACCTATACCCCGTCGACGTCAACATATACACCTTCGACGTCCACCTATACTTCGTCGACGTACACACCATCCACAGAGATCTACTATCCCCCCACCCCCCCAGTCCCCCACCCGGGCCCCAACCCAACCTGCGGCGCCGTGAACCACATCACCGTGACCGTCACGCAAAGAGTCTACCCAACCGGGTACCCGCCCCTACCTCCAGGCAGCTACTGCCCGGACGGCCCCCTACCGCTGTGCAAGGCGCCGCCACCAACAACCTGCCCCGACGGCACCGCACCGCCCTGCAAGGCGCCGCCAGCAACCTGCCCGGCGGGGTGCGCCGTGCACAGCAACCACTGCGACGCAACCACAGCGCCGACGTGCATCTTCCCGGACCCGCGCGTACCGAACCCGCGCGCCGCGTGCGCTTGCCGGCCCGGGTACAAGGCGTCGGCGCCCGTCGCCGACACGGACACGGCCCGCCAGTGGCGTCTCGACATTCCGGGCCAGGAGCACCGCGTGTGGGTTGCGGAAGGTGTGGCTTGTGATCAGTTGTGTGTGGTCTCGACGGGCGTGGATAGCTGTCGCGAGGTGACGGCGTTGCCGGCTGCTTGTGCTGGGTATTGATGTTGGGATGGAGGGGTGAAAGTGTCTTCTCGCTCGTTTTTATTTTTGGGTTGAACTTAAGCGTTAGTGTTTGTTTATTTGCTTGTTTGTTTGTTTGTTTGTTTTTGTCTAACTAAGGGAGTGATTGGGTTTACGAGTTAATTTCTTGGCTGCAACTTTGGAAGGCTTGGAAATAATGTTAATAACGGTCAATGTCGGTTCATATGGGAGTTTCTTATCTGTTTCTCGGCCTCAACCATAACGTGGGATCTTCCCTAATTCAGTCAAGCACCGTGTGCCCGTTGACTGACTCGGGGAGTGGGCACATATGGATCTCAACACCCAATTCTCCTTCCATCAGCCAACTAGCGCTACGGCGGGTGTCCACACCTGCAGATCTTCCGTAGTATAGTGGTCAGTATATGAGCTTGTCATTCGATTTCGCTCGGGACCCGGGTTCAATTCCCGGCGGGAGAGTTTCTTTTTGACATTTTCATCGGCAGCGCTGCAAACTCGATGGTCCTGTTTTTTTAAGTTGTCGTTTTCAAATATTCTTTTTGCCGCCCGTTGTTATTGTGCTCGCAAGTCTTGTAGTGACTTTAAATGATTGAGTTGGGACGAAACATGGCTGTGATGAGATGGAAATGGAACCCGACTATTGGTATCAGACCCTGTTTTCTCCAGATGCCAAGATGGCAAGGCACACTAATCGGGAGTGGACAACAAGTTCCCTACCTTAAATTGGTTTTCGTATTCTGGCAAAGCATTAAGCACACTCCAACCCGAGACGGCTCGCTACCGTTGAGCTCGGCTGGACACTGGCGACTGGATAGGAGGGCCGGGAGAATCTGCTATCGATTCGATGTTTATCAGGATCTGTTCGCCAGCGCTGCCGCCATTTCCCTGGAAAAAACGTCACGCATATCTGTCTCGGGAGGATGGATTCACCCCCGACACTTAATTGGACTAGCGGTTTCAAATCGTCGAGGAACTGTTTGCACTGCCACTCTTGAGTCTAAACTCGACCAGCCAGAAATAATATGTGCAGCAGCTTAGGCCCAGCCGCCCAGGCATTTACAGCCACCAGCTGCTTTGTAGCAGCGTGGGTTTTCAACACCGTGTTGGTGGCGGTTTTGGCTTGGACTGAAACCAGAAAAGGAATATCTACTATCACGCTGATCGAGAAAAATGCGTGAACGTGCGAACAGAAGTCTCCGCAGTCCCAAATCAAATTTTCCCGAGCCCGACGCTCCAGACAACCACGCCGTTGTTTATCGAATTTGCAGTCTCTGTCGCCCTTTTCCGCGATAAGATGGATGCGAAGCACTTGTGTCTGGCTCAGTGCGTCGTCGTCGTCGTCACGTACCATTCCCCATATGGCTACCACGACCATCTAATAAACGATCGATAACTTAATCAAGACGCAGCTGCCTCGTTTGTGCGAACCTCCTCAGCAGTAGATCCCGTGCCTCGCAAGGCACTCCACACCCTAGGCAGCCGTTTGCCGAGGCGAGAAAAATATGCGACAAAGAGTTGCCGTGTGCTGTATTGGGAAGGAGCTAAGCCCTAAATTCCAAGCCACGTTACACAGACCCGCCCCCGTTAGGCGTTTGGCACCCAACACTTACAACTTGGGCACTCGGCGTTCCTTCTGACGATCCAGTGCTCCTTCCCTCAGCGAGTACTTGGTCTGTGCATACACGTATCAAGTATTAATTCCCTCTGCCGAATTAGAGCTTGGCCAGTTCGTCCCAACTCGAGCTTCATGAGTTGGAAAGCGTTCCTGCCATGCTGGCTAGCACTACGACCAAAGCTGGGCGGCGATCTCGAGCAAACTACTGGATGCGCGCATTCGATGAATGATTATGTACCTATCCGCTTTCAGCCCCCATTTTGCAAAAATAAAGTATTTCACATATCTGGGTTTGGGTCCTTGACGCACAAAGAAAAAGAAATTGGGTTGGGGGTGGCTTTGCGGGAAGCCGCCTTCTTTGGACTGCCAAGCTGCCAGGATGGCGGACCGAGGAGCCCAATTGGCCATGTCCACGCCGAGCCGTGGTATCACATCATTCCGCATCCAAGACCGCGCGGCCGTCCTCTTCCAGCTAGAGCATGTCTGGGGAAACAGGGGAAGCCGGTGTTGGGCCAATTGACGAGCGGCCAAACGGCAATGTTCTGGCGCTTCGACGATGTGATCATTGGGCCGCTCACGCCCCTTTCAAGCCGCGTCACTCGCTGCATGGAACACGGCCTCGACATATTTACTTCATGGTACGCAGAGATAGCGCGTTGGCATTTGGATAACCGATGCCGATGGACTACGGGATACAAGGTTGATTGATGGATACATAGAGGTCGAGAAGCACCTCTTTGACTTTCTCGATCCAGGAGTTCCAGCACAGTCACGCTCTCCTGCACCCCCATCTCGACTCTCGGCTGTAGCAGAATCACTATCACCACCGCCGTCGACATGGCGTGGTCCTCACTACGGCAGCTTGCGAGGCAGGTCAAGGCGCTGGTGTGGAAGAACCTGGTGCTGCTGGTCACGCGGCACTGGCTATCGACGCTGTTGCTGGCCGCCGTCGCCCCAATCGCCATTCTTGCCGTCACCCTCAACATCAAGAACTTCGAGCCGGCCAAGAAGGGCTTTGGCGTCGGCTCGCCCGCGCCCGTGATCGCTCTCCGCGACGCCATTCCCGCTTCGCAGCGGCTGGTCATCGTCAGGGCCGACAACCCGGACTTCGGCTCCGACATTGACGATGTCATCAAGACCATCACGCAGCCGCTTGCGCCCAGCCAGTGGTTCCAGGTCAGCAGCCGCCAGGAGGCCACTGACAGCTGCTTCACCAACTTCCGCGGCACGTCGGGCTGCTATGCCGTCATCACCTTCAACGACTCGCCCTTGTCCACCGTCCCGTTTCTGAACCACACCTGGTCCTACACGGTCCGCTTCGACCCCATTCACGGCCAGGTGTACAGCGCCGATGTCTTCTCCCAAGACAATACCTACCAGAGATACTGGCTGCCCACGCAGCTGGCCGTCGAGAATGCCATGACCAACTCCACCGAGGCCCCACTCACCTACATGTATACCACGCAAACGCAGGAGGATGTGGACGCTGACCAGAGAAAACAATACGCCAAGAACGTGATCCGCATCTTCGTCATCGTCTTCTTCCTCCATGTGGTGCCGTCCATCTACCATGTTGTCAACGTCATCACCACGGAGCGCGAGATTGGCCTCTCCCAGCTGGTTGATGCCATGGGCAGCGGTCCTGCCGCTCGCGTCGCCAGCCACATCATCGCTTTCAGCATCGTGTACTTGCCAACGTGGCTTATCTCTGGTGTTCGTATGTTTGCTCCTATTATCCCTCCGTCACTAATTAGCCCGCACGCAATAATTATCTATCAACACATCATCTAACTATTAACCGACAGTGTACTGGGACCTCCTCTTCCCCGACACAAATGCGGCCATACTCATCTTCTGGCAGCTGTTTAGCAGCCTGGCCTTTCTCAACGCGTCCGTCTTCGCGGCAGCCTTCTTCAAGACGCGTAGAATCTCGAGCATATTCGTCGTCATCTGCTTCGGTCTCCTCGCCGCAGGCGCCATGGACACGCTTAGCCAGAGGATCCAGACGAGCAGCGTCTTGCCTCTGTCGCTCTTCTTTCCGGCCATGAACTACATCTATCTTGTCTCTCATGCAAGTTTCCCCGCCCGCCATGCCGCGTCTAACCCTGTCTAACAATGTCCCGCGATAGATGGTAAGGTTTGCCGTGATCAACCAGCCCGTCAACATGTGTCAAACCTCGGGGCTCGAATCGTTTGACCTCGAGCAGTCGTACTACGTCCCCGTGAAGACGTTCTGGGGGTTTCTAATCCTACAGATCTTCTTCTACCCGGTGCTGGCCATCCTCGCCGAGCACTTTGTCCACGGCATCAACCACAAGGGGCGCGCCATGACGGCGACAGGAGACACGGAATTCTCGGGGGGCGGCGACGCCGACTCTGGCGTGGCCATCAGGACCACCGGGCTGGCCAAGGTGTATACCCTGACGTGGCACAAGAACTGGGCCGGCTTCGGCAGGGACAAGAACACGGGGCTGCGGGCGCTGAACGGCGTCGACCTCGTCGCCCACAAACGCCAGATCCTGTGCCTGCTCGGCGTCAACGGCGCCGGCAAGTCCACCACGCTCGATCTGCTGTCAGGATTCAAGCAGCCCACGGCCGGGACTATGGACATTGCTGCCAGTCCCTCGCAGCTTGGTTGGTGATCTTCCAACTTCGAGACCCCCAAGTCCAACAAGCCCACTAACATGAGTCGTGATCTAGGCATATGTCCGCAGCAAAATGTCTTGTTTGGCCGGCTTACGGTTCTCGAGCACGTCAAGTTCTGGTCTCAGCTGAAGGGCGGGAGGGAAGACGCCAATGCCATGCACGAGCTGATTGCAGCATGCAACTTGTCCCACAAGACACACAGCCAGGCGGGCACGCTGAGCGGTGGGCAGAAGCGCAAGCTGCAGTTAGCGTGCATGTTTGTCGGGGGCACCACGGTGTGTCTGATGGACGAGGTGACGTCTGGACTGGTGAGCTGCTGACCGGCCGTCTACCCTTTTTCTCTGCCTCCATACTGACCACCGTCTGATCAGGACCCGATATCCCGGCGCGCCATTTGGAACATTATCCTGGCGGAGCGCTCCAAGCGGTCTATGGTCTTCACGACGCACTTCCTCGACGAGGGCGAGGTGCTGGCAGACCACATCGTCATCCTCTCGAAGGGCCAGATCAAGTGCCAGGGTCCGGGCATCGAGCTTAAAAACACTTACGGTGGTGGCTATCGCGTCTACGTCCCCCTCGAGTCGGCACACGGGGGCGTCAAGGGTATCGACGCCCCGTGGACGCTTCACCAGGACCAGATGGTCTACCAGACGCCCGATTCGCGCTCGGCGGCCCAGATCGTGTCGCAGCTCGAGGCGGCCGGTCACTCAAACGTGCAAGTCGCCGGGCCCACGGTTGAAAACGTGTTTCTGCACGTGGCCCAGGCCGACGTGGAGGCACAGGAGCTGGCGCTAGCGCTAGGGCACCAAGACGATGAAAAGGGAGTGGACATCAACAACAGCAACACCATCAAGGGCGCGGCGCCCATGCTGCTCCCCGGGCAGCAGCTCAGCTCGGGGAGGCCGACGTCCTTCTTCCAGCAGGTGCGGATCCTGATGATGAAGCGGATGCGGGTGCTGCCGCGGTACTGGGCGTCTGCGTTCCTGGCCCTGTTGTTGCCGATCGCGCTAATGCCCGGCATCAATACACTGATCAAGAAGAGTTTCATCCGGCCCTACTGCGTCAACCACAACAACCAGTGGAGCATTTACGAGCCCGCCAACGTCAGCCTCTACAGCTTCTACTACTACAGCCCCGACTTCGAGTATGTGGGCAAGCACATGCCCTTCGGCCCACCCTCTGCGGTGTCCGCGCTGCGCGACGTGCTCAGCAAGTTCCCCGTTGGCTATGAGTACAACATGTCGTACTTCGACGCAGACTTCGACGTCTACGACACGCTCGACGAGTTCCAGGCCAAGATCCACAAAGAGCACCCCTTCGGCCAGGCGCAGCTGTTTATCGGTACCGACGGCAAGCCCACGACCATCGCCCAGAACTCGCAGACGAGCATCGAGGGCGCCATGATCTCGCTCAACCTGTACACGTCCATCCGCAGCGGCGTCGAGATTGCGGCCCACATCGACTATACCTACCAGCCGGTGCGTTTGTGTGCTCACATATGTCATATCCACCCTGCGAGGTCGTTTGCTGACTTTGTTTTTGTAACCGCAGCCCGTCTCTGACGGCGGAAGTTCCACTTACATCCTGGTGAGAAGCTCTCCCCACCCTTCTTCCTCACCCACCATGCAACACTGACATCACGCTGCTACGGCCAGTATGCCTCTCTGATCATGGCCCTCTACCCGGCCTTCTTCGCGCTGTACCCGGCGTTTGAGCGCGTGCAGAATGTGCGGGCGCTGCAATTCTCCAACGGCGTGCGGCCGCTGCCCATGTGGACGGCCTACTTCTTGTTCGACCTCGCCTTCGTGACTGCCGTGTCAATCGCCTTCACCATAACCGTCAGCCAGCAGTTTCCTCTGTGGTGGGGCTACGCATATATGTTCCCGGTGTGCCTGTTGCACGGAATCACGGCCATCGTACTGGCCTACATCGTCAGCCTGCGCGCCTCGTCGCAGCTGTCGGGCTTCCTGTGGGCCATTTGCTTCGCGCTGCTGAGCTGGTTTGCCATGGTGTTGGCTTATGTCGTAAGTTGCATGTCTCTTCCTGTGGTCTTCTCGTCTAGGCTTGTCCCCAACTGACTGCCAAAATAACAGCTACCCAACACGATATCCGACGCGATCAACGTGCAGCGCAACGCCGACATCGTGGCCTACACGCTCGGACTCTTGTTCCCGATCGGCAACGTGATCCGCGGCATGGCGGTGGGCTTCAACATGTACCAGCTCGCGTGCCGCGACGACGGCGCCGCGGCGACGCCCGGCAGCTGGTGGGGCTACGGCTTCCCGATCACTTACCTGATCGTGCAGGCCGTGCTGTTCGGCGCCCTGCTCGTGTGGCTCGACAGCGACCTGTCCTTCTCGCTGCTGCTGCCGCGGCGCGGCCCGAGCAGAGGCGGTGCTGGCGGCGCCGCAGCTGTCGCTGCCGCTGGGAGATACGGCCCGCTGTCAGACGACGATATCGAGCTTGCCCCCGGCGGCAAGGCCGGCGCCTTCACAAAATCGTCGCCGGTCACGGCCTCGGCGCTCGGAGCCGGCGTCGAGAAGGAGACGCAGCGCGTCGAGGCCCAGGAGCAGCAGCTGCCCGCACCAGGCGGTGAGCGAGACCTCGTGCGCATGGTCCACGTGTCCAAGACGTTCGGGGGCGGCGGCGTGCCGGCCGTAGACGACCTGTCGCTGGGGCTCGGGCGGGGCGAGATCCTGGCACTACTGGGACCCAACGGCGCGGGCAAGACGACGGTTGTTGACATGATGCGCGGCGAGCTGCGGCCGACGCGTGGTGACATGTTCGTGCGCGACATGTCGGTGTCGCGGCACCCGCGCGCCGCGCAGCAGGCCACAGGCGTGTGCCCGCAGTTCGATGCCCTCGACCTCCTCACGGCGCGGCAGCACCTGGCCTTTTATGCGCGCATCAAGGGCGTGCCGGCCGCGGAGCTCGACGCCAACGTCAACACGGCGCTCGCGCGCGTCGGGCTGGCTGAGCACGCCGACAAGCAGGCGGCGGCGCTGTCGGGCGGCAACCGCCGCAAGCTCAGCCTGGCCATCGCGCTGATGGGCAACCCGGCTGTGCTGGTGCTCGACGAGCCCAGCAGCTCCATGGACGCGGCGGCCAAGCGCGCCATGTGGAGCATCATCCGGTCCGAGATGGCGACGGCGAGCGGCGAGGACTCAGCGGGGGGCGGCCGGGCGCTCCTGCTGACGACACACTCGATGGAGGAGGCCGACGCGCTGGCCACGCGCGCCGCCATCCTCAGCCAGGGCCGGCTGCTGGCGATCGGCACGACGGGCGTGCTGCGCCACGCGTACAGCAGCGTGTACCACGTGCAGCTGCTGCTGGCGTCGGCGCCGCACTCGCCCGAGCACGAGATGCACGCCGTCGAGGACTGGGTGCGCGCCGAGTTCGCCCACACCACCTTCGAGGGCCCCAGCCTCGGCGGCCAGGTCAAGTTCATGGTGCCCGCGTCGTCGCTAGGCCCCGCGCCGGCACCTGCTCGTGACAGCACGGACGACGTACGCCAGCAAGATTTCTCGTCGGTGCCGCTGCTCAAGGGCGAGCACGACGCCGATGCTGCTGCTGCCGGGAGTGGGAGTGTCAGCCATCTCATTTCGGTGCTCGAGGCCCACAGGGACCAGCTCGGCCTGCACGACTACTCGATCGGCGCGCCAACGCTCGAGAGGGTGTTTTTAAGCGTTGTTAAGGACAGCTATGTCGAGGAGGAGGGGAAGCAGAGGCGAAAGGGGCTGACTGGGCTTTTGGATTTCCTTGGCTGGAGACGTTCGCAGAAAGAATAAAATGGAGATGAAAAGTGGGGGATGGATTAATCATTAATGGATGGGGGATCGGATGGAGAGAAAGAGAGGCTTGCTTGATGTTACTCAGCCGAGGGTGAAGAAAGGGACTGGAAGCTGTTACGTATATGATTGCCTGCCGAGATACCTTTGATGGTTGATTTCTTTCGTCTTTACAGATACCCCGGGCCCATATACATCTTCTTGACCAGGTCTTGTTAACTGTGGCTAATTACGTCGTCCATTTCGAGCTCAACTGTCTTGAGTTCCATCGCAGTTCTTCAGAATTAACTCACTCAAACCAAAGTTGACCAGTCGGGGATTTTCACACTAGTTTCAATTGAAGTTGCAATACGACGTCTTCGTCGATGAGGAGAATGGCGGATCGCTGTTTTTATCCTGTTGTCTTCCTCCCACCCCGTCGACAAACCAGGTATCTGGTCCGCGCCCCACGGGACGGTGCGGGAGCCTGGGGCTACATGCATGTAAGAGGGTGGTAAGCACTCTGTTAGCGCTGGGGTAGAACTGCAGGGCGATATTTGCACAAATCATTCAAAGTGCGCCCCGCATGTTGAACATCTTTGCCTTGACCCTTGTTTACCCCCTCGCCAACGACCTTGTCGTCGACTTTCAAAGGCACGCCGCATTGCATTGTGTCGTCTTGCAAGATCAAACTGCCGAGTTCTTCTCAAACAAGCGAGTGAGTGACGAGGTATTCTAAGCAACCTTGGTAGGAGGCAAATCCACTTTTATGATAACTACTCCGCTCAAGCCGGTATGACTCTTTCGGTAGGGATGTTTAATTGTTTGACTTTTGCTGTACCGCGGAAAATGTTTAACTGTGTTCATTTTAGTGCATACACCTTATGGTGATGGGTAGAAGCAAAATCTCCACTCAAGGTGTTAAGCATCAGCACCACGGCACCAAGAGGTTGGCTCGGGAATTCAGAGCCTAGTTCGACGTGGAGTTTTCCTTGTTCGTCATCTCTGTCAAGAAGCGGCTTCCACATTGGCGGAAGGTTATCGAGATGGCAACCTAATTACCTTGCCTTACCTATCGCCTTGGACACACTAGTCTAGGTGTAATTGGAACAAACTTCTGCAGCGGCGACAGAGTCATCCGGCCTAATCACGAACTTTGGCGTTGCTAGACATGGCTGATCAAACTCTTTCCTTGGGGCCAACAACTCACACCTTAGCCTGTTTTGAGGCGATTCTGGCCAGTGCACGCAGTGTTTCTTGTCTTTTCACCGCATCAACAAATTGACGGTGTTTCGAGGTGGGTTGTACATGTACGTGCATGGCTGTGCAAAATGCGTCTAACACCGTGTACATGGTACAGTACCCAGTAAGCGAGACATGTTTCTAACGCAGCACGGACTCCTCAATTGGAATCTTCTTTTCATTGGCTAGGCAGCTGTGAGCGGCCCTGAGCTGCCCAGGCTGTGTGACTCAGGACTGCCCCGGCACTGTCTCGAGAGAAAGTGTAAAATTTTGTGCGCGTGCAGGCATTTTGGGCAGCAAAGGCGCAGCTGCAAGGCAATCGCTCTAGGTAGTCCAGGCAGCAGCACCAATCACCCCTCACCAGCCCTCGTCGCCGACAGCCCCACCTTCCTTGGCAAGCCGCTATCCGCGTATTGGGGGTGCCTTCTACCTGCGAACAAGAGCGGCCGCCAACGGCCTCCACGGCCTGTTGAGGTTAAAAGTCGATCGTGGGAAGGCCTGAGGCTCCGCACGCTGTGGTGTGCTTGGTATAAATCGACAGCATTTTGGAGCGCTCTCTCTTCCTAATCCGCCACCCATTGCAACTTGCAACAACCAACCCAACCTTACCAAATCAAGTCCCACCGCCAACCCTAACGTCATGGCATCTAATCAAATCACAATGCCTGACACGCAGGTCGTGCCGGTGGAGGCCGCCGTGGCCTCTGGCTCGGGCCAGCAGGGGCAGGGGCAGCAGGTCAAGAAGCTGTTTCGGCATGTGTGTGACTACAGCAGTTGCCCTACCCGCTGGGCCGAGTTCGAGGTTGTCGACGACGAGCAGAAGGCGCTCGAGGCCCGGCTAGCCACGGTCCCCATCGTCCATCGCCACCGCTTGTCCAGCTCGGGCGGCTGGATCACCACCGACTTCACCATCAATTCGCCTCCCATGCGCGCCCTGCTCGCCAAGGCCCTCGCCAAGTACCAGGACCTCGACCTTGACAGCGCGCATTGGACCTTCACGCCCCCGTACCAGCCCATTGTCCACCGCTGGGAGCAGCTCAAGGCCCTGCTCAAGGAGGCCACCGAGTCGCCCGACGACGCCGCCGACGCCGATGCCGATGCCGACGCCAAGGCTGCCGCCGAGCAGCTCGACGCATTCCTGACCCCCGTGCTCGACGACTCCATCGGCGTGCTCGCCAACATCCGCGAGACGCAGCGCGTGTCGCACGACAACATCTGGCACGTCTTCTCGCCCGGCGAGCTGGTCGTGACCAAGTTCTACGGCGTCGACACCATCTGCCGCGTCGTCCGCTTCACCGAGAAGGCCTTCTTCGCCGTCGTCACGGTCGAGTACGTCGACTGGAACGGCGAGACGGCCGGGCTCGCCACCCGCGCCGTCCGCGTCCCCAACTACGTCGGCACGCAGCTGGTCCGCAGCCTGCCCGTCTACCCCCTGTCCTTTGCCGACAGCCCCGACGACCTCAAGGCCCGCCTGCTGCTGCGCGGCCGCCGCTTCGAGCAGCTGCGTGGCTACCACTATCTCGTCGCCAAGCCCGGCGTCAAGGTCCTCATGACCTCGGAGGAGCGTGCTGTAAGTCTCTTTGTCTGGATCAGGTTGTTAGTGCTGGCTGACATAAATCACAACCCGCAGGCCTCGGGCAGAGTCGCCATTGACGCGTACGCCTACTACCACAGCCAAAGCCTTGTCAAACCAAAGCTGCGATCGCTGTCCCACGACGAACCGCTGGAGCCAGAGACCAATGCCGACAAAGACGGCAACGAAGATGGCGACAACGGCGACGCTGCAAACCAGGACACCTCGGAGACGTCGTCTATGGTCGACGTGCAGAACGAGATGGTGGCCATCAGCCAGCCGTCGACCAACATTGAGCGCAACGAAGACCTGACGCCGCTATCGGACGCGGACTGCCTGCTTGCGACGCCGTGGGTCATTGGCCTGGACATGAAGACCAAGGACTGGGGTAAGGACGCTAACCCCGAAGAGCTGATGATAGTGGGCTAACCGTTTGGCGGCTTCAAGCGCACTTCCTGATCGACGACCTCGACGAGATCGTCTGGAACGACGCCGCCTATGACAAGCTGGTCCTCCCCGAGGGCGAGAAGGAGCTGGCCTGGGACTTTGTCGAGAGCAAGGCGGCCGAGAAGGAGGTGACGGACGATTTTGTCGCTGATAAAGGTAAGACGCCGGCAGACTGACTGGTTCTAACCTCGGGCTCGCTGGCTAACCGTACACTACAGGGCGCGGCATCATCATCCTCATGTTTGGGCCGCCGGGCGTGGGCAAGACGTTCACGGCCGAGGCCGGTAAGTCGCGGCACCCACCCCAAACAAACCCTACTGACATGATGTGTGTGCAGTTGCCGAGAGGGCCCACGTGCCGCTATACTCGCTGAGCGCAGGCGTGCTGGGCGTGCAGCCGTCCGAGGTCGAGACGACGCTCAACTACACACTGGACCTATGCCGCATGTGGAAAGCAATGCTCCTGCTAGACGAGGCCGACGTGTTCCTGGGGGCGCGGACCAACGAGGGCCTGACGCGGAACGAGCTGGTGTCGAGTGAGTTTTCCCTCCGTCACCC
Organism: Lasiosphaeria miniovina; assembly: GCF_030549165.1. Lineage (NCBI taxonomy): Eukaryota > Fungi > Ascomycota > Sordariomycetes > Sordariales > Lasiosphaeriaceae > Lasiosphaeria > Lasiosphaeria miniovina. The sequence goes on along the minus strand of NW_026848223.1, from coordinate 2,679,767 downwards.
ACTAATTACCGTATCACTAATACGAGCCCGGACAGTCTTCCTCACCAAGCTCGAGTACTACCAGGGGATCCTGTTCCTGACGACGAACCGGTTCGCGTCCATCGACTACGCGTTCCAGTCGCGCGTCGACCTGTTCCTGCCGTACCACGCGCTGACGCCGGCCGCGCGCCGCCAGGTGTGGGGCAACTTCTTCGACCACCACGGCCGCCACCGCTTCAGCATCACTGAGGCAGAGCTTGACCGCCTCGCCGGGCTGTCGCTCAACGGCCGCGAGATCAAGAACCTCATCAAGTCCGCCCAGCTGCTGACCGCCCGCTCCGGCGGCAAGGTCACCGCCGACCGCCTGTACTCGCTCGCCGAGAAGCGCGTCGCTGCGCTGCGCATGCTCGCGCAGCAGGCTGATGACGAGTAGGGCTGGATATCAGATACCTAAGCATTTAGATGATGAAGGGCAGTCAGCCATGAGTCACGTGACTAAGGTACCTAGATAGTCTCTCTGTTGGATTCGCCAGTTACCGGTACTGAAAGCAACAGGGCGTAACTGCACGCCGAAAACTGGTGGTCAAAGTCATGATTGTTGTGTGTTTGTCTATCTAGAAGAAAGAGGTGGCCGTAGGCCACTTATAAGTCAGGTGGGGGACTTTTGGAACACCCCTGCCTATGGAACAGCCCCTGAATCGGACCCCGCACAACACCACAAACTTCAATTGCCAACAACTTTGTCAATTAATTAGCTACAATGATGAAGTCTTCAGTATCGGATTCTCCTGATTCTTCTCTTTCAGAATAACTAAGGTCCTCTCTGCCAGCCTCTCTCTGTGAGGCACGAACCTCCTCAATTCCAGCGAACTGCGTATTAGGGTCGACTTGGACCTTCCTTCTCTTTCCGCCTCTTGTGCGTTCTAGGCTTTTTTCTGCAGCCTCCAATTGATGCGCCGTATTGGCTAGTTGGAAAACCACGTAATCGAAGGCTTTTGCGGCCTTGCGTATGAAAAGTCGGTCGTTGGCAGTCCGTTTCTGGCCGGCTAGAAAAACCTGCCCCTGAATACGGAAATCCTTTGGCTTTTTAGGGGTAAACCATATAGGCCGGCCCTCCGAATTCTTATTTAGAATGGGGTTATGGACCTCTTGAAGGTCTATAGAAACCGTAGAGGTCAGTTGACCAACGTCGCCGTTAGAATTCTTAATAACTGTCACGACCAGGGCAAGGCATTGAGGTGAACTCAGTCCATTGGGTGCTATCGACGAAGATCCTAAACTGAGGAGGGAAAGAAGGAAAAGTCCGACAACACGTCGCGTGCTCGCGAATAAGTTTTCATCTATCAGTGGGGTAGGTGGGGCCTCGAGGAGGCTTCTGATAGGCCCGGGGGTTCTGGGCGGCTCTGGCTGCTTGAGGGCCAGTTTGGTGGACGGGTCCTCACAGAAAGCATTAGGCACGCAAAAGGTGGGGGGATGTAGGAGAGGCTTAGGTTGAGAGAGATAGAAATAGTGAATATATCATTGGTCGGGTTAAGATTGCTGTTGAAGGGAAGACTACCTAGGTTATAGGAGAGGAAGGGGGAGTAGGGCCTATAGGGACTAGAGGAGGACGAGGAGGGGGAGTAATGATGGTTATCTTCGTCTTCGTTTGCATCTTCGTTTACATCTTCGTTTAGTCGTAGTTATCAGGAAGGTTGGCGGAGGGTTTATAATTGTCTAGATCGTCTTAGTTGCGGGAATCGTCATCTGAAGCATCGCCTGGGTTTCTTAAGTCCTCATGGTCTGAACTCTGGCCGTTCGATTTAGTCCCTTTTCATCTAACTCGTCGAAGCCATGGTTAGGTCTTGATTTTCGATTCCTCTTCATTAGAATTGCCTTCGGCATATCAGTAGGCCTTGTTATATAACGAGAGGTAAGATGTGTCAGTCAAGAAGAAGTAGTCGGTCCAGAACCGTGTCGACTTGACCAGAGCGAGAAAGGAGTGTGGAAAGGACAAGCAATATAATTAAGCAACTGTAACCCCTTAAACCCACCGAATCCAGTGTGCAGCGCTTCCGACAGGTTATAGCGAAACCCTGCTTTTACGGTTAGTTAGGAAATACGATGGGAATCAATAGCTAGGGGGTGTTCCCGAGTCTGGATTTCGGGATTTAATTTAATGTTCGTAGCGGCTGACTGCAGGTATATACTCTTATCTAGGAAGGCAACTCGGCATCGAGGTAAACCTGAACGTCTTCAAATCGTCTATGGCAAGCCCCAAATGCATCGTAAATACTGCTCAAAATGTCAACGGTAAATACACCAAGCCAATTCCCTATAGATTTAAACTGCTATGTCTGCAGCCCAAATCATTTTCCTCCTATGGACAAGCGAAAAAATGCGATCTATTTTCGCGCTCTTCGCTCGCATTTTTTTCACCTCCGCAGTCTAGGTTTATTCATTCCGCTGGGTCCTCTGCCACCTGCGATATCCCCACAGTCCCTATCTCCTCTGCCAATATCTCCTCTGCCAAGTCTTTCAGGAACTCATCAACGTCCGATTGGTCGCCTCTCAACAACAAATCAATATCTTGAAGCTCTGTCGGGTTTAACCTCCTCGGGAGCTCGATAGCATACGAACTGCCAGAGTCCTGTTTCTCGGGATACCCCCGGATACCTGTTAGCAGAGATCACTAGAGGCTGTATTTCCTATTAATTACGAGGAGCGAAAGATTAGACTTACACCAACGAGGATATTAAACCCTTGCGGAAATATTAGGCTGAGGTACCGGCTGAGATCTTTCTGCCTAAGGCCTTTTGATGAGATGGTGATTTTGATGGTGCTGTGTTCGCCACTACCGCATATGGAACCGGTCTTGACGCTAGCTGCGGAACAAAAGCTGTGAATACTAGATTTTCTTCTCAAGGGATGAAGAGGGGCTGCTTTAGACGCGGAGTCGCTCAGGCTTTTCGTTCGGTGAGTGAGGAAGTCCAGAACAGGTTCGCTACGGGGGTGCTCGGTGAGTTGGCCGCTGCCACTGGCAACTTCTTTCGCGTTCGGCTCTGGGGGCTTAGTGCACTTTGTGTCCAGGAATCTGGCGAACCCTTCGTTTGCGAAATAGACAGCAAAGCTGGGCCACGGAGACTGCTCCTCTGTGAGCGCCATCCAGCGGTTCCACCTGTCTTTGTCCCTGAGCCGCTCAAGAACAGGTCCCGGGTCCGCTCCCAAAGCCTGGGCCTGCCGGGCGTGATAAAGAAACTGGTCAATTGTATATGAGAGGAGGGCTGGGTAGTCCTCCAGTTCCTGAGATTCAATTGAGACGCCCGTGTCCGAGCAGTTGTCCGGCAGTATTGGCATGGGCTCGTGATAGGGGACGTCGGGGTCTTGGATAACGCTGGCTGCCCATCGCGTGATTGCGTCCATGCTTTCCGGCTCCGTCGGTGATGGACAAGTTTTGCTATCTTGCCTATTCTCGGGCGTCCCTGCTCCGGACGCGAGGATCGGCTCTAGCAGTACGTGCGGATGCTCCTCACCCCGGGCCTCTGCAGCCTTGATCCGTGCTTCAACCAAGGCGTCCAGTTCGACAATGTTCAGATAGTCTAGACAGGTAGCAATGATGGAAACGTGACCGTCGCCCAGGACTCTGTCAAAACCGGGCTCAGAGCAGGATTCCTGGCCCCGGAGGATCTGGAATCCTTCACCAAATTGGAAGAACTGGTGTACTGAGTCGTGGATGGCCTGGATGATCCTAGTTTCGCCGTGGTCCAGGACGAATGATCCGGCTCCAGCGTATTTGGATGCCGTCGACTCTGAGCCCTCATCGGCGCAGGGTTCCACCGAACTGCTCGTAATTTCCAGCAATCCTTTGGAAATGGCGCGGATCTTTCTTTCAAGATGGTTATCACCCCTGGTAAAGTACTCCGTGGCCCGCCATTTCTTAAGTGACGTGGGCGGCAGTTGTTGGATAAAGGCCAGGGCGTGATGCCACTCGTGGAGGCGGAGAGGCCGGGCGGATAACACGGCCCACTGGAACAGCCGCAAGGTGTGGTCTCGAGATTCTGGTTCGAGGGCTGCGAAGAGCTGCGAGAAGAGATCTTGAAGCTCGTTCGGCAGGACATCGAGGTGGCTCAGCAAGGACAACAGTCCGTCCCCTTGTTCCCATTTGTCCACCACACTATCCACAACCAAAACCGCCCACAAGAAGACGCCCCTGGCTTTTGCGAGGATGGCATCTCGCAGCAGTGGCCACTCTGACTCCTGGGCAGCAATGCCGAGCTTGAACCTCTGCTCCACATACGTGCTGATGTCGCGCGTGTTGTTCTGGTCAACCAGGATACTTGGACAGCCTGCGATTACGATGTTGGGGAAATGCCTGCAAGATAGCATGACGTTAAGGTCGACATTCAAACTGTAGGCTCTCTGGGTAATACTCCTCCAAAAGTAGGCAATATCCCGCATGTCGTGACACTCGTCTAGCGCGTCGACGAAAATGTAGGTTTTCCTACCGGCCAGCTGGCGTGTCAAAACGCCGGCCAATAGTCGTTCGAGCTCCTCCCCAGTCGATTGAATACCGGCACCATTGCCCGGTACCCTGTGGGCTTCGTAGCCGGCATCTTTGCACTTGTCGTGGAAGCGAGACGCAGCCCAGGACAGCAACTCTCGATCCTGGAGCAGAAGTTGGCACAACAGCGATCGAAGGGCGCCGAGTTTCGAATAATGCAGGCTGTTGCTTTGTTTGGCGTCGAAGAAGTGGGCGGCGACGCGGCAGGCAGAACCACCCTGTTTTTGCCGAACGGTGCGACGATACGCTTCCCCCATCAGCACCGACTTTCCTGAGCCGGGCTTTCCCTTCAGCTCAAGCATCCCCTGGTGGTGGGCTCGGCTCTGTCCGCTGAACCATCCCGTGTATAGCCTGTCTTCAAACAGCCAGTGGCCCGTCCGCTCTGCTGGCTCTTTCAGATTCCGACAGCGAGTGTGCATGCCGGGGAACCAGAGGGACTGCAGCAGTTTCTTCTCAGACGCACTGAGGCCGCCGATATTGCTACCGTTGAGTTGGATGGAGTTGATGCTCGGTGAACGCACGCCAGGTTTTGCTGCTGCATCATTGTGTTGTTTGTTTTCGATAGCCATGCAGATAGACCTCAGCTCCCCGGCAACCTTTTGGAAACCAGGGTCATCGGTGCCGGTGAATCGGCACATGTCCCGATGGTTAGCGTGTATAGTTTCTGCGTGTTCTCGTGGGTCGCCCAGAGACGACGAGTAGTCTGGGACCACCTTGTTTCCCAGGATACTGAAGTTGATGGCCGTAAGTCCGAGTCCCTCTTGGAAAGTCTTGACTCGGAAGTTGTGTTTCTGCCATAGTCCCGAAAAGGACTCTTGAGCACGCTCCAGGTCGGTGGTCTTGAGACCGAGTGCCTGCAGCATGGTGGGTGCTGTCTGGGCGCCCAAGGCGCTGATGAGAAAGCGTGCCCGCTCCCCAGCAGCCGCAAAGTCGAGGCTTCCCCGATGAGGCGTTCCGAGAAACACGGTAGCGGCAAGAGACTCGACAATATTTTTTTGTTGAGAATCGGCGGACACCGAGGACGCCGCCAGAGCCTAGATCAACTAGATAATCAGAACCTCAACACGAAAGATGTCTTAAGCACTTGGGAAAGAGCGGGTACTTGCCTCTTTGACCACTATCCCACCGAGGCTGTGGGCCACAAAGATCAACGGGCGATCGGGGTCGAGTTCTCTTTCGCTTTCTCGGCAGAGAGCAAACAGGAGGTCCTTGGCATGTGAGTAAATTGTGTTTTGGCTCGTGGCGGACGTCATGTATTTGGTGATCATAGTGTCGTAACCATACATGACAATGCGAGCCCGAGGACACATGCTCGGGAGCAAGTCGCATGGCCAAAATATGGCGGCCGGATGCGGCGGCTCCTTGGAACCTCTGAGTTTTGACGTCCACCAAGCCAAGGTCCTTGCGGGTTTGTGAAGGTTCGGCACTGATGTTGAGGACCATGTGCGGTAGGGGTGTCCTTGCAACCCATGGACGAAAACGATGCTACGCAGCGGGGTCAGCTCACCCCCAGCACCGACGCCGGCGCTGAGAACAAAAGGCAAACTCACTCTACAATGCAGGGGGTGTTGGGCTTGTAAACGACTGTGAGGCCATTACTATACAATGGTAGTTTCGACATTGTAGGCGAACTACAAGTCTTCAACGTTGGGAACTGAGGGTTTTGCGATCAAGGACGAACGTTGGGCACAAGTATGCATCCGCCGCCTAACCCCTCCTTGTGGCTGTGCAAGGTGCGATCATGAGTGGCTAACAGCTTCCGCTCAATCTTTCGAGACCACAACCCGATCACGACCCGCCGCCTTGGACTGCCTGATTACACTCTCTTGCCTTTTCATCCGGGCTTCCGTTCAAATCTACAACATGTTGCTCGCCAGCTACGTACCTATTCCATCACTCCCTTCCACACATACATCACTCTCGTTTGAGTACCTCACGCCATACCCGGCCACGGTCGCTGCCTTGGACCGACTCGACAGCCTGCTCCGCAAAGCCCTCGGCTGGGCCGCATATGGCTACCCATACGCAGACGGCCTCGCGAAGAACGACTCCGAGACAACTGGCGCAGCCACAGAGCTATGGCTACGCTAGACTAGCGACGACATCATTGCCCCATTCACCATAGTGATCGTCTTTTTGCTCACCTTTCTCGTCCTCCTTGTGGTTAAGCTGCTGCTGGGTATGGCCCTCCGCGCTACTTGCGGGGCCGTACGCGAAAATGAAGACCAAAGAACACGCCACAGCCGCGAGCAAGACCGAACGGGACTCGCACGATGCCAAGGGCAAACGCGTCGGCGGCTACGGCCGGGTCGAAGTCGGTGATGATCGCCGCCGCTGGAGCTTTGCCGATTGCCCGAAAGTTTTGCAGAACTTGAGCAAAGCGCCGAGAAGGAGAGGGTGAAAGACTTTAGTCACATTATGCGGTACGAGATGGTTGCATGCCGGATCTGGTAGACGTTGCGTTTGCGCTTTTGGTGTTTTGGGGAGGCTGTTGAAGATATGTGTCGTTTATGTGGCGTCTCTTCACATTGCTTGGGTGTTGGCGGTATGAATGAATGATTAAATTGGGTGTTTTTGGTAAACAAAATAGTTTACATATTTGTGTCTACATTCTCCACTCTCTTCCTCTGTCCAACCTAAACACACTGTTCAATCCAAAGAAATGCGCAAGCCAATGAAATAATTATCCTGGAGCCACGTTCTTATCAGAACAATTTGGCGCTGAAGTTGAGGTTTGGCTTGTCCGCAGCCAAGACGGTGCCATTCCCAAAGACGGTCCCATTCCCAAAGACGGTCCCATTCTTTAAGATTTCAACGCGGCCCAAATGGAATCTAGCCGCCGACGCCTTGTCGATGGTCCCATTAGCGTAGATGATGCCGTTGAATGGCGGGTCCACGGCGGTAGTCGTATTACTACCAGGCGCATCAGTGGCCTGGAGGCTCTGGGGGGCCATCCTTTTCTTGAGCAGCGGGTGCTTGCGGCTGCTGACATCGCAGTTCTGGCTGACCATGTACAGATTGAGGCCCATGGAGAGCACGCGGACCTCGGAGCCGAGCTGGTCGGGGAAGCCGCCTTCGTTCATGTGGATGTAGCCGAGGTAGTCCTGCTGGATCACGGTCGGCCACACCTCGGGACTCATGGCGTTGACGGCGTTCCAGTACAGCGACGGGTTGGTCGGTAAGATGGCGATGCTGGACAGACCGTATGAGTTAGCCGTCAGTAGGTCTGGCGTGCACTGCCACTGGGTCACCGAGAAATCGTCGTTTGTGCCTGCGTCGCGCTTGTTGTCCACCATGTGTGCGACTTGGGCTGCCGCGAGGGACTCGGTATCCCCCTTCTCAGCCCAGTAGTCGTCTCGGTCCATGTAGTCAGGGCCGTGGTAGATACCTGAGGAAGGCCGCTCGTTGGGAATGCCGTCTTGTAACCGACCATCCGTTAGAATAAGAACACGCCCGGCGCCGTTATTCTTGTCGAGGAATGTGTTGGCCTTTAGCCTGTCGAACTTGGTGGTCTTGTCTAGGCCGATACATCTGTTGTTGATGCTCTCTAGCTCGGTGTAGAACTGGTTCGCCTTGTTGGCATCCCAGTACCGGCCTTTCCCAGCTGGTACGTTGAGGTTCATATCGACAATGTACTTAACCCACAGGATAATGACCTCCCCGGGGCTCTCGCTAGTGAACTTGTTGATGCCTGAGATGATGCTGTTGAGCGACTCACCCGTAGCGCCCAAGGGCGCATCGCTGACCTCGTTGTTGACATGGGCGGCCCAGAAGTCATCCCCCTTGACGCTCACAAGTCGCATGTCAAACTAGCGAGCGCCAACCCGGAGCTGGTCATAGGTATTGAGGCCCTGCGTTTGCGTGTTGGACGAATCGCCGAGACCATCCTACGCTTTGCTGATAGTGCTCATACCGGCATCGTGAGAACCGGGCATAACGACGTGGCGTAGCTGTCGGTGTTGCGCACGAAGGTGTCAAAAAAGATGCATTCAATCATGTGTCTATGTAGAATCGAAGGAAAGGGCAGAGGGTCTTTTTTCCTATAAAAAGAATGCTCCTTTCCAACATGTAAGCACTAGGCCGGTGTAGGCGTAGATCATCGCCTAGAAAACATGTAACCCGATTGGGCCTAGTAGTGCAACATCGTGCGCCCACCCGTGCGTTTCTTGGCCTCCCACGTGTCTCCTTCCCGCCAGTCGCCTCTGCTAGCGCCGCAGCCCTTGGTTAGGTAGTTCCACGCCGCCGTTGCGCCGAATCCGCGGTGACGTTAGCCTGCTTTGCGATCCTGCGATCGCGTACACGGTTGACGCGCTGCCGGTGATGCTCATCTGGATGCCGGCGGATGAGGCGCTGACGTGCTACAGGATGGATATACTTATGGAACTTGGGGGGCAGAATTAAAGCAAGTCGCACGAACTCCCTTGTCCAGTGGTAGTACTCAAGGTTGAATTACACACAGCCCGGTGATTGGCTTAGATGCGTTATGTGCCAAGACTGTGGCGTCCAGTGAACAGGGAACGAAAATCAGCTGTAGGCAGACGTTTTGGGCTGAAGTCCGAAAACCCAAGGATCGTAACGGTATTAAATGATTTCCCGTGCCCGAAAAAAGTCTGAACAATTCCACCACGCTCAGCTTAGTGAGCGAACACCCAGCCGCAGCGAAAGATGATGGAGGTTGACGGATACGTGGTTGTCGACCACCCAGGTGTGTTTTCCCCGATTAAGTTGCAACACAGCCCCTTAACATTTTGCAGAAAGAGCCGAGCTGCTGGAAAAGGTTAGCGAATGGCTCGCTCCTACCGACTACGCTGGCGACGGAAGCGGATACGGCAAACACTTGGCTGCTGTAGCGCCCGAGACTGGAGAGTGGCTGCTCCATCGCAACGACCAGTTCCAAGTTTGGAGAGCCTCATCCGACCAAAATGTGCTGTGGATTAAGGGCGCTCCCGGAAGCGGCAAGTCGATTCTTGCCGCAAAGGTTGTCCGCCACCTTGTCGAGGACTCTGCCGTAGCCTTTGGTTTCCTCCGGCGCATCATGTCAACCAACAACACTGTCGCATTTCTCGTTCGCGACTTTATCATCCAGCTGCTACCTCACGCGCCAGGCGCGGACGCGAGAGTGAAGTCGTTGCTGGAATCAAGCAACAGCGATGTTGAGTCTGTGGCTACCCCGGAGCTTTGGCAGCTCTTGGCTTTTATCATCCGTCTCCTCCCGCGTGTTACGTTGGTGGTGGATGCATTGGATGAGATTCTTCCCGGTCAAGAGGTTGAGCTGCTAGAGTGCATCCTGGGCTTGGCTGAATCCAGCGGTGGGCGCGTCAAGACATTCATTACGAGTCGACCGCTTTCACACCTGGAGAGCTTGTTCCAGGATGCTTCGGTCGGTTCTATACGTCTGGTTGGTTCGGCCATTGACGAAGACGTGTCTCGATATGTTTCGCATCGGCTGCAGTTGCAGGCCCAACGCACCTTGTCACCCGAAGACTGTCTCTTGATCCAATCCTCGCTGGCAAAGTCTTTGTTTCTCCAGGCGCGGCTGACCCTGGACGAGGTCCTGAAGAGCGGCAAGACGGTTGCAGAAGCTTTGCAAAGAATTCCCGGCTCGCTCAACGACCTCTACCAGAGCATCCTTGACCAATATTCGAGCGGGTCCCAGGACACGGCCAAGCTCCAGCGACTAGTTCTCCTATGGATCACCCATTCGTACCGCCCTTTACGATTGTTGGAGATAGCTCATGTCGCCATCTTCGAGGGTCTCTTTAAAAATGTCACCATAGCTAAGTCTAATATCCGGTCGTGCTGTGGTCCCCTTATTGAGATCCGCAAAGACGAGACTGTCCATATCTGTCATCACTCGCTAGCCGAGTTTTTGCAAGAGTCTCGTTTCTTCGCGAGTACCACGGAAGGCAACCACCGAGAGATAAGCATGGTGTGTCTAAATTACATGCTATCCGGTACACTCGCGAGCTTGGCGGATGTCTCAAAGTACAGAGCCAACGAACTAGTCACTAAAGCTTCCAGTCATCCCCTGCTTCTGTACGCTTCGAGACATTGGTACTACCATATAACGCAGGCCTGTGTCTGTGATGCCGATGCGTTCGCTAAACTGGACCGCCTCTTAGCCGGAGGGGGTCGGGAGGCCATCGCATGGATCCGGCTATCCAAGCTAGACCAGAAGCTAGAAACTATGGGCATGGATCGAGTGCACTTTGCTGCCCGCTTTGGACTCACCGCTTACGTCCAGCACCTTCTCGCTCAAGGTGTTAACGCAAACAACCAAGATGGCAACCACCGGACGGCTATGATGCATGCCGTCGACAGCGGCCACGAAGAGACAGTCAAGCTTCTCATCGCCCACGGCGTGGAATTGAACGCCGTTGACAAGATGGGCCTGGCAGCGGTCCACTTTGCCGTTCTTAGCAACCACCCAGATTGTCTGCGACACATTGCTGCGGCTGGTGCTACCATCACAGCCTTAGTGTCCCCGGCCGGTGCTGGCGGCGAGGACGTAACTTCGCCCTGGATATTTTCTGTAAGCAGCAAACAGTATCAATTGGTGGAGGACGAAGTCTGCCAACTCCTTAGAATCCAAGCTCGTCACCTTCGAAAACGTCTCACCGCTTCCAAGAACATGTTTTTGGGATGCTCAGCCATGCAGCTGGCGTGTGAGCTCGGGCTGGACGGCATTCTCGAAGTGCTGATCTCGTTCTTGGATCCGGCAACTCGGGCTTCGATTCCACTTCACTGGGCGGCTGCAGGGGGTCATGCGACTGTCCTTAAGCTCCTGCTGCAATACCCGGAGATCAAGGAGAGTATCAACAGCAAGAACCACCGGGGCAATACTGCTCTTTTTGTGGCCAGCCGGTCGGGTAGCCTGGATGCAGTCCAGACGCTCGTAGAACACGGTGCAGATGCACGTATCCTGAATCAAGATAGACGGCCTGACCGCGATCTCATGGCTAAGAAGCACAAGAACGGCGGCTCGCACTGGGGTGGGCTGTCTTGCCTCCATGCTTGGGCTGGCATGACCACCTTGGCAACTGTTTGGGCCCGGGTCTGTCAGTCCGAGAAGCTCACGGTATCTAGTATTCCGGATGGGGTCTTCCTTAGCATTGGTGAAGCGCTGCTCCGAGCAGGGGCAGATCCAAACGCTGCCACATATGATGGTCACACAGCACTATTCTCCTGGGCAACCATAGCTACGGTGGATGCTGATAAAAGCGAGGCGAGCAGGCAGACTAGAGCCGTTGAGCTTCTAATCAGTTACGGAGCTGACCCCAGGGCCCTCAACAGACATGGTCTTACCGCTCTCCACCTCATGAAGGGCCAGCTTGAGGAACTCCCAGCCATCAAGCTGCTTGTCGACGCGGAAGCCAACATCAACGCAGCTCAACCATCCACAGGCCGCACGCCACTACATATGTTATTCCCAAAATGCGGCCCCTTGCAGAACACTATTACGGCCATACCGGAGCTGGCCTTGGTTGGCGCTGACTTCAACCGAAAGGACAACAATGGCAATACTCCCCTTCACCTGGCCACCAGCAGCCTCACTGAGACGAATTCTGAAGAAATGGTCGAGCAGATCCTAGGGGACTTCTTGAAAGTGTGTGATCCCACCATAACAAATGGCGATGGTCATACAGCTCTATTCAAAGCACGGGGCAACGCATTTCACCGGCAGTTTGACAAGATCGCCAGGCGCCTGGTAGAGAGTGGCGTTGACTTAGAAGCAAGAGACAACGAAGGAAAGACGGTGCTTCTGGAAGCTTGCCGCTGGCGGGATGAGTCCATCTTGGGGTTGGTAAAACTTGGCGCCGATGTTCGGGCAAGAGACAAGGTCGGGAAAACCTGCCTGCACTACTTGTTCGGCGCACAAGCCCCCAACTCGGACTTCTACGCCTATCGCGATTTTCCTCGCATTGTCAGTACCCTAACAAATCACGGCGCGGCTCTGGATGCTGTTGACAATGCTGGGAACACCATCTTCCACGAGTTAGCCGCCAACAAGGGCGACCAGCACTGGGTAAGTCGGGATTTGCCCAGGTGGCTGAAAACTCTGCGCGACCTGGTTGATTCCAACCAACATGGCGCTCACTTGCGACGGATTGCCAGCATTAAGAACCACGTGGGCCGGAACCCGCTGCACTCTGCTGCGGCCGTGCCACCACTGAATTCTATTGCTGACGACCAAGAGGTGGCCTGGTGCGACTTCTTTCTCAACCCCAAACTTGGCTTGGATCCCTTACTACCGGATGCCAACGGCGAGACACCACTCCACCTAGCCGCTGCGCTTTCCGAGGCCCGTGCCTGGAAGCTAGTCGAGGCCGGCGCGGACATCAGCCTGGTCTCGAACCGGGGACGGCTCCCTCTGCATGAGGCGGCAAGAGGAGGTAATATCAACTGCATGGCGCTTCTATGTCAGGAGCATCAGAGGAGACAGCTCGCTATTGACGTCAAGGATGAGAATGGAGACACACCATTGCACGAGGCTGCTTGTTCCGGACGATGCGAGTCCGCTAGGTTGCTTCTAGATGCTGGTGCCGACGTCAATGCTGTCAATTGTGCTGGACTTAAGCCTGCCCAGGTGGCTGCATCTGTTTCGGCCACGGGACTCGACGAAAAGCATATTCGCAACGTAGTAGCGCATGTGATGAATCACGTAGCCGACGAAGCAGGTGCTTTGTGGCAATACAGCGAGGAAGAGGACCTGATGAAGGATCCGCCGTTCGACGTCACATTGAGAGAACTAGAGACGCCCGGTCATCAGGCAGTACTTCGACTACTAACGGGCACAGCCGCTAGCACCGGCTCCCCTACCGGTGGCCCATCAGTTACAAGAACAGAATTCGCGTACCGAATTCCTGGCTCAAGAAACCAACCTGAGGAAGTCGTGGGCAACAAGCATGAACAACAGGCTGAACAAGAAGATGAGCATGCCGAAGCCATCCGAGAACTAGTCACCGCCGTCCTAACCCGCCAACACGATAGGATTCGAGATCTCATTTCTCGTACCGGGGCGGAGGCCGCACGCTGTAACATCTTTGAGGGCCACGAAACCCTGGTCCACATTGTCGCCCGCTCCGGCGATCTCGAGACTCTCCAGGCCATACTTAGCCTGGAGGGAGATGTGAACTCATTCAAGCCACCGCTGCTACATGTGGCCGCCGAACGGAAGCAGCCCAACCTAAGCATCATGCAATACCTGCTCAGCCTCGGCGCCAATCCACATGCACAATACAAAGATGACCGGAAATGGCGGCGCCTTCGCTTCCCCTCTTACCCCAGCAACACCAACGTCATGCACCTAATGTCGCTCGGTCACAACTGGTGGCACTCTCACGGGCTGCGTCTGGTTACCCAGTACGGCGGCGATCTTGGTCGTTCCAATGGCGAAGGCTTAACCTGCGCTGCACTCTGCGACGAGGATGCCGCAAACCGCCACCACCACAAACAAGGCCCTTATGCCCCCCTATGCAAAGCAACACTACTCACCCTTCAACAACCCGCCGAGCACGCAGCAGAAGACCTAATCAAGCTGATCATGGACGGCAATGCCGACGCTGTGCGAGCCCTTCTCGAAAGTGGCGCCGCTGACCCTAACCGTGTCTACCACCACGAAGACCGGGACTACAGCCACCAAGGCCATACCATGCTCCTCCCCCTCCAAGCCTGCGTCGACGCTTGGGATCAAGGAGTCCTACGCACCGAGGCTGGCGACCCAGCCATCTCCGAGATCATGGCCCTCCTCCTCCTTCACGGCGCCGACGCGGGGAAACTGCTCCCAGGCACCCAAACGCGTGTTTTCCACCACGCCGCCGCCTTCAACGCTCCCGTACAGCCCTTCCTCGACGCTGGCGTCGACATCAACCTCCGAGATCCCGACGGCGCCACGCCCCTCATCGCCGCCGCCGGGTGGGTCGGGTACATGCCCCAGGGTGGGCGCGAGCTGTTCGCCCTGGACCTGATCGGCGGGGGTGCAGATGTCAATGCCGTGGACGATTCGGGCCAGACGGCGCTGCACAAGGCCGCTCGGTGTGAGTCACACCTCAGCAATCCCCAGGTCATGGACGCGCTGCTGCGGGCCGGGGCAGACGCGGGGATCCGGGATGTCGAGGGCCACGATGCGTTTTATTATTTTTTGCGGGCGGAGCCCGGGAGCTGGGGCATGGAGCACTACCACGTCGGGATGCTGGGGGACCTGTGGGAGGAGGGCGCGGCCGCGGTGGATGTGTATGCGGAGACCGGGGAGACGAATGCGCACGTGGTGATGCGGCTGGTGGCGGAGCAGTTTGAGAGGGAGTCTATCGACCCGGACGAGGTGAAGGCGTTGGGCGACATGTATCGTGGGATGGTGGCCCGGGGTGCTGACCGAGAGGCGAGGGACGGGAAGGGTAACACGCCAGTTTTCGAGCTGGTGAAGGGTTTAGGGAACGGAGAGTTGCCTAAGGATCCGTGGGAGGCGTGGGTTCGGGCGTTGCTGGTTGAGCATGTTCTGTCTGCGGTGAACGATGCCGGGGATACGCTGCTGCATGTGCTGGCGCGGAAGCCAACTGGAGCGGTGTGGAGCCGTGCCAGGACGCCGAGCGCAGTGTTGTTTCGGATGCTGATGGAGTGTGGTGTAGATCCGAAGAGGGAGAACGGGGAGGGTATGTCGGCCGTAAATCTGGCGGCTGCGCATGATAACTCGCTGATTTTGAGTATCTTTGAGGATAGTCAGGGGTAGTGTTGGGTTGGCAACTTGTCGTATTCATACCACGCGTAATTCAGGCGTATATGGTTATCTCGGAAAGGAGTTCGACTTGAATGATGAGATTACTTGAGGATTTCCTAAGGAGGTGCTAGCATCATCCACCAGCCGCAATAGCGTTATATTTGCGCTAGCCCGTCGTGTACCCCGAGACGGGCGGTAAGGGTCGATTATATTGCAAATGGGATCCCTACTACGTGTGGGCGCTTACGAGCGCCAAAATGGGTGCAGATGACGGCTTGAACGAGGGAATCAATCACTTAATCGGAAGGGGGCCACTTCCAAAACCAAGGCAAGTATACCCGGGGTGACCCTAAAAGTGGCCTCTCGCTAAGCCTGGCTCAGCCTAGCTCAGCTTAGAGCGGCAGCTACTCAGCTCCGAAGGAGGAAATAGAAACTCTCGTTGTCGGTTTTGGGGTCATGTAATGGCTGTTTCAACACCCCAAAACCGACCAACTACACTTCCAAAATCAGCCAGCCCCCTTTTTCGACTAGACTACGTGATTCCTCGCCGCTTTTGCTCAGCCCAAATTAGCCCTGGCTCAGCTTCGGCTAATAGCTGCTCAACTAGCCCGGCGCGGTTCCCCAAAAAGTGCAACAAACGGCCCTCGTGTAAGAGCCGGGGTTCAGAACTGGGACACCTGAACATACACAACTTCACAGGACTGATCTGTCCCATCGCTCCCGTGAGAACGCCTCTAATCTTTTGTATTCTACTTATTGCTAGTAGTAGTACGGGCCGCATATTTGTGAGATGCTATTGACAAATGGCCATTATCAACTGCCAGAGATGGAGGTTGTGAGGACCCGTCCACCAAACTGGCCCTCAAGCAGCCAGAGCCGCCCAGAACCCCGGGCCTATCAGAAGCCGCCTCGAGGCCCCACCTACCCCACTGATAGATGAAAACTTATTCGCGAGCACGCGACGCGTTGTTGGACTTTTCCTTCTTTCCTTCCTCAGTTTAGAATCTTCGTCGATAGCACCCAATGGACTGAGTTCACCTCAATGCCTTGCCCTGGTCGTGACACAATTCTAAACTCTTCTCTTCCTTGCTGGCGAAGCAAGTAAAATATATCTCCCTCATTCCCGCATTCATTTGCAACCCCTACGTCGGCTGTACACGACGCAAAACTAAGGCACAGAAACCCCGCGCAGTCAATGCCGCCGAAGAAAGATTACGACCCACCGACACGCAAATCCGATCGACTCTCTAAAAAAGACAGCAGCGACCGGACCCCAACAGGAGAATCGAGTATCACAGCCAAAGTGCCAGACGACACCGTCCTCGATACACCCTCGAGCCCAGAGCTAAACAAGCCCGCCGAAGACCCCAGTGACCCCGAGTCAGAAGTACCTGTCACTACCAACAGCAACACCGAAAGCAGATCGCCCGCTGTTACCGCGCGAGACCCTGATCAAGATACATCTCTCGCCTCTGTCGAAGTCGAGATAACGAACTCCAGCATCCTTACCGAACAATCGGAAGTCAACCGACAATTGACCCATTACAACCTCCGCCCCGCACCAACAGACGACGAGATGATCGCCACAGGTACACCCACCCCACAATCAACAACCGCAGACATGGCATCCTCCACGCCTACCACTACAGAACTTCAAGCCACCATTGCCCGGCTCCAAGCCGAGCTCAATGCCCGCTCCTCTACACCCATTCGCCAATCCAGCGCCGCTCGCGAAGTGACCCCTGCCGATAGCGCCTTCGGAGGCGAGCGTTTCACCCCAACCGGGTTTGCCGCGTACCCTGCGTTCAAAGCCTACGGCATCGATCAGAGAGCCCCGAACCCTGATTACAACCCAAAGTCCCGCAAAGTCGGAGTCGACCCCGGTATTTTCCAGGGTAACAAGGACGAATTCGACTATTGGGTCATCACCCTAGCAGACAAGTTCGAGGAAGACAATACTACCTTCAAGACCGAACGTAGCCGTATGGCCGTCCTCCACGCCGCAACCAGAGGACCCGCCAACGACCTCCTCTCTAGCCGATACCAATCAACCGAATACCCATTCGCTAGTGTGGCCGAGATGGTCGCTAGCCTACAGGCAGTCTACCACGACGTAACCAGGGATCGAAAGCTCGGGAGGAGCTACGTAACCTGATGTACGACCCCCGCGATAAACAGATGGACATTCACCAGTTCATCGGTATTATAGAATCCGTGGCCCTGCGCCTCCACCGCCACCTCTGCGTGGCTGACTAGCGCGTTGTTCCAACATTCCAACCCTCTCTAAACAACTTGGACATGGGAACAAGTAGCTCATAATGAGGCTTTTATGGAACTCGCGGAAACTGCACGTTCACAGAAGATCACAGGTGAGAAATCAGTAGAAAAGGGGAAGAAAGACGGAAGCAGTCAGCACGGAATCATTCAACACTAACCAACTCTGAAGGAGCCATGATTTCTTGAAACAGCTCGGGTTTTAACTTTTGATAATTCCACGACGTTACTTGTATTCCTCAGGAACTTTGTATTGTCCTTGTTGCCGTACGACACGGATGGGAACCAACCCATCGATTTGTCATAATTACCCCTAATGATGGCCCCTAACTCCTGCAACCACCAAGCGAGAACATTAACAACTAATAGGCATCACTCTGGCATCGCAGGCCTCACTCTGTGGAGAAGGCTGCGGGTGTTATCGTGGTTGCTATCCCAGGAATCCAGACAAGAGGGGCGGCGCTAGGGGGTCCCTGGTCCTGGGCCGTAAGGCTCTGAGTGGTTGTGGAAAGGTGACACCTGATCTGTGAACCGGTCGAGGGAAGGCAGGCAGGTAGGTAGATATATTTAGGGAGTTTGGCTACTTGCACCCCTTCCGCCTCATGTCTCATTTTCTGCTTTCTCTCCAGCCTCAACTGCTTCAATGAAGGGCCAAGGATTTTCCAGCGAGAACCTTGCATATGAATTGCTGTGATTCGTTGGCTGTGCTTCCCTTTCCGCTGCCTGGCCGTTGGGGGCTGTTCTGGTGGTACAGGGTTGTTGTTCGGCAGAGACATGCATTGCCTGCATCGTTCCCATCTTGCAATGCTATCAGTCACTCTAACCTGGGGGCCATCGGTGCTGGGCATGGGTTTATTGCACGCTTTTCTGGACCTTTAATGCCTCTTCGTCTTCCTTCATTCACTGTTTGTCTTCCTTTGTCTTCCGTTGGCTCCTTCAAATTCCCAGACAACTTCAACAGCCCTCTTCCTCTTCTGACGCCTTGTCAAGACAGGCCGATGGTAGACTCTCTCGCAACCACCCTGGTATCGCGTTGACACAAGGACTGTTCATCCACCACAACGTCGCCGATCTCAGTGCTACGCCTCTTGCCAGAACAATTACTTGAGCTAGAGGGTTTGGCTCGGGCCTGCCGTGGCGAAAATGCCGAGCAACACAGATACCAGCTTCCTCCTGTCGAGGCCCCCACCATACGGGCCATTGCCCCAAACCACCAGCACTCCATTCGATCCGACGTCCATTTTCACCAACACAAACAAAGCCGTCAGCGAAGTAGCCAACACACAGATGAAAATCGGCCTCGGCGTGGGAATATCAGTCGCTAGCCTGCTCACAATAGCGTTGGTGTGGGTTCTGCTGCGGCGGCGGAGGCGCAACCCCCTTGGCCAGAACGACAATAACATCATTGTTCACAATTACAATGGCGAGTACGGCTTTGCCGCGAAGAGCGAACTACCAGCCGAGTCAACTCCCGTGACGACGCACCCTACCACCGCCTCGCCCGCCAAGGTATACCAGCCCCTATTGTCGGTTGAGATGGACGGGGCGATGACGCCAGAGATGGGCGGAACCAGGACGCCAGAGATGGAAGCTGGATCTCTGCCGCCACAGAAGCATTGGCAGAGACATGAGCTTGGCTAGGCCAGGTGGGTGGGGAGGTTTGCATGGCGATGTGCTTCGCACGTGTCGAATCACTTGTCGACAAATATACCCCGAGAATGGATATTATCGTGTTACGCTGACGCGACGAGTTAGCCTCAAACACATCTGATGTTAGAACTCAAACAACTGATTGCTAGCCGTGAGATGTGGTAACGGGGAGGTTGGTGTGGGTGTGCACTCCTCCCGTCCACCTCCCTGCCGCAGTCGTGGTGGTGTATTACGGGCGTTTCATTCTTGAAATGTCCTGAGGGGAGGGTGGCTGGAACAAGCACCTGTAATCTAGACTAGTCTGAGGGGACGGGCCGGATGACGCCATGTATGCTGTGTGGATTGCGGAAGAATCTTGCTAATGCAAAAAGTGTGAGACAGCGAGGGGGGCACTGCAGAGACAGCCCCTTCCGCCTACCCCTCGCTATCTCACTATCCTGGAAACAAATTTTCCTGGGTTGGGAGACGATAGAAAGGTTCTAGCTGTGCTCGATGGATGAAGAACGATAAACTAAGGTAATTGCTAATGGCACAGATTTTGTTTATTAGCTGCAGACGGCAACAAATGTTTTCCGGCCCGCCAAGTGCCCAGGCCACCAAAAACATTCCTATAGCTCGCCATAAGAGCCTAGAAAGAACGAGACACGCGACATTCTTCGGTCCTGGGATTTGGGCTGCTGTGTAAAACCTATCCCATTATGTCTCGACCGGTATATTCCCAACCGCCCTCACGGCTCGTCATCGACCCAACACGCTTCTATTTAGATGTTGGCCTTTCTACCGCAAAGCCTAAAACCTCTGGGGCATTTGTTCTTTGCTGGTTTCTTCTTCTTACACTGCATCGACCGACTTCGGCTTGGAAATGACTTGTCCTCCGCTGACGCCCAGACTGCACGGCGACTCGCCGAGGGAGCCGCAGGGAAGACCTGTCGCCAACTTCCCAAAAACAAACCACAACCCGCCAGCCCTCAGTAGCTAGACGGCTAGGTGTTGACGATCGTGGCTCCAAGAGACGCAGGCCCGTCCCTCCACCACCCACGAACTGACAAAATAGTCCGCGCCAGCCACACCAACGAGAAATCCCAAGCAAAAAAAAAGAACAAAGCACACTCCCACCTGCGCCGAAAAGGACAACAAAGTACACTCCCACCCTCATAAACGCGCCGAAAAGGACAACAAAGCACACTCACACCCGCATAAACATCCTGAAAGTGTCAACAAAGAAAACCCCACCCTCACCACCACGAAGCCGAACAGCCGGTGTGCCGTGCTATCTAACGATATCCTCCAATCTGATTCCCCAGCCTTCACTTTCAATCTCTCTAATCAGCTGAACGAGTTCTAGCTTAACTCTTCCGCTCAACCGTATATGAAGGCCCTCGTTCCACAAACCCCAGCCAACAACTGGAATCAGAGTCGTCATCATTGCAAGAGCTGTCGGTATTCTGTTGGCTACTGGAACCGTGCAGATCTTCCAGTCACTTAAATCTTCCATCGATAATATACGCTCCTTAACGATAGTGAAACTCAAGCCTCCGGGGTACTGGTCGCCGACCTCTGGGGTTTGATTAGATGGATTAAAAAGCCTATCCCTTTCCAGGTACAGGTACCCAAAGAAAAGGGAGTAGACGAGAAAGTCTCCAGCGCCGAATATGAAGGCTTTGTATTCAGCCCGTACCGCGTGGTTAAAGAGCTGACGTTGCTCTTCCATTAAAGAGGTTATCTTGTTTCTGACCCTTGACAAGATATTCAGACGCCTGATATCAAGTTGACCTATATAGCCCGTTAGCCTACGTCTGTATCGATAGGTACCTATCTCGTATTTATACATACTTGTTATCCGCTCTGGCAGTTCGATACCATAGCTATTTTCAGGCCCAGCTTGCCACTGAGAAATGAGAAGCGTCGCTTGCTTTTGAACGACCGCGGAGAGCTCCCAGAATTCCTCGATCATTTGCAGCTTCCACATGACCCATAGCCATAGTATGGCGTTCTCGTCAAAGGTCTTCGAAGGTGGGATGAGTGACGCCCAGAGCCTTGCTTGGGCTAGGGGCTTCTCTCCGACATGCTGGCCGTACTTGTCAACGAGGCGCAGGAACCGGACAAGCACATCCCACTCGACCTCGCTCGGTAGCACGTAAGCCTCGTCGACAGCCATCATTCTCAGCAGTTCAAAGGCACGCTCATCGTCGACGGCATCCGGTCTCATCGGGAATGTAGCACCGCCATTGGCCACGTCTTCCTCGCCTCGAGGTTGATCACTCTCGGTCTCATGGCCGCCGTCAGATCCCGCCTCAGAAGGGGCACGTTCGGTCTTAGCATCGGAATAATCATCCGTAGTTGATTGGACCGAGGAAAAAAGCTGAAGGGTAGTCGGCAATGCGCACTCGCTCCTTTTGTCCTGTTTAAACACGGTATGATTGCGGCACTTTTCTGGCTGAAGGCTCCTTCCCCGACTCGAGGAGCAGCGCAACGATGCCACGGCGCTAAGATCTCGGCTGGAATTGCTGTTCTGTAGCACGCCAATACCACTGAGATTTTCCCCCAGTGACAAGAACTCAAGTTTGAACCGGAGCTCTTCTGCTGCCAAGCCGTCTTCTCCATGCTTAACTTGCATGGCAAGGTGACTACACTCGGAGTTGCATGGCGTAGTGACGATAAACACCTGCATCCCGTCTGTGATGTGGACTTCCGTAACGCAGAATATGGCGACTGTTGAGTCTTGCTCAAGGCTGCAAAGAGCCAGATCCACCGGCTTGGCCATGAGAAGGTAAGACTCGCGGTCGGTACAGAGCCTGATCGGAGGAACAGTAGAGCTAGTGGTTGTGATTTCCACGTCCGTGGCATATGCCGTGGGTTGGGCGGTGGCGTGTGTCGATAGGAACTCTATCAGCTCCTCCATTTGCATCCCTCGAGTTTCGTCCCATTCTGACTCGGACAACGACGCGATGACATCCTCAACTCGAATGGCGTTCGAGGTGTCTGGGGAATGGCTGTTTGCACTATCAGCGGCATTATGAGGACCGGTTGCCAACGTATATGTTGTCGAGTTGATAGGCACTTGAACTAGCGTGCGGTTGATGAGGACGATGGCGCATTCAGACCCTGGCGGAATGTCTTGGCTTGGAACTAGTGGCTCTTCGTCGTCTCCGGAGTCATCACCGGAACTGTAGCCGCTAATATCACCGCCTGCAACTTCTTCATGGCCGCGTTGATTGGCTGTATCGGCA
This sequence comes from Lasiosphaeria miniovina, assembly GCF_030549165.1. Classification (NCBI taxonomy): domain Eukaryota; kingdom Fungi; phylum Ascomycota; class Sordariomycetes; order Sordariales; family Lasiosphaeriaceae; genus Lasiosphaeria; species Lasiosphaeria miniovina. The sequence goes on along the minus strand of NW_026848223.1, from coordinate 2,657,380 downwards.
TACCGAGGTGGTCCCGCAGTTGAACGGGAGCTTGTTTGCAGACCATCCCCCCTTTTCTTCTTTCGGGGACGCCGATGGCCTCTCGAAGAGAACGGTATCTGGAAGGAAGATCTGGGTATAGAGTGGTGCAGGCGTGCGTCAACTTCAAGTCCGGCTTGCCCGAGCTGCACGCTTTGCTGCACTTCCTTCAGAACCTTGCCATGCTCCGCCATTTTGGCCTGGAGTTCTTGGAGAAGACTGCTTGTATCACATTTCCTGACATGATTCCGTGTCAGTCTCAACAACCGTAATCCCCTGTTGCGACGCGGGGCAGGGCGGGATGCCACTCTAGGCACTTACCACGAGGAGGAAGCCTTTATGGATGCTAGTGTGAGCGCCATGTGAAGATGGTGGTGGGCCTGCTCAACCGATTCGATCATCTTTTCGATCCTTTCCCGGTCCACAATGAACCCAAGAGGTTTGAACACGCGGGAAATTTGCTTCCGAGCCCAGCCACCCGACAGCTGACCATGCCTCTCCAGCAAATTCTTGGCCTGCTCTTTTACCTCGGACAGCACGCCATTGACGTGGTCAGTAAATGGGATTTGACTCTGCTGCGTATCGGCTGGGACGACGAGGCTTCGGATAGCCGGACAATTGGATAGAACGGTCGCAAGAACATTTTGGATCTGGGTCGGACGCTTGTCAGCATATGACATGCAAAGAGCTTAGGAAGCTGCCGGCAACCTACGCAGGTGACTGCATGCAGACCGTCGCGATATCGCTTCCAGTCGTTCGGTGCATCCTTGACAGTAACGCATAACTTGTTGATTCTCGTCGCGACTTCTAATAGCGTAATGGCGCCAGAGACGGCGCTGAATACCTCCATTACAACGCCAAAGCGTCTCGCATTTCCGGCAATTTTATGGTGATTTTTGACGCGGACGGCAAAAGTGGTTGTAGAATGTTGTGAGTTCAAGGCTCTGGTCCGGGGTCCATGTCGGGGGCTTTCGCTATTTTATGAAAATGATCAGGAATAATGGATGCCTACAAAATCGCCTTACGGCTGCCTTACCAAGCCTCATGGTTCTCTCTAGCCAGTCAGCGCTGTTCCCTAAAAGAACTTTCAATCAGAGCTCTTTACCACTGGCCAACATCGGGTGCACAACATGCACTAAACCTACTAGGCTGCATGTTTGTCGCGCCAAGGCATATCCATGGTATTTTCGAGACTTCTGAATGCTTCAGAAATGTGGGGGGAAGCTGAGTTTGAGGGTTCCTGGGCAAGATGGTTGGACCGTCGGGGTGCAGTGAAGCATACAGCCCGCAAGCCAATCTCCATCCCAACTCCATGCCCCTTCCAGTCTCTGGGGGGCGAGCTGTGGTAAGGATGAGAAGATGCCTGCGCAGACTCCAGATTGAGGTCTAACCACAAAATCAGAAAGTCGCCCGGCCCGACGTCGCGGTCAACCCGGAACGCCGTGTGCCTCATACAATGACGGCAAACCCTAGGGTCCCAGCTAATATGGCAGTGTTCTTGCTAAAATCTTGGTGCTACAGGGAGTCACGGCGAATCGATACTGGTCAGAAAAAGAATCTGACTAATCTAATGAGGATGTCTATTCGGACCGTCAAAACGTCTGCCCAAGCCGTAGTCCCATACAAAAGGTACACTGAATTCCCGCCAAGCCACTAGCCCAGCCAAAACCTAGTTTTACCCGCAAAAAAAGATGGCTGGCCCGCTTGCCTTGAGATGGTGGTACAACGCAGGCTCAACCCCGCCCGGCGCCCAGGCCATTTTTACCTACAACTGAGACCATCGCCAAATCCACCGCCTGCGCCCTACGCCCGGGCTACATAGGCCAATTTTTACCTGCAACAGAGGCCATCGCCAAATCCACCAAACCTTCCCCCTTCAACCACAACACCGCCAATTGAGCTACAACAACAACCTCGCGATTTTATCGCTACGCAAGTAGGTGCGCCGCTTCATTCTTCAATCTATAGTACTAACCAGCGATAGAAATGGCCGCGCGCGTGGATTTGTCGGATTCCGACGATCCGTTCGAGCTCAGCGACCATGAACCTGATGAGAACCGCGCCCCGCACCCTCCGCAGGACTACAAAGTCCTTAACTACAAATACGACTCGCTCGATGAGTTAATATAGGATGTTCGAGCCTGAGCCAATTCAGCTGGCTTTTCCGTGAAGAAATCGCGTACGAATAATAACGTTAAGGGCTTCGGACCTACGCGAGTCGATATTGCCTGCCTATAGGATAAAATCCGACCCTCAGAGGCTCATTCGCGCGACCCGATTACCAAGAAGCGCGATTGCGAATTCAAGGTAGTTGCAACGGCCTTGACTATCGATAACCGGAAATGGACCTTCAAGATTATAAAATCGGCACATAATCACCCTCTCGCTAAAGACCCTGAGCATCTCCTTCGCGGCCGCCGGGTCTTTATAATTGAAGAGAAGGCATTCGTGGCTGAGTATAATGATAGTGTGAGAGAAGGCAGGTACAGCGAATCAAGGTGGTCATAATGAAGGTAACAAGAAGGGCGAGCAATGACTGGTATTGAGGTAAGACTTCAACCTGGCCCTCGTAAAGGAAGGGGCGAGGGTCACTGTTTATATACATGCTCAGGGGCTCAGTCCTGCGTGTGCTTGTGAAAGCTTGTGGGAGTGTGGCGCCAAGTGTGGCTTTAGTGGCTTGTGCCAACGGGCAGTGGCCTGGCCAGTTGGTGCTCTTTCCTTACAATTGTCACGGCAAGTGCAGACAACTGGCTGGATTGGTGGGTCCCGCCCTGGCCCCACCTGGCCACACTGGATTTAAGCGGTGGTCTGTGCACACCACAACCACGCGACCCACAACACAACCTACTTCCCCCGCGCCCTGCCCGGGCCTTGGAAGCTTCTTTCCTTTTTTCCTTCTTTAGCTTTAGATTCTACGAATACAGCGACTACATTGCAGCCTTGCCTCATAACAGTTGACTGTGCGGTGACAACAATACTCTATACCCTAACCCTCGAGAGCTTCAACCCAGTATATGAAAAGCTCAAGGCATTGTTTTCCGGGTAGGTGGAAATCCTTGAATATATCGAGGAGATCTATATGCCGATTAGATCGTAGTGGGCGACTTGCTATACTAATGAGAAGCTCAACTTCGGTACCCGCACCACATCGCTAGCTGAAGTAGTAAACCGTTACCTAAAGAGCTTCATTACGGGTAACAGTACTATACTCGATGCGGTAAAGCAGTCCCTCAAGATAATCGAGGAAATGCGGAAGGGTATTCAGGAGAATCATAACGAGCAAAAATACAACCTCAAGCGTAAATATCTTGGCCAAAAATGGCTTGGCGACACTCCCCTAGAGATCTCTCGTAACGGCATGAAAAAGGTCACTGAGCAATACCGGGTTATGCTCGGAGCCGTACCGACCTTCTGGAACCCCACCCCCGAGCCCCTAAGTCCCTGCACCGGCCAGTTCAAGGCACATTACGGCATTCCGTGTAGTCATAACCTTGAGCGATATATGGATGGCCGTGTACGCCTTGAGCCGGGACAGGAAGGTAACTTGGTCCTTAAAAAGCTGTGGATTGTCACCCGTACTAGTGGTTGGAGAGGTCCATGCTTAGTAAGGACCGATACTTACGGTATAACGAATTCAACCGTATTGAACGTCTTCGTGGTAGACCCCGAGGCTCTGATGCGCTCGCCCTGGACCCCCGGGCACCTCGCTCAACGGCACCGATTTCTACGGCACTATCACGGCAAGCGCCAAGACAACCGGTCGAGGGGCACATGCAAGGAACCCCAACCGGGCTGCACCAAAGGTGGGGTCTGAGTGGCCCGTGCCGCAACCCCCCACGTGGCTCGAGGACCAACCCTACTTCCCCGAGCCCCGCACAGGATTTGGAATCTTTTCCTTTTTCTTTCTTTAGCTTTAGATTTTACGAATACAGCGACATTAGTGCAGCCTTGCCTCATTTAGTTGACTGTGCGGTGACAGGCACCTTCGGAAGCTCCGGCACCCACCGCACCCCCTACTCCAACGCCCACATCGACTGGCCGGGCTTCGGGCCTCAATCCTTCCATTCACCGTCAACACTCAGTGGGAGGGTGTCAGGCTTGAGCAGGAAGACAACAGGGACCAGGAAAACCCCAGGGATGACACCCCTGCGCAGGCACAACGAACTGTGAATAACCTCACGGGCCGCGGCAGCCGCGACCGTAAGGCACACCGAACCCGGGCAACAAAGGGAGGTCCTGGCAGCCGGGGCGGCCGTGTTGCCTCGGGATCGCGGGCATCTACATCGCTGGCTTCATCTGGCACGCCTGCCTCAACGCCCACGGCGCTCAGGGCGCGAGGAGGCATTACGAAGGCTTCCACACGCGGTGCAACAACCCGTCGTACTACGAGGGCTTTGGCTGCAGCGTTTGAAGCCAAACAAAGCAGTGATCTTGACGATGCGTAGGCAGGGCAGGTTTTTATGGATTTTTGGGCATATTATGTAAGCAATAACACACGTTAAGCCTCCGGCTTTTAATGTAGAAGTGAGCGATTTGAGCGAATTCTACGGCCCTGAGAGAAAATTACTTCATTTAGAAGTATGTTAAAGTTAGCGACGGCGGCGAGGTGCAATTGCGGTGCGAGGATATATGTGCGATTGATCTGAACTTGGGTGCGCTGGCTCCATCCCAGGGCTTGGCCTCCTCTTTTTTGGTGCGAAAAGTGGGGTTTTAATAGCTTGGCGCCAGGACGCGATGTACTACGGTCTGAAATAACGTTTTTGACGGTCCGAACAGACATCCTCAATCTAATTACTTCGTTTGCAAGATCTAAAGCCGAGGAAAAAGGAGAGGAAGAAGCCAGTTCCCAGCCTGTGGGAAATGTTGTGGGTTGCCCGTGCACCCGGCACACCGCTCAGCCCCACCAAGGCCTCTCTGATCTCTGACGAGGAACTACGTGTGGTGCGCGGTCACGTGCAACTCGCCCGTGGTTCCGCCCGTCACTGCAGGAGATGCGGCTTTGTAAGGGGTGACCACAAGGACAACCCAGAAAGTGTGCTTGCCTGTGTGGAGGGGACTAACGAAGTTCAATGCGTGTTGTGTATAGGGATCGCAGCGTTTCGAAGACACAGCCGTGTCAAGCTCTGTTCGCAAGTATCGAAGTCTGTACTTGTATTGCTCACTGGCGCTCCCGATCTGTCTGCGCCCGGGCGGTCCTGCCGTCTGTATATATCTAGGTGGTTCCGCGATCCCGTTCCTTCCTGACCGGGCATCGGGACCTTCGTGTGTTAGGTGTGCCCCGAACCGTGGCCCACCTTCTGACCTAAATCGTGACACTAGAGGTCAATGCTGTTCCTGGTTGTTGTCAGCCTTTGATCATTCGCTTGTTTAGGAATTCCTTTTGAACGGGTCTATATAGGTACTGTGATGGAGACGCCACTGACGTAGCATTCCCCTAGTGCAGCCGGCCACCGTCTGTCCTATCTGCAGGGTATGCAACTAGACCGCAGTGCTAGCCTATGTGACAATCTTAACGTGTGTACCTGTTCCTCGGGTCGGTGTGTCGGGCCGCCCTTAGGCCGTTGCACAGGTCAACTACGGGACGATGGTCCAAGGTGTGTTTGCTACACCTCGTGGACTTGACCTGGGCAAGCTCAGCAGTATGACATTGTATGGTAGATAGTAGGGTGGATTGAACTACGTCTTTATCTAGCCAGCCGCTGGGAAAGAATAGTCGTGCGGTAGGGAGTACGACGGATCGAACAGCCTCTTTGCGGCTGGAAAAAGATCAGTTATGCAGTAGGAAGGCATAACTACTACATCGCAGAACCTCAAACGGAGAGTGAATACGCTAGCTACCAAGTGCATTTCTTGGTGCCGCCGTTTTCTTTTTCCGGGGGGGGGGGGGCGGGGACCAGAAATAAGCCAACCCCATCTAGCTCAAACTTGTCCCTCATCGCGTAAAGTTAACAATCCAGTGGTATGGTGAGCCAGAGGTGAGTGAGCCGAGGGTGAAGCGAGCCTGATTTTAACCTAACAAAACTTTGGATGAGGCTTAATTTTTTTTAGCGACCAACTATCTAGGTATTCAGCTCAGGATTTGCGAGGAAAGCTGGAAAAGATGATAATTATGTGCAAGAGAGGTTCAAAAAGGGCGGGATGCATAGGCACAACTTTGCAAACAATCATTGACACCAAAAAAGACGACGTCCAAGGCAGTGTAACATTTCAAACGATGCAGAGGCCGTACAACCCCAGGCACATGGCCATGGTCCACAGGCCCAAGAAACCAAACCAACGGAGCTAACTAATGCCGTGCAACCAAGACTCAGACCTGTAGCGGCGCTAAATTCGATAGGCTGGGCAACGTCGGCCCCTCACGCCATCAGCGCGATGTGCTTGAGCTCGCTGCGCCACGTTAGCCTCTCAGCCAAGCGAAAAAAGAAATGAAAAAAGAAAATAAAAATAAAAATAAAAAAATGGCACAAGGGGGATATCCCGAACGACATACCTCTGGACCTGCTCCCCGACCTTCATGGGCGGGTACTCAACATCATCGCCATCATCTCTCCCCAGATTGAACTGCTCGGCGCGAAGCTCCTTAGCCTTGGCAGCAAGCGCCGGGATGGGCACCAGATCGACGTCCGACGACAGGTGCCAGAAGAAGGTAGACGAGATGCGGACGAGGGGGCGGTCAGGCTGCTTCTCACGGCGAGCAGCAATGACGGCGAGCGTCTGGTCGTTGACGACGACCTCGTGGAAGCCGGCCTTGACGAGCCCGCCCGTCATGTGCTCGAGCTGCTTGCCGGCCTGCACCAGGAGGTTGTTGCCGGGCGGGATCTTGACGGCGATGCGCCGGCCCGTGTTGCGCGCCCAGATGTGCAGCCCCGGGTACCGCGACCGCCCGTGGATGGTCAGGAAGTTGAGGTCCGTGTGGAACCCTGCGAGGATCGTGTCTTTGGCTCCGTACTTTTGCAGGTCCGATGCTGTTGGCGCCAGCAGATGCGGTCTGGACAAGGCATCGTGGGCGGCGGTTAGCAAAGTTCCGAGGCCGTCTGTGTTTTTCGGGGCGGGGGCGCAGATTCAACCCTACCCGTATCGCCCGGCGTCCTTGAACGTCTCGGCCGGCAGGCCCAGGCCCACGGCAGTCATCTCGGTGAGCCCTTCAACACTGTCGACTGTTGTAAGCCCTGCACCCAACCAAAGCACGTACTCACGTCTGCACAGCAACTCACGCATTCTTCATCGAGGCGCCCCACTGGTCCATGGTCGACCCCCAGCGGGCGGCGATGTGCGGGGCCTCGGGGATGATGTTGGGGGCGTTGAGGCCGGGGAACTTTGTGTCGTAGGGGGGGCGCTCGACCATCTTCCAGAAGAAGCGGCACTTGGGGTCGGGGTTGTGGGCGGTGATGTCGAGGGGCCGCTCCGAGGGCTCGAGGCGCTCAATGACGCGCAGGCACGGCTCGTCGGCGGCGCACTTGGGCTTCTCAGTGTTCTCCAGCGTGACGCCAATCTGGTAGCTCAGCTCGGGCCGCTCGTCGCGCTTGAGGTCCGCCTCGGGCTGCGCGAAGTAGTCCTCGAGCAGGTCGAGAAAGGCGTCGTTGTCCTGCTCCGACACGCGCGAGTCGTGTAGCACCAGCGCCCCAAATGTGATGAGCGCCTCCGCCGCCTTGGCACATTCTGCCTGCACCGCTGCAGAGTCGCGCGGCTGGTTGCGGAAGACGTCGAGGTCGACGACTGGCAAATCCATGCTGTGTGGTTGAGTGGTGAAGCTGTGAGAGTGGACAACTATTGAGGTGGGGGGATGCGATGACGGGTACGGAGTAGCGCGGGACCGCAGTAAAGTCCGGTCGAAATGACGGTGAACCAAAAAAAGACTGGCGATGGCTTGCTATGTAAATAGAGCCAGAAAAAAAGAAAAAAAGTCTTGCCAATTCTGTACCTAGGTAGTTGTGGCTAACTAAACCCGCAAATCTCTCATGATAACGCGCCCGATGAGGAAGGTCTCCCCGCTCCCTGGGGCGGCGAATTTCAAGGTGACCGTTGGCCTGCCTAATAAATCGCTGGTCCCGCGGCGTGCCGAGCCCGCGCCCTCACATGGGCGGGTCGCGTCGCTGGGCTAAGCTCCGCGAACCCCACCAGCATGACGGCAGGTGGCGAGGCCCCACGATTCGCTGTCGGCGAGTCCCGACGGGTCTGTCGACTGTTGGCAGCACTCAAAACCAGGTGATAAAACAAGAGGCCAACAAAGTCCCCCCAACAACGGGAAGTGAAAGCGGGCTGAAAGATAAGATGAAAAAAGAGGAGCGGCAAAAAAGGATCGGTCTCTCCCGCCGGGAATTGAACCCGGGTCCCGAGCGGAGTCGAATGACAAGCTCATATACTGACCACTATACTACGGAAGATTTGTTGGTGTGGACACCAACCGTAGGACTGGGCTGTTGCAAAGCGGGCCCGCTAATAGGCCCTATCACAGACCACAGGCAGAGACATGCATTTTGCCAGTAATGGGCTCTTTTTGCTTGATTCACAGGGGAATCCAGAATAGCAAAGAGAATTAACAAAGATTCAAGATGAATCGGATATCGGATGATAGGAAATTTATGGCCCACCTAAAACCCGAGATGAGATGAAAGGCAGTGTAATAGAGCATGGCAATGAAGTCTCATATTAAAGTGAATAGAATGCGAACCAATTAATTAAAAGGTATCGATTATAACTGTTATCGATTATATCAAGGTATCGTACATTAAACATGCTCGACGCGCGCCTCGTCGACGCCGTGACCATCCGAGTCGTCGTCCTTGCGGAACTCGACGGCAACCATGATCTCGGTGCTCTGGATGATGCGGCCGCCGGCCTCGCGCAGCGGCGCCCTGTCACTCGAGTTTGTAGTCGTGGTGGTGAGCGGGGACGGACCGCCGCCCGAGATGACGACCGTGTTCTGCTTGGGCGAAATCTTTGAGATCTGCGTGTCGTTCTTGCTCTCCGACACGTACAGCCGCCGGCTCAGCGTCTGCAGGTCGCGGAACAGCGTGCGCAGCACCGGAATCGACGCCGCCATAATAGTCACGGCCGACTCGGCCGCTCCCCAGAGGATAAGAGGCGCCGACACGTCTGGGTTTGGTCAGCAATCGTGTCTCAAAGGGGGAGTACGGCGATGCAGTGCAGGGCGGTTTGGCTCACAGGTAAAGTCGGGAGATGCAAGCGTTGGTATGACGGTGGTCTTGACTACGGCCGTCGCGCCGGCGCTGTTGGTCACGGTCAGTACTGAGCATGCTCGAGTTTGCAGTGACAAGAGTTGAAAGACCCACAAGATTCCCATGCTCATGGCCAAGGCAACGCCGACTTTCTCTCGCCGCTTCATCTGCAGGTTCCAGATGACCGTCCAGGGGAGCAGCGCGAGCACAAAATCCATGGCGGCTGAGTATCCTGCAGAACATCAGCGCCAGGCCCCAACAAACCAGACAGACGCCACTCGGCTTCCACTTACCCGCGGCAAACATGCCGAAAATGGGATATACCTGCGGGTCCCAGCAAGTCCCCGGGACGTACGGGTTCCACGTCTTTTGCACGGGCGAACAGCGCACCCACAGGAATATGGCGTTGAGGCCCATCAGAATGTTCACCGTCGCGATGATGAACCAGACGAAAGCCTTGGTCCGCCCCTGCACCAGCCGGAGCAGCGTGACGGCAAACGACGTCTTGCTCCACATGGCAGCGAGAATGGAGAAGGTGCCCGTGAAGTTGCCCGTGATGCCGAGGAACGCAAAGTTCTCGAACGGGACTGCGTACACGTGCTTGCCGAGGCCTTTGGGCACGCTCGCCGTGACGAGGACTATCGACGCCAGCAGCATGACCTGAAATTGGTGTCAACGAGAGACCAACTGGATGAGCGCTAGCTTTGAGGGCGGCAACGAATGACTCACCCAGGACAGGACAAGCACGTAGTCATCCCACCACAGGCGGCGCTTGGTGCGTAGCTTGCAGAACAGGCGCACGGCGAGGAAGACGGCCGACAGGCCGGTGAGGGCCCACGTCGTGGCCAGGATCTTGGAGCCTTGGTCGTCTTCGTCCATGGTCGATCGGATGCAGGCAGCGGCAGTCCACTTCTGGAATTGACAGGACACGCAACTTAATTACAAGGGGCCGTTCGATTGGGAAAAGGAAACGGATGCAGGGACCCGACCAGTCGAGCCAGTCAACCAGGACCAGCCCAGTCAACGCAACAGCGATCCCATGCGAGTCTTATAGACACGGCGCCGGGGCCGCGGTTCGCAAAAGCACGTGTGGGAGGGATTTTGGGACCCTCGCCGACGAGGGGGAAATCCTTGTGTCCGAGCCACCAACTACCCCCCCCCCCCCCCCTTCTCTCCCCCCGCTGCAGGCGCACAGGCTCCTTTCGCATGCACGACACCAACACCGGCCAGCGACAGCCCAAGCAGGACTCGGCCAGCGCGAGGACATGGGACGACGGCTCCCAATCCAGCAGAGTGCGGGGCTGGTGACAGGACAGGCAGGCCGTCCGTTTGCTGTCTGTCAGGGTCCGAGTCCTGTCACCCCTTCCTCCCCCGCTGAATGCAACCGCTGCCCGCCCGCCCGCGTAGGACCGGGAGCCGTGGGAGTGGGAGGAGAGGGTCCCAGCACTTCCGTGCCCAAATGCTGGCGGCGAATAGTCTGGCAACCCACGGACCGCCGTGCATCAAAACAAAATGGCAGCCCGCCGCCACCAACAAGAAGAATTCGCCCATTTGGCAGACTTGCGATTGCTTCCTTCCCATGGACGTGGCCAGATCCGTCGAGCCGTGCAGGATCCGTGTCGGCCCCGTGCTCTGCGCCCTGCCTCTGCGGTGGCATCCGGGCGGTATTGCGCGCCCCCCTTTCAGGACTCGGAGGCAATAGACGGACTCTCGTCATGTACGCTTCGGCGCGCAGCAGTGCCATGCGCACAGCAGATGCCATGCGTGCAGCATGCAGCACATCTAGTCGCCGCGCCGAAGACCCGGATCGGCAGGCACAATGCCCTTTTTGCTCTTGGGTTTGTGCTTGTGTTTTGCTTGCTGGCGGGTCAGGTCAGGCTCGGATTGTCTCGAGATATTTCAGCAGTTGCAGAGACGGGGTAGTGCTCTTCGGGTCCATAAACACCACCGTGCAAAATCTTACGTAGGTGGAAATGTTTAATTGTAATTAGCGTACTGTACCTGCGTCGGCGTAACCTCAATACATTATAATACCAGACGTCATTGATTCGCCTGTGGGTGGCGCGGATAATAGTGATGTCACAAAGCTGGCGGCATTCCTCCATGACGTTATCGACTGCGGTATATTATGGCGAAATTTTCCCACCAACTAGAAGCAACAACTCTCTGTCAGCCACCTCAAGGTACTTGATCTTGCGTAAATCAGCCAAGAAGCAAACAATCCAACCCAAGAGACCAACCCAAAAGGTGAAAAGCTACCTACAGAGGTCCGTCAAAATGTCCGATTCCAAGCAAGGAGGAAACCTCTTCGACATGGCCAAAGACGGGACCAAAGGCATGAGCCTCCGCCAAATCCCCTCCTCCCCTCCCTTCATCACTTACCATACTAACCCATCTTCGCAACGTCCACAGTCCCCGAAGACGCCGCCAAGCCCAACATCATCCCGTCCGTGGCGCGGCCGGACCAGCAGGGCGGCCCCGACACGAGCGGGCTGGGCCAGATGGCCGACAACGGCGTCGGCGCGACGGGCATGGGCGAGGTGGTGGGCGCGGCCGGCGGCGAGATCCCCGCCGACATTGGCGGCAAGTACAGCCGGTCTGGCGGCAAGGAGCGCGGGCAGCCCGGCGCGCCGCACGGCGGGCGGAACCAGCCGTCGCACGGCTAGCTAGTTAAGCCGGGGGCTGCAACGTGTTGTGTGTAGAGTCGGATCGTTTGTTGAGGCAGCGGCAGGATGGGCAGTTGGTGTTGACTTGTCATGTAACCTTGTGGATTTTTGTTGGCAGGGCAATGCACGTCGATGAGAGAGCTCCAAGTCTTTTTGCCGCAATTCGTCGTCCAATGCCCAAGCAGACCTCTTTGTAGATGGGTAGATGTAGAAAGATGAAGTCGATAAAAGATTCCTGCCTTGTTGTCTGTCTTCTATCTTGAGGACGGCCGGGGCAGGGCAACCACCCATAAACCCGGCTGTCTCCAGGATAGAAGACAGATAACAAGGCAGACATCTTCCATCTACTTCATCTCCCTACAGCAGCGTTGCCACATCAAGAAAGACCTAGCCTGCTTTGGCACAAGCTCCAAAGACTATCCGTAGAGCCGCCATACTAGAGGCGCCCGCCAAGGTCACACTAGGGCAGGCGGTTGCCTTGAAAGACACTTGCCTGGGCCACCTCCATCGGCACGAGTCGCTGGCTTTGTTAGAGCTGCATGTGCTGGGTTTCTGAGACGACGAGATCGTGCAGTTTTCAGTCAAGATGGGTAATCTGCTGCCCGGTTAGACCCTGCGGTAGCCGCTCAGGGATACAAAGGGACAGCTTGGTGCGCGATTTCTGAGCCCCAGTGGTTGTTGGCTTGGCGATTGTCTAGACAACTGACTATTGGCAAGGAAGAAGCTCAGACAGTCCCAGTACCCAGTGCCCTTTACCTAGAATCAACGTCATGGGGTGGGGGTTTCCATATGGAGCAAAGGAATCGTGAGCTGCAAGTCCTCAAGCGACAGCACTCGAAACCGCGACTTTCGTCATCCCCCAGGTCTCTTATTTCCCTTTTCATTGCACTCCAGATATACAATACAGAAAGGGCCCTGCCTCGCTACCAAAAGGCCCTTCATTCTCGCACCGTCATTCAACGAGCTGCAAAGTTAGCAACTGTTAGCCCAGCCGCCTCAGATCATACGCGGTCGCGACTTAATCCGGGGAGCACTCCGATCAGACCCGTAACCGTCTAACACGCCCACAAGAGCCTGCGATGACTTCGACCGTGTGTCTCAGACGTCTCGGTGAATCCGGCCCCGGCCAAGTGTCAATCATTGCCCGAACCAACGACAGCCGAACCAACGACAGCTGAACCCGCGATAGCGACTCGTCTCAACCTGGGATTGGCCCCGCGTGCAGCCCACCCTCATGCACGGGGTAATATTCGCCGAGTTGAGAGGGGATGCCACACACTTTTATAACCTGTGGTCTTCTTAAAGAGGGGGTGTGTCACTGCCAAAGGGGTCGACGGCCGACGCAATTGGACACCTCCTCTCCCCAGGAACGGACTGGCTCGCCCTCGGCTGTACGCCATTGGCCTGCAGGCCAACGTGATAGCTGCAAGTCTCGAGCTAATGGGATGATTCGTCTGCCGTGGGGGTCGAAGGCTGCCGGCGGCATCTCTCTGCTAACACCTATGGCCCATATCTTAAATGCTCGGGTAGGTATAGTTATGGGACCCCAAGAGGGGGAGCATCCCAAGCTGGCACCTGCGCATTCACTGACACCTGCGCTTTCACTGACACCTGCGCTTTCACTGATTGCCTTGCTTGCGATCCGCATCTGATTATCGAGTCTGCCAGACCGGGCACCACCATCGTCATCTTCCCAGCTAGTCACGGTCTCAGTCGGCCATGATAGCTTCCTACGACGTAGTCCTGAAGCTGAGGGAATCCCCCATCCTGTCCCTAGCGATCGCCTCCCTGGCCTATCTCCTCGCATACGCCGCCAAATCGTACGCCGGCTCCCCGCTCCGCCGGTATCCCGGCCCGTGGCTAGCAAGTACGGACACCCAGACGTGAGCTTTGGGGGAAACAAGGAACGAGACCAAACATAGAGACATTGACTGACTGCACTCGGCAGAGTTCACCAACCTGTGGCGGCTGTACCACGTGTCGCGCGGGAGTTTCCACCACGTCCTCGTGCGCGCGCACGAGAAATACGGGCCCGTCGTGCGCATCGGCCCCAATGTGCTCGACATTGACTACCCGGACCTCAACAAGACCGTGTTCAACACCAAGGGCGACTGGAAGAAGGTTCTCTCCCTCCCTGTCTCGTCCTGCCGATCGAAAACACACGCACACTGACAAACCTGACAGACCGAATCGGTGCTCGCGAGCAGCGCCATGGTCGACGGCCACGTCGTGCACAACCTGTTCAGCCAGACGGACGCGGCCAAGCACGCGCGCGAGAAGAAGCCCATCGCCAAGTACTACTCGGCCAGCGGCGTGGCGGAGCTCGAGCCGCTCATGGACAAGACCATCGCGCAGCTGTGCGACGAGCTGGAGCGGCGGTTCGTCGACGCCCCTGGCGGCGCAGCCGGCAAGCCCTTTGACCTCGGCAGGTGGATCCTGTACTGTAAGCCAACCACTACCCTACCCTCTCTGCCCGAGCGTCTAACACAACCGGTTCCTGCCAGACACGTGGGACGTGGTCGGCGCGGTGACGTTCAGCGAGCCGCTGGGGTACCTGTCGGCGGGGCGCGACTTTGACGGGATGCTGGCGACAGCAGACAAGTCGCTCGACTACTTTGCGCTGTGCCTGTGCGTGCCGGCGCTGGACTGGTGGCTGGCCAAGAACCCCGTGGTGCGGCTGGGCCCGGCGGGGTTCGACCCCGCGGTGGGCAACGCCGTGAAGCACCTCGTGGCGCGGTACCAAGGGACCGACGGCGGCTTCCACTCGGCGGCACAGCCCGACTTCCTCGACCACTTCATCGCGGCCAAGAGCGACGGCGCGGCCGACGACAACCAGATCGTGTCGTGGCTCATGATCAACGTCCTCGCCGGCGCCGACACGACGGCTATCTCGATCCGCTCCGCGCTGTACTACTGTCTCAAGAATCCACGGGTCTGGCAGCGGCTGCGCGCCGAGCTCGCGGCAGCCGGGCTGACCGCAGGTGGCGGCGGCGGCGTGGCGACGTACAGAGACGTGCGTTCGGTGGCATACGTCGACGCCGTGGTGCGCGAGGCGGTGCGCATGCTGCCGGGCGTGTCGTTGCCGATAGAGCGGTACGTGCCGGCGGGGGGCGTGCGGCTGCGGGACGGCAGCTTCGTGCCCGAGGGCGCCATCCTGGGCTTCAACCCGTACGTGCTGGGCCGCAATCGTGAGGTGTGGGGTGTTGATGCCGCCGAGTTCCGGCCCGAGCGGTGGCTGCGCGGCGACGGCGAGGCGGCCGACGCCTTCGCGGCCCGCCTGCAGGCCATGAACAACGCCGACCTCAGCTTTGGTGGTGGGAGCCGGTCGTGCCTCGGTAAGCACATGGGCCTGATGCAGGTGTACAAGGTCGTCGCCACTCTCGCGCTGCGCTACGACATTGCGCTGGCCTATCCCGACCGTGAGTGGAAGGTCATCAACAGCTGGTTCCCGAGGCAGGAGGGGCTGGAGGCCGTCATCGCGAAGAGGGCGTGATGCGGCTTTCTGTTGTCCGATTCTTGTTGGCTGAAAGGGGCGGCTATGACATGTGGATGGTCTCCATGCATCGAGAGTGCATCGGCTTGGAGTTGCCAGCTACTTCTCGCAGACGTGACGTCTTACTCGGGTGGAATGAGTTATTTGCGGGATACTCTGTTTGTTAGTCGGCGATATGTCTGCGAGTATTGCCAGTTGATCGCGAGGCCGCGGCTCTTCACTTTGCGCAGCCGGGTTGCCAGAGCTTGTGGGGTTGCCAGAGCTGGTGTTATGGACAGTTCTTTGGGAAGGCACGCAACTTTGCATGCGAATAGTAGTTCAAGAATGCCAAACACTTGATCGCTCCTCGTTCCCAAGTCGTGCAAATGATGCATCGACATTCGACAGTCTTGGGGGCATCGAGCCGACCCCGGGCATACCGGTAGACTTGGACTTTGCCCCCTTTTCCTCGACGACGGCACATCGCATCAAAGCCACGCGACACACCCCTCATATCGCGCCGCTTGCAACGAAGCCATCACATCACCGTATGACCCCCTATCACCCCAGCGTCGCACGTGTTTCTCGCCGATCGCGCAGCCCCACGGGGACGAAAGTAGCTTGACGCCATCGTGTAAACACCCCTGACGGAGGACACCTTTTGCGTTGGGGACGCTGCAGCCGGACACTGCAGCCTGAGGGCGGACAAGGCAGAGGCACAACGCAACAGCCAATTGGGCAGCGCGTGGGCTTGCATTCCCGCCTCGCCGCGGAAGCATCGCATCGAGACCTAATGGAAGTGCGCGATGGCAAGCGGCAAGACACGATGGCAAGCGGCAAGACAGGATGGCAAGCGGCAAGACACGATGCTTGGCAGCGGGAACCCCCAAAGTTGCCATGGCGAGCAGCGCATTAGGGCGCCCATCAGGTGCTGCGCCAATGGCGGCACGAAGGCTTATCTCGCGGTATTCTCGCGGAGGTGGGGCCGTGTGGGGCGAGGTGCGCCCGGCGGCGTCTTCACCGGTGGTCTCCTTCCTCTAGGTCGCACATCGCAGCTTCAAGACTCGAGTCTGATCACCTGCTGCGGCTGATCATGGCGGTCGTCGACATGCGGGCGACAGTGGTGGAGAAAAAGGTAACAGAGGAACAAAAGCCGTCAAGACCAGCGCAGCTCAAAGGGAGCCAATCTTGTATTTATGTCAATCTGGGCTCCTCAGCCAGCGCGGCGGAGCCTACTGGGAAGATCCCAGACGTACACGCGAACAGAAACCGTTGCTCCATAGCTAGTTTTCGTGGAAGTGGATAAGTGATTTGTCAAGCAGTCCTGTTATTACCGCAAACATCCGAAACCGGACAGGAGAGGAGGAGAAGAAAAAACAAAACCGCGGGCCGCGCCAGACTAGTATCCTGCCCACCTACCCAGCTCCCGCCAAACCGCCCCTCTAGGAAAAAAAAGTCCAAGCCAGAGACAGAGCGCGCTACGCCGGCCAACCCCCAAGTTCAACACTACGACGCAGCATCAGCGACGCCAACTCTCTCTCTGGCTTGCACCCCGCCCGACGAGCCGAGCTCTCAACTCTCGCCTTTTAATGGAATCGACAAGCGCCGCCTATCCAGTGCGCCGACGCTCTTTTGGGCGAGGGGGTGCAGGGAATATCCGTAAGACACAAACACTCGCAGGCACCGCCGCCGCCGCCGCCGCCGCCACCATGACTTATTGACTGACAACCCCGCGCGTGCAGGTTCCCATGCTGAGGCAACCGTCGAGGGCGAGGAAGGGCATCCGGGAGGGCGCAGCAGCGGCGGGAGCAGCATCAAGTCGACGTCGACGAGCGCGTCGCAACGGTCCAAGCTGTTCCTCAACGACATCCGCAACCTGTTCACCAGCATCACGCCCACCAAGCCCAGCACTCCCGAGTAGCGACCACGTCAGCACACCAAACGCAAGCACAAGCACGACTGCTTCCCCCCATAAATGCGAACCTAACGCGCCGCGTCTTGCACAGGCCGCGCCTGCTGGCCATCGTGGCTGCCATGCCGGGTCATGGCACAGGGGGGTGGAGGTGATGTCGAGACGGAGATGGGAATCTGTATACAGCTGCGGCGGGGGCGGCGGCAGCGGCGGGGGCGGCGGCGGTGGCGGCGGCGGTGGGAGGGGATTGGGAAAAGAGGAACAATCTACCATCATCGGCGTCAACACCGGAGTGGAGGTAGAGGCTGAGACGGCAGAGGAGCAACAGCGTAATGATGATGTCCAAAGAATAAAACAAGCCAGCCGCGCTGGCGATATATACCCTGGAAGCAAGCCCAGTAAGCGCTAGCCGTGACGCCTCCAAGTCCCTTACCTAGACAACAACCTTCAGCGCGAGCGCCGTGCAGTTCAACCCACGCGCCGGCACAACCGCACCCTCGTCTGTTGAGAGATCCAGCTGAATCCCACACCCAAGCCAATGCCTCGCCGGCGTCCCCGTAACATTCGCCGCAGCACACACCAACTCCCCCGCAGCAACACACCTGACGGCAGAGTAACTATCGCCCAGCGCAGCAAGCATCCCCTGCTGCAGCAGCCACACGGCACTGCTGGCATCACGCTCGCGCTTGCCGACGGCCGCGACGGCGGGGCGCCCGTCGCCGTCCAGCAACCCGACCGCACACAGGTGCCCGCTCGCCTCGACGCTGAACGCGCTGCCGCCGCCGCGCGTGAAGAGTAGTCCGTCGCCGCTGAGCGCGACGAACCACCCGTCGAACACGCCGCCAGGCTGGGCGACTTGTAGTTCGAAGGGTGAAGCCGTTTCGCCGCAGCTAGAGTCGGTTGTGGCTGTCGGCGTAGAGGTCGGCGTGGAGGCCGGCGTGGACGTGTTGAGCCACCGTGTGGTAGTCGTGTTAAGCCAGCGGGCCGTCGCCGTCGTCGTGTTGAGCCAGCGGGCAGTCGCCGTCGTGTTGGCGAGCATGGCGGTAGCGGTCGTGTTGAGCCAGCGCCCGGCAGTCGTGTTGGCAGGCTGGGTGTGCATCGAGGTGTTCAGCCACACCGGCCTCGTGCTGTTTGCCAGCAGCATGTCCCTTCCTGGCCTGGTGGCGTTGAGCCATTTCGCTGCCGCGGTGGTGTTGCGAGCTAGCAAATCGATCACCGTGGCGTTCAGCTTGCGGTACGAAGCAGCGTTGGCCGAGGATGTGACCGGCGCGGCGGTCGAGGAGTTTACATATCGCCCGTAGGTGCTGTTGCTCGCCAGTGAGGCGGGAGAGGTCGTGTTGGCCCAGAAGGGCGCGGGGATCGTTGTGGTTATCGTCGTGGTGTTCAGCACGTGTATGGTCGGCGCAGTGCTGTCTGCCAAAAGCGGCGCGGTCGAGTTGTTCAGGGAGAATTTCGTCGCGCCCCCGTCCCCCAGAGAGCCGGTAGAGGCGGAGGATGGCGAGAGCTTCGGCGGTCTGCTATCGCTTCCGCCCAGACGACCCCGTGTATCTGTGCCTGTAGTGTAGTATGCCACAGCCGTTGCTGGCTTGGACGCTGTTGTCAACTTTGTTGGCTGTTTCCCTTTGGGCAGGGACTTGCTCGAGGTGGTCTTTCCGAACCGCACCGCCGTGCTGTTCCGCAGCAATGTGTGGTTGGCCGGAAAAGGGGGGACTGTCGCGTTGGCCACCGTCTTGGTCAGGGTGAATGTGCTCGTCGTCAACTCGGCCGCTGCTGTCGTCGTGGCGTGGGATATGCCGAGGCAGGAGCACGCAGACGAGAAGGCGGCTACCGAGGAGCACGGCGATGCGTAGGCCGGGGTCGATGTCGCCGTGGCTGTCAGCTGCCGATTCTCGAGAGCCCGGCCAAAGGCAAACTCGTCAAAGCCACGGTATCCCAATTCGTGTTCGGCGGCCGTGGCCCTCGCCTTCTCAGCCGTAATCGTGGCATTGCGGTTTGTCGAGGTGACTGTCCGAGTCGTGGTGTGGGTACGTGTCGGCGGCGTGACGGTGACGCTGAAAAAAGAGAGGCAGTCGGCGGTGCCGTTTCTTCCAGGCACGGCGATTTCGACAGCTGAAAGGCGGGTGGGTCAGTTGCGAGCTGCCATTGAGTTGACGCCATGCGCGGCCCCACTGTTTGGCGGAACCTACCGCGAAGACAAGCATCGCTAGTGGAGCATCCTCCCGCTGCGAGGGCCTGACTCAAGCGTAACGCAAACGCTGCCAGGCGAGAGGGTCGCATTTCAGCTCCTAGGCTCCTTTTTTCACCAAACTCAGGTCCATCGGCATGACTGCGTAGAAGCATCCTCCCGCTCGAGTCGCGATGCTCGCGGCCATCTCCTTTTAATCGAGCGCGTCGTTAGACAGGAACTTGGTTCTTGTCTGGCACATTTCACAAGCAGGCTTTGGCTGCAGAAACCGGTTCTTACGTGGTAATTAGAGCCCCTATATTGCTATTCCATGCCCTATAATCCCCAAACGCAGCGTGCTACCTCGTTTTCCAGGGGTATGCTAGCTTTAGGTGGGGCGCCATCGTCATTTTATGCAGGCCAGTGGAGGTTGTTATGCAAGCCTTTATGTAGTTCCTGGAAGCATTATTCCAGACAATGGCATTTGGGTCTGTAGATAATTAGAATCTTACAGGTTTAGTTCTTTTCTTTTGCTTTGTTGCTTTGTTTTCCTCACTTTTCACAAAAGGTCGCAGCCGAAGCAAGTGTAGAGCCCGGGTTCGTATACGGAGTGTAATTACAACCAAAGGGTAACGTCCTGGAAGCAATGCTCGATGGCAGCTATGAACGAAACTACGACAGGAACCGGTACAAGCCCAAACAACCTACTATTCCAACCACGCCTACCAAGAGAGGTCCCCTGTTCGCGAAGAAATCCCGCATCCAATTGAGTCACTGTTGGACAATAAGAGCACCCCAACGGAAAACCCAACTACCGACGAGAAGCCAGCGCTGTCAGCACTATTCACACCACCCCGAAGTCAAATACGAGCGCCTTGTTCACTCCACAAACATTTTATTCCGGAACGTTTTCACTGCCTCGGTTGCATTCGGTAGACTCACTAGGCTTCACAAGACGAGCTCAGCAGAATGTCGAGAAGTATTTCACAATAATCAAACGATTAGTGTATCCAGTCTCTGTCTTTGGGCAGGTCCAACGTGGTCCATCCCCAAGACTAGGAAGGGCCATTTCTCCCTGCTAGTTCTATAGCTCCATGGCTGCTCTAGTTGGGTTAATAACTGATCCTTATCGCTTGGCCATTCCCTTGCCATTGCAGTGGCTGTCCGCCCTTTGTTCCCGAATCCCTTGTCAGGTTCAGGTACCTGACTTGATTATACACAAGACTTCTCATTCCCCTACTGACTTCTTCTCGTCCAGCCCTACCCTCTCGCTGTCAAACTCCCCCAACGTAGTTTGCTCAAGACCTCTTAAACCCCATTCCAGGTCTCTCAAGTTAACCCATATGGATATCAATCCCATCTTTACCGCCTCATATTTTCCACTCTACCCATATCACCTACGGCAATAGCCCCACAGCACGTGGCAGCATGCCCCTTGCGACGGATGAGCGACATCGAATGTTGGTCGCCGAGGCATATGACCTCGTCTATTACACCTGTTGTGTGGTTCCGGGCCCTGCGGGCTACAGTTTACCGAACCCCGACGAGTGAACATGGATGTGGCGCTGGTATACGGTCTCGAAACAGATTTGCTGGGTTTTGGGGCTCTGTGCCGCCGGGTTCTTCTCCCTCTCCTCGAGCCGCGCAGCCCTGTGTGCCATGCATTCCTGGATAGTCACGGTCCAGGGACTGTTCCAGGCAAAGTGTCTAAACTTGACGCTGTGCGAAGGGAAGAACCGATCCGGGTCTGCGGCCACCTGCTCCTCGTCCTCGGGTGCCGGGCCGTAGCGTACACAGGAGCAGACGTCCGGGCCGAAGCACCACATCTCCGGACGCCAGGGCGAGCCGGCCGACGCGTCCGGAACCATCCACGGCGCACCCTCCTTTCCGTACTCGTCGAACATGGCCCGCAGCTCCAGGGAGTCGAGCTTTCCGTTCTTCACAGTGAGCAGTCTGTGGCCGCTCCATCTGAGGACCACGTCGGCAGAAAATACGCTGACAAGGAGGACGGCACTTGTAGATGGCGGCGTCGAGCTCTCGACAGGCGAGGACTCCTTGCTGCTGCGCGTTTTGTTCTTGGAGGCCTTGCAGGCGTAGCGCCCAGTGCAGCGATGGCAACGAACAATGACGGCCGGTGCCGAGGTTAGTTCCCGTTCCCACCGAGCCCCGGTCCTTTCTAATGCAATATGATGTACCTTGTCCGCATAGACGGATTTGTGCTTACAGAGTGGGAAGGATTTCTTGGTAGACTGCAACACTCTCTCGTCGGGCTTCTCGTCCTGCTTGAGCACCCGGTCCCGATCGAGAAGCCGAATCAGGGGGAACTTCCCGTTTTTATACCCTAGCAGCTCCAGCGCGGCGAAATTCTCTCGAAATTGCACGAAATTAGGCGACCTAAGCCCACATCGGGGGCGAATAGTAGCACCGGAATGCCGCTGAAAGGAGTTGGCGAGGAAAGCCGGGTCGCTATGGACGAGTCTGCGCAGCAGCCTCGAGACCCGGCGGAGACAGAATAGCGACAAAAGGTCGTTGCCGTCTCGGATCTTTTCCAGGACGACGAGCAGAACTTCTTCGGGGAAACGGTAGAGAATGCTGGTTTCGCGGTTGCGCAGGCACGACAACACCCAGGGGTCCATAGCGAGGCTAGAGGGGCTGCCGGCGTTGGTCGTGTTGATGTCTGGGTGTGTTGGATGTTTGGGAGAGGCGTGAGGTGTGGGTACATCACTGGTTGTGGCTATCAGGTCATATGAAGGGACGCGTTAAGGACCTTTCCATTTGAGATGCCTTTAGGGCAAGAACTTCCAGGTATTATGCGGATCTCAGGGAAATAAATCACTTGCCGGCTTGGGATGAATAGGTGTATCAAACTATGCACAAAGACTTTAGATGGACGAATTTAGAAATTCGTGGAGTCCACCAGTGACCTAAGAGTTAATCCTTCCAAAAAGAGGACGTTTGTTCAGAGACTGTTAGTCTTGAAAAGTCCCTTGCTAGTCTTGTTTGACAGGCTCTCTCCTACACTAAGACCAAATCCCTCATTAGGTGGCGAAGTAGTTTTTTCAGCCTTCTGTAGTTTATTCTAGAAGACCTAGCTTTGATCAGGAGATCCCATCTGAATGCCAGAGCACCCTCCTAGGGCTCCCCGGCATATGGTAGTAGCCGTGATACTTGGGTCTTAATTCAGCCTGAAATCCGGAATTACCATCCCGCCTCCTAGGCTCCCATACGCTTACCATAGAGCTCGGATCAACAATGACGAAACCGTCAAAACCGTTACGAGCTACGGAGACGCGTCTTCTGAGGTGCCTTCCCTCTTTGACAATTTCTTCGTTGCTGGGTACCTTAGTTCGGCCTTTGGGTAACTTTGGGGTCTCTATAAAGCGGCCCCTCCGATGACAAGTGCCAAGGACCTCCAAGAAAAAGCCCTGATCAAAGCTCTTCTAGAACGACTCAAGGGGGGCAGTCAATATCTGAGGCAGAACACCCGTGGTCTGCCACAGCGCCATCCATCTTCCTCCTCTTGTGCTTGCTCTTCTTTATGAAAGGGTCTTGCCCGTGTGTGCCAATGCCAACTTGTAGTAAGTGCGTTAACGCCTTATACAGAAACTCAAAGCAACATTAGAGCAGCCTAAAGGCTTCGTGTGTGAGACTCTGATTAAGTACCTTGGCTTTGTATAGAATACCAAAGCCCCATCTCTTGGCTCTTTCTTAAAGAGGCCTGTTCTCATATCCTATTTTATTCACCGAAACATTGCATTGTTGCGACGCCTTTGACAACCCGAAGAGAACTTCTCATTGAACATCTAGGATCTGAATTCGAGTTTAAAGAAGAGTAGAAACGCATCTTTGTGTTATGGGTGTGAGCCATTTCACTGTTGTGACTAACCGTGGAAATTTCTCCTTGCGGAAAGTCTCTCATTGGAGCAGACGAAATAATACACCTCTTCTCTATTCTAAACATTTAGGCCTAGACTGAGACACAACGCGCAGGCTACTTATTGACCTTTCTTTTACTGCCATCTATCACGTTGGATCTTGTTTGCGTTGCAAGAGTCGGCGAATATTTCATCTTCCACAGAGACCTGTGAATATCTAGTAGAAAATATGCCAGCTACCCAAAGACAGCAAAAAACCAATACGAAGAGCTCGGCCATGTATGCTGTAAAACCATAATGCAAATGCTAATGCAACATCCCTCCCCAGCAACACGAAAAGCCAGCCAACCAACTACAGCCCACCGCAACCCCCCCAACCACTACTTCATATTCAACAGCAGGTAGCGTAACGCCGCATACGTCTCCTCGCCGGTGGGCACGATCTGGCTGGCGGGCAGCACGAAGCCGTTGTTGCCCGTGTCGCGGAGCTCGGTGGTAAAAGTGTAGTCGGAGCCGACGACGTCGTTGACGAAGTCGACGCTGCTGCCGGTGGCCTTGTAGATGGTCGAGCAGATGGGGCCGTACTGGTACGTGAGCCCGTGGGTCGCCTTGATGGCGGCCACGGCGCCCTTGGCCAGCGCCTGCAGCTCGGTGTTCTTGGCCGACACGGTCGTGCACGAGTATCCGTATGCTGAACCGACACAAGTTAGGCATGCAGGTCCGATGACGGGGACATGAAAGAACACTCACGCGTCATGAACAGCTGCGAGTACGAGTGGTAGTCGATGAAGAGCTTGAGCCCCTGGTTCGCCTTGGTCGTCTTGAGCCATGCCACGAGGGCCGTCGTCTCGGGCGCGTCCGACTGCGCCCTGCCCTTGAAATCCTCGGCGCAGGGGTCGGTCGACGCGCCGCCCGTCACGGACCACTGGTAGGGCCAGTTGCGGTTGATGTCGTGGCCGATGCAGGTGCTCCCGGAGGTGCTCTGCCGGTTCTTGCGCCAGAGCCGGTCGGAGCTCTGCGTGTAGAGGAAGCCTGTGACGGTTGGGCCAGTCAGCATCGAACTGGCTCGAGATTGTCTGGGGAGAATTGCAGCTTACCGTCCGGGTTGACCACGGGGAAGATGTAAAAATCGTATTTATCCACAAAGCTCTTGATTTCGGCCGACGTGGCGTAGTTGGTCAGGAGGTTGTATCCCAGATACTCGACGACCTTGGCTCGGGGTTAGCATTTGCGCAGCAGCAGCGACAACAGGAGAAGATGGACAGGAGAAACTGGACAGGAGAAACTAGACAGGAGAAACTGGACAGGAGAAACTAGACAGGAGAAACTGGACAGGAGAAACTAGACAGGAGAAACTGGACAGGAGAAACTAGACAGGAGAAACTGGACAGGAGAAACTAGACAGACGCACCATGGTAGAGATCCACTCGCGGGCGTGCACAGTGCCGTGCAAGACGATGGCAGGCTTGACCCCCTTGCCGGCGCTCCCCCAGAAGTGGATGGCCGTGATGGGATTCCCGTTGAGGGAATTGCCGGCCGTGACAATCTCGGACTGGGACGGGAAGGACGACTGCAGGTCCCTCAAGAACTGGAGGTGGTCGCTGTAGGCGTGGTACGAGTTGAACCACGTGGCGTTGGCGGAGCCGGCGGCGTAGACGGAGAAGCTGGACTCGTCGGCAATTGCGGCGCCCAGGTCCTGGTGCATGGTGATGACCTCGAGATCGGCGACATCGGCCCGGAAGGCGGCGGCCTGGGCCGGCGGCACGACGATGTCGGCGTACGCGCCGGCCCGCGGGGCTCCCTTCCACGTCTTCAGGTCGTACTTGTCGACGAGGGCGTTGATGCGGTTGATCTCGGGCCCGACGGCGACGCGAAACACCTTGTAGCCGTCGTACGATTTCTTTGCCGGCCTGGGCGGGGTGGCGATGGACGCGGCCGTTGCGAGCGCGAGCGCGCTGGAAAATGCGACGAGGAGCTTCATGGTGTGCAAGATTTTCCCGGGGCAAAATCCCTCGGCTCGGCGACAGAGGACAACAGTTCGGATGGCATGACAATAAGAAACGGTCTTGGCTGCGGGATCTCCATGGCGGTCTTATAGCCGCCCGTGCACGCTCGCTCGCACTCGCACAGGCGAGGTGGCAGGCTTAGCTAGCTTTGGTGCTAGGTAGCTTAGCACACGGATACGAGCAATATCACGGCCTCGGAGCGTGGGCGATGAGGGCAGACGAACCTTCCGCTTTCGGGTGCAAGCCGCAGGGTGCGCTGCAACCTTCCCAACGCTCGCGGCACGGCATGACGAGTGCCGCTGTTAAATCAAGAGCCGCGGCTGCATGAGCGCTAGCAATAAACAGTGGAGCCCAATAGCAGGCCGTGATAAGCCCTCCTCTCTTTCCCATTCCAGCGCGGCCTTCCTCTGGGGCGCGGCACGGCATTGCGGCCGTAGATCGCCCTCTGCCCCCACTGTTCGTTCACTGTGTGTGTATGCGTGTGTGTGCGTGTGTGTGTGTGTGCGACCCAGATCATGGATGCTACCTTACTTAGTACCCAGATGCCGAACCAGGGTCGACCACCGCGTGCCAAGACCCACCCGACCTTCCCTTTCGGGGACTTTCCAAGGCATGCGTGCTGGTCCTGTTGTTCTCGAACGTCGAGATCGTGAGAGACGGACAGACTACAGGCGAGACCAGGGAATTAGCTGCCTGATCTCTGTAACCTTGTTTGCACAACGTCGTGCGACGACACGGGCGGGTGTCAATGCCTCGATCTCGCCATCGCCAGAACCAGCGAGCTTCCTGTTTGGGCGGTGGGATGGGACGGCGGCTGCATTGCGAGGAGCCCACGATGCTGGGCAAGCAGCTGCTAAACGTGGAAACTGGCCCGTCCGTCCTACTGCCGCCGGGTTCCTGCGCTTCCCCGGCCTTCCAAGGCGGGTGCTCGGGAAGCGAGGTCTTGGGCAGCCTCCTCATCAGGGCACATTGCTTGGCACAATCGAGATCAAGGTTGCAGGCGGGATATCGAAAGGGGAAGGACACCAGCAGTGACGTGGCCGAGCTGCCTGCACAGATAAGACTGCTGTGCGGCGCTGCTGTTGTGTGACTAAAACAATCATAAACTGTTAAACTGTTCGAGAATGAGGCAATTTTGTGATAATTCAGAAACGTTGAGACAAGATTCTCCACCACCACCACCCAGCTGCTCGATCCTTATTTTTCTTAGATGATGATCTGTCCATGACTGTGTTTGTTTTCCTCTACTCTGGGAGCGACTTCCACAGGCAGATCTAAATGTCGCCAAAGCGAAATAGCTCATATCTATCACCATTCACACACTAAAATAACATAATGTCCGTGGCTGCAATTAATTATGATTCACATCTTCCAGCAACGGCCGAGCTATTATTACAGATTTGCCTGAGTGGACCTGTATTTCCTTCCACCCCTATAGACGTGTAGCGTTTGAATCTTTAAAGGAACATCAAGGCTCTCCAACCCGTGCAATGTCCACCCGGAAGGTCTTCCTCAGAACACTGGTGTTCAGAGCTCTCGCCCTTTGAGATCTGCAAACCACAGGCCAGATAGGTAAACAAAAAGATAGGCCAAAACAAAACGAGTGCCCTCCGTTTTTGCCAATAGACACACCCCAAACCCCAACCCCATCCTCTCCGACTCTCCTGGACAAGCCGCAGTTAATCACTCACCCCTCTCAACCACCAGCACACCCAAATGTACGCCCGACACCGCATACTCTCTCCAAAACGCCGCCTCCCTATCCCCAGCCCCATCCCCACCCCCATCTCCCTCAATTAATCCCTCCACCGCCGGCATCTCCACAGCGCGCCACTCAAGACGCCCGCTCAAACCACCTCGGCGAGCAGCGTCCTCGTAGACCTCGCGGGCGAGATGGTAGTTTTGAAACGTGACGTCCTCCCCAGCACCAGCACCAGCACCAGCACCACCGGGACCGTAGACAGTCATCTTGGTTTTCCACCCATCGCCCGACGCAAGGCGGTCGAGGAAGGCGACTGAGTAGCCTAGCACGGCGGTGCGTTCCGCATCCGTAGCGAGGTTGTTCGTGCGTGCCGCTAGCGCGTCCATGTCTGCGCGGCCGACGGGGGGTGGCGTGATGCCGACGAACACGCCGCCTCTGCTGTTTTTAGCGGACGCTAGCCGCAGGTTCGCGGCGATGGTGGCAAACATCCGAGTCAGTTCGGCGGCGCTGCTGGCGTAGTTCAGCAGCCAGGCGCCCGTAGCAAGGTCGAAAGCGCCGTGCTTTCCTTCTTCGTTGTCATCGGGGAGTGATATCCTGCCCAGCGAGACGGCGTCACCAACAATAAACCGCAGCCTCTTCTTGTCACCGTCGCCACCGGGCGCGTGCTGCTGCTGGCTGTTCGCAGCAGCGACCATCTCGGGCGAGACATCGACGCCGACGACAGCCGCCGCGCCCCACTCGAGCAGCTTGCGCGAGTAATAGCCAGTGCCGCAGCCGAGGTCGAGCGCGCGGGCGCCGCGCACGTGCGGCGCGACGGCGGCGCGCAGGTTGGTCGTCTCGACGGCCGAGGTCGGCAGGGCCTTGAAGGCGTGCGTGTAGCGCGAGCCAATGGCGTCGTACTGCGAGGGTGGCGGTGTCGCCATGGCTTGTTCGTAGTAGATACTCTCGAGTGCGGGAATGCGCGGGTTTGTGGAAAAGGTGTTGCGAGACGGCGAGTGAGGGGATCGGCTATAATACACAGCCCGGTGCTAAATAATTGCCTCCCTACATTCCTTGTTTGAGCCTGTGGAGTTCCCCGCTCTGGCAGACTCGTAAACAGCGAGCAGTGCCGTCATCTCGTGTAACCACGTCAAGGGTGAATTTTCGCGAGGAAACTGCCAGGTAAAAACGCGCTTCAATATTCAAAAGTGTTGAAAACCAATAATTCGTGTTCAAGCCCCGGGAACTAAAAATTCGTAGTTTCCCATACAAAAAAAAAAAAACATCGTCCGTCCGAAAATGACTTCTCTGCTTCCCGTAAACAAACTCCAAAGCCAGCCCGCCTAGGCCTAGATCTCGTAGATCCCATAATCCAATGTCAGGTTAAACAACGCCAACTCCGCGCCTCAATCCCTTCAATGACGTAGTATGCAAAAATGAAAGGAGAAAGAAAAGAAAGAAACGTCAGAGCCAGCGGATGACAGCCATCCACTGCCGCCAATTTTCGGCGCGAACATGACAATGTGGAGAGTGTAGTGCAGCATGGGCTTCCCTTTCCCTCTTCGCCCTTTTTCTCTGCAAAGCGAAGGCCTTCACGTTGTACTACCTGCTCCCCATCGCCACACCCTTGGTGAACATGCTCCCGTGACTCGTATTCCGTCACCGTGCAGGAAATCAAAAGTAAAACTGCTGAGGCGGCGGCTGTCCCGGCGGCGGTTGGGCGAGAAAGTCAAAGTTCATCGAATCCACGCCGGTGTTAAACGGATCAGGCGATTCTAGATAGCACGGTTGCAGTCAGTGTCTAGCTCGTAGCGCGGACAAGGAATGGACTTACCCCAGAAGATAGAATCATACAAGTCCATCGGCGCCATGTACGTGGACGGGTCGAAACTAGACATGTCAGGCAAGCCGCCTTGCTGCTGGAGCAGGGGGTGGCCAAATGCGGGTATCCTGGTCTCGGGTTAGCGCTTTGTCACCATTGCAGTGTGTGCAAGAGGGGAGACCGTATAGAATTTCCGGACATACCCATGGGAGAAATCGGGCGTGACACTCCCGTTTTGCTGCTGCTGCATCTCAGCCATGGCCAGCGCGGCGCTTTGATGAGGATCCAGTCCGAGGACAGAACCAGAGCTGAGGCCCGAAGGCTGGTTGGGCTGCAGCGGTGTGCGTGTGCCGGAACCCGGTACCGAGATGCTCCCTTCCCCCTTGACGCCCGGTGCAGTCACGGACCCGTGGTCGTATATGATCTTCAGGGCAGTCAGTGCCCGAGACAAGGGGCCCGAGAGCTCTATATCGTGGTCCGACTTTTGAATGTGCGGCTGCGGAGACGTCTGTTCTTTGGCCGCAGTTGCTGACAGTGCCGAAATCAAGTCGCCTTGGAGCTGGCGAACCTCGGGGTCGGCCTTGGTCTCGCCGAGGATGCCCAAGAGAACGGCAGACGACAGGCCGTGGTAAGTAAAGGCCCACGATCTCGTGGGTATTACAGAAAGCTGGTGCATGGCGAGGAACATGCGGACCGTTTCCGTGAGGTTCACCTTGCACCTGTCGGCCAGAAACTTCTTCTGCGAGCTGTCGAGCCGGACGCTCTCCACCGTGGTCAGAGCAGGTCGGCAGCAGACAGAGACGATAAACGAGGTGTGTAGCCGGATTGCAAAATGCTGCAGCCGATCG
Source organism: Lasiosphaeria miniovina (assembly GCF_030549165.1). Classification (NCBI taxonomy): domain Eukaryota; kingdom Fungi; phylum Ascomycota; class Sordariomycetes; order Sordariales; family Lasiosphaeriaceae; genus Lasiosphaeria; species Lasiosphaeria miniovina. The sequence continues at coordinate 2,627,737 of NW_026848223.1, read as the reverse complement.
AGGGCGGATTTGCAGGCCTCCTTGACACGAAGCTGGGCCAAAAGCCTGTCCCGGATGCTCTCCACGGCTTCGCAGTTGTCCAGGATCTCCATGTATGTCGCACTCGCGATAGCGTCCGGATTCAACCGGTCCGAGATGATCTTGCAGAGGTGGTACATGGCCTCGAGGTACGCCCATCCTTCGGTGTCTGCGGTAGGAGAGAGCGGTATGGGACAGCAAGGAATGTTGGTCATTGAAGACCTTCAGACCCGTTAGTTCGGGGCCTCAAGAACATAACAAAGGGGTGTCAACATACCGGTCAAAGGACAAAGAAGTCAGCGTATCGTGCCAGAGACATGTCCACCTGTCAACAATCAGCACATCGTTGCGGACAAATCTAGACGCGAGAAGACGTACCATAGCTTCCTCCGTGATGTCTCCTTCTTCATCAGTTCGGCGCTCTGGCGGCTATCCAGAGCCTGAACTCGATGTAGGCCTAGAGACTGGGCCAGGCGGCACGTAAGGCCGAGGAGAGCCCACGAAGCCTCGGCTTTCATGTCATTTAGTAGCACGAAGCTCGTCATGAGCAAAGCCTGTATGGAGTCGAGATTCGGGCGGAGGAGGAAGTTAGCGAGCCGTAGAAAGTGGAACGATATCTGGATATACTTGTGGGAATCTCGCGTCCGGATGTGGTAAGGCGAGTCGTGGTATTGGGAGCCAACGGCAAGCACGCCAAAAAGCGTGGCCAGCCATGATGCGGACACGGGCTTGGGTGTTTTGGTCGAGGCCCTGGCATTCTTTGCGCGGTCCTCCAGGTAGATCATCAACTTGGACTCGAGGTCATCAATGTCCACGACGAAGCCCCAGAATGGCTGCGGGATCTCCTTGTATGTCCGGAACAACCTGTCTAGCATGTGAGCACGACACCGCACGCCATAGCGAGTAGGGGGCTTTTTGGAGAGCAGTACGCACTTCATAACCTCGCGGTCCGAGGGCAGCTCGGAGGAAATGTCCTGGGTCAGCCTGTCCATGTGACGGGAGGACATTAGAGGGAAGGGGGCCGACGTGTCGAGCCCCAGTAGGGAACGCATGTCTTGGCGGATGACGTTGGCCTCCTGTGGTGCGTGGGACGACGTCTGTTCTCTCAGCAGCGCCGGTATGCTGTTCTGGCCGACGTATCGTGCAATCTCGGCGGGCTCCGACTCTGTCGAAGGCGTCAGCAACAAATAACAACATGCCAAAGCGTGCCGCCGGAACAGCGGTCAGGCCACTCACCGAAGGCGCCGATCGACTCACGGGGCTCGCTGCTCAGGGCTCGGTCCTGGTCGGGATCGTCGGGCGAGTGTGGCCGCTTCTTGATCTGAATCTGGTCCGAGCCAAAAGAGCCAGACTTGCTCCCGGTAGTCGAGCGATTTGGCTTGTAGGAGCACAGCTGGGGGTGCTCGCGCTTGGTGCAATTCTCACAGGGGCTCCTGTTGTCGCACTTGACCTTTCTCTGGCGACATGGCCAGCATGCGGTGCCTATGGGAGATGAAGTGTGAGCCGTTATCAACAGACACAACGGAAGACCCCCAGGGCTGGGAGGGGTGCGGTGTAGGTTGGCTGGCCAGGCCAGGCCAGGCCTAGGACGAGGGTGCCGAGGGCCGAGGACATAGAGGTTCCCAATGCCGGGTTTGGTGCGGGGGCGGACGCATCTTGGAACTGGACAAGCGACGGGGCCGGGAAAGGAGGACTGGGACTGGGCCCAGCACAAGCACAAGCTCAAAACGTACCATACCGCACCTTGCGGTGGGAGTGGATGATGCGGTTGGCCTCCTCCGGAGTGAGATCCTGGAGGTTGGGGAGCTCTTGCGTGTCCGACATTGCATCGAAGGCAGCCGTCGTAGGGAGGGTGCCTGCCCGACGTTCGGCGGGTGCGCAGGCTTCAGGTGCGATTGAGCGCTGCGAGGCGAGGCGAGGTGAGCGCTGTGCTGCGCCGGCTAGGCACTCGAGGGGGCCGCGTAAAAGTGGAGCGTGGAGCGGGCGTCGCTTTGCGCGGCGAGTATTACTAGGTACTCGGTCTGCACTAGCGTCCACGAGGCAATGGGCCGACTTGATCAACTTGGGCGTGTGCCGGACGGTGGTTCGGGAGTGAGCCTGGGTTGTGTCAGGATTGAATACCGATGCAAATCCGAATTGCTCCCCCTCCTCTGGCGAAAGCCAAGCGTAGTTCAAATTTGAGGTGGGGGGAGCGTAAGCTAGCTGCGGCTGCGAGGGGCCCTTCGGAATTCCTGCCCATGCATAGAGGGGTTGCGTGCTGACTGAGCACTCGACAGGGACTAACCCTCCTTGCCACCCAGTCCATGCCGGGGCGTGTAGTGCTGGAGACGGCGTCAGATTTACCTGGTAGCTACGGAAAGGTGTCCCTGTCTTCTACTTAAAGCTCGCACAGAAGCCCACACTTCCATTAAAGGTTGCAGGAGCGCTTGTTTCATCTAGCCTTTCATGTTATTATAGCCGTCCAGTTTATTGTGGCGTTTAGAGGTTCCTATATGGGGCACGACGGCAGTCGTCTAGTACTCCCTTACGCAGCACAGGTCTTCTCCGCACTGGCACGCGCACCCATGGCCCGAGGGTTCTCGGCAACGGGCAGCTAGCAGCTGCCGTTGTGTAAGGCTGATGTTTTTCAGGCGTGCATCAAAAATTTCGTTACGTACTGTTACACGGTGGATCCCGGATTGACAGTCGCTAGGATCCCGCTGACCGCTCAAGGAAGATGCACGGAACGTGGTCAACGTACGAAGTATGAGCACTCGGTATCCGTACCCTAATCAGATGTCTTGCTTTGGGGGGTCTCGTACTCCGTGATACCAAGCAGTGCACATAAATACGGCACCTTGGGTAGGAAGCCGGGTCAACAATGCTGGAGATTTAATTCTCCCAACAGCAATGCTGGCCTGTGAGACTGCTCCATTTATTTGTGCTGCTGGAAGGCAACAACCCCGCTTTTCGCGATTTCCCTTCCTACATCCCTCAGTTTCTTTCGCATCAAGGCAAGGCGAGTCAAAAGATGCCGCTTCATTACACTGCCCTTGACAGTTCTAAATCGCAAATCCGTCTCTTGGCGGTCCACCCCAGTGAGTTAGAATCTCACTTACTTCAAAATTCTGCAAAGGCGATACTGATTAGCAACCGACAGGTGAGGATCACGAGTATCTCGACCAGACTCTGTCTTGGATACAGACATATGTCCAAGGACAAAAGGGACCGCCATCGCCACTGTGGCTCAAGCTGGATTCTAGGGTCGAAACATCGCCGATTTGTCAAGGTTTGAGAAATCGGGCCGTTCTTAAAGCAAGGATCGGCTATCGCAATGTCGTCACAAACCCGTATTGGACGCGGATCTGGAAATTCCTAGAGTTTTGGCCACCTTCACGGGACCCAGAGTGTGTATGCGTCCCTCATTCGTTCCACGCATTAATTTTTGAGTTTTCTGATGGGTATTTCGGCTTTAATGATGGGACATTTGGCCACAGATTACCGATGACTCTATACCGCCTTGACGAGGCTGAGCTCGAGACAGTGTCTAAATTGACAGTCATCACGAAGGATGTGCTCAAAGTACGAAATTATCGAACCCTTCTTCACATCCTGACCTCGACGCAGAATTAGAAACACCCCGCAAATGGCCAGTGTCGGAAAGCAGATATCACGGCCAATATAATGATGTCGGAAATCCCACCGAAGCACCGATGGTTAGAAGGTTAAGCAGTTTCGACTTTACTCGTCTACGACCCCCGACTCAGCAAACTTTCGGACGCCGAGTTACTAACCACCAACCATTTGTCGATACCCAAACTTTCGGGCGCCGAGTTACTGCAGTATTTTAGCCACCCTTTTTCGATGTCCTTGGCTCATCAGAAGAAAGAGAGCGAGGGGGTCCGCGATTTCATTTTCGACACCCTAATGACAAGCTGGAGGGGAAAACTCTGATACACAACGGGGACGTCTCGGTGTCTCTTTCGGTGACTCTGAACAAGACGGGGATGTCATTGTCCTCTGTCCGGCGATGGCCCACCCGCTGGTAGTGAGGGTTGGGCAACCGGATCTCTGCTCTGGCGATGCTAGGTACAAAATTCGAATATGTTTATGCAAAGTAGCTTTTAAGTTTATAACTATTAAAGTATAGCTAGCTACTAGGGCTATAGGGTACTTGTTACTGTTAATAAGATTCAAAGAGCTGTTAGAATCGATCCAACTGCCACGCAACATGCCCGCACTTGTGTCTTTGACTCTCCGTGCAGGCGAGTGGGGCAAGGCTGTTAACGTGGCCCGTGCATTGTTCTCGATCGATTGAGGGCATTCTTTGAGCTCGAGGGCCAAAAACCAAAAAAAAAAAAAAATCACGATTCACGAATGAGCTCGGGGCAGAGCTCACATTCACACCCGCTCTGCGTGAGGCAGCGAGCTCGCGCCGCGCCGACCCACGCCAGCACCGACGAGATGGAGCCGCCGAGAACGCCGCAGAAGCGAGATAATCCCCTCACAAATCTAATTCAGCGGCTAAATGACGACTACGGGCTAGGGATTGAGGTGCCCGACCGAAGCCTCACACCCTACCAACGCCTCGAACTAGCCCGACAGGACGACGAGTACAAGCGCCGGGACTGCATTTACAAGAACCTACAGTTCCTCTTCTACAGTCCGGACGGAATGATTGACAAAGCACTTGATACCTTTTTCATCAAGGCAAGGGCCACCAGCCGTCAGTGGGTGGTCAAACCGCAGGCCAACCCGACGGCCCTCTCCTCGTCCAAAGAGCCGCCTAAAGCCCGAACCATGAGCCAGAAGCTGTCGCTGCAGGACCTGTTGTTGGAAACCCTCCAGAGCTTCAAGAATCAGATTCAGCCGCAGAGACTCGCAGTCTCTTCTCCCGGTCAGCAGCGCAGCGCTTCTAAGCCCCCCACACAGTTCAAGCCAAAACCTAGAGTCCAAACGGACTTCCCGAGCTCGCCCTCCTTGTCCCAATTTCCCGACCCAGAATCCCCCTCCCCGGGAGGCCAAAAGCGCCACTCGCTCGACGGCGATGGCTCTCAGGCCACCAAGCGCCCCAAGAGCGGCGAAATGCCCGCCCAGTCCGCCATCATGCCCTCCGTCAGCGCTATTGACAATGTACCTAGTCGGCGGTGGCTTCAGAAAAAGACCACGGGGCCGCCCGTTAATACCCCTCCATTTCGTGCCGTGGAGGCTGGCTCTGTGACGACGTTTGCTTTCAGCACGTCAGCCCCCGCCATTCCTCCGATCCCCCTCCGCGCCAAACACCAGGCTTCATCTACCGTCAGATCTAGAGCACCATATGGTTTCGCCCCCACGCCTTCTACCCCCCCGGCCACTCGCCAAGTTGAGCAGAAGACTTTGCCTCCTGTAGGATCCGGGGCGTCATCTGGTTTTGATCCACCGCCTTCTTTCTTTCCGCCCGTTTCTCGCCTGGTCACATATGAAACCTCTTCCCCCGCCAGCTCTCGGATCCCCTATGGTTTTGGTGCCGGTACGAAGGGTCATGCTGTTACGAATATTCGGAATACAACGTCTGCTAGTAGCAGCATGATTTCATTTGAGAGTCTCTTTAGTCTGGACAACGCACAGAAACTGCAATCAACCCAGACAACTACGCGTCAAGGCTCTCAGCGACCAAAACTCGTTGAAGGGTCACACGTAGCCCAGGACGATGACGAATTCCTCGCACTCTCGTCAGATGACATCCAAGCGTTGGATGAATTGATAGAACTAAATTCCCAACGACAAAAGACTCGTCCCGCGCAAGTTCGCGAACCGCTACCACGCGAATTTTCGATTCCTTCTGATTTAGGAGAAGAATTCGATATTCCAGAGGAGTTAGTACAATCTCCCTCAAATGCCGCGAAACCTGCGAAGCGTACGCTTCTTGAAGAGCGTCTTCAAAATATCTGGCGTAAATAGAGTCTCCGTTCTCTCTATTAACTCTTGAGTTAAATTTTTCTAACCTTCTCACAGCAAAGTTTCCGCGCTGGCTTCACAGGGCGCCACTCGCTGTGGCCTGGGAGATCACTCGGATCTGTTTGCACTGCGGTGTCAATCTCGACGATAAGAGTCTGCTATACAAGCCTGCCTGGGCGGATGGCACCATGAACGACATATGGAAAGACCTTCACCAGCTCCCAGTCTTCCGTGGCAAATCATTCCCCGAGAAGCCTTTAGCCAATGTGTTTGCAGCCGCCCTTGCAAATTTCGAGAGCAAGGGGAATGCCGTCATTCTCTCGGCCAAGCTGGACTTGACCAAGTTAAAAGATGGACCGCTGTTTGTACTGGACATGATGCCTCTTCGTCTCGATCAAGGCTGCCGGTTGACGAGGAAGTTCGGGCCAGATCGCTTCTTTGAGATCCTGATACCGTCCCCTATAGGATCGGGGGGTTCGGAAACAGTTATCAACTGGTTGACTCAGCAACAGCATTCCTTTGTCGGGCGCCAATGGCGTGCGTTTTACAGCAAGAACGCGGGATATCGAAAGCCAGCAAGAGATCTTTGGCGAAAATCGGAGCCAGAGAAGCCTACGATCACGGAGAGAGTCCACTTCTTTGCCGAGAGCGGTCACAACTTCCGCAAGGCACCTCACGGGAAGACCAGCTCTTTTCCTCCGGCGAAACAGTCAATCAACAATAGGACTGATCTCAAAGTTAGCGACATGCTCGGCTGGCTTCTGCAGATTGACAGCAACGAATGGCAGCCCTATCTAAGGCTCTTTTCTCGCATTCAACTAGGACTGAGCAAAACATTCCCGGCTATAGTATTCAAGCCCTCGCAAATTATCCATTACGACTGCGATATCCTGTCCCCCATCGGAGAGGTCATGAACGATGGCATTGGTCGCATGTCCCGAAACGTGGCAAAGCGAATCCGAGATTCACTCGGCCTGACGGATATTCCTTCGGCAGTGCAGGGCCGTATGGGATCGGCAAAGGGCATGTGGCTAATGGATGTAAGCGACATGAGCGACGAGGACTGGATCGAGACCTACCCTTCCCAACGAAAGTGGGAGTGCGACTTTGTAGATCCGTTCCACCGCACCTTGGAAATCCGGAGCATAGCGTCCCAGCTGAAGTCGGCGGGGCTCAACCTGCAGCTCTTACCCGTGCTGGAAAACCGGGCAAATGATCGTCGCCAGATGCGTCAAGCTATCAGCAACCGTCTCACCAAGGATTTGCAGCACCACTTCGATGTCCAAAAGGCCGCATTCAAACGTCCTATTCAGTTTCGCCAGTGGGTGCACGAGAGTTGGTCAAACCGTTCTGAGCGGATTAAATTAGGACATATCAAGTTCCTGGCAGGGCTCCCGGATAGCAGAGAGGAGACTCTGAAGTTTCTTCTGGATAGCGGGTTTGACCCCAAGAAACAACTGTATCTTCAAAATATGGCATGGAAGCTACAGCAACAAAGGTGCGACACATTGAAGACCAAGCTCAACATAAACATTGGCCGCTCGGCATACATGTTTATGGTCGTCGACTTCTTGGGAGTTCTCGAAGAGAACGAAATCCACGTGGGATTTTCGTCAAGATTCAGAGACGAGTCCAGAGACACATCATACACCCTTCTCGCCGACTGTGACGTGCTGGTCGCCAGATCCCCGGCACATTTTGTTAGCGATGTCCAGAGGGTTCGCGCCGTGTTCAAGTCGGAGCTGCATTCCCTCAAAGACGTCATCGTCTTCTCGTCCAAGGGCAACACTCCACTTGCCAAAAAACTCTCGGGCGGCGACTACGATGGGGATATGGCCTGGGTGTGCTGGGACACAGAAATCGTCGAGACCTTCGTCAACGCCGAGATGCCAGAAGAACCCGATCTTTCAAAATACATTAGAAAAGATACTACGAAACTCGAGGCGCTTCTTCAGGCGTCCAACGGCAATAGAGAGAAAGCCGTCTACGACATGATCAACAAGAGCTTCCAATTCGCCATGCAGCCGAGTTTTCTGGGAATCTGCACCAACTACAAGGAGAAGCTCTGCTACCATATGAACAGTGTCAGTAACCCCGAAGCCGTGCTGCTCAGCAGCCTGGTCGGCCACCTCGTCGACCAGAGCAAGCAGGGCGTCATCTTCAGCAACAAGAGCTGGGAAAAGCTGCAGAAGGACCACTTCAACGGGCTGCGGCCTGACGAGCCGCGGTACAAGGGCAGCGACTGGTCCAGCAAGGGCGAGCCGGTGCACATCATCGACTACTTAAAATTCTGCGTAGCCAAGCCAGCCATCGACCACGAGCTTCACGACTTCTACCAGGCTATGCAGGCGGGTCTGGGTCGCACCGTGGGCAAGGCGGACGACGACGCGGCGCACTACTGGGACCCGGACCTGGTCGTGTACTTTGAGGGCTTCCACGCGCTGGCGTCCGAGTCGCCGTCGTGGAAGGCCGTGCTCGACGAGCTCAGGAACGCCATCATGCTCGTCGACCGCGACTGGAGGATCGCCATGAATCGCGGCAAGAAGGACGAGTTGGACTACTCGGCCCGCGTCAAGATCCTGCACAGGAAGTGGCAGGACATCACCCCCGGCGCCATCAGCCGCGCAGGCTCCAACAGGCCCGATTCTAAGATAACGGGCCTGCTCGAGCAGCCGTGGCTAGCCGACGCCAACGAGACCAGCACCTGGGCCCTGCTGCGCGCGAGCACGGCCTTCAGGTCGCTGTACTTCAGCAACCCCAAGTTCGTCTGGCAGATGGCCGGGCGCCAGCTAGCGCATATAAAGGCGCAAATGACGCGCGTGGATGGCGGTGCGCCCGCCTTCGTCACTCCATTGATGTACGCGAGCCTGAGCCCCGACGCGCGCTTCATAAAGCAGTACGTCGCGCGCATCGAGGGCGAGGGGCCCGAGCACCCGGATGCTGACTATTTTAAACGCGAGGCCGACGGCGACGCCTACGGGTGGGGGTTCGGTCGCTACGACGATTACTAGTCGTCGGGAGCCGTACATCCATCTCCCCTTCTCCTCGTCGCGTGCGTGCAAGTCTGCGTCTCCCGTGCCTGATTATTATACCCGCCAAGGCTTTGAGTGGGTCTTGCTCCCGGTTCTGAGGCTCGTTGTAGTGACTGCGGTCACTTTTCTTCGCCCGTTTCTTCTTCTTTCTTCTTTCTAGGGGGTTTCTCTGATGACGGCACTCATCTTCTCCCGTTTCCGCCGTCTGGGGGTTGCATCTGGCCACGGTCACCGGTGTTCATTCGCCTTCGGGAGCTTTCTATCTGGCAACGATTACTCTGGTATTCCCTAACTTCTTGCATTTCTAGGGTCCCTATCTAACCATAATCGCGGGCTTTTCTAGCCGTTTCCTACGTCCTATAGGACCCCGATCGCAACCTGTCAGAAAGACCTAAAACTACTATTTTCGGCATGGTCCAGGGAGCCTGGGTAGGGCCCGCACAGGGCACCTGATTGGGCCACCTTTTCCACAGGGTCAACACAGGTCCCCGACCTGCGGGCGCAGGTCTTTTCTTCTTCCTTACGTTAAAAAATACACACACTGCAAATATCCTCATTCTTCACTACTCTAGCATGCATTTGACTTCCAAGACAACCCCCCTCACGGAGCTTTTACCCCTTTTCCTTCCCCTACTCTCTGGGGCTGTTACCATGGCCATGGTTGCGCGCTTCTTCTTCTGCCCGCTTCGTGCGTCTTCTGGGGCTCCTTTCACGACCACGGTCACGCCGGACCATACTCTGCCCGCTTGTCGCGTCCTCCGGGACCGCTCGACCTAGGCCACACCAACCTGCCCAGTTCCCGCGCCTGACGGGGGCTCCTTATCCAGATTCTCTCCCTCTCGGAACAATAAAGACACTTTATCAGTACAGCCATGCGGGATGCCGTCGCAGTCTCCCGCAGCCAGCTGGCTGCACTCGGTCGAGAAAGGAAGTGGAGGCTTTGGACGGATTTTGGCAGCAAATGATAGAAAAAAAGTAACTAGCTAGCTCGCTCGTTTCGATTCGAACGGCATGTCAAGTGCTGGCGGGCTATTTTCACTTTGCTTCGGGGTTCTCTCTTTTTATTAATATCCAATTCCTTGCGTTTTACTCGTTGGTTTTCCTTGTTGCGTTTCTCACGATTGCTTTGCCAGCGTATTTTCTTTCCGTTTTACTCGTTTGTTGTTGCTTCAATTTTCTTTGAGTTTCCGAGATGACGGGGTGTGCTAGCCACAGACCAAGCCTATAACCTAGCCGGGACCACATAATAGTCCCTGCACCACCAGCCTACCCCACCATAGATTTCCTGCCTGCGGGCAGATAGCTTAGATTCCTTAAGCAATCAATCAACTACGTTTTCCTGCAAGTGTGCTCGTACACCATATTGGACATGGAGCTTTTGGCACCAGAGGTGTCTTCTAGTTGTTCCTCGTCAAGGGATTTGAATTGTACTTACTCATTCTGGTCATAGGGCCCCCGCTGCAGACTCGTAGCGGGGGGACTGCTGGCTCGAATAGTTAGCAGCGCCCGGTCTGCCTTAGAGGCGGGCGCAACGAGGGACGGCTTTGAGAAGCTGTCCGCTCGTGGATTCGCCGCAGTTGTCTAGCTCAAAGGTTCGAGGCTTCAACAGCGTCGGATAGGGTATAGTTAGATATCGGAAACGGGAGAGCAAAGACGACCACATGGATCTATGTAGGGCGATGAGATGTTTTGGAGGAATTGTATTTGCATTTTGGTTGTCTGGTAAGTTGTCCGTGTCAAGCCCGTCGTTTGAATGCGACTCGCCCGATACCCCTTAGCTTCTTTACTGCAAATTTTAATCTGGACTGACATCTTTCTTCGTGGTAGTTTAGTTCCGACGTCACCTTTCTCCTGCTTGCAACGGCCATGTTTGTCCCTCCCGCCAACACCGTGGCTTCGTTGGGTGGCGGTTTTGACTTGATGTCTCGATTACGCAACAGCCTGTATACAAGGTCGACACCATACCGCGCCTCGTCACCCATCTGCCTCTCATTGGCCGCGCCGCAACCCCCGAGCATCTAAATGCGGACGCCAAGCCGCACCAGTAGCTAGCGGTTATTGACTGAGAGGGCTCCCAAAGATGTCGGCAAGTCCCGGCTATTTCTACAGTCCTAGCAATGCAATGTTCCCCGCTCCTCATAACAGCTCGGGCACTATTACATACTTTAGTCACTACGGCAGATGGACTCGTGGCTGATCAATGCTCCGCGCTCCAGTCCAGGCCGGCCTCTAGCCGGGACGCGCCGCGCCTCGTCTGCGAGACACTGCTTACCCACCCTCGCCCACTCTGTGCTTCTTCTTCTCCCGGCCGCCGTGACAGGGGCAGAGGTCCAGACCGGATTGGGCCCGCCGCAGCTCCGTGCACGCAACCAGGCATGGACAAAAACGTGACCGTCCACTCGAACGGCACACCAGGGTGCATTGTTTATATTACCCCCTTCTCGGATGGCTAGCCGACGGGCGGGCTCGAGGCTTGGCTATTTGGATGAAGCTTGCTGCCCAGCCTCGCCAAGACGTTTAAAGACGTTCCATCACCCTTCTTTCTCTCCCCGACCGTCCACGACATTCGGTTAGCGGTTGTCGACGATGGCAGACGGCGCGAGGGAGGGTGGGGAAGGTTGCACGCCAAGGCCGGCCAAGGCCCAGGGCGCGAGCGGTGGCGGCGGTTATCAGCTTGACGTCCCCGGCTGCCTGATCTCGACCTCTGCGCCCACAGTCTTGAGCGAAGCACCAGCGCGGTTTCACTCTGCTCTTTGCGACAGCCACCGCTGTGAGTCTCGGAGGAAAGAAGCACTTTGCAATGAAGCTGTCCGGAGGAGGAAGCCTGCGCCGGCTCGGCCAGCTGCTGTCCCTCTCTCTCCTGCTGCTGGACCCTCTTGCTGCAGCGCAGAGCGGCGCCAAAGACGGCGATGTGTACGACTACATCGTGATCGGAAGCGGGCCCGGCGGCGGGGTGGTTGCCGTCAACCTCGCCAAGGCGGGATACTCGGTGCTGATCCTCGAGGCGGGCGACGACAACCCCGGTAAGGGGTTCGGCCAGTACACGCCGACGGTGACGTGGGACTTTTACGTCAAGCACTACCCCGAGGGTGACCCACGAGACAACCAGTACAGCCACCTGACCTGGCTGACGCCCGAGGGCAAGTACTGGGTGGGCCAGAGCGGCGCGCCGGCCGGCTCTAAGCTGCTGGGGGTCTACTACCCGCGCGGAGCCACGCTTGGCGGCTCGTCCATGATCAACGCCATGGTGTGCTGGCTGCCGAGCGAGAGCGACTGGAACTTCCACGCCGACGTCACCGGGGACAGCAGCTGGAAGTAAGTGCTCCTGCCTGCCATGATACTGGAACAAGGCTCAGGGGGTGGCCCATTTGCTTATCGGAAGCGCCGGTGCTGACAACCGACACGCAGGGCCGAGAACATGCACAAGATCTTTGCCAAGATCGAAAAGAACAACTACGCCACCAAGGGCACGGCCAACCACGGGTTCGACGGCTTCTTCCAGACCAACATGGGCTCCATGACGCAGGCGCGGCAGCAGGGCGGCGGCGGGCTGGCGGGCAACAACGTCATGGCGGCCTACGCCAAGGACTGGAACCTGACCATGTCCATGTCTAACCTGCTGGTGCGCGACCCGAACGAGCTCGGGCCCGCGCGCGACCAGACGTCGAGCGTGTACGGCCTGGTGACGCACCAGTACGCCAACGGCAACCGCTACAGCTCGCGCGACTACATCCAGGCCGCCGTCAAGGCCGGCGCCAACCTGACCGTGTCGCTGACCTCGCTGGCGACCAAGGTGCTCTTCGACACGGCCGGCACCAAGTGCGGCGCCGCCGGGGTCCCTCGGGCCACGGGCGTCGAGTACCTCTTTGGCAAGTCACTGTACGCGGGTGACAGCCGTCGCGCGGCCAAGGCGGCCGGGGTCAAGCGCACGGCGTACGCGCGGCGCGAGGTGATCGTGTCGGGCGGGGCATTCAACTCGCCGCAGATCCTGCAGCTCAGCGGCATCGGCAACGCCACAGAACTGGCCAAGCTGGGCATCGCCGTGGTCAAGGATCTGCCGGGGGTGGGGCGGCACTTGATGGACAACCAGGAGATGCCCATCGTGGGGTCGGGCAACGGCGGCACCGGGCAGGCGGCCGTGGCCATGTTCAAGACGGGCCACGCGGCGTACGGCGAGCGCGACATGTTCCTGATGGGCGGGCAGGGGTTCCTGTTCCGCGGCTTCTGGCCCGACAACCCCGTGCGCACGCCGGCCGACCCGCGCACGCCCTACGGCGTCAGCATGGTCAAGGGGTCGAGCGTCAACGACAAGGGCTGGGTCAAGCTGCGGAGCGCCGACCCCACCGACACCCCCGAGATCAACTTCAACCACTACGCCGCGGGTGCCGACGCCGACTTCCTCGCCATGAAGGAGACGGTCGCCTGGATCCGCAGCATCTACCTGCGCATCGGCATCACGCCCGTCGAGCCGCCGTGCCCCAACGGCAAGCCCGACGCCGCCGGGTCGTGCGGCAAAGACGACGAGGACTGGATCTACAAGCAGACCTTCGGCCACCACCCGACGTCAACCAACAAGATCGGCGCCGATGCCGACCCGCTGGCCGTGCTCGACTCAAAGTTCCGCGTCCGCGGCGTCGCCGGCCTGCGCGTCATTGATGCCAGCGCCTTTGCCCGCATCCCCGGCATCTTCCCCGCCGTGTCCACCTTCATGATCTCCCAGAAGGCGAGCGACGACATGCTGGCCGAGATCAAGGACGGCAAGGCCATTGCGCAATGCTCGTGAGCGCGTGGCGTGTTCCTCGTCTCTTTCTTCCAACGTTGTCGAGACTTGGACTTGTAAGGGTTGCTTTCTCTCTCTCTCTCTTTGTGCTGGAAAAACGAAAATGTCTTGCTCCAAATGTATACGTAAATATGCGTGTGTGGCTGTAGAAGAAGTGCAATTGCCCCAGTCGTGTTGTTTGGTCTTTGAAATTCCAGGCTGCCCGTTGTACCGTTGTACACACTTAGCAACTAGCAACCGCATTCATTCGTTCATTTTGGAAGAACCACGGTAGCAACTTGGATAGGCAGTTAAAATATCAACCGAAGACAGCAACATACTAGTCATAGACCCAAAACAAGTTCAAACTTGACCTCCCAACGTGACTGACTGCCAGGCTGCCGCCGCATAGTTATAACATCATCCCGACATCACATCACACCACACCACACCACACCACACCACACCACACCACACCACACCACACCACAGAGAGCCAGCATCCATCCCACCGAAAACACGCCCGCCCATAGTGTGAACCATACCATGCCCCCACCCTCTGCGCTGCCACCCATCCGTCAGCAGTTGGTATACACAAAGTCCAGCGTCGACAGAGGACACGGCACACTCGCGCAGTTTGTCGGGCACGGCACCGTCCTTGTACTGTACACGTCGTGAGTACACGCACAATCCACCGTCTCCGTCGTGGCAGCGAGACAGTACGGCGTGCTGCAAGCCGGAGCCGGCGGGCAGCCGGTTGCCGGGCTGGCGGTGACGGTATCGAAAAACGTGCGGCAGCCGCCCCGGGGGACGGAGATGGTCGTGGCAAGCGTCGTAGGGCACGGCTGCGTCCACGTCGCGACCACGGTGGCGCACGACAGCGTGTTGCACGGGCCCCACGACTGGCACGGCACGGCCTGCTGCGTGAACGTCGGCGTCGCTACCCCCTGACAGCTGCACGGCAGCGTGCCCACCTCGAGGTTCGTGCATGTTGGTGCTGGGCAGAACGTGCAGGGTGTGGCTCCCGTGATCACGACCGACGAGCCGCAGTTGTAGCCGGCGAGGGATGGGCTGGGGAGGGGGCGTGGTGAGGTTAGTTTGGTTTGTTCACGTTTGTTGGCAGTGCAAACAGCACCAGACGGCCGCTCTGGGTGCTTTGCGTAGACGAGTTTCATAAGCTACCGTTGCACCAGCAGGCAAAACAGACGCCTGTTGCCTTGAGGTCCGGGCAACAGTACTTGTTTTGACGGATGGCTGTGGTGGCTACAGGCTATCCCAGCAAAGAAGAGAGTTGGGGAGGAAGAGACGTCGTACCTGGCAAAGGCGAGGAACCCCAGCAGAGCCCCAAGACCTTGTTTGTCGATGAGCATCATGGCTTTTGTTTGGTAGAGGTGGATCGTGTAGGATAATTGGCGATGGAGATGAAGCGATCAATGAATTAGATTCAAGTTGCCTGCAGTTGGCGACAAAACGACGAGCATCAGCCGCCGCGGTCGGAGTCTTTGCGAGGGAGCCTCTTGGAATATATCTTCCTAGTTGACTCGCAACCACCAGCACCTCGGTGCCTTGACTCTCACCCTCGTGCTTCTCTGACTTACCACCCACTGCCGCCTTCACAAATCGCAGCCGACCGCTTTCCTACTCCAACCTCTTTGCAAGCCATCACTCAGCACACTCCTCACACAACCCCCGGTTGCCGTTCATAATTACTAAAGTGCATCTCGACACACGGCCACCTGTCCCGTCACGGTGACACAAAGCGCATCAACCCAGCCCGAAAAGCACGTCGCTGCGGCAGGGTCTCGCCAATGGGTCGGCGCCGTTTGCCAAGGTTGGGTCGCATCACCAAGCATGGGATTTTATTCACGACACGCCCCCGAGCGACGGCCCCCGTTCCCATTGGGCCAAGGCCGTTGCGGCTGTCGGCGTGCCGTGTAAATAAAGGCCGGCTGCAGTGCGGGGAGCGAGCGAGCGGGGGACTTTGGACCCTGCACATCTCGGACCACCTCTGTATCCGTACGAAGGCTCAGGCCAAAAAGAAGGATCACCCTCCCCAGTGCGAGGACCTGGACGCCACGTCCGAATAGGGGTTAGATTGAAGTCGCCAGCTGCCTGATCAACAAGCCAATCTTTCACAGCATAAGCAGATAATGGTCTTCATGGCTATTGCAGGGGGTTCAACGAGCTTGAACGGATCCGTAGGGTGTATGACGGCACCTGGCAAACGGACCGGTACCGTAGGATTTCGGATCCTGGCCACCGTGGAGGATGACCCTTTTTTTGGCCTGAGCCTCCGTACTCGCAGCTGATTCATTGCTTTTCTTCTCGCCGGGTGGTAGTGATGGCCGGGAATATTAACGTGCAGCACATAGGGCGAGCCTCTATGGTTGTCCAAGTTGATGAATATTCGGCATCCAGCGGGCGAGGATAAGGGGGGCAGGGATATTGATGAGAAGGGATATTGATGAGAAGGGATATTGATGAGAAGGGATATTGATGAGAAGGGATATTGATGAGAAGGGATATTGATGGGAAGGGATATGGATACCATGGACTCCCTATCGTATTGGGCCACGGAGCCGGCTCAGCTTGGTTGATTCAAAAGCGACACCTTGAGGCCATCTGGGGTTGCGGGTTGCCACCTAATTGTGTCCCCGGCCCCCAGCCCCCTGGTCTCATGTCATGATTTGTCAGTTTGGAACCACGGAAATCAAGACCGGGAGTCTCTCCGGGTTGTATTCCTTTCAACTCCCAGCATCAAACTCTATAGAGATCAGCCCCGCACCGGTACGGTTTCTAATCCGCTCAGTATTGGGACAGAGAACAGTCATAGACTTGATTCTGTGCGACCATGAGCTGTGCCTTGGGTAGAGGACGTGGCCGTGTTAGGTCCAATGCCATCTGAGACACGAGGTTGTTTTGGCGTGCAGGCTAGGTCGCCAGAACTCGCCAGTTGGCAAGCAGGCGAGAAGAGTAGAGCAAAACAGCCAAAGGGGACACAATCAATGTCCTCATGTCCACAGAACCCTCTTGGGGGCTCTGTGTCAGGATGTATGCGAACTTTATGCAACTCACACATGTTAACTCGACGGGAGTATCATGCCCACCCAAGTCTTATTCCCGCCCACCACCTTGCTGGATTCAAAGTGGCTAGATATCAACTTCTGGCGGCAGACATTATTGATTCAGGAGGGAAGGGAGACGCATAGCGCATGGCAGCAGTAACGGCAAGGGAAATGCCGTTGCTCTTCGAACAATACGCATCGCCCGAGAACTCGGCAATATGGCTTCTTTGCATCGCCCCGGGGTATTTTACGAAGTGGGTGGCGTCGCCGTCACGGAGCTTACCCGCCATCTCAGCGATAGGTTGTATATTTCGTGCCGTCGGTGCAACCGTTGCCAGAGAAGCCGTGGCCGGGAGTCGCGTAATTCTAACTCTGACACGAGCACGTGTGGCCAGGGTTCTCGGGCCGAGAGGTGTGCTCTTGCACGGGAGGAACGGCGGCGGCAGCGGCGGTTAGCGGGAGGGGAATGAAGAATCCAGACCTCTAAACCCGCTTGGATCGGTTGACATGTAGCGGCGGGCGCCGGGGCCGGAGGAGATGGAGGTGTGGGACAAGCGGCGGGCAGCAAGTAAATGGACAATCTGGCCGAGGTGCGGGCCATTTGGCGTCTGCTACTGCACGGCGGTCCGCGGCGTTCGGCGGGTCTCGGAGTGGTGGCGGTGGGCGAGATGGCGAGCTGCATGGTACGTTAGTGAATATAAGGACTCGAGCGGGGTGTTCCACCATCGGTACCTTTACCCGATTAAGGTGCAGTTCCATACTCAGCGGCACGTAGCCTGACCAGTCTGGTTTTGGCGTTTCCACTTGACAGCGAGGCATGGTGGAAGGCAGACTGGGTTGCACAGCAGGCGTGGTCAGACGAATGGAACCATGGTGCAGCCAAATAAAGAAGGTCGAGGCGCAACGGGCTAGTGGCCGTTGACGAGATTGGCCGGCAACTAAATTTACTCGGCGTCATGCACCAACACTCTGTCTAGCGAATTGATAAGGCCCGACACTCGAGAGTTCCACAGGGCAGCATTATTAGGGGCGCAGTTTGGGGAAAGCATGTGCTGGCTGTTGCCGGCCTGCCCGGCACCGAAACAGTGGAGTCTCAGTGAACAATTTCGATTTGAGTGCTGATCTTTGGGCAAACCCGACGGGAAGGAGCGAGGGTGAGAGGGAGGGAGAGCCCGCTTCGCGTTTTTCGTTGCACCACGGCTTGCCGACGGGATTCCGATTTGGCCCCCATGTCAAGCGAAGCGTGCCTGCCGTGTCCAAACTCCAAACCCAACGTGGCGATTAATGCCTGCACCAGCCGCTCCTGCGTGCAGATGGCCATCAGCCAAGCTAGTTCTTACTAACTTAAGCCGGGCAATGGCGTCGAGCGCTTGGGCTCTCAGACCACAAATGTTTGCCCTGTCACAGCTGAGATATTTGGCTAACTCCTCCAACCTGACAGCGCCGCATGGCAGCAGCGAAAGGTCCTAAAACTAGCAACAGACGATGCCAGATGCGGAGGGCTTCCATGCGACTATTTATTCCATCATCTTAGGTTATTGATCCCAACCACGGATTCCCACAGCGCCCAGGCCCTGTCGGCAAAAGCTTGGCATTGCAGGTGCCGAAGCCACGCAGGGCCGCACGAAACTTGGGTACCCTCGGGCGGCTACAAGCTCATGGATCATTCGTCGGTTGTTCTAGTTCCAGTTCCAATTCCCATTCCCATTTGAGACCCCAATGTTCCCCAACCACGGTCGCCACACCACTGCGGGGGATGGAGATGGGGATGGATTTGCTGCGCCGTTGGCCTCACGGGCGACGGGACACAAGGACGACGCATTTCTTTCCCCAGATGTGTGGCGCCGCGGCCAAGACAGATTCACTCCCCGCCGTGTCATTTGCAACCTACGACGCTCGAATCCCTACTTCGTAATTTGGCGTTGGCAACAAGCGGCCTGTTTGCTCTTGGCCCTCACGATGGTCCATCTGGCATGGATTGAGTCGGTAGTGAGTTCCCGTAGCTCTAGCCGACTCTCGTTGCATAAGTTCCTAACGGCCTGATGGTCGTGTATTGGTGTAACCCCGAGAGCCCTGTGGGCTTGACTAGACTGCAACAAGAAGAATTCACCGCCTAGCCTGCGTACCAAGCTGGCAACCCACCAACCACCAATTTCAATTCCGTCCTGTCCGAGGCACAAGTCGTCAATGCCAAGCGTCGAACCACCTTGAACATCCCAGCTTCCAGTTCGAACAAACAATTTTCCCGGCTCCCGTCTCCATGCTCTGCCCTGCAAAGCTACAGACTTGGGACTTGGGACGGCTGAGACGGCATCCCAGGGGTTCTCGTACCAACATCAAGAAGTCGGGTTGCAGGAGGATCCAATCAGCCAAGGCCCCCCCCCAGCTATCCCGTCTGCTTTTCCCTGTCAGCACTCAGCAGCCATGTTGCATTGCGAAACTGCAGTCAGACGCATCCATGAACGGAAGCCGCTTGACCTGTAGCGCACGGAGAGATAAGTTAAAAAAAGGACAATACGACGTCCGGTGCCTGCCGACCAGACCTCCCCCCCTGTCACCACGCGGGGGGAGGTCGACAGCTAATCTGTGAGATTTCCAGGCCCAGAGCGCGCCTTGGATAAATTTATCACCCCGGCCTGCCCTATTCCGTCTCTCTCACGTCTGTTCTTCGTCGACAATCCGAATTTCTTGACGGGCCGGTGTCTCGTCGTGTTGTCAAGCCACAATTCGTCTCATGTCAACGCCCATTGCGCCTATTGTAGACTTTGTGCACCGTCTCGAATCTCCTTAGCTATCCCCAGCTGCTGTACGGATACGGGCCCTCGGACTATCCCACCATGTCGGTGGTCCCCACGGCAGTCTTGATCGACGGCGAGGTCGGCGGCGATGTGCGCCGCCCCTCGCACGATGTCAGCCATGTCGCGCATTCGCATACAGAAGTGACGCCCGCACACGTCACGCACGATCCCTCGGTCACCTTTGAGGAATACCTATACTACGCCGAGATCACGCGCAAAGAAGAAGAGGCTTCCAACGCCTTGTACCTCTCGCGCCGTGGCCCGTCCACGGTGCAGAACCTGGTCAAGAGGACTCTGTTCAAGAGCGACAACCACCCGCCGCCCCCCACCGTGGATGCCGACGCTGCTGCCCACGAGAAGTCCGGCGACGAGAAGGTCGCAGACGAGAGAGTCGCGGACGAGAAGCCCTCCAATGGCTCAAACACTGCCATCGTCACTGGCGTGACGGCCGACGAGTGGAAGCAAGCCAACCGCGCATTGCGCACTGCAGGATGGGGCGGCGTCTTCTACCTGATCACTACCGACATCTTGGGCCCATACACAGCCCCGTGGGCCTTTGCCCAGATGGGTTACGGGCCCGGCGTCGCGCTCTACACCGTCTTTGGCATCATGTCGTACTAGTAGGTCATGCCCTCCGTCTGCCATTCTATCGTGACGAGTGCGCCATCTGACCTCCACCCCGCAACCAGCTCCGGTTATCTCCTGTGGAAGGCCTTCTTGAACCTCGACTCTGACAAATACCCCGTCAGGGGCTACGGCGACCTGTACTACCGCGTTTTCGGCCCGCTGTCGCGCCACCTCATCAACTTCTCCCAGGGTCTGCAGCTCCTCCTGTTCGTGTCCGTCCTGATTCTCGGCACGGGCCAGGCCATCTCCCAGATCTCAAAGGGCCCGCCTCCCGACCCTAACGACGCCAACGCCGTGCCGAGTAACGGCCTTTGCTTTGTCGCCTGCCTCGTCATCTCCATGTCCGCTGGCTTCGTCCTTGGCCAGATCCGCACCCTGGCCAAGTTCTCCTGGCTGGCCAATATCGCCGTCTACATCAATTTGCTCGTCATCTTTATCTGGTCAGTGGTATCCCCCTTGGTTTGCAGACTGTTTGCAACTCTGTTTTAGCCCTGCTTGTCAGATCGCGACGCTGACTGTTGACAACAGCATGGGAGTCGCGGCAAACTCGCTGCCCAACTTCATTGCCACCGAGGGCACGTTCGGCCCCGACTTTGCTCCAGGCCCTATTCGCACGTTCGCCGGCACGCCGCCTGACGGATTTGCCAGCGGCGGCTCGGGCTTCATCGGCTCCCTGAATGGCCTCAACCAGGCCGTATACTCTTTTGGCGGCTGCATGGTGTTTGCCGCTTTTATGGCCGAGATGCGCCATCCTCGCGACTTCTGGAAGTCGCTTCTGATCGCCGAGATCTTCATCTACGTCGTGTACTTGTTCTTTGGCATCTTCATCTACTCGTACCAGGTATGTTAGGCGTCTTATAGCTCTGCTGTGCCGTCCCTCCGCTGACCAAGATTCGCTACTGCAGGGCCAGTTCACGTTCATCCCCGTCGGACAAGGCCTGTCGCCGTACGCCTGGCAAACGGCGACCAACATCATGGGTCTGTTCACTGCCATGATCGCGGCCTGCCTGTACGGTAACATCGGCCTCAAGGTACTCTACGTCGAGCTGCTGCAGGAGGTCTTCAACGCCCCGCCCCTGACGGTTGCGGCCGGCAAGTGGCTCTGGGCGGTGCTGATTCCCATCTACTGGGCCGTCGCCTTCATCATCGCCGCCGCGATCCCGCAGTTTTCCAACGTGTCGGGCTTCATTGGCGCCCTGTTCATCCTGTCGTTTACGTACACGCTGCCGGCGCTGTTGTCGCTCGGCTTCAATATCAAGAAAGACGCCATGACAGAGCAGGAGCGCTTCGATCCGATCACCAAGACGTACAACTACACCGACTCTGGGTTCAAGCGTTTCGCGCGCGGCTTCCTCAAGCGCCCCCTCTTCAACACTTGGAACATCATCTACCTGCTCGGCGGGTTGGCCACGACCGGCCTCGGCATGTACTCGAGCATCGAGGGCCTGATTGCCGGCTTTGAAGGCAAGACGGTTGCCACCAGCTTCGGCTGTGCCACACCCGTCTGACACCGCCTCTCTCTGTACTGGAAGAGTTGTCCTGTCCTGTTGGTAATTTCATGTGAAAATAATTTTGTATGTTCTGTGAGGGTTTATGGAGTGGCGGGGTGGGAGTTTGAGCGTTTGGTTGTTCTTGGTCTGTTGTGTTGATGATACCAGATGCTGTTACAAATCGACTGCAATGAAGGATACATGGCGAAACAAAAGGATTGAATTATGCTTGGCTGGATTTGACAAACCATTTTACTTTCGGGTATGTCTTTTAACTTGCGTTCATTGATGTCGTGGATATCTGTCCAATACATTTGGAGCCTTTCTTTGGCCACCTGGTTGAAGAAATATTTACCTAATTACACATGACACCCTCTCATGGTCCTATGCCTCCTTCCAAAACACGGCTCTCAACAATCAAGGCCAAACCCAAACCTCCCATTCATACCCAACTCTCCGTCCTGAGGTATTTAGAGTCCTCTCGGCAGCCGCGACCTGTTTACACGGCAGTCAAGACCCCGCCGCCCAATCCGTTCTCGTACTTGCTCAGCGGCCTGTGCGAGTAGCGCATGTAGAGCCACCAGCAGAAGAAGACACCGGCGGTCACGGCCACGGTGACTGCCGCGTACACCTTTGCGTTGACGCCGTCGTCGAGGTGAAACACGTTGGCCTGCCACAGCGACTAGCCCACACCACAGCAAGTAAGTTTCATGCTATATCCCCCATTTGCTCCATGGAAACTGGGGATTAATAGAAACGAAGGGGGTACTCACCGTCACCAGCGTCGACGGCAGGAACACGAGCGTCAGCACGCCGATCGTCTTCATGGTGCGGCTGTCGACGGCCGCCACGCGCGCCACGTCGAGGTTCAGCCCGGCCACGGCGCGGTTCACCTTGCTGTCCTTTTGCGCGATGAGGCTGAACATCTTTCCCCGTCCCCGCGACAAGTCAGTGGTCTTCTTTTCACATAATTCCACCACCTAGCTCCCCATTAGAGAACACAGGCGCACTCACCACGTTAATCTGCCCACGATGCCGCTCGCGCATCTCCGCAAAGCGCTCCTGCACGGAACAACACCTTGACTGCATGAACCTGATCCGGTCCTCGAACATCGCCCGCGCCGCCGGCTTGAGCCGTACCCCCCCGCCCGCGCGCGCGCGCTCGACCAGCGCCACGCTCTCGAAGCAAAACGCCGCGTACCGCGCCGCGAACGCCATGACGTTCTGCCCGTGGCAGATCTGCACGTCGGTGGACCTCAGCTGCTCGAGCAGCTTGTCCGGGTCGGCGGCCAACTCGCGCGACCGCGCCGGCGGCAGCCGGTTCATCAGCCAGTCGGCCGGCGCGAGCCTCGTCAGGCCCTCGATCTGGTTGCTCTCGATCCACACCTGCGTCACCCAGCGCTCCCACGACCGGCTGCGCTGGTCGAGGATCAGGCTGAGCAGGCCGAGCGGTGTGGCGCGCAGGAGGGACGTGTTGGACGTGCACAGCGTGCGCAGCTCGGCGAGCTCGTCGGGTAGAGTGCAGCTGAGCAGCGCGACGCTGCTCAGGTCGGAGATGCGGATGCGCAGGATGCAGATTATCGAGTGGAAGGTGCGCGGGCAGCGGACGAGGAACGCTGTGTGCGGTGAGTATCCAGTGTTAAGCTGTGAAGGGGGCGGGACGGCGGACTTATCGCCGTGATGTTCTCCTGTGTGTTGTCGTACTCGAGCGTGTACGAGCAGAGCGGCCGGGCCGTCATGTACACGCTGGCCGTGTACGCCGTGACGCCGAGGAGGCTGTTGAGCGCGCCAAAGTCGCTCGGCCCGTCGCCGTTACCGTGGGTGTTGTTGCTGTTGGAGATGTGCAGCGAGACTTCCGGCCTGTAGGCGTCGCCCCAGGTCGAGCTGTTTACCGTTCAGATATCAGCCGTTCAGATATCAGCAGTTCCTTTTCACCGTTGTTTACTAGTGACAAAAAACGCACATGAGATGAAGGGTGGGACCGCTCGATGGCTGTTGCTGTGCCGACTCCTAGCGATGAGTGTCCTGTTAGAACTATTCTAATTAGGCCCCTAGGCCGACAAGCTCACTATCGCTGCGCACTTGGCGGCCACGTCGCCCTGGCCCAAGGGCTCGTCGATGACTTTTTCCGCCGACAGCGTCCAGCATCTGGCGTCCGTCGTCGCGGCCAGGTGGACGTCTCCCAACAAGTCGATGGCGCGCAGCGGCGGCGACGCCATAGCGAGCTCGGCATTATTACTATTGTGCATGACGGCGAGCATGGGGAAGGAATCTAATATCATACGTGCGGACATATAACTAGGGCCCGGCAAGAGAAGTGGATAGTAGAGAACTAGTCAGGGGTGGTAAAAGGTTTAGGGAAGAGATCGGCTTCCACACGAGTGGTCTGAGGCTTTCGTTTCGTTTATGTCCCAGTGCCTGACTGCGGCGGCCTGCGGGTTGCGGCCTGCGGGCTGCGCCACCTTCTGCAGTCTGCCCTCTGTCACTATTGCACTAAGCCCAGCTGGGGAACCTGCAGCAGGCAGGAAGGCTTTCTTGTTCAGCTCAGATGATTTTGGATTTTATCTCATGTACACCCCTCATAACCTGAAATTCGGCCCAGGCAACCCTCGCCGTCGTCTAATTCATCGGCGACGTCTCCAGCGTCAACGAGGTGCTCGGCAGCCTCAAGAGCAAGTCAGATGGGCTTATCGGCGTGCTATTGGCCATTAGCGCGTGTGATCTAGATTCGCTGACCCGGTTGCCAGCGGCGTTGGTCGGAGGCCCGAGGCTCTCGTCTCCGGCCTCTGAACATTCATCGAGGGCTGCCCCGTGATCTTGGGCAGGCTCGACACTCTCTTCGTCGGTCTTGGGGAAAAGGGCGGGCTGCTCGGCCTTTCTGGCCGCTTCGGGAGGCAGCTTCGCGTGTCATCTCAGGAAAAGACCATCGCCGTGTACTGCCAACTCATCCGCTCCCACGCGCAGGACATGCAGCTGGCCCTGGGCTTCATCTACCTGGTGTCATGGGTCGTCTCGATTCTCTCTTTGGGCTTGACACATTGTGCTAGTTCGGGCCTCGGCGCTGCAGCTGGCTCCAGATTAGCAGCAATGCGTCGATTGCCGTCGTCACTCAAAGCCTTGGGAATATCGCGCAAGAGACGGCCCGTCTCCTATTGCCGCACCGCGCCTTTTGACTGGAAAGGGCCAAAGAGTCTTTGGCCGAGTACCTTAAAAATTCGCCCAACCTTCCTCCCCAGACGTGCGCGTTGATCGTGCACGGCGTCGCTTCGGGACTGGGAGCGCTGCATGCGTGCCAAGTAGTGCACGGCGACATCAAGCCCCCGAATGTGCTCGTGTTTGGTCATGTTCCCAAGATTTTGACTTTGGCCACTCTGTCGTTGCCGGCCCTGACGAAGCGCCGTCAGGATGCGACGAGGGACCCCGAAATATCTCGCCCCCGAGGTCAAGGCACAATGGAGCGGCGCGCTGGTACACGTCCATGTGGCAAAGCGTGCCGATATGTTCTGCCTTGGCGTTCTCTTTTGGGAGGTCTTGATGTCAAGAGGCGGGTTGCCTAAGCCGCCGCATCTTGAAAAAGGTCGACCAGGCACGCCCGACAAGTCCTGGGAGTTCGTGGTCACAAGAAAGCTGGCAGCGGACGACCTCGCTGCTTTAGATTGGAATCATTATCGACAGATGGCTTGCATACGCACCTTGCATGAGACACATGGTTGAGCAGCGTCGGGATTTGTTCCCGAGGTGCGGGAGGGCCTTGTGGCGTTGCGTTTCCACCAGCCACGTCGATGCTGCCAGGGCTTTGCTCGCCAGCTTCGACTTTATGCTTTGGACATATACACCACCGCTACTCCGTGCTCTGCAGTCAAAGCTCTTCCACTTGGCACTGTTTCTCTTCCAGAACGGCGCCAGCCTCGACGAGCAAACCAACTGTGGGGAACTTGTGCGTCTTCTGTCTCACGATAGAGAACGACTTTTCCCGGATGAAGAAGTCGTATTTCGGGTACGATGTGTTGTGGTTCTGGTATGAAAACGAGCACAGAGCCTGGGGTACGTGATTCGGGCTGTGGGTTGCCGGCGTGGCCGCTGCCCTTGCGATGCTTTCTGGGCTCGCTGGCGCGATGGCCATTCTTGGTGTTGTGGGGCAGATCGCCGGAGGATTCGGTCGCCTAATTAGTCATGTGAGCCATATCTCTCTTAAATATTCTCCCATCCTAGACAGGATAATTAGCGAGAGAACACTTTCACCTTTTACCTAGGAGTCTTGCTACCTAATAACTATCACCACTCACGGCGCCTGCGGCCTGGTGCAGCTGCCATCCTGCTACACATCCCCCGCGAGCACTGCTGCCTGGATGAGCGTGTCGGAGCTGCGGTTGAGGCCGGGAAGATGGTAGTTTCTGTGTACGGTTTCCAAGACGGCCGTCTTCTTGCGGCGCAAGCTTTGGCCGAGAGCCGTCGCCAGCAGAAACCGAAACGAGGCCGGGACCTGAACGAAGTCGGTGACAAAGATGAGCCTTTTCTTGTTAGCCCAATAGCCTATGGATGGACAATCGCGGGGAGGAAACAAAAAAAAGGTCTCACCGAAGGCAGCCCCCCTTCTAATCGCTTGACTTGGAGCGCAAGCTCCTCGACCAGGCCAGCCAGAGGCGTCACAAAACACAGTTGCAGCTCGTCGTGGCGCAACACAATATCCGCCGGCGGGCCCGGTCATGGGGAGTTAGTGTCTGATAATGATAGGAAGACAAAGGGGGGGAAAGAAATGGAGAAGCGAAAAAGAAAGCCAGAGGTGACGGAATAAGAGGTGAAGACGAGAAAGAAAAGCAAAAACAAGAGGCAGTAGAGGAAGAAGAGAGGCCGTATATAATTATATGAGGTAAATAGCAAACAGCCCCGAGTCGTCTCGGATGGAGCATAACACTGCTGCTGCAGAATTTCCAAACACCGGGCGGGCCTTGAACTCGGCGTCTCATGGCGGGCCGGACGTGCGCTTCTTTTGCCGAATACGCGCTCTTTCAGTTGCTGTGGTTTACGTGCATGTCTGAATGCATATTCGTATAGCGCATATTGGAACAATTAATCCTGCCCCGCAGCCTAGACATGTTTTATCGAGACTTTGCTGGAAGGGCCGAGGCCCGAAAATACGAAACGCTCCTTTTATCCTACTCGATTTGTGAAATACTCGACATTTCGTGAGCGCGAAACAGAGGCACGGAGGACGGGTCTGCTGTTTCACTCGGTTTGATGTGGGGCGAGTGCGTATTGCAAAGTGGAGTGCAGCCAAAAACCCTCTTTGGAGTTTGGGGTTTGGTGTGCAGGGTAGGGGAGGGGTTTGTGATGCCCCATTATTAAAAGTTCACGCTAGGCTGCGATAGGGAAGGCGTCTGCTGGGCGATAAGCGTCGCGAGCTTCTCCATCTCCAAGGTAAAAATTGTGGGCAGCCTCAGCAACTTCTTCGCGCGGTACTATGAGATCATCGTCCCTGCTATCAAGATGGCAGCCGACGATTCAATTCCTCTCCCGCCGGCGAGCGCCCCTGCAGCAGACACCAATACGACGACGAGGCCCGCAGACGAGAGCGGCCGGGGTGGTCGCGGTCGTGGCGGTTACAAGGGCGGTTACCAGAGCGAGAGGCGGGGTGGTGCCAGAGGCGGGCGAGGCGGGCGAGGCGGCGGGCGAGGAGGGAGAGACCGCGGCAATGACAAGGGCGGCGACGACCGCAATAACTCGGAGCTTGGACTCAGGAAGTAAGTCGGGCATTCAATTCGTCTTTGGCTTCTTTTGTGGTCATGGGCGGTTCTGTCGCTGCCTCCGATTTGACGCGCGCAATGCCGACGACTCTGACCAGTTCGCAGACGCGACTTCCCCACCAATCGCGAAAAAGTGCAGAACAACCGATCCGCCAAACGACTCAAGGTCATCGAGGACGATGTCCAGGGCAACAGCTACATGAGCATTTCCTTCACCCCCGAGGAGATCGCTGCCGAGGAACGCCGACCGAAGCGAAAGGTGGCTGTGCTCATCGGCTACGCGGGCACGGGTTACCACGGCATTCAGATCAACCACAAGGACAAGACGATTGAGGGCGATATATTTGCCGCCTTTGTTGCCGCCGGTGCCATCTCCAAGGCCAATGCCGACGACCCCAAGAAGTCGAGCCTGGTCCGCTGCGCGCGAACCGACAAGGGCGTCCACGCCGCCGGGAATGTCCTATCGCTCAAGCTTATCGTCGAAGACGAGGATATCGTCGAAAAGATCAACAAGCTCCTTCCCGACCAGATCAGAATCTGGGCGATCCAGCGGACCAGCAACGGTTTTAGCTGCTACCAATCCTGCGAGTCGCGATGGTATGAGTACCTCATGCCCAGCTACGCTCTCCTGCCGCCCCAGCCACACAGCTTCCTGGGAAAGAAGGTAGTCGAGTCAGCGAAAGAGAAGGGCATGTTTGAGGAATACTTTAGTCGGCTGGACGATGTCAAGGATTTTTGGGACGACGTGGAAAAGAATGACATCCAGCCCATTCTCGACAATTTAGACGCAGACACCAGAGCGGAGGTCGTGCGGCTGTTGGAAGAGACTGGAGAGCAAGAGCTTGCCGACGAGTCTGTACCCACAGAATCGAACAGCAAGGCAAAGGCCAAGGTCCAGAAGGATCAGGTCGCGGCAATACCCGAAGCCGAGTCAACCAAAAGCGCCGAGACGAATGACGCGGTGGACATTGACAGCGAGGGCGTTTCGACAAGCAAACCCGTTGCTGAGAAGGAACAGGCAGGAGAAAAGGAGCTCTCCCCTGCTGAGCTAGCACTCCGGGAAGTCAAGGCCGCATACATCACAGCCAAGCGGCGCTACCGGGCCACACCGCGCCGCCTTGAGAGGCTCCAGCAAGCTCTGGATCACTATCTCGGCACGCACAACTTCCACAACTACACCATACTCAAGTCCTTTGCGGACCCGTCAGCCAAACGACACATCAAGTCGTTCAAGGTTGACCCGACGCCGATCTGCATTGGCGATACCGAGTGGCTCTCGGTCAAGATCCACGGCCAGAGCTTCATGATGCACCAGATTCGCAAAATGATTGCGCTGTCGGTGATGCTGGTCCGCTGCGGCGCTCCGCTCGACATCATCAACGACAGCTACGGGCCGCGGCGCATTAGCATCCCCAAGGCGCCAGGTCTCGGCCTGATGCTGGAGCGTCCAGAGTTCACCGAGTACAACAAGAAGGCGGCTGGGCTCGGCAAGGAGGCTATCGACTTTTCCAAGTACGAGGATCAGATCCAAAAGTTCAAGGACGGGTACATCTACCGGCGCATGTTTGAGGTAGAGGAGCAGGAGAACTCGTAAGGCCCTATCCGCTGTTCATGAACATGTGTCTTGGTCATTCTAACAGTCTGTGTTTGTAGGTTCCACTTGTTCTTCAACCAGGTCGACAACTTCTGCACCGACTACTTCCTTTGGGCTACCAGCGGCGGAGTGGAGGCGTCGCATGAGCGTTCGGACCGCAAGGGCGGCGAGAGAGTACCCAAAGCGCTGCAGACCGAACTTGGAGACGAGGCGGATGGCGTGGTGGAGATTGGCACGTGAGCGATTGAGCTCACCTCGTTTGCATTCCACAAACGCCGAAATGGACTTTTCAAAGGTTGGCAGAGATTAAGAATTCTTGCTCTGTACAGTTGCCTGCCATCGTCGCATACGAGCCTTGGTTTACCCGCTGAAGCACGCCATGCGTGAAAGGGTAATTTGGTCCATTTCGCTAGGTAGCTTTAACCAACGCTAGTTCGACCCGTTTTTGTGTGAATACTTTTTAATCTAATTACCACGGCCGTGATTACCTCTTACAAGAAGTTGCGAATCCCGGAGGTTCTCATCAGATACTTCGCCGCTCATGCCACAGGAGCCAATCGCCGTCTGATGGTCTTGATGTCATTTTCATCAAACCCCAAAATCTGCTGGAGATAGCCCTCGGTGCCGCCGTACTGCTGGCGGAAGCGCTCGACGAAGCGGATCATGGTCTGCGGGTCCGTCGTGAAGAACTCCTTCAGCCCCGGCGGCAGCGTGCCAGCCTTCAGGAACCCCCTGACCGCCTCAGGAACGAAGTTCATGATGGCCTTCGGCATCATCGTCTTGCGGAACGGCTCGAGGCCGATACGTGACAGCGAGTAATCGAACCCGATCGTTGCCGCGTCCGCGCCCATCAGCTCCAGGATCATCGCCGCTAGCAAACCCGTACGGTCCCGTCCAGCTGTTCAGGCGTGATTAGCACTGCGCTGTTTCTTTGTTTCTTTGTTTGTTTGTTGAGGTTGTTGTGGAAAAGCGCAGGTTTTGAAATAGCAAGGAGAAAGGGGATCGGCGCCCAAGTCCGGCTCACCGGTGCAGTGGAACAAGACGGCCTGGCCATCAGCCGAGTCGCGGATGCCCTCAAACACCTTGCGGTACCCAGCCTTGTACCCGCCCATGATCTCGTCGTGCATTGTGACGTAGCCGGGACCCGGCGACCCGTCCGCGAGCGGCGCGAACGTGGTGATCACCGCCGGCATCGGCACCGGCGGCCCGCCCTCTACATTCATATTGAACGGGCAGTGGATCCTCTCGGGGCCGCCGTCGTCGTCAGAGGGGGACGAGGCCTGGCCGAGCTCGTCGCGGCGCCGCAGGTCGTATACGCACCGGATCCCCAGCTGCGAGCGCAGCGCCACGCGCCCCTCCGGCGTGATCGTGTCCGGTGCACCGCTGCGGTACACTCTTCCCGGCGCGATGAGTCTCGGTACCAGACCGCCCACGTCCCGCAGGTTGAATGCGCCGGGGACCGTCTCGGGCGACACAAACGGCGGCAGGCTGAGCGCCTGCGTCGTGAGGTCCGGGGGCGTGATGGCTTCGGTTATTGGGACGTTGGCGAGCTCGGCGAGGAGCGCGAGGTATGGCGTTTGGGGTGGGGTTGGGGTTGAGGCCATGATTTTTGGAGATGGGATGCTGATTAATTTCTGAAAGTTATCTGTGCTCCAGGCAATGGTGTTGCAGGCGCGTGCAGAAAAGGGTATGATTAAGTGTGCCTAGTGACTTGGGGAGGGGGAACAGTTGGAGAATTAAAATAAAAGAAAAAAAAGAAAAAAAAAAGAAACAGCTTCCCTCGAGCTCAAGTGCAGCGTTTGAAAGTCCTAGCAGCGGTGAAGGACTTGGGTCGACAACCGACGTCCTGTGCCGGCTTAATTATTTCCAGCCTGACAGGCACCACCTGGGCAGCGTGTGACCCGGATGTGTGCCGCGCTTTCCTCACCAGGCAACCTCGCCGTTGGCTAGGCGGTTGTAACTGTCCGGGTGGGATGTAGCCATTCGTCTAAACATTGCGCAGGCCGCCACCGCCTTGGAGGCGTGCCGCTATACCCGCCTTGTATGTGGTTGTTCATACTGCAGCTTCGGAAATAAATGTATGTATTTTGCAGACAGCGTCTCTGTACACTGATTGTAGCGAAACTAATTATTTCAGTGATTAAAATAACTAATTTGAAGCTGTAGACAATTCAAGGCTTTCTCTCCTCCCCCTTTCGTTTGCCACGTCTACGAATTACCGATCAATCAAGGTCATGCAACTGAAGAGCTATGATTGGCCAAGCAGGTTGGAGGTGTGCAAAACAGTGGAGAATTGAGTAGCGCACGAGCCGCCATGCGGCACATGCGCAGCGAGCGGATGTGCCTTTCACGTGACCCCGGGACCCCTCCAAAACCACCCACTTCCTGTCCCCATAGTTCGTGGCCCTTATACATGGAACATAGCAGAACAATATAACCACTAACCACCCCTACGTGACTGTTACTATAGTATAACGCTTGCGAATGACCTTGTTATTCCAAAACATCGCAGTGTTTTTAACCTAACCGGCGCGTGAGTCTGAAACTGCAAGAGAGTCACGCATGTTAGGTAATGGCCTACCCGTCGTCGGTGGGTTTTGACTTTCGAGGACCTTTAGGGTAGGACGCTGCTAGTGGCAAGCGCCCTTCTCTGAGGGCCTGATGGAGCCCAGATCTTCATTGCATTGGACAAAAGGGGTTCGCTATTTGGGGTTATACTTCCAACCACACCACCTTGACGACATGCAGAATAAAGGTCTACGACTTTCTAAAAGCTCCGCGGTCATTGCTTCTTTTCTCACCTTGAACTCACTTTGAACTGGGAGATGGGACTTTTTACGCTGGAGGCATCAAAACACAGGACGCGCCGCGGAAACAGGACGCGTCATGGAGCCACATGGTTACTGATCGCTGAGGCGTCCAACATAGGAGAAATGGTGAACTTCAGGCCAATGTTTTCTTCCGCTCCCATCCAGACTTGTGAATCAAATGACATAGACATACGTGACTTGCCAATGCTCCGGATCGCCCAGGGAACTGATGTGGTTGCCACTATATCTAATCGCCGTGCGCGCTCTTTGCCTCTCCAAGTTCTCTCTCCTCAACCACACGGATCTCTTCCGACTCTTTGCCTGACAGCAAAGTCTCTATACATATCCGGGTTTGTGAAGATATCATGTCTCATAATATAAACCATTGTTAACGGAACTCGCGATCCATAGCCTTTGCGTACAAAAGATTGCTTCTGTGGGGGAGGGCAGCATCTACCCAACTACCATTGAGAATGGCCAGCACTTCATCGTCTGCCAATAAACCCGAGGGATCTCTGGGCCCCGTCAGTTTGAGGGAAAAGTACCCCGAGCTCGATGATATGACCCTACAAGAGATACACCTACAGGATGTCAACAAGGCGAACCTAATTCGTGACAAGGCTATTGAACTGTAAGGCACTTGATGAGACACTGTACTCGCTTCTTGGCATGAGAAGAGCGTAAGCTAACAACCCGTGCAGCATCCGAAAAGCAGCGGCCACTAGTGATGAGAACGTGGCCGACGAGCTCCCAGCATTCGACTATGAACTCAAGAGGGCCGAGGACTTCCTGGTTGCCGCCGAAGCCTATCGCAAAGCCCCAAAAACGGTAGGGTCTCCCGATGCCACTCGTATTTCCCAGGCGTATCCGCATCCGTGCTAACACTTCCACCAGAGCCGAGACGACGACGTGGCCTTTCTGTCGTTTCGAAGCGTGGGCCCGAATACGCCGAGTCCACGGGGCCGTCTACCCGGCGTTGGACCAGCCCAAACGGGCCATGGCGGCTGGCAGGTGGAATCACCCCTGCCCTTGCGCCTATGGCAAAGCAACAGAATACTACTGCTCAGCGGAGAAGACCATCGGGCTAGCACCCAGAATATGCCAATGAAGATTAGCAACAGCCCGACTAGAGACGGTGCAGCCCAGCAGCCGCATGGGCTTCGGCTAGCCCCCTACGGAGAGGGAGTGCTACTAAATGCAGGAGAAAATATGTTTCCCCAGC
The DNA here is from genome assembly GCF_030549165.1 of Lasiosphaeria miniovina. Classification (NCBI taxonomy): domain Eukaryota; kingdom Fungi; phylum Ascomycota; class Sordariomycetes; order Sordariales; family Lasiosphaeriaceae; genus Lasiosphaeria; species Lasiosphaeria miniovina. The sequence goes on along the minus strand of NW_026848223.1, from coordinate 2,594,662 downwards.
GACGGCCTATCGAGGTTGGCCCGAGTAGAGAAGGCGGTGGAGTGAAGCCGACCCCATTTTTGGAGCTGTCCTGGTACTGGACTCGACGACACAGAAACGAATCGCCGCCAACTCCAATCAAACTCAGACCAGTAACGGCAGGGGGAAGTGGCACCAGAACCCTCCCTTCCATATCGCTGCTGCTAGGCCGCAGCGACAGCGTGCCGCCAAGCGAGGGAGCACACATGGCGGGCACTCGAGACACGCCATTTGAGCTCAGCCCGGAAAGCAGAGCCAGAAGCTATGGCAGCCCTTACAGCAGAGTACCACCTGTAATGTGGCCGCCGAAACGCAGTGATATCGCGTTGAGAAGCCAGGAAGAGCATACGGCCAGCACTCGAGACGCATCGACTGAGCCCAACCAGGCAAGTAGACCCATAGTCTACTACGGGGTACCACCACCCGTAGTGCGGCCACTGAAGCCTAGCGATTTCGCCTTGAGAGGCCAGGAAGAGCATATGGCCGATACTCGAGACACATCGATTGAGCCCAGCCCGGCAAGTAGAGCCACACGCTACTACGGAGTACCACCACCCGTAATGCGGCCACTGAAGCCTGGCAATTTCGCCTTGAGAAGCCAGGAAGTGCACATGGCTGGCACACGAAATACGCCGATCAAGCTCGGCTCAGAGATGGGAAACAGCAGCTTCACGAGGCTGCAGGCGCCGCGCAACGAGGAAGCGCGTCTAGCTAGCAGTCAGCATTCACCCAGCGGGCTCAGCCCAGACGGGGGAGGCGGAAGCTTCCCGTGGCTGAAGGGACCCTCGATGGCAGTGCGAAATGAGAAAGCGGATCTGGAAAGAAGTCGACATTCGCGCATCGAGCTTGGCCCAGCGCGGAGGGGCATAAGCCTCGGCGGCATACAATCACCCCTCTCCTGGCCGCCACAGGACGGGGAAGAAGCATCGCCTGACGAACAAGCGAGTCTACCCGGCAGCCGACACATGCTGATCGAGCTCAGCCCGGGCAGGAGAGGCCGTGGCGACGGCAGAGGACGACCCGTCTTGTATTACTGGCCGTCGCGTAGGGAGAAGGCGGCGCGCATGAAAGCATCGGGCGGCGAGGAGGACGATCTGCCTGGCCCCAGGAGAGGTTCATCAGGCCCCAAGAGTGCGCCTACTACCCCAGACAATCCCGAGCCGGACAGCGAGAATGGAGAAAACACAGAGCCGGAGTCCGAGGCTTCAGCCAAAGTCAAGCTCTCCGTAAACCTTTTGTATTATCGGTAAGATAAGTATCCTGTGGGCCTTGTGGGCACGACAACTGTGCCTAGAGCCTTGGAAGAAGAGAGCACAGGCGACGGTGAGGCTGGATTAGATGGTTCCGGGGCTAGGCATGTCATAATCATATCAGGGAGATGTGATGTGACATGTGTTGCGGCTAACTAGGTAGCTTAGACTATTGATAGTGGCAATACATACATAGGTACCTCTATAGTCACCCCGAGTGACAGCATTTTCTGACCAAGTCCTCATTAAGCAGTCCCGGAACTTGAAGTAGGGGATGTCATGACCAGGGAGCCAGGTCGTGACATAGGATCGGTGCCGTTGCATTGGCCCGAGCAATAGTGGACAAGCCAGAACGTGTGGTTGCACTTTTTCATAGCCGATGATTAATTAATAGATTAGTAGTGCGTTCTTGTAAGACTTCAATTGATGCAAAAAGAAGGCATTTTTGGGAGTTATTGCGTATATTGAAGATTAAGGAAGCGATGCTAAATTACGGTCTTGTGGGTGTCTGGCGCGTTCTTCTAAGAAGGCCCCCGCGGCAGTATTGTTCCTCACCGCCTTCTTCAAGCGAGACAGCTTAGCAACGTGCCAAGCCTGGTAAGTGGGGCCAGCCGTTTGTATTCGGCTTCTTTCCCTGGGGACGCCTAGAAACGTGGCACCCAGAAACGTGACACCCTTCTTTTTTCGGCGGCGGCACATATTTTTTGCATCTAGCTACCTTGTGACTTAATGAGGTGGCTAATAACGACCAAAAAAAAAAAAAACAGAGCAAATCGACCCATAATTAACAAACAGGAGGAGCCTGTAAGAGCGAAGCGAACCTAATCCAAAGTGATGCCGACACAATATCAGGCATTGGAGTGTCCTAGGCACCGCCAAACTGCAACAGGCTCTGAACGTTGACCCTGCCAAACCCGCCACAGCGCAACAAGTCCCGGCCACGGTGGACAGGGAACTCGGCCACGACCATGACGCAAACGTTTTCGGCGCCTACGCCGGCCTCTCCCAGCAGCCGGAGGACTGCACAAAGCGTTCGGCCCGTGGCCAGCACATCATCCACGACCAGCACGGAGGCACCCTTAGGGATCACATCCCGCTCCATCTCAATCCTCTCCTCTTTTGCATCACCCCGGGGCGGCGCAAAAGACGAGATATGCGAGGGGGTCTTGCTGACACTGAAAGTGGGCGAGGGAAGCTTGCTGGCCGCGCGGATTAACGCTAGGGGGATGTCGACTATAGCGGCTAGCGCTGAAGCGAAGAGAAAGCCGCCCGCCTCGCAACATGCCACCACGTCGACCTCGGCCCAGGTACCCGCAAACTGGCTTTTCAGCAGAGACGTGCACAGGGCGAGCCCGCCTGGCTGCTGGGCGATGCCGAGGACGTGGCGGAAGTCCATGTCCTCGCGGGGAAAGCCGGGGATATTTCGAACCACACTCGCCAAGCGTCGGAGGTCCTCGTGGAAGAAGGAGAGGAGATGGCGCTCGGCAAACTCCTGGACTGCCGCCTCGTTCCCGGTCACGTCGTTGTGGAATATGAGGTCCGGGCGGTAGGTCAAGAATATCGAATCTGGTGGCTTGTTTTGTTCCATGCCGTTGCCGCCACCATGCCCATGGTCACCACTATCCCGGTGCAGCCGGCGAACTCGTCGCGTCTCTTGGCTGGCTTCAACGCAAACATCAAACAATCTGCTCTCTGGCACCAGGTGCGCGAAGCTCGCGACCGGCGCGTCGTCTCTCATTCCCGTTATCAACAGCACATCGACATCTGCGGCGCCGTGCACAACCTCGAGAAAATGCTCCTCTGGCAGGCGGGGCCGTTGCTTCACCTGGTCCTGGAAAAACGCCGTCAGAGCCGCCCGGTGCTGCTCCTTGTAAGCGCGGCTCCGCAGCAGACGGTCCAGGTCGGCGCCCGTGGCTGCGGCGTACTCGCGCTTTGTCGCTTCGCTGATGCTGACTACACGTGCCAGGAGGCCTTTCTGGGCTAAGACGGCGGCCCAAATGTCGGCGCAATGGTCTTTCCCGGCGCCGCTCTCGCCGGTGACGAGGACTATGAGCTTTGGGTCTGGTGGCCTCGAGAGCGGGAAAGCATAAGCCAGCACACCGCGTGGGTCGAAGCGGGGTTTGAGACGGGAAAGACGCGGGATATTCGGACCAAACGCGCCGACGGCCAGCGGAGCGTCTCGGGGGTCTGGCCCAAGGTCGGCGCCGTAGACTCCGCTGCTCAGGGGCAACAGCTGTGTGGCGACTTCGTAAACCCAGCACACGGTGGCGAGGGCGGCATTTGATCCATCCTGGTCGCGGGGCCAGACGCCGGTGATTACACAGGCAAAGTCCCAGTCTCGACAGCCAAACGCGGTGGAATCTGCCGCCACGTCGCTGATCGCTCCGCCGCCTTGCAGCAGGTGCAGATAGCAGAGTGCGGTCGGACGGCTCTCGACGGCTGCCACAAGGATATCAGCCATGGGAGCTTCTCCGATGTCCTTGAGAAACAAACACCGCTTGAACGAGGATGTCTTGCCGCCGCCATGCCCACCGTGCATCCCCGACATGTACATGTCGCACTCGAAAACACCGACGCCGTCGACAGTCTCGAGGCTTGCGTGCGGTCCCAGCATCTCTGAGACGGGGTTGGGCGCGGGCGTGGGCGCGGGCGCGGGTATTCCGGAGTTGGCCCTGGCCGTCGGCGACGTGTCGAACATGGTCACACCTAGACATAGCCGGTCGTTGTTTCCGTACAAGTACGCATCGGCAGAACAGGTCCGGGGCAGGTCTCTGGCGGCCAGCTTGCCAAAGCTGGCGAGTTTTTGTCGCAGCTCGAGCCCATAACTCAGCGGGATGACCCAGTCTCGAACCGAATACGTCTGGGCCGCATAAGCCCTGAACGTAACACTGACGACAATGCCAAAATTTGTCGCGGCGCCCTTGATAGCCCATAGCAGATGGCTCTCCTCCAATCCCAGGCTCACGGCACCAGCCGGTCGATGCTCGCTCGGCACACAACCGACGCACAGAACCTCACCAGAAGCGACACTGACCACCACGGCGCCAACAATACAATCGCACGCCAGGCCGTACATCCTGGCCAGATGTCCAATGCCACCCTGCAGCCACACGCCCGCGCCCACGCTCGGGCGAGCCCCAAGGGGCACCGTCAGGCCGGCCGCCATGGCTTTGCCGACAACGTCGCCCGTCTTGCAGCCAGCTCCAGCCAAGATCAGCGGGCCGCAATAATCGGAATCTGACTGCTGCCCACCGGCTGTTGCCGCGAGAACGCACACGTCGTCAAAGGCGCCCATGTCAACAGCGACGACATTCGGCCAGAGACAATGACCGCTGTGTCCCCCGCCAAGCACAGTCAGGCCTACGCCGTGCTCCAGCGCCCAGCGGACGCACTCCTGCACGTGGCGGACCTCTGTCGGCCTCACAATGGCCGCAGCACGGTTCAGGCGAGCCTCGTGGTTTTTCACCGTCCTGCCCCTGTCGGCCAGCGGCAAATTCACGGTCAGTTCTGGCAACACGGTTGCGTGTCGCGTAAACGCCGCCATGGCTTCGGGCGCGCTAAACACGACATGGTCGTCGGGGTGGGCGTCGTCCTCGCGGCGGACGCGGCCGCCCAGAGCGCGGCATACGTTGCGCCACTCGGCTCGGATCGTTTCGTCTGACACGTTGAAGCCGGCGATGAAAGCGGCAAAACGGTCGAGCGCTTCGTCCTTGTTTGCCACGGAGACGGTTCCGGCAGGGAAGGACGCTGCTCGATGGCACACGAGGCCGTCGAGGCGGTGGTCCAGACCTCGGCGGTGGAAGACCACGACCAGGCCGTTGTCGCGCTCGACAAGCATGTCCAGCGCCGATCGGATGAATGCGTGCTTGGGTTTCATGCCGTACATGCTGTGGCAGAAGAGAACGGCGTCGAATTTCTCGTCGCCATCACCACGATCTGCGTCGGTAGTCGTCACGGCACCGCTCCCATCGCTGTCCTTGGTGTCTCGGGCGACGAACGGAACCCGATGAATTTTTGGCGCGCTTCCCAGACACGGGAGCGGAGCCTCTGCCTCAGGCGCTATGACGTGCGGACCAAGCCATTCTTCCAACTGCGTCGCAAACAAGCCGTTTGGCTCGAACGCGCTGTATTTCCTAATCTTGCGTCTCAGACGATCAGGCAGAGAACCTAACACAGACCAGGGGCCGGGTCCGATCTCGAGTACCGAGATATGGCTGCGTGAGTCGAAGAGGGGCGCCAACACCTCGGACAGGCGAGGGACGATAAAGTCTTGGTACGTTGCCCGTCCTGAGCCCTGCGTTAGGATATCAAAGCCCGCGCTGTACTGCGAGTTGGAAAACGGCTGGTGTGGAGACGACGCCGTTGCCGTTGCCATTGCCCTCTTCTTTAGGGCCTGCTTTAGGGAGTCGAGCGTGGCCATTGCAATTGTGAGTGTGTGTAAATGTTCGAATGATAGTGGTGAGTTGGTCTACTCCGTGGAGAGATTTTATCCTGGTCTGGCGGGCACTCCACGTCCAACAAGCTGGACAGGTCTGTCGTGGGATGCCCGAAGTTTGCCGACCAATTACTCCGTAGGCGTGCGATGTGAGGAGGGGCTGTAGGCCTCACTGCGTCCGTCTCGTGATGACACCGTGTGATGCCGTGCGACGCCGTGCGACAGTACTAGGACGCCCGCTTCGGGAGCGAGACGATGACCAACCACTATGCGACAGACAGTAGGCCTCATCGTTTTCGTGGCTCACACAATTGCATAATCTGCGGCGAGGCCGACAACCGCGTTTGCCGCTTTGCCATCTCCTCCAAAATCCTTACCCGCGAAGCCTGCGGCAGCCAACCTCACCTAGTGGCCATAGGGTTGGTTGTGCCAAGCTCTTAATTTAAGACGCGGCCCTGTCCCCCATGGGATAACCTTGACTCTCCTTCTCGTCACCGACCGACATCAAAGGGCTAGAAAGATCAAATAAAGGCAGCATGGCGTCTACTCAGCTGGCTAATAGCGAGGAGAAGCCTCACCAGAGTAACTTCGCGGACCCAAAAAAGGATATGGCCAAGAGGGGGGCCGCTGATGATGGGAGCAGCGTAATGAAGCAGCGACATGCCATGGACGGGACTGCCAGAGACCCGATGGTCGAACCAGAGCCCCCAGTGCCGACGGAAGTGCCGAGACTGGAAGGGGAAGAGAGTCAAGAGACAACGTCGCTAGGTTTGGTGATGGACTTTGATGGTTTGAGCCGGCCACGTACATGTTGTCGCACCTTGCCCCGCCTCTAGAAGTGGACGCTAACTTATCTTGATCAATTTAGGCGTCGGAACCCGGGCGAGCGTCGGAACCCGGGCGAGACTTGAAGAGTCCCCCGAGGAAGGCGTCAAACGGCTTGGGAGGATGCGGGATGCCGTGCGGACCCTCCTTGAATGCGTTGGAGAGGACCCCGACCGGCCAGGCCTCCTTGACACGCCCGAGCGGTATTCCAACGCCATGATGTTTCTGACCACGGGCTACGGCCAAAACGTGCGGGACATGGTCAACAACGCCATCTTCCAAGAGGGCCATACCGAAATGGTAGTCGTCAAGGACATCGACATCTTCAGCATATGCGAGCACCACCTGCTGCCATTCACGGGCAAGATGCACATCGGCTACGTGCCGTACCACTCCGTCATCGGCCTCTCGAAGCTGCCCCGCATCGCCGAGATGTTCAGTCGGCGCCTACAGATCCAGGAGAGACTGACGGCAGATGTTGCGAATGCCGTCATGGAGGTGCTCAGGCCGCAGGGCGTAGCCGTGGTCATGGAATCCAGCCACCTCTGCATGGTGATGCGCGGCGTGGAGAAGTCGGCGGCGGTAACGATTACGAGCTGCGTGCGCGGTTGTTTTGAGACAAACAAGAAGACGATGAACGAGTTCCTGAGCTTGGTTGGCGCCAAGAGGTAATGGCGAAGTGGAGAAGAGTGGAACTTCAGGTCACTGACAGATTGTATCAGGCACCACTGAAGAGAGGTCCAAGAACTTGGTGTGGCTGGACCTGGCAATGTAAAATCTTGATTTCAAAGTGTCGTAGTTGAGAGGAAACCCAAACATTCTTTTGTATCGCTGGGATGCCAGAAGTCACCGAACCTGACTAATTAAATGTTGGTTGGTGTAATTATATCTGTTTTTTATTTCTCCTCTTTTACTTTTGACTGGAGCAAGGGTGTGTCCTTGGGCACCTCTCAGAGCCAGCCACGAGAGGCCACTCGCTCATTGGCCACCATGATGCTGCCAACCATCGCGTCCCTGACTTTTCCCACATCGGACCATGGGAGGTCTTCCTTCTTGCCGCCGTCGGCATCGCGTCATTTGTCGTCTTCGAAATCCTCAGTCTTAGGCCTATGCCACCGATACTCCATGTATTGGCACTCGTTTGGATCACGGCTTCCGTCGTCGTGAAGCCTCCCGAACGGCTTCAACCACCTGTCTTCTGGGTCGTGTTCGCCACTTGCCTGCTTCCCGTTCACCTTTGAGGGGAACCTCGCGAGCGTCTTCCTCTGGGGCATTCTCATCAGCCATCCGAGCCTCCTCGCTGCCGCGATGCCGATCGTCTTCAAGATTCTGTTCTTCCTCGTCTATCCTGCTCCTGCCGCGCTCTTCATTATGGAAGCTGGCTGCGTCACCACGTTTCTCTGCTTGCTGGCTCGCGGCCGCCTTGGCCATGCTCGACAAAATCCATTTTCTGATGCATCCCGGCTACTGGGCCGGCTGGGTTGCCTTTCTTTTCTTCCTATATGCGGCCTTTGAACCACGTTCGCCGCGACGACCTAAGCGACTTCCGGCGCGGCGTCGACCGCGCGCCCCTAAACAAGCGGGGGTGGGTGCTGCAGGAGCGACTCCTTTCTCGCCGAACCCTCCATTTTGGCGCCGACATGCTCTACTAGGAGTGCTGCCTGCGCTCGGTCTCGGAGCTGTGTCCCAAGGGCTACGTGTACGAGCATTCGGCCGAGTACCATGGCGATTATCTTCCACCGCGAGGTGCCCTCTAGTCGTGGTGTGTGGCGGAGCAACCAAGCCTTCATGGGGAGAGAAAGGGGCAGTCGTATGAATTCTGGACCCAAGGCTTGCGTACGGGCCGCTACCGCACGGCACTGGAGCAGATTCAAGATGGCTAGTATCGGGATGACGGCATCCTCAGTTTTGCCTAGAGCTGGTACACCATTGTCGAGTCGTACGCGCGGTCGAATCTGAGCTTCTCCACGGGTATCGGGATTGCCAGGCCAGTACCGAGTCGTTGGCCGAACTTATCTCGACGGATTCATGGACGGGGAGTGTTTCCTTGGTCCTCTCCCCGATGAATATACACAGGTCTGGAGATCAGATTTTGACTCCCCAGAATTTGAAGATATATGAGCTCCCCTAGTTTTGTTGAAAACTGGACGGGAAAGCTTACTTGGATAGACCCAAGGGTCCAGTCGTTTCCTATAGACATTAGTCGGGCACACGAAGAGACGAGGGCGGCGGCGAAAGATGTTCTCGCGTCTATAGCAGTGGAAATGTTAAAGGAGAGAGGCGTCCAGATCCAGGAGTTTGGTGTGATATAGGCATTGCTTTGAGATCCGTATGCCACCTACCTAGCCGATACCATACTCTATGTACACCCTATTACCGAGCTCATTGAATTCCAAAAGAGTGTGATGAGGTATGAGAGACCAAGGCCTCTATGACTACTTCAAGTGAGGACAACGCCATGGTTGAAGATATGTTGTAACTATCCCAGATCTAATAATGGCGGAAGATATTAAAAGTTAGGCCATAGAAAGCTTTCATCTATACATCGGCCTTCATGTGGATATTAACCATTCCGCCAGCTTTCGGCGTCACCCAACCACCACAAAGGTGGCCAGAAAAATATGAAACAAAATGAAAAGCCATGCTGTGACAGCCCTAATTAGCCCTAATCGTGATGAATAGGAAACCTAGTTCCAGGAGAAAGTGATGAGGTACACGTACTCAACAACAAGCTCTGCAACCAACGACCTTGGATTAAGCAAGTCACATCGCGATGCTTTCAAAGTGGTTCCTCGGCACGGTTCATGTCGTTATTCCTTTGCTTTATGCGCGTCCCGAATCAAATCAATTCTTTTGCCGAGCAAAGCAGCGGCAGCGGCAGCTCAAAATCGCACTTGCTGAAGAATAAGATAGTACCCTAGACCAGCTACCGGAAAGCGCATGTCTTCATAACGGCTGTAATTACAAACTAAACCACTGCAGATACTCTCACCAGCCGTTTAATCGGTCCCTCTCCCCGCAGCGCCCTCCGCCGCAGGTTTCCACGGTGCAAGTTCCTACGCGCACGACCGAGCAGCATACGAAGCCAAAATATCTCCCCAAGTAACCTGCAAAGTCTCACTCGCAACAACCTGGGAGATTGGCTCGACAAATTCGCCACATCATCTTCCTAAGGAGCCGGGGCAGCCTTGGTAGCAGCAGTTGCAATAGTAGGCTGGGGGGGCAGGCGCGGCGGAGGGCCGTCGACGGGGGCCGACATGTAAGTGATGCTGCCGCCGGAGGCAAGAGCGGTGCGCTGGCGGGCGGCGATGCGCAGCTGGTTCCGCATGGCGAACACGTCGGCCGCGTCCGCGCGCATGAGCCGCTCGGCCTCGTCCTCGCCCTCGCCGAACGTCTTGAGAGGGCCGGCGATCCACATCTCGCGTAACTGGCGCGTCAGGCCGAGCAGGTCCTCGACTGATTTGATCTGCATTTTGTGAGGGGCGTGGTCAGCTTAGTTTTGTGGTCGAGAAGGACAGAGGTAGTGCTCACCAGGCCGTTCATCTGGATGTCTATGGCCATGCTGTTGTACTCCATCTGTCCGATAGTGGCGGTCCGGTCGACCTTTTGCGTCGAGAGCTCGACGAGCTGCCGCATGCCCTTGAGGATCTCAGCGATGAGTTTCCCTCGGCGCTCTGTGACTGCTGTTAGCCTCGACGCCTCAAGTGCCTGGGCCGGCCGTCTCCTCGGAGGCATCGATCTTCGAGCTCGGGGTCAACTTCAGGGTGAAAAACAAGGAAGAATCCACGTAAAATGCCACAATCTGGATCTATATCGCAATGTCCTCCCCTTGCACCCCCCTTGCACTCTTCCGCGCATGCTGGGTTCCTCGATCGTAGGCCAGGCAATGAAGCGAGGACAGAACACACTGCGGCTGAAAATAGCAGACATGGAAGCAAAAATGCGAGACACGCCAGGTCTAGACTTGAACAAAGGAATCCAGGCTGTGGATGCGCGGAAGGGACGCTGCGACGCAAGGAAGAAGAAAGGCAGTGCAGTGCAATCCAGAATTGGCGATGCGTCAGTGCGAGACAATTTGAGCCCCACTCACCCATTAGGTCCTCCGAGCCATTCCGGTCCCTATTCATCTTTGCTCCGGACACCGAGGGGCGTGCTGATTCGTACTGGGCGTGACTAGTCGTTGCGCGGCTGCTTGTGTGCAATCACTATTCGGCTGTGCTTTGTCGTCGAGAGAGGATTCACAAAGAAGGCACGCTAAAAATGGTTGGCCGTGCACTGTGCGAGCCAGGCCTGCCCACTAGCAGCACTGTTTCTTGGGCAAGGGTGGAGCCAAGATGATGTGGTGATTGCCCCACTCGAAGTGTCCTGAACTTCATCGAATGACCCTAGAGCATACACTGTAAATACTGCGTAAAAGCTTGCTATTTGAATTTTTGGGACGTTGCTAGTGGAATATATTTTATACGCTATAAATGTATGTTGAATACAAAAGCGAGGAGCTGGTATCTAGAACCACGTGGTAATGTGGGACTTGTTTTCAGAAGAGAAAAATCAGACAGAAAAAAAAAAGCAAAGAAACCGAAACTGACATATAATGAGTTCGGTTGAAGGGGTTAAAAGGTTTCCAGGGCCTCCCTGAGATTATCTCGAGGATGACCTGGTTACACCCATGAGCGTGCAAAGAGCGACTACCCCCACAAGTATAGGATTTTGAATGAGTGAAACGAAAAGAAACACTCCAGATCTTCCGCAGAAGCTGCCTCCCTGCACCAACGTGGTAGGCCAACTGAGTAAACCCTGCCCTTTCAAACAGGGGCTTGTGCAATGACATGCCTTTTCCACCATCTGCGACTTGATCAGCCACATCTCGCATAGCTCCAAGTCTGCACCGAAATTGCAGGTGAAGCTCTGCTAAGCAAATCAGCCCTGGCCAAGCCCGAGCAGCACCAAGTTCGCCACATTCATGACGGCGATGATGAGCCAGACGGCAAAGGCGACGGAGGCCAACCACCACGAGTTGCCCATCTTGACCTCGCCCTGGCGATCCACGTCCGAGGCCATGCCGGCGAGAGCGCGGCGCTTGGACGTGAACAGTTTCCACAGGGACGAAGCGCTGCCGGCCTCCTCGATCTCTTCGACGTGGAAGCGGGCCTTGCCCTGCTGCACCGTCATGTACCGGTCGCGGCAGGTGAAGTAGATGAGCGGGGCGGTGACAAAGGGCAGCACGCTGCTGAGGACGACCTGCGACGCCATCAGGGCCGTGTTGAGCCCGGACCGGCCGACCGCCGCGGCGATGATGATGGACGGCGTAATGCTAATAGATCGCGTCACCAGCCGGCGCAGCCACGGGCGCATCTTCCAGCGCAGCGCGCCCTCGCTGACCATCTGCCCCGCGATGGTGCACACGATGCCCGCCGAGATGCCCGAGAGCAGGAGCGCGAGGGCAAAGATGGTGCCGGCCGCCGGGGCGATGCTGCTCGACAGCAGCGCGTGGATGGCGAATATGTCCTCGGCACCAACGGCATCCGGGTTCTGGTACAGCGACGCGCCGGCAACGATCAGGATGGCCGAGTTGACGAACAGCGCAAACGTGAATAGCGATAACGCGAGCTCAATGATCGAGTATTTCAGCGAGTGCCTGATGGCTGCAAGCGACGGGATATAGTAGACCTTGGCGTTGCCATCGACGCCGGACGTAGTGGACGATGCGGCCGAGGCGGGCTCGGCAGGAAGAAGCCCACGCTTCTCGTCGAAAGCCCGCAGTCGTGGCTGGACGATGCCCGACCCCAAGAACAAGCTGTGAGGCATGACCGTAGCGCCGAGGATACCACATGCTTGATAAAGGCTGTGCACAAATAGTCAGCACAACTCTTCAAGGTCATCAAAAGGCTGGTACTCCGGCTGCTGTTCTCACCCTTGTTGCTCAACTACAGCGCCAGACGGGAGATACCCCTTGAACACTTCACCGACGTTGGTCTCTGTGATGAGCGAGAGCTGAATGCAGAAGCAGATGACGACGCCCAGGACCAAGATGCAAACGAAGAGCTCAAAGACGCGGAGGCCTCTCATGGAGCCGGAAGGGTTGTAAAAGAAGAGAATCGCCATGACGTCCAGGATAGACAAGGCGCATCCCGCGACGAGCGGGAGCTGGGGGATGAGCAGGTTGAGGGCGATGGCCGTGCCGATGACCTCTGCGATGTCCGTCGCGATGATGGCGACTTCGGCGAGCGCGTACAGGAAGTAGTTGAGCCATCGCGGCAGAAAGGTGCGGCACGCCGAGGCCAGGTCGAGGCCGGTGACGGTGCCGAGCTTGATGGCCAGGCTCTGGAGGAGGATGGCGAACAGGTTGCTCAAGAGAACGATGAACAGCAAATTGAAACGATACGAGGCTCCAGCGGCAATGTCGGTGGCGTAGTTTCCGGGGTCGACTGTTTTTGTAAACCCACGTCAGCAGCATTCATCACAACACACACACGGAAGCCGAGACATCCGGTATCCGGGAGGATTTTTGGAGTACTGACTGTATGCAACCGCAATCATGAAGCCGGGGCCGACAAATTGGCTGAAGGTGAGAAAGGCCTTTTTGTAGCGGCCGAAACGCGAAAGACTGTTGGGCGGGTGGGCGCCCTCACCTTCGCCCCGAGGGGGGAGGCGGAAACTCGAAGGGGCGGGCAGCTCGGCAACATCAGCAGCAGCAGCCAGCTTCGAATCGCCCTTCGTCCCGGCCTCCGCCCCATCAAGCCGGCCAGCAATTGGGTGAACCCAGTCGCTGGCCGACTTCCCACCGCCGCCGCCGCCCCCGGCATCGGCGGCCAGGGGTTCGCCCAAACGGACGCTCTCGTGGTTTTCGAGGGCATGCGACAGGCTGTTCTTTATGTGGGCATCCTGGTGGTTGCGGGCCTCTCGCGTGTTGGCGATGCCGTTGAGGTCCTGGTTGGTGGTCAGGTCAGCTGCGAGGTGGTCCGGGCTTTGGTTGTAGCCCTCGCCCTCGTATGGCTCGTCGGTTCTGGAGGGCCGGGAACACATGGCGACGGGAGTTGAACTTTGATCGTTTCGGCGGTCTCGTTCTAGGCCCGTCTGCAAGCCAAGTGACGACTGTGATTTAGCGCTGGAGCCGTTGCGGAGTTGCGGCGAGAAGCAACCCTCACCCGCCGAGCTGCGGGGGCAGGAGCGCTGAGCGTTGGACACGCACGCTAGCCCGGCCGAGCTTCAGTGTTTCGGGCCTGCAGATTGTGTTGTTTTGTGTTGTTGTGCTGTGTTGTTGTGTTGTGTTGTGTAAGCCACCCGAGACAAGACTGCACTGTCTCTCTCAGGAACCTAGGCCGGCAGCTGCGTTCTGGGACAGTGGCAAAGATATAGGTCGGGCATGCGGAATCCGATGCACGGAGCGAGGTGTGCATCCGGGACCTTCCCCGTGTTTCCCCGCATTTGTTTGTCCCCCACCAACCACCGGCCTGTGAATCCATTGGCAGTCGGCTGGTTCCGCGCCAAGATGGGCAGGGCAGGCGGTGAAATTACAGTGCGTCACGGGGTAATCTTCGTTACGAATTGTGTGCTTTCTGTCCACAAACAGGAAATTGGACTGAGCCGTTCAACCACCCGAAATAGATCAGTGATTGGCATTGCCTGTTAACGCCAGAATCCATTAGAAGCCTCTCCTCTCCCTAGGTCCCTTCTTTGCCATTTAGTTACCGTGGTATTCGCCATGGCTTGCTTACCTACCCCAATACCTTACCAAGACTCGGCACGCTGCACACCGCCCATCGCGGAAGTCGCTCTTGGCTTGCAGGCTTGGATTACCAGCTCTCTCGGACGGGTGCGCTTCCGGGGCATTTCCTCTCCCGCTTTAATTACGTAAGGTGGTATTTGTGCGTCTTAGGTATTGGGCACCCCACCATTTGTGTCGTCTTTGTGGCCCTGGCAAGGACGACAGCAATGAGTCTGAGCCCGTTCAAAGGTCCCATGGGACCTGGAGGTCCAAGGCATCCAAGGTAGGTGTGAGGTTGTATGCGGCTCTGAACTGAAGTGTACCACACGCAGCTTGCAGCCGCATTGCCATTTGCTCTAGAAAGGCAACCTAAGGGGAAACAATTGCGCAAGGGCCGAGACTGCGCTGCTGTGGTAAGTTGGCATGAAAGTCACTTACCCCGCTCGCCCCCCCCCCCCCCCCCCTCCCCCCGCCCGCCCACCTAAAGCGCTTAGATGCACATGCTGTGGCCAGACCTTCAGCGGGGCCTTCAGCAGGGCCTTCCTGCCATCATGCGATAGAGGTCGGATATTCTCGACAGTTGAGAGCGTGGCTTGGGAGCTCCATCCCACCTTCTTGGTCTCTTTCGTCTTCAATTTGATCCGTCTTTTGACGAGCGAGTGTTGGCGAGGCTCAAACCCGACCCTGGAAAGTATCACGACAAGCTTGCTTTTGCGACTCCTAATCACAAGCGTTCGCCAGTGCACAGCCGCTCCCGCTTCTTTCCGTGTGACCATGGCTTGTGGTTCGGCATGTTGCGCCCCGGCTCAGAGCCCGGTCCAGCGACTCTCTGGATCCGAAGCCGAGGTCGACGTTCTGAAACTGCCCGAACAGGGCGACACGACAACAGATTTTGGCGAAAAGCTCGAGCATGAGGCGAGCGGGGTCGTTGGCAAGACGTCTCGCACCGCCAGTCCCGCCCCTGGTCGGCCATTGCAAGACACGGCGACTTGCTGCGACGACTGTGGCCACGTCACCGACCCAGTTCAAGACGACTGCGGGTGCGATTCGACTGGCGCTTCGGAAACAGGCGGCTGCCAAGATGGCTGCTGTGACGAGGCGACCCAAGCCAGCCAAGACAACATCAACGGAGCGAAAACCGGCCGTGGCGTCGGCGCCAGCTGTTGTGCTCCCGATGCCGCCTCGAAGGAGCCGGAGGCGCCCGAGTGCTGCGAGAACAAGCAGTCTCCTTGCTGCGACGAGACCTGCCTCGATCGTCTTGCCCTCCGTGCATGCGAGGACGAAAACTACGGGGCCAAGCCCAAACCTCGGGTCGAGTCTCCCTGCTGTTCAACGTCGCAGTGTGAAGGAGCAAACAGCGGCAAGCCATGCGGCCATCATATCCGCGCCACTCGCGACGCCTACGCCGCTACCCTCGAGGCTCTGGGCTGCATCTGCCGCGCCTTGTATGCTCTCGGGCAGGAGTCATGCTGTCTACCCAAGGAGCGTTCGTCGGCTGACCGGAAGCGTGGAGGTTCAAAGCGCATTTCCTCTCGTTCGACACCACGCCCCTCTGTCGATTCCTGCTGCGCCGCTCCGACAGGCTCCTGCCCCTCGGCCGAGACGTCCCGGGTTGTAGGGAAAGCGGGCTGCAGTGGTCTTCCGCGAAGAACCCGTAGTTCATGCTCTGGTGGCTGCCGTGGCGACACCCGTCCCCTGAGTGCCGCTAATACCTGCGCCGATGCCTGCTGTGCCAAGGACGGAGATGCCTCCTTGGTTGTCTGTGAGCCAGAGCGTGGGCTTGCCGACAAAGACTCGAATGTTGACCTCGAAAAGGGGTTGTCGGAGCGAGAGCATGTCATTCTCAGCATCTCGGGGATGACTTGCACAGGATGCGAGACCAAGCTGAAGCGCACCCTCGCCTCTCTCAAGCCGGTCAGGAATCTCAAAACAAGTCTAGTGCTTTCCAGAGCCGAATTTGATCTTGATCTTTCGGCTGGGTCCGTAGCCGAAATCATAAATCACCTCGAACGAACAACCGAGTTTTCCTGCCACAGGCTCACAAATCAAGGAGCCAGCCTTGACATCATCGCGCCAGTCGACGTCTCGACTTTTATCAAGCAGCAGTGGCCTGATGGCGTTACAGACGTGACAGCCATTGGCAAGAAGGCGGTCCAGGTTACTTACAATCCCAAGATCATAGGTGCGCGGGAGCTTACTGAGCATGGCTGGCATAGTCCTGTGTCTCTCGCTCCCCCTCGTGCCGATCCAACCCTCGCGGCCGGCAATAAACACGTGCGCCATGTTGGCTACATGACCCTGCTTTCGGCGATTCTGACTATTCCGGTTCTGGTGCTGGCTTGGGCTCCGCTTCCCGAGAAGAGGATCGAGTACGCATCTGCATCCCTGGCACTTGCTACCGTTGTCCAGGTCGTCGTCGCAGGCCCCTTCTACCCCAAGGCGCTGAAGAGCCTGGTTTTTTCCAGGGTTGTTGAGATGGATTTGCTCATTGTCTTGAGCACGAGCGCTGCTTTCGTCTTCTCTGTCGTCTCTTTTGGCTATCTGGTGGCAGGCCGTCCACTGTCCACGGGGACTTTCTTCGAGACGAGCACGCTCCTGGTTACCCTGATCATGGTTGGCAGATATGTTGCCACGCTTGCTCGCCAAAAGGCTGTCGAGTCCATCTCACTCCAGTCGCTTCAGACGTCTGCTGCTGTTCTGGTGGAGGAAGATCGAATCAGCGAAAAAGAGATTGACGCCCGGCTTCTGCAGTACGGCGACGTCTTCAAGGTTGCTCCTGATTCGAGAGTCCCAACAGACGGTACCGTCTTGTCCGGGTCTTCCGAAGTTGACGAGTCTATGATTACCGGAGAATCGAAGCCTGTTGAGAAAAGGCCCGGGTCTACCGTCATCGCGGGAACTATCAACGGCTCCGGGACGCTCGTTGTTCGGCTTACCCGGGTTCCCGGCGACAACACCATCAACGCGATTGCTGCCATGGTCGACCAGGCAAAACTATCCAAGCCGAAATTGCAGCATCTAGCCGACCGCGTTGCGAGCTACTTCGTCCCAGTCGTCGTCCTGCTGACAGCCATTACATTTGTAATCTGGATTGCGGTTGGGGTCGCTGTTCGCGGCCAACCTGGAGCTGAAGCCACCATTCAAGCCATCACATACGCCATCACGGTACTCATCGTCTCCTGTCCTTGTGCCATTGGGCTCGCCGTGCCAATGGTCATTGTCATCGCAAGCGGTGTTGCTGCCGAGCACGGCGTCGTCTTCAAGTCGGCGGAGAGCATCGAAATTGCCCACAAGGCTGCACACGTCGTCTTTGACAAGACCGGCACGCTTACGCAAGGGAAACTGTCTGTCGTACGCGAGGAGTACACAGGAGGTAGCCATGACGACTCTGCAGCGTTGCTGCTCGGCTTGCTGGAGGGCATCAAACACCCAGTCTCGGCGGCCGTCGCTGCACATTTGAGAGCAAAAGGCGTATCACCAGAGCAGGTTTCTGACTCCAAAGTCCTGACTGGAAAAGGCGTGGAGGGTACTGCAGCGGGCAAAGTTCTTTGTGCAGGGAATTCTCGCTGGCTCAACCTCTCCTCGGACCAACGCATTCAGCCTCTGCTCGAGCAAGGCCATACAACTTTTTGCTTCACTGTCGATGGCCCGCTGCGAGCCGTTTACGCACTCGAGGATACGCTTCGACCAGAATCCCAGTTTGCCATCGCCGGGCTGCAAAAGCGCGGCATCGCCGTCCACATCGTCTCGGGCGATGACGACGGCGCTGTTCGTTCGGTGGCAGGGCAGCTCGGTGTCCCCGACAGCAACGTGCGCTCGCGCTGCAGTCCCGGAGATAAGCAGGCCTACGTGCAGCAAATCATGGGCACAGCAGCAGGCGATTCTGTTGGCATCGGAGCCGCGCGAAAGAAGGCGGACGAGCTCCCCGTTGTCATCTTCTGCGGCGACGGAACCAACGACGCGGTCGCCCTGGCCCAGGCCACCGTCGGCGTCGCCGTGCACACGGGCGACGACGGCACCGGCGCCGACGTGGCCAAGTCGGCCGCCGACGTCGTGCTCATGCGCCCCAGCCCGGCGGGCATCCTCACCGTGATCGCCGTGAGCCAGAAGGCCGTCGCGCGGATCCGCTTCAACTTCGCCTGGAGCTTCGTCTATAATTTGTTTGCTATCTTGCTGGGCGCTGGAGCGTTCGTGCACGCCAGGATCCCGCCTCAGTATGCAGGCCTTGGCGAGCTCGTCAGCGTCCTGCCGGTCATTCTCGCTGCGGTGCTTCTGCGCTGGTCCAAGGGGCTGAAGGATTTGGGTTCCGCTAGTTCTGCATGATTCGGCCTCGAGCTCTACGCGTACTGTTTGTTGGGTCTTTTTCTCTATCATCTCTCGGTCACCTATCCTTACCCTCAGTTCCAGCTGTTATTCATTTCATTTCGACAATAGGTGGATAATTTCCCCCCTGTTGTCTCAGTCTTCTACTTTACTAGGTTCCGGTCGTGTGCTCCTAGTTATGTTTGGCCAGCAACTTACGAGCCCCTCGAGTGACCTTCAATATAAAGCGAACGATCCCATATTGAATGGGAAGCCAACAAACCTGGAATTGTTTACGGTGCAGAAGTGAAATTGCCACGCACCAGTCTGTTCCCCGCCTTTTAACATCGGTCGCTGCTACGCTGTATACGATAGGCTTTTTTAGTCACGAGATCAGGCGCCTTTAGTATGTTTTCGTGATGGCAGACGGAATTAAATCAAAAAGATACATTTGGCCCTATCATTACTCTCTTCCACCTCACTGGTCTTGCAGTTTCAGGGGCCGAGATAGGTCTGAGCCAGATTCGATAGGGGTATGTTTTTAATACGAACAAGGGTATTTAGAATTAAGCCAGATGCTTTGGTCAGCTCTAAGCTACTCCAAGTAGAAACTGCCCTTTGCTCGAAAAGACTTGAACCATTTCTCAACATACAAGTTTTTCTAAAGTTCCTCCCCAAAGCCCTAGGACAAAGCCCTAGGACAGCGGGTAAAGAAAAATGCATCCGTCCTAGCTTCTTCGTGTCTGACACTCCAACCCTTCCTCACACATGGGGAATCATCTCGATCCAGGACGGCGTCAGGTAGGCGCCGATGGGCACGGCGCGCAGGCTGGCAAAGGCCTCGACGACAATGTAGACGCGGCAGACGAGGAACACGACGACAAACACGCGACCCTGGTAGTTGAGGTGCACCCAGTTGAACACGGCCAGGCACGTGGGCACCTCGGCCAGGAACACGAGCTCGAGCAAGTACAAGGACACGACGAGGGCGGGTACGGAAGCGGCCGTGGCGATGCACGCGATCTTCCACAGCAGCGCCTCGGTCGCCGACGGGAAGCCGAAGTCGCCCGCCAGATCCCACGCCGGCGCCAGGTGCGCGCCGCTGTAGATTATCGGCAGCACCACCATCAGCGCCCCCAGCACCCCCCTCTGCACAATGTACAGACACAGCTCCTGCGCATCGACGCGCTGTAGCCACCGCGCGTCGAAGTCGGCCACCAGCTTGGTTCGGTTCATGCTGAAGTACTGCGCCGGGTCGACGCCGTCCAGCCCGCCGTACGCGGCGCGGTCGATCGCCTCGGCCGTGCGGAGGTCGAGGGGTTTCTGTGCGGTTCACCAACGGTCAGCCTGTCTCTCGCAACTCCACACAACTGTCCCTAGCCAACCTCACCTTGAACCACAGGACATACATCCCGACGGCGCAGGCGACATGCACAAGAGTATGCAGCTCGAGCAGGGTCAAGGGCAGGCCGTAGGCGGCGCGGGTGGCGCACTGCGCGGCCATCCAGCTGACCTGCAGCAGCACGAGCAGCTTCTGCAGCGTGTTGGCCTTGCTGCGGTCGGCGATCAGCGCGCCGGGCACGCGCAGCGGCTCTAGCGCGGTGCGCGCGAGGTTGCGCACCCCGCCCGCCGACAGCGTGCGCGCGCTCTCGCCCCCCAGCCCATCCGCGTCCGGGTACCACATCTCCAGCCCGCCCATCACCACGAAGAAGCCGTACTTGAGGTCGAACGCGCAGTCGGCGTCCGCGACAGCTTTATCGTCACCACGGCCACTGGTAGCACTATTCCCAGCTTCCGCCCCCGCCCCCGCCGCCTCTGCTTCCAACGCACGCAGATCCCTCGCCAGCGCGCGCGCCTCGGCAAACTGCGACCACGCGCAGTAGAGGACGGCCTCGGGGGCGACGAGCGCCAGGAACGCCCAGACGCACTTGTCGCGCAGCAGGCGCGAGGCGGCATCGCTGGCGCCGGCGCTGCGGCGCGCGGGGATGTTGAGGTGCAGCGCCGTGTAGATGCACGCGAACAGCGTCAGCACGCAGCTGTACAGGATGCCGCTCGTGCCGCGCATTTCTGGCGGCGCCACCCATGCTGGCGCCGGCGTCGCGTGTAGCGCGCTGGTGTTGGCTCGGTTGCGCTCGAGCTCTGCCCATACCGCCGGCGCGTTGCCGGGGAGTGCCGCGCCGTGGATGTTGGGAAGGAGGGATGCGAGGGTTGTTAGTGTGGTGAATACGCGCTTGCTGTGGCTTTTTCTGTCAGTGAACGCAGCCAGTGTTAGGTGGGTGGTTATGCTCACCTCATCGTGTCAGACACTGATCTGGGTGTTGCTTGGTCTCTCAAGGGCCCTCGCAATGTTGAAGTGTCCCCGTGACAATACCATGTATCGACATGTTCGCGGCAGCACAAGGCCGGCCCAAGATTTGAGCACACAAATGTCTGAACAGGACAAGTCTGTGCCTCCACGGGCGCCTAGAATATGGCGGTGGCTGAGTGTCGCGAGATCGATAGCATAATGCGCATCCATGTCTCTCGCCACAGGGCGTCTCGTATGGTGTGGCCGGCTTCAGCGGCCGCTGCGGCCTCATCCCGGCGCGACTAGCTGAAAAGGCACCACATGTTTGCGAGGCCCATGCCTTGCTTGTCAAGCTGACAATAGTGGCCTAGATTAGTTCATTGCCGGACAGCAAGACCTTTTGTTTTGTGCAACCTGCAAATTTTGACAAGACACAAATTCGCCAACCCCTTTTGGTCTCTACTCAGCTACTCAGGGGTTGCCCCGAAAGTCTTCTCGCACTGAGTCAACCACGCTAGTTTCTTATAACAATAGGGGAATAATGAGCGGTAATGAATACATTTGAACGTCCAAAAATTCGAGTTCCAATAACATTTGCGCAACGTTCGGGCTGACGTCCAGTTCACAGAGTTGTTGCGGCTAGCTGCCCAGCGACATACCCGACTCACGCCTGGCAATGACTCGGTGTCGAGTTGATCAGTCATGCGGCGTGGTTGTAGAGTTCTAGAAACCGCGCCTCCTCCGGCTTGATGAGGTCAGACAAAAGCGAAGGATTATGCAGCAAATGGGCTGTTGGTCTAGAGGTATGATTCTCGCTTTGGGATTCCCACGAGCTCTTCTGCGAGAGGTCCCGGGTTCAATCCCCGGACAGCCCCCATCACATGATTATTTTTTTGGCGTTCCAACCCCTGAATTGCTAGGGTTCGCACTGTCGCGAATCTTTTTAGAGTTGCCAAACGCGACGTTATCGGCGGTAAATATTGACAATCCTGCACTTTGCTGCTTGGCGATTGGATGCCCCCTTTTGCAAACAGAGAATAGTGAGATTTAAGAGAGCAAAAAATGGCTCTTCAATCCCACAGACAATAAATAGCCCTCGATGCCTCCAATTCGTAATTGGCTTTGACCTACTTGGGATGATTGGGCGAACCTGCACGTGCTCGATTTCAGCTCTCTCGATTTCAGCTCACGATATGACACTCGAGCCACTCAGCAGAGCCTGGTCTCATCCATTCCTCAAATTTAAAGGCCTAACCAAACCAACTGCCCGTCCCACATCTCAGCCACAATGGACGAGGCTATTGCCGGGTCGGCAGCCACGGCATGCGACTGCGACGACGGCAACCAATTCTCGCGCGCCAACGTTTTTGGCATGTTGCTCACACTGCAAATCTGCCAGCTCACGCAGCCGTACGGCAGCCTCCTGTTTCGCGGGCTCGGCGGCTTCCTCTGGCGCGTCAACCCCGTCTCGTCGCTCGTCGAGGCCTGCATCGTCTTCTGGTATCCCAGCAAGGTGGCATATCACTCCCGGTCGCAGAGTTGGGTTGGCGTCCTGGAGAGACTCCAGTATACTGCGGCCGCGCTGCTGCTGCTGCGGGCCACGATAGCCGGCGAGAGCGACGGAGGACTCATGGAGAGGCTCCTGACAGGCAGCTTCTTAGACCGAGACGTCCCAGACCCGCCGCCTCGCCCCGGATTCGGTGGTCCAGACGAAGGCTCAGGCTCTTCGACAGCGCACGGCCAAAACTCGCCATCGGGCTTTGTGCGACGCCGAACCACTGAGCCCGAGGCCAACATGCCCCCTGGTGCTCACGGACCCGAATCTCGTTGGACTTCCGAAGATGCAGCCACGGAGAAGTCGCGGATTCTAAACCAGGCCCTCGGCTCGAACGCGCTTGCCCGTCGTGAAAGCCGCATCGACCTGGTCGCGGGCATATCCGTTCTCCTGGTAATGCTCAAACTGGTCGCAATCCAGCACGGGAGCCGGATGTTCACGACCCTGTGTCTGTTGATGATTGCGGGGTGGGCGGCAATCCAGATCCTTCTCCTGCTCCTCCATTCCCGCTCCATGGACGAGATCGACATGGCCATCGTGGTCCGGACCACGCGGACCCTCAACCACAGCCTCGCCGGCGCTGAAGACAACTGGCTGTATCTCTACATGGCCTTCCACCTCCCCTTCTTTGGCTATCCGAGCTACCTGTTCGCATTCGGCGACTGGGATCCCCAGAGCCATTCGGGGTTTCTCCATGTTTTGTTGACCGTGTGGTATGCCGTTGTCTACGTCGTATCCTCCTTCGCTTTCGTCATATTGTGGCCCAGCTTGATTTTTGGCTGGATCGCACTTCTCACCGGCTCACTCGACAACACTTCCAAATATTTCTGGAAACGGCTACTGTTGTTTATTTTCTGGCTCTTTCCCATGACCACGGCCATGGTATTCTCCACTGTCCATTTCACGGAAAAGGCCAAGCACATTCTCGGTTCCAACAACATTTTTCCCAAGATAGGGGCCAAGGACTTTTATATTTTCCAGTTCCTTTTAGACTATGATATACCTGGCCTGCAGTTCCTCTTCCACGACGTGTTCGACCATGTCTCAAGTGTTCTCCTTTTTGCTCTTGCTCTGGGTCTGATGGTCTTTTTGTACTCTTTTCTTTTCGTCCCGTGGCCCACCAAGATCGACCCACCGAGATCATTGCGAGTGTGGGCATCGATCGGCAACACTTTGTTTGGCGGAGCTGCCTTCTTGTTCGTCCTGTTGTGCTATGATCCCCAAAACACGTACCAGCCAGACTGGACAGAATGGCTGGGATAAGATATCCATTTGTGACGTTAATGGAGAAGGCCACCAGCTCCCAGCCATTTCGGGTGTCCGAGTCATGTTAGTTCCCTCTTAACAATAAATTATCCGCTCCTAAATTATCCGCTCCCATAAGGTCTAGCCAGGTCCACACCCGGCAAGCTCCCTACCTATTTATTCACTTACTACTATGCAGGAATTATAAGCAACTTGCAAAGAACCTCGCCCGGCTAGCTCAATCGGTAGAGCGTGAGACTCTTAATCTCCCCCGGAGCAATGTCTCGCCCACAGAGAGAGACTGAGATGCCCGTGAAGGTCGATGACTGCCTTAACTCCATGTGTCGCGGCCAGATAGAATGCCAAAAATGGAGGCCTTCTGCAGCCAGCAACTTGAGCGGCTCAAAGACGCAAAAAGGAGAACTCGCCGACGGGAATTGAGCCCGACGTGGGGGTCGAACCCACAACCTTGAGATTAAGAGTCTCACGCTCTACCGATTGAGCTAGCCGGGCGAGGTTCTTGTTCTTGGATGATGTGGAGAGCCGACGGAGCAGTTATCAGGGCCCCACCGCTGGGTTTGTGGTTCCTGGAGGTATGGGGCACCAGGTCCATGACTCGAGAAAGCATCGAGTGGATAAGCGGTGCTCAACAAACCTTGTCAGTTTGTCACTGACTTTTCCACAGCTATAGCGGCGTAGAAGGTTTGGAAGGGAGGGAAAGTACAACTAGGTTGAACCAAACTGGAAGTTAGAGCAAGAGAGGGGCACCGGGGGGGGGTCGTTAACCTGGAAGAGCTGATATTACCACAGGAGTCCCAAGACTGAGGATCATGCCTTTTAACGATTGCATCATCTATTCGTAATTTGTCCCAACACAGCAAGTTTGGATCACGTCGTGGGGTTGATGAGATTTGGAAAACGTCGAGTTCAACTCTGGCAACTCAACTGACAAGCTCCAACACCAAGGTTTTCTTCTCAATCCCCTGAATGTACTTTACTCGTTAGAAATTTGGGTTTAGGTATAGTGAACTTTGCCTCATGCAGAGTCAAGTTTCGTTTTCGTTTGCTTTCGATTCAAGACCTGATTCATCTTTTCCCAGGAAAATCCGGCATGATTGAATTCTGTGGTTTCCGACGCTGACGAGGATTAGTTCAGTAAGCTTCGACACCACTTGGAAGCAACGCAGAGTCTCCGATATAGTCTCATGAACATGTTCCCTCGTATCGCGTTGCTGTAAATCCCGTTCCTACTGTAATGCCACACATTAGTCTAGACCTCTCATCAGTATGCCTTATGTCTGTTGTGTTCACCAACTCGGATTGAGACACTACGTCACGTCTCTGATGGCATGGCCAAACTTCACTATGGAAATTAGCATCTGTGCCGGTCTCACGTGGGAACCGCGAAGGTCTGATAACCGTCTACGTCACTTTTTACACCGAGGTCTCACAGGAGACGTTTGTTCGAGACAAATACCCAGCGTCTGATTACTAGCAAATATTCGCAGAGCGACCCATAACTTGTAACGAAGGTAATTGCCAGCCCACTACAACGCAGTGAACAACCGGCTCATCAGACACTGCAAGTCGCCAGTTGCGGACCGAGATAATAGCCAACAAGGGGTGCTAGCCGGTGCAACCCGAGGATCTCCTATTGATCGCCGAATACGAAATCACCATCTCCTCATCTGTTTTCTCCCCGGTTTGCATCATCGCAATGTCACTGCGGGAGGGGAGGTGTGGAGCGTGGCGGGCTCTGCGGTTGGACGGAGAGATCGGCGGTGCGCGATCAACATCGCTGCATGAGAGGCAATCTCCTTGCTTGCGAGCGGCGCCGGTTCTCGGATCAGCACCATTTAAACCTGTAAAATGATTGACCGTGCTGGCGATCTTCGGATCTCGTTGCCCTACCCGGTTGTCGTCTCGATTCTTGTCGATTTTGTCCGTGCATGCATAGGGGCGAGAGTTCATGGACAGTGGTAAAACATATGACGTAGTCGATATTAGTTTTTGTACGCAGCTGTGTAACGCCATGAGACTCTACCGTCACCGCACATGATATTGAAAGCTGTCAGGCCTATCGACGTGCATCAAGCATCTTAGCTGTTGCCACTCAGGAACTACGTCTACTTGGAGACATTTGTTTGTCTCAGATTCGCCTTATGTCACTGGTGTATGTGTAAGAGGCCCAATCGGGGACGACAGTAGTGGACGCGACAAATTTCCGCACTGAGAACGAGAAATCTTTAGAATTTATCAACACGAGAATTTAAGGGTATCGTTCACATCGAAAACGACCAAGAGTGAGAACTAGGGCCCCCCCCCCTCCTAACTGTCAACGACAACAACGCAGATAGAGCGAAAGAACTAAAATTTCCACAACCAGATGGGATGTGGATGTATGTAGGATGACCATGCGTGCCAACGACTGAAATCGGGTATTTCTGGCAAGCAGACAACCTGCAGCGCCGGCCGTCTTGGAGGTTGGCGGATATTACACTGCAGTGCAGATATTTACTCGTCGTCTCTAGCAGGTTCTGAAGCAATCGACGAAATGTACGATTGTATCGGGTGCCAATAATGAGTTCTAAAGCACTTACCATTTACCCGTCCTTACGATTCTCCGACCCAGCAAGACCTTAGCTACGAGGCTTCTTCGAGTCTAGTGTCGGAGCCACTCCGATGCAAGAATAGTGCGGCCAATGACATTGGGTTTCCATCCAGCACGCCTGCAAATAGAAGTGGACATGCGGAAGCCGTACCACATACATGTCTGTCGTCGGGGTACATTTTCGCGGGAGGTGCGGCTGGTTGGTGGTGTGATGATCGACCACCCCCCTCTTTGACAAAGGGGCTAGCCCCCTCTCCTACAGTTTCTACATCGCTTAGACTTGCTACAACACCATGTTACTTACAATGGTCAGGTAGTACTTGAGCTATCACTTTTCATGACATGTTCCTAGCTAGTCGATTGGCGAGAAGGATCAAGAAATGACAGCAGGGGTGGAGACGGGGTGGAGTAAACAGGCGTCGAAGTCACCGTAGAGTAGCAGTTTGCTGGAGTGCTCTTCTCTTGACGTGAAACTAAACTTCAAGATCGAGAATGGCTATATTTCCCGAGGCCAACGCACGACTACGGTCGCCCAAGTGGAGCCTGGACAACTATCGTCTCTTGGCTCTGTATTATCAACCAGTGCTAGCTTAGGGTACCAGAGAAGAGTCCTTTCAGGTGTTAACTCTTGTATGTCGCTCAACCGGCTGATAGAATCCGAAACTTGCAAACTCTGATTTAATGCGCGTCTGTTGTTAGTCTGTTTGTTCCGACATGTGCTTGAACGGGCTTTGGAGCTCGGGTCCACCGCAGCCACCCGAGTTGATAGATGGACTACGACGAGTGAGTACTCCGGGATTCAGAGGAGTCTGATGCTCGCATACGTAGTACGCACTGCAGTCTGGAGCGGGTATGGCGGCTAGATGAGTTGCCATCCGCACCGTCGATGGACTGAATACGGAGAAAATCAACCCAGCAAATGTCTCGGGGATGGGACACCCTCATCAAACCGATTCGATTGTGACAGAATCAAAACCGCGAGGTCCGCGAGGTGAAAGGGTCTAGACGCTGCTTCGAGTGGTAGCTACAGGAGGATGACCACTTTCCGTCCCATAGCATCATATAATTAAGGTGAGGTGTGTAGAGGTTCCACGCAGGCCCGGGTCCTGAAACCATCAAGGACACAGATAAAGGGGGCCCCGGCCATTGGACAAGAGCGAGAAAGGGCGGGTCGCACCATGTAGGCAGAACATGAACAGGCCACCGGTGTGAAGACTGGCCAAGGCTAAGGGCTAGTAGGTATGGTGTGCCTTGGAGGATGGTTACCCACCAGGACGGTCGATCACGATGATCCTAGGGATCTGGGGGACCCTAGGGGTCTGGGGGACCCTAGGGGTCTGGGAGACCCTGAAAGACCCCAAGGAAACTGAAGATGGACGTTCAAGCGTATCACTCCATCATGAAGATGCCCCTATCCGATATGGAGTAGCAAGCGCTTCGGGGAGTATGCCCAGGCCGCATTGCCTGGGGGACAAGTTGCCCGAGAGGTGAATGTCGAGCGACTCGGAGCGAGGTATTGTAATGCGGTACACAACTAGAAGAAACAATCCATCCCGGATCCCCATGCTGGAAATGGTATGGTGGTGAAGGTGAGTGAGTTTGGCCCTCCCTAATTACACCGGCTGCGGAGGGCAGCACAGTAAATCGGAAGCGTAATAGTTGATCATACCCTGGGCAGCGACCGGTGAAAGCACCCGCAGATAGGCTGCGGCAAAGCACACCAGGGGCGGCAAGGGTGGGTCGTGCCGACGGCGACAGTTGCGACTTGTCAATCATAGGGGGCAATATAAATACTCAATGGGACCCGCACTCCCTTCGTTCGGATACTGCAAGTACAGCGAGAACAGGGGAGGCAATCCACCCACACAGCATGGGAATGGCGAGGCTCGCGCGCTCTATTGGCCTAGGGCCATCACGGCAGACTCGGGCGAGCTGCAAGCTGCAAGCTGCGAGTCCTTTGCAGCGCTAACCGCTGCATGGCCTAGGTCTGGCGTTGCGTTGCGTCCTGTCTCGATCTCTGCGCAATGCTGTACGTCTTGTCTCGAGGCAAGCAATCATCCAGGAAGAGCCCGCATTGGCTTGCGGCTGCATTATCAGCTGCAGGCAGGAAGATGCACTCCCTTTGAACCTGCCCCTACCAATTCGCATGTGAAAGGACCAACAGACCTGACTGATAGGAGACCATTGTTAATTAATTACCCCTCCACCCGCTGTCGTGGAGGGTGCGCCTCAAAGCCCGTGTGTCGCACTGCTGAGCAGTCAGAAAAGGAACTGGGAACAAAGCCGTTGGCAAAGCATCGATCCGAGCCTAGACCCGTCAAGCTGGGCAATTAAGGCGTGCGATTGGGCCTTTGCCCTTACCCGACTCCATGCTGGTGGTGAGGTGGCTTGTGGGAGGATGGAATCGGTTATTTCTGGCAGCCCCTCCAGCCGTCCTTGGCTATGACACCCGACTGCGTTGAGGGCTTTGGGCCACCTTGGATTGCGCCCGGGCTTTCTCCACCGGGCGGGCCATCAGCGCCCCCCGTCACCGGCGGCGGCGGCGGAAGCCTGCAACATGTTGCCGGCTTCCCTCGAGTTTGGTGGCCTAGAGCCCACTAATGCCCAAGGGAGCCACTTCCAGGCCACAACAACGCTCTAATGTCTTGGGCCTGAGGCGTTAGGCTATCCAAAGTGCAGCAAAACCCACTGGAAGACATTTTCCGGGCCACACCACTTCTAGAAGCTCCACCGTAGTGCGCCCGTATCAGTTCAATCCATATTGCACAGGATACAAAGCGTAGTAGCATTACCCCTCCAGCTTGAGCCTAGTCCCTGGGCGGCTCTCTGGGCATTTCCAAGAGTCGTCGGCGTTTGATCGTGGGAATTGCATTGGTCGCTGCCATATCAGACCACCCGAATGCAAGTCAAGAGCGTCAACATTCAGTCCACGCTCCACATTGCCATTGGGGCTCCAGGCGCAGTGTAACGCTCCTGTTGCTGGGCAGTGTGGCGGGCAGCGGTGGGAGAGAGGAAGTCGTCTTGATCGTCTTCAAATCTGTTGACACAATCGCCACTTGGCCTTCCTAAAAGGTCGACCTGCAGGTCTGTCAAAAAAAAAACTGCATGTATCCAAACCATTGTGGCGTTTGCCTTCGGCATTTTCGGTTTCCTACAGCAAGACAGCCCCTTTGGTTGACAGTAAACACAGTCGCTAAATATCGAGGCCTGCACTGTGCATCCGAAGCAGGCTCGAACAAACAGAGACGTAGGAATGAGTCGGCATCTCGTGTCTGCACGTTTGGTTGTGGTTGGTATCGGGCCTGGCTACCAGGCGGATGCGGGACTCGGTTTGGCCCCCTTGGCGAGGGGCGCCGAGAAACCCTCGATTATGCGTCTCCTTCACCCCAAGGCAACGACCTTCGTCTGCTGCTCGAAATTGTTCTGTCCGAGTTTGTGTTCGGTGATGTAATCCACTCCAAAACTTGTCAGAGAAAACTGTAACGAGGTGGTTGAGGAGAGCGCCACTTCAGCATCTTGAAGCAGCCAGCCGATGGCTGGGGTAACCATTTTTTGCGATTCGATGCCTAACCGTAATAAGGTTTCCCTGCATGTTCGCGCAGTGGCTTGAGCAACAATTCACGCTCTGGCACACACTGCCGAGGAATCAGAGTGCCACGGTCGCCGGTAAAGGTGACTGCATCAGCGAGCAGTTGTGTTACGTGCCTCAACAGCCGCCACTTTGCGGGGCATGTTGCTGACCAGATGAACAGAACCCGAATAGTTCATGGTCTAAGCCCATGGCTTGTAACAATCGGGGTTGAGAATGATGGCGAGATGCAAACTACCGCACCTGCAACACTATTTGCAGCTCGAGCACTTAGGTGGCGTGATCAGGTAGGGCGTCGCCGGATTTTGTCTCGGTCCCCTACGGCATTAGCGCTACCGCAACGGAAACCACTCGCCCCAGCCGGCGGAAGAAACAGTACGGATGAAGTCGGGATCCGACAGCTGCGGATAAATCCTTCACCACGGTTGGGTAACAACGAACCAGACGGGCTGCCTGCGAATATCTGAGATGTGACAGACACGAGTCCCACCAAGGAATCCGGGGTGCATGAGCTGGGGACCGCTCAGACCTGGGAGAGAACGGGCTCTGAGGAAGAGTGAAGCGATGGGAAATACTCTCCGCAGTGCTTCCTTGTAATGACTCGATGTTCATGGATTACCAGAGGAGACAACGCTCTCTGGAACATGTGATACTCAGATCGACACCGTAGAAGGTACAGCAAGACAGCTCGTCTATGCTCAGGCTTGCTATTGGGCTCTGCTCTTGAGACGAGTTAGCACGAACGAAGGCAGAAGGGTATATAGAGTCTTGCCAGCTAAACAAGAGCATTTCTTGAGCGAAAGGCCAGCTCTCTAGCGGCGGGCTGAAGAGTGGTTTCTCCATGACTGGACGTTGTTCGATACATCTTCCAATGTTGATCTCGGAGATGAGGTCCGGGGCAAGAAACACAGAAGGTATTTGCGAATATACCCGAGTATGGTCTCTTCTTGTGTATGGCCCGTCACAAGACGTGCCCTGGTGCCGTCCGGGACAGGTAGAAAGAACTGCGGCCAAACGAAGCAAGCCTCCAACTTGGGTTGCGAAAAGCATATCTCTCCCATGCTTGTAAAAGCACGGACACCTCCGGCTCCGGTGTCGTGCCATGCCCCGAAAAGTGTTCCGTGCCGGGTGTGTGGGTTGGCATCTGTTGGGTCGGCATCGGGCAACCCGGTAGAACGGCAGGAGCTTGGTCGGCCGATGGGCAGAGGGATCCTTCGAATCCGTGGAGTTTGTGGAAGACAGCACTGTGCACTCTCCCAAGAGCATTGTCAACACAGGGCCAGCGGAGGGGCTTGGCATTTGGGGGCCTGGTAAGATCGACCTGGGCCCGACGGTCTGGGGCTGCATGCACCGCTGTGCAGAGCCTCCAGTGCGGCAAAAAGAAGAAACTGTTGCTCGTCAATCGAGATTCGGTTCGATTCGAGCGAAGGAACGAATGGCGGCTTCACCGCCATTTACAAATACAACTGCCCAATGCCCACCCAGGGCACGTTGGCGGGATCACTAGGCGGCCTCGGATCGCTATCATCTCACCTCACCCGACCTCAGTCCGCCGCCCGTGAGCCCTGAGCAGCGGCACAGCCGGAACCAGTCCATTCGGAAAACGATACCACAATGGCTCGCCCAAGTGGTGAAATCCCTCATCACACCGCAGCGAGCCTTGGACGAGGGCGCAAAACCCTGCCGGTCTGACAGTTCAGCTTAGACGGGTGAAGCGCAGACCGAGATTCCGCGCTAATGGGTGTCCAAGCCGTGGTTCTGGCGACATAGCGTGCCTTTTTCGGTGAGTTGGGGCAAAATTATTTCGCTGTGCCCCCTCAACAAAAGGTGAGAGAAAGCACTTTCTTTCGGCCGCCGTGTCTGGATTGGTCAAGCTCCGCTCAAGGTCCAGGGCCTGTCCCGCGTTCGAGCCCCCGTTCGAGCCCCCACTGTCAGCATTCTTATTGGGAGCAGATCACCTGTTCTCGAGCAACTGCGCGTGGGCGGCGCAGGGATCCAAAAACATTTCCAGCCAGTCATTGTCGCCCGTTCAGTCACCATGCCCAATCCATCTCTTCGGCGAGGGTGATTGTGGCTGCTGGTGACACTGGTTGAGCTACCTTGGCTGTGCTCGTCCAGAACAAGGGTCGATGCGGTGAGAGGAAAAAGTAGGAAGGAAAAAAAAGTACGCTATAGAGCTTGCTAATTGACGGCGAATGCTGTCTTAGCCTAGGACTAGTTGCGCGGCTTCACGTGTTCCAGTTACATCGAAAAGACGGGAAATCACCAGTCGTCATTTCTGAAGAGCCTCTTTCTGAAAGCTTGAGCTCGAGCCGCCCGAAAAGAATCCAGTGGGGTTCATTTCGAGGCTTGGGCTTCGGGAATCGGGGACTGCAATCGAGTTCCCAGTTAACACAGCCTCTCCGCCAACGGGGGTGGGGGGGCGTTGGTGTCATTTCAATTGAGATCGCCCACGGGCTTTGTTAGGACGCGGGGGTGGAAATGTCTCTGCCCTGCCAGACTTGCGGGGCTGGTTACACACAACGTCTTTTGATGATGCTGACCTCGGGCGGGATAGTCGGCGTTGAGTCGTTAAAGCTCAAGAACCACGCATCGATGTTTGTCTCTTGCGAATTGGCTTGGTCGATTGCACCTCCGGATAGAGTCAGACTAGAGACGATAGAAGTTGGGCGGAAATTCTGACAGGAGCGGAATATTGCAAATAGTTTCATCCTGCTGACGGCTGACACGAGAGAGGCATCCATGGTACAGTAGTCGGCAGTAACAACCTAGAAGATTCGGTCGAGGGGCTTGAAAGACTTGAAGCGATATCCCCCACGCCGAAAAACTTGCTGCGACCTCTAACAAAGTCTCAATTTGCGAAATCGCACCTCCCCTGCAACTTGGCCCAGCCCTGCGAATCTGACAATCTCTTGCAAAGTGAAGTGACAAACAATAAGGAGGAGCGAGCGGTGAATTTCTTTGTCCAGCCTCCCGCAATCTCACAGTGTGCGCCATCTTTTTTCCGTACAGGTGTCACGAAAGCGGGGCTGCGATGAAGAACCTGGTTCGTGCGTAGAACAATTCCTTTTGCAACTATTTGTTGTATCGAACGTTTAAAGATGGACTACGTGTGGATAGTAACGGGGAGGTCTCATCATTTAATTGTTAATTCGACAACTGGCTGTACTGTCTTGGGATGTAAAGACATGACTTGTCGCGTGGGGGTTGTGAAGAAACACCGTGTTTTCCTTGCTCGTCTCCAGTTCAAGCAAACGCAAGGTTACGTCATAGACCTGTAAAAACACAGACAGAATGTTCCTCGACCTTGTCCCAATCCAGCTAGGTCATTTATGATCTGAATCTGCCAAGAAATCTCTGCCTGGGAGCTTCTGCCGTTTCCCAACTGTCTGGGCTCGCGGTCAGTAGAGGGGGGATTCCCCCCGCTTTTCTTCTTCGACGAGACAAGGCTCCTCCCCAGATAGGAAAAAACAAGGCTATTCAGACCCACGAGACTCATCACATAAAATCTTGTCCGGCGATCACTGTATCAGAAACTCTGCCATGTACTCCGCACGCCCTGGCTGGCGGTGCAAGTTAGTGACTTGCAGAGGGATAATGCGATTCCGGCAGCTTGGGACCAGAGCTGGTAATCCTGGAGAGTCTAGTGTACAAGTCCATCCCCCGCAGAGAGGAAGTTTTTGAGTTTCCGCGGCGGGGAAGATTGAGCTCTGTCGTCTCCCTAATCCAAGCTCTCCTTCCACCTTATTTCCAGCTCCGAGTCATGCATGCCGGGACTTCTTTGGGTGCCCAGCGAGCGGCCAACATCTCCGGAGCCCCTGACCTTGGTCTCTGAACCTCCAGGCTATAAGCAAAGTTGGTCGGGACAGACAGTGGATAGCAGCCACTCGTATCTTCTTTTGAGATGGAGGCGGAGGGAACGCTGTCCGTCAATGCCCATTGAGCGCTTGGTGCTTCATGCAAAGGCTTAATCCCCCCTCGTGTGGCGTCGAGGCGGGGTGTATGCCAGTAACGGCAACGAAGGCTTGCGCGTCTTGCCTGGTTTTCTCGGCAGCTCCCTTGAAGCTATTCGCTCCCTGCAGAGAGGGGAACGAAATTGTGTAGGGCCAAAGGTTAGCTCTAGGCAGCTGGTTATTGGGTGGAGGCTGAAAAGCTGTCAAAAACTTGGAAGTCGTTGCCCGAAAAGGCAATTTCCATTGTCGATCGTCGGGGAGCCGGAGGAAATCACCCTCGTAAGTGCGATGCTGCTGCACGAGTGGACTGGATCCCTGCTCACCGACACACAACCATCTTCACTCTATCGAGCCTCTTTGAACCTCCGCAATACAGGGGATAGAGTTGTTAGAGAATACGCACGCCGCATCGATACCAATTTTTCTTCACGAGGCAAGTTCAGTTGCAACGGTCGACCGACTCCTTGACGTCCTCTCTCGCAATGATGCAGGCACTTGTCCTCTCTGTTGACTGCTAGTGGAATAGAGGGGATGACAAAGTTATAGAAGGGAGGGGAAATGCAATGTGCGTGCAGGTCTCGCTTTGATCTTTGATGTGGTATTGTTCTCGGATTAATGCTAGACCTCCAGCGTATGTGTGTACAGCACATACCGCATATAGT